>NC_073261.2:48757500-50007500 GCF_029289425.2 Pan paniscus | reverse complement strand
ATACGTGGCCTGGCAAATTATTAAATTTCTAGAGCAAGAGAAATGTTCACATGTTCAGGTACAAAGACACATAATCTGTAAGGGTGAAGGGTTTTGACTGATACAGACTTCTCTACTGCGAGATAAAGTCCCAAAGAGAAAATAATGATGCATGTACAATTGTGCAGAAAATAAATGTGACTCAATAATAATACATCCAGTTGACATGAGTTTCAAGTATGAGGGCAATGGAGAGACAGCCTCAAACATCAGAACTCATGGAAATAACATTCGGTCACTCATCTTGGAAAATCTTCCCAGTGACCAAATGCAGCTGATTCAGTGTTGAATCAGAATGCCGAGACCTGAAAATGGGAATGGCAGCAAGGAGAATGATGGTGAGCACTTAACTAATTTATACACAGAATTAAGACTAAGCACATGTGGGAATTAAGATTATGGAACAAAATATAGTTATATTACATCTTGACAATGTAAAAATAGTAATGTAATAATAATTTTTGGCAGGAGGGGAGGAGAGGTGAGAGGAAGTATGTGAGTACCAATTATTTCATCTTTCATGGTACTTAGTCAATAAATACTTGCATCTAAAAATGGTATAAAGTTGCTGTCTTCAGGAGGATTACACTCCAGTGAATAAAGACAGAAAGCACTATGAAGATGTAAATAAATAATCCCTTTAGTGATAAATGCCTTAAAGGAATTAAATCAGGATAATGAGATAGCAACAAACATGGGAAGTAAGAGATAAATTGGAGTGTTTGAGAAGGCTTCTATGAGAAACCGATTTTCTTTGTAAACGTCTAATGTACTGTTACAAAAAAGTAACTTCACTCTCCTAATGTTTTAAAAAGTATCCTCCCAATTTTTAAAGAAATATTGTGTTTTGAGAAAAAGACATTTGAAAAATGAATTAGTAAATCATTCAATTTTACTTGAGATTCACTGCAAGTTTTTCTCTGTTAAATACAACTAAATACTCTATTACAAATAACATGCATAGAGAAATACCAATAAAATATCTCTACCTACTTATCTGTCTCTGAGCACCTTTCTATGTATCCTTTCATTTGTGACAGACTTATCAGCTATCTATCAATAGAATATCAGATATATTGTTCACCAATTTTAACAGTTGTGGCTTATGAATTGTGCTAGAATTTTAAAAAACTAAGCAGTTTTACAAAAAAAATTATTACTTCCCTCCTTAAAAAAAAAAAAAAACTTTTACTACTCTTTCCTATTTGCTAAACTTCCTGTACTGCTGCTGATAACTCTTTAAGTACAAATAGCTGATTTCATCTGGTATTTTCTGTCTTTATTCAGCAGGGTTAACCTTGCATAGTTTGTGAGAGGAAATTGACATTTCTTTTAGATATAAATTGGTTTCTTTTTGTCAGGAAAATAAGTTTGAGGACTGCAATTGACAGAACTTTTTGAGCTCAATTGTCCTACACTTGAACAAGTTTCATATTCATAAAAGATTTGATTCTAATTTAAAATAAAGAGTGGCAAACAGAAACGGAATGACAGAGAAAAATGCTTGTCTTAGGATGTGTTCTAAATAGCAAAACAATCATTTTAGAGTAAAAACTTCCTTTAGCCATTATGAAATGTTTTATATTTTTCCATGCTGAACAACCTCATAGATAGAGTCACTCAGTAAAATTGGTGTCGAATAAAAATGCTAAGCATTTCCACATGCTTTATTTTCTATATTTGTATCATGGACAAAACCAGGTAACTGTGTTCTAACTGAAGAAAAAACTGGATCGTAGACTGAAATAAACTTGGGTTTATTAAGGAGTTATATGTTAATATTATCCCATTGAAATTTTTAAAATGCAAACAAAATATACGTCTAAAGCTAAGACTCATTTTGTTGTTCCTGGATACCTTTGCAGAAAAATAAAGAAAAAATTATACAGTATGCTGTGAGTTAATGGTGGGGGGAAGGCACTAATTGAAAATAGTCAATAAGAATATTATTCAATAGAATATCAGATATTTTGTGTCCTCTCTGGATGGATCTTTGTAGTTCTGAAGTTTCACAGAGCTGTCCCTATATAAAACTAGAGATCATTAGCTCCAGTTGGTCAGGGAATGAGTAGTCAACAAATAGTTTATTAGTAGTCAACAAATAGTTAATTATTTATAAACTATTATTTATAGTTACTTATTTACTTATTTATTAAACAACAAATAGTTTATTAACACTGCTGAGGTGATAAGACATCGATAGATATTGTGTCTAATTTTTTGCCCAACTTTGGAGCCAAATGACAGAGAAATGAAAGCAGACAGGCAGACTTTAAGTGTTTGCTTATTCACTATTTTCTGTGAGGAGGTGTAAGAAGTGTGTAAGAGACACAGATCATCTTAGATCTATTTGGAAACATGGGGAAGTAGGAAATAAGTGTTGTCCCTCATAATAAATAATTTTCCCATATATTTTATAGTCCAACACTTAATTTTAAAACATTATTGAAAAACACAGCTTGTATGTATATTAAAACCGGAGATGCTAAAATGCACACATACACACACACGTCTCTATCTACTTTCTTATTAAAATAAATAATACATGAGAAATACATCTTAATTGCCAAAAGTCAAAGAAATAGGTACAGGGTAAATTAATGGAAACAAAAAGTAACAAGAATAATTACTTGCATGGCTGTGTCAGATATTTCACAAATATCTTTGTCAAACTTTATTCTCCCTTCACTTCAGAAAAATACTTTTTTATAATGTGATATATTTTTTGACTGTAATACATAACAATTAAATGGATTGTCAATAGAAAAGTCATAAATAAGGAATGACAGTTCATTCTGACATTAATATGAGCTTGATCCTGAGATTTTTGTCAGCCTAAGTGACATAATTGATTGGATCTACTCAATTGTTGGAATGTGTTAGCTTGATTTTAAGAAAAACTAGATTTATTATGTTTTTCAACTGCAGTTTGTTTTTAGGGAGACATTTGTTAAACTCAACAGCATAGAACTTAACAGAACTAGTTAAGAATGTAGCTTAGGAGGATGGTGTTTGTTTACTTGAGGAACCAAGGATGGAGGATGTAAAGCCGTAACCTGGAGCCAGAGACAGTTGCGGGAATATCATATCATAAGGCAGTGGGAGGTACAAGGGAGCAATCAGACTGGCTGTTTGAACAAAAGGTGTCTTTCTTGCCTGAGGCTGAATTTAATGGATCCAGCTGAATATACATTTGCACTGCCTTGTATCAGAGAAACATAATATGAATCCCATGTGTGAATTGAATCTTTTAGAGAAGGGAGCCATTAGTACAATGATCAGGAATGAAATTTGATACATTAATATCGAGTAATGCTTTTAGTTTCTAGAAGTAATTTATAATATATATATATTTTTTAATTTTTTGTAGTTGCTGGTCCAGTGTTAGGTATTTAGATAATCCTCACTACATATTAAATGAACCAATATATCAATACATGAATAAAAATAATACCCTTCCATGATCTACCCTGCAGGGAAAGTACAATTTCTTTGTTTCTAGTGGATCCATGAATGAACAGTTCCAACCTAAAGAGACCCAATCTGTTCTTGAAAATTCTGGACCAATATGCATTATCTTTCTGCTGGTTTATTAACTACAGTATCTCTTCTCGTAGATTGACAAACCATTTGGAAATGACCAGCTACTGTTATATAGCTCTTTTACTCTTGTAGTTTGGCGAGTAGGAATGTTAAGTTCTTTTATAGTTCAGTGAGTTCCGAGTTCTTGTCCCACAACTGAGAGGAATGAGATATGCAGACATCAGAGAGTGGGTAAGGCAGAGTAGAACTGATTGAGTGACAGAAAAGCTCCTGGCAGTAAGAGGGGACCCGAAAGTGGGTTGCCGGCAATGAGGTTGAGTCCAGGGGCTTTTATGGGCTTGGCATGAGGAAGTGCATGCTGATTGGTTTGGGTAGGCTTGGAAAAAGCACCATTCAGAAAGACAATGTAATCCCCATTCTGGATGATAGTGTAAAAAACCAACTGGGGGAAGGTAGGTATGTGTAAAATGTGAGGGATAAGGACGAATCAGGAGAGAGTGTACCAAACAGGAATATAAGTTATCAATCTGGTCCATGAATTTATCCTGAATTTGTAGCTTGGTTTTTAGGCTTTAGGCTGTCCTTGGCTGGAAGGTTGAGTTTCACGGAGGTCCCGTTCCTATCTGCCTAAGAATTTGTCTGCCTCCTGTCACTATAATTACGTATGTCTTTTGTCAGACAGTGGTTCATTCGCTTCTCATTGCCAAAAGAACTAAAGCATATTTTATTTACCAGTGTGCTTATTTTAATTCTAGATTCTTAGAAGCAGGACTACTTTTGTTGGTTCAGGTGTTTCCTCTGCAAAAAAAGTCCTTTATATCTTTCATTTCCCTCTATTCAGTGGAGATCATGGCACAATGCTTAGCAATAACCTAACCAGCCATCTTGGAGATGGAGGAAGCTTGCTAACAGTGGTGTGATTTTAAAAGTTAGAAATAAGTTCTGAGGCGTCTGCCTATTACCTTGATAATCGATTAATTCAAAGGCAAAGAAGTATTAAACCTCAGTTTCAATTTGATACTTTTGATGGGAGGGGATGGATACCTTTTAATTTTGTGTAATTTTTTTTTTTTTTTTGGACAGGGTCTTTCTCTGTCACCCAGGCGGGAGTGCAGTAGTGTAAACACAGCTCACTTCAGCCTCAGCCTCCCAGGTTCAGCTGATTCTTTCACCCACAGCCTCCTGAGTAGCTGGAACTACAGGAACCTGCCACCATGCCTGGCTAATTTTTGCATTTATTGCAGAGATAGGGTTTCACCATGTTGTCCAAGCTAATATTAATTTTTCTTTCGTTACACTACCAAAATATTTATTGAAGAAAAATTTTTAAAATACAGTTAAGCTCAAAATTTTGAACTTGGTTACAAATGACTGAGATATTAATAATGAAACATTAGCATATTCACTCATTAAAGGTAATTTTGGATAGATATAAATAAGCGACTATATATATTTAAATTATTCTCTTGGCAGTGGTCTAGAGTGAATAATAATCCATTTTATCCCTGATGCTAGATTTCACCATTCTTTATTAGCTAATGATAGAAGATAAGAATATCATCTTATTTTTTAAAATGTATATTTTTATGATTGCTACTTTTAGTAAACATTTGAAACATTTTTAATTGTCCTTTCTGTTTTCTTTATTTGTGAATTGTCTTTTATGTGCTTAGATTATTTCTTTTATTAAAGTCATTTTGTCCTTCAACTTGCTTTTAAACAATTTTTTACATAATTATATTAGATGTTTGTAATAAATGCTGCCATCTTTCCCAGTTTGTTTTAAGGTAATTTTGATATACAAATGTTTTAAAATTTTAAGTAGTAAAATCCAGTAATACTTTTGTTTGTTTCTACCTTTACATTTATTATTACAAAGACATTATCTACCCAGAAAAAGAGCACAAATATTAATTTTTTTAGTGTTTTGCCTTTTTGTTATTTTATTTACATCTTTATTCATATAGAACTTATTTTTGGGTAATAAGTGATATGAAAATCTAAATTTGTATTTTTTACATTATTTGTTAAATTATAGCCTTGACAAAGAATTAAATTTTCATCTTACTAATAAATATGTTATAATATATGGATCTGCTTATGGACTTTCTATTCTATTATGTTTATTTCATAAAAATTGTATATTTCTTACACTCTAATTTTCTGAAACATTTTAACATCTAATATAACAAATCCCATTGTATTACTACCTTTATAATTTACTCTGATAAATTATTGTATCAAGTTCCAGCACAATCTCTTTTATGTAGTCACTAAATTGATCTTAGTTAGAATAATCTGGAGTCTACTCTACCAAAATATGTTTCTTTCACTTATGCAACTCTTAAAATGCCATCCATTTTTTCATATACTTCTTATTAAAGAATAGAAGTTATTTAATTTTGTGAATAGAAACTTTACTTCATTATATTGTCAAGTAATTTTTGTTAACATGTAGGAAACACTATGTATTAGTCCGTTTTCACACTGCTGATAAAGACATACCCAAGACTGGGAAGAAAAAGAGGTTTAATTGGACTTACAGTTTCACATGGCTGGGGAGGTCTCAGAATCATGGTGGGAGGCAAAGACACTTCTTACATGGCGGCAGCAAGACAAAATGAGGAATAAGCAAAAGCAGAAACCCCTGATAAACCCATCAGATCTCATGAGACTTATTCACTATCACGAGAATAGCATGAAGAAGACCGGCTCCCATGATTCAATTACCTCCCGCTGGGTCCCTCCAACAAGATGTGGGAATTCTGGGAGATACAATTCAAGCTGAGATTTGAATGAGGGCACAACCAAACCATATCATACTGGTTTTGTAAACTTTGTTTATAATTGGCCACTTTACTAAAAATTTTTATTTAAATTGTTCTTTAGATTATTCTCTGGAGAAACTATCATATCTTTAGCAACAGTGAAATTTTTTAATATTTGTCTTACCAAAATGTGTTCTACAAATTTATATGTTTTGTTTTTGTTATTGAAGTATTACTGTATTGCTACACTTTTAGAATAATATTTAAAACTGGAGGTGATGAGAAGCCTTCTTCTGGGGAGTGATTGTATTAGAGAACCCTTAAAATCCAGCAGTAAATAAAAGTAGACCGAGTAGACTTAGTTTGAGGATACAAAAGTGTTCTTGTATGAGAAAAAATATGTTTTTTAAAAACACTATATTAATAGATCTAATGAGAAAATTATCTGAGTAATTTGTAAAATGTCCTGTGAGGAAATTCAATATCCTGTACAAATTCCTGATAAACTCACAGTAAAATATTAGCTGAAACCAATAGCCAGCAGGAGGCTTAAAGAAAAAACACTAGAATTAGTGTGAACTACTATAGAAGGTTTCAACTTGCTATCTCTGCCCTTGAAGTCCATGAATGATTATCAGGGGGGTCTGTGTATAGTTAAAGTAAATGTAAAGAAGTGTGCATATTTACACATTTTTATAGAGTTTTTTTTCTTTTCTGGGGAGCAGCTTTATAGCTCTAATCATATTCTGTAACCACTTTGATCCAAGACCAAGTGTTTAAAAATGAGAGAAAAAAAAAGAAAAAGACATAATAGAATATCTTACATTACTACTTTTTAAATATTATCCTTGCTATGAAAGGCCATTGTAACTAGACAAGAAAATCAAATCATAAGATACTTGAATGTTTCCCTCAAGGAGCTCAGCTTCATTTAAAGATAAAATGAATAGACTGAAAATCTGTCAAGTTTCCATAAATATTTCCTCTTTCCTGTGAGTTTTGGACAGAAGCTTGATAGCCAATCATCTGAGATTACTTTTTCTGAAGAGAATGTGGAATATGACATTGAGTTCCTAAATAATCCGAGGTCCCTCATGCTTTAGCAACTATAAAAGCCAGTGGTAAATTGATAGGTTTCCATACAATATTAGTTAATTAAATGAATCATCACTCTTGACTAGATTTCTTAAAATGAATGTCTGAAAACAACATTTCTTTTTTTGAGATTAACCAGAAGTATGATTGTGCTTACATTACCTATGAAATATTGATTCAGAAATCAATATATACACATACAAATGTGTATTTATATATACCTAATTATAATATTTATTACTGCATGTAAAACTGATGTTTACTGAAGACAAAGAGACCTTTTCATACTACTACTAATAAAAATGATAATGTTTCCAGTAGTTTCACTCACCATGCAATTAATATATTTGCTGAGTGTGTTGTTGCTAAGTAACATTTTGTTTTTCTTTAAATTTATAAAGTACTTTCACATAAATTGTCATTCTCAGGTTTAGAATAAGTGGTTTATTATTGTTATAATTGTATATCTCTATAATTTACAGCCCTGCAAATGTTCTTCATTAATATTCATTGAACAATCATAAATATAATTTTCATGTTTTTAATAAAATTGTTTCCTGGTGAAAGTTTGAAATTCTGTCCTACTTCCTGTAACTTTTTTTTTTCTTTTTTTTTTTTCTGAGGTGGAGTTTCGCTTTTGTTGCCCAGGCTGGAGTGCAATGGCGGGATCTCGGCTCACTGCAACCTCCGCCTCCCAGGTTCAAGCGATTCTCCTGCCTCAGCCTCCCTAGTAGCTGGGATTACAGGCATGTGCCACCACGCCCAGCTAATTTTGTATTTTTAGTAGAGACAGGGTTTCTCCATGTTGGTCAGGCTGGTCTTGAACTCCCGACCTCAGGTGATCCACCCGCCTCGGCCTCCCAAGGTGCTGGGATTACAGGCATGAGCCACCGCACCTGGCCTCCTTCCTGTAACTTTTTAGTCCCCTCTGTATTCTGCAATCATTGCCCTTGTGGGCCAATCAAGCCTCAGAGGATGTATTTGGAATGGCCAGTTTATTTCTTGTCACACATCTCTTCATTCTCCAACTTTGGTAGTGAATTTCACTTTAATCTTCTCATTAGAAGGGAATTTGAAACAGTTGTACCTAGAAAATTTTTCCTCCCATTTTAATTCTAAAGGAATCCCTGGCCTAGTTTAATTCAAGAAGTCCGTTAGGTGTTGGTTTCAAACTTCAGGTGATGCTAACATAAACAAGAGACCCCTTCCCCAGGTCTTTACAAGATTAGTGTGTTGACTCTTCAACAGTGATGAAATAAGTAGCTGTTTCCTACTGCTTGATAGTCTTACATCATTTTTATTTCACCTCCTTAAATCATCACCTGTACAGAGAAGCCCTCAATGACCACATATACCTTCTCACTATTCTATGGTACTTAGGCACCTTTTGTTTTATGCCAATATTTGCAACATTATTTTTATTATAGCAAATGAATAAAATAATTCCAGTTTTGACTTCCTTCTTTTGTTAAGAATTATGAATTATTGCTCTGCCACTATACAACATTGCCACACCTTTTGTCTTTGTTGTCATCTTTTAAGTTCTACAAATCTTAAAGGAATGTTAGAATTGTCACTATTCTTTAACGTGCATAAGGTATATGTAGTTCTAGCTGCATGGAGTGTACTATGTAAGATCTCTATGTGGTGCAGCTAGCAGCTAGTACTGGACTGCTTGTTTGGAAAGGTCTATTTATTACCTTGCTGGACACAGCAAGTCGCTTGTAGATTCTGAAAGCAGACTCAGATGGAGTTTAGTGGTAGGAAGGAGAGGAAAAGGAGAGGAAAGATTACATGGGAGTAGTAGAGCTGTGATACAGGACACAGTGCATCTTGGCTTTCTCCGTAGTCAGCTGGGAACTGCTGGAGCAAAAACAACTCATCAGTGTTATGCCACACTAGGCGAAAATGATCAGGCCTTTATAACCTGGCCTCAATCGACCATTAGATGTGGATCACCCTTGGGCAAGGTGATCATATTTTCCACAGCTATGGCAATCCCTAGAGGGGCTGACGAAGCTTCCAGTAGTTTAGGTAACAAGCAATTCTTTCAAGTCAGAATCTGTGCAGTACATTTCTGTGTCCATCCATCACAGCAACACTATTCTAAGTATAGGCATACATATTATGGCATCATTAATCTATTGGTGGGGAGGAGATGTAGAGGGAGGAGAGGTGGGTGGAATAAAACATGCAAATGAAAACATAGCTAAGGTTTTTAGACTAAGATAAAGTATGTGTCTTTGTATCCTCATGATTTGTATTTCAAATTCTTAAACAGATGATGATAAATGAATTATTTTGCTTGAGAATTATCCTTATTTCAATCTAGTATACTTTTTATAGTCTGATGAAAAATCAGTTGAAATTAATCCAAGAAACATGGTGTTTACAAGGATGACCAGTAGTTCAATAATCTTATTTCTCAATCAATAAAGAATTGATGACCTAGATAATTATGAGAACACCATGACCCTAAAGCTAGAGCTATAAAATGTGCCAATAATAAAGAAGTTAAAGGTGGTGGAAGTCCAGAATTAAAAGGCCAGTGAAAGATAAATTATACTAATAAAACTATAAGCATAGATTGTGGATATTCAGTCAATATAAAATATTTAAATGTATGTATCAGTGTACCTTTTTGAAGAAAGTTAAGTCAGATGGGTAAATAATGTGTACCAATCATCATTTCTAATATTTTAGGCAGTAGAATTCAGACTTGCCTCTGAGGAAATACTTTAGACACTCATCTTGTATATTTCACTAAAGCAAATTATAGCCTTAGATTTTCACTCTGAGTTCTTTTTGAAAACAGTATGTTTCATGGAAGAAAAAAGAAATCTAGATGTATTCAGAGACAAAGCCAGAAGATGAAAACAAAATCTGACAGAAAGGCAAGCCACATCCGTCCTTCACAGGCATTGCATGACCCCTGATGCCACCAGCATCAGTGAAGCCCACTCTGCAGTCCTTTCTCAGGCAAGGCTCCTAAGACCTTCTCCAAGGGAAGCTTGAGGAGTGTGCCCACTGCTATCAGGAAGCCTGAAGCATTCTTTGTGCAATCTGAAGAAAACTAAGTCTAATTATGTAGTCAAATGTTTTGGTTAAATGCCCTACTCTTCGTTCTAATTATCACCTATCCCAAAGGCGAGAGCTTCACTTTACAAAAAACAGAAAGAACAAGGTTAACTTTCCCTCCCAAACCTCTTCATAGATGAGAAAACACACAGCTGGAATCCTCCACACACTTAACTGCAGTATTTATCAACATAATTTGCTGTTTTTCTAAATAGAAATTCACACAAAACTAACAAACACCCTTGAGAAAAAAAAATGTAGTCACTAAAATTGAGATGCTTTGTATGCTAGAAGTTTGAGTTAATGGACTTGAGCTACCAAAAAAGAAACTGTTAGCGAATCTCAAATTGGTTGGAGATTAAATTAGGAAAAAAATTTTTTTAACTTGAAAAGCTATTTAATACCTAATTCAATTATTTCTTATGCATTTTGATACAGATTAAGGTAGTAACACCTAATGGCTGACTCTCACATACTAATAAACATTACCATTTCTGTGAATACATCCAAGGGCGGGGTGTACTTTTACTTCCAACCTTCAGCTCAGTAGCAGCTAAAATGCTCTCCTGGATTGTTATGATCTCCAGTTCTTAAAAGCAGTTACTTGACCCCCAACATGATTTTCATGAAGCTTACCTTATATTCTAACAAGTCCAGAAGCAAGTAGTTTTCTTATTTGAGTAGATTCCTCACTCATCTTCACTTTTATTTTTATTTTTTACAATAAATTTGCAATTTTCAGTTGGTTAAAATGCATGTTTTTGTGAGATATTCCCTGATGCTCCTCTTTATGGGTCCTTATGGTATCTCTTGTCCCAATGTGCTGTAAGCTTTGTTAAATTTTTACCTTTCCTGAAATTAGATAATTATGTGCCTGTGCTATATTTTGTATGTAATTATACACTATTAATATCCATTATCTTACCCAAGATCCTATCTTTTCTCAAGAATTGTACAAATCTAGTTTTCTCATCAGCTTTCAGTTATATGCTTTCATGTGCTTGCTAAATAGAGTAATTTTAATGTCCTTCTATCTCCACCAACTCAACATATTTGGAATTACTGTCAGATTTTTTCATGTCATAAGTGTTAGTGGTAATAATTCATACATATTCTTTCTATCTTTCAACTTTCATACCTCAATCTATTTTGCTATAATTAACTTTGATTGGCAAGATCATAATTTAAAGCAGAGAAAAATAGCATATGTAAAGTGGAGAGGTCCAGCAGAATGGGAAAGCCATGCAGACACAGGTACTCAGCAGTGAGCCAGAAGTCCTGTGAGATGGTAGTGCATGGTATCCAGTGTATGGTGACAGAAAATAAACACAAACCTATGCAGGCATTAGCAAAAAAACAGCTAGGGTTTTTGAAGTGACAAAGTATAAAAATAGTATGAGGCTACAGAGAAGCTGATAAAAATGCAAAGGATGGTGCATAGTGATTTCCTTCTAAAGAGTACAGCATGAAATGGGGGAGCATAATTTTACAGTGAAGAAACTGGCAAACACCAGCTCATCCAAGTAATGAAGGTCAACATCAAGAGGGATAAGTCATGTTGATTGCATATAAAATTGATGTGATTTGATAAGAACGGCACGTGGTTGTATTCATCCGTTTGTGCTGCTATGGCAAAATATCATAGATTGAGTAATTTACAAAGAACAGAAATTATTTTTTTTCTGGAGCCAGGGAAGTCTAAGATCAAGGCATTGGCAAGTTCAGTTGTCTGCTGAGGGCTTCTGCTTCCAAATTGGTACCTTGATGATCCTCCAGAGGGGAAGACAGTTTCTTCACATGACAGAAGGTACAGAAAGGTTGAAAAGGGCTAAATCTAGATGAAGCCTCTTTTATAAGGGCTTTAATTCCATTTATGAAGGGAGGAGCCATCATGGCCTAATCAACTCTTAAAGGCCTCACCTTTTAATACTATCGGCCATTAAATTTTAACACGTGAATTTTGGTGGGGACACATTTAAAACAGAGCAGTGGCCTTCCTCTTAACCCTTGTCTAACCATGAGAAAAAATGAGACAACCTAAATTTAAAAATATTCTACAACATACATGACCAATATATTCCTCCAAACTTCCAAGGTCATCACAAAGTAAGAATTATTAAAACCACATAAATTCTTAGAAACAATTACAATCTAAAGGAACCTAAAAAGACATGAAGACCAAATGCTACATAGCATCCTCAATGAAATTCTGGAACAGAAAAAGGATGTTAGCCAAAAACTAAGACAATATGAATAAAGTATGAGGATTACTTAATAATAATGTATCAATATTTCTTTAATAGTTGTAATAAAGGTATGAAAAGAAATTGAGTACAGGTATATAAGAATGCTATACTATTCTTGTAACTTTTCTGTAGATCTAAAATTATTCTAATCTAATAAGTTTATTAAAAATTATATGAAGTAGAAATAATGCAAAGAAATTAGGGAAGATATTCAGGCAGACATCAAAGAGATGAAGCCATAGAATAAAGATAAAAACTTTGGGATGGATGCCAGGGGAACTGGCAAAAACTCAAACAGGGTTTTGGTCAGGGATTAGGAAACGATTTCTGTAAAGGGCCAGTGAGTATTTTTAGCTTTGCAGGTCACGTAGTCACTATAAATACTCAATTCTGCCATTGTAAGATAATAGTAGCCACAGACACTCCATAAACAAATGAACATGACTGTTTAATAAAATTTTCTTTACAAAAACAAGTGATGGTCTAGATTTTGTCTCTGGATTGGGGTTTATCACCCCTAGTCTACTAAATCTACTGCAATGAAAATCCAGGGAATTAAGACAGAAACAGGGAAACTAGGACAGGCATTCAGTCATTAGAACTGGAATTTAAAACAGGGATTCATTAAAAGGGCACATGGTCCTAATTGCCTGAGCAGTGGTACAAATCAGAGAGATTTACTGTGAGTTGTCAGAGTTATTGGATATGACTCTTTAAATTCCCTTGACTGAGACTATGATCTGCTCTAGAGGATGTACTAAGAAGACAGGCACAGAGCCTGGAGCCATTTTCTCTGACCACTACCTAGAAAGCAGATTGTTCTGTATTGTTGATCAAGCTCAATCAGTGTTCAACCACATTAATAAAACGCCTTTTTCCCCCCTACCAAATCCTTGTAGGAAATGTGCTCTGCTTATTGCTCAGGAATCACAAATAAATTCTTTGCTGAATCATAGGAGGCAGACAAGTGTTTGCCTTTTTTGCTGCCAGAAATTAAGAATCTAAGAAAAGGCTAGTGCTTCCTCAAAGATTCAATTAATCTGTTGCCTATTTTGTCTACAGATGAAGACACGGGGGTATTGATAATGTGGTATACACATGGACTGAACTAAACTTCATTCAATATAGGCTTCACCCTATATGTCAGGCTCTGATTGGGCTACCCCTCATTCATTCTTATAAATCACACAAAGCTTCTCAGAAGCACAGTATGTGACCAGAGGAAAGTCAAGAACTGTGGGCCCACTTTTGAGCCTTCTGAGGGCCAAAACCTTCCATCATCTCAAACACTATTTACTTGAAGCACTACGCTAGAACTACCTGTAAAAATGGGCATTCTGTTAGAAGTGGGTGATGCAGAAATTTACCTTTGCCAGTTAACACACTGGCATGAAGTTCTCTGCCAGCTTAGTTTCAATCCAACTCTTAGTATTGACAAGATGAAATACCAATAATCAGAGGTATATGAAGAAAATTGCTTAAAATTGCGATATAGTAGAACAGAAACCCTGAATAGTCAGGTATTCAGAAGTGACCTCTAGGGCACAGAGAGGTGAAAGGTAGGTGCTTAAAACATAAGAGAAATGCCAGCTGAAGACAAATTGGTACCTACTCATGCCTGGATGTGACACAGACCCTTTGCAATCTAGGTGGCAGTTTCTGATCACATGAACATCAATCCCCTTGTCTCACTCATATCTATTAGATGAAGTTAAATACTACTTGAAATCCTTAAAATGTTTTATAGATCAACTGTTTTCTCCACAACTCTTACAGCTTTATTAGTATATTTTATTGTATTTCCCTTTTATTTCCATTTTCCAAATAATGGAAATACTGTTGACCTACAAAATATATGATTGACCTATGAAATATCCATCATATTGGTACTTTTGAGACAGTTTAACTTACTTTTTTTTGTTGTTGTTGGTTTTTGAGACAGAGTTTCACTCTTGTTGCCCAGGCTGGAGTGTAATGGCGCGATCTCGGTTCACTGCAACCTCTGCCTCTTGGGTTCAAGCAATTCTCCTGCCTCAGCCTCCCGAGTAGCTGGGATTACAGGCATGCGTCACCATGCCCGGCTAATTTTTCTTTGTATTTTTTTTTTAATAGAGACGGGGTTTCTCCATGTTGGTCAGGCTGGTCTTGAACTCCCGACATCAGGTGATCCACCCACATTGGCCTCCCAAAGTGCTGGGATTACAGGCGTGAGCCACTGTGCCCAGCCAATTTATGTCTTTAAATGTGTGTCCTTGGTGGGAAATGGGATCGTAAGAGCATCAACTTTTCCTCAGATTCTTTAATCTAAAAGAACAACAGACATCAACATTCTTACTACATTTCTTAAAAGTTTGATGTATTTTTAGGCCAAGGTGAAAAGAATTGAATGAGACCTGACAAAGATCAGATACTGTTATTTCAAGGAAATAAAACAAATTGACTGAAGGTCAACATGCCATCAGAATCCAAACTATTAATAATTCAGGACTGAACCTACATTTTAAGACCTATTAGTCTGCTTATTTTACTAAACAATTTTAAAAATGTATGCCAATGCTATACTCTTCATTTCCCTTTTTTGTTGTGTTATGCTTACCTTTAAGGGTATTTTCAGGCTTCTTTCATCACTATATCTGCAAAAACAGACAGTTTTTCTTATAACACATTGCAAGACTATACTATAAAGGAGGCGTACCTATGTGGTTTACAATCACTAACTTTTTTTTTTTATTCCTCAGACGTCCTAAGGTTAAAATGGGAAAAGCTTTTGATGGCAGAAGGGTGGAGGTCTCAAAATAAAATGTGTCTAGTAGAAGAAGAGAAGGCTACTAAATCCCAGAAAATGTCAGGAAGTGGGTCATAGCACTTGCAGTAAGGTCAGCAATCTCCCAGGGTGCCTACAAAACACTGGTAGAAACTTTCTTTTAAAAAAGTCCTAAATTAGAGCTGTGGCTGTGTTGTCAGAATTTGTATATCTATCCCTAAATATCATTGGGCAGAATTAGGGGATGTGGGTTCTAATTACGGTTTAACTTCTAAGAAACTGAATGTCCTTGTATAAAGCAACTTACACCTTCTGGAATTCATTTTCTTCATTGTTAAATTTAAAAGTTTGAACTATATCAGTGATTTCCAACCTGACAGCATACCTGTATTGTTTAATGGTATATAAGGTTGTGAGTAACAGAAATCAGATAACTTTAGCAAAAAAATAGGTTTTACTAGGTGATTCAATTTGATCACAGCATTAATGGAAGCTATGCAACCAAACTGCAGGAGAGGCATGGATAAGGGAAGCTCTGAAATTCGTACTAGCTGGAGTTTGTAGATCTTTTTTTCCCTTTCACTGCAAAGAGGATGACAGCCTCAGGGATCTTTGGTCTTTGGTTTACTCTATTCAGACACAAAATTCTAGAGAAAGCATCTACGTGAGTTCCAGTGAGTCAAAAGTCTACCATTATGTGATACAGCTGTGACCAAGGGTACAGAATCATGCAGCACAGATGTAGCCTTTGGAGATCCACCCCTGTGCAAATGCAAAGAAACTATTATTCCCTACACCCAAAGATGCCTGAACTAATATGATTCTGGTATGATCCTTCTATTTTCATAATACTGTCATAAAGTCACTCACATTCTGTCCAATAGGAGACAACACGTTTTTTATTCCCAGTTCCTGCATTCAAATTTTATGTTACATGGTCTGTGTTGTCATGTACATTGTTGATGGTCTACTTAGTATTTGCCTCCCTTTCACCCTTTTAAACATCACCCCAATTTCATTCTTATATTTTAACTCTTTCTTCACAAACACATACACTTCACAAATGACCATCACAGCTTCAAATGTTTATGTGCAATAAATCTCCCTTGTCAGATATTGTTTAGAATAAATCCTATACCTTAATTCTGACTAGTGAGTTTTGAGAGAAACAACTTTAGAGATTTCTTGGGAAAAAATTCTGGCTTTTCAGAGAGATAGGAAGTAAGTAATTGTCTCTTTTACTATGGGTGTTTTGTGCCCAGCTTCATTGTCTATTCTGCCCAGGGCATTGGCTTCCACCTGAGTAGCAAGCCGATGTAGAGAGAAGAAATGAGAAAAAATCTGAGGAAAATGAAGGAAAGCCTGCTCTACTTCTGAACTTTCAGGTGTGTGACTGACTAAAAATAGTTTGAGTTTAGTTTGATTTTACTTGCAGCCTAAAGGACTCTTAATTTCTTCTCTAATTTCTAACTCAAAATATCTTGGTGATGCTTAATCTTCCTCTCTATATGTGTTGATCATATCTCAGTTTTCTATATTCATTAGAGAAAAATAGTAGTTTTCCCATTATAAATACATCCTATGTATGTTAGAGGGGTGAAAGAAACATGTATATTAAAACACATAATACATTTATTATGGCAGTTATTAAATTATAGAGATATCAGTGAGTGCCCTTGGTTTTGCAACTGGAATATAGTCATAAATTACTACTTCCCCTACCCCTTCTATATTCTACCTGAATTCACTATGCACCTTTACTCATATGGAGGAGCAAGGACAATACTTAATCTTAATAAAAGAAAGCCTTGACCATTGTGATGGCAGAATAAAAGGCAGCCAACAAGAACCATTTCTTTTTCCCGAATATTCCTAAATACCCATCATATTTGCCCTGGAACGTCAAATCCAATAATTTAAAAAAATTCCCTTTTCAGAATTTTCCCATTAACATTAAGAGTTTCATAAAGACTGGTTATGTTTTTAGCTTACAGTTTAATGAAACCATGATTAGGGGCCTATTCCCTTGCAATAAGCCCTCTATACAACCCAGAGAAGTCAAAATTTTCAAAGTGGCCTATTAGCTATAATCCTGACAGACATGTTTAACTCCTCTACCATTACTCCTTTGTTCATGGCACTGGGTTTATTTGTATGGGATAGTGACAGATTATCTCTATGGGAGAAACAGCATCTTACCATTGAGCTGTGCTGTCCCCCAGCTTTCAATGGACTTTGCTATTGTTTAGGGAAACAGTCACTTACAGCTGATTGATAGAAAATAAGGCCAGTGAATTTCACAAACAGCCCCCTGTTTACTTCTTTTACTTTCAATTGGTTTCTTGGTTGGAAGCAGAGTACAAAGCATTGAGTAATTTCATGGATGAGTGATATTGACAGCAGCAGGGAAAGTAACTTCAAATCTAGATTAAGTGTCTATTTGGTGCGGACAAATCTTTTCCCCCTTCTTGATAGAAGGGGTCACATGTAATCAACCTACTACCAGAGAGGTGGCTGGTTCACTAATGCATGGTGTCATATAATGGATTTGGAGTTGGTCTCAGCAAGAGGAATAGCCAGGCCAAACCTGGTAAGAGAAATTTTCATATGGTTAAATGCATGAATCTGTCCCATGTCTTCCCTTTAACTACTTTGTTTCTTGAGCTCATTGTATGAACCCTGGCTTGGAGGGGAAAGGAGGCTAACGGACATCCACAGAGGCTCACTGTGTCCTGATTATGGAGAGGCTGTTTTGCAATGGTGGCCTTCTGGTGCATATTCACATAGGACACACATATTTTCAGACTCTAAGCCAGCACTTTTGAAGACATCTGTTGTGAAAGATTTGCGGGGTTTTTTGTTTGTTTAAATATCTAATCTGTCACAAACCAACAATTTTCTAGAACTGCTCTAAGTCCATTCTTAGCTCTTTAGCCACATATTTTTTCACCAAAACTTTTTGCCACAAAGCCCTCTCATATTACTATTCCTTTATTAGACATATGACCAGACTATTGGTCACTGAGAATCAGTATATATCTTGATCCGAGACCATCTACTCGTTTGCGGCAAAGTGAAAAAAAAGGTATAGTTTTTGAACATCTGCCAATGAGAAGATTTCTTTTCTTTGTTACCTGATAATCCCTGAGAAAAGTTTTAACACTGCTGCAAAATGGATCTGGCTGGCTCTACTATGTTGTGTGATGGCATCTTTAAATCAGGCTCCAGTTTTTCATCTTCATCAACGGGTCATTATACTATAAAGTCATTATATAATGAGTGAAGATGCACCATAGCTGTATATGTGTAACTTTTTATGACTTCAGGCTCTGTTTGGAACTAGTTTCTGATGAAATGCTGTTGGATGTGCTTAGCTAGAAATATTGGAAAACTTCTGGTCTGTGTTGCCATTAAAGTCCAGTGGTTATATGCTTCGCTATGATCAGGAACTCTTTCTCAAAAAAACAATGGTTTCACTCTAAATGGATCCTGACCTAACAGTCCTCTGTTCCACTACTCTTACACATGGTTGCATCAGGTACCACATATCACTTCAGTCTGCTGCAGATATATTGAACATTAACTTCTTAATAAGGGCGTTGGGGTGGAAGCACCAGATTGTTAGCCCATCTCAAGTGTTGTATTAGTTACCTGTTTCTGTATTAAAGAAAAATTACCCTGAAAACTTAGTGATTTGAAACAAATATTTATTATTTTACATGTTTTGTGGATCAGGAATCTGGGCACAGCTTAACTGAGTCCTCTGGTTCAATTTCTTCCATAGGGCTGAATTTAAATGTTGGCCAAGGCTGATGTCTTATTTGAAGGCTTGAATGGGGAGGAGAGGTGGAATCTGCTTCCAAGCTCATTCATGTGGCTGTTGGCAACATTCAGTTCCTTGAAGGCTACTGGACTGAGGGTCTCAGTTCTTTTTCTCAATGTTGGCCGGTGACTTCCCTTACTTCTTTGACATGTGAACATTTTCATGCCACAGTTCATAACATTATGAACTGTTGGCTTCATCAGAGTGAGCAGTTGAGAAAGGATAAAGGAAGCCAAAATGTTGTATTTTAACTTGATTGTAGAAGTGAAATCTCTTTAATTTCACCATATTCTATTTGCTGAATACTAGTAGGTCCAGTTCATACTCAAGGGAATGGAATTAAAATGGACTTAAATACAAGGAGGTAGGAAATCACTGGGAGCCATCTTAGAAGCTATCATGGAAGGCCTCCACTCTAAGCATAAAACACTTTGTCCGTCTAATTAATGGAAGAAGGGTGTTTAAACATGGTATATGTCACCTGTAAAATTGAACTAAACACAACAGTTATTAAGTATCTTTAGTTAAGTAAGTTGTAGGCTGTGTCTTCACTTTGGAGTGCATGTCTCAGATCAGCCCAGGCCAATATATTCTCAACAACTTCACTGAGGTACTAGTATTCTGTATTTGTTGTGAGATTTATCTCATGTACACCATCATCCACATATTTTTGCAAGTTTGTAGGG
Source organism: Pan paniscus (assembly GCF_029289425.2). Lineage (NCBI taxonomy): Eukaryota > Metazoa > Chordata > Mammalia > Primates > Hominidae > Pan > Pan paniscus. The sequence goes on along the minus strand of NC_073261.2, from coordinate 49,987,458 downwards.
AACTTATTACTTGTGCTTACTAGATCCTGTCAGAATTTCATCATTCATGTAATAAACCAGTCTGTTGACTTGTTAGGCTCCAAGGGATCAAAGTCTCTAGAGCAGGGGTGTCCAATCTTTTGGCTTCCCTGGGCCACATTGGAAGAAGAAGAATTGTCTTTGCCCACACATAAAATACAGTAACACTAATGATAGCTGATAAGCTAAAAAAAATTGGAAAATATCTCATGAGAGATATTTTAAGAGAGTTTATGAATTTGTGTTGGGTTGCATTCAAAGCCATCCTGGGCTACATGCAGCCTGCAGGCTGTGGTTTGGGCAAGCTTGATCTACAGTTTAAATTGTGGCAGGAATAAAGTATCAGAGCCTTATTGGTATAGAGCTCCCATACCAGATGAGAGAGGTTGGCTTTGGATGTCCCCCTGTTCTAGAAGGGAGAGCAATATGTTTGCTAGGTCAAATACTGTGCTTCAAGTACCAAGGCACATAAGTGGAGCAATAGTCACAATTAAGGCCACTCTCCAATGATATTTATGATCATATAAATTGTTCTCTTAGCTCCATCAGTCTTCCTTTCAGGCTAAATTGGAAAATTCAAAATTTGCTGTTGAAGAAATAAAAAGGGTACAGCACTTTTGAAAGATTCCAACATATTCCCTTGATGTGGAAAAAGAAAGAGTCTAGTGGATTTTAACAGCAAACAAGAATGAAGCAGTAGACAGGCAAAATATATGTATAGCACAGAATTCATAAAATTCATGTCTGTTAGTGTTTTTAAATCCCTTTCTCTGCATAATGACTAGGGAATTCTTAGACCTTTAATTGTAAGCTAGACTTGGACATTACTGGTTCAGGTTTGTGTAGTTAATTCTGCATAGACCTGTAGCTGGTTGTTGAACTACCATACTACCATACAAATTACAATATTTCAGGTGAGCTATTGCAATAAATTCTATCTGCTCCAAATTTCTTTTTTTTCTTTCTTTCTTTCTTTTTTTTTTTTTTTTGAGACGGAATCTCCCTCTGTTGCCCAGGCTGGAGTGCAGTGGCCCGATCTCGGCTCACTGCAACCTCTGCCTCCTGGGTTCATGCCATTCTCCCGCCTCAGCCTCCCAAGTAGCTGGTACTACAGGCACCAACACGCCTGACTAATTTTTTTGTACTTTTAGTAGAGACGGGGTTTCACTGTGTTAACCAGGATAGTCTCGATCTCCTGACCTCGTTATCCGCCCGCCTCGGCCTCCCAAAGTGCTGGGATTACAGGCATGAGCCACCACGCCCAGCCTATCTGCTCCAAATTTCTAATTTGCTGTTATTGATTAAACGCTTTCAGATTGTCTTGAGAGTTTTCATAACCTATGAAAAAATATATACATTTTCTTATGGATTGTTATTTTCTTATGGCCAGAAAGTTCATTGTAAGATTGCAGGGGGATACCACATAAAAATGTTTGTAGGTATGTGCCAGTTAACATACTACTAAAAAGTTTTAGCTGAATAACATACCACTAAAAAGTTTTGTGTTATAAGAAAACCACTTGATTATACTCACAGATGCTGTGGGTTAGAAAATTGGAAGGGTCATAGTGAGGATGCATCATCTCTGCTTTATGGTCTCTGAGGTCTTAGCGGGGTAAAGTGAAGGCTGGAAATAATTCAACATTTGGGAACTGGAATCACATGGAGGCATCTTCACTTACTTGTCTGGAAGTTGATGGCTTAGGGTCAGAACACCTACACAAGGCCATTCCATGTGATCTCTTACTTGGGCTAGTTTGGGGTTCCTTGTGGTGTGGTAGTTGGGTTCCTCAGTATCCCAAGGAAAGTTTGGGGAGGGGGGAGACAGAAGCTGCAATTTTCTTGAGGCTGAAACCTTGAAATTGGCATAGTGTAACTTCTGCCATATTCAAGTCAGGTATTTTCAGGGTCCTGATTGGTGGAAAGGAATGTTTCCTATATCTCAGTGGTGGAAATGTCAAAGGAGCCTGGGCACAGTGGCTCATGCCTATAATCCCAGCACTTTGGGAGGCCGAGGCAGGCAGATCACCTGAGGTCAGGAGTTTGAGACCAGCCTGACCAACATGGTGAAACCCTGTCCCTGCTAAAAATACAAAATTAGCCGGGAGTCGGGGTGGGCGCCTGTAATCCCAGCTACTCGGGTGGCTGAGGCAGGAGAATCATTTGAACCTGGGAGGCGGAGATTGTAGTGAGCTGAGATCAGGCCACTGCACTCCAGCCTGGGCAAAAAAAGCAAAATTCTGTCTCAAAAAAAAAAAAAAGAAAAGAAAAAGATGTACGCGCCATATTTTAAAACTGCTATTAGGGAGATGTGATTCTTGAAATTTTCTGGCTTATCTATGTTATTGCTGTTTTATTTTTTTTAAGGATCCAAATCTTTCCTTATAATGCCCTAATGTTCCTATAAGAGTCCTAGAGAATTTAATTTCTCCAGTCTTAACCCAACAGTTATACTGAGCAAAATGGCTTATTCAGCTGTGTCATGTAAATTCTGAGACTTTTCTTCATATACAGCTGATAATTTTTAGGTGTGACTTTATCACATCTTATTTTATCTATTATTGCTGCAAAGAATATGAACAATTCTATTTTCTATTTCCCATTGTCCCTTAATCACTAACACCAAGATTCAAATTTTAAGTAATCTGGAATCTGAAATGCAGAATCAGAGTAAGAAAGAGCCAATTTTACCTGTTCAGATGCAATGGCAGAGAACTGCAAATCAATACTATGAAAAATCAAAGAAAAATATTTTAATGGTTCTACAATTAGATGTTTCTGCAAAGCCTTCCTCTTTGTCTCAACAGTCACAAATCGACACAGTCGATAATGTAATTCACTAGCACCTAACCCAAGCACCTGCACTTATACACCTGTTACCAATATCTTTTACTGAGGACATTCAAGATTGGTTTGATTGGAAACCACAGGAGGTGATGCTGACTAATTTATATAAAGAAGGATTTATGCAATGCCATTGGATGAGCTCCTGAAATCAAAGGTATAATATTTCAGGATCCTTGGGTATCTCTGGCTTCATCAGTAGTGAAAGTGCATATATGTTTCTTCTTCAGAGAATACTGGCATTCAACTGACTCAACTTCAGACACCTCTAGTGTCAAAATTTTTAAAAATCACTAGTGGTGCATACTGTATAGCAGTTACCCAGAGCATCATTCTATTTTTTTCATGGAAACTTTATTTCCCTCTCTTATTCTGAGCATTAAAAGTTAGCACAGGGGCACATAGAAAAGACACTCCCATGAGAATAAAATGGTTTTGGTTTTGTCAATAGGCAAACTTATCTCTGGAGTTCAAAGACCAGGAGCAGACGCCAAGCAAGGGACCACTTCAAAGAAACTGGAAGACTGCCAGCTTCTAAGATTAGCACTGCCACTACAATAATTTTGCCACGTTCAGAGTTGGGCTGAATCCAGAGGCTGCTTCTCTAATTGAAGGGTCCTAGTGTGGCTCCCTAAGTTCTTTACTTTCCATCAGCTGTTCCCCAGCATGCAGGCTTTTCCAGCCACTGCTGGATTGCTTGTACTGCTTCCTATATGCAAGAGTCAACATTCTTAGTTAATAATAGAAAGGAATGAATGGTAATAAGTTCAGGGAAATTAATTGCTAGATCATGATGAGACTTCTTGTTTATTTTGTCCTCTGTGTTTGTCGTACCCACCTAAATTAGGTTCTAAATTAGAAGGGGTTCTGTACCTGGCTCTCTTGCCTGTATTATCTATCTTCCTCAGCAAAGTATCCTCTGTGTTGAATGGACAATCAAATAAATGTTAGAAGACAAGACACTTAATTGTCTGTTTATAGGCAAATTCAACTGATTAGAATTATGCTTCAGTCTCTTATTTTGGGGTTTGTAGTGAATTCTTAATTCCTTTTCTAAAAATAAAAATTACTAGGTAAAAAGTTAAATGACTTTAGTCCTCCTTTTTTTCTAGTTTATGTTATTCCCGTGAGCTTCACCTTTAGGCCAATCTTCATCTCAGGTTTATTGGCTTCATAATATTTTTGTCATTTGTTTCATCTCCCTGGAAATTTCTTTAGTAAGATCCATTGTCCATATTTTAGATCTCTGCTCAATGTTCACAACGTTTCTGATCATAGTTTAATTAAACTTTTGTCAGTTATTTTGCTGCTTCTAGTGTAATATTTTTGAATATTGCATTATTAATTGATTTGCATTTTCTGTCTTACACAATTGTCTATTGTATTTGTAGTCTTATCTATTCATCTGAATCTTATTTCTTAAAGTCAATTATTTTCAACGTTAAGATTACAAAGTAGTCTATATACTTCACTTTTATTTCTTCAATCATACTGCTTTTTTTTTTTCCTCAAGAAAGCAAAGTTTCCTTCTCTTTTGATATTTATTATTAGGATTTTCTTCTAATATGTCTTCATATATGCCATATCCAATAACAACTCTTTGACATATTTGATGGCACCATTTCCTAGTCTCTGTGTTTGTTACACATGTTCCCTCTTTGTTTATGTTCCTTGGTTGATTTCAGTCAGCATCTATGATAGTGATGGGAGGCTCAAGTTTTTGTCTTTTTCAAAGCTTCCTTGTCTTTTTATTTTTATTGTCTCCCTGAATAATTGCTACTTCTCACAGGAATATAAAAGAAAAAAGATACAAAGCTTGTAAGGTTTGCTTATTTTCATCACACTGAAGCAAGGAGCCAGATCTAATCTTAATCTCATGTAGCCAACGTTCTCCTTGAGCTTTAGTTACTCATTGAAAGAAGTCAATATATAATATATTCAAAGATTTATTATAAAATTCCAAATCTTATGTCCCATTTCTCCTAGCCATGTCTTTTAGGAGTAGTCAACCACACCAAAGTGTTACTAGAAGCATTTAGTTTTATAGACATCAGTTAAATTTTAAATGACAAATGCAGTAGATCTCAAACTATTTAAAAAGTGCTAGTGAAATGTCAGTATGTTTAGATTGTGGGGAAAAAAAAGGAAAAAATCAATATATTGTAACAAGCACTTGAATTTTCAGCACAAATGGTTTAAATGCCAGAGAAAAAAATGATGGCTCTATACCAAATTGAAATGTTGAGAATCTGTCTCTGCAGTTCCTTTATCTCTTTAGCTTGTGTCTCTTTTCTTATTCTAGTAGGATCTGTTCTCTTCAAATGTTTTCCTCTTATGTTGTTCTCTGTAAAAATGAGCTCTAAACTCAGATCTAGATATCTTAGTTTCTATAAGCTAGAAAACTAGCTCAAACTAGAGATCCAAAAATTACATTGGCAAATGTAATTTGCCATATTTTAAAACTGCTATTTCCGGAGCTACAAATTGAGTTAACTATTTGATGATCTCAATTTATTTAAACGAGTCAAATCTTCATGGATAAACACATGTTTACTCAGTACCTTTAATATTTAAGGTACATTTAGGTGCTTTGAGAATGAAGTTTCTACCACTGTATTACTTTGCTAGGGTTTTCACAGTAAAGTACCATAGACTGGTTGGCTTAGACAACAAAATTTTATTTTCTCACATTTCTGGAAGCTAGATTTTAGAGATTAAGATACCAGCAGGGTTGGTTTCTTCCAAGGGCTCTGAGGAAAGAATACATTCCAGGTTTCTGTTTTTGTACTTGGCCATCTTCCCTCTGCATCTTCACATTGTCTTCCTTTGGCCATGTCTGGTGTCCAAATTTCTTCTTTTTATGAGGACATCATTCACATTGGATCAGGGCTTACCCTAATGACTTCATTGCAACTTTAATTAACTCTATAAAGACCCTATCTCCAAATGCAATTAAATTCTGAGGTATTGGGGGATAAGGCTTCAATATACAAATTTTAGGGAGACAAAATTCAGTTCATAGCACCTATTACTTACTGTATATATGAAAGGCAGCATAGCGTATTGGTTGAGAAAAGGCTGTGAAATCCACCTGCCAATATCTGAATCCTCGTTCTGATTCTACTTTCCAGCTGAGTTACTCTCAGCAAGTTTTTTTTTTTTTTTTAATCTTTAACCATTCTATGCTTCAGAGTCCACATCTACAAATTTGGGGTGTTAAAGTAAATTAAAATGGGGACCAGGCCTGGAGAATTTCTAAGCAGACAAAGACAGGTAGGCCTCATAAGTGACCTTAAACTTGTTTGATTTGCACACATAAACAAAATTTAGCTTATTTCTTAACAACACACATACTAAAGAAAATCGGACTTAAGGCTAATTTATCAGAAGCTGCCAACCAATTTATATAACTAAACACTCTACAGCAGGATAGACAAATAAGGCAATTGTATAAGTGTCACCAATCAAATATTTTATTTGCTTTAATTCTGTGTTAATCCTACAAAAACCTTGCCCTCCAGTTCCTCAGGCGAAGCCTCAAAACCATACCTGGTTTGGACATGTCTGACTTGTGAATTGCTGTTTTCTCAAATAATCTGTTTAAAATTTTATTGTGCCTCTGTTAATTTTGAACAAGAGCAATAATTATTTCACAGGCTTGTTTTGTAGACTAATGAGTTAATACATGTAAAGTGCTTTAAAATTATATATCTCAGAGTACAAATTCAATATATATGCAATTCAATTTTAGATATTTTTATAACTAAATAAAGGGCAGGAGATTTGCTATAAAATATATAAAGCCATCAAGATGAGAAAATCAAGTGTACTCCTAATAAAGTAGTGATGATATTAGATTCTAATAAAATTTATTTAAAAAAAAATAACCATTTGAAAAATATTTAAGCAGAACCATTTAAGCAATTGCTATTCAAAAGCATTTAAACTTCCTAAACAGACTCTGGTTCTGGGTAAGATAAAGTGTACTTTATCTTTCTTACTGAGTACACCTATACAACCTGAGTAGAATGCATGGAAAAGCTCTATGTGGACACAGACAAGTAGTTTGTGGTAGGCAGATTTGGAAAGGCCAGAATTTAAAGTTCTACCACACTGTGGTAATTATACATTTTTCCCCTTTTTCACCTTCCTGGCCTTGAGGTTGCCTAAAATCTGGATGGGTGTATTTTGGTAGACAGAAAACACTCCAGGAGGGGCCCACCAGTTCTGACTAGAGGAATGGAAATGTGGTTTCCTAACATTCAGAGTTGGTGGGAGAAATCCCGGTTTTCTTTTCCTTCTTATACTTCTTTTTCTCTTCCTACTTAAAATTATCTCTCATTCCATTCAGTTCCTAGGCAGATCCACTTGCAGAGATTGGAGTGATGGCCACAGTGGAAGCAAGGCAGCTTGCAGGCACCTAAAACTCAGAGTGAGCAAGCTTTCCTTTCCAGTTGAGCAGCTGTGGTCCTAAGAAGGTGGGATAAAATGTCACTATTTTGGTCCCTATTTGTCCTCACCCTGCTTACTGTGAGTGTGACCAATCCCAGAAGTGGTCACACTCACAGGAAGTGTGTGGCACAGCAGGACAAATAAAGCTTCAGCTTTCTAGTTAAAGGATCAAAAAGGAAAGCCCCAGAAAACTGAAAAGTATAGCGATAATCCCAGATAGGGAAGAACTCAGAACTGTGAATTTATAAAGCTGTGTATGATCTCATGGGCTCACCCTTGACCTGATCATGTATGGATCCTAACCTAAACAACATACCATATTTTTTGAAAACTAAACTAAAAGACAGACTACTGCCTAGGTCCCAGACTGGCCACTGGCTGGTGTACACATGGGACAGATCTGAATTATAAAGGCAGTGGCAATAGAAATGAATTAAAACCACAATAAACTAAAACTGGTTGAAATTTGTTTTGTGCACCCAACTATGCTGATTATCTGCTGAAACAAAAATATCAATATTAAGTATCATTTAGACAAGACAGAGTCTCATTGCATAATATTCAAAATGTCTAGGATACAAGCCCAAATTACTCAGCATATAAAGACTTAAGAAAATCTCCACGTGCAGGATAAAAGGCATTAAACGGATGAGAAGGCCAAGATCTTACAGATGTTGGAATTCTATGACAAAGAATTTAAATCAGCTATTATAAAATGCTTCAGCAAGCAATCACAGACATAATTTTTTTTTTTTTTTTTTGAGACGGAGTCTCACTTTGTCGCCCAGGCTGGAGTGCAGTGGCGCGATTTCAGCTCACTGCAAGCTCCGCCTCCCAGGTTCACGCCATTCTCCTGCCTCAGCCTCGGAGTAGCTGGGACTACAGGAGCCTGCCACCATGCCCGCCTAATTTTTTTTGTACTTCTTTTTTTTTTTTTAGTAGAGACGGGGTTTCACTGTGTTAGCTGGGATGGTCTCGATCTCCTGACCTCGTGATCTGCCTGCCTCGGCCTCCCAAAGAGACATAATTGAAATAAATAGAATGATAGGAAATATCAGAAACAAAGTAGAATATGATCCAAAGTGAAGACAATCCAAATATATATTTTAGAACTGAGCAATAAAGTAACAGCAAAAGCAAAACCTCATGGAATAAATCAGGTATTTTTAATTTAGGGTCGATATATGGTTTCTTGAGGATGTAGAAGGAATTGCGGGTCGTTGAAAATGAATTGTATGGATATCAAATGGGCAGTTTCCAAGGAGGTGGGTGCAATGTTGAAAAGGCTGATGTCTTGGCTGCAAGCTTGGAGGTTATAATTTAATGATCTGTGGGTAGGACTAGGGGAATCAATGTTTTAAAAAATCGACTCAGACCATTTGAGACAGAGCAGAGACCCTCTCTTAGGGGCCTGTACCTGCCGTCCCCTGCCAAGCATTGAAATAAAGGAAAATCTTGAGTTATTTTAAGGGAAATTCTAGGTTCCTAGCTATCCCTAACAAGTAAATAAGCAACCTGTAAAGCAACAAGATAATAGTAGCCTAATACAATAGCCAAGGAAGCTACAATCACAGGTTGTTTGGTTTTCCTATAGAAACTAAAGATAACATCTTAACATATGTTTCTGACTTGTTTTTCAGAAACAGATCCCCCCCAAGAGGATCTGCCAGCACAGCAGGTAGGCCTCAGACAAGGAGGAACTGCAGACTGACCTCTGACCACCACTCCTTGTTATAAATTTCTTCCTGCCAGGCCTGGAGAAACTCACCCCCACAAGCCAGAGCTAACATTCTTCTTTGCAGACCCCAAATTTTTAAATCAAGCTTTTCTTCCTTAACCTTTTGTATATCAGAAAATCTTTTAATCTACCTGTGACCTATAAGACCCCTCTTCAAGACATCCCACACTTTTAGGCCAGCACCACTGTGTAACCTCCACGTATTGATTTTAAGTTTTTCCCGTAACTTCTGCTTTCCTGAAATCTACCCCTGACTTTACCCCTTATCTGCAAGCCATTGGGGAGGTTGGGACATAAGTGTAAGCTGCCTGATTCTCCTTGCTTGGTGCCCTGCAAATATATGCTTTCCTTTTTCCTGCTGCAAAGGTCAGCGTGGATATCTGGTCTTACTGCACCAAGTAAGTGGACCCCTGTTCACTTCCATAACACATTCTCACCACCAGCCAGGGGCAAGGATAGTTAATCAAGTGCAGCCCACTTAGTTTTCAGAAGAGAAGACTGAAGCCCAACAGGTTTTTACCCCATCAGCTTTCTCTGCCACCTAGATTGTGAATACTATTTACTATCACTTGTTTTCTGGGCTTAGAAGCATGATAACCCAACTTTAAATCTAATTCCTATGTCCCACATCAACTTTCTATCTTCTTCTATTTCTCAGAAACTTCTCTTATATTTGTGTGTAAATCAGAAATAAAATTCTAAGACCCCTCAACTGACTGAACGGATCCCCCTTTTGGCCAAGGGCATTCCAAAGTAAACCTGAAAAACAAGTGCAGTTCATGATGGGAAGGGGGAATTGGACATGTCTCATTATGCCTTCCTCCCTTTGGAATTCAGGCACAACTGACCAGCATTAAGATTAAGACAGATATCTTAAGACTGACAAAACACTTTGTAACAATAAGATATCAAGTTCCAACCTGACTATAGTATAGCATCACATGACAGATAGCAGGCCTTGAAAGAAATGAAAATATTTTACCCTAAGATATATTTCTTTGACATATTTTGAAATACCCTGCTAAGATACCTCTTGTGGGGAAAATGTGCATTCTAAAGAGAATCATTTTCCCTTTACAAGTTTTTCTTTGATCCAGGAGAGATTAAATAAGAGACTGACACATTTTTGGATCTGATTAGAGACATTTACTATCTGTCCTTTCTGAAGGCTACTACTTGGAGGGTTCCTCTGCAAGCCATTGGGGGTGCATAATAAGAACTTTGATCTCCACAACTCCTTATCTCAACCCAGATACTCCTTTCTATTGATTACAGTTCTTCAATAATAATTTAACTCTTTCAACCAATTGCCCGTCAGAAAATCTTTGAATCCACTTGTGATCTGGAAACCCCCATTTTGAGTTGTCCTGCTTTTCCAGACTGAACAAATATATACCTTATATGTATTGACTGATGGCTGCTTATAGCCTCTGACCCCCTAAAATGTATAAAATCTAGCTGTAACCCAACCATCTTTGGAACATGTTCTCAGGACTTCCTGGGGCTGTGTCACAGGCATTGGTCACTCATATTTGGCTTCTGAAAATACGTAAACCTCTTTAAATATTTTACAGAGTTTAGCTCTTTTTATGACATGTATATTTATTTCTCAGAAAGATCCCCAACCTTATTTTTCACCTTGATTAGAGGGCTGAGGTGGAATAGGTGGAAAGCTTGTCTGGGGTGTGGAATTTGGGAGCATATTGCAATGTTCAGTGATTAATACTATTTAGAAGAACAATTTTTGAAATAAAAATTAATTGCAAAACATGACGGTAAAATAGAAAACAGTTAAACAAAAGTAAAAACCAATTAACAGTGCTTTGTGAAGCAATATTAAAAACTGAGGCAAAATAATAATAATCAATTATATTTGCCTTATTTTTATTTGGAATTTGGATGGTTTGTTCCTCATGGATTTTTCTCTTTTTTGGCATCAATTTAGTGTATTAAATGTTGCAAATGGTGCATGGAAATGTTCTTTTGATCGATGAATTTTTTGGTGACCCCTTGGATTTTAGAGCTCAGAAAAAGTGCATCTCTTGTCTTAACCTGATCCTGACCCTGAGTACTGCACCTCCTAAGTGGAGACTTATGGAAACAGCAAGAGGCTCCTGACCATGATAAGAAACAGGTTAAATCATTTGGAAATGAGAGCATGGACAGAATGAACAATGTTTTGAGTGAGAGAAGGGGAAAGATTTAATTCTTTCTTACAAAAATGTATGAACTTTTTCCTTTATTGGCTAGCACTAGACATTTTCTGAAAGGAGGGATTAAATTTTATTGAAGGTCACTTTTTTTAAATAAACTACTTAATGTGAAGATAAAACTCTGAATATCTACATTATTAGTAACCATGATGATTTTCTTAAAAAGACAATTAAACAGGTTTTTCAATCAGAAATACAAAATAATAGAGGAGGAAAAATCTGATAAGAGAACAGGAGAGGCATCATTTTGGGAACAGGAATTGCCAATGCCTACGTTGTTTGCATTTGAAATGTAAATTTTTCCATCTTCCTAAACTTTCCAGTGAAGTCCACATAAATGCCTATGTGAGTAGGTTTTGTCTTATTTTTGTGTTGTGCAAATTAAAAAAAGGGTACATATTTTCTGCCAGTGACAATAACAGCAAGAAAATGAGAGAATTCCTCAATTGAACTAATTCAGCAAAAGCAAGAGCTCCAAGTCAGAGAAGGATATGATAATACTGGTTCGTTTAGAGTTCTCAGAAATCTCATAAAAGGCCTTGGGCTTTCCAATATTTTAAAAAGTTGAATCCATTCTTCCCTGACTCAAGTTCTCTGTGGCTACAGCTGATGTGTAGTCAAGCCATTACCATGGCTTCTCAGCATAAATAGAAAATACTAACACTTTATGGTCTCAAAATTTTGTAGACTCTGAACTTTCTTGTATGTGATTATGCAGAATTTCTTAAATGTTTCTTAATCAGCCAGTAAAATAGTCACCTTTCTTCCAAAGTTAAGAAAAGTTACCAAAACTTGGCAATAAGAAATAAGGCAATTAAGTAAGTGGCATGTCTTTTCAATGTCATATGGGGAAAAAAGCCCACTTAAGGATTGTCTAAGATAATGCACTTTCTTCTACTCATTGTTTACTCTTCTTCAGAATTCCTGAACTTAAAGAAGTTACATGTAAGTGGTTGGATTTTTGTTCATTTTGTAAAAACACAAAAACAGTCTGTCTGGCAGAAAGAAAGATAACAACAAAGTTTACAATTTAGTGAACTGGAAGATATTAGTTACTCTCTTCAATCTTGTTGAATTGGTCTAAACATCTTTTTGTTTTTTTCATTAATTAATGAATTAAATAAAACTTTTGACATATGTTCATTACAAAAACAATTAAAAATTATTTGTTGAACTCAATGTCTGAATTAGCTTAAAATCAGAATGGAGATGACAGGGAGGAATTAGCAATCTTAAAGATGGATCAGTAGAAATTATCCAAGCTGAACAACAGACAGAGGAAAGATAAACAAAACAAAACAATGCTCAAGGACCTGTGGGAGGCTACTAAAAGGTAAAACATTTGTGTCATTGGAATTATACAAGGAAAAAAGAAAAAGAAGTATAGTGCAGAAGTATATGTGTATGTATTTATATATATGTGTGTATATATACAGATATACGTGTATATGTGTGTGTGTGTGTATATATATACATACTAATATATTTTGTGTATGTATACACAAACATTGCAAATTTGACTAAAGCCATAAACTCTCATATTGAGTAATCTCAGTGAACTGCAAAGAAAATAACATGAAGAAAGAAATTCACGCCTAGTCACATGATAATCAAAGTACTAAATTTTAAAAACAAAGAAAAACATCTTGAAAGCAGCTATAGAGAAATAATGTATTATTTATAAGGAAACTATTTGAATGACAACAAGTTTCTCATCAGAAACAACTGATGCTAGGAAGAAGTGGCTTAATATTTGTAAGGTGCTAGAAGACAACTACTGTCAACCCAAACATCTATATCCAGTTAAAATGTCCTTCAAAAGTGATGAAAGTATAAAGACTTCTCAAATAAAGAATCTATGGCCAGCACAGCTACTTTAAAAATATTCCAAAAAACATTATTTTGACAGAAATAAAGTGATACCAAAAGGAAACTTGAAACATTAAGATGAAAGAAAAGCAAGATAAAAAATAAATATTGATGTAACAAAATAGACTATTAATCTCTTTTTGAGTTCTTTAAACATGTTTGAGAATTGAAACAAAATTGTTTTAAATTACCTAATAGATTTTCAGTGCATAAAGATATATTACATAAAACAAATAAGTATAACAGGAAAAGAGAGCTATCTGGTGGTAAAGTTTCTACATTCCACTTGAAGTAGTCAAATAGAATAAAATAAAATAAGTAGACGGCTAAAAGTTAAGTATTATATTGTAATGTTGAAAGCAACCACTTAAACAAGGGGTGTCCAACCCCTGATACCAGTCCGTGGCTTGTTAGGAACTGGGCTGCACAGCAGGAGGTGAGTGGAGGGTGAGCCAGCATTACCACATGAGCTCCACCTCCTATCAGATCATCAGCAGCACTGGATTCTCATAGGAATGCAAGCCCTGTTGTGAACTGCACATGCAAGGCATCTAGGTTGCACACTTCTTTTGACAGTCTAATGCCTGATGATCTGAGGTGGAACAGTTTCATCCAAAAACCATACCCTGCCACCACCTGTGGAAAAATTTTCTTCCACAAAACTGGTCCCTTGTAGCAAAAAGCTGGGGACCACTGACTTAAAACACTATAAAAAGAATAAGATTCAATAACAACACAATTGGTAAAATAGAATAGTAAAAAAAGTGCAAAATACCTAAAAGAAGGCAGGAAAAGAAAGCATAGAAATTAAAACATAAAGCAAATAAACAGAAAAGACATAATAAAATGATAAACCTATATCCCAACAGTAAGTATATTAAATAATACTGGTCAAAACACATGTATTAATAAATGGGGATTGCTGGAGATTAAACTAACTAATATGACCTAACTAAATGCTTAAGAAACTCACTTTAAATTAACAATAGATGGGTGAAAAGTCAAAGAATAACAAATGAAATGGACCCAATAGTCCCAGAGATATTCTTTCTTTCTTTTTTTTTTTTTTTTTTTTTTTTTTGATAAACATAGAAATTCACCCTTCCGGTCTTAAAACTTGAAACTTACATTTGTTTTATCTGAGTTCCTTCCTCAGGAACTGGAGCCCCAGGCCTCTCAAAAAGTATCATGTAACTGAAACTCACCAGATCATCACACCCAACAAGGAGATGCTGGGTCTCACATTCATCATGATTGCTTTCTTACCCCTCCTAAGTTCTTATTTTCCTACACATAGTTACACTTCTTCCCTGCTATATAAACTCCTAGTTTTAGTTGGTCAGGGAGATGGATGTGAGAGTGATCTCCCATCTCCTTGGCTGCTGCACCCCATTAAAACCTTCTTCCTTGGCAGTACTTGTCTTCTCAGTCATTGGCTTTCTGTGCAGCAAACAGCAGAACTTAGACTAAACCACAGATATTTAGGTAACAGATTTTAGTTCCATGACCAGGAACACTTTGCTCATGGCTTGACTGCTGTGGGCCTGGAGTTTCAGAAGTCCTGCTAAGGAGCTGCCTTCCAAATATTGACTGCAGGTGAGTTTCTGTCTGTTTCTGGCCCCACTGCTGCCAGCCCCAATCATGCTCCTGATCACCTCAGAAGAACTGCCTTTGAAATTGGACATCTGCTTCCGTATAGGTGAGTGACGTTTGTGGACCCTGACAGCAACATCTGCTCCTCTCAACTGGGGAAATTTTTAAGGAATTTTTCCATATGCAGGTTGAACAAGCCCAACAGACTGAGAGAGGGAAGCAGTCTGACTGTTTCAGAATGGACACTCTTGCGGGCTTGTGTGAATAATTTTGAATGAGAAAGGATTCGTATGGTGAATTTTTGTCCTCAAGTAAAATGACTGACTAGTTATTAAAAAGTAAAAAAGGGCCAGGCGTGGTGGCTCATGCCTGTAATCCCAGCACTTTGGGAGGCCAAGGTGGGTGGATCACGAGGTCAGGAGATTGAGACCACGGTGAAACCCCATCTGTACTAAAAATACAAAAAATTAGCTGGGTGTGGTGGCTGGCGCCTGTAGTCCCAGCTACTCGGGAGGCTGAGGCAGGAGAATGGCATGAACCTGGGAGGCGGAGCTTGCAGTGAGCCTAGATGGCGCCACTGCACTCCAGCCTGGGCAACAGAGCGAGACTCTGTCTCAAAAAACAAAACAAAACAAAACAAAACCTAGAAAAAAAATCACAAAGTCCAAGCGTGTCATAGGTGTCTGTGTATGTCATATATAGTTTTTCTTCTTTCTCTGTGTCTATTTTTATACACATACAGAGAAAATAGGAAGTTTAAAAGTTTATGTAATGAAATATTCTTTAAAACCTAATAGAAAATTAGATAAATTTGACCAGTTAACATTGCTCATAGTTAAAGCTGTTAGTTTTGATGATGTTAAAATAAAATATTATAAAGAAATATGTTGGAAGTTTGGCAATTTTTAAAATCTATTTAAGTGTGAAACCAGGTTTAGCTTGGAGCCAAATTTTCACATACATGCTTGCATTGATTCACACTGGATTTGCTATTCTGAATAGATAGTACTAGCACTAAAGAACTTATTGGTCACATACCTAAAGTGGAATTTTTTAATTGGGGTGACTGTATAGTGACATTGGTGGACTTGAAGACACTCCATGGTGTTTCAGGAACAAAATATTCATTATATGATTTTTCTTTAGGCTCTGAGTAACACTGTAGCCTCCAAGGTAAAATGAGTAGGAGAAAAATTGGGGGCTGGTTTCCATTTGCTCTATTTATTTAAATTTCCTAAGCTAACTTTATCAAGCTTCCAAAATTGATAGAGGACACTGGCTATTTAAAATTTGATTAGTTTTGCTTACCTCTGATGATCTGGAGAGCTACGATAGCTTTAAGGTTCTTGGCAAAAATAAATTACTAAAAGGCTTATTTTTGTAAGTTCTGAACAGAAACAGTACATTGTATATTAATACTTTGTTATTTGGGAAAGTAGATGACAGTAGAAATGTTTAAATGGTGTTTTATTTCCAAGGTGATTCAATTAAATCAATAATTTGAGTTAATTTCAGATCTTTTCCTTTAATGAGGAAAAACTATGATATGGGTATAGAGTTTTAATGTTCAGGAAAGATTGGCCTCATCTTTAAGGGAATTATATTGATTATTGATTGGAATTTATCTCAAACTACTTTAGTTGTGTTTACTATTATTAACATTAACTGACATTCACTTGGATTAAGTAGGAAAAATTATTTTTTAAAAAAATTATGTGAGACTTTCTAGTGATTTTTTATCCCAAGCCATTTATTACTGATTAGCCTTTATGTATGTACTTGAAAACAAAATATGTGCAAGTATTGCACTGGTTTGAAGATTTTATTAGTAAAAGTTATCTAATCAGCTAGCAGTACTGTATCTACAAACTAATCTTGGAAATGTGTAATGATGCTCTTTTAAGAAGCTGGAAGAAATTATTGTATACTCGTTCTTACTTTGCTTTTGTTTTGTTGCATAGTATTTAAGTTGTTCTCATACTGAATTTCTGAAACTGATATTGCATTTGCCCTTTTTTTTAATAATGGAGAGAAACATTAGTTTTTATTTTGATAAGTTGGGCATAGTATCTATCACATTTTTGATGCTTTTGGTCACAATTTTGTCCCTAGAATGCTAGTAATTAGACATTTGTAATGAGTCACCTTACTACTTTAATACAGTGGTTTGAAGTGATGGGGGAAGTAACTCCACTAAATCACAATGTTTTAATTTGTGACATGTTAGAGAGAATGATAGAACTTTCTGCAGTATAAGTATTTCATTAACTAATCTTTGCACTGTTAAGTTACAGCACTTTGACTCCTGGGTCTGCAGAAGGCACCAACTCCTGCTAAATCTTGAGCATTGACACCAGTCAAAGCCTCATCTTCAGACTCTGGAGATGGTGATAATCAAAATGAACTGTTTTGTGAGACACAGGGCCAGAAATTAAAACTACAGAATCCCTCTAGGCCCAGGTGATAGTGGCAGGAGGTAGACAAATTCCTAGACAGATAGAGGCAGGTCCCCAGTGAAACCTGACCTTCAAACCAGGGACAGCCCGAAGTCTGAAAACCAAGCTGCCAGTTCCAGGTAGAATCCACGACCCAGAGTGCAAACCTCCTTGATGCCTTTCAGCCAATCAAATGGTGCTTTTTCCAGGTCTGCCCATGGACCAATTAGCGTGCACTTTCTCCATTTTGAGCCCATAAAAACCTTGGGCTCAGCCACATGTCAGGACTACCTGCCTGCAGGTAGGAGCTACCCACTTCAGGTCTCCTCTCCAATGAGAGCTGATTAAAACTCAATAAAACTTTCTCCACCTTGCTCACCCTCCTGTTTTCCGTGTAACCTCATTCTTCCTGGAGACTGGATAAGAACTCAGGACCTGTCGAATGGCAGGCATAAAAAGTGCTATAACACATTCCTGGCCAGCTCTCTGAGCTATGAGTGGGAGCAAAAGGAGCTGTAACACATTCCTGGCCAGCTCACCAAGCTGTGACATGCTCCCATTCACCAGACTGCGGGAGTGAAGAGCAGCAACCCTCTGGGAACCCAGACCTTGGGATTCCCCCAGCCAGAGCTGTGACATTATAGCTATCCCACCCTCTGCCAGCATTGGGCAGCATTGGGAATGTCGCATTCCCATGTGATAGGAAGCAGCTGCAGTGCTAGCCCAGCCTGGGAGCCATGGGACAAAGGCAGGTGTCGGGACTAAAAGAGATTAAACACGCTCCTCCCTATTCACTGAGCTGCAGGTGGTGGGAATGAGAGAGCCATAGCATGCCCCCTGCCTTGGGGCTCTGTGGTTGCTGGTGTCTCCAAATTTTCAGGCACCATCGTGTTCCCCTCATCCAGACACCAGCACCCTCAGTGGAAGCCGCTTGGGATACGCCTGGTCCAGCTGCAGCCTTGCATGGAGCCGGTGCCTGTACCAGCACCACGAGCTGCCTCCCCTGCCACAGCCAGTATGCCTGTCTGTGCACAGTGGCCGAACCTCACACTTGCTTACCCATACACCCCTCGCTGCTCTGCACCTGGCCTACCCTTCATGGTTGTGGGACCCAGACCGGTAGCACGAGCCAAGCACAGACTGCCAGCCTGAGTGGGTGGAATGAGCACAGTGGGCATGAGCAAAACTCAAGCAGAGGTGCTGCTGGCCACAGAAGTTTCCAGCTGGTGAAGCAACAATTGAAGGATCTTGTCAAATAGGGACTATTGCAGAAGAGGTGGGAGCATGAGATTGTAAGAACCAATTTTGAGGGATAAGATTAGTTCAGAGTTTTCTATAAATTAAACATTAATACCAAAAGCACACTAATGGAAGGCTCACATCTGGGCCCATGTGTCAGAATAACAGAGTTTTCTTGGAGAATTATCTGTTCTTTAATAGAAAATTATAAAGGTTATAAAATGTTTATGAAAATTTTATGATCAAATTGATTACAACTAAATAAATTAGTTTATAAGGTTTTGTTAAAATTGTCTTTAATATTAATACTATACCATATAAAGGTAAGATGGTAAGATTTGGTTTACTGTTTTGAACACATTTTTTATGTAAGAGATAACAAGAGATTTCTGTTTAAAACTACAGAAGAAAAAAATGTCGCGCGTGAGAGAGACAGATTTCGTTGGCTTCATATTATCTTTATTAGGACTTACTGTTTGAGAAACTGAGTGTCCTCACTATCAAAGGGTAAACATTTTTGTATATTTATTTTGGCTAAATGAATAACTATTTTATAGTAACTCGTGGTGCTATTTTATGATATCAAGTGTCTTAAACCTTTGATATTTGACGGACTTTCCAAAAGCAAAATTCCAAGTTCTATATTCAGTCTTTTTGACCTCAATCTAACTTTTATGGATGTTAGTTTCCCTGAAGTCTGAGAAACATATTAGGCTTACTAGGCTTATTTGTTATGCAATAATTTTGCAGACAGTATTTTCAAATCCGAGGTGGTGTTTAAGTTCTGATATGGTTTGGCTGTGTCCCCATCCAAATCTCATCTAAATTATAAATTCCACATGTTGTCAGAGGAAATTGGTGGGAGGTGATTGAATTATGGGGGTGTGTTTTTCCTGTGCTGTTCTCATGACAGCGAATGAGTCTCACGAGATCTGACGGTTTTAATAAGGGGAGTTTCCCTGCACAAACTCTCTTCTCTTATCTGCTGCCGTGTGAGACATGCCTTTCACCTTCCACCATGATTGTGAGGCCTTGCCAGCCACGGGAACTGTAAGTCCAATAATGTTTGTTTTTTTTTTTTTGTAAATTGCCCAGTCTCAGGTGTGTCTTTATCAGCAGCATGAAAATGGACTAAAACACTAAATTGGTACCAGTACAGTGAGGCATTCCTGAAAAGATATCTGAAAATATGGAAGCAACTTTGGAACTAGGTGACAGGCAGAGGTTGGAACAGTCTGGAGGGCTCACAGGAAGACAGGAAAATGTCAAAAAGTTTGGAACTCCCTAGAAACTTATTGCATGGCTTTGACAAAAATGCTGATACTGAAATGAGCAATAAGGTCCAGGCTGAGGATGTCCTCAGATAGAGATGAGGAACTTGTTGGGAGCTGGGGCGAAGATGACTTTCGTTATGTTTTAGCAAAGAGACTGGCAGCATTTTGCCCCTGTGCTAGAAATTTGTGGAATTTTGAACTTGAGAGAGATAATTTAGGGTATCTGGCAGAAGAAATTTCTAAGCAGCAAAGCATTCAAGAGGTGATTTGGGTGCTGCTGAAGGCATTCAGTTTTAAAAGGGAAACAGAGCATAAAAGTTTGGAAAAGTTGCAGCCTGATGATGTAGTGGAAAAGAAAATACCATTTTCTGAGGTGAAATTCAAGCCAGCTGCAGAAAATAGCATTATTAATGAGGAGCCAAATGTTAATCCCCAAGACAATGGGAAAAATATCTACAAGGCATGTCAGAGGTCTTCATCACAGCCCCTCCCATCACAGGCCTGGAGATCTAGGAAGAAAAGGTGGTTTTGTGGGCCAGGCCCAGGGTCCCCGTGCTGTGTGCAGCCTAGGGACTTGGTACCCTGTGTCTCAGCCACTTCAGTCATGGCTGAAAAAGGCCAACATAGAGCTCAGGCCATGGCTTCAGAGGGTGCAAACCCCAAACCTTGGCAGCTTCCACATAGTATTGAGCCTGCAAGTGCACAGAAGTCAAGAATTGAGGTTTGGGAACCTCGTCCTAGATTTCACAGAATGTATGGAAATGCCTGGATGTCCAGGATTGAGTTTGCTGCAGGGGTGGGGCTCTCATGGAGAACCTCTGCTAGGGCAGTAAAGAAGGGAAATGTAGGGTCAGAGCCCCAGCACAGAGTCCCTACTGGGGAAATGCCTAGTGGAGCTGTGGGAAGAAGTTTACCATCCTCCAGACCTCAGAATTGTAGATCCACTGACAACTTGCACTTTGTGCCTGGAAAAGCTGCAGACCCTCAACAAAAGCCCAAGAAAGCAGCTTGGTGGGAGGCTGTACCCCGCAGAGCCACAAGAGTGGAGCTGCCCAAGACCACGGGAACCCACCTCTTGCATCAGCACGACCTGGATGCAAGACATGGAGTCAAAGGAGATCATTTTTGAGCTTTAAGATTTGACTGCCTTGCTGGATTTTGGACTTGCATGGGGCCTATAGCCCCTTGGTTTTGGCCAATTTCTCCCATTTGGAATGGCTGTATTTACCCAATGCCTGTATCCCCATTGTATCTAGAAAGTAACTAACTTGCTTTGGATTTTACAGGCTCAAAGGTGGAAGTGTGTCCAGAGTTGGTTCCTGCCAGTGGGTTCGTGGTCTCGCTGACTTCAAGAATGACGCCGCTGACCTTTGCGGTGAGTATTACAGCTCTTAAAGGTGGCATGGACTCAAAAGAATGAGCAGCATCAAGATATATTGTGAAGAGAGAAAGAACAAAGCTTCCACAGGGTGAAAGGGGACCCCAGTGGGTTGATGCCTCTGGCTGGGGTGACCAGCTTTTATTCCCTTATTGGCCCCTCCCATTTTCCATTTCTGTCCTATCAGAGTGCCCTTTTTCCAATCCTCCCTGCGATTGGCTACCTTTAGGATCCTGCTGATTGGTGTGTTTTACAGAGTACTGATTGGTGCATTTTACAGAGCGCTGATTGGTGAGTTTTACAGAGTGCTGATCAGCGCATTTTACAGTCCTCTTGCTAGCTACAGAGTGCCGATTGGTGCATTTTTGCAGAGTGCTGATTGGTGCGTTTTACAATCCCCTTGCTAGCTACAGAGCACTGATTGATGCATTTTACAATCCTAGCTACAGAGTGTTGATTGGTGCGTTTTACAATCCTAGCTACAGAGTGCTGATTGGTGCATTTTACAATCCTCTTGTAAGACAGAAAAGTTCTCCAAGTCCACACTTGACCCAGAAAGTCCAGCTAGCTTCACTTCTCAGAAGGGACTTGCCTTGTATCAGATAAGATGTTGGACTGTGGACTTTTGAGTTAATGCTGAAATGAGTTAAGACTTTGGGGGACTGTTGGGAAGGCAGGATTGATTTAGAAATGTGAGGACATGAGATTTGGGAGAGGCTAGGGGCAGAATGATATGGTTTGGCTGTGTCCCCACGCATATATCATCTTGAATTGTAGCTCCCACAATTCCCACATGTTGTGGGAGGAACCTGGTGTAAGGCGATTGAATTATGGGGATGGGTCTTTCCTGTGATGTTCTCATGGTAGTGAATGAGTCTCACAAGATCTGATGGTTTTAAAAATGGGAGTTTCCCTGCACAAGCTCTCTTCTTTTCTCTGCCGCCATGTAAGACATGCCTTTCACCTTGCGCCATGATTGTGAGGCCTCCCTAGCCATGTGAAACTGTAATCCCAATAAAGTTCTTCTTTTGTAAATTGTCCAGTGTGAGGTATGTCTTTATCATCAGCATGAAAATACACGAATACAGCTTCTTTTCAGTTATATTTATATTTATATAGTTGTGTTGTTAACAAGTGTTCCAGGATTGTATGAGATTCCTAAAATTCTGATATGTCTTAATATATGTTATCAGTAACAATTATGATTATTATGGTAGCTTGTTGTATGCCACAGAAATAACCAAATTTCCTTGTCAACTATGTCATTAGCTATGGCTGTGTTAAGAATTTTGTCATCCACGATTGTTTTGCTTTCATCTCAAAAAGTGACTTATAGTCAGTTACAATCCAGGACTTGTTTCTTTGAGGGACTTCATGAAAAAGACTCTTGAATGCAGGTTTCTGATAATTTTGGAGATTGTGCTATTGGATTAGAAAGAAAGCTTGCAGGTCACTAATTGAAAGGCTGATATTTTCATAAAGATTGCTAACCTCATATGAAGCAGAACAGTAGTTGATTGCATAGACTGACTAACCAAGGACTGAAATAATTTTTATGGCTTTTTTTGTTGGTTTGAAATATTGATGATTCTTTTTGTTTTATAGTCTGGAGTTTTTTTTCTTTTGAGCTATTTATAGCTTTTAAGTATGCTTTAAGTATAACGAATAGAATATACTTTCGTTAACAGAATTTGAGGCATATTTCTTTCTCTCTGCCTAATTTCTCAAGACTTTGTAAACTATTTATGAATGTTGTTAATTCACGGCAATGTGTTTGTTTGCATAAGTTCAATAAGAATTTGTTTTCATTTATAATGGGACACAGTTGGAGGAACTGATAATTGTCCCAGGGCTTTGATTGAAACAGCCTTGGGACAGGTTCCAGTAAGGGCAGTTTAAGAGAGCCTATGTGGACAATGATTCTTGCTGCACTTTGTGTGGGTTATTAGGTGAAGTGTGTGGGACTGAAGCTTATTTTGCTGGTAGATTGTTCCTGCTGTGATTTGTCTTTGGTGGAAGTGAGAGACTGGAGGGAGAATGATTGTGTTTCAGAAGAAAACTATGGTGTTAGATTAACTTTTGATTCCTGAATGGCCACAGAGTCACCCATGGTATAGAGCTGCCCACTATGTCCCTCCTCAGCTTGAAGCAGCCAGAAAGATTGACAACTACATTCCCCATGATTGAGGCATTGATATATAGAAAAGGGGGGACTGAAACTGACTCAATAGTCCATAGACAGCTTTTTGGGGGGATAAACATAGAAATTTACCCTTCTGGTCTTAAAGTTTGAAACTTACATTTGTTTTATCTGAGTTTCTTCCTAAGAAAAGAGCCCCCAGCCCTCTCAAAAAGTATCAAGGAACTGAAACACACCAGATCACAACATCCAGACAATGAGACATCAGGTCCCTTATTCATCATCATTGCCTTCTTACCCCTCCTGAGTTCCTGTTTTCCTAAATATGGTTACATTTCTTCCCTGCTATATAAACCCCTAATTTTAGTCAGCCGGGGAGATGGATTTGAGACTGAATTTTTTGTTTCTTTGGCTGCAGCCCTTGATTAAAGACTTCTTCCCTGGCAATCTTTGCCTCAGTGACTGGCTTTCCCTGTGGTGAGCAGCAAGACCTAGACCGAACCCTTTCTGTTTCAGTAACAAAAAGACATACATGGAGAGACCTTCTCTGTACAAAAAAAATAGCTAGCTGTAGTGGCACACACCTGTAGTCCCAGCTACTCAGGAGGCTGAGGTAGGAGGATCGCTTAAGCCTGGGAGGTGGAGGTTATAGTGAGCCATGATCACCCCACTGCACTCCAGCCTGGGTGACAGCAAAACCCTGTCTCAAAGAAAAAGATATAATGAGAAAACATACATCAAATGAAAGTTGGAATGGTTAAATTAATAAATATCAAAAGACTTAAACATTTTTAGAAATAAAGAGGGTTATTACGTAATAAAGAAAGGGTAAATTCAGCAAGGGGAGTTGACAATACTAAAGGTGTATGTACCTACTGCGAGAGCCTCAAAATATATGAAGCAAAAACAGAGAATTTACAGGAGAAATAGATAGATTCATGATTATAATTAGAGATTTCAAGACTCTGATTTCAGCAATGGATAGGCATAAAATTAGCAAGGATATAGCAGAAGTTAGCTAGAACATTAACCAACTTGGTCTAATTGGCGTTTATAGCACCATTCAACAACAGCAGAATGCATATTCATTACAAGTGTACATGGAAAAGACACCAAGACAGACCATATTCTGGGTCATAATACAGACTCATTTAAAGATTTGAATTCATGCATGATCCTAAAGGAATTAAAGTAGAAATCAATAAGAGAAAGATAAAAGGAAAATCTGCAAACACTTGGAATTCAAGTAACACACTTCTAGAAAATACTTGGATTAAGGAGATAGTCTCAAGGGAAATTGGAAAATATTTTGAACTGAGTGAAAATACAACAGTCATTTGTGGAAAGCAGCTGAAACAGTGCTAGAGGAAGCTTTATATCATTAAATGCTAATATTAAAAAGGAATTAAGGTATCAAACCAATAACTTAAAGTTCCAACTTAAGAAACTATAAAAAAAAGAAAAACCAAATGCAAGCAGAAGGGAAGAAATAATAAACACAGAGCTCAAGAAAATTAAAATAGGAAAACCATAGAGAAAATTAATGAAACTAAAAGCTTATTTTTTTAGGTGATGAATAAAACTAGAGAAGATACAAATTATCAGTATTAGGATTGAAATAGGAGATAATGCTATGGACCCAAAAGATAAGAGAATACTATAAAATCTCTTCACATATAAATTTGAAAATTTATTCAAAATGGATCAATTTCTCAAAATTCTCAAGCAAAACTCACATGAGATGAAACAGATATTCTCAAGAGTGCTAAAACTAGTGAAAATATTGACAAAGACTCTCTCCTTTCACCAGAACTTTAGTAAGCTTCCTCTGAGTCCTCTGTTTAACTGTGTGTGAACTTGGACTTCCATCTCTGTGTAGAATACAGTTTGAGTTAGAATTCTGTTAAATCAGCTTAGAGTGGATATCCCAGGCTTGACATTTGACCACCCTTATCTTATCACCTGGCCTGCCTTCAGCAATAATCCTATTACGTTCTAGCCAGGAAGCTCTGATGCTTGATGTTTTCTCTTAGTAATTTTCTTTCCACTGCCCCCCTCTCTAGTCCTTGGTTATAAATCCCCACTTGTCTTTCTTGGAGTCAAAGTGGGTTCCAATGTCTCTCACCCACAGTGAGACTGCATTGCAGTGGCCCCCATATCTTTCATCATGGCCCCCCTTAATAAAGTCTGACTTGCCATATTTAACAAGTGTTTGGATAATTATTTTTCTTTAATAACATTAAATCATTGTTAAAAACTTTTCCAGAAACAATATCTCCAGGCCCAGATATTTTCACTCAGAAATCCAACCAAATATTTCAAGAATAAGACCAATTTTTCACAATCTCTTTTGGTAAATGGAGAAGGATCGAATAGTTTTGTTTGTTTGTTTGTCTGTTTGTTTTGAGACAGTTTCACTTTGTCACTCAGGCTGGAGTGTAGTGGCATGATCTCGGCTCACTGCAACTTCCACCTTCTGGGTTCAAGTGATTCTCGTGCCTCAGCTTTCCGAGTAGCTGGGATTACAGGCATGTGCCACCATGCCCGGCTAATTTTTGTATTTTTAGTAGAGATGGGGTTTCACCATGTTGGCCAGGTTGGTCTCAAACTCCTGGCCTCAAGTGATCTCCTTGCCTCGGCCTCCAAAGTGCTAGGATTACAGGCGTGAGCCACTGCACCCAGCCTAGCATCGAATAGTCCTAAAAACATTTCATAAGGCTAGTATTACCTTTATATAAAAACCAGATGAAAATTTGTAAAACTTGTGGACTGTAGAGAATTTTTTTTTTTTTTTTTTGGTGTGTTTCTACAGAGTTAGGGCTTAATGAACAAATTTTTCTGTAAATTGGGATCCTGGGCTAAAAGCAACCCTTAGGTAGTTAATTTACACCTGGATATATATAGTGAGACAATTGTATAGGTAGATAAGTAACTTAACTCTGGAGATGTGTGAGTACATTTTAAGAAAAAAATGAAGCTTAGGACCTTGAAACACCTTCTAGGTCATAAAAACCAATAACACAGCAAGTTGGGGATGAGGTGGGGCTTATTATGGCCCCTGGAAAGATGTTATTTACATTTCAAAAGGTTAGAGTGAGAACCTAGGATCTATTGCATCTTCAGGAAGCAAAAGTTCTTTTTTTTTTTGTAAGGGAAAGAGAGGCAGCTGTCCCCTTCTCCAGAATATATATGTATGTATTAAAAAAAAAAGAAAATCAATTTTCTTCTGTTTTTCATTTAATATACAGACTTGGTATGCATAGGAGATGTGACCTGGATTTCAACCAGTTGGTCCTGAGATAAGAATTTGTTGCTGGTAGTTAGACAGGCATGAGGGGGGCCTGAGAGGGCTCTCGCCCACCCACTAGGAATGTTGGCTGATGGTTGGTCAATTATCACATTGACTCTCTAAAAGTGATAAACTGGTAGCCGGCACCAGGTAGAGGCCATTTCCTGATGGTCCACACCTGTTGCATTGAAGTTTTAATTGAATGCAGGTGCCAGGGAGAAGCAAAAATGGGCTTCCAATCTCAAGTATTGGGCGGGTGAGACCGGGCATGTGCATTAAAAGGCAAAATGGTGGCGTATGCTCTTTTGGGGGCACTCCACGGGAAAAGGGAAGAAAGCCTTCGATGAGTATGCCTACGACTTCCTAAAATTACTGCCGTGCTCACTTCCTAAGGGTAAGGAGGGCACTGAGCATTGCACCCGAGAGGCGGAGGTTGCAGTGAGCCGAGAACGCGCACTCCAGCCTGGCGACAGAGCAAGACTCCTTCTCAAAAAAAAGTAAGTCCACACTATGGCAGCCCACACTAAAGGAAGAATCGTGGGAAAGAGGCAAGCCTATAAAGTCCTAGGATAAAGGTTAAACATCGCACTTGTTCTATAAGTTTCCTGCTTGGGTCTCTTCCAAGCATACTTTATTTTCTTTCCTGTTCTAAAGGCTTTTAAAATAAACTTCCACTCCTTCTGTGAAACTTGCCTCTCTTTTTCTGCCTTATGCCCCTCAGTTCAATTCTTTCTTCTGAGGAGGCAAGAATTGAGGTTGCTGCAGACCCATAGAAATTCACTGCCAGTACCTTGGACATCTTCTACCAGCCATGTAGTTATTACTTTTTTTTTTTTTTTTGGCGGGGGAGGGGCGGGCGCGGAGAACCCCATCCTGCTTATACAGCCATTATAATTTAGATGTGGTTTTGTCCCCCCCGCCCAGCAGTCTAGAGGGCTTTTCTTAACAAATTATGGGTAAAACATGCACAGTTTAACTTCAGTTATATAACCATAAACTGCCAGTCAAATGACATCATTCTGTCACTCAAACAGCCCAAGCCTCAACTCCTCCCACAAACCCCATAAAAACACCCTGAGCTCTAAAGCAGAAGTGACATGAAGTGGAATCAGCCCACTCTCTTTCTGAGACTCTATTACTGTGCTTCAGTAAAATTGGCTTTAAGCTTGCACGTGGGTGTTAGTTTGCAATTCTTCGCTCACTATTACAAAAACCGAGATTGCTGGTACAGAGCTCTAGCTCTGTTATCTCCTCGATTAAAGGATCCATCCCAATGCAGAATCCCTGGTAACAAATTTTTTTAGAGAAAAGCAGGAGAAAGTCTTCACCAATCAGCATAAGCAAAAATTACCTACGTAGGATGCAAAAAACGTGAACCGTAAAAAATTAATAAGTTATCAAAATCAAAACCTTAGCTCTTTGAAAGAAACTATTAAGAAAATGAAAAGATAAGTGATAGACTAGAAAAAAATTTACAACACATAAACTTGATAAGGAAAGCATATACATTTTTTAGTTTAAAAGCTCAATAATTAGAAGACCATTTTTTAAATGGTGAACATTTTTGAACAGATACTTCTAAAAAAGAAATTTATAAATGGCCAATAAGCACATAGAAATGCTCAATATAATTAATCATCAAGGAAATACATTTAAAATACTTTGAGATATCGCTACACAATCACTAGAATAATTAAATACTGACAACATCAAGTGTTGGTGAGGATTTGTAGCAACTGGAATTCGCATACATTTCTGATAGGATTGTTAAATTGTACAACCATTTGTTGTACAATTTATAGAAAGCAGTTTGACAGTTTTTTATATAGTTAAAACACACCTATCATAAAACAATTCCATGAATTTGCCCAAGAGAAATGAAAACATATGTCCATACAAAGACTTTCACTAAAATGCTCATATAAGCTCTATTAATGATATCCCCAAACTGAAAAAAACCCAGACAGTCATCAAGAGTTGAACTGATGACTAAATTATGGTGTATCTTCCAAGGGAATACTACTGTTTGTATTACACATTTTAAAACTTTGTATTTTCTTGCTGCCTTGACATCTCCACAAACAAGCTGTGAGCAGCGCCCCTCCCAGGTAACCAGGTGTACAAGTGTGATGAGGTCAGAGCCTACCACAAGTTCTCTGACTTGCCTTCCCCTGACTGACATCTGGTAATATTTAAAGTCACCAGTCAAATCCCCTCACACATTTTGCTGGTGTGCTCCACCCTGACCTCCAATAGAGGCATTTGCCCATGGATGCCTATTCTCTCTCCACTCCCTATCTGCTGAGTTGAGCCTGCTCCTTTGCTGCTCCCTCTCATGTGGCCCCTACTTGACATGCAGTGACTCTCCCTCTAGGACCTGTGAGTATAAGAATTTTTTTCCCTGTGCCCCTCTTCTGGACACTCGACTATCACCTAAAGAAAGCCCCAAAACGTTCATCAACGAAAAGGATCAAACTACTGAAATATACGTAGCATCATGAATGTGTCTCAAAAATAATCCTTAAGAAAAAAGCTGGACTCAAAGATTTCGCATACTATTTGATCTCATCATATGACATTTTAGAAGTGGCATGATTAAAAAGACTGGTGGTTGCTTGGAGCTAGGGGTGAGAGATTTTGCCTGCAGAGAGGCATAAGAGAATCTTGTGGGGTGGTGGAAATATTCTATATAGTGTTTATATTTGGGGTTGCATATTGTATACATTTGACAAAAATCATTAAACTCTACATTATATGCATTTGTTTTATTTCTATATAAATTATATCTCAATCAATTTGATCTTTAAAAATATTAATATGTACCTGGCTTGAGTTCCCAAAGTCCTTTCTTCACTGGTCCTAGTCTTCAGTCACCCTTTTTCTGTTTCTGACTTAGTCATGTCATAATAGTCTCCCACAAAATTAAAAACTTTTCCATTTTTAAAATTTTGGTTTATTTGCTTCTTCAGTTATTGACCACTCTTCACTCTTTCAGTTCACAGATATTATTCTGGCTTGCCTTTAAAAGCCTCATTTTGGAAAGTCAACTATAGTGGCCAAATGGCTTCAGTTTAAATTCTGAGATATTAGATTTTGATGAAAATAGAGACTCAAGTATCAAAGATGTGGTTTGGAAGAATTCATTTTAAAAGTTCATGCAGCATTTGTATTATGTGATTTATGGAAAGCAGTTTGGTTTTTGCATTGCTTCAAATTTTTAGTGCACACCAGAATCACTTGGAGAACATGTTACAATGATGTATGTCTGAAGACGGGTCTGGGATCTTAGTTTTAAGAAGCTTCCCAGGTGATTTGGATGCAGGTAGTTTTCTGACCATACTTTAAGAGCCCAGCTTTGCTGTAAAGAAGTTATCTTGGCCTGCTATGGGATAGAGAGTGCATGTGTGTGATGGCCACGAAGGGTAGAGAGTATTGTACTCATGGAATTCATATCCCAGATCAGCCATTTTCAATTGGTGATACATTGGGAAATCACTTAAGCTCTTTGAACTTCACTTTCCTTATTTATGAGAATTATACCTATTCCTGAGGTTTGTTGTTCTAAAGGTATGATGTTAGACACATTGACAAATTAGGACGCTTGGCTTTAAAAAAAAATGCTCAAAATATTTTTAAAAAGAGTAAATATGTCCATTGAGCTTGTGTCTCATGGCCCTCTGACTTTGTGTAATTTGGACACTGTCATTAAGTTACCAGAATTGCAGAGCTCCTGTGCTGGGAGTGCATACAGATCAGCATCCACATCTCTATTTCTCTCCAATACACCAGGGCATCTTTCGTTAACTACCAATCCCATCACATTAGTAATGAACAACCTAACCTTGAATACTCCTCTCAATACTGAACCCCCACCTACATCCCTCCCTCTCGTACCCAGATCATGCATATACTTCATATTAGATATTACTTATATCTAATATCTGTGACATGCATATAGTTCACATTAGATATTACTTATCTCCATTCCTCAAGTTAAAGAAGGCACACACATTCTTCAACTTTATTCAGATATTTCATGTGGTGATATCTAGGTTAAAAGTGTCTTATTTTTCTCTACTTAGTTAAAAGTTTCAAATTGTGAGAAAATGATCATATGAATAGTACATGTGGCCTGTTTTGCCCTGAGAAACATGTCACATTTCTGTGATATAAATGGTTAGGATTTAGGGATATGGCATGACTATGAAAGATTTTTCCTTTTTCTTTTTCTCCCCTCCTTTTCCCCTCCCTTTCTTTCCTGTCTCTTCCTTTTCCTCATTTTTCTTTCCTCCCTTCTGACTTCCCTCTCTCTTTCCCTCTCTCCTTCCTTCCTCTGTTTCTTCCTACCTATTAACAGGTCTAGATAAAGATTTAAACTGATTTAAACAAGGAAGATTTCAGCAAGGAAACCTCCTTGTTTCCAAGTTATTTAGCATAAGAACGATGATGATTGAAAGATAGTGCCAGTTTTGTATTTTTGCTGGTATAACACCACCAGCTAAGGATCATCCCCTAGGTATGGGTCAAGCCCCCAAAACAAATCATATAAATTGTTTTCTCTATACTTCATAGTTAGGTATATTGAAATCCACTAAAGTGATTCTTCACTGCCATAAAATGAGTTTATAGTAGGTTACAAATTCATTTTAAATTCCCCAATTTGGACTTTCCTTTAGCCTCCAAACACTTTTTTTAAAGTATAGGGCAGAATATTGTTGCCATTACTGAACTCAGATTTCATTTCAGTCACCTTCAGGTGCTTGTTTATTTTCTATTTATTATTATTTGCTTTTGATTCAGGTTCATTTTTCACTATCCAGCAATCCACACAATGCTATGGCAGTCAAGTTTATCTCTCATCAGTCACTCTGCACATATCTTTTCTTGCCCCCTTCTTGCTTTGAGTCATGCAGTTTCTCCAACATGGGACAATCTTTTTGCCAGTTTAAATTCTTCCCATTACTCAAGACCCAATTCAATCTCCATAATTCATCTAGGAAACTTTCTTCAATTACTCTAACCCTTTCTGAACTCCTGCTGTATTTATAGACAGGTCACAGTGCAGTGATCTAATTACACACAGAATATCAGAGCTGGAAGGGACCTCAGAAATCATCCAGCCCAATGCCCCTGTTCATAGGCAAGGAAACAGAGCGCAGGAGGCAAATTTTGAGAGAGTGGAAGAACACACTCTTAGAGAGTGGGTAAGAACAAGATCTGGATGTGACACTGATAGCATATGTGACTAGTAATGTGACTAGTAATGATCTGGGTACAAGAGGGAGGGATGTAGGTGGGGTTCAGTATTGAGAGGAGTATTCAAGGTTAGGCTGTTGGGCTGTTGATTACTAATATAATGGAATTGGTAGTTAACGAAAGATGCACTGGTGTATTGGAGAGAAATACAGAGATGTGGATGCTGATCTGTATGCGCTCCCAGCACAGGAGCTCAGCAATGCTGGTACCTTAATGACAGTGTCCAAATTACACAAAGTCAGAGGGCCATGAGATACAAGCTCATTGGAGATATTTACTCTTTTTAAAAACATTTTGAGCAGTGTTTTTTAAAAGGCAAGGGTCCTAATTTGTCAATGAGTTATTTATTAAAGGGTGAAGAGACATAACCAAGTTTAAAAAGTTGTAGAAGTGAAATTTCAAGTAGAAGAACAAAAATAAGAAAAAGCTAGTCTGGGCAACACAGTGAGACTCCATCTCTACAAACAAACAAACAAACAAACAAAAACTAATAAATTTTAAAAAAAGCTATGGTTGGTGGTGCATGTTTGTAGTCCATTTTTTTTTTCAGGAGGCTGAGGCAGGAGAATCGCTTGAGCACAGGAGTTTGGGGTTGCAGTGAGCTATGACTGGACCACTGCACTCCAGCATGGGTGACAGAATGATACCCTGTCTCCAAAAGAAAGAAAGAAAAAGCTGTGAAATTATGGAGTGTAAAGGAAGATGGTGAGGCTAGCTCAAACTAGCAGAGAATTCCAATAGCATGGTGTTAAGGAGAATGACAGTGGACATAAAATGTATTTCTAGGTCAAATAAAAATCTTCTGAATGAGATTTAGAAGAGTGACTAAGACAAAAATTCATGTTACTCTGTGTGAACTATGTATTATATAAGGACATTGTTGGTCGAGTAAAATTGAAGCAATACATGACTCTCTGGACCCGAACTGAACCCCTTTCCTTTTGGTTTTCATGACATCACTTTCCTCCCACCTCTTTGGTGTCACCTTCTCAGTCTCTTTCCTGAGTCTTCTTCCTGTATTAATTTTCTCTGTATAATTGTTTTTTCTAGCTCTACTATTTCTTGAAGTGACAGCATTCATTTCTATAACTTTTAAAATTGTTTGAATGCTAAAGATCAACTCTTTTGTATTTTTACACCTGGATTCACCTCAATAACGTGTAAGTATATATACAGCTGTCCCATTAATATATCCAGTTGCATACCTTTATAGGATTAGTAAGCCTTGATGTCCCTTTCCCTGAAACCTTGCCATGCCCTTATCATTTTAGTAATGGCATTACTATTTGACATATTCAGAAACCTAAAATTTGTCTTTGATACCTCCCAGTTCTTCATTCCTCATATTCAATTAATCAGCAATCTTGTCCCTATCTAAAGTATATCTTTAAGTTGCAACCTCTCTGTTGTGTCTGGTGCCCACCTAATCAAATTCCCTCTCCTATTTCTTCTTGGACAGCTTCATACTGGTGTTGCTGCATCCACTGTGGCCCCTCTATAATGCCTTCTGCATGGCACTGCCAGAGTGATCTTATATAGCCTTAACTATATGACCTCACAACCCTGCTTAAAGACCTTTGAGAGCTCTCCTTAGCACAAAAGATAAAATCCATATTCACTGCTATAGCCGACACGGCCATTGTGATCTGGCCTGTTGTGACTGTCCCCCATTGTCACTAAGCTCCTTCCACACAAGCCTTTATTTCTGATTCTTGAACAATGCAGCTCTTTACTGTCTTAGGACATTGGAGCATGCTGTTTTCTCTATCTAGAGGGTTTGTCCTCTAGTGCTGCTCATGGCTGGCTTCTCACACTTCGGGTCTTGGTAAAGCATCATCTTTTGGAGAGGGTTTCCCTCAAAGCCCTTTTTAAAAGGTTGGTATTCTCCCTTCTTGTATACACACACACACACACACACACACACACCCGCTTTTCTCTGTCACATCACTCTGCTTCTCTCCTACTTACGCTAGTCTGCAATTATTTAAATTATGATATATGCTCTATGAGGGCAGAGGCTCATCTGCTTTGTTTACAAGATGTAAAACAGATCCCGACACAAAGGAACTGCCCAATAAATACTTAAGGAGTTAGGAAGATACAGAATTCCATTTCAGAAGGAATTATGCCAAAAAATGTCTTCAGATATAGAAATCAGAAGCTTTGGGCTCAAAATATAAAGCTAAAGATGAAAACATCAGAAGTGACTTTGTGCTTGTTTTATTTACTTTTATATGAATTAAATAATTTTATATTTAAAACATCAGGCAGAACATCCTTCAATTAATGCTAAAGCTGCAGCTAAGTGGAAGAACACTGAGGGAGGGAATGCTATTGCATGTATGCTAAGGCTTAAAAGAAGTGGTTCAAGATTTGTCTTGCAGAAGTCATTTACCAAATGCTATACTGTGAAGTACTTTATAGGGAGGTTCCATAGGTTATCTAAAGAAACCCAAGCGACTGTGATTTTTTATTTACCCCTAGAACTCAAATCAAGCAGTCATAGCTCAAAAATTTTTGTGTATTTCTCTCCTATTATATCACCTTATTCTTACACTTTTGGATACTCCTTGTGACCATGTA
The DNA here is from genome assembly GCF_029289425.2 of Pan paniscus. Taxonomy (NCBI): domain Eukaryota; kingdom Metazoa; phylum Chordata; class Mammalia; order Primates; family Hominidae; genus Pan; species Pan paniscus. The sequence continues at coordinate 49,953,137 of NC_073261.2, read as the reverse complement.
CCTGTGGCTTAGCTGGATACTGTAGAGACATACCCTGTGAAGATTAAGCCATGCTATGAGGACCAGCAATCGTTCTGGGAACAATAGTCTGTCTAGAGACCTAGGTCCACTAGCAGGTCAGTACCTTCTGACACTTCGTGGGTGAGGAAATCTCTTTTCTCCCTATGGGTTGACTTTGGTGTGAGAAGGACCAAATAGTAGACCAGCCTTTGTACAGGCTTGATTTAGGGATGGTAGCAGTAAAGACACACTTTGCTTCAAATACTGTATGTCTAAACTGTTGATTATCTCTAGCTGAAATACAGTTCTGATATCTAGGCTATTTGTGTCTCCTTCCTCACAGCAAGAACTCTTTAGCAAAACACCATACATGAAGTATTTGTTGAGCTGAATTAAATTTGAGTCTATTTTGGCAAGCTGAATGTAACTGATATGGTGTGAGAGAAGCTTTCTTACAGAAGAAAAGTTTTAACTTTTTCCTTTATTTCTTTTTAAAACATTTTTTATTATAGATAATACAAACTGTATACAAAATTGGGTATTATGATTTCAAGTGGTATTATGAATCTTACATGCCATCTCCCGAGATTAAATGATCAACTCATTCCCACTCCTGTTTGATCTATACTCCTTGAAACTTCTCTCCTCTTCACAAATCATTTTGAAGCAAATTTCAAACATTATTGTATTTCATCAGTAAAGATTTTAGTAGTATATCTTAGGGATAAAACATTTATAAAAACTCACAATACTGTTGACCCACCTAAGTAAAGGAACATTAATTCTTTAAATGTCATAAAATATTAGTTAATATGGTTGGAAACAAAAGGAGATCCTATTCTTAAGTAGAGCCCATGAACATTTAGAAACAAGGATTAGCCTTGGCACAGTGGCTCATGTCTGTAATACCAGCAGTTTTGGAGGCCAAGATATGAGGATCGCTTGATCCCAGGAGTTTCAGACCAGCCTGAGCAACACAGTGAGCCCTCGTCTCTACAGAAAATCAAAAAATTAGGCAGGCGTGGTGGTTTGCTCCTGTAGTCCCAGCTGCTGGGGAGGTGGAGCTGGATCAATTGAGCTTGGAAGGTTGAGGCTTCAGTGAGCCATGATCATGATCATGCCATTGCACTCCAGCCTGTGTGACAGAATGAGACCCTATCTCAAAAAAAAAAAAAAAAAAAAAAAAGTAAAAGAAAGAAAGAAGAAAAGATTTCCTCTTCCATGACCTTTTAAAATTTATCTCTGTTTCAATAATAACTACTCATAATAACAAAAACTTGACCTTTTATTATATAGTTGTGACTTTTCCATTTCCTGGGTTAATGTTTATTCACTTTCCAACAGTGTGGAAACATTTTAAACCCAGTTAGTTCCTGAAACCAGTGGTTGCCAATAACTACTGAGATGAATTTAGATAAAGTTAGAGGGAGTCACAAATTACTTGGGAAATATGGAATGCATGGAAGAAAGGCACATACAAATTTATTTGTTGCCAGTATGTCAGTCAACTGGGTAAATGTCTTGAAGAAAAAATGTCAAAGAGAGAGAAAAACAGCTAAGAGTTTTGAATTGCCGCCAGAGGCCAAAGTGATAAAGATGATCTTCTAAATTACCAACAGGAAAAAACATGCCCAAAGATATCATTACTTTGTTCATATCACCAAGAATCTAGAAAAGTGCTTGTCACAAAATGAATATTTAATAATGTTATGAATAAATTGATACATTGAAAATATATTTAAAGGGGCAGAAATATGAGGGCAATCACAAGGCATTGACATTAAAGGCATGAGTCAGTAATGTCTTGAAAACTGTCTTAAGAGGAGTAAGAATATTTTAAATGAACTTTTTTTTGACTATGCTAAATGCATAAAAATGTACATGAATAGATTTGTGTAAGCAACACTACAATCAGGAAACAGAACAGTTACATCACCCTAGAAAAACCATCTCTCAAGGTATCCTTCTGTATTCACATCCTTCTACCATCCCTAACTTTAGGAACTAATAATCTGTATTCAATAACTATAGTTTTATGCTTTTTAGAACCTTATTTAAGTGGAATCATACAGTGTATGGCTTTTCAAGACTGGCTTCTTATGCTCAGATCAACTCATTTGAGATCCAACTTGTGTGTCAATAGTTTGTTCCTTTTAGATACTGAGTAGTATGTCATTGTATGGATGTATCACAGTTTGTTTACACATATATCTACTGACGGACATTTGGATTACATCTTGTTTTAAGCAATTATGTATAGAGTTCTTAATATGTCCTGGATACAAATTCTCTGACAGATGTGCAATTTGCAAATGTTTTCTATCAATTATTGTCTTATCTTTTCAGTTTCTTAACAGTGTCTTTTGCAGAGCTAAAGCTTATATTTCAGCAATGTCCAATTAACTTGTTTTTATTCTATGGATTATGCTCTTAGTGCTATATCTAATAATTTTTGCCTAAACTCAGGTGATGCATATTTTCTCGTGTGTATTATTCTAAAAGTTTAATAGTTGACATTTTACATTTAGATCTGGGATTCATTTTTAATTAAATTGTGTACGAGGTATTAGATTTAGTTCAAAATACTTTTTTGGCATATGAATGTTCAATTATCTTATCAATCTTTATTGAGAAGATTAGGGGCTTTCTCCATTGAATTGCCTTTGATCTTGTCCAAAATAAACTGAAATTTTTATGTGCTTTTACTTCAGACTTTGTGTATTAGTCCATTTTCATACTGCTGTAAAGAACTGCCCAAGACTGGGTAATTTATGAAGGAAAGTGGTTTAATTGATTCACAGTTGAGTGTGGCTGGGAAGGCCTGAGGAAACTTACAATCATGGCAGAAGGTGAAGAAGAAACAAGGCATCTTTTTCACAAGGTGACAGGAAGGAGAAGTGCAGAGCGAATGAGGAATAGCCCTTTATTAAAACCATCAGATCTTGGCTGGGTGTGGTGGCTCACGCCTGTAATCCCAGCACTTTGGGAGTCCGAGGCGGGTGGATTGCCTGAGGTCAGCAGTTCGAGACCAGTCTGGCCAACATGGTGAAACCCCGTCTCTACTAAAAATATAAAAAAGTAGCCGGGCATGTCGATGCGCCTGTAATCCCAGCTACTTGGGAGGCTGAGGCAGGAAAATTGCTTGAACTAGGGAGGTGGAAGTTGCAGTGAGCTATCGCACCACTCTAGTCCACCCTGGGCGACAGAGCGAGACTTCGTCTAAAAAAAAATAAAAATCAGATCTCATGAGAACTCACTCACTGTCACAAGAACAGAATGGGGGAAACTGTCCCCATAACTCAATTACCTCCACCTGGTCTCTCCCAAGACACGTGGTGATTATGGGGATTATGGGATTACAATTGAAGATGAAATTTTGGTGGGGACCCAAAGCCTAACCATATCAGTCTGTATACTGTATCATGGATCTTTGCATCTATATTTTTTGACACTTCCATACGTCTTTGATTATTGCAACTTTTTTGTAAATCTTAAAATCAGATAGTGTGTGCTTACTCCAACTTTTATTTTTCTTTTTCAAAATGATTTTGTCTCTTCCAAGTCCTTTGCCTTTCTATGTAAATTATCAGATCAGCTTGTCAGTATCTACAAAACTTCTGCTGAATTTTTATTGGGATTGCATCAAGTGTATAGACAAATTTAAGGAGAATTTACATCTCTACTTATTGACTCTTATTTTAAGTAGGGTATGTCTCTTATTTTTTGAGGTATACCTAGATTAATAAGCATTCTGTAGTCTTGAGCAGATAGAAACTACATATTTTGTTTGGTTTATACCTACATATTTATTTTTGGGGAGGGGCTACTGTACTTGTTTTAAATTTCACTTTGTAACTGTTCATTGTTAGTATATACATTTTTAAGAATTGACCTTATAGTCTATGCTCTTACAAAATTTATTTATTAAGTATAATTGTTCTTATATATTTCTTTGGATTGGCTATGTCCAAAATCATGTCATCTGTGAATAGGGATTATTTTATCTCTTCTTTTCTAATCTGTGTACTTTTTAATGGCTTTGTTTTCTTTGCCTTATTGCACTGGCTAAGACTTCCAATATTGTGTTCAGTACTTGTGGTGCGACACCCTTCCCTTATTCTCAATTTTAGGAGTAAAGCATTAACTCTTTCACTATTAAATGTGATAGCAGCTGTAGATTTGTTAGAGATACTCCTTATCATGTTGAGGAAGATGCTTTCTATTCCTGATCTGCTCAGAGTTTTAATCATGAATGGATGTTGAATTTTGTCAACTGCTTTTTCTGAAATAATTGAGATAATCATGTAGTTTTTCTTCTTTAATGTAGTAATATAGTGGATTACATTGATTGGTTTTTGTATATTCAACCAGCCTTACATTCCTCAGATAAACTTTTCTTGGTCATTGTCTGTTATCCTTTTTATATATTGCTAGATTTTATTTTGAAATATTTTCGCAAAGAGTTTTGCGTCTATGTTCATGTGGGATAATGGGCTACAGTTTTGTGGAGTCTAGAGAACATATATTTTTATTTATGCAAATATTGTACTTACTGAGTAAATTTTTCTAAAAACATGGAATCCTTGGCTAGAAGAAAGGCTTGGGAAATTAATATTTAGCTGTACAGGTAGTGTGAGAGCACCAGAGGAATTTACCTAACTCTGGAGCTATGTGCTGACATTTCAAAGAAAAATGAGGCCTGGAGACTTATAGACATCTCTATGCTGTAAGATATGGAGATACTCAGGCTTATATGGCCACTGGAGAGATGCATTCACATGTTGTATGCACAATTGTTCTTTCCTTTTTATTGCTGAGTAATGCTTCCTTGTTTAGATAAACCACTCTTTATTTATCCTTTCTGCAGTGATGGACATGTAAGTTATTTCCTGACTGGGATTACATTGAATAAATCTTTCTTCTTCAAAGTGAATTACTCTGCCTTTTGTTGAAATGTGACTCATCCCGTTTTATCTTTAGGCATGGTCATCCTGCAGCAATTTTTAGAGAAATCATCATTTGCATTCTAGAGTAGTTTCTCCCGCCCTGATGTGTTCATTAAATGCACACCCTGATGGTGTACATTAAAATGTGACCATCTCTTCATTCTATTTCAAGGTCAAATTCGATGTCAAATTCTATTTCCTGGTGTTCTCTTTTTCTACTCTTGAAACGACAAAGGTCTCTTGACATTATCTCATTCGTTTAAAATGCATGCCTCTTTGGGGGATCCTGGGGTAGAGGGGATGCTCTCAGATCACTTTGCCTGGATACCTTATGCAGCCGTGCTTAGACTGTGAGTGGCCATGCTGGATGCTCCTTGAGCTGCAGTCCATAGGTGCAGGATCTCCAAGCTCTCTTGGGTTACACTTCTCTCCCCAGATATTTAAGTGGGAGTGGGATAGAGTGGAAGAGTTTATACTCTCTGAAATTAATGTCTACGCTCAGTTACCCTTCACACAAGTTTCTAGCCTATATCAGAAGAAAAGCTCCACAGGTCTATTTACCTAGAATGTGATTAAGTTATAGGAAAAAAGTTTTTCTGTATTGCATTTGGGCTGAAATTCTAAAATTCGAAAGCTAAGCATTTGCTTGATAACTGCTCAATATAGGGCCAATTCACAGCTCATGTCAAATGAGGGCAGATCCCAGAATTAAATATGTGAAAATATGTAATACTCCACACATCCTTCTGCCACAATGATAAACAACTGGTGATAATATGGCCAAGATATATTGAGTAAAAATTCAAAATGTTTGTATACATATGTTAACCCTATGCAATAGGTAATGTTTTCATTGCAGTTTTACAGATCAGGGAACATAATTTGTTAATGGTGGGGACTGGGTTCAAACATTGGCATCTGGTCCTAGAACCTGGGCTTTTAGCCATTTCCCATTGATCTGTACTTTCTCTGTAGAGGCAGTCACATCTATGTACCAATATCTCCTAGTTGTTTTGACTCCATACTATCAACATCAAGACATCCAGTGAATACATCAATTATGGGGGATGATTAGTTTCTCTTCTGTTCTTTCCAACCTCAGAAAGGATATTTTTTCTGTTACAAAAATACGATTCTTCTGTTTAATAATGCATGATGAATATCAGCGAGAGTTTAGGAAACAAAAAAGATGGGTTTTGGCATATTTGGGCATGTAAAGAAGATAAGAAAAGAGATATCATCTTGAGACTAATAAAGTAAATGTCAGACTTGATCAGGTTAGATTTTCTGTGTCCAGGATTATTTACTAACAAAACATCAAACAAGCTCATAAAGAGACTATGCATGTGTTTTTGCTTGTGAAAATGCAGAAATACCCTGATACCTTATGAAGGGAGAGAGAGAGAGAGAGAGAGAGAGTGTGTGTGTGTGTGTGTGTGTGTGTGTGTGTGTGTGTGTGTCTGAGAGAGAGAGACAGAGAGAGAGAGAGAGAGATTAGAGTCTGGAAGAGAAAAATTGTTTTTGAGGAGATAAACATTTAAATATTTGACTTGAAATTTTTGTTGTTCATTATGTTTGCCTTTTTATTGTGAATTCTTTTGTCCTGACCTAAAAATGCCCACTTATTTAGAATTTAGAATTTGTACATTGCTGAGGGGCTCATACTAGGAAAGGAATTGAGAATCTATGATGTATGGTTTTATTTATATCCAGGGCTTATTTTAAGGCATAAAGGAGAGGAGGAAATGGCAAATGGCAATCAGATGTACAAAGGTCTACAGCAGTGTGTAAATAGTATGAGTGTGAGAGTTTGCAAAACAGGCAGAAAAACAGTTCCTAAACTTGCATAGATCGAATTTCATTGACGTGTAAAAGTATACCTGCACAACAGTTAACTAATGAATCATAGTGCCAGCTTTATGTCAGTCATCTTGCCAATGTAAAAACATCACTTATGTTTAATTTGTGTCATATTTGAAAAGCATGTTTTGTAAATGTAAAAACTAAACAAATCTCAATACTTTTAACTAAAAATATTCCCCAGTCATTCTCTAATAATTGTTTTGTATCTCCATCATTTTACCATTCTTCCTTCATATAGTTCAGTAGAATTACTATCTCCTCAGCCAGGGGGAGTAAGGTGCATGAGCGGAGGTGGCCTTTAGAGTCCTTGTGGTCCAGGCTTAAACTCATCAGAATATTGTATCATCTCTGGTTGCACACTGGGCAAGTGGTCAGAGTCAAGAAGATTCAATGGGGCTAATGTTGGTAATTCTTGCTAAGACTATCTGAAATAACTCTTGAATTAGAGGAAATCTATTAAGATAATTTAGAAACAATGATAATTTACTATTATACATCAATACTTACGGGCTGTTGTCAAAGCTGCAGTCTGAATTAAGAGCACTGCAGAAGATAAACTGAGTAATTGAGATAGAGATGGTTGGGGTTCGGGCTGCTTTTATTAAGATAGTGAGAAAAGGTGTCTCCGAAGAAGGGATATTCGACTTGCAATCAAGTGGGGAGTAGGTAGTAATGTAAAGGTATGACTGAGTAACGTCCCACACAGGAGAGGTAACAAGGACAGAAGCCATGAGAGAAAAAAACACTTTCCATGGTGAGTGGCCAGCAAGTGTGTCAGTATTACTGGAATACTGAGATTGAGTGAGTGAGGAAAGATGAGATCATCAGTGGGAGCTCCCCTGAAGGTGGGAGCTGGCCTGGAACTTACCACTAGGCTGTAGTGTCCTTCTGTTGAGCATAAACAATTTCACAGAGAACCAACATCAAACAAGGTCACTCTGTAACCATAAGTGAAGCTAGACAGAAACAAGACCATCCATAATTATGTCTGATCAAATATCATAAAAAGAATACTGTCCAGTTTACAAAAAAATGGCCCACATCCCTACTTCCTGGACAATATGCTGCTTCTCTGCTCATCACAGCTTTGCGCTGCCTCGTTGCTCCTGCCTCCTTGATAAGATTCATTCAGCTACTCTATTGTAGAACCAACCCTGACTTGCTAATAGCATCTGACCTAGAACAATGCCATGCTTCCTTAAAAAACTCTTCAAAATCCTGATGTAAGACAATATCCTATAATAAGTCCTTTCTAATACCTTATTGAGACGCTTCATAGCTTCTCATGGTATATTTTCCTATTTCAAAGAAACCATAAAATTAACTTTGTTCAAATACAGGCGGTTTTTGGCTAGACAGCATCAACAGGATCCTGATTGAAATAGGAGAGAGACTGAAAAGAAATGAAAGGCAACTGCAGTCTTCTTATGAAAGTGATGAGTATGCTTTGCTATTGTTTAGATAGCAAAAAGAAATTGATGATAGATAAATGTAGGTAGATAAATAAATTGGTAGATAATCTTTAAGAACATTACAGGTTCCCTTTCCTATATAGAAATATTTTTTACATATATCTTGCATCATTATTACCTGCTGAGCTAAACAAACAAACAAACAAAAAACTTGGATGCCTCCCTCTTCTATCTCCCAGAGATTCTGATACAATTGTCTGAGAAGGGTCCTAGACATTCTAGTTTTCAAAAGCTGCCCAGGTGAATTCTAACGTGCAGCTAAAACTCAGATCCACTGCTCCAGAGGCAGATGATGATGTATTAAAGCTTAATTAGTCCCGTGCAAATTGTAATTTCCAAGCTTCTACAGTTTGGATAGCTAAGGGAGCAGTTATCAAGAGAAATAACAGTTTCCTATTTTGTCTATCGGGAGTAGAAACTAGAGCTCTGTGTGTAGTAAGTAGTGTAGTACTCTCTCTCCTGTGAGCAGAATGGCCTTGCAAACCGCTGCTTAATTAGGAAAATGTTTTCTTTCATCTGTGGGATGACTGTACTTCTTTTGAGAATTATTATTTGTCCCTAGGAACTGTGTTAATGATCTAATAGTTAAAAGCCGGATGCTTAGTAGAAGAAACCCAATTCATATCTCCGATTCATACCTGTAGGAAGAACTCAAAAGTTTTCTTATCTATCCTCATGTGTGAATTATATGTTTCATGTTTGTTCTTTCGTTTCCCCTCACTCTCATGCAAGACGTGCACTTCTCTAGCTTTGTGTGAGGTTGTTGTGAAGGCAAATTACTCATCTACATATCACAAGTACTGCCACCTCTGGGCTACATATTTAAAATAAGTTGATCAGCAACTTTGGTCTTACTGCCTTTTTCTTCCAAAATAGGGAATGACTGTGTTCACTGTATTTCTCCACACCCACAGTAATTTTGAAACACTTTTAGACTTTGGCGATGAGAAACATTATTGGGAGTGAACTTATCGCACCTCTATTTTACTTGCACCCTACCCATTAACTTATTAGTAAACCTTCTAATTCATTGGCCATTAAATCTTTTGCTAAGTCCTTCTTTCATCCTATGCTCTTTTTGTTAAGTGGTTGGTTATTCTTTTTTTTTTTTTGAGACAGAGTCTCGCTCTATCACCCGGGCTGGAGTGCACCATCTCGGCTCACCACAAACTTTGCCTCCCGGGTTCACACCATTCTCTCGTCTCAGCCTCCCAAGTAGCTGGGACTACAGGCACACGCCACCACGCCTGGCCAATTTTTTTGTATTTTTAGTAGAGACGGGGTTTCACCGTGTTAGCCAGGATGGTCTCGATCTCCTGACCTCGTGATCCGCCCGCCTTGGCCTCCCAAAGTGCTGGGATTACAAGCGTGAGCCACCGCGCCTGGCCTGGTTATTCTTTAAAAAAAAAAAAAAATCAAGAAATACATGTATATGAAATCTGCGAACATTATCTTCTTTACATGTATTCAAAATATATTATTCTGTTTGCCGTTGCTTTTGAAACGTTTTCTCATGTTTATGGTGGAGTTTTTTGCCCGTTGTTTTTATATAGTCACAACAAGTAATATGTTTTTTCATTGTTTCTGTCTTTGGGTCAGCCCTTTACTAAACTAAAGTTATACAAATGCTAACAAACGTCTTTTTGTGTATGTGATTATATTGTTACTTTTAATCTTAGAAAATTTTATGCTAACTTAGAATTAAGTTAAGTGAACAATATAAAACTCCATTAGTCTGTGAATAATATTTATAACACATATAAAAAGGGGATAGATTGGAAATACATAACAATATATTTTATTTCAAAAATAAAAAGCAATGATAAATATCTCAAAAGAGCAAAGTGGGCTTAGAATATAAATAAGCAATTAGAAGAAAAACATTTATCCATTTAATTATTTATTCAGTAAATATGTATTAAATGTTCACTACCTGCCTTGCACTATTTTAGATTGTGAAATGCATAGTGGTATACACTCAGGTTCCCTGACTTAATAAAGTTTATTAAAAGTCAGTAACCTAGGTGTAAATCTTTAGGCATACCTAAATTCCATTATATCAAAATTATATCATCAATTGTATGCCAATTTTTTTCAAATGGAATTTGGGAATAAAAAGGAACAGCCCATAAAATGGTTGCCACTCAGTGGGAGCATATTTTGGTAAAGACTTCTTGGCCTGCAATTTGGTGATGTTATTCAACATAGTTTAAAGTCATTTGATTTTGAAAATGAATCACAGGAAATAAAATAAATTATATAACAACTATATAATACATTCATTAAATAACTTTCAGAAATATACCATGATATGTATTCATATAGATAGAAAAAGCAATTTAGTATACAGTATGACCTTAACACACATACATACACAGTTTCAGAACTAGAAAATAGCTCTGGAAAACCACATTGCTGTAGGATTGTGACAAAAACCTATCTGGCATATGGCCTACCACTGGTGGAATTAGGGATTTGTTTCTTCATTAACTGTATAGTCTGTTGCTTTTTTTCTCAATAAATGTGTAATAAATAGCCAAAGTTGGAAAATGTATTTTCTTCATTTTTAAATTTGCTGTTTGTGTTTTGAAAAGCTAATTATATCTATTAAGGTAGGCAGGGTCACTGCTCATTAACAATCTAGAACTATCTAGGCAGCAAATTTATTCCATATAAATCCTTGATTTTTTCTGATACTTCGTTTTTATGGAAGAGTGATGATGACAAGGCTAAAATTAGTGAGTCATTCGGTAGTGTAACTTTGAATTATTAAACTAATGCATTAGTACTCACAGTGATTCTAAGCAGAGGTCTTTCAATGTCAAGAAAATCATATTGGATTCCTGTGGCATAATATTCAGAAATCTCTCAAATTATTTAATAATTTGTCTAACCTTGAATTCCAGAGTGATGGACATAACTATTTAAGACTACACTTTTGAAATCTGAATATTATCAAAAATTAAAGAGTAGTATGTGTGCAGCAATAGACATACATAAAAATGAATGGTTCATTATTTTAAAAACTAGAGATTAATTTGATTCTGTCATAATATTACATTTTGAAGTTGTGAACTATGAGATTATTTAAAATTATAGTTGTTATCTAATATCTGATAGCTCAGTTTGCCTGTGCTGATTTAAAAAAAGAATGATATCTACATCAGAGAGAAAAAGAATTATCAAAGTTGATGAATGCCCGGCAGAAATCATGGGATATGTTTGCTATACTCTGCTTTATTTCTTTTTTTTTAACTTTTATTTTCATGGAGAATTGTTATCCCTTCTTCATGGCTCACCATTTCAGACATAGTCATGTAATGACATGAAATGGGTTGGAATGTGTCCAATGGTGTGCTTGCCTTTAAGGAATGTTAGTAGGTTTGATGATGTTTTGAATGTATGTTAATTGAAGTGCTGAAAATCCATCAACTCATTGATATGTACTCACTGAACTCTACTATTCATCCACATTGATATATGGAAATCTACATTTTTGGACTTTGTAGAAGACCAGGATTGTGGGTTTACTCAAAAGGTATTCCCACTTTTAATTTCCATTGTCCATCTCCCACAATATACAGTATGGAAGACTGAGATACTGACTTTCTCATTTCTTTTTCTTCTGTACCCAGGGGTGATAATATGACCCAGTTCTGGACAATGATATTTTCTGGAGTTTCTAGAAAAATAATTTTTTCTGGTTATATACAGTCATCATCCATGCTTGGAAATAGCATGATGTACGAGTTTGTGGAAGATATCTTGAAAAATTATGTGAAGGGAGACACATGAGGAATAAAGCCTATAAGGCTAAGGATGGCAGAGAGGCAAAATGGAGGAAACCTACACCGTTGAGAGCCCTACTGCACCATCAAACCATGTACAGCATTGCCTAACCCCAGACATTTTTATGCGATAAGAGTAAACTGTTTAAGCCACAATTCATTTTTATTACTTATATGTAAACACTGTCCTAATTGATAACCTTCCTTAACATTCACGTATTCAATAAATATTTGAGCATCTACTAGGAGCAAGGCAATTTGCTTGCTTCTATATGTGTTATGATTATTAATAGAACTTATTTCTAATTTTATGAATATTTAGACAAGTACATAGGAGTATTACAGAGGAGCAGACAGCAAAAATTGATACCTGCAAGCTGATGAGCACCCAGCTAGGTAGAGAGGGAGAAGGGAACATTCCAGGCAGAGGGGAGTACATGTTTAGGGTGAAGGTCCTGAACAGAAAGGAACTCTGCAAATGTTCAGATGTAGGAAAATAAAAAGCAGTGTTGCTATTATAATCTAGTTTAAATGGCAAGACCACATTCGATAAGCACTAGGAAACAACTCAAATCGATGTATTCTTTTTTTTTTTTTTGAGACAGTCTCGCTGTGTTGCCCAGGCTGGAGTGCAGTGGCGCCATCTCTGCTCACCGCCTCCTGGGTTCATGCCATTCTCCGGCCTCAGCCTCCGAAGTAGCTGGGACTACCAGTGCCCGCCACCACGCCCGGCTAATTTTTTTGTATTTTTTATTGGAGACAGGGTTTCACCGTGTTAGCCAGGATGGTCTCGATCTGCCGACCTCGTGATCCGCCTGCCCCGGCCTCCCAAAGTGCTGGGATTACAGGCAAATCGATGTATTCTTAACATGAATAACATAGAGAACTAGAAGAGAACTTGTGTTCTAAGTCATATTTTAGATGGAAATAAACTCATATTTACCTTCCACTTTTAATAAGAATCTCTCGAGTAAAGAAAGGAAAAAAAATTTATAAAAGCAGTGCTAATAGAAGAGGTAATATAAGTAGACAACAGAATAATATAATAAAGGTTATATAGGTCTATGCATCTAATGCTGATTTATATTAAACTTGTCTTTAACATAAATTTAAAATTTGTTTAAAATTTTTTAAAATTTTTACTATCCTTATGAGTTTTATAATTTTCTCGTGAAACTTCATTCCAATAGATTGGAGACTTGAAGAGATGAGTTTAACCTGCCAGTGAATACTATCTTGAATGTAACACAAACACAGAAGAGTACACTGATCGTAAGTATATAACTCAAAATTATCACAAAGTAAATATATTCATGTAATCACCACCCAGGTAAAATAATAGTAATAATAATTACAATACCCTAGAAATAGCTCTTGCGCTGTCCTTCAGTAACAAACCCTAACTCCTTTCCAGACTTCCCCTGATTTCAAACTTGAAGAAAATCACACAATATGATTTTTTATTAGGTTGTAATTTTTTCCTCATCATGTTGTTTTATGTAGTAAAAGTTTATTCATTTTTCTTGCTGTGTAGTAGCCTAGAGATTGATATATAACAATTTATTTATCTATCCTACTGTTGACAGGCATTTCAATTGTTTCCAGTAATGGATTTTTACAGTTTTCAGTAATCAGCTATCATAAACTATGCTACTATTCATATTACTGTAAATATGTTTTTGTGCATGGATGCATGCATATCTTTTGGGTCATTGTACTAGGATTGTTGGGTTTAGGGACTGAATATCTTCAACTTAGTATAAACTACCAAACAAGTTTCCAAAATGCTTTTAAAATTTATCCTCCTACCAGGAGGATTTGAGATTTCTAGTTAGCCCATATCTTTGTTAACATTAGTATTGTTAAATCTTTTTCATTTTATCTACCCCGAGCTGCACTTAGTGATATCTTAGTATAATTTTAATTTGCATTTCTTTAAAGACTAATGAAGTTGAACATCTTTTCATTTGACTTCTTTATTTGGATATATTCTTGTGTGAGGCTCCTGTTAAAATATTTTACCCATCTTTCTATGGTGGTGTCATTTTCTTAAAAATTGGTGGCTTTTTGTTTTTTTATCTTTCGAATAAGCCAATTTTTGATTATACATATTACAAATGTTTTCTTTCATCCTGTGGCATGTGTTTTCATTGTCTTTAATGGTGCTTTTGGAGAGCACCATTTCCAGTTTCAGGGGAATGTACCTTATAATCTTTTCTTTAAGGTTAGTGTGATTATGTACAAGCTTAAAAGTTGTTATTTAAAAAGATTTTGCTTATGTTAAATATAGAAAGGTATCCTCCCATTTTATCTTCTATAAACTTTATTTTACTCTTCATATTTAAATGTATGTCCTATTTGGAATTCATTTTGGGGTATGGTTGAGGTAGGGTTCAAAATTATTTTCCCATATGACGATCCAAGCCACCCAGAACCATTTATTGAATTTTACCACCCAATGTAAGTTGAAAAACAACCCGATATATGTTGTTACTATGCCACCTTCATCATAAATTCTGTGAAATATTTCTGAGGGTTCCATTAATGTGAATTTTTGTTGTCAATATTACTTCTCGGGGATGTCTTCATTCCTTTCATCATGACCACTTTCCTCACTCTGTTCATAAGTTGGCATTCACTAAGTTGCTGTGGCTGAATATCTAGACTCAAACAGAAGCAGTGCCAACATTCCCACAGTTGGTCATTTCTTCTATAACTCCATTTACTGTCTGTTCAAATTTTACTTCCAGTCTTACCACTTCTTATTTCTTTGCTGTACCTTCATCTTTGTGGGCCAATTCTTTCCTTCAGTTATCTATTTTTATAAAATGTCACATAGGTTTATCACTGGAGGACAAGGAGATGATGCACCTGCACACTGCTTTGTGTGCATAAACTGAAAATTAGATACGCAGCGACCAATTGTCAACAGGCCTTCAAAGAAGCGATGTGTTTTGCACTGATTATGATGTGCAGCTATTTAAGCAGTGATTTGTGGACTAAAGAGCTGTAGTAGCAAAGTTTGTACTTTATGTAATTACTCACAGTTAATACATTATGGTAAATGAAATTTGAACTGTCATGTTGGGAGAATGGCGTTATTTAACTAAACTGTAGTAACTGAAGTTTGTGCATATTAAAGCAATGCAAAATAAGGATTGCATCAATGTTTTATGGCCATGTTGTTAGATAAATTCACATTTGCTAAAAGAAAAACTTCCTGGAAGATTGATCTTTTCATCATCAAAAAAGGTAATCTTCATTAATGCTTTATTTTGTAATGTCTACTTTAGATAAAATAAACTTTTTATGTTATTGTTTGTATTGTACATCTTTTTACTTTTTTAAATTCTTTTTTTTTTTTGACTGAGTTTCGCTCTTGTCACCCGTACTGGAGTGCAATGGCACGATCTCAGCTCACTGCAACCTCCGCCTCCCGGGTTCAAGCAATTCTCCTGCCTCAGCCTCCTGAGTAGCTGGGATTACAGGCGCCCGCCACCATGCCCAGCTAATTCTTGTATTTTTAGTAAGACAGGGTTTCACCATGTTGGCCAGGCTGGTCTTGAAATCCTGACCTCAGGTGATCCGCCTGCCTCCGCCTCCCAAAGTGCCGGGATTACAGGTGTGAACCACCGTGCCCAGCCCTCTAAATTCTTATACTTCAGGTATGTCTCTTGTAAACAGAATGTAGTAGAAATTATTCCTTTAATCTGATATGACAACCTTTGTTTCCTATTTGAGATATTGACTTTATTGTTATGTACTATGATTACTGAACTATTCTAGTTTTTACATTCTCACCCATTCTATGTTCATTTTGCTTTATTTTACTTTTATTGTTTAAGAATTTTTAACATTAAACATTCTGTTTTCCTTTTACGGATTAGTTATGTTCTTTTAGTAGTTTTATCGGAGATTATATAATGGATCTGTGTCTTTTCAATGTCCAATATAAATTAGGATGTCATTTCACAAACAATTAAAGGGCCCTTAATTCCATTAACACCAATTACTGAAATCTTGACTTTTGTGCTATTTTTTTGCTGAGTGTTTTTATACCCTGTATGTTTAAACCCACAAGGCATTAGTATAACTGTTTTTGTATAGTGTGTATCCACTTATAATTACTCTATATATTCAAACTTTTTATTACCCTTTCTTTTCTTTCATCTTTTAAAAATCACAACGGATTCATATGAGGTCATTTTCCTTTAGCCTGAAGGACTTTCTCATTATGACCTTTAATACTGTCTCCTGATTTCTTTCAGCTTTGGTTTTGGTACAATGCCTTAATTTCATTTTTGTTTTAAATCCATTCATGATAGGATAGATTGTGATAGTTAACAGACATTTAAAAACTCAATATAATTGCTAAAATAACAATTTTCATTAGATGGCTGGAATAATTGTTGAAGAGCTTTTTCAGAATGTATGGCAATAAACTGATAGAGATCCAGCAATTCTGCTTCTAGGTTTTTACCCAAAAGAATTGAAATCAGGGAATTAATCTGCATTTGTATAACCATGTTCATAGTAGTATTACTCATAATAGCCAAAAATGGAAGCAAATCAAGTGTCCGTGGATAGATGAATAGATAAACAAAATGTAGTGTCTATATACAATGCAATAGTGTTCAGCCTTAAAAAGGAAGGACATTCTGACACATACTTAATGTGCATGACCTGTGAAAGCATTATGGTAAGTGAAATAAGCTATCACAAAAGTACAACTATTTTATGATTTCACTTATATGAGATACTTGAGTAGTCAAAATCATAAAAACAGAAAGTAGAATGGTAGTTGTCAGGGCCTGGCAGGATAGGGGGAATAGGGCATTACTGTTTAGTGGATATAAAGTTTCAGTTTGGAAAGATTAAACAGTTCTGGAGATGGGTGATGGTAATTACAGTATAAAATGTAAATGTACTTAATGTAAAGTGGTAAATTTTGTTATGTATATTTTGCCACACTTGAAAAAAAATTGTGAGCTGGCCACAGTGGCTCATGCCTGTAATCCCAGCACTTTGAGAGGCCAAGGCAGATGGATTGCTGGAGCTCAGGACTTCAAGACCAGCCTGGGCAACATGGCAAGACTCTGTCTCTATAAAAAATATAAAACTTAGCTGGGCATCGTGATGCATGCCTGTAGCCCTAACGACAGGGGAGGCTGAGGTGAGAGGATCGCTTGAGCCGTAGTGAGCTGTGATGGCACCACTACACTCTAGCCTGGGTGACAGAGCAAGACTTGTCTAAAAAAAAAAAAGGGAAAAGAAAATAGTGATACATACTAGTAGGAAAACCGTTAAGACAGAAATACTCAAATAAATTTATTTTTGAAAATAAATTTTAGAAGAAAATTACATGAATGGAAGAAAATAATTGAAGAAATAAGAAATAAAATTTTCCAGAACTGAGGAAAGACTACTTGCTAATAATAATGAATTTAAAGAAACACGTCCAAATATGTCATGAAAAATTTACAAAGAAACAGGATCAGGTTGACACTGGACAGGGATTCTGAAACCTAGAATTCAATGAAGCAAAGACTTCCTATTTTTGAAAGTGTTGCACCTAGAAATTTGTTTTTGTTTTTAGTACTTTTATTTTTAAATGTGCAATAAATTCACTCATTCTCTTTGTAAACATTTGAATGGTATTTACAAAATCTCGACATGCTTCTGTTAACATGCTAAAATATATTGTGCATACCAGAAAGGTATGATATGGTTTCTGCCTTCAAGAACTTACAGCCAAATTTGAAAGACTAGATTTTATTGATTTATTTATTCTTATTTTTTATTATACTTTAAGTTTTAGGGTACATGTGCACAACGTGCAGGTTTGTTACATATGTATACATGTGCCATGTTGGTGTGCTGCACCCATTAACTTGTCATTTAACATTAGGTATATCTCCTAATGCTATCCCTCCCCCCTCCCCCCACCCCACAACAGGCCGCGGTGTATGATGTTCCCCTTCCTGTGTCCACGTGTTCTCATTGTTCAATTCCCACCTATGAGTGAGAACATGTGGTGTTTGATTTTTTGTCCTTGTGATAGTTTGCTGAGAATGAAGGTTTCCAGCTTCATCCATGTCCCTACAAAGGACATGAACTCATCATTTTTTATGGCCGCATAGTATTCCATGGTGTATATGTGCCACATTTTCTTAATCCAGTCTATCATTGTTGGACATTTGGGTTGGTTCCAAGTCTTTGCTATTGTGAATAGTGCCACAATAAACATACATGTGCATGTGTCTTTATAGTAGCATGATTTATATTCCTTTGGGTATATACCCAATAATGGGATGGCTGGGTCAAATGGTATTTCCAGTTCTAGATCCCTGAGGAATCGCCACACTGACTTCCACAATGGTTGAACTAGTTTCCAGTCCCACCAACAGTGTAAAAGTGTTCCTATTTCTCCACATCCTCTCCAGCATCTGTTGTTTCCTGACTTTTTAATGATCGCTATTCTAACTGGTGTGAGATGGTATCTCATTGTGGTTTTGATTTGCATTCCTCTGATGGCCAGTGATGATGAGCATGTTTTCATGTGTCTTTTGGCTGCATAAATGTCTTCTTTTGAGAAGTGTCTGTTCATATCCTTTGCCCACTTTTTGATGGGTTTGTTTGTTTTTTTCTTGTAAATTTGTTTGAGTTCATTGTAGATTCTGGATATTAGCCCTTTGTCAGATGAGTAGATTGCAAAAATTTTCTCCCATTCTGTAGGTTGCCTGTTCACTCTGATGGTAGTTTCTTTTGCTGTGCAGAAGCTCTTTAGTTTAATGAGATCCCATTTGTCAATTTTGGCTTTTGTTGCCATTGCTTTTGGTGTTTTAGACATGAAGTCCTTGCCCATGCCTATGTCCTGAATGGTATTGCCTAGGTTTTCTTCTAGGGTTTTTATGGTTTTAGGTCTAACATGTAAGTCTTTAACCATCTTGAATTAATTTTTGTATAAGGTGTAAGGAAGGGATGCAGTTTCAGCTTTCTACATATGGCTAGCCAGTTTTCCCAGCACCATTTATTAAATAGGGAATCCTTTCCCCATTGCTTGTTTTTCTCAGGTTTGTCAAAGATCAGATAGTTGTAGATATGTGGCATTATTTCTGAGGGCTCTGTTCTGTTCCATTGTTCTATATCTCTGTTTTGGTACCAGTACCATGCTGTTTTGGTTACTGTAGCCTTGTAGTATAGTTTGAAGTCAGGTAGTGTGATGCCTCCGGCTTTGTTCTTTTGGCTTAGGATTGACTTGGCAAAGTGGGCTCTTTTTTGGTTCCATATGAACTTTAAAGTAGTTTTTTCCAATTCTGTGTAGAAAGTCATTGGTAGCTTGATGGGGATGGCATTGAATCTATAAATTACCTTGGGCAGTATGGCCATTTTCACGATATTGATTCTTCCTACCCATGAGCATGCAATGTTCTTCCATTTGTTTGTATTCTCTTTTATTTCATTGAGCAGTGGTTTGTAATTCTCCTTGAAGAGGTCCTTCACATCCCTTGTAAGTTGGATTCCTAGGTATTTTATTCTCTTTGAGGCAATTGTGAATGGGAGTTCACTCATGATTTGGCTCTCTGTTTGTCTGTTATTGGTGTATAAGAATGCTTGTGATTTCTGCACATTGATTTTGTATCCTGAGACTTTGCTGAAGTTGCTTTTCAGCTTAAGGAGATTTTGGGCTGAGATGATGGGGTTTTCTAGATATGCACTCATGTCATCTGCAAACAGGGACAATTTGACTTCCTCTTTTCCTAATTGAATACCCTTTATTTCCTTCTCCTGCCTGATTGTCCTGGCCAGAACTTCCAACACTACGTTGAATAGGAGTGGTGAGAGAGGGCATCCCTATCTTGTGCCGGTTTTCAAAGATAATGCTTCTAGATTTTGCCCATTAAGTATGATATTGGCTGTGGGTTTGTCATAGATAGCTCTTATTATTTTGAGATACGTCCCATCAATACCTAATTTATTGAGAGTTTTTAGCATGAAGGGTTGTTGAACTTTGTCAAAGGCCTTTTCTGCATCTATTGAGATAATCATGTCGTTTTTGTCATTGGTTCTGTTTATATGCTGGATTACGTTTATTGATTTCATATGTTGAACCAGCCTTATTTTTTTGAGATGTTGTTTCACTCTTGTTGCCCAGGCTGGAGTGCAGTGGCACGATCTCGGCTCACTGCAACCTCTGCCTCCCAGGTTCAAGTGATTCTCCTGCCTCAGCCTCCCGAGTACCTGGGATTATAGGTGCCTGCCATCATGCTTGGCTAATTTTTGTATTTTTAGTAGAAACGGGATTTCACCATGTTGGCCAGCCTGGTCTTAAACTCCTGACCTCAGGTGATCGGCCTGCCTCATCCTCCCAAAGTGCTGGGATTACAGGCATGAGCCACCACGCCTGGCCTTTTTTTTTTTTTTTTTTGTAGACAGTCTCCCTTTTTCACTCAGGTTGGAGTGCAGTGGCCTAATCTTGGTTCACTGCAACCTCAGCCTCCAGGGTTCAAGCAATTCTTGCACATCAGCCTCCTGAGTAGCTGGGATTACAGGCGTGAGCCACCACACCTGGCTAATTTTTGTACTTTTATTAGAGACAAGGTTTCACCATGTTGGCCAGGCTGGTCTTGAACTCCTGACTTCAAGTGAGCCACTTGCCTCGGCCTCCTAAAGTGCTGGGATTATAGGTGCGAGCCATTGCACCCCACCTGTAATCTTTTACCTACTGAAATTGTAAGGACAAGATTCAAATTTTTAGATACAGAATTATAGAAATTTTACCTCCTAGCAGTCTTACTGGGGAAAACAAAAACAAAAACAAAAAAACAACTATATGATCTTGGATCACAAAAAAACTAAAATGCAATCTACCAAGGAAGAGGTCAGAAAAATAATGGTGTTTACTCCAAGATAGCAAAGACATCTGGGCCAGGCTGATGCCTGTAATTCCAGCACTTTGGGAGGTGAGCGGATCACTTGAGTCCATGAGTTTGAGACCAGCCTGGCCAACTTGGTGAAACCCAGTCTTCACTAAAAATACAAAATTAGCTGGTTGTGTTGGCGTGTGCCGGTAGTCCCATCTGCTTGGGAGGCTGAGGCAGGAGAATTGCTTGAACCTGGGAGGTGGAGGTTGCAGTGAGCCGAGATTGTGCCACTGCACTCCAGCCTGGGCAACAAGGTGAGACTCTGTCTCAAATAAATAAATAAATAAATAAATAATAAATAAAAGATAACAAATAAATCCAAGAGGTACTTGGATTTCTTCATAAGAGCCAAGACTTATGAAGAGGTCTCCACACACTAAATTGTTCAACAGATAGCACAAACATGTGAATGAGAAAGGACAAGTGTATTTCTCTGATGAATAAACGAGAGAAAGGTCGTAGTCTAAATAGAAGGCAAGCAAAATGTAGTTTGACTCAGATAATTTTATGGATTGTGTTTGATCTTAATCCTTGGAAGATTATCTTTTTATTTTTAGAAGGTTGGTGACTTTAGATGATAGCATCTTATGTATGGATTCAACCATAATTCACTTTGTGGAAATATTTTTATTGTTGTAAGACTGCAAATGTCACTTACTGGTTTTCAGTTTTAGAACCAAGAAGAGCATGGAAAAATCATAGTTACATAGAAAAGCAAATACAACTTTCGCAATAATAAAAGCAAACCTATTTGAGAGACTTTGAGAGAGAAAGATCAAGAGAAGAAAGGAATGGGGGAAATTATAGGGTTGCTACCTTATTGAGCAGGTGGAGATAATATCTAAAATTGTTGGATCAAGACATAAATGTTTTGGTAATTTATTAAAACTATTTATCTATCTATATCTAAATCTGTATCTATAATATTGAGGTAAGAGGCAGGACTGGGACACCAGACCAAATTGAGGACTAGCTAAAATAGTTCTAGGGTGGAAATAGCTTTCCATAAGACATGTCTACTAGTGTGCCTTGTCAGTTTACCATTTCCTTGGCAACATCTGGAAGTTACTTCCTCTTTCCATGGCAATGACCCGATGACCTGGAAGTTATCATCCTCATCCTAGTCATTTCTGCATAAACCACTCCTTACTTTGCATATGATTAAAAGTGAGTATAAGTATGAGTGCAGAACTGCCTCTAAGCTGCTATTCTGGGCACATTGCCTGTGAGGGATCCCTGCTCACAAGGAGCAGCACCTCTGCTCCTGCTGTGCATTGCTGCTTCAATAAAAGTTGCTGTTTAACACCACCAGCTCGCCCTCGAATTCTTTTCTAGATGAATCCAAGAACTCTCCGAAGCTAAGCCTCAATTATGGGGCTTGCCTGTCCTGCATCAATATTATCATCATCATCTATCTAAAATTTTAGAAAGGTAGAAGGTCGTGTATAGGACAGATTTTCCATTATTCACAGCATGGTGTCAATAGAGATTGTTTACTTATAAGAAATCAAGCTATATGTGAAAAATCATATTGTAAAAGGAAAAGTAAGCCTCAAGACAGCCATAACAAGAATAATCCAAAGTGTTACCTTGAGGGTACACAAGGGTAGAACATTTGGCTGCAAAGTGGTACCGCTAAAGCATGTGAAGGGAGTGGATTTCGAACAGAGGTTATAATTTTATAACTTGATGTTTTAATATGATATAAAATTGTTATCAGTTTAATACAATTTATTTTAGGGTTTAAAAGGTAAATTTTTAATAACAGTTATGACAAGGGAAAAAATAGAAGCAGAAATATGCATGAAAAAATTAGGTTCAAAAGACTCATCATTTGCAATAATTGTTTTTGACAAAAAAAAAACAACACTTACGCTCAAGGTGATATTTTTCAGTGAAAGAACTATTTGCAAGACATTCATTTTCTTCTCATTAATTCTGCCTCCCAATTAACTTGTAATTTTGTGTTCTAGGAAAGGTACTGAAGTTAAGTGTTTTGTTTTTTTTTAAGTATCAGGAGATGCAAAACTGCAAAAGAGAGACGTTATGTGTTAGTTCTTTTTATTTCACTTCTTTCTTTTCACATAGCAAGCAAACGATCCGGAAAAAAAAAAAAAATAACTAAATAAACTTCATATGGAATAAAAAGCAGAATTTTGTTTACTAGTTAAAGGAGAAATAACACTCTTTGTTGAGACCCATAAAGGTAAATTTTGTTTCTGTCAGAATCCTCTGCTTTCTGAATTTTTCCATTTGTCCAAAGTAAAATAGCTTAAATGTTTGGAGAAGCACCCTCCTTAAGAACTACACTATGATTTTTAATATTAAAAATATTCAGCTTATCGAGAATTATTTGCCTAGTAATCGGCTAGGAAAAACTATTTTTTAATAAAATTATTTTAAATGTCATTATGCATTGTTTTTCTGGTACATAAAACATAATATAAAATTGTGCATTTAAGGAAGTAGAATACTAAGCTCTTCAGAAAAATTTTATAGAAATCATACAAAAATACCATGTGCTTCCCAAGAAATGTAAAGTGAAATGGCATTGTCTTTAGTTTTCTGTTCTTCATGCTCCTTTTTTTTTTATTCTTGTCTAGATTCCTTTAACCTAAACTTGTTTTATCCTTCTCAAAAATTCTTAATGTTTTAGTCACATAATTTTAGTTTTGAATTTGAGAATAATTTGTTTTTTGGTAACGCCTGCTACATTTGCAGTAAAAAAGTTACTAAGTTTGTTTTAATTTAAACTACCCCCGAAAACTGCCAATTAATCATTAATATATCCATCTGATACCTATTTTACTGCAGTGAAAAAGTATTGATGATCTTGTACAAGAGTGTAGTCTACCTTCCCCTCCCTCCATCACTTTTAATTCAGATCCTATTTTCTCCCTCTCTCCAATCTATTATTGTCATTACTGAAGCCTCCTTGCTGAGTCTTGAAAAGGCTAAACAAAGCACATTAACATTTCCTGTGCTTGGGAACTTTGCTCCAGATTCTCATGTGCCTCACTCCCCATTTCTTTCCTTCATCAGAGAGACTTTCCCCATCACCCTTCTCACATTGCTCCTACCCCACCAGGACCAATTCACTGAGCCCTGCTTCCCTCTGTCTTCCTTAAATTGCTTTAATTTTCTTTGCAACACATATCCTCTGGCCTTGTACATTTTATTTGTTTTATATGCTGTTACTTTCCTCCTACCAGCATGTTAACACCTGGAGGGTAGATGGCTACGTTCGGTTCACTGCTTTTTGAGATGGCTAAAAGCAACATGATAAAGGATCCTCAGTTTCCCTGTTGCCTCTTCTACCCTACTGTTTTCCCTCCCCTCCCTCCTTTCTTTTTTACACCAATGATCACAAGCAAGTGTCGAGAAAAGAGGAATCAGGGCAAGTCTGGGTCACAGACAACAATAACTTCTTGAGCGAAAACCACAAAAACACATAATTGACCATCCTCTAGTCCATAAAAACAATGACCTTGCATTAATCTGGATGTTACCTGGATTCCCCTTGATATGCCACAGTTCCTCAATGCTGTTAACCTCTATTCAAGTCACTGAAATAATTTTCTTTTGATATCTTGCTCCTTGAAGAGTGTCAGATATATAATAGGAGCTCAATAAATATCTGTTAAAAAGTATTTGTTTATGTCCTTCCTGATGGAATCACAATGTCCATACCATTTGAAGCAAACTTTTTACTGCCTATCTAATTTCATTTCATTAAATTTTTCTCTCCTATGGCATACTTTTAATAGTTATATATTCTACTTATGAACATAAAATTTCTTCATCCAGTTTCTCTTAGATGTTATTGCTGTTATGAATAATTGCTGCTGTGAATTGCATGTAGCTGAAATTTTGACCTCACCCTTGGCATCCCTTCATGAGGCCTAAACTCCTCTAGATCACACCACTGTGTGTATGTGTGTGTCCATACTGTCTCCTAAAGCAGTTGAGATTAGTAGGTATTAGCTATAAAGCTGTACAGCTTATAAATAGCAACTTGAAATTTTGCTACTACATTTAGTTTAGTATTTAAGAGTATGATAGGCATATTACTACCTATTTCAAACATGATTACTGGGAAAGATACATTTTCCTGGCTGAACTAGAGACTGTTGAACAATTCCGCAAACTGTTCTGTGCCATTAAATTGATCCAAGATCTGCCCAGTGTGGTGAGAAAATAATCCACAACTCCCCTTGACTCTTTTTCTTGTGACCTTCCCACTTTTTTCATATACTTCTATCCATAATGTGTTATCTGTTTCTTTGTTAATAAAAAATATGCACTTTTAGCTTATTTCTGGAGTTAAAATGCTAGTTCTTTAGAAAACAGTATTTCTCTTTGGGAATAAATTTCTAGGAGTGTAATACTGGGTCAAGGAGCGTGATTTGGATAAATGTCAACAAACTGACTTTCAACTGAGTGTCTGAATTTATTCTCCCACATTTATGTTATATGGTGCCATCCTCCCTCACTTTGATAAACAGTGTTTATCATTCTTTTTCACATTTTCTAATGAAATTTCCTTCTTATCGTAATTTTTATTTGATTACTTTTGAGATGGAACACTTTTATACATGCTTGCTGGGCATTTTTCAGTCTTTCAGAAATTGTCTATTCAATCTGTAGATAATTTGCTTTTGGTTTTTAGTTTGTTCTACTTAAGGAATGTGTTGCAAATATTTTGTGGCATGTTGCTTGCCTTTGATGTTTTTGGTATTTTTTTTTTTTTTTACCTAGACAATATTTAAACTTTATATCAAATCTGGCTGTTTACTTTGGGATTTCCCTTTCCCACCTGACCCCCAGCTTGGGTATAGGTTTAGGCTAGCTTCCTCCATCTTTCGCTTGCACATTGTACTAGTCCGCTTGGGCTGCCATAACAAAATGCCACCAACTGGATGGATTAAGCAGCAGAAGTTTATATTCCCACAGTTGTGGAGGATGATAGTTCCAAACTGAGGTACCAGTAGGGCTGGTTTCTGGTGAGACTGCTCTTCCTTGTTTGCAGAGACTGCCTCCTTGCTGTGATATCATATGGTCTTTCCTCTGTGTGCACAGAGAGAAGGATCTCTGGTGTATCTTCCTTTTCTTATGAAGACACCAGATTGAGGTCCACCCATATGGCCTCATTTAACCTTAAGTAAAGCTAAGGCTTTAAAGGCCCTACCTCCAAATACATCACATTAGGGTTAGGGCTTCTATATGATTCAATCCAAAGCACACATACATCCATCTGTATATTCTAATGGCAGTTTTGGCTTCAATATCTTAAATTTCAGTATTTAATCTACCTGGGGATTGATTCTTTTTTGCAGTGCCTTAGTTAAGAAGTTACTTTTGTTTTGTCCCAGTATCTGTAGCTGAACAACCCAGAATTTCTTTACTGTTATAAAAGTCATCTAAATCATTAACTTTTCTAGCATAAATTTTCTCTTTCTCATGCATTCATCTATTTCTTACCTTTCTTTTACTTAATTGATCTGTTGACTCCTGTAGAAGTACTACCTCATTTTAGTTATTATTGTAGTGTAGCTCATAAAAGTATTTCTCATTATTTTTTTCAAACATTTCTTGATTTTTACTATTCTCATTCCTTTGTTGGTCCAGATGAACACTTGAATTTAATTAGGTTCCCTTACTTGCATTACGATTAAACATTGCTTTTATTTTTGAAAAGCAATCCATTCTTATTATCGAAATATAAGCAAAAAAAGAAAATGAAGAAAGCAGAAGAAATATATCTTCCTTAACCTATCAGTCTCTATGTATCTATCCACACATCTACCTACTTATCTTCCTAAATAGAATTTTTGTTGAAAACCATCATATATAATATTTTGTAATCCTAAATATCTCAAAATGAGAGTCACTTATGACAACTGACTCAGTCCACAGTGAAACTGCATACATCTCAAAGTGATAAACATATGTATAACGGACTGAGGTGATAACACCTACTATGGCCAGGTACTCCCGTGACCCGACCACAGAAAGTGAAGCCAAAAGGTGGCTGAGGTACACCATGGACACTCCTGTGAAGGGACATAAAAACAGCAAA
The DNA here is from genome assembly GCF_029289425.2 of Pan paniscus. Taxonomy (NCBI): domain Eukaryota; kingdom Metazoa; phylum Chordata; class Mammalia; order Primates; family Hominidae; genus Pan; species Pan paniscus. The sequence goes on along the minus strand of NC_073261.2, from coordinate 49,926,065 downwards.
GAAACGGACCATGGTGAGACACCTGCAGGAGCTCTGCCCCTGAAAACTCTGAGGCCTCCTCTTAATAGAGGCTGTGTTTTCCAGAGAAATCTAAAACTGCTTGGTCTCCCAAGTTACTCACCATGTTTCTTTCTTCTTTTCTCTTATCCTGTGTGTGTGTGTTGAATGTATTTGCATGGTTATCAGTGTGTGAAAGCCTGGCAATAAACTGTGAATTTGAAAGCATTTAATTGGCCACTGAGTCATTTTGAAACTTCTTAGCTTTTGGTCAATGTTAGCACAATTAGGTTGATTCAAACCTGACTGGATGCCCCTCCCCCACCCACTGCCTCCACGAAAGAACACTCTAGGGCTGGATGGCTTTACTGTTTAATTTTACGAATATTTAAGGAGGAATTAATATCAATTCAATAGATATTTCTTCAAAAAATAGAAGAAATGGGAAGGCTTCTTAGTTTATATTGTGAGGCCAGATTTACTGTAATACCTAACTCAGACAAAAACATTTAAGCAATTAAATCCACAGGATGAGCTCGCTTAAACCTAAATGAAAAAATTTCAACAAAATATCAGCTAATACAATCTAGCAAGATATAAAAAGGATAATATATCACTAAAATGTGAAATTTATCCCAGGAATGCAAAGCTAGTATAACATTGAGAAATCACTCAGTGTATTTCATCATCTCAACAGACCAAAAAAAAGGAAGCTGTATGATCATCTGAAGAGATACGGAAAGAGCCTTCAACAAAATTCAACATCGACTTATGATAAAAATCCTCAGTAAACTAAGTATAGAAGGCTACTTCCTCAATCTGATAAGGGCATGTATGAAAACCCTACAGCTACCATCATACTGAATGCTGAAAAACTAAATTATTTTACAATAAGAATGGAAAAGAGAAATGAGTTCCTCTCTTATCCTCCTACTGGACACCTTTACTAAGCTCTTGGCCAGTGTAAGAAGGCAAAATGAGTAAATAAATAAGTGGATACTGACTGTAAAAGAAGGAGTAAAACACCCATTCATGGACATGATCGTGTACATAGAAAACCCCAAAGAATCTCACAAAAACTCCTGGAACCAAAAAGTGAGTCTAGCTATGTCACAATACATAAGGCCAACAATAAAAAATCAGGTGTATTTCTCTGTACAAACAATGCCTAATTGGATATTGAAATACAAAAACAGTATCAATAGAATAAGGCCAATACTTTTAAGTCTGTCATAATATGAGCAGCATGTGCATGCTGAAAATTATAAAACACTGATGAGGCCGGGCGCGGTGGCTCACGCCTGTAATCCCAGCACTTTGGGAGGCCGAGGCGGGCGGATCACGAGGTCAGGAGATCGAGACCATCCTGGCTAACACGGTGAAACCCCGTCTCTACTAAAAATACAAAAAATTAGCCGGGCGTGGTAGCGGGCGCCTGTAGTCCCAGCTACTCGGGAGGCTGAGGCAGGAGAATGGCGTGAACCCGGGAGGCGGAGCTTGCAGTGAGCCGAGATCGCGCCACTGCACTCCAGCCTGGGCGACAGAGCGAGACTCCGTCTCAAAAAAAATAAAAATAAAAAATAAAAAAAAAATAAAACACTGATGAAAAAATGAAATAAAGATTTTGTAAATAGAAAAATATACTGTGTTTATTAATTGGTACACTTAATATTGCTAAAATGTCAGTTCTTTCCATATTAACCTATAAAGTTAACAGAATCCAATCAAAATCACAGAAAACTATTTTATAGATAATGACAAGCTGATTTTAAAATCTATATAAAAAGACAAAAGAACTGAAATACTTTTGAACAAGAAGAACAAGATCAGAAGGCTAACAATATGTAATTTCAAAACTTACTATAAAACTACAGCAATCAAAACTGGTATGTTTGAAGAAATAGTCACATAGATTAATAAAAGAGAACAGTAAGCACGGAGTAAGACCCATATGCATTGTATCAGATAATGTTTGGCAAAATTGCAAAGATAAAGGATAGTCAAACAAATGGTGCTAGAACATTAAAAGAAAAGTTGAACTTTGCTCTTTAACTTCAAACATTAAACAATAATCAACTCAAATTGAATCATAAATCTAAATGTAAGATTTAAAATTATAAAACTATTGGATAAAAACAGAAGAAAATCTGTGAGTCATTGTGTTAGGCAAAGTTTTCATAGATATGACACCCAAAACACATTCCATATAATCAAAAAATTAAGCATGCCCCCTAAAACAAAATATTGAAAAATATAAGGTCTTCAAAACTAAGAAAACTTCTTTTTGAAAGATGCTGCTCAGAGAAGAAAAACCAAGCTACAAAGAGAATATATATGCAAATTCTATCAAGCTAAATAATTAAAAAACAAACAGCTGATTGGCAAATGGACCAATGGTTTGAACAGACACTTCACCAAAGAAGATATACAGATGGCAAACTGGCACATGAAAAGATGCTCAAATAGTCAGTAGGAAAATGCAAATTAAAAATTACAATGAGACATCACGCATACACATTGGAACAGCTGAACAAAACAGAATAAAACAACAAACTGACAATACCAAGTGCTGCTGAGGATGTAGAGCATTTGCAATCCTCATGTGTTATTGGTGGGAATGCAAAATGGTATAGCCACTTTGGAAAACCATTGGCTGTGTCTTATAAAGTTAAATATACACTTGCTCTATGACTTAGCCAGCCATTCCGGACCTAAGTAATTACTGAAAAGAAATGAGAAGTTACAGTCACACAAAAATCTTTATGCAAATATTAGTAGTGGCTTTGTTTGTAATGTCAAAAAGTAAAAACAAATTCCAAATATATTTCAACTTAGGAAAAGATAAGAAAACTGTGATACATCCATATAATAGAATACCATTCAGCAATGAAATAGAGTATACTGATGAAAGCTACAGCACTGATGAATACTAAATGCATTATTATACTAAGCGAAAGAAGTCAGACTCAAAACACTACATATTTATAATTTTATTTACATGACATTCCACCGAGACACAAACAAATGAGTAGTTAACAGATATTGAAATGATGGGAGGGGTTAACTACATAGAGTCAAAACTAGGGAATTGGGGAAAATGATGGGACTTTTCTTTATATTAATTGTGGTAATAGTTACCTGATTACACACATTTGTCTAAATTCAGAACACTACAATAAAAAGAGTGCATTTCTCCTTATGGAAATTTTAAAAGTACATAAAATACAATAAAGAAAAAATAAAAAAGACTTGGGACAAACCAATAAGACTTAGTTGTGAGCAATCTAAGTGTGATTATATCAGTGCACTAGCCTTTAAAAGTTTTTGGAAAATATATCAACAAAAATATACCTTCTTGTTTTCAAATGAATTTGGCAGGCCATATACAAACTACTGTGGTATATTTCAAATCCCAAATAATGCTATTATAGGATCAAAAATTACTTTGGCATATATTTTTGCAGCAGTAACAAATATTTATAATAAAATAGGTTTCTATTATGGCTAATTTTAATGGGAGTGTTATTTTGATGTTAATGGTGATGTTTACTGGCTAACATAAAATAGTTCTTTTTGGTCATATTAAATAAATACCATTCTATCACTGTTTTCCTAAAAATATATTTTTGGAAATTATTTTGTATTCTGTCGTCTTCCTCTTAAAATTTATCCAATTGAACTGAAAGGTTTTCTACTCTGAGGTGATGTTATAATAAATTATATTTGTTCACATCATAATGCTACATATTCTTTGCTATTATGTATTTTGATATTATTTACCAACACTTTACTTAGGGGAAAAAAAGCAGACCCGTTATTCAATCTAATTTTCTTGTCAGCTGGACCTCCAAGTAACTAAATTAATTATATTTGCTGAAAGAAACACACCTTATCCACAGAGGGCCCTTAACAGGAATTCTTTGGCAAAAAAGATTACCTATAATAAATAAGTAGAGGATCTATGAAGCATGTTTCCCTTCTGAATGTCACATTAACTATATAATATCTGGGGTATAAAATGGAGATACTTTATCACTCAAATGCTCTTTGTGTTACAGGTAGTTAGATAGGCATGTGCAGGGCAGGAGAGGGCTCTTCTCCCCACCCACTAGGAATGTCAGGTGAAGGTTTGACAATTATCACACTACCTCTCTAAAGCCATGGAAAGACAATCTCCTTATGATCCACAGCTATTAATATTAAAATGTTAATTAAATGCAGATGCCAGGGAGAAGAGACTTCCTGGGCATGCAGGGTTAAGAGACAAGATGGCAAGATATGACCATCCGGGAGCACTCTACCAGAACAGAAGAAAGCCTCAGATGGGCATACCTCTAACTTCCTAAACACACTGCAGCATGCTCATTTCTCAAGGGTAAGGAGGATTGTGTGCATGTGGGAAGCCCACCCTAAAGGAAGAATCACGGGAAGGAGGCGAGCCTATAAAGCCTTTGGATCAAGGTTAAACAGGGCACTTGACCTTCAGGAATTTGACTTTCAGGTGCCCACTTGCGTCTCTTCCAAGTGAATTTTCCTTTCTTTTATTTACTAAAGCCTTTTAAAATAAACTTCCACTCCTGCTCTGAGACTTGTTTCAATCTCTTCTTCTGCCTTATGCCCCTGTATGATTCTACAGCAACTTCAATTCTTTCTTCTGAGGAGGCAAGAATTAAAGTTGCTGCAAGCACGTACAGATAAGCTGCCGGTAACTCAGGGTAACTCGGATAACTTCCACTAGTGACACTTGGATATGACAAACGCAATGAAGCCTAATGTTTTATTCTGAGACAGAGAGCATATGTCTGATGTGACAACAAAGAATTTGGAAGCCCTTGTGAAACTCTCTGGCTGCTTTGTCTGCCTCTGGATATCCAACATCCTAAATTATTGGTAAAGACTGATACTGGGTAAACTCTGATTCCTGTGAATCTGATGTGACAATTTTATCCTTTGTGTTAGCTCATTCTGTGAATTTATTAAAATAATATAAAAGGAATAAAACATAGCATGATATTGTGAAATATATATTTGTTCTTAGTCCCTGGTTCCTGAGACAGAGCTCCTAATATCCTTGTAGATAGGGATGCTAGGAGAATCTTTTTTTTTTTTTTTTAATGTTTGGTCTTGTCCCCATTTCCTGGAACCCAGCTTCTAAAACTTTTGAAATCTGTTAAGTGATTTAGTACTTTTTTATGATAGTGAGATACTTGGTAGCTGGAGACTCCTAGATGGCCTCAGGATAGAGGTTGCTTATCAGAGGAACCAACCATGTGAGTAGATGGTTAGAACTTTCAGTCCCATCTCCAACCTCCAACAAGAGTAGAGGGCCTGAAGGTTGAATTAATCACTGATGGCAAATAATATGAATCAATCATGCCTATGTAATAAAGCCTCCATAAAAACCTAAAAGGACAGAGTTTAGGGAGCTTCCTGATAGCTGAACATGTGGCGGTTCCTAGAGGGTGGTACACCTGGAGGAGGTATGAGGTGCTGGCACCCCTTCTCTCACCAGGCCTTATGCATCTCTTCCATCTGGCTGTTAATCTGCATCCTTTGTAATATTCTTTATAATAAATCAGTAAACATAAGTGTTGTCTGGATTTCTGTGAGCTGTCCTAGTCAAATTAATTGAACCCAAGGAGGGGAATCTCAAGAACCCCAGTTCACAGGGGATTGATCAGAAGCACAGGTCATAAGCTGGGGCTTGTGATTGCCAGCTGATGTGGGGCCTGTCTGGTGGGACTGAGTGCGTAACCTGTGGGATCTGATGCGATCTCCAGGTACATACTGTCAGAATTGAATTGGATCACAGGGCACCCAGTTGGTGTCCACAGGCGAATTCCTTGGTGTTTGGGTAAAAACCTTCATAAATCTGGTGTCAGAAGTGTGCTGTATGATAAGTGAGTGTGAGTAGAAAAAACACTTTGGTCAGCTTTTCCGATTTCTAAGATGTAGATAAACTGATAATAACAAAGTGAACAAGATGAGCTATCTTCAGATGAGGAATAGAAGAACATTTCTGAAAGACAGAAAACTTACAGTGGAGTGGAGAAATAACTGGAGATTCTGACACACATGATACCTGTGGGATGAGTTATAGCAAAGGAGGTTAGTTTTACATCCAAGATGTCAGGGTGACTTGGGCTGTGAAAACATTGGTGTTTATATGGATGTTATTTGAGGATTTATATATGGAACAGTTGATCCCTTTTTTCACTCTTCTCCGTACCATCCATAGAATCCTGAGAAGCCAGTAGGAATAGCAACATCAGTGACAGCAGCAAACTCATGTATTGCTGACGTGACATTAGAACATGACAGGTTACATTTCAATGCTTTATATATGTTAAATTTTATCTTCACGTATACTTCTAAGGTAGATATTATTATGAGGTATTCCTACAGTTTAGGAAACAGAAGCACAGAGAAGTTACATATTGTAACCAATGCTCTGAAGAACTAGAATTTAAACCCAGGTAGTCTGAGTCTAGAGTGCATGTTCTTAACCACTGCAATAGCTGTGTCTCTATCCACTCTGTCCTCTTGCAGCAAAAAAGGTGACATCTTGGTTGATCACCTGAGATAGTCAATTTTATATGTCAATTTGGTTAGACTATAGTCCCCGGTTATTCAGCCAACCATAAATCTAGGGATTGCTCTGAAGATATTTTGTAGAGGTGATTAACATACACAATCAGTTGATTTTGGGGAAAGGGAATTATCTTTGATAACCTAGGTGGGCCTGGTTCCATCAGTTTAAAAAAATTAAAAGCAGTACTGAGGTTCCCCTGAAGAAGGGAAAATTCTGTCAATGGGATGAAGTTTCTTCTGCATGAGAATTTCTAGCTTATACTTCTGGATGATCTCTCTTACAAATTTCAGACTTGCATAGCCAGCCTCAACAACTGTGTAAGCCAATTCTTTGCAATCTTTCTGCAATCTCTCTCTCTCTCTGTTTCTGTCTCCCTCTGCCCCTCTCTCTCTATTTCTCTATCTCAGGTTTGGTTTCTGTGGTGGAACCCTGACCAATATACCACCCTATAGTTTTCCAGATGACAGGTCTCAGCTATATAATCAAAGTTTTCAAATATTTAAAATGTGTGCCAAATATTAAATATTAGTAAATATCCAAGAATCACCGAATATTTTAAGAAAACTTGTAACTTAAAATAAAATTATAAAAGGACAAAACATAAACCTCAGAGAATGCAGAAAAAAATCAGGAAATTGAAAAAAATTAAAAATCATCATTAATACTCTTTAATTAGTTTCCTCAGAGGACCAAAAGGATGTTGAACAATGAAAGAAAAAAGAAGAGCTCCTGGAAATTAAAATATAATTGTAAAATAAATATTCAACAGAATGTTCAGAAGATAAAACTAAAGAAATTATGTATGTAGTATTGCAAAAAGAAAGGGAGATAAGAGAGAAAGAGAGATAAAGTACAAATCAATCCAGTTCTAACTTGACATGAATGAGTTACAAAAAGAATTGAAGAGTTAACCATAAGGAGGGAAGTTATAAAAGCCAAAATACAAGAAATGTCCTGGGGTGGAAGACATAGTCTGAATTTTCAGAGGTGCCACTGAGTGTTTAGCATAATGAATGAAAAAGATAAACAGCTGGACACATCACTGTGAACGTTAGAGATAAAAAAATTCTAAAAGAGAAAAAATTTTTGAAAGAAGTATGGGGAAAATAAAGCAGTGTGCCACAAGAGACTAGAGTCAGACAGGGATTATTATTTTCTTACCAGCAGCACGATGTGCACTAGAAGAATTAGAATAAAGCTTTCAACCCTTAAGAGAAAGTTATTTCTACATACAATTTCATACTGGGCCAATAAATTGTAATGGCATTCAGGCAAGTAAGAAAAGAGGAAAAATGCCTCGTAACTACCCCACAGGAAGTTTCTTAAGCCTATGCAATAGTAAAACAAAGGAGAAAAATACGAAAAATAGTTGTAATTCCAGAAGCATGGCAGCCACCACAGAGGAGAGTAATGAAGGATGATAGCTGTACAGTAGACCTGGAGAGCACTCAGCCCAGGTAAGGGAAGCTCTTTGTGTTCAGACTGTCAGGTAGAATTCAAGCAGAGAGATGTGTCTGGTCCTGCACAACCATATTCCAGTAACACCACACACACCTAAGAAGGGCAATGATTACTTTTCTTTGGTTGCTTTTGTTGCTCCAATGTGTGCACACAATTGAGATCCAGGTTTCCTATGCCCAACCACCTTACTGCCTTAACCTGACCTTTCCCATAGCTTAAGGGGGTCTTGCTGGATCCCCACCTACTAATCTTCCCTGAAACTCTTTTACTTTCTTTACTTTTATAGTGATTATTGCTGTCAATATGGCTTCATAAAGCTTCTTACAGAAAATCCTCAACTTGGTGATTCCAGCTTTCTCTGATTTCTGATGTTGTTACAATTATCCCTGTCACTAAATTCCTTAATAAATTTAATTGAAAAATTGAGAGGAAGTATATTTAAACAAATGAACTCAAATTATTAACTTAAATAGGGAATTTAGTGTTGGAGAACCATTCAAAGTGACCAAGGCTAATTTATATATGTGTACTTCAATTACTTGTTAATTATCTTGAGGTCTTCACTCATGGGGTAGTTGTCTTCTCATAACAATATAAAAATTATAGAAAAAGTGTTCACTGTATTTATGGTGACCTTAGTAGTTTGGACAGAATATGTTAACTGATAGCTTTGCACAGTGCTGCTGAAAAATACCCTCAGCACATTCTCATTTAGTGAAGCCACTGGTGTATTGTGTCTGTCATTTTTGTTTTAAAATTGGCTCTCTTTATTGAGGCAAAGTTCTTCATTCTTTTATTTCTACTGGTTATTCATTTATTTATTTTTGCTGCATATCAGACATGTAAAACACAGTTCTTTTTTCTTAATGGTAGGCACACAAACCAGATGGAAAGAACAAAAATATAAAGGAAAAAAAACTAGTTGTGAAATTAAGCGCACATTCCAGTATAATGAACCATATAATTAATCTAAGAACAAAATGATAAAGTCCCTAATTGTACATATATTCAACTGGTTCTTTGTTGATTTTGTTACTAACTCAACTGTTTCATTTAATACTCTGAGTTAATGAGGGATTTCGTATTCTAACAAGATGAACATTATAGGATTTCTGCCTTTAGCCCAAGGTTCTCATAAGTCTGGATAGTAAACACAAGTAATGATTAGAGGTGTGTGTGTGTGTGTGTGTTTGTGTGTGTGTATGTGTATGGAGATGTGTGTGTATGTGCATGTATACATATGTATATATATGTACATTTTATACATTGCCCCAGAGTGACAAAACACAACGTATATAATTAGTGGAATACAAAAAAGCTAAGCTAAATGCTGGACTGCAATAAAACTGTTAAAGAAATTCTAAAAGATTGCTTGAGGAAAGGGTCTTATATGGAGGCTTTTCATAGGTAAGGCTTTAGGAAGGATATTCTTAAAAGAAGATATGGCAAGAACAAAGGTATAATAATATCTTCAGAGACTAGTGATTGTAACAGCTTGACTATGCTTATGGAATGATGAGAAGGTGGTGGTAGAGAAGTGATTGGCAATATTACAATAGTCTACGTATCCACATATGAATTTACATTTGAAATATGCTGGCAAATAGGAGTAGGGAGGAAGGATGTTTGTGGAAGATTGAAAAAGCACTGACAAAAAAGGGTGCTGTTTTTCATGGGACATGAAGCAAAAAGAGGGTTGATGATATCACTAAGCTTCAAAGTTAGGGCAAGGGGAGAGTGGTAGATTGTTAAGAGAATATAGGAAAGAGGAATAGAAGCTGGTTTTGTTCAGCATGGAAGAGGGCACAGAAAGAGAGAAATGATGAATTGGAAAACTAAATTATCATATGTTTGAACTCCAGAGAGATTTTGCTCAAAATTATCATTCGCTTTTCTACACTTATTTCCTGAATTCAGATGTTGTGCAAAATTACTCTGCCATTGTTTCCAATCACCTACGTATCAATGAGAATGCTAACAAGTAAGAAACGAATCAGAGTGGAATGATATTGACAGCTGTCTCTGTAGCCTGTTATTATTTGACAATGTTCTACAACTTCATTAGTTCAATCGAATAGATACTTTGAAATAAAGTGACTAAATGGTTCAGCTGAATTTATAGCAATTCGCATACATTGTACAAAATTCATTTATGTAACAGTGTACTGGAAATAGAATAGTATAGTCCTTAATGTATATTTATTAGTGCCAACAAAATATATTTCTATATCACAAATGCATGAAGGAATCAGTTTGCTTGAAATAGTGAATTTTATTCTTATTTTCTCTTTGGGATACATTTCATTCCTAAATGTCCTCTCCCACATCCAGAAGATTACTAGACAAATTCTGAATTGGCTTCAAAGGGAGAATCTGTTCCACAGCATCACTTGAGGGGATGGTTTTTCTACTTTGCAAAAGGGACAGCTGTGTTACATGTACAAGTGTATCAATGTCCATCCCTGTTTCCTCAAATATATTCATGGAAAGTAACAGGAAGTCAATAAACATAAGAGCAAAATTATGGGAAATGCTGTCTCTCTTAGATAAAAATATTGGAATGATGTCCTATAATTTGGCTAATGTATTTACATTATACATTTATATATGCACATACACCTATATAGCATATGTACAAATTACCTATCTATTTATCTATCTGATAAATCATTGTCACTCTGACTTTGGTTAGTATATTTCTACATCAAGTGGAATGCATTAGTTTTTATTATGTATTTGTTTTATATATTTTGTTTTCTAAAACATGAATCTAAATCAATATATTTGACATGTTTTTTTAACTGTGACCAATTTATAAAATAATTAGTATTCATAACATTTGGAATTTCAGTATGTTTAAATTCATATTATGAGAAGATCAACAGGCTTATTATGTTTGCATAAATATTAGTATAGGCCACTTTTATTATAGAATAAAGAAGAATAAACATTCTTTTGTCTTTTCAAAATACAGCTATGCACATACACATGAACACAAAACTATCATTTACAAATTATTCAGGAAAAATAATAATTTAAAAGAGCTATTTTTTTAGAGTCATCTTTACATTATCACTCTGGTGGGAAATGTCCCTATGCAGTTCTTTTAAACTATTCTTTATGTCTCTTAATAGAGCTTAGAAGATATTTTCTATTTCTTTAGCTCAATTATATTTAATCTGTATTGTTTCAGAAACTCACAACGAAGTATTGAAGGGAAGGGTGAATTAAACTTTCTTGGGCACATGTAATGAAATGTGTTGAATATTTTAAATGTGTAAATGCATTCAATCCTCATAAAACCTATGAGGTAATTTTAAAATTATTATTACCTAACAAATTAGAAAAAAAGTAAATATTTGTGAGTACCAGAGCTGATATTCAACTGAAGGTAAACTTCGTTCTAATCAGAAAAGTGTTTTCTTTTTTTTTCTTTTCTTTTTTTAGAGATGGAGTCTTGATATGTTGCTCAGGCTGGAGTACAATGGTTCCATCATAGCTCACTGCAGCCTTGAACTCCTGGGCTCAAGTGATCCTCCCACCTCAGCCTCTGGAGTAGCTAGGACTACAGCTATGTGCCACTACACCCAGCTAATTTTCTATTTTTTTGTATAGCTGTATAGTAGCACTGTGTTGCCTAGGCTTGTCTTGAACTTTTGGGCTCAATGAATCCTCCCACCTCGCCCTTTCAAAATGCCAAGATTACAGACGTGAGCCAACACACCTGTCTAGAAAAGCATTTTCTTAACATATTCCGCCCTTGTATTTAAACTTACCTTTATCTTCTCCCACTCTGATTATATGTTGAACATTTGTAACCCGGATTAAGGTTTTATTTCTTTGTGCTTTCATTAACCAGATTGTTAGTTTTCAGATACTGCTTTCTCCAAATAATATTTGTGAGGACACTGGATTTAATTTTCATAATTCATCTGTTCAATTTACTGTAGTAACGGGGCCCTGCGTCCACAAATTTGACCAAGTAAATGATACACAGGACTCTAATTCACTTAACAAATATAATTCCTTGGGATCTTGGGATAAGGAACATGCACAAATCTTTTCTGTTGCTTGCTTTTACAATGAAGAGTTCTCATTGCCTATAGAAACTGGATAAAACAATATCATCGAAGAAAATACCCCACTGATTTTACTACACAGAACATCACATGCATGCTATTTCAACAACATCTCCAACAGGGTTTTTATTTATAAAGATAAATATGAGCAAAGGACCAGTCCCACATTTCTAGGCAGATCAGGAGGGAATAAAGAAGACATCCTGTCTCTTTTATTGCGTCCCAAATGCCTTCTGGATCGAGAGAGGTGAAAAAATACAGTGGCTTTCCAGGTGACTGCTATTGTCATTGACATGTAACATTTCTCATCAGAAGAAAGTTGGGAGCTAAGAATAATAAACACAGTATTTTTTATATTTAATCTGTCTTTAGCTATTAAATCAATTTGAAAATTTCTAACAATCATGGCATTCAAAAGAGAGGCCCTGGTTAAATGTAAAAACCTATAGCCATCCTCATGTAGTTGATCATGAAAGGTTCAGAGAATATAATGTGAAAAGAAAAAATGTGGAGTAAAATTTCTCATCTGATCGTTTGTACTCCCAATTGTGTAAGATAAAGGAATCCTCCCACCAATCCATTTTGCATGATACATAGTCTCTCATGTCTGATTATCTTCATCCTCATCTCCTGTTGCTCTCCTGCTCCTTATATAACTAGGAATCCAGTCAGAAAATTGCTACTTAGTTCTCTACAGAGTCATAACTTTGAATAAGATATTTCCTTTACCTTGAGTAGATACTTATTTAAACTTCAAATCATTTATTCCTCTTTCAAGATAGAGATCAAGCACCACCTTCCCTAGAAATTCTTCCTTAACCTATCAATTTGAACTTTTTTGTCTTTTGTCTTAATTTAAAAATACTTCTGTAAACACGTACCATGTTTTAAACACTTATACATACATACATTATCTCACATGATTAAAACACCAACCTCCCTGGAGTACATACTGTATCTTTCTTACCTTCATTGTTCAAGGGCTTTATGCGTCAAATGTAATATAGTAACTGATAGATCATGAATCGGTCCTGTGGAAGAGAATACTGCCCTTAGCTTTTGCTACCTTTGAACCATGACATGGCTTTCCATATTTGAGCAATAGTTCATCCCTTTGAATTACAATTAATCCAATTTTGAAAGAAAGTGATTGGTATAAATGTTACTTAGTGTCCTTTAACATTTAAAATTCTATAATCATACCAATGTTTTTATCTCATGGAATAATTAATCCTCAGTCAGGCAGAAGTTATTTCATAACCACAAACTGGAGAAAAGGCAAATAACTATATCTTTCTTCTGCACAACAGAATCTTGAAAAATGTGACCCATATTGTTGAAAGTGAAAGTTTGTAATAAATGCATCAAAATGCGATAAACAGATCTAGCACATCTACAGAAGTCCAGCTTGGCAGAAATTGTCATCATGTCAGGTAGCATAGGGTTAGCATCTATAAAAGAGAAATTAGTGAAATAATAGTCTCATCATTTTCCCTTAAACAAAAGAAATATTTAGTAAAAATGCAGAGAATCACTTTTCCTTGAATCTCATAATTCTATAGAAATGTCATAAAATCATTTTTAGCTACTTTCTCCATTTTACTCCTGGATAATTTTAATTTTATACTATTCTAGGTATAAACAGAGGCTTTGAAAAAGGCAAGGAGAGGATCAGAGTAGAGGGAAAATTCTAAGTAGACTAGGAATAACCTTTGAGGAATCTTGAAAAGGTAAAGTTTTCAGTCTCATTATCTAGCTAAAGAAGCTTATACATAAGACAAAACAAATCATTGAGAGCTTAATATGAATAGGAACCAACTGTTTTTATAATTACTGTATTAGAGGAGACTGAAAATGCTCTGAATATTTATAAAAGTACTATGTTAAAGATAAACTTGTTTCCCTTCAGCTTGGAAAAAAGCATAAAACTATAAAATAGTGTCTCAGTGTGTAAACAGTTTTCTAGAGGATCATAATTTTGTTTTCAACACATTTTTCTGGGGTTTCTGTAATTATATTTATTATTTGAAGTTTTAAACATGCAAATGCCACATATAGAACCATAATTGTGAAAGTAAATAAATTTTGAGATTTTCCAAATGTTTGATCTTTTATCTTCATAAATATTAATATTTTTAATATTAGTTTTAAAATGTTTTCTGAATATTTTAAAAATTAAGATATCACAAATTTTAGTCATAGTTGTATCAAACAATACTCTTCTGTCTTGAATAAAAAGGCATGTTGGGTTGGCTTTGATTCAGGTGAATTGAATGCTCTTCAGTGGGTATGAAAAGTATTCTTGACACAGGCACTCATTCAAAGTCTCATCACCTTTACTGTAAGGGCCACTTACAGGAGTGAGTCCTTTCTAATCAGGAAGAAAATGGCAGAAATTTTGCAGTATAATTTTTGTCTTCCGTATAGGCTTAGTTTGGCTTATCACCACATTTGAATTACAAGACTCTGACCTCTGGAGTTTACTGCGGCTGTGCTGCTAATGTTGAAGTCTCCAGGCCAAATTAATCATCACTACAGGCCAGCATGTGTGCCTTCTGGTTGTGACACATACATTTAGGTAATTATGGCAAAACCAGTTTACTGATTGTACAAAGAAAAGTTTAACATAATTTCCCTGCCAGGCAACCAAATCTATAATCCCCTTGATGGTCAGTGACCCATGTCCATCCAACTTTTAAATCCTTGATGAGTTCATTCTGAATATTGGTACACATCAGCAACGAACAACCTCAAAAGACAAGAAACATATGGGTTATAAATTTTGTTAGTAATAAATTTAAGAACAGCAGAAATAAGTTAATGTATATAAAATACATTTTGGGAAATACAAAGATTTATATAAATATGAGATATTGCAATAAACATAAACAACTGAATAGCATTTTAGGACATGCAGGAAAACCCCACCTTGTTCCATCAACCACTCAATTTTGATTTCGAAAATAGATCTCTTTTCTAGTTTTGATTCCTACAATTCCCATGAAACAGACTCCAAACCCAGCCTCTGAGAAGGCATGTGACTCCGGAACAGTGTCACGTTGCCTTAGCAGTAATGATTGTTCCAAGGATGGGCATGTGAACCATCATGAGTAATGAGAATGAGTTTATAAATAATTGTTGGAGCTGTGGGGAGCAGATTTTCTTCTTTGCTCTCTTTAATGTTCAGCATAACCATTTTACAATAATAAGTGGCTCATCTCTCTGAGAATGAAGTCAATATAGTAAGAAGGAGAGTAGGAACTGATTAAGAGTCGGACAAAACCATGTCCTGGTGATACTGTTTCATTTCTTACTACATTAAGCAAAACCTACAAGCAGCCCTAAGTTTGTCTTTTTCCAAATTTACATAAACCAAAAACTTCCAAAAGCCTAGTTCCTGAAACAAAAATTTTAGTTGGAGTGTCTGTCAGTAGCAACCCAAAGGCCCTAATTGATCTGAACAGAGTTTACTTGAGCCTTTAAGTACCAAAGCCTAAGGTCAGGGTCAGATAGTTCAGGAAAACGTAATGACAATCACATTTTTTTTTCTATTGCATTTCTTATGAATTAGAGTACTGGGAAACACTCTACAGAGGGTGTCTGATGATAACATTGAGGCTTCCAGAGCAGCATGGCAGGACAGAGAGGGCACTGGCACTTCAGAAGGAGAAAGTGAAGCATGGGTGTCTTGGTCCAAGGTTTCTGAGACCAGAGAGAATTGGTGTTAATCTGAGTTTTGGCATTTAGCAGCTGTGTGGCCTCAAACATGTTACTCTCCACTGTTAAACTTTAGTTATCTTATAAATAAAGAGGGGGCAAATTAATAGTAGCTGTTTAAGTCAGTAGGGACTAAAAAATAATGCAAACCTCTTAGCACATTGCCTAGCAATAGTATGCTCTTGGTAAATTATTATTCTTATTATACAACCCAAATGGGAGTCTTATCTTTGTCACTTACTCTTAACTAACTGTAACGCTATTTCATTTTTCTAAATTCAACTGTTTTGGTTCATCAAGCAAAAGTGACAATTTTTGCCATATCTACTCCACAGAATTGTCATCAAATGAGAAAATGTGAGTCATTCAGAAGCCGTTATGAAACTGAGGTAGAAGTAAGGTGATGTGAGTAGCTCTAAACTTTTAGATATTCCAAAACAGTTAGTGACACTAAAATATATTCCTGAAACTCCTAATGTAATCTCTCCCATTCTATTGAATCAGAGAGTCTTCCAAGGTTAAAGGCCAGGTATTAAAAATTTGAAAAATCTCCACAGGTATTTCTGAAGCTCATGAAAGCTTGATGACTAATGCTTTTATACAGATTTTCAACCTTGGTCGCTTATTAGAATCACCTGGGGAGCTTTACGAACTACAGACACCTAGGATCTAGCTCAGAGGAATTTAATCAGAAGTTTGGGCAGAAGGGCTAAGAGAATCCATATTTACAAAAGTTCACTAGGTGATTCTAATGTGTCTCCATGATTGATAAGCGTTGTGCTGGGGAAAAGGGAACGAAAATACATTTGTTGAGATCATCATATGTGCCAAGCATTGCACTAAGTGCTTTGCATATATTATCATATTTGAATATCATTTTCAATTAACCATATAAAATAGGTATTACATCTATTCTTTGCAGTTAGGATCCAAGAGTCACAGAAGTTCGGTGACATGCTCAAGGATATGCAGCCAGCATACGGTGAAACAGTCATTTCAATTTAAAAATTCATTTTAATTTAAAAAGATAAAAGTATGTTTCTTATTGAAACATATTCTTCATTTATCGTTTTTTCCCCCAAAATATCAGATTTTCTTTAAAAGCTAAATGGAGATGGCTTGGAGGTTTAAAACTAATCACTAATAAAATCTCAAGCACATTCCATTGACAATTGCTATCTCTGTATCCAAAAAAGAAACACAAATTTTGAAACAGTCACTAAAAAAAAAAAAAATTCCTTCAAAACTGAAACCCTTAGGAATACTGAGAACTATTCTAACAGCTTTAAAATAAGTAGATTTTCATGAGATATTTGACAATGCACATATAAAATGGTTGCCCCTTGGGAACAAAATTAAGGAATTTAGAGTGAATGATAAACCACTGTATTATTACCCTAGGGAAAATAAAGTAAAATTTTTTCAACTTTATGGTCCCCCAAAGGGAACTCTGTATCTGATGATATTTCAAAAGGCAGCACAACTTGAAAGTCTTTTTTTAAAGTCAGAGAAATTTTTATAAAAGTTTAACAATAAAATTCTTGCAATTTTAGAAAACATGAATTAAAAAATCCAGTGGGAATAGGGGTGGGGTAGAGGAGGAAGTCAGTTTTGAAAACCTGAGTAAGAGTTCACACTGTGAGGAGCTACAGAGAGTTTCACACACATTTTGCCGTTCGTTTGCAAACCAGTGGGTTAAAACTGTACATTAACACAGCTGTGACACTAACTGTATGCCTACCAATACTGTCTGCTGACCTCAAAGACTGCAGTTGCCAGCTTGAGCTGACACCTATAATGCGAGAAAATGGAAACCACACAATTAACACATTAAATTTATGGGAAGGCAGTTTCCTAAGCTAAGTGTTATAGCTCAGAGTAATCTCAACTCTCTCTCTATGTGGATAACTACTTGTGGGTGTAGTCCAGCAGATATTTTCTGACTTGTGGTCAAAAAAAGGTATTGATAAATGTATCTCTTTTGAAAGAAAAAAGATTGAATGGAGAGTGACATGGAAAAATTCCAAATTGTTGGCCTATATCTGAAATACAGTTAGAAAAAAAATCAAGTAGGCCAGGCCTTATTTATTTATGTAAAGCAGTTATGTGTTGCTGGGGCCATGATTCCAGTGCTGATGATTAGCATTTTAATGTTTAGAATAATGCTTGTCAATCATTAGCTTTTCCTGGTAAGTGTTACTGACATATCCATTTAAGCCATAAGAAAATTAAGAATGTCACATGTGGCTGCCATGATAATATTTTGTTGTATTTTATTTTTGTCTGCTAAAATGATTTATTGAAAATTGCCTACTAGCAATGGTATGATGTAAATCAGTGGATCTCTAACTTGAGCATGTATCACAAACACTTAGAAGGTTTATTAAATCATGGATTGCTTGGCTCCACTGCTATAGTTTCTGATTTTGTGGTTCAAGCTGAGGCTGGCAAATTTCCATTTGTAACAAATTCCAAGTTGATGTTGTTGCTGCTGGTTCAGAAAACACACTTTGAGTAGCCTTGCTATAAATAAAGGTACATTTGAAGGCAAGATAATAGTGATAATAAAAACAACAGCTCCCACTTTTTGGGTACTCAGTGTTTGGGCCGGATCTCATTCAAACCTCACAGGTGGCTGGGTGCAGTGGCTCACGCCTGTAATCCCAGCACTTTGGGAGGCTGAGGCAGACAGATCACGAGGTCAGGAGATCGAGACCATCCTGGCTAACACGGTGAAACCCCTTTTCTACTAAAAATACAAAAAATTAGCTGAGCGTGGTGGCAGGAACCTGTAGTCCCAGCTACTCGGGAGGCTGAGGCAGGAGAATGGCATGAACCCGGGAGGCAGAGTTTGCAGTGAGCCAAGGTCACACCACTGCACTCCAGCCTGGGTGACAGAGCGAGACTCTCTCTCAAAAAAAGAAAACAACAACAACAACAACAAACAAACAAACAAAACCTCACAGGTAAGGAAGCTACAACCAACAAGGATTAAGAGACTTTCTCAAAGTGAGATCAAGAATAAGGGATCAAGATAGGATTTGGATCCAGACTTGTCCAACTCCTAAACCTTTGACTTGAACAAAGGAGCTATAATAGTATTTTTTTTTTTTTTTGGTGTATTCTGCATAAACTTATTAATGCAGAGTTCTTTTTCCTTTCTAAAGACAGATTTGTTAAACATTGAAAGTACATAGAATCAAATATGTATAACATATCAATCACTATTTCATTGTATAGTTAATGTTAACCAATTTTCAGCAACTGAATCAAGAAGGGATAGCATACTGGTTCAAAAATCACAAAAAGGTTAACGGACTTTGATGCGATTTCATTCGAATTCCCATTAAAACATCAAAAGAAGTTACAGGAGTAGATCATAAAAAGTGAAGAAAACTGAAACTAAAGCAAAGTCTAATAAACTAAGTCTGATTATTTGATAATGGTGTCTGGGAGGAAGTAACATGAATAAGGAGACTTGGGCTAGGAAGTAATAAATAATACAATCTGTGTTCCAAATCGTATCAAAGTCCAAACAGATTTCAGGAAACAGGGGATTGAGAAAAGAATGTAGCAATTTCCTTTATCATTCCCTTCTTCTTTTCCCTGACTCATGGACCCAGAGGAAATTAACTTGAAAACTAACAGTGACCACTCTCCAGCCTCTTGGCAGCACCCTGTGAAGGAAACTTAGAGTTCTTTTTTCTTAAGAATCCAAGGATAACTGTGAGAACAACATATCCTAGACATTTCGGTTTTCAAAAAATCCATGTTTTCAAAATATGAGAAAATCAGGAAGTTAGGATTAAAGATGCCTAAATGAAGCCTTTAGATCCTAACATTGGGCAGGTGGTATGAATGTTCTCCTTTTCTATATCTGAGAAGAGTATCCAGTCACCACATGAGGGTAGTGTGACGTACACCAAGGGCCCTCGCTTCTGATATGTTAAAAAAAAAAAAAAAACAACTGAGCATGCCCAGATGTTGCCTCATTCTAGAATGAAGAAACAAATACACACACACACACACACACCCTTAAGGTACAATTGAAATGGAACAGAAAAGCATAACTGCCACCTCCCCCCAACTCTAAAGTTATGTATATAATATAGTGGACAGTCCAAGTCACTATATAAAAATTATATCATAAGTAGTTTGTAGGCCATTTGGCTAAATATTTGGCAAAAATTTAAGTTAAATAATTGCTCACATATGTTATGAAAATAGCTTCAAAATGAGATATTTGAATATTAACAAATAAAAATACTATAAGAAAATAAATAAATAATTTGAGACATACCTACACTTTTATACATGATCCTAATTAAGGTAAAAAGAACAATTTGATAAATTTTTTCTCTACAACATTACTTTTAGATCAATAAATCAAAACCAACAAAAATATTAAAAGCAAATAAAAATTTGGGAACATATGAAGAACAGTTACAAAATAAATGTTGATATATTCAATACAGACACATATATTTGAAAACAATTTTAAAGAATGAGAAAAAGTCAACAGAAATATGGGCAAAGTGTGGACAGACAAAGTTCACCAACAAAGCTGCCAATGATTATTAAACATATAAAAATGTTTTCAATCTGTGTAACCACAATGAAAGGCAAATTAAATGATGATATGTTCAACTTAATTACCATATATCATCCCAGCTTAAAAATAATAAAACCCGGAGAATGAGTTTTATTATTCTTTTCCACTATGGTGGAAATATAAATTGTCACAGCTTTTTATGAGACAATTTGGCAATTCATCAATTTTTGAATCTCTGTATGTATTCATTCAGTAATTTAGCTTCTAGGCATTTCTCATAAGAGTGTAATTATTGTCAGGGACAAATGTAAAATTGTAAAAATATTAGTTGGACACTATTTAAAAATGGAGAAAAATGAGAAAATAATTTATCCCAAATAAGTATATGAATTTGTGTGTGTCCATAAAACATTTTATATAATTATTAAAATATGGTTAAGTGAAAGTACTTACTGAGTGGAAACATATTTTTGATGGTTAACTAAAAAGAAACATTCCAAAACAGAATGTACACTATTATGCTGTGTATATACAAGTATGTAGTTAAATCAAGATGGAAGAATTAGTCCATGAACTAATCACTGCACTCTCTTAATGCCCCTTGAAATTTCAATAAAGAATGAAAAGATGTGATTCAGCAATGAAAAATATGAAATACATATTGTAACAAGAAAAGCAGATAAAAGAAGGCACTGAGGAAGCAAGGTGTAGAAACATAAAGCATATCATAAACTTGGACGTAGCTGTCATGAAGGAGAGATTGAATGGCTTAGAACAGGAAGCCAAGAACTAGGAGAAGCAGGTCAAAAAGAGATTTGGAATAAGAAATAGAATTTACCATAAAGGTAATAAAAGGTCTACACATGGTATGAGCAACCTCCCATTTTCCTCCCGTCTCCCTATGACACTCTCATTGAGTCTCATAGGCATTTTCTCCCATGTAAAAGTTCATAATTTCTGCTGGAAAAATGGAGTAAATAGGTTTTGTTTTGGCAGCCAACAGTAAACTGCTGTTTCTGCTGACTTTTAGGAATGCCAGGCATGATGCTCAGGTCTCCACCATTCCAGAAAACCATCAGGCATCAATCTCTCTAAAGTGCTGCTTTTGTCAATTGTCTATCTTCTCATTTTTAAAATCAAATGGAAAAATAACCATAAGAAAAGCAGGAATAATTAGACATTAGACAAAATTTGCAGTATAAAAAAAGATGGGGGGCACTAGGCACAGTGTCTCAAGCCTGCAATCCTAGCACATTTAGAGGCTGAGGCGAGCAAATCACTTGAGCTCAAGAGTTAGAGGCCAGACTGGGCAACATGGTGAAACCCTGTCTCTACAAAAAATACAAAAAAATTACCCAGGCATGATGGTGCATGCGTACATAGTCCCAGCTACTCAGTAGGGGCTGAGGTGGGAAGATCACTGGAGCCCAGAAAGTCAAGGCTACAGTGAGCCAAGATAATGCTACTGCACTCCAGCCTGAGTCAGACCCTGTCTCAACAAAGGAAAAAAAATGAGGGGATACAAATATAAAGATTATTGAATGCGTAATGTTAAAGCCGACCAAATATGGCCTGAGAAGGACTCCGTACTTCTATATTTGAGTCCTTGTGGATGAACTGTAACCTAGCTTAATAAATGAAATTGAAAACCTAACTTAATAGTATGCACCTGTAGCAATCGCTGAATGTTGGCCAATCCCAGTGGCCATACTTCAACCACTCATTGACTGCTGAACGTTCAGACTGTGTTCAAATAAGGCAAACACTGAGCTGAAGTCAGTCTCACTGTTTCTGTACCTCACTTCTGATTCCTGTATGTCACTTTACCTTTTGTGTCTATAAATTTGTTCTGACCATGCAGCACCCCTGGAGTCACTGAATCTGCTGTGATTCTGGGGGCTGCCCAATTTGCAAATCGTTCATTGCTCAATTAAATTCCTTTAAGTTTATTTGGGCTGAAGTCTTTCTTTTATCAGATGGTGTCAGAAGTGGGATTCAAACTGGAGCTTCTAGTGACCCCCAGGAGTGCTGAGTGAACACGCAAGTTACCTGCAGGACCCACTTGCGTCCATTGATTTCTCAGAGCAGCTGGGGATCATGGGTAAGCTCTCTCTTGGATTTCAGAGCTTCACAGATTTTGAGCTCTCCAATCACAGATTTTGAGCTCTCCAAATTTCTTTGAGGAAATTTCTGATCCAAGCTGGGTTTGGAGTTATGACAGAACCTGGACTGGGTCCAGGAATGAGTTTGACCCAGGAAATCAACTGGCTTGGATCCACTTAGAGGCCTCTTACATCTGGCTGGGTCAGAAAGAAACTGATAGTAAGCAGTAATATTGGAGGGGTTATAGAATTTGGCTTTTGAAAATTCACAGGGATTTTTGTGTTCTACCCGTTTGTTTCATTTTTTCTGTGTGCTTAGGTAGGAAAAAATCATTGACTAAGTTAATCAAGAGAACCTGAGAGTAAAGCCAATATTTTAGGTAAAAATGGGATCCTTATTTCCAGAAAAATGAGTTCCATCTGGCTTATTATACTTTAGGCCTGGGAGGCAGCAAAGTCTTACAGAAATGGCAAAATCTTACTGAAGATCACTTACAGTGGTACCTTCCGAATGAACAACAATGCATTGTAGTACATTTAAAAATGCGGGCTCTTGGTAATGTCCTTTTGGGCTAAAAATGTGTTTGGCACTACAGGATGTCAACTGCTATTCTCTTTGGAATAATATGCGTTGCACTCTTTGCTGAACAGCTGTGGGTGACAGGATCAGGCATGTACAAGACTGTGGGAAATGGGGAACTTTTTCCTCCCTAAAAGGGGAAATTTGAGAGCTGATGAGACTTCTGGAAAAGATCTCTTTGCTGTCGAGAAGCAGCTGCCTGAACTTTTCAGTGTCGCTGCAATGGGTGGGTCTTTCTCTGTCCTCCATGAGTATTTTGCCTTCCCCACCCTGCCACAGGCAATGCTTTTCTCTCTTTCTTTTCCCTTTCTTATCTTTTCTATTACTCAGGGTGACCATCTTGCCCAGAGACCACATGTTGAAACTCCTGGTCAGAGGTTGGATTTACGATGATGGGGCCCAACCAGGTGCAAGTTTGAGCCTTCTCAGTTTGATATTGGGTACTAAGCAGAGTAGCTAACTTCTATGTTTTGTCACACATATTTTATTCTGGCCCGAATGAAAAAAAGGTAATTTTCCTTTATGATGCGACTTGGCCCCAGCACGATGGTGCAGCAAGCTGAGTCACTAGGGCCGCTCAGGGAAAGGGAACCCAGAAGCCTGGCATGCTGGCAAAAGGATAAGAATTTCTTACCAGTCAGATTTCTGGCTTCTCTCTCTATGTGCAAATGGTTAGATGAATGGTAAAAGTCACTGTTTATTTCCATCTTGTTTTTTGTCCTTGGGAGCCTGACCTTGTAACCACGTGGTAGTACTTTCTCTTGGTCTCTGCCTTCCAGGGAACAGGAATTTTAGGATTTATGTCACAGTTAGCTCTGAAAATTGTCTTGAGTAGATAAAAGCCTTTGCAAGCTCAAAATTAATTACTCCAGATTCCTTCTGGGCAGAGCAATGGAGGCTGCTCAGTGCCGTAGGTCAGTGGCTAAAGTTTTTGCCCATTTACACTGGCACGCTGGGTTTGATTCTCTGCTTAGGAAGTAAGTCCTGTTTGGTTTAATATCTGCATGACTTTGTCTAGTCTATTTTCCTCCACAAAATCTCTTACATTTTCCTTTCTCTGAGCACCTGGGAGGTTACCATTGGAAAAGTTCAAAAGCCAGAAGTATCCGCTGTTTGGTCTGGCTAAAATCGGGTAATAAAAAATTTAAAAATGACTTTATTAAAGAGTGGTATGGTTAAAAGTCAGCTTAATTAAAAGCAGATTTTCAAGCTCTAATAGCCTGGATGCCTTGGGAAAAACAGGAGGCCACAGAAACCCCTTTCCTGGCCCTGTTCTTCCAAGGGCTCCACCCTAAAACCAATAACCAATTAAGAAACTTGAAAACCGGCAAATGAAAAATCTTACAGCTACTGTAGTAATCTTCTGTCTGTCTGTCTGTGTAATTATATATGTTTTGTGTGTGATGTTTATATAAAAGAGCACTAATAAATTGGGCTTAAACAAAAACAAGCACTTAAATATTTTGAAAGCAAAATAAAAACTGTAATGCCTTTTAGCTCATGTAACTTTAGTAATCTTTGGGAAATAAAAACAGCCTTAAAGAATATTGATAAAGTTAAGACACTTGTCTAAATTACACAGGTCAGATATTAGGTTTGCTAAATTCTTTAAGGTCATAAACTGCTTTGACTTTTAAAAATTGTTCAATTTATTTTGGAAACCTTAAATTCTAAATAAGACCTGAGGATATATGGAATTAGCCATGCCCCCTAGCTATGCAAAGAAGGTTATAAAGAAAAGAGTTTTTTATTTTTTTTTAGACGGAGTCTCACTCTTTTCGCCAGGCTAGAGTGCAGTGACACCATCTCGGCTCACTGCAACCTCTGCCTCCCAGGTTCAAAAAATTCCCCTGCCTCAGCATCCCAAGTAGCTGGGACTACAGGTGCCCCTGCCACCATGCCCAGCTAATTTATTGTATTTTTAGTAGAACAGGGTTTCATCATGTTGGCCAGGATGGTCTCGATCTCTTGACCTCGTGATCCGCCTGCCTCAGCCTCCCAAAGTGCTGGGATTACAGGCGTGAGCCACAGCACCTGGCCAGAAAAGAGATTTTATATAAGAAAGGATGCTGTATGCTAAATTCTTGTTTTAAAGTAAAATGATTTGTTGTTTAAAAAGGGGGATGTTTAGGGCAAGTCAGAAAGTATAAAAATGCCTTACATGGTCTGTGTAAGTCATGAAATAATTTATGAAAAGAAATGTATGCCAGAAATATTGTACGATTTAAAGGTGATTAGGTCTCCTAAATGCTTCATAAAATGCCACTGTGATTCTTCTTTCTTTTCTTTTCTTTTTTTTTTTTTTTTTTTTTTTGAGACAGAGTCTCCTGTGTCTCCCAGGCTGGAGTGCAGTGGCCCAATTTCCGCTCACTGTAAGCTCCGCTTCCCAGGTCCATGCCATTCTCCTGCCTCAGCCTCCCAAGCAGCTGGGACTACAGGCATCTGCCACTACGCCCAGCTAATTTTTTGTATTTTTAGTAGAGACGGGGTTTCACCATGTTAGCCAAGATGGTCTTGATCTCCTGACCTCGTGATCTGCCCGCCTCAGCCTCCCAAAGTGCTGGGATTACAGGCGTGAGCCACCGCGCCTGGCCACCACTGTAATTCTTAACTGTACAGTTTGCCTGCTTTACAGCTAGGTAAGGCCTGGGACACATGGAAGTAGACACTGGAAAGAGTCAGACCTTATCTTCATTTCTGTTTGGGTTCTAGGCTCCAGACCTAGTACATAATTAAAATCCCTTACTTGCCAAAAATTTCACCAAAAGTAAAAGTCACTAAGAGTTAGCATTGTAATATGTGATTGAATCTACTGAAAAAATAAGTTTACATACAAGGTGTGTAAGGAGAATAAGTTGTGTTTTGGTAAGAGATTATAAGAAGGTATGGGAATGCAAATTTTTGCCTAGGTTAGAAGGTTAAAGGATTGTTTTAAATTAAATAAAGCTAAAGATTTGAACAAGTTGTGGAAGGTTTATAAAAAAATTGTAAAAGATTCTATGTGTGAACATATTGGTTGAAGTTAAAATGGCATTATTTATTTTTTTTCCATAAATTGGACATTGAAATAAAAGCACAACAGAGTTTTCTTAGAACATTGTTCTGTTCTGAGAAAAAATTATAAAGGATTATAAAAACCTCACCTTATGGCCAAACTAATTAAAACTGAATAGATTTATAAAATGTTATTAAAAAACTAGCTTTAACGTTAAAAACACACTAATGTAAACATAAAATTAGTTTTTCTCTTTTAAAAAGGATTTTTATGTAATATTAAGAGATAATGAAACATTTTTATTTACCTTTGAAGTAAACTACAAAAGAAAAAGAGGAAAAAGGAAAGAAAGGAGACAGACTCAGTGGGTCTTGTTTGGCAAGCTGAGTCTCCTCTCTGTCAGAAGGTTTTTTTTTTTCTTTTAAAAAATTTTTGAGTCATCATTTTGCCTAAATGAACTACTTATGGTCACCTAAGATTCTATTTTGTAATATCTAATGTTTTAAACCTTTGGTATTTAACAGACCTTTCAAAATCAAGCTTTAGAGTATCATGCTAAATCAGCCAATACTAAAATTGATTAAAAATACAATTTGAATGAACTCCATGGTCTAAGTCAAATTACCTATGATAAAACATTAGTTATCAGTGCCATGCACTTAAATTGGAGAAACAATTGGTATCCAAGAGGACATAAGTCCTTTAAACAGGACGGCTGCCTTGTCCTTTCTGAGTTTTTAAAGCTTTTATTATTAAAGTTTCTGCATTCCATGACTCACCATGTAAAAGATAAAATAATCCAAATTGAATATATTTGTGTGGTGACTTACAAATTGCAGAAATAGTTTAAAACCAATGTTTGGTTCTAAATTCCTGGAAGACAATCAAAGCTTCAGGTACATTTGGCTACCGGATGGGCCATTGAAACATTTATAAAGGGATTTCTTTCAATTGTCATTTTCAGTGCATGTTTTCTGGTTGTATAAAAGCTTTCCCATGCAAGAGGGTTGATGTTATAACAGTAGATTATTATGCTACAATATATTTTCACTGTACCTGGGCCTTCCATCACTGGTGAATTGTTTTCTCTGCTTGGAGTCTATGGTTGATGGTTGATTTTTTTTTCTATATTTTATAGAATGTTCGTATCTTTTCTGGCACATAGATGGTACCTATCACCAGATTTCAGTGGTAATATAGGTTTTTCTTCATTATAACCATCCTTTACCAGTTCAGTGGAAAATTTAGGAGAGCAATACTGAAAAGTATCGACTCAATATGTTTTAACTACAAGTTTATTTTAAGAATGTATCCAAAGTACAAGACAGTGTTGTGCCTCATGCAAACTAAAAAAGATCATAAGAATTCAAATATAAGAATTATTTATTCATGTATGTAACATGACTTCTTATATTAAAATCATGTTTAAAAAATAATATACAGTTGTGTATGTGGCATATATATTTACATACACACACGTGCATTTAATCAGAATCTGAAGGAAAGTACATCAAATTTATTTTATATAAAAACAATTATAGTTAATTTTAATTTTCTTCTGGATACTTATTTCTATTTTCTAAAATTTTTTCATCTAATATGTACTTATGTAAAATGCAAATACAAAGAGGATAGTAATTTCATCTTACTAGCTTGTATCTGTGGTGATAAGGGAAAAAATTGGGCCTGGCACAGTAGCTCATGCCTGCAATCCCAGTACTTTGGGAGGCTGAGGCAGGCAGATCACTTGAGCTCAGGAGTTCAAGACCAGCTTGAGCAAGAGACCTCCCATCTCTACTAAAAATACAAAAAAATAGCCCAGTGTGGTGGTACATGCCTGTGGTCCCAGATACTTGGGAGACTGAAGTGGGAGGATCACTTGAGCTCAGGGTTGGAGGTTGCAGTGAGCTGAGATTACGCCACTGCACTGCAGCCTGTGTGACAGTGAGACCCTGTCTCAGAAAAAACAAAAAATTAAAGCATCAAAATCCATAGATTTTCTTCTCTTTCAAAGAATTTAACTTCATTAAAGAATAAGTTAAAAACCAATTTAAACTATTTATACTAACGAATTGATTAACCTTCATAAATTAAGATATTTTCATAAGTAATGCAAAAACAAGCAAAAAATAAAAATAAAAATAAATAAACCTCAGAGACGAAAAAAGACATTTTGCAAAGCCACAAAAAAACACCAATTTTATTGGGCTTAAACTCATTATTTACTTCTATTATTTGAATTAAACAGATTTTACTTGTTCATTAATCCAGACTCTTACAAACAGAAATTATACATTTGCTTTTCTTCTTACAGAGTTCATATTTTGAAAGTATAGGCTTGTCTGTGTTAGGCAAACTTAACCAACCAGTCAAAGTCACTAAACCCTGAAGAGCAAATTACAATGAACAATATGCTAATCGGGAGTAATGATTGAGTTACACCCTTTGCCTAGAGAGAGGAGTCAATTAAAATATCTAAATATAGCAACGAGAATAAAAAACCAGAGGCAAGTAGCCCATGTAAGGAAGGACACATGGCTGGAAAAAAAAATAAAGATAGAAAGCAAACAGGAAACAACTTTGGAATGATGGTTTTTATTCAATTCATACTCTGTGAGGCCCTGTTTTTCATACACCCTTTTTTATTTACTTTGAAAACATAGACTTGTTTTGTTCTCATAACAGCTCCATGTAATAACATGTAAAACTCCTATCAAATTTCCCTGAGACATATGAGGCAGGCAAAGGATGCGTTTCTTGGCTCTAAATTGCCGGACAACCACGTCTTCACCTGCTCCATCCCAGCCGCAGCTGTTCCTTTTACTCACAGATGATGGAGTCTCTTGATACCCTGTCCTGGATCCACTTACAATGCCAGCTTGAAATATCAGCAACTGTCCTTCTCATTAAGATTTGGTTTAGAAACCGTTTTATTCATAATTGCCTTTGTCTGATATTTGACTACCAATAAGTGGCACATGACCTGGATTTGCTGATAGTGTTATTTGTCTCCCTTCTGCCTAAGTTTCTTCTGTACAAAATCAGTATGTTCAGTTATCTCTGCTGATGATGGGGGAAGAGGGGAGCACATTACCGTGCTCTCACTCCCATTTCCTTCTTTACTGTGGATAGTCATAAGATTCATTTCTATCATATCCTATTTCCATGGGGTCTATCTGCCACCTAAGCTTTTGAATACATGCATGGAATATCTAAATGTCTATCCTTAGGCATGTGTTTAGACACTGTATTCAGTTTCCACCTAGTATTTTTGTTTCATTTTTTCCAGGTATTCTGACCCTCTGATCTTACGTGTCAACTCAATACATAGCTCAGGCCTTCATTGAATTGAAAACTCATCTAGACCTGATTCTCTTTTTCACCCTTAACTCTTAGCACTCTCTTTCTCTCTTAGGTATGATCCCATCCTAAAAGCCTGGTTCCATAAATTCACAGATTGCTCAGAAATATTTACAAAGAATTATGCAGAGTTCCCTTTCATGAATACTCTCTTGGACATAGGCAATAGTCCAGAACATAATTAATTTGGATACAACACGTGAGCTTGTTGAGTGATTTCCTACTATTCCATGAGATGATGACCCAACTGTGAATACTAACCCATTCTCACTTGGCCTCTTGTTTATTCTTTGGCAAGTACTTTAAAGACAACCTCATGTGATTTTTCTGTTTTGAATAGTGCTACCAAGTAGCAGTAGTAACTGAAGTTTGAAACTTTTTGTCTCTCCTGAGATTCACAGAATAATGAGATCATTTTCTTTATATACTCCTAAATCCCATACCTCTTCAACATCCTGAACAATTTTCTCATAGGTCACACCATTCCACTTTTCAGCTATCGTATATCTATAAGGTAAGCATTATTATTATTATTATTTACTTTCAGCCAAAATCTATCTCATTTTTACCCACCTGTGAGACAGAAAGTGATGATTTTTTTTGTCTTTAGGAAAGACATATGATGGTTTGAAAACACAGTGAGAACAATGCTTCTGTCTCTTGAATCTGGGCGGGCTCTCTGATAGCTTCAAACAATAGAGTATGCAGAATTGGCACTCTGACTTTCAAAACTGGTCATAAAGGCCGTGAAGCTTCTGCCTTTGTCACTGGAGTGCTCACTATTGAAGCCCAGGGCTTCCATATTAGAAGCTTGGCTACCCTGAAATCACCATGCTGGAGGGGCCACATACAGCCCCCATGCTTGAGAGCACAACTGAGGCTGTCCTATTGCCTTCCCAGCCCAGGTCAAAGACTTCGTTTTTTGTTTTGTTTTGTTTTGTTTTGTTTTTTAAAATTCAGAGTTTAGTTAGGCCACTGGGCAAAAAAAGGGGTAAATACTGTATACATGTTAGAATTTCTTTTTTTTATTTTATTATTATTATGCTTTAAGTTTTAGGGTACATGTGCACAACGTGCAGGTTTGTTACATGTGTATACATGTGCCATGTTGGTGTGCTGCACCCATTAACTCGTCATTTAGCATTAGGTATATCTCCTAATGCTATACCTCCCCACTCCCCCAACCCCACAACAGGCCCCAGTGTGTGATGTTCCCCTTCCTGTGTCCATGTGTTCTCATTATTCAATTCCCACCTATGAGTGAGAATATGCGGTGTTTGGTTTTTTGTCCTTGCGATAGTTTGCTGAGAATGATGGTTTCCAGCTTCATCCATGTCCCTACAAAGGACATGAACTCATCATTTTTTATGGCTGCATAGTATTCCATGGTGTACGTGTGCCACATTTTCTTAATCCAGTCTATCATTGATGGACATTTGGGTTGGTTCCAAGTCTTTGCTATTGTGAATAGTGCCACAATAAACATATGTATGCATGTGTCTTTATAGCAGCATGATTTATAATCCTTTGGGTATATACCCAGTAATGGGATGACTGGGTCAAATGGTATTTCTAGTTCTAGATCCCTGAGGAACCGCCACACCGACTTCCACAATGGTTGAACTAGTTTACAGTCCCACCAAAAGTGTAAAAGTGTTCCTATTTCTCCACATCCTCTCCAGCACCTGTTGTTTCCTGACTTTTTAATGATCGTCATTCTAACTGGTGTGAGATGGTATCTCATTGTGGTTTTGATTTGCATTTGTCTGATGGCCAGTGATGATGAGCATTTTTTCATGTGTTTTTTGGCTGCATAAATGTCTTCTTTTGAGAAGTGTCTGTTCATGTCCTTCACCCACTTTTTGATGGGGTTGTTTGTTTTTTTCTTGTAAATTTGTTTGAGTTCATTGTAGATTCTGGATATTAGCCCTTTGTCAGATGAGTAGGTTGCGAAAATTTTCTCCCATTTTGTAGGTTGCCTGTTCACTCTGATGGTAGTTTCTTTTGCTGTGCAGAAGCTCTTTAGTTTAATTAGATCCCATTTTAGGAAAGAAACTTTCTTGGAAATAGCCCCACTAGCCCAGTTATTCTATCACCCAGCCACTTGAGGCACCCTGAGCTATTCCAGTCATCCAAGATGACACGGAAAAGGACCACCTTTGATGTGCATTTTCTGAATCCTTGACCCACAGAATCCAGGAGCATAATAGTTGTCTTACTCAACCAAGTTTTGGGGTGGCTTGTTATGCTGCAATAGGTAACTGGAACAGAAGAATGGGGTATATCTTGTTCCCTTATCTCATTTTACAGAAGATGAAATTGACATTTCTCTTAAGATTTGGTTACTAAATCATTTTTTGTGCTCATTATCTTCCTCTGCATGGATGATGTTTGATGAATGACAAGTACAACAGTAGGCTGTCGCCACTTTGTTCTGGACCCTTTACCTCTGTTAATACAGATTAAAACTAAATTTCCTTTTTAGGTACCCATATTGTTGTTCAATTAGGTGGGGAGTCAACTCATAGTCCTTAGGCTTCTTATAACACCTGTCAACTCCACCTTTTACTCTATTAAATGTTTTATTAGTTCCAATTCACTATTTCAGCCTGTAGAAATAATTTTAAATTCTGATACTTTTATAAAATGTATTTGACAATTTATAATCTTAATGTTACTTACACATTAAAAAATAATACCATAAAGTTTTCTATATCATTATTTTAGTCGCTCTCTGTTTGCTCTTCACAATTAGTCATGGATTCTATATGCCATTTATATAAGAAAAAATGTTTGAACACAAACATAAGCAGTAATTGAACCAATGTGTAAGCAGATACACTGTAATGAAAATCTGTGAATGAAACCTCCTCTTACATTGTTTTATTTCTTCTTTTTAGCAACATGATCAGCTAGGCATTTATTATGAATAGAGAAACAGGCTCATAGAGATTCAGTGAATGTTGCAAGGCTGAGTTTAAACATAAACGTGTCTCTCTCCCAAATCTCTACCATTTCCTTTGTACCACAGCACCAGAAATAGGACACTCAGAAGATAGCAGTAATGACTATGCGTAGAACCTCAGTCAATAAATCAAGACTCACCTAGGATAATTGACTTGTGCTCTCTCTGGAATTTAGCTGTATGTTTTATCTTAGAAACTGCTAAGAAGGTTAGGAACAAAAGTTGTTTTCAGCCACGACAACAAAGTTAAACGCATTTTAGATAAATAACTCAGAAGAACTTGCTGTAGGAAAATATATTTGGCAAGGAAAATCGCTCATCCTAAAAGAATAATGTGGTACTTAATTATGAAAGATGACTTTGAAAAGAAGTAAGGAAAAGAAGTTAATGCAAAAATGACTCAAGTTTGGTTGGTGATATGCTGCAGTGTGTGGTGAGGTGACTCTGGGAAAGCAGACATAAAACTATTAAGGCTAAAAGTCATTATCTTTATTCTCCAAACTTGCTTCTTCCTTTCCATTCCTGATATTGAATCACTACATTCCCACTCACATAGTCACCTAGACAGAAATACATGTGTAAACTTCAATTTTCTCCTCTCCCTTTCCGACATTTTTTTTTATCTAGTCGCCAAGCAATTTTGATTCTGCTTACAAAAACACTATAACCCATTGCCTTCTTTCCAACTTCACTGCCCCTGGCTTAAGTCAGGTCAGCATTACCTCTCCTCTCCTTAACAGTAATAATTTCAATGCTCTTTTTGCTTCTAATTTCTCCCCATTTCAATTTAGATTACAAGCTGCCATGATAATTTTCTGAAATTAGAACACAATCACTTTCAACATTTATTGAGACATTGTGGCATGCACCACACCACAAGCTGGTATAAAAAATGAACAAGGCCCAGGCCCCGTCCTCAAAAGGCTAACACTCTAGTGGCTATTCAGAGGAGTGTGTCATTAAAATAGAAAAGTCAATAATGTGAAGGCAAGTTTAGGGATGATATGGAAACACAGGAGTGGAATAAGACCTATTCTTGGGAGCATTGCTCCCTATTTAAATTCTAAATGATGTCCCACCCCAAATTTAACCTACAAGATACAGTCCAGATTCCTTAATTAGTGTTTGCAGTGTTTTTTTTTTTTTCATGGATAAGTTGTAACTTGTCAAACCTGTATTTAATATCTAGTTTAAGTCAGTGCCTTTTTTTCTCTATATTCTTCCACCAGCAGAAATTTAAACTAAAGACATCAATTCAACTTAGAGCAACATCTAGCTATTTCATTTAATTTTTTAACTTTCTCAATTTTGATTGCTAGAGGTGAAGTCTTAGGTTGGTCTCACAATTTTCGAAAATGACAGCTTGAAGTTCACATATTGATTGCCTCATTCTCCCAAGGTGAATGATCTGAGTGTGGTTCAATTTATTGTACATGGCATTTATAGACGAGACCTTTAATGTTCCCAAGACAGGGAAGTGTCTCTGTTTTTAAAGGTTCCATGACATTCCTTTACATTCTAAATTTTCCCTTAGGTCTTCATTAATCCATTTCCAAATTGGGATTGTCTTTCTGCTCGTATTTGACAATTTTGTCATAAAGTAAATCTCTTTTTGGATTTAAGAAAAAAATAGACATCATATAAGAGACTCATGGGAAGAAAGATTGTTTTAGCCATCTCCAGCACAGCTTAAGTTCATAGCAGCTGTGGAAAAAGGCTACAGGACTATGGAGGCAAACATATTTCTTACTTCTACTTGCTAGCCTATGAGTAACACATTCTGTTTGCCCTGAGCTTCTGTTTATTCATCTAAAAAAATGGGAACAGTCATGCAGCATAGCTCTGACAGTCACAGAGATTTCTTGAATTTTAAAATTCTGACAGACCACTATAGTATATACTCTCTAATATAAAATGGCATAAAAATATCTAAATACTTTTACTTTCTTATCTTAATGTTTCTATACATAAATGACCAATGTCCTATTCAATTTTTTTCAAAACCATAAAATAATGTTTCTGTTTTGTTTCCTTCATTTGGGTTTGTTATTACTTTATAGAGCTCACATGAAGAGGACAGGGTAGCAGGGGGCAGGCTGAGATGCCAGAGCTGTCATCAACCTGCCAAACTCTCTAATGGGAGAAATCATTATACTATGGATGCTGCCCTCAAAGTATACCTGAAATCAGAACATATCACAAAATATAAGGTGGACTTTCTACAAGTGGTTAAATCTTCTAGTTGTGGATTAATGACATGAGACTGAATCTCTATTTCATATGATGGTTGTAAAAATTAAGAGACACCATATGTGAACCATGTCACATAGTATCTTGTCCAATATAGACACTCAATAAAGGTTTTTTTTTGCCCATCTTGTTAGCCAGAAAGATGGTATTTATCTTTTTATCCACAATCTTGTCCCATGCCAAGATGGACTGTTTCAGTCACATTAGAATATATTTGTCTAACAATATATTCATATGCAAAAGCCACACAACTCACTTCAGGATTATAAAAACAAACTCGTTCAAATCTCCCTCATAGCTTTTTTTTCCCATTTCTGTTGTGATTGTTTTGCCTCAGGCTGGCCATGGGCTCATGCCCACCATACATCTAATTCTCACATGGGCACTACGTACA
The DNA here is from genome assembly GCF_029289425.2 of Pan paniscus. Classification (NCBI taxonomy): domain Eukaryota; kingdom Metazoa; phylum Chordata; class Mammalia; order Primates; family Hominidae; genus Pan; species Pan paniscus. The sequence goes on along the minus strand of NC_073261.2, from coordinate 49,891,021 downwards.
TAGCTCAGCATTTTGCTAAAATGTGAATAGATGTTCTACCACAGAGGGCAGAATGTAGAGTGTTCTATTAATGGAATTTTACAGATAGCAAAGTCTTGATTACAAAATAGGTCCGCAAATATTTGCTGAACAAATAAATAAACAAATATGATAGCCTCGTATATGTTTAGATAAATAGAAATACAGTAACACAGTTAATCCTTTAGTTGTCAGCAAGTGCCTCAGCAAATTGTCCATGGTGATGAACTTCTCCAGATTTACCTTTAATAAGCCAATGACAGTATTACATGGAGGTACATAGCTTCCTAGTGTCACCTGTTTATGCTTAATGAGCCTCAGGGTTGCTGTAATCTCTGGTGGCCCTGGGCCACACCTGGGAGTGCAAAGGCAACAGAATTCCCTTAGATCCTCTGTTGTAAGAATCTGTCAGACTTAACACATTCTTTGGTCTGTTCCTCCTCCAGTTTTATTTTTAGACTATATTTGAAAACCAGTCATTTGATTGGGAGACTAATCTCTTCATCTAGTTTTTTTCAGCCTCTTTCCTGCTTTATCAATCCCAGATTGATGACCAGACATCCTTTGAGTCTTCAACCTTTTTTGTTTGTTTTGACGCCCTACTCCCTCCTATCAGACCTGATTGTTTTGCCTCACCACTTCACATTACTATGGATCAAATATAGGTTTATCCTTCTTTTTTGTACCTGGTCCAGCATCATTGCCTTGACTGATTCTCCCTAGGTCCCACTGAGTTTGTTCTCATCTGCCTGATGAGAACTCTCAATATACTCCAAAGCCACAGATATCCTGTTTTTGGCAGGTGTGGGTTATTCTCACATTGAAATGTACCCTTTAAAAAATAAGTCTAACTCAGAATGGTGAAGCTGTCCAAGGATATTGGCAAATTGTGCATGTGGTAAGCTATCTGACAAAATATGTGCAAATATGTTGTTTTAAATACAAATATGAATGCTCATATATTTGTCTATTTACTTGTCAATTATGCATTGCAGGATGATTTTAATGATGTTGTATTTTTGTTATTATTAAAATCTGTTTATTTGCATGTGCCTATGTCCCGCAAATGCTCTGTTCAATATTCAAACATCTATTGACTATCCACAATGTGCAAAGCACCGTGCTTGGTACTATTCTTTGTAGCTCATGGCCCAAAGACAAGTTGTATAGATTTTGCTTTTCTTTTACTTTTATTTATTTGCTTTACGGATTGTTTTCTTCATCAACTGCTTAAATACAGTGCAACAATGTTGATTGTATTTTTTACTGAAATAGTCTCAGGACAGTGTTATGAATATGATGGGTGTTCAGAAAATTAATGTCTTCTATAGACAAGAATACTGAGTTTAGAGAGGGAGAATAAAATCAGCAGGTCAAAATTAATCAAACCAAGGATTGTGTTAATCCGACTCTATCTCTGTAAACCTCCAAATAGTTCAGTGAAGGTCTGAAACCTCAGAGACAGTAGTTAGAAGAAAAATTTTTCAGATCTACCTCTAGGCATCTTCAGAAACATTGTATTGAGGACACCTTTCTGATGTGTAAGAGGGGTACTGAGGTTTCTGTGGATTCAAGAGGGCAGGAATTATGAAAACTGAGTCAATTTCATGGAGACAGGGAAGCAAAGTGAGCTTCCTGTTAAAAATGCTCAGTCTGAGAAAAATAAACATCTTCCTTTTAGAATTCCAAATAATATAGAGAGAGATATCACCACGACCACCACCTTCCTTGAGTGTGGGACTGGGGGTTACATTTAGTGACTCACTTTCTAAGAATGGATTACAGAAAGAGAAAACCAGTAATGTACAGTGGAGAAACTGGAAATCACTACCTTACCCAAGTGCTCAACTTTGACATCAGCACTGGTCATTCATGTGGGTATCATGTACCTGCTGACATAGTGTGATGAGAAGGCTTTATGATTGTTGTGTTCTTCCCCAACATTTATATAACCCCAGTGTAATCATGACAAAAAATCAGACAAACTCAAATTGAAAGACATTCTATACAACATGACCAGTACTCTTTAAAGCTATGAAGATGATGAAAAGCAAGGAAAGTCGGAGGCATTGTCACAGTTTTTAATTTTTATTTCATAACTAGGGTGCCTGTTAATTTAAAATATTTTCATCATTGAATATTGATAATATGCCGATCAGGAGAAAATTCAAGTACACTGATTCTCTGACAGACTGGTGAGGGAATGAAAGGGTGTAATACTGTTCCAAAGGCATTTTATTTTTCTGGGAAGACATACAAGGTGGTGACTAGCAAAGACTGTTGCATTTGGTACAATTATATAAAACTGATATTCATCTTTACAATTATACTGTTCCACCATAATATATATCAGTGACAACTTTCTTAGGAGTATTATAGAGAGTAAGAGTTTTGTTAGTACTATTACAGTAGTCTCCCTGCATTAAATATTTGAATTTGAATTCAAAAAAATTGTAGATTGAAAGGTATTTTTCTCTTAGATTGTTTCAAACGGTTGTATATGACATTTTCCCTCAAATGTATACACTTTCCCATCTCTCTAGTCCAGGGCATACTTGAGAGTGAAAAGTCTGTTTTCTCTCTGCCGTAAAGAAATGAGCCTGCTGAGGGGGAAAAAATCAAAGCTGTATGGTAAAGTGTTAAGCAGACTTTCTTCCACCTTGTTAAGAGCAATGGAAGGTTACTGTGGCCATGGCTTCATTAGAGAGCAAGCTTACCTTGTTGGTTGTGTATTATCTTTTGATTTCCTCCTGCAGATCTTTTTCTTTTTAATTTTCTTCCGTGTGACATCTGCTGTTGAGTCTGAGCAAGATCCAAAAAAGATGAGGTTTCAGCGGCTTGGGTTTATCTACCTGCAGTTCAGTGATGCGATACTACAGTCAATGCCTAGCCCGATAGGCAATGGGCTGATACTCCTATGAGCCAATTCAAGCACGTATTGCAATACAAGCAGTAACAGTAAAATGTGAATTAAAAATACCTTCTACAGGATTCCCTTGTCACATAAATAAAATCATCTCTGAAAGTTCTTATAAGTAGGAACATTTTCAAATATTTGTTGTTTTCACCACAAAATGATTTAAAAATAGCAATATTTTATCTTTAATTTTTTTAAATAGCAGTCTTTCCACTCTGATCACTTCAGAAAGGTTGTCTGAATCAGGTGCTACATAAAAAAATTCCAAAAAATGTATTGAAACCTGGAATATTCTAGAAAATAAATACAAATCCCTTAAACACTAAAAAAGACAAGAAAATTATCCCAGAGTTTATCAAAATTATCCATGTAAAATCACTTTGATAAATGCTATTGTTGACTATCTTGATTTCTACCAAATTACTTGTAGCCAAATCATTTCCAGCTAAATGATATAATATTTAATAAACAGCAGTGGGTAATAAAAAGCAAACAATGAAGAGTTTAAAAATGTATTTCATGGAACTTTATGAAAGTGGATTTTTTTTTTTTTTAGACAGAATCTTGCTCTGTCACCCAGGCTGCAGTGCAGTGCAGTGGAGCTATCTCGGCTCACTGCAGCCTCTGCCTCCCTGGTTCAAGCAATTATCCTGTCTTAGCCTCCTGAGTAGCTAGGACTAAAGATGCACTGCCACACCCGGCTAATGCTAATTATTTATTAAATTAAATTAATTAATTAATTAATTTATTTATTTTTTTGAGACGGAGTCTCGCTCTGTCTCCAGGCTAGAGTGCAGTGACGCAGTCTTGGCTCACTGCAACCTCTGCCTCCCAGGTTCAAGCGATTCTCCTGCCTCAGCCTCCTGAGTAGCTGGGACTAAAGGCAAACACCACCATGCCTGGCTAATTTTTGTATTTTTAGTAGAGACGGGGTTTCACCATGTTTGCCAGGATGGTCTCGATCTCTTGACCACATAATCTGCCAGCCACCACCTCCCAAAGTGCTGGGATTACATACCTGAGCCACTGTGCCCAGCCAATTTTTTGTATTTTTAGTAGAGACAGAAGTTTCACTATGTTAGCCAGGATGGTCTTGATCTACTGACCTCATGATCCACTCACCTTGGCATCCCAAAGTGTTGGGATTACAGGCGTGAGCCACTGTCCCCGGCTTGGATTTTTAACAGAAGCCATATCTAGCAGGTTGGGTGTTTCAAAACATATTGAGTTGATCAATTTGAAATAAAAAAGACATCTATAAATCAGAGTACAAATAAATAAGGTTTATAAATGTAAAGATAATAAAATTGAATAAAATATCAATAGACTTGTAACATCCTGGTCGATTGCATGGTTTTTTGACTGATTTCCTGTTGCTACTTGACCCTCTAGAGTCTATTTTCAGCCCAACATTCAGAATGGTTCTTTTAAAACTGAAGTTTATTTCACTCTTTTGTTCAAAATCTTCAACAGATTTCTATGTCCCTCAGTGTAAAACCTGAAGTCCTTTCAACAGCCTCTGGACCCCTGATGCCTCTCTGACTCTTCTCTCTTCTCCTACATCTCCTTAACCCTTATTTCACTCCAACTGGACCAACCTTCTTTTGGTTTCTTGAATTCTTCAAGAAAACTTCTGCCTCAGGGTTTTGCCTTTGCTGTTCCTTCTTGGGACACACTTCTCTCAGATATCCAAATGATTTGCTCTCTTGCCTCATTGAGATCTCTGTTTAAATGTCATCTCCATGAGAATTCTCTGACTACCTGCTCAAAACTTACCCCCTTTGGAAGTCACTGAGTCATTCTTTTTCTGCTTCATTTTTCTGCACAACCAAGAGGATATAAAGCAGGGCTTAAGAGAAGACTAGCAAAATCTCTTATCCTCATCTTCTACCATGTTTTTCCTTATATCTAACAACAGAGATTTTTGTTATTCTTTAAATATGTCCAGTTTAGCTATGCCTTAGGCTTTTACACTTGCTGTTCTTTGTGCTTTAGCTCCTCTTTAAATAAAGGTTTATTATTCTTTATTGGTCAGGATTTTGCTCAAATATCCCCCATAAGAGATGCCCTTCTATCTGAATATGACTTCCTTGTCTACCACCCCTCCACCATCATTCTTGGACACTTTGCCCTTGTGTATTCTCTTCACAGTTTTTAACATGATTTGAAATCACATTATCATTTTTTACTCATTTATAGTCTATTTTTTCTATTAGAAAGTAAGCTTGATGAAGGGAAGAAATTTGTTCACAGTTGCATCTTGATTATAAAGGACCATGCCTGATATGTACTAGGTGTGCAAAATATACTTTAATGTTTGCTTGAATGAATAGCTCCAGAAGAAAGGAGGAGAAGAAATAATGAAAATAATTTTGGAATATAATTTCCCTAATATAAATATGTTTTGACCTTCAGCTGTAAGTAAAATTAATATAAACTTGACGCTAGTAGCTTGAATGGGTTTATTGCTTATGGTAACACAAAGTCCGGAAGCAGACAACTGCAAGTTAATGCAGCAGCTAAGTAAGAGTATCAGGGCTCTTTCTAATGTCCTGCACTGCTGTCCTTAACGTGGCTCTATTGTTTTTTGGTCCAAAGATGGCCACTTTAACCCCATGTATTAAGACTGTATTCCAGGCAGAAATAATGAGAAGAGCCAAGGTGAAGATCACATGCAGGATCATTCTTCTCTGATTATTGTTTGGTCACAAAGTCAAAGCCTGTAGATATATTCTTGAACTTTCCAAGTTCTTGCACAGACTACCTTTGGCATGGATATCTGATGCAGCATCAATAAATTTTCTATTAGCAAGATCTGCAAAGAAGCAAAATCCTTGTCTTAATTAGGCAAAATATATTACATAATCATATATTAAATATATAAGGAAGATAACATTTCTGTAAGTCCTACTTGAAATATTTCCACCAACTGCCATAACTATGTCACTCTGTTACATAACCACCACTGTTTTCAAAAGATCAGTTAATCAATTGATTTGCTAACTAAGAAGGCACTTGGAGAAGTATCAGGTAAATTATAAACATAATGCATTTTATTTTCCCTTCTCATTTGAAATAAATACATTTTTCCCCACATATTATATGCCCAAGGGGCAAGACGCAAGTGGCAGAATTAGTAGGTAGGTTATACAATTTTTTTTTATATTTTCCAAACTACCTCTTTGGAGTCCAAAATGCTCTAACTTTATATTGAATCCATATAAAGTAGGGTAGAATTTTAAAACTTTTAGCTTATACACTAATGGTCATAAGTTTTATGTATATCAAAGAAACTTTTTAATTATGTATCGGAATGAGACAAAATATCTTCACCAATTTCTATGCAGTGACTGACTATATATTAGGATTGTCAGTGGCAGGTTTAATATGTTTTGCCTAATTAAGACAAGGATGTTGCTTCTTTGCAGATCTTGCTAATAGAAAATTTATTGATGCTGCATCAGAAATCCATGCCAAAGGCAGCCTGTGCAAGAACTTGGAAAGTTCGAGAATATATCTATACAGGCTTTGACTTTGTGACCAAACAATAGTGCCTTGCCCCCATGAAAACAGAGTAGTCGCCAAGCTATGCTTCTCTGCAATAAACTAATTGCTCCCTGACTACATTTAGGATTGTGCTTCAGTGACAATTCTAAAAGTCATTCAAAATGTGTTATTTTCTTTGTCACATTGAGGCTCTCTGATTGCATCAGTGTCACTGACCACTTCCTCCTTTATATCTTCTTGCAGTCAAGGACATCACCCTCCATTGGATGTTCGTGAGCATTTGAGATTATGCAATTTTTATTACTCCAAGTTTTCATTTGAATTAGTTATGTCTCCACAGCCATTTTGTGTGTGTCTTAAGAGAAGAGACTGCCAGCATTTAATTGATACTTACTCACAGTAAAAGTTTTAGCTTGAATTTATATATCTCTTCCCCGTCATAAAGCATGCACTACCTGTGCATTTGTGGGCACCATAAAGTACCTGTCTCTTCATGGGTGTGTAAAAATTGCTTAATGAAGACTATCCTTCCTACTTTTTATAACGTTTTTGCATTTTTCAGGCAATTTCTACAAGTTAGTACAAGATGTCAGACTCCACCCCTTCCCTTCCCTCCCCTCCCCTCCCCTCCCCTTCCCTTCCCTAGAGAGTCTTGCTCTGTTGCCTAGGCTGGAGTGCAGTGTCATGATCTCAGCTCACTGCCAACCTCTGCCTCCCAGGCTCAAGCAATTCTCGTGCCTCACCTCCTGGGTAGCTGGGATTACAGGCACATGCCACAATGCCCAGCTAATTTTTGCATTTTTAGTAGAGACGGGGTTTTACCATGTTGACCGTGCTGGTCTAGAACTCTTAGCCTCAAGTAATCAACCCGCCTCAGCCTCCCAAAGTGCTGGGATTACCAGCATGAGCCACCGTGCCCAGCCTGCTTATCTGTTTTAACAGAAATCAAATGACAGTGGCTTAAACAAGATAAAAAATTATTTGGGGTTTACATGATTATAATTAAAAGGCTAAGCTCATTGATTTTTGAGGCTAATTCTTCTCAGTCAAGACACTTAGATACCTAGATTTCTTCTCTTTTATTGCTCTGTCTTTTCCGAGGGTATTCTCCTTGACCACATGGATGAATCTGGCTCACTAGCATCCCATCAGCATTCCAGACCACGGGGAGAGAAAAAATAAAACTAAAGGGCACATTGCTTCCATTTAAGGATGTGGCCTAGGAGTTGAACACGTTTCAGTCCTTTGGTCAAAATTCAATCACAACACAATACCTAACTACAAGGAAGGCTTATAAATGTTGCCTTTACCTGGGAAGCCATATGCCCAGCTAAAATTGGGGGTTTTGTTACCAAAAGGAAGTAGGGTGAGTGGTTATTAGGGATCATTTAGTGGTCTCTGCCACAACAGTATTGCCTGCAACTTAGATACAACTCTATAAACATTAGTCTTCTGATTTCAGATACCTCTGTTTAACAATACTTGAAGAGGCTCATATATTCAAAGGCTTTATAAAGGTCAGAAAATGATGAATTGAAAAGGAAGTAACACCACATAATCAACTATATACAATTTATAAAAACAATTAACCCTAGGAAAAGTTTGCAACAATTTACTGATAACATATGGGTCCAATTATTGCATAGTCCAGATGTTAACTATCAATTTTTCCACAAAAACTTATCATGGAGACAGGAAAGGGTAAGAGAAATCTGTCTGTCCTTGCTTCTCATTCATTCTTCAGGTTTTGTTAGTTCAGTGCATCCCTAAGTTGTAGAAATGCAGCCACTCCCTTATTTCATGGAGGTTTCTATGTTATTAACTAAAATCAGACTTTTTACTTCCTTAAATTAAGGTTGGTATATGATTAAAACTAATTTCACTTACTCTGTTTTAATTGCTGAAAGTCCATGTTTTGGAATGTAGAATATTTATCAATGGCATGCTTATGTTTATCATTATTTTTGTTTCCAATAGCTAACAAACATATGAATACAAATTTAAGGATGTCTAAGAATACGGTTATCTTCTATTGCATACTCCAGTGGTTGTTATAGAACGTTCTCTCCGTGCTCTTTCAGACAAATACATTTCTGGCAACTTTGGGAATCTGAAACATCTCCAGGCCTGGGAGATGTTTCCCTGCTACTTTAGGATCCTTTTTAACTGATATTTCTTATGCTGCACAGCAGGGTGTAGAAAATATTTAACTTGCTATTTAACATGTTATGATAAATAACCTGTTATATTCTGAAATAATTCATGGCAGAATTGTAATGGTTTTAGAGGAAAACACCCAAACACACACATTATATACCTCAGCCTTGCCACAATGTAAATGAAAGACAGAATGATAGACATATTATAGAGAATTTGAGAAAAATAACATTTATTCCCTGTTTTTTAAATTTCTGGGAAGGCTTTTTGAAGAAAATTGAAAGTCAAAATAAGTATTGTGTGACTTTCTTCATTGTAAATAGCCACTTAATAAGATATATAGACAACCACTCCTTCCTGGAAAGATTTTGGTAATTATCTTCCATCCTTTTATACATCCTATTAGATATCTCTGAAACTTTTAGATCACTCTTGGAAAATATATAATCTTCCATCAAAAGAAAACAGCAATTCAAGAAGCATCATAAGAAACAGCACAGTTGGTCGCATTTTTAAAAGTCAAAAGGAGCTTAACTCTTTAATATAGTAAAAACAACGGCAAGAACCTGTACCAGATCTCTAGGTTGTCCACAGAAATACCAGATAGACTAATAAAGTTACGATTAAATTCTTCATGAGGTCTCTGTGCCCGAGTGATTAGCAAGTATCCAGATGTAGAAACATGCTCATGTGAAACACCATTTAGATTACATCTCATCATGTCATTGCATGTTCTGCCACCTCAAAAGCCAAAGTGTTCTGGCATGCTAGGTTACGCTATCTCAGACAACACTCTAATATTTAATCCATTTTCTATTTACTACAGCCACTGATTATCTTCTCCAGATTTAGTAAAACATCTGTGATACTATTCTTGACAAACAAGATTAAAATCCCTAGAGGTCTTTATTATTTTCACTGACTTCTGTACCCTTAAAATGGCTTATTTGTCACATCAACCAAAACTCCCTGCCATTTGTTGAACCTTTGAGCACTATTTCATTGTTCCAATTATTTTAAATGAGAATGTTCTCACACACTTCCATGCTTCATCTTCATTGCCACACATTTCTTTATAAAGTTGATAAACAATTTTGAACTCCAAATTATGCCCCACATGTCACAAAGCTGCAGCTGTAAGCTGCAGCATTAAAATATGAGCTGAGAGTCGACATCAGAACAAACAAGGTCATCATCAAATAACTGCTAAGATTAGGTTCCTTTTTATCACTTGTTAATTGCTATATCTGTCCGGTTGGTGGGAAAATCCCATATGCTGTTTTCAGATAGCTTCACAGCCAATGTAGTATTGTAGCTAGTGTTAACACTTTGGCCCCTGTTGCTTTCAATAGGAATTTAATGCCAATTTATCTATTCCTTCTGCATGTATTGAGCACCTATCATTTATTTGTTAGGCATTGTTCTAATGCAATAGGGCTACAGGTGTGAGCAGACCACAATCTCTGTTTACTGTGATTTACTGTGTGTTTCTGTGGACTGTTGTAAAGGTTTTACAGTCCACTTAGAGACCACTTAGTAATATACAGAGTTTTGGATGAATAGAAATACATTTATAAATATGAAGCCTTAAAAAGAGAAGGTAATATGAAATCATTTTAGGCTGCTATTGGTCATCTATAATATTTTTAAAATCTGCCAAAGATGTTACCAAAGAAGGTTCCATTGTATGTTATGTATAACATGAAGGAATTAAACAAATAAAATGAATAAAGTGTTTATACATGAAAAAATATCAAAAGTGTGCATAATAGATACCTGACTTCCATCCCAAGAATAATTTCCTTCATCCTTCTCATAATGGGTCATTTTATAGACTCTTTCTGAGTTCTGACATTCACTGAGGAGCTAGAAAGAGAGGTAAAATGATTTTCATAGGCTCTGTAATATGTGCCCATATAAAGCATGTAAGGGGCTCACTTATACCCTCCGAAAAGAGTTTCCTTTCCATTTTCCATTATAGGCCACTATTATAAAAGCTTTGATTTACATAATAAAACAGCAGAAATCAGATTACATTAAAACTGACAAAATATTCTGCATATAATGAACTTAGTGACACTTAAGTCAAACAATATTTGATTCAACAAATTTTCATTTGGATAGTCTTCTGGTGCTTGTTTAATGGGATATTTGAATTATAAATTAGAAAGACCATGTAATTATTATTTCACTCCTCATTTCCATGTAGGTCTTTTCTTAACATGGACAATACAGTACTTTGTTCCCTGTGGACATTTCTGAGCAGATACTCTGTGAAATAATAAAAAAATTTAAAAAAAAACCTTTTGTTGGAGTGTGGGAGACACAGGTTATATGATCCCCTTTATTAAATATCCAGTGAGAATCTCCAAAGGATCTCAATAGATAAGCACTATTCATCAGAGGGCTTGCTGTTTGCCAGCAGAGCTGGGGAAGTAGAGCTCTGGCTATTATTGAGCTTCCATATGGAAGTTGTCATAAAGGAGAATAGGCAATAGGAATGAAGCCAGGTCTCCACTCAGAGTAGCAATTTACTGCTGCTGCTTTATTGATCGCTCGACCTAAAATAGAGGAGATGATATTTAAACCACAGAATTCTGAGAAAAAAAATTATTTAAATGAGATAAAGCACCTACTATAAATTGCCATTATCCAATGGATCAATCTTTTAAAAATATGCCTGAATACTTATCTTAAAATGTAAGACAAATGGGTTGATACTCAACATATAAAGCATAATACTCTGCTTGTGGGCAAATATTTGGTATTTTAAGGTTATGACATATTGAACCTCACACTTTGCTTAACTCATTTACTTAATCCCATCTGTGCATATATTTTGCTTTTTCTACCATAATTTCAAATGCAGTAAATTGAGATAATTTCATCCTTGTTCTAGTACCAAAGGGATAAGAATGCCTTCCAATTTTTCTTGTTACCTCTAGAGATGATGCAGCTGTCAAGGAAGAAGAATATGCCAAGTGAAGGAGGCCAGTCTTTCCTCTATCATATAATTATTATTGATATTAATTATCAAGAAAAACCAAATTAATTATCAAATTCGGTTTTTGGGAGGGCTTATTCTAAGAGAAGGGAAAGAAGAAACCATCTCCATGGATGTAAATACAGCCAATTACCTCATCCTGTGGATTTTGTTTCCCTTACATTTCTTGATTCGATCTTTCTTTTTCATTATCACCTTCTTTTAGGCTGCAATAATTAGATCCTTTATCATAATAGGTAGGCCTACAAACTCACCTTTTCCAAATCTCCTTTAATCTTCTCTCTCCACCCTCCTGCCTCCATCCTCTCAAAACCCCTACTGTATGTTTCTCTTCAAACTTATTATTTACTTTTAAATATACCAATGGCTTCCCATTGGATATCATTTTAAATAAAATATCTTCCCAGTAGCTTTAAAGTTCTTCATAAAATACTTTACTCACCCATATCATTCACTGAACCCTACAGCCTTCCAAACCAAAATTGATTGGTTTGCAAATATTAGATTATTTCCCCATCATTGTGATTTATGTATTCTCTTTCCACTCCCTGAAATATCTGCATATAATGCCAATTGCACTTAAAAATCTCAACAGCCAGCTACCTCATTTTGCATTTTCTGATTGTCATTGACCAACTTGTTGTTATCTTTTACTATGTGAAACTTTTCTAGCATTTCTATAGCTTTAATGACTATGACTTTTGGCTTTTGTCCAATGATGTTACATACTTATTGAGAATGATTTACATATCTTACTTTTGTACAATACTGGAAATACGTGTGGTATTTGCTCAGTGAATCATTACATTGTTTACAGGTTTTATTGAGAAGGTAGTCTTATTATTAGAATATAAAAAATAGGTCATTTTTCTTACTTTCATGATTTTAAAAAATCAGTCTGTTTCTTGATTGTAGGCTAAGTAAAATTGTGTAATGAGCCTGGCACATGTAAGCATGCTGCTGCAGGTAGTAACCGAGGAGGATATAAATATACATGGCATATTTACTACTCTCTAGAAGAAAGAAATTATTTTTGTTCAATACAGCACTTCTTGATTAGGTTATGAGCTCTTGAAGGGTAGCAAATTATGCCCACAGCTATTTTCCTAGCACCCAGCATAGTGCCAGGCACACTGGTTTTGCCTTGACCATTGCTGATAAATGAATTGTCTATTTCTAACATATAGTAATGGTGACCCTCTTTACCTATTACAATACAACCATCAGGTATGTCTATAAAAGATAAAATTCATTCAGTTTGAAAAATAAAGGTCTTGTAATCTAGGACTTAAATATCTAATTAAATATTTATCACATCATCTTTTTCTAACATCACAATTGCTAAAGTTATTGCTATTGTAATCAAACAAGGAATTCCCTAGGAAAACAAGAAACATGTCTGACTAGAAGTAAGTCCTAACTGAGTTTTATTCACAACAATTTCTAATTATGGTGGGCATCTGCTTTCGATTTGTTGAATTATTAAGACTGTGTTGCCAAGCCACATTTATTTAACAAAGTGCTTTATTAGAAACTAGTCATGAGGTACTAGGCAGTTGTCACGTATCAGACAGACAAAATTAGGAAGTCATCGGCGAGTTCTGTGTGTCTATCCAGGCATGGAGCAATGCTGAAAATTAAGCTAAAGAAGGTTCCATAGATTCAGACAAACTGGCTGGGTCCAGAGTCCAGTATTCTGGAATGGGTGGTAGGCAAGTACTGACTTTGGAATTCAGGCTTGGGCTTTGGGGCTGTGGTGTGAAGGATGAGGAAACAGATCTGGGCAGCAAGCTACAGAATGAATTCAGGCATTTGAGCAATGAGGATAAAATTTCAGCCGTAGCTATGGAATTTGAGAAAAGAAATTTTTATTCCAGTCTTCTCTGCACTGCCTTAAAGTCTAAGTACTCCAGATCCCTGTCTGCATCATGAGTGGAAGAGCTGGACAGTAGCCAGGTTGTCTGCACACAGAAGCACTTCAAAGGCCACTGTGGCTTCTGGGGTCCAAAATTAGAAAGCAGACAATTGAGTCACTGTTTCCTTTCTCCATATCAAGCTTTTTTTAAAAATTGACAAATCTACCTTCAACATCATATTATATTCTCATCATTGGATTTCAATTCCAATTCTTTCCTGATGAGATATTGCTTTCGATTTCCCTTTAAACTAAAACCTAACTCTTTGCTTTTAGGCACAAAGAACTGAAAATTATTAATTAGCATTTTTGTAGCAGGTACCTCTGAGCAAGGATCTAGTCTGACACTCAGCTAGTGGCTCAGCATGCATTTGGCTGAGATGATGGCGAGAGATCACATATGCATCTTCGCTCCAGGTAGGGTGGCAGGTGTCTATCCGAAGGGCAGGCTGATTTCAGAGGTTGTAAACACAAGCCACATATGCAGAACAAACCAAACAACATCTCTAAAACACCTGTGTGCTAAGATTATTATTTTCTTTCTCTAAAGCCAAAAAAAGGTCAAACAAAGAAAAAAGAAACCGATAATGAGGTCTGGTCTTGTTCTTTATGTAAATAGCATGTACTTTAAATTCAACCTAGTAGATCACCATGCTAATGATATCAAGATATCTCAAAGTAGGTGAATCATAAAGACCAATGGCCACAGGCATAGAAAGCAAGGTATAGAGCTGAATGAGTAAAAATCTATCCATCCCCTATTAGGCTATGCTCAGAATGCATGGACCAATAATAATTGCTCAGTAGATTTATATTTTTTTCTGTGGAAGAAAGTATACACAGCATACTCCTACAAGACTATGCATTATTGACAATGTTAACATTTCACCATATCATTATTTGTATTTATAGTCAATCTGTGAGGACAAAGATCTATATTATCCATGTAATAGTCAGCGATAAAATCATTTCTAATAATGAAAACAGCATTAGGCTAATTCAAGAGACAAAACCGCACAACCTCAGCCACCTCTACATACAGATTATATCCCTCGTATTGGAAGTTTTTTGAGTAATTTGCAACCTACCTTTCAAAATCTCCTTTGAAGGAAAGAAAAGCTCAATATTTGTTTGGAGGCCTGTCATTACAAGAATGATTATTGTTTTAAGACTGTGCACGTTTCTGTTGCAGTGAAGGGTTCAGTTAATTAAAGCCTTAATTTCTTGTAAGGTTTTAATAATAATTATTCACTCCATGTGCATATTTCTTGCGTTCTCCTCACTCATGTATCAAATCATAGACATTACTTGGGCAACATATAGGGTAAATCTGATGCTTTTGAATATATTCCTGGAGGATTTTTATTTCTTTGGGTATACTCCATGGGCCACCAGCTTTTATTTGTTAAAGCAACCATATCACATGAGTCATCGACTAGAACAATGATTTCTAATGAATAAGCTCCATTGTCCTTCATCACATAATTAAATTTGCAATAATTGTTGAATATACATTGTATTTATTCATCAATGGGAGAGGGAAGGATGAGCTATAGAGGCAATTACATATAGTCTCATTTTCCTGAATTGTTAACAGATAGAGCATAAGTACATAATGTTCTTTAGCTTTCTGGAGTGAAGTCAGATGCTGTAGCAGAACACATCTGCCCTAAACTATTGGTTTACTCTAAACTATTGCTAAGTGATTGGGATACAAAACAAGGAAACTTGCACATCTATATCTGAAAACTAATACGATATATGTATAATGCAAATTTAAGCATTTAATACTTTCAAACTGGTTCTTTGTATCCTGTGAGCTAGAAAAATAAGTCAATCTACTTAGGATTTTTGAGTCCTTGTCAGGAACTATCAAGGGTCTAAGATTTTACCATATTTGCAAGGTAACTTGTTTCATGGATACAGGCAACAGTTACGGATAATGGCCAAAGTCACAAGATTCCTGGGTCAGAAACAAGGAACTTTATTATTTATGGCACAGCAAGCAGCAGAAACTTCATGTTTGCATCAGTTTTTCTTGCTTCCTCACTCCTGTGGTTATGCAGAATGGTCTGGGTAGACTTATGCAGTGGGTTTGCATCACAGTGGAAAACATCAGGTTTCTTAGGAAATCCCAATTATTTTCATGGGTTGCAAGAAAACTGGCCCAACATTTTCCCTGAAGAAAGATGTTCTCTTTAATTCTTTAATATCCTGATAAGGAAACAAATCTGCTTTCTACCTGGAGAAAAACGCTATCTCTATCTTGCAAGGTTATTTGATATACAAACATCCTTGAAAAAATATTCTGGAACAAAAGCTGATACAAGACATGCGGACTTGTGAGAGACCCATGGAAAATTGTCTCCCATCAATCTTTTTGGTGTGAAAGTTTTTGTTCTAAGAACTCTGGGAGATACATTTTTTATTTTCCAATGTGAAAGAGAGTTTACCCTGTTATAGTTGGAGTGAAATATAAGTATAAATATGACTGTATAACTTAAGAGATAAAATAAACACGTATTTTTATTGACTGAGCTGAAGCTGAAAACTGCTCATGAATAAAATACCCCCACCCATCCCACACACAGATTTATATCACACATGTATCCACAGCAACATTAGCTTACAATGAAATCACAAATATGCATAAGAGGGTTGGTTTCATAATTTGGACAGTAAGTAATGTTATGGGGAAGTTAAGAAATGGGTCAAGAGAACGAGAGGAATGATAGGTGTAGTAAACAAACTCCCTTGTCTCCTTCCACTCCAAGCTCTGGTCACAGTCTACCCAATGCACAGCATCCAGCTTCACTTTCACAGCCTGTCATTTGGACCCCATGGAGGTATCTACAGGCAGCATCCTTGGAGCACATGCCATTCTTCCAATAATGAACATTTGAGTAGTAAGGATTCTTCATGCTATTTCACAGTGGCAGCCAGAAGAGATGGAAAAAAAGAGGAAACATGCTTCATGTTTTGTTGTGTGTGTGTGTGTGTATGTGATTTAATAACTAAAATTGACTGCATGTTTGCTATGTACCTGACCCTATTTTAATCACTTTACTTGTAATATTTTATCCATCATCTATAAAATTAATATTATTGTTAGCCTTATTTTTATGGGTAAGACAAATTATGCAGAGCAAGATTAAACAAATAGTTCCAGGCTTATTATTTGGGTAGTGGAATATTTGTTTTACAATAGGAGAAAGGGCCAGGGGGTATCGGGTTAGCAGGCAATTGAGTTAGAATAGCATAAATGAGTCACATGAGACACAATAGTTCAGAGAGTGGGTAGATAATCCAAGAGACAAAATGGTAATTGAAGACTGATAAAATAGGTAGAATGCAATATAGGTCTTGTAAAATTATGGGTGAAATGACCCAAGCAAAGGCATGAATGTGGGAAAGTTCATGGCTTGTGTGGAGAGAACAGTGAGCAGATTAATGTGATTACAATTAAGGGTTCATCCATTTATTCAATTTCTTTGTTGTTATTGGACATCTAGTATTCGTCAACCTCTAAAGAATAATGAAAATCATACTGAGTATACAGGTTGGGGTCAGATAACGGACACTTTCTATTTATCAAATATAGCTTTTCTTATATTACATTTGTTAATAATTTTATGATAGTTTCATTTTATAAATTTGCCCTTTTCAAGCCTACTTTTATCTCTCACTTCTGACTTGATTTATGATTCTAGTACTTAGCCTTAAAAACCAAACGTTCTTCAAACTACTTGATTAAGAAAGCAATAACCTCAGGAGAATATTTTCTCTCCTTAAAACTGCAGATCATATTTTGTGTTATAACACCTTTCTTACAACTGTTATATCTTAAAGAGGTGTCTTTCCATACTCAGATTTCAGAGAATGTTACCAGGTCTTTTGGAAATTTTCCAAAAGATTTAAAATTCTGGTTTGAAATTATTAAATACTTATGATGTGCCCACAATATACTTTAAGTTGGTGTTTCTGTTTTCCATTTTCTTGGACCTACAGCCTCTGGTGCAGCCAGGGAGAAGCCTAGTTTTGGGGGGAAAAGTTTCTGAAGACGTTTGTTGCTGACCTGCCAGAGAGAGGGGCTAGGCAACCCCACCTTCTGACCTGTCCTTCCTGAGCCTGTCAGGCCAGAGTATTGTGGCATTTGATCAGGATCCTCTGGAGACGGGACTGGGAACAACTTAAACTCTCCCCATTTTAGGCCTTTCCCATTCTCTCCCCAAATGTCGCCAAGTTTCTCTTACCCAAGTACTCAGCTTTGTAGACATTGTGGCAGTTCCAGTGAGACGAGTACCCTCTGGTAAGAAATACTCATGGTGGTTCTTGGCAATGATATTCATCCATTCAGAAGCCTGAGATATCATCTCCTACTCTGGATTTTCTTCCCGAAGCCAACTGAGAATCAATAGTAATTACTCTTTCCACATTCGTGAAAGAAGAAAATACATTAAAACCTATCATTCTTAGATGTTTTAATTTAAAGAGGCTTCTACATTTAAATTAATAACATTAGATTCCTGCAAAAAATTTTACATGACCTACAAGCCAAATATTGAGAATTTTTGTTTTGTTTCAATACATGGTGAAAGTTATCTTCCAGAAGGTTTAGTAAAAGTTGAATGAAAAGGAGAGAGCTGCTTGCCACTTGGGAAGTTTTCAAAGTGGGCTGACATTGTTAGTTGGTGGTGGCAATAAACAAAATGGGGGTAGTCTCAGAAAACAATATTACAGAAGAATCACTTGGATTTAAGGGATAGGAGGAAGAGGAAGCAAGAAGAAAGTGAGAAGTTTTGTCCTTAAAATTTTCATGTACTAAACAGAGTAAAGATGAGTAATCTAAAATTTTGATGGGCAGCCAAAAGAGGACTTTGACAACACCAACTCCTTTCTTTTCAGTGTGCAGCACATAATTCCTAGCAACAAGCATCTAAATGTGTTACTGTATTTGGTTTTTTTATAGAGATACTGATAGTGAATATACATTAAAATGTTCTTTCGTATCTGATATTGTATTTAGACAAAGAGTTGTTTGGGGGAAAATGACTCACAATATATTGATTTGGGAATAAAATAATACAATTATACATCTGGACTTTGTGTCAATTTTAATAACTTAATCTGCTCTACAAAACCCCATTAGAGGTATTAAAAATTACATAACTCTGAACATATTTGCAAATGTCTCAGTAATTAAATCATCTATAAATGCTAACTGAAAATATTCCATTATACTTTAAGTTTTAATGATCCAATATACTTCCAATAGAATATTGTCCATTTTTTTTTCTTCTGCTACTCTGGTAAAGCTATCACATTCTTAGAGCTATTGGATAGAAACACATTTTTAGTTAAATAGTTGCAGCTATAAAATGCTAATTGTGTTCATATGCATGGATTACTCCGAAAAGATATACATGGCTTTACATTTGTAAAAAGCCGAATCTAAAATTGGACAGTAGTTAAAAGTATCAGTATATAAACTGGGTTAGTGATTCACATATGGATGTGAAAAAGCAAATCCTAAAAGTATATGATGCAAACTTGTTAAAATTGTATGGCTATATTTTCTTTTTTTCTTTTCCTTTTTCTTTTCTTTTTTTTTTTTTAGGTGGAGTCTCACTCTGTCACCCAGGCTGGAATGCAGTGACACAGTCTCGGCTCACTGCAACCTCTGCCTCCCAGGTTCAAACAATTCTCCTGCCTCAGCATCCTGAGTAGCAGGGATTACAGGTGTCCACCACCACGGCCAGCTGATTTTTGTGTTTTTAATAGAAACAGGGTTTCGCCATGTTGGCCAGGCTGGTCTTGAACTCCTGACCTTAGGTGATTCACCCACCTCAGCCTCCCAAAGTGCTGGGATTACAGGCATGAGCCAGCACACCCGGCCAAGGCTATATTTTCATGTGTACTAGAATGAAAGCTATGGACAATGGGTTCTCCTGTGTGTGCTTTTTAAATTCTGTATCCTCAGTGCCTAGAGCAGAATCTGACACAAAAATTTATGTCAAGTTTATCAGTAATATATATGTAATTTATGTATATGTATAAATATATGTGACTGTGTATGTATGCATTAATGTACATGGAGAAACATATATATATATATATATGTGTGTATGCATGCATCTACACACTCACTGCAAAACACCCTAAAATGTTGATTTAATCATTGGATGTGAAAGTGTGAGTAACTTTATTTTTTTATACTTTTCCTAAATTTGCAATTTTTCTGAATATGTAATTATTAATTTTAAAAATGGATAAAAGTAATGCTAGTAAGAATATAAATATTAAGAAAATCATATGTAGAATAAAAATGAAAAAATCATTTTCTTCAATATGTTCAAATTATTATAATTGTTTGGATAATATCTACAATTAAAATTCATTGCAATTCTTCTCTATGTAATGTGGAAACTGCATAGACTATTATCTAGTTTAATAGCCATTTTATTATTTCTCCAAGATCTTCCAGGGAGGATTAATTTATGTATAACTGCTTAAAGGCTATTTTGTTGCCCATTTTCTTATGTCTGGTGTTATTTGACATCTAGTGAGCTTTAGATGGGCAATACGGTCTTAATTTTTTATTGAGGTAATCAATGATCTTGTGACCTCTAAATGCCAGTATAAACTGGAAAAGGAATGAACTAGAAAAGTCCTGTTTCAGAAAGTCCCCATTACCTTTTTTAGAGGAAAATTAAAAAGAAATGAGGAGTCCATTCAGGGTTTTTTTCCTTTCAACCCATCAAATAATGACAAAGATATGTTTAGGGCTTCTGATGTGCTGTTCTAAGTGTATTACATGTAAAAATTTCATTTAATTTTCACAGTTCCCAAAGAAGCGTAAATTATTTTACAGATGAGGAAAGTGGAGTACAGAGGGAAGTGTTATCTCATTAGTGTTCTAAATGAGGCAGGTGGACTCCAGAACCCATACTCCTGATCACAGCAATCAATTGCCTGCCAACCCTGCAGATCAGAGCTTCACCATGGTCTGGTAAAATGAGGACTGCCCAGGGAAACAAGGTGGCAGGGTTATAAGTTTCTACCTCCTTGAAGTTTCTCTGTAACCTTGGGTGAAACCTTTCATCCTTGATTGTTTATGAGCTCATGTATAAAATGTGGAACAATTTTACTTGTCTTCTCTAGAAGCATTATGGTGTCATTTGTGATGATTTTTAGGCCCTTCTACTTCTAAATATATAATTATGTGAACACTCTATTATTCAATTCATTGGAAAATCTTGAGAGTGCAAAATGCCGGGAGAATATATTTGCTCAGAGAAATTTTTTATGTCTAAAAAAAAAGAGATCTTTTGTTAAAAAGAATAAGAATGAAGTTTAAACAAAACTACTAGTGAAAATTTGCTGGTACATTTTTAAAACTTAGATTTAGCTAATTGTTATTTTAAAAGTAAGCCCCATGGTATTTAACCTATTTCATATTAATTGTCTCAATTCATTTGTTAACTCTAGAATAACCTTGATATCAAAATCTGGAAAAAATAGAGCACAAAAAGAAAAGTAGAAATCCATTCAGTTCTCACTGCATGAAAAATGAAATAAAATAACAGTGAAAGGAATTTAACCTCAATCTTAAAAAAAGTTAACAAGCAGGGCTATTACAGAAAGAAGGGGATGACTAAAAATCTGAAACTTCATCAATGAAACTAATCATTAAAGTAACAAAGGCATTAATGAAAACATCAGCACAAGAAACACTGAAAATCATAAAAATCTGCAATCTTTTTGAAAAGAGAGGAATAGAATTAATAATACTATGATTTAACCACATCTATGTTAAACCAACACGTGCTATTATCAGATGGAATTCTGATAATAAGTAGGCATTCAACTTAAGAAAGGATAAAATAATCCAGTATAATTTTTGAATACTTTCTAGACAAGAAAATAAGAGTAGAAAAAGAAGAGAAATGTAAGAAAAAAAAAACAGCAAAAAGATACTGTGTTAACGTTTTTAATGGTTAATATGTCTATCTATGGTGATATTTTAATATATCATCTTGGTCAGGCCAGATTACATTTCCCAGAATTCCCTTGCCTATAGGTTTCGAGTTAGAGGGATCCACCAGAGAAATTTCTGTGACAGCTTTAGAGGGCAGAAATAAAACATCGGGCATTTTGTTACCCACACACTTCACTGTTTGTCTGCTGACTCATCTTGTTGGATCTGTAATTGCTTGCTCTACCGTCCCCTGAACATCATATATATATTAGCTTCTAGGATACATGGGCCAGAAGCGATCAAGAAGAGTTTTGGCTTCTGCAGGATACCATATCATCAAAGTTAGACGCAACAAGAACTGACAAGGATTTCTTTCTGTGGTTGCAGGCCTCAGCTCATTTGTGGGGTTCAGCTTCTTTTTGCTCTATCCCACTTTACATCCATTTTCCCTTCCCATCTGCCTGCCCTGTGGATATCAAGCTCCAGCATAAAACCTTAGGACAACAGCTTCACAGAGATTGCTTAACCAGCTCCAACTGTGTAAGGTTAAATCCCTCTATGTGTATGTGTTTTTTCATGTCTCTCATTGGAACCTGATGATATACCATCTAACAGGAAAGCTTAAGAGAATCAATGAAAAATTCTTTTGAACTTAAATAGACATTCCAAGGAGGTGACTAGTCTCAAGGAAAACATTAAGGGGCAATAGGTATTTTATTTAGTGATAGGCAAAAGAAAAAAATGGGGAACAAAACAATGACCCCACTCACAAAATGAACAAAATCATAAATCACATAGGAATAAATGAAAAGAGAAATGAGTGAGCACCTAGAAAAAGAAAAGTTAAGCCTTTTCTGTGAGACAAAAACAAGGACTAGATTAAATGAAGAGAGATAATGTAGTTCATAGACAGAAAAAATAATGCTGCAAAAATTTTAATTGTTACTTTACAAATTTAAAATTCTAACACTTTATAGCACATTTCTATAAAAGTACAAACCAAGATAATGATGCTACAGGTCACTAAGAAAAATAGAAATGACACATTTTTATAAAATAAAAATGACACAAGAACATTTTATGAGAATGGCAAAAATGAAGCTTTTTTTCAATTAGGTAGTACAAAATAATAAATGCCATTGTGTTCCAGGCACAGAACAAACTATTGAGTAAATGGACCAGACTAATAAATCTAGAAACATACCTAAATAGATAAATATGCATTTAATAAAGGTAAAACCTCAAATCAGTAAGAAAGAGATATTATTGTTTTGGGAAAAATAATAGACTTTACCTCACATCATATACCAAAATGCGTTGTGTAAATTAACTATACTGATATAAAACGAACAGAAATTAAATTTTATAGGAAATACAAATTATATTTTATATAATTTTTCAATTGTGAAGTTTTCCTAAACATGAGGCTAAAGTCAAAATTGATAGACATAAATGGGGTACAAGTCAAAATATATCTATTAAAAATAAATCTTAAACACTGAAAATGTTAAAGTGGAAAAATTATTTGCAATACACAAGACAATGAATTGAAGATTTTAATTTATATTTGATAAGCTGTCTCATACCTAAAAGAAAAAGTCAAACATTTCATTAGAAAATGAAATAGCACATAAATAAATGACAAAAGATTCAATATTCATGATCATTTAAAAATTACTTAGCTTCACTCTAAAAAGTGAAAATTGATGCAACAATGATATATCTTCATATCTTATCAAAACAACAGATTTACAACAAAAAGGAAAATGAAAACATTAATTATTGCATAGGAATCAGAGACGTCAAAACATACAAATCAATAATTGAGAAATATCTAGCAATAACTGAGAAGCTTACATTCCCTTTTTCTAAATGATTCCTTTATTGGTTTATATACAGGAGTACATAATGAGCAAGATGAAGGCAATTTTTGGTATCAGTGACTTAAGAAAATAAAAAATCAAAGTTAATTTAAATGTCCAGTATTAAGGAATTGGTTAAATGAATGAGGATATATCAAACAATGGAATTATCTATTCAAAAAGATGGAATAGTCTATTTAACTAAAAGCTAAACCGACAAGGAAAACTATTTACTATGCATTCTTATATGAATAAGTAGCAGAATATCAAAAGTATTTTACATGTATTATTCAGTTAATGCATATGATAGGTTTTGTCAGTACTCTCATTTTCAAGATGGGAGAATTGGGGCAGAGTGATTAAATGACTTGCCATGTTCACACAGAGAATAAGTCTTGGTTGGAGCTAGGAATCAAACATAAATAGTGGAGGTTGAGATTTTATCTTGCCTTTATATGGCTTTATTTCAGAATTTTGAATTATATTTGTAATTTTTTGATAGCTGTTTCCCAACTTTTGGTATAAAGGTTGTGTTATAGCTCAATTCAAGACTTTCAACCTTTTTTAATCTCTGGAGTGTAATATGCTATTATCTCTTTCTGGAAGGTCAAAGGAAAAAACTCACAAAACGCTCTTTATTATTACCTTTTCAGAAATAGCTTTCCAATACCTTCCTTGATTTTCTCCCCTATTTTTATTTATGTGTAATATTTTAACTCTATTTTAGTCAATGCGGTAATTTATTTTCCCTTAAAAAAATTAAGTGCATTATCTGATCTTTGTTCAAATTCTTCAGGCTTTATATGGTCCAAACCTCTTTTGAAATATTTGATCGCTTGCCACTTTTTTTTTCTTTTCTTCAATGAAAGATAGATATATACAACAAATTGTGACTGTTAACTTTTTTTTCCAAATAAATCTCTGTGTATATTTCTCAGAAAGATACATCCCAGATTATTGCAAAAAAATTGAATTCATAATGCAAGAATTCCTACATATTTGTTTCATCCAAAAATTGTGCTGGCTGGCTGTTATTATTGCTAATAAATTTACTAATAAATTTGATGCCTGCCCATCAAATCTGCCTTCACAGATGTAATAGTGTTGTGACTGATGTTAGCATGGCCTGTTTTATTCCTCAGGAGAGTATGTAAATCATCCAGAGCAACTTTCCAATTTTGAAAAAGAGAGGCCCACTTGCAGGCAAAAGTCTCTGGGTCCAAGCATTGTGTGTATGTGTATTATTTACTCAGAATATTAAAACAGAACTAATTTCACAGATGAGGTCCAAGCTTTTGAGGATGTCTCTGAATGTTTTGTAATATTCTGGCCGCTGTCTGTATCTCCTCCCCTTGAATCTGTACTAATCTTTGTGACTGGTTCACAGGGAAATAGCATGCAGCAGATGTGATAATGCATTACTTCTGAGGATGGTTCAGAAAACATCAAGCAGCTTCTGACTGGTTCCCTGGGCATGCTACCTCTGGAGTATCCAATTGCTATGTAAGAAGTGTAACTACCAAGAGGCCTTCATGTCTCAATCAGGGGATATGGTAGAATCCCAAGCTGACCTCCAGGCAGGAAACCAACAGTACCTGCCAGTCTTGCAAGGGAGCTATCTTGGATGCCCATTCCACAAAGCTTGCTGATGATTGTAGCCCAGTGGACATCTGACAGCAACTTTACAAAAGGTTGTAAATAAAGACTGTCCTACCAAGCACTCTTCAAATTCCTGCTATGACTGCAATGTCATGATTAAAGTAAAATGGTTATTTCAAGTGACTAAGTTTTGGGATAATTTGTTATATAGCAATAATAAGTAGAATGATTTTTAAATAAAGAATATAGTGACAAATGAATGGAAGACTTAAAAGTAAGGCCTGAAATTATACTACTACTAGAAGAAAACACAGGAGAAAAGCTTCTTGACCTTGGCCTGGACAAGGATTTTTTAGTTATTACCCAAAAGCACAAGAAACAAAAGCAAAATTAGACAAATAGGACTTCATCAAACTAAAAAGCTTCTGTACTGCAAAGGAAACAACAGAGTGAAGAGACAACCTACAAAATAGGAGAAAATAGTTGCAAACCTTACACACCTGATAGGGTGTTACTGTTCAAAATATGTAAGGAATTCAAACAACTCAATAGCACAAAAACAAATAGCCTAACTTTAAAAATTGGGCAAGGAATCTGAAAAGAATACACACAAATAGCCAACAGATATATTCAACATTGCTAATCATCAAGGAAATGCAAATTAAAACCACAATGAGCTATCACCTCACACCTATTAGGGTGGCTATTATCACAAAAATAAGAAATATCAAGGGTTGGTAAAGGTGTAGAGAAATGGAAACAATTTTACATTGTTAGTGGGTATGTAAATTGTTACAACAGTACTGGAAAACTGTATGGAAGTTTTCTTTAAAAATTAAAAATAGGCCTACAATTTGATCCAGCAATCTCACTACTGGGTATATATCCAAATGAAATGAAATCAGTCTGTTCCAAAGATATCTAGACTCCCACACTCATTATGACATTGTTTATAATAATCAATATATCAAAAGAACCTAAGTGTCTATCAACAGATGAATTGATAAATAACATGTGGTATATGTACACAATGAAATTGTATGCAGTCTTAAAAAGAAGGAAATCCTATCATTTGAGACAACATGGATGAACCTGGAAGACATTAGTTAAATTAGATAATTGAGGCACTGAAAGGCACATACTGCACAGTCTCACTTACATGTGGGAATGAAAAAAGGTGGACTCATTGGAGCAGAGAATAGAATGATGGTTAACACAGTCTCAAGAGCAGGTGGGCACTGGGGAAATGTTTGTCAGGAAATACAAAATTGCAGTTCTACAGGAGGAATAAATTCTGGAGATCTGTTGAAAAACATTGTGACTACAGTTAATAATTATCATATTGTGAAAATTGCTGAGTAGATTTTGAATGCTCTCATCAACAGAGAAATATGTGAAGTAATGGATATTTTAAGTAGCTTGACTTACTCATTCTACAATGTATACATCTATCAAAACATCATGTTGTTCACCATAAATATAGTCAATTATTATTTGTCAATTTAAAAAAAGAATATAGCAAAGGATAGATAGCAAAATTACCTTGGATTGTTTTTTGTCTCTTGGTTTCCTGAAATTTCTGCTTTGTCTTTTTATTCTAAAAACTCCAACAGATTAAGTTTAGCTTCATAGATTTTGGTTTTTTATTTTGACAAGCAATCTAAAAGGACTGATTATCAATTTAATATTTCTTTGTGCATAGTAACATATCTCATAATTTTCTCATCTCTTTATCTATGATTTAATCACATTTATAATTCCTACTATGTATTTATTAACACTCTTATTCTTTATACTTGATTAGATAGTCTAGTAATTCCCTTTTTTATCTAATTTTTGAAACAAAAACTTCTTGAATTTATTATGAGTTATTTCTCATTTTTAGTTCACCAGTTTGTTTTCGTCTATATTAATATAATTTTCATATATTAATATATTTATTCTACTTTGTTTTTGTTGTCATGAATCTTTTTAAGTTGAATACTTATTCATTTATTCTTTAATAAAAGCAGTCTATGAACTTGCCAATTAGAAAATAAAGATTAAGATTTGCTTTTTTCTTGACTCCAAAGTTATAATCTAATACAATGTCTTCTTTATAAAAATTAATATTTATTTTCTAGAGCAGTTTTAAGTTTGCAGAAAAATGAAGAAGATAGTACAGAGTTCATTTTTCTCCAAGATTACTAACCTATTGCATTAGTATGGTCTATTTGTTACAATTGAGGAATCAATATTGATACAATTTTAATAACTAAAGCCCATAGTTTATTTTAGGGTTTGCTCATTATATTATGCAGTTATATGTATTTTAACAAACGCATAATGCCATATATCTACTCTTGACATACATACAGAATATCATAGAGAATAGCTTCACTGTCCTAAAAACCCCCTGCATCCCATCTGTTCATCCTTCCTCCTGCTTCCCTCTCCCCTGGCAACCACTGATCTTTTTACTATCTCTATGGTTTTGCCTTTTCCAGAATGTTATATAATTGAAATCATTCATTATGTAGCCTTGTCAGACTGGGCTTCTTTCACTTGGTAATAGGCATTTAAAATATCTTTGTGTCTTTTTGTGGTTTAGTAGCTCATTTGCTTTTATCATGGAATAATATTCTAGTGTATGGATGGAACACAGTTTGCTTATCCATTTACCTATTAAAGGATACCCTGGTTGCTTCAAGTTTTTAACAATTATGAATAAGGCTACTGTAACTATTCAAGTGCAAATTTTTGTGGGGACGTAAGTTTCCCATTCATTTGAGTAAATACCTAGAAGCATAACTGCTGGATTTAGCTTTGTAAGAAATTGCTCAACTGTTTTATAAAGTGGTTGTGTCATTTTGCATTTCCACCAGCAATGAATGAAAGTTCCCATTGCTGCCCATTTTTGCCAGCAGTTAATATCATTAATGCTTTTGATTTTAGCTGTTCTAGTAGGTGTATAAGGCTCTCTTAATGTAGTTTCAATTAGCAATTTTCTAACGCCATCTGATGTTGAACGTCTTTACCTATGTTTGTCATCTGTATATCTTCTTTGGTAGGGTGTCTGTTCAGATCTTTTCCCATCTTTAATTGCTTTCTTATTGTTGAGTTTCAAGAGTTCTATGTTTTAAATACAAAGTCTTTATCAAATATGTGTTTTTGCAAATATTTGTCCCCAGTCTGTGGCTTTCTTTCTCTTAATACTGTCTTTCATAGAGCAGTTTTCTGTTGTTGTTATTGTTTTTTAAAATTTTAATGAGCCTAACTCATCCATTTATTCTTTCATGGATCATGCTTTTGGTGTCGTATCTAAAACCTCATCGCCAAACCCAAGATCATCTATATTTTCTCCTACGTTATCTTCTGGAAGTTTTATAGTTTTACATTTAACATATAGGTCAATGGTCCATTTTTAGTTAGTTTTTGTGAAACATGTAAGGTCAATGTCTACATTCATTTTTGTGTTTGTAAATATACAGTTATTCCAGCACTCTTTGTTGAAAAGACAATCCTTTTTCCATTGAATTGCCTTTCTCCTTTGTCAAAGATCTGTTGACATTGTATCTGTTTGTATTTTTGGATCCATTTCTGTTTTTTCTGTTTTATGTTGATATATTTGTTCTTTCATTAATACCATACTGTTTTGATTACTCAGTTATATAAGAGAGTATATTATACTTTATTTTTTAAGTGTGATAATTTATGAATTTCTTACAAATTAATCTTTTTGCACTCTAATTTACCTCAGACAATAATTTTTAAAAGTAGTTGCTCGAGATTCATTTTATGGCTTATATTATGGGTTGAATTGGGTCATTCAAAAAGATAAGTTGAAGTCCTAACTTCTTGTATACCTAAAAATTCATGTGCTGCCTTGATGTCTTTGAGCCTCATGGGGCCCCAAAGTTCTAACCAAGAGCTCCCCTGCTCTCACCAGGTATACCCCCTACTTCGTGAGACGGGCTCCCCACTCTGCTAGTGCCCATCAGCTGGTCTACATGTACTCCACTCGGCTATCAACCTAACAGTCTTCAGCTGCCTGCCAGCCTGTAAAATTATTTAAAGAAACCAATCACATGGTCTTACGGGAAACACAGGCACCCCACTCCCTGGTTACTATAAAGCCTTCCTCCCACAACTCCTACTGGTTCGCTCTGCTCCCAAATGCAACCTCCATGTGGCCCTGAATGGTATGCAGTGTTTCTCTCACTGAGATTATGAGTGTCACTAATAAACTGCTGCCAATCTTACCTGTCCAGTGGAGACTGTTATTTGTCTGGCCATCTTGTATTATTCAGGGTGTTATTCATCAACAGGATATGTAGGTGTTGACCAGAATACCCTGGTGCCTGTGAATAGAACCTTATTTAAAAGTAGGGTCTTTGTTAAGATGAGGTCTCAGAGAGAAAGGAGGAACATGTTATGGATACTGGAGGAAACGCCATCCTTGTTATAAAGTGTTAGAGGATTTGGCTGAATTGTTCTGCTGTAGGATGGAAAGTAGGATCTGTAAGCCAGTGATCTTATATATTCATCTGAAGACATTCCCGAGAAAGTACAGAAGATGCTTTCTGATTTCTCCTTGCTGCTTATGGTAAAATGTAAGAGGAGGAAATACATTTAGGAAGAAACTGCCAAGCAAAAAGGAACCAGCACTTGATGATTTGAAAAATCCTTGGCTGATCCAGATAGCATGCTCTGAAGAGAAGTGCAAGTGTGTGGCTGGACGACCTATTGCTGGAGAAATTCAGTGTGTTCCTTACTGATCCGATTAACTATACATCAAAAACAGTTCTAGTTTGGGTTGAAGAGTATAGAGAGGAGAAGGGCGTACAAAGACTGAGGCAGATATTGGAATTATGCTGCCAAAAGCCAAGGGATGTCCAGGATTGCTGATAACTGCCAGAAGCTAGGAGAGACCCGGAAGGAAACAGCTTTGCTGACACCTTGATTTCAGACTTCTAGCCTTCAGAACTGTGAGAAAATACAGTTTTCTTCTAGCCTTCAGAACTGTGAGAAAATACATTTCTGTTGTTTTAAGGAGACCATTTTTTACAGCAATCCTACGAAACATATAACATATATATATATATATACATAAACATATACGTAACGTGTATATATGTTTCCTAGGATTGCTATAAATATGGTTTTTATATATATATGTATATACACACACAATTTATTGTTGTTGTCACAAAGTTATTGGACAAGAATAAAACAATTTTCTCTACTTGTATAACACAGACACACTTGGCCTATTAATTTCATTATTAAATATCTGTACATCCATGTGTATTTTTCACACTTTGCCATGACAAATAAGATAAATGTCCACTAAAGTCTCCCATTGCTATGTTCTTTCAATTATTTTCTAATTTTTAAATGTATTTCTATGCTAGGTTTATTTGCAAACTAATTTAAAGCTAGTATTCCTTGTGACTTACATCAACCATTAACTACGATCTTTTTTTTAATTTTTGCTTTCTTTCTCTTTTTAATTTCAATTATTTAATCTTGCCTATTGAATCTAAGCATTTGTTTTGTATTTTGTTGTTAATGTTGCTTTGAAAGTGATGTTCTTCTCTGTAGTGTTGATTTTTCTCTTTCATTTATTGAACTTTGCCAACTTGGTTTTATTTTTATTTCCTTTTTTTTTTTTTTTTTTTTAACCAAAATCTCTCCTTTGAACTGTGCTCTATTTTGTGAATTGTTTTACAAATTTTGTTTGTGTCAGGAAATCATGTCTTGTAACATCTCTAAGAGAATAAAGAACGCATTATTTTAACTCTTTTTTTTCCCAGGGTAAATTATGTATATTTTAAAAAATTTGCCTTTACTTATGATCCTTCTTCTTAAGTGTATTTTTATATTTTTTCATTTTAAAAATTTCGATTAAGGTTACAAACATGTAGTACGAAAAATCAAAAAGTACAAAGACATAAGGAAAAAAAATATCCCTGAACCAGCCCCACTCAAATCTTCACATTAGAGGCAACTTCTTTTAATACTCATGGATACTCTTTTTTATATTTCCAGATTTCTATATTGAGCTTTACAACTATTTCTGCTTGTTCTTCAATGTTATAGGTTATAGATTTTATGCTGCCATTCTACTACCTTTTTTTTTTTTTTTGAGACGGAGTCTCGCTCTGTCGCCCAGGCTGGAGTACAGTGGCCCAATTTCGGCTCACTGCAAGCTCTGCCTCCTGAGTTCACGCCATTCTCCTGCCTCAGCCTCCCAAGTAGCTGGGACTACGGGCACCCACCACCACGCCCGGCTAATTTTTTGTATTTTTATTAGGGACAGGGTTTCACCGTGTTAGCCAGGATGGTCTTGATCTCTTAACCTCATGATCCGCCTGCCTTGGCCTCCCAAAGTGCTGGGATTACAGGCTTGAGCCACTGCGCCCAGCCCTCTACTACCTTTCTTACACCAACCTACCCTGCCTTGAGCTCTCTCCATGCTCATCACTAAACACTCTTCTGCTCCTTCAGTGTGTTTATTCATAATGCAATTTGGTAAATTAGTATTTGATGCTTATATTATTATGAACACATAACTATTATGACTATATAACTGAGTCACTAAGGGTGCTATGCATACACTGCTTTTCTTGTACAATTTCTTTTTTCTGCCCCTAAAGTTGATAAATACCTTAACTTTTTGTTTGCTTTTTGCCTTAGTTTCTGTGCAATTATCATTAGCTCAGCTCACAACTTTCCAAAATAACAACAAAAAAGGCAAAACAAAACAAAAACCAATAAAAATCTTTTATAGTGGCTAAAGGCACCAGGTAGTCCTTCCTATTAATCCCTCACTCCATACGCCCAAAGACATCCTTCCTGGAAGCTCCCTTACTTCCACTTCAAAATAATTAACATCTGGCTAGTAGAAATTTGGCTTTATCTAAAGAGAGCTCTGCTTTTTACCAGGCTCCTGGGGACAGAGGGTAACCTCTAAATCCCTGGAATTTTCTAAGTAATAGGAATGTCTTTGTTAATTATGGCAGGCCCTTTTAGTTTATCCTAACAAGCTAACTCAGGATGAGGCCAGGCACACTGGTAGTTCTAAGGTTAAAGGGTAACCATGCTAGAAAGGCCAAATATGTCATTAGAGGTTTGAGGAATGACCCACATGATATCAATCTGACCTCTAAGGATGGAAAGGCACAGAAATTAAGTCTAACCATGTGGATAATGACTCAGTCATGCCTAAGTAATGAGATCCCAATAAAACCTCTGCATAACAAGCTCAGGACAATTTCTCTGATTGGCGATACTCTGAACATTGCCACATATTGAGGCTAAGAGGGTAACATACCCCTGAGGTTGTTGGAAGTTTCACATTTAGAACCTTCTCAGAGTCTGCTTTATATATCTCTTCCTTTGCCTTGTTTTACTTTATATCCTTTTGCTGTAATAAACTATTAGGTTGGTGCAAAAGTAATTGTGGTTTTTGCCATTAAAAGTAATATTAGTAATATTAGTAAGTAATATTTATTAGCAGTATTAATATTAATTAGTTGTTAATAGTAATATTAATTAGTAGTTAAAAAGTAATATTAGTAAGATAACACTTCCTTGAATTGTATGTCCTTCTAGCAAATTATTGAACCTAAGGGGGCCCATAAGGACCCCCCAAATTTATATGCAGTTGGTCAGAAGTGAGAGAACGTCTGAAAACCAGTGAATTTGTAGCTGGTATTTGAATTGAGGTCAGTCTTGTGGGGACTGTTCCCTCAGACTTTGCACTTTAGCCAAACTCATTGCAGTTGGTGGCAGAAGTCCGGCCGACTTGGCAGTCTGGATGACTGTGCTGTTAACTTCATGTTTGGCTAATTCAGGGAAATTTCTAAGTCTGTTGCCCAGCTATAGTACTACATCTTTCCTTAACTAGCATCCTGAGTATTTTCTTTAATTCTTTTCTGTGTGAATCTTCTCTGTTGTGGATGCCATGTTTTTGTTTTCTAATTTATGACCTTAGTAGATTCCAGAGAAAAGCTCAATATGGGATGAAATCTCGTATGTTGAAGAGTCACTTGGTTCTACGTATATGTCATTACTATTTGAGTTTGTACAGACATCTGGGTAGGAAAATGTTTTTCCTCAAAATCTGAAGGGGTTCTTCTATTGAAATCTTGCTAAATCCATCCCATGATATTATTGCTTTTCTTTCTTTGGAAACCTTTAGTTTCTATTTCTGCTGTTATGAAATTTTTATAGTATATTTACTGTGTGTATTGTGTAGAGTCTTTTTTTTTTTTTTTTTCATTCGACGTAAGTCACAGTAGGGCCTTGCAATCTAGAAGGATTCATGCTCTTCAATTCTGGCAAAATTTCTGGCAAAGTTTTGTTTTATAATTTTTTCCCAAGTCTTCTTTGTTCTCTCCCTTTGAAACAACTATTGATCAATTATTAATCAGCCAGGATTGTTGTCTGAATTTCTCATGTTTTCTTTCTTCTATCTTTATTTATTCATTTTCTTTTGTACTTATATCTGGAAAAGTTCCTGGTTTGGGAACTTACTTTGATGTATGTTTTTTCTTCTGTTTATTTAATTGGAAATGCTTACTCCTTGTTTTGTTTTAATGTTTGCTGTTTTTTTTTTGTTTCATATTTGTTTTGTTTTCATTTTTATTTATTTTGGAAATTTTTAGTTCATTTAACTAACTGTAGTAACTGAGATACTATTTAAAATATTTAACAACCTCTGTGACACAGATAGCAACACCTCAGAATGGTCTCAAGACATTTATTGTGTCATGAGTACTAGCTGAATATCAGACATGGAACTTTTATATGCTATTTATTGTTACCTCTTTTTATGTTTCTTACATTTTCTTTTTATTCAACTTTGGAAGATACAGATTTTTTAATATTATTTTTATTCTAATAAAGTCATGGTTGAAAATTCTACATGAAAAGTGAATTGACCTTATATTTCTGAAATTATTAATTGCTTACAAAATAGTATTCATTGACCTATTTATATTTAAGATAAAGAAATGCACTCAATTTAATTTTTCCACATCTTTTATTTTCAAACTTACAGATTTTGTTGGTCTAATTTTTTATAATATTCAGATTTTATTTTTCTGTTTCTATGTGATTCAATATCTTATGTATTTAACATTTCAAATAATTATGCAGATTGATTTGTAAAAATATTTTAAATCATTTTTAGCCTCAGTTTTAATTTCTATATGAAATTAAAACAGATGGAATCTAAAATATATTTGCTTCCTGCAATAATTTGTTTTCAAAATTGTGCTCTTTGTCTACCTCCTGAGAGTTATGTTTATTTATCTTTGCCATAAATCTTGTGTATGTGCATGTTTTCTATCTTTGAGTCATTAATTATCTTTTTCACCCTCTTTGTCTCCAAAACTTTAGATATTACATCTCTTAGGTGATGCTACACTTTCTACTCTGATGTTATTAGAACTGTTGGATCTTAAACTGTGTGTTTGATGCAGGCTCAGTGACCCAGAAATCTAAAGCAAATTGATGAGAAAAGCATCCAGGAAGACTTAAAACAATCTGATTTTGAAATCATCTTCTCTCTCTCTGATTCCTTTTCTATGCTGGATTATGCCATTCTGCTTTGCTAAGGACAGTGTACTGGACAAAGATACACGTGATAATTTCTCTAATTTTCTGGCATGTGGATAGTATCCTTCTACAGAAATGGTGCATTCCAGGTCACATTTTTTGTGTATGAAGAAAATCACTAACAAATAAACACGGAGTCCAGAGGGCCTTAATTTTAAACACAAACTAATCAGATTTCCATTTGTGTTTTCTCATAAAGTTATTTTGTTAAATTAAAATGCCTTTTTACTTACTCATAGAACCAATGACTATGGGACATATCCTGCTGGTCACAAAACTGTAACCTTACTTTGAGGATGAAAAAGGCAAAACCGGGCAGAGAAATTCTCAGCAGGAATATTTAACGTCAGGCTAAGATTCAAGTTGCTTTAATAAAATTAAAGTTTAGTGGGAAATTCACCAAAATATATATTTTAGGCTATTGTTTCTTTTAAAACTATTAACTAATTTATTGTTATGAATTAATGTACTAATTTAAAATTCTGTGTCTTACAAGAAGAAAACAAAATGCTGATCTAAGTAATCTGCTTTGTTAAAAATGCTCGATTATATTGAAAACAAATTATAAATGCTTTTTAATCAACAAGCAGAAAAAATGTTTATTTCCATCTCAAGTTACCTATGGATAAAGCATTCCTATTCAGACTCTGTGGCTTTGTCCAGCTTTATAAACTAAAAGCATCATTCATAAACAGTTGATAATACTTTGTAGTTTTGTTATTTGAAAGATGAAGCAAACCTTTTTGTCAGTTGAAATAAGAAAGCTTAGTCAATGGTGTGAGGGCAATATTTTGAAACTAACAAATGATTATCAGGAGCAGTCCTGGAGGCCTATTAAAAAGGCCAAGTGTGTACCTACATTTCACAACTCCATTCAAGGTAGCCAGGAAGATGCATTGGGCTTATCCAAAGAGTGTTGATATTTACCTCCCAGTTAATTTACAGAATTATTTGGAATGTTATTAGGGTTCATTAGATTCCAGATCAAGTGTACATAGATAATAGATGTAATGCTTGATATTATAAATTCATTGCATGAAAATATTAATCTAATCTAAAAAGTCACCTAATAGAAATATTCTAAAACATAGGTTAATATAAATTATTCTGAGACACACATATATACACATACACATGCACACACACACACAAACCTAATGTCAAAATGTCTCTAGGATTACACACTTAGAAGTTAGAAACATGGGATTTGGAGTCATATAGATGTGGGTTTTGAAGTCTAACAATTTAACTTCAGTCGTACGCTAATTTTTACAGATGTTCCACTTCAGTCAGCCACAGTTTCCTCATCGATAAAATCAAGATGATACTACAAATTTACAGATTAATGTAGATTTAAATGAGAAGTCACACACATACATGTATATATATTCAAACGTGTCTTTCTATACACCTTTATCTATATTATAGCTATAGCTATCTATCTCTCCAACTATTTTTTCTTTTGTCTGTATCTGAGCCTAGTATTCCATCACACAGAAAATGGACACTATCTCAGGAAAGCAATATAAGTCTAAAAAATAATAGAAAAAGGAGTATCTTCTTGCATTTTGAGTTTTAGAGGCCGCAACACAGAGTAGAATGGAAAGAACTCACGGCAGACTACATTCGAGATGAGTGAAAGCAAAGATGCCATCATCAACCACCTTTGATTACCATCAAAATAGAAATGACTCTCAAGACTATGGAGAAAGGAGACATCAAAGAAATGAGGAGAGTTTGGGTCCTTCAAAGGGACCTCTAAACTCTCCTTTGTTGGTCATTCCCTGTGGAGATGACAAGCATAAGTTTATGAGAATGGAACACAGGGAATCTGGGCTTCTATCTCAGGTTGACCCCTAAAAAGAAAGTACCCAGAAAATAAATAGTATTTATAGAAGTATTTATAGAAGAGCAGGGCTTGGAGAGCATCACGTTTCCTTTAATATTGCACAGTATAGGAATAGAAAAATGATTTTTTGTGTGCCTAACAGTGGCATAGAATTTATAGTCGTTGAACTTGAAGGGCTATTATTTGCCAGAATACAGGAAAATCCGTCATTCACCTGGGTAGATCCAAATGAAATAGCAGGTGGGGCAGTAACTGTATCAACAGTTGCCAAAAATTGGCAACAACTGGTTATCCTCCTCTAATATCTTGCCCTTATCCCACCCTCTAATTTGTGGGTACTATGTAAGGCCCCTTGGGAATCTGACACAATGCAGAGGAAAATGGGAGCTAGGAACCAAACTAAGTGAAATGAAGTCTTTGTCATTCCCTAAGAGTGGACATTTGAAATTAGGTAAAATTTTAGGTGGACAAACAAGCATAACAAAGCAAAAAAACTCCTGCACAGTTTGTGGACTGTTTTAATTAAGCGTTTCATGAAGAGTTGCTAATCAAATACTATTTTGAACCAGGCCTGACTCTCATCATTTTCAAAACACTTGGCCTACTCTTCTTGAATTGTTTTACTTTCATTGAACTGTTCCGTCAATCCTCTTATCAGATACAAATGAAGAAGAAAGCATACCACATCTTACAGTCGATGTATTTTTAAACCAGCTTCAAAGAGGGAGTGGTTAGATATGTGTTAAAAGAAGCTTTCCTCCCTCTTTTTATTATATCAGTATCATTTTCTTTATTGAACATTTCATAGAGGAGTTCTATTGTAGCAGCCACTCCTATTTGTCAGTTAGCACTATCAAAGGAGTTGTAGGAGGAGTGTAATTACCAAATATTTCTAGCCTGGTGAAGTGGATAATGAGAAGTGCAGTGAACATGGATTTGGAGTGTGTATGTGTGTGCGTATTTGTGAACCAGCATTTAGATTCTCTTTATTATTCCCATGTTTAACAAAAAAAGTCTATGTTTTGAACATTACTGCAGAGAAGGGATCTAATTTTAGCAAAGTGAAGAGGGGGTGCCTGCCTGAACTGAATAGTGAGGGAGCCTCTCAAAAATAAATCTATGGCAGACATTGAATCATGCAGACATTAAAGAATTTTTTAAGAATCAGGTTTACCAAATATTCAAGAGATAGTGTTTTTCCACATCTATAAGGACATTGAATCTCAAACCATTGCATCCCAATAGTGCATTCAAATCTTAAAGACCCAATACTATATTTTACACATTCATTTGAGGTGAAAACAATTTTCTTTTGTCTGTCATCAATGCATACCTTTCAGCAGAAGAAATAATGGCAAAATAGAATAGAAAATATTTTAATGACACAAATAGCATGATTACATTGTCTTCTCCGAATTCTTCATTAGTTGTAAGTGCTTAATCAACAAATTTAAAGCTCGATATACTTCAAAAGAATTTGAGCAAATTTGTTTATATTAGTTTGCCTTATTGATAACGGTGTCTAGTCACACAACTTGTTTATGTATAAACTTTATTATACAAAGGAAGGTGAGATTATTGAAGGTTCTCTTCATCAGTGGCCCAGTCCTACATTTCCTAACTCAGAGGTACAAATAAAGTTTTCCAGTAGACCAGAATGCTAGTGAATGTCACCTATCAGAACCTGAGCTGAGTAAAATTCTCCACCTGTTACAGCCTGGATATACACTTCTCAAAGACTAGCATGTATGTGCCAAGATGCTTCTGTTCAGGTTGGCTTGATACCTGTTGGTAACGATCATATCTATAAAGCGGCACACCTTTGTGGCTAAGCTCTTTCATTTTTAACATTCTTATACAAAGTCTGGTCACACCGTCACAATCTAGTGATTGTAAGCCTCAACAAATCACAGCACAAATCAAGTGCATTTTATTGATGTCAGTCACTAGGAACACCACCAAAATGCTTGGGCATATATAATCTTGCCTTTCGTGTATTAATTATAATCCAAGAAGTTTGAATATACATTTTCCCATCATTATTTAAAAGTGTTAAATAGCCTCTCTTCATTATACATTATGTCTATGAATTTATGTACACATATTTCTTCTGGGTATAATTATAGGATGAAGGTAAAGAGAATTTTGAGTATGCCAAATAGATATGGAAAATAGAAAAACTGTACCAAAAGCAAGAGGAAATAATCAGTAGTTACAAAGTAGAAGAAAAGACCATCAGCGTTTTGCAGAGATGAATTAACAAAGGGTCCCAAAAATAGATTTGAATCCCATAGCTCAATTGCATGTCTCCAGAAAAATGGATCCTCTGATGGGCTCTACTAATTGTAATTAAATCACAGTAGAACATAACAAATCAAATAGTAAACTGAGGTAGCAAGAGCTGCAGCCAAGTCTTTATAGTAAACATGGGTAATACTGAGTGGGCACTTTGTGCTGAACACAGTTCGAAGGTCTTCACATAAAGACCAGCTCAGGTGTCAAACCTACTGTTTAAGTGGGTATCATCATGATCTTTATTTCACAGATAATGTAATCCATTTTCTGGCCAAAGTCAGAAAATGGTTGTCCAAAGTTAAGTAACAAATA
The DNA here is from genome assembly GCF_029289425.2 of Pan paniscus. Lineage (NCBI taxonomy): Eukaryota > Metazoa > Chordata > Mammalia > Primates > Hominidae > Pan > Pan paniscus. Next base: position 49,852,002 of record NC_073261.2, on the reverse strand, counting down.
AGAGGTTTTGAATTCAGGAGGGGATTTGAACTCAGGCATTGGATTCCAGAGCCTACCAGCTATAACCTACACAAAATAAAAGCTAATTACTTCTGTATAACTCTAACCTGGTAGCAGGAAGAACATGGGCTGACAGGTAAACCACAGTCTTATTGTTGACTCTGATTTGGTGCTAGTTGACTGGAAACCTCATAGAAGACACTCAGGTTAATACTGGATCACCAAACTGGGTGAAAATCAGAAGTAAGCCAACAATATCCTGCCCTCAGTAGTAAGTCAAACTTAGTAAGGATAATCAGATGATCAAACTCATTAAAATAATAGACGATTTCTATTTTTAAAAAAGGATTTTTTTACATCTTTAGTTACTGTATTTTAGAAAAAAGTAATTAAAAATAGTCTAGAAAATGAGACAATGCAAAAATACTGTCTTATGCAAGTCCTCATATAAGTACTGATGATGCTCCATCTCCACACCCCACTCCCAGTGTTCCTCTTGAGGGAGCTCCTTGGCTAGCTGCTGTTCCTTACCTGATAAAGTGACTCTAGTAGACATTTGTCATTTTGAAGGCTCCCTACATTTATTGCATAATTTCTAATTCTGGATAATTTCCAACCTGTTATGGTTTGGATGAGAAGCAGAGCTTCACCTCACACAAGTGAAGCTGTCACTCTTCTAGTCACATGGCCAATCAGAAGTTCACTAAGGATGAAGTTCCTTATTGTCAATCAAGAGAGCAATGGTATAGAACAGATGAACTTCTTTCTTGGCCTTCAGAAGCTTCATTGATTCATGCCTATTTTCCATTCTTGCCTTCAGCCTTCCTTCAAATCTGTTAGCTCCTGTTATCTCTCCAATAATTTTCCTAATTGATTGATTTCCTATTATTTACAATAGAAGGTTTTGTAATTGATTTGGTAATCAGATCCCTCAATCTGTATTTAACATGAAGGTTTCCTGCCTATACAGTGTTGTGGTGGTCTTCCATGAAGTTGATCAGGTATGCTGGTGCCTGTGCCTATATATGCTCTTCCAAATGCCCATCGAATACTAGAAGTCCCATTTTCCCCTGGTAAGCAAAATTAATCACCAGAGCCATGCATCCCTTTCATCCTATTCCATTGGTGACATGATGTGATTGAAATAGCAGTATGGGTCTCTGTGCTTCTGGCTTAAAAATGTGTGTGTGTGTGTGTGTGTGTGTACGTACGTACGTGTGTGTGCCGTAAAGAAAAGGAACTTCCCCTGGGTATTACGACAATAGAAAACTAATCACAAACTCATTTAATTGTTGTCATTAAAATATACTGTTACCTCCACTTAAGCAGATGAGGAAATACAGACTCTGAGCTGTTTGAGTTTGGAACTCCACACTGTTGTCTGTGCTATCCCATAAAGATTCTCTCTATGTCAAGAATGAAGCAGGAAAAGACAGACTCTGGGAACCACTTAACTGTTGGACTAAGAAGTTCATGGAATAAAAGGGGCAGAGGAGTCCTTAAAGTCAGCTGTATGGGGATGGTAACTCAATAGCGAGCCCCTTCCACGTCTCCTATTCTTGACTGAGTGAAGAACAGCCAAGTCAAGGAAGGTTTATTCCTCCAGGCTGGGTTCAGCATTTTTTTTTTTCCCAGGCTGGAGTGCAATGGGTACATCTCAGCTCACTGCAACCTCCACCTGCCAGGTTCAAACGATTCTCCTACCTTAGCCTCCCAAGTACCTGGGATTACAGGAGTCCACCACCACACCCAGCTAATTTTTATATTTTTAGTAGAGACGGGGTTTCACCACGTTGGCCAGGCTGGTCTTGAACTCCTGATCTCAGGTGATCTGCCCGCCTCGGCCTCCCGAAGTGTTGGGATTACAGGTGTGAGCCACCGTGCCTGGTGGGGTTCAGCTTCCTTAAGGGTCTGAGTGTAAAAGACATTGCTAGGGTGACTGGAATCTGAGTGTTAAGAAGGGACCCTTTCTTCACCTTAGACCATCACTGTCTTTGGTCCTCTTTCCTAAATTTAGGAGCAAAACTTCTGTAAGCCTCTCAAGAGGCACAAATGGTTCACAGAGAAGGAGCTGGTAGTTCCATTGGCCAAGGGAATCGTCCCTCTCACTCTCTAGCCAGTTTGACTCAATTTAAAATAGCCTACCCTTTATAGGGAGTCTGAGCCAAAAAAAAAAAACACATGAAATAAACTGGACACCTTAACTGACCTTCCCAGCCACCAAGTGACCCAGAGAGACCTGTTGAAGCTTTCTACATGCCTAGCCTTCCTCATCCAGAACAAGGGGAGGGCCATGTAGAGATTTTCTGGAGGCCCTGTGACCAAGTTGTATCTAATGGATCTGTATCAATTATTTGAGCATTTTTTTTTTCTTTAAGAATTTCTTACATTTTTTAAATTAAAATTTTTCCTTTTTTTTTTTTTCTTAATTTGGCTGGCTTGAGTTTTCATGTGATAAGTCCGATTAAAAAGCTTGAAAGTCTCCTGTGCTGTATTAATGATATGTATGTATGTTTATAAATGTTTATGCTGCAAAGTGGCATATAATTATTAAGTGAATCATTTTCTATTCATTTATTTCATTAGTTATTTTAAATTTTCTTCAGAAATTTTATTAAGCATAATATTAAACTGATTTTTTATGAATCTTCACATTTGTCAAAAAATTGATTTCACATACCTAATGAAACTTGTATTTAAATTATAAACAATTGAATGCTGATTTCTCAACAGTTGAATTGCTGGGTTTATTATATTGAAACAATATTTATGACTGTGTTTAAAACAAAATACACCATTTAATAATACTAGTACTTTATTGCTTATTTCCTTGATGCTAGTATTTACAATTATCTCTAACTTAACCAATTTTAATGTTTAAGAGCTTATTTTTCAGAAAAACTGCATAGGTGCTATTTTTCATGAACTCTTGCATATATAAGCATATCTCTGTAAATGAACGACACTTTGACTGAATACAGTGAAACTGGATTAGTATCATGTTCTTTATAAATATTACAGTGCATTACTTTAATTTTGTTTGATATTTGAGGTTTAGAAGAAAAGTTAAGGGCCAATTTAATTTTTATCCATTGTAATCAATTCATTTCTTAACTTAGCTATTTGTAGGCTAGTTTTATTTTTTCTTATGCTTGTTGTTTATCGTTTTTTTTAAGCAAACATACCTTGGTATCCATTTTATTATTTATGTATTTTTTCTGAAATGCAGTGATTTCTTTTTTATCTGTGTATATTGAGTTAGCAAAAGTTTTCCTCTCTTTTATGTTCCATTTTTGCTTTTGTGTTTTGTTCTTCTTCAGGGAACATAATAATTTTTATTTTGACTCCGATTTTTATGCTGTATACTGTCATTTTCTTCATTATTCAAGTCTTTTTGTGCCTATATTTGAAACTCAAGAGATTTTCTTATATAGAACCATCTATATTCAATTATTCATATCACGTTATGTTTTTGAGTCTCATCTAGATTATCATTGCATTTTAAAATTTCCAGCCTTCGTATCACCATCATTTTTCTTTTTATATCAGGCATTTAAAAATTTGTAGTTTGTTTCTTTTTCATCTCAATCTGTTTTCTATTTGGAGTTCTGCTTTTTTCTTCCCCCCTCCCCCCCATTGAAGCCGTGTCTTTTCACATGGAATATGGGATTTCATACAACTTCCTGACATTTTCTTCTAGATTCTGCATTATTTTCAGTGTTACCCTTTTCTTCTGATTCTTTACAATATGTTTTCTCTTTCACTTACTTTGAAAGTTTTTTTATATGGACCTTGCATTGCTTTCATTTTCCTTTCTTCCTTCCTTCCTCTCTCTCTCCCTTTCTTTCTTTCTTTCTTTCTCTTTCTTTCTTTCTTTTTCTCTTTCTTTCCTTCTTTCTTTCTTTCTTTCTTTTTCTTCTTTCTCTTTCTCTCTCTTTCCCTTCCTTCCCTCCCTCCCTTCCTTCCTTCCTTCCTTCTTCTTTCTTTCTTTCCTCCTTTTTTTTTTTTTCGTTTGAGACAGGATCTCAGTCCATCATCCAGGATGGAGTGCAGTGGTGCAATCAGGGCTAATTGCAGCCTGCACTTCCCTGCCTCAGGTGATTCTCCCACCTTGGCCTCCTGAGTAGCTGGGACTACAGACACATGCCACCAGCTTTTTCTTTTCTTTTTATTTATTTATTTATTTTTGTAAAAGATGGAGTTTAGCCATCTCAAACCCAGGCTGGTCTGGAACTCCTGGGCTCAAGTGATCCTCCTGCCTTGGCCTCCCAAAGTGCTGGGATTACTGGCAGGACTCACTGCACCTGGCTTCCTTTCATGCTTTTAGCTAATTTTAAAACAAGATGAAATCTATTGATACTGAAATTTGATAGCAACAGTGTGACTAGATTATCTTCAAGTTCACTTTTTTTCCCTTTGTTGAGTAGAAGGCCCTCCTGTTCCAGTCTATAGCTGAAGGGCTGCTAACGCACATAGCTTCCACTCCCATTTCTGGTTCCTAGTATATTTTCAAAACTGAAAGGTGTAATTGACTCATTTCCTCATTATCTAACTGTTGTCTGGAGCCATGAACCAATGTAGGTCATAAAATATACTTTTTAGCATGTGCTGCTACTAGGATTCTTTTCTCTATCTAGGAAACCTACTACATTTTACTGTTGCCATACACCATCTTGATAAAATCAGCATGGGCTCAGTCAAGAGCTTGCATGCATGTGTGCGCCTGTCTATGCATGCATCCACCCATATATACACAGAGAATAGAGGACTTCAGATGGGAATACTTTTCTCCTAAGTTTATAGAGTTATAATGGAAGTTCAAACAAAGAGTTCTGTGCAGTGCTCCAGTTGTCACAGGTCATGTAATTATAGATGTCTGATAATCCTAGTTTTTAAATCTTTTTTGTATGTCTGCATTTATGGTTAAGACTGCATTTAAGGTAACTTAGCAAGCTCAAGTTTGAATCAAAATATCCCCTTGCCTTTATAATATATATACTCCTCAAACCTCAAACCAGAGACAAAAAAGAAAAAAAAAAAAGAAAAAATGAAAGAAAAAGATTTACGCTGAAGCTAATGAAGCTTAAGTTTCGAGGCTCTTCACTTACATGGGCCCCCGCCGGGGTCCTTACTGAGGAAACTAAAATCTGTTCAGATGGTCATTCCAAAATAAGATATTTTAATTGTAAATTACTAAGACCACTGTGTCTTTCCACCTGGATTTCTCCTACATAACACACCTTCCCTGTCATATAGTTTTGGAGTGGCTGTGGGCAATTTTGGGATCTGGCTAATGGGAAATTGACTTGCGGATACATGGCTAGTAAGGCAGTTTACTATGGGTTTATTGGGACCTGTTTATATGGTTTTTGATACTTCTTTATTCAATTTAATTTTCAGTCACTGTCTTAATACATAAATGGCTTCCAGGAATACTCCTACTACCCCAAGGACTAACTCTTCCCCAACCTTTGACTTGAGGATAGCAATGAAAAACTGATAATAAGTACAGTCAATTAAAAAAAAGTGTCTAAGTTTAGTCACTGCCCAAAAAAAATTGATAGAGGTTTTCATAAATGTGATAACAATCCTAAAATTTACAGAACATTACCGTAAAGAATGTGAAGCTAAAATAGGCATTTTTATACTATAAAGTGTTTGACCAATCAAATTAGAGAAAGATCAGTTTGTCTATTTTCTTTATAAAAATATAAAATTATTGTCATATGAATAGCTGATAACAGAGTAAGCTGCCAAAAATATAGAGGCCGGGCGCGGTGGCTCACGCTTGTAATCCCAGCACTTTGGGAGGCCGAGGCGGGTGGATCACGAGGTCAGGAGATCGAGACCACGGTGAAACCCCGTCTCTACTAAAAATACAAAACAAATTAGCCGGGCGTGGTGGCGGGCGCCTGTAGTCCCAGCTACGGAGAGGCTGAGGCAGGAGAATGGCGTGAACCCGGGAGGTGGAGCTTGCAGTGAGCCGAGACTGTGCCACTGCACTCCAGCCTGGGTGACAGAGCGAGACTCCGTCTCAAAAAAAAAAAAAAATATATATATATATATATATATATAGAAATATACTTTAAAGGTAAAAATAAAATAATCATTTTTGTGTGGAATTTGATGGTGTTTTTCAGATTTTTATAAGTTTATGCTTCTTTTTCCTCATTTGAAATCAGTAAGCATTTAGGTACCTTATTTTGTATTCATGTATTTGTATTTTTTAAGGAGGTGCTGCCTTCACACACACGCACAAAAATGGAGTAAGCAGGTCACATTACCTGGACCACTCCTGCACCAAGCGTTTGTCCCAAACAAATTCAGAAAAAAAATAAAATAATGAAATTATTAGCAATATGTTGAGATAAAAATGCACATGAAACATGTACTTCAAAGCTGAGCATTATCAGAAGACAATGAAACATAAGACAAATAAATATAAGTAGTCTTATTTGTATATGGGTTTATGTCTCTAAGCTAAAGTAAATCATACTTTTACTTATCGTTCATTATTTCCTTTTCACAGCCAAATCAGAATGTAAATGATGCAATTGAAATAATGAGCTGTAGGTATCCCACTGCTGGGGAACCAGATGAAATGTCATCCGCAACAAACAAAACGGTATATTGCACACAATAGGGATTTATCAGATTAGGCTTCCAGGCAAGGTGAAACAAGGTGATTTGCTTAAAGAAAAAAGATAATTTCATCTCCTATTGTACTATTTTAAAACAGCATTGCTTTCTGTGATGAGTCAGATAATGTTGTACCTATTATAACTTTTTTTATCAAGTCATTATAATAAAACAAAAACCTCAAGCATCAAAGATCCTATTTCCATGCAAATCTTCCTGGTAATAAAAGATGAGCAAAGAAAAATTAAAAAACTTCTGTAAGGAGCAGCCTCCAAATTAAATAGCATTTAAACAATTCTCATTAACTCTGAAATCTTTTTTACGTTTGTTCTTAATTGTTCTAAACAAGGAATTCTCTTAAATATACGTGGGTGCATCTTCTTTCAGCTACTTTCCCTTTTTAGGACTTATTTCATCTTTGAAATCAAAGAAGTATGTTAAAATTGCAAACAAAGTTGGTTTTTAATTAGGATGTTGGCAATTAGTTCACTCATTTATAACTCATTTTCTATCTTGGCTGGTTTTAATTTGCATATATCTTCAAATTACCTTTCTAAGGTAAATATTGCATTCTTTCCTACTCCCTTATAGATCACTCACAAACTTATGTTAGTACAGTAAAATAATTTTTATTATAATTAAAGAGAAATCTTAGTCACATCATAGTCAGATAACTCAATTTTTAGTTGTGAAGATCACAGAATAATCCATTACTAAAGATGGGTTTTATGGACTTGGTAGGCAAAAAATAATATCTACTTCTTATCTGGCAGAATAGTAGAGCACTTTAGTGGATACCAGAACCTCTTATTCTATGAAAAGTAGGGTATGATAATTTGGTTATTTCAATTAGAAAGAAAGAAATCATAGAAATATTAAAAAGTAAAATTATACTTCTGTGATGGTTAATATTGAGTGTCAACTTGATTGAATTGAAGTATGCAAAGTTTTGTTCCTGGGTGTGTCTGTGAGGATGCTTCCTGCCCTTGAACATCGGACTCTAAGTTCTTCAGCTTTTGGACTCCTGGACCTACACCAGTGGTTTGCCAAAGGCTGTCGGGCCTTCAGCCACAGACTGAAGGCTGCACTGTTGGCTTCCCTGCCTTTGAGGTTTTGAGACTCAGACTGGCTTCCTAGCTCTTCAGCTTGCAGGTGGCCTATTATGGGACTTCACTTCATGATCATGTGAGTCAATACTCCTTAATAAACTCTTCTTCATATATGCATGTATCCTATTAGTCCTGTCCCTCTAGAGAAGCCTGACTAATACAACTTCCAAAACGAAATATATTTTCCAGATCTGTCACCAAAGTAGGCTAGCAGAAGCTGGCTCAGTGAGATCTCTGATGGGTTCCCTGGGCCCTAGGTACTGGTCTCTGACATACTTTTCTCCATGGAGAGTGGATCACTCTACGTTCCTGCACCAGGAATGTCAGAGTGTTCTCAGAATATTATGATGATTCCAGAAGCAAGAATAATTGCAAGATGTTTGGAGGCAATGAGGAAAGAACAAAGGATCAAATATGGAGCAGCTCTATGGCCCTGCTCTGACAATTTTAGCAACATATTATTGAAAACGGGAGTGAACAATTTAAACTTCTGAAAAGCTATAATGATGCTCCAAAAAGAGGTATTAAAATGAAGCATATAAAGTGACAGTAGATGACTGGGCATCCTCCTCCTAAACACCCATCAAGAGCGCCTTTCAAACGTGTGCTGTGTTCTTCCACCAAGGTGTCCATTTTGGAGTTTGTATTTTGCTGCTGATCACATTTCTGGTGACATTTTGATTCCTTGAACACATTTCAAAATGTCGTATAGAAAGGCTGTCCAGGCAGCTGTCTTGCTGGCTCTCCCTTTCATAGTGTTCTGCTTGTCAAATTATATGTGACGGTAACTATATATTATTAAATGAAAGTTAAATTGAGGCAGAACCATACAACACACACTTCACTGCCTATGTTACCACATGAGATAACACACCAAAATGCCCCTCAATATGGTCATTTTTATGTCATAGATTACAAAGCCCTTCTACATGCATTATAGGATTTGACTTTGCAACAATCTGGGAAAGGGGGTAGGAATAATAGTCTAATTACCTCTATTTACAATAAAGTAAGAATCTAAGTGTATAAACATTAAATCTGGCTAGGCGCAGCAGCTTATGCCTATAATCTCAGCACTTTGGGAGGCCAAGGCAGGAGGATTGCTGGAGTCCAGGAGTTTGAAATCAACCTGGGCAACATAGGTAGACCCTATCTCTACAGAAAATTATAAAAATTAGCCAGGTATGGATGCGCATGTCTCAGCTACATGGGAGGCTGAGGTGGGGGGATGGCCTGAGCCTGGGTGGTCAAGTCTGCAGTGAGCAGTGATCACACCACTGTACTCCAGCCTGGTTGACAGAGTGACACTCTGTTTCAATGAATAAATACATAAAATAAATACAAAATATTAGGCGGTTATATAACTCAGGAATGCTAGGGAAGAGATTTAAGTTTAGGTATGTTGATGCCAAGCCTGTGTTGTTTCCATGAAACAAATACAAAATGCTAGGTGGTTTTCCAGCAAATACTTTTTTCCCATTTAGTCATGGGATTAAAAAACAGATACTAAATATATTAAAAATATATGTATTCTAAGATTTCTTAATTCAAAAGAAAGGGGCAGTATGGTTCCCTAAACACTAGCCTGGTACCAAATTACTAAAAACCTTGAACTAACCTGTTTACTTCTCTCTGTTTGCATCTGCTAGCCTATTGCATGAGTGGAATAGACTAACTACATGAATATAACTATTTCATTCAGCTCTAAAACAGATTCTATCTCTCAGTGTATTCTATGTGTCAGGCCAGTTATTCTCAGTGCCATTTATTCTCTGACATCATCTAGATCAATGATGTGACCAGATAGAGAAATGGAAGAAAGAAGTATAAAATGAGTTCTCCATAAAATGAGGGCAGCTGTGGAGCTTCAGACATCTCAATAGGCTCTAAAACATGACCGTATATTAACAAAGGGTGACTCTTTTTTCTTGATTTTGAGAAGTAATTCTCATCTCCATACTACTAATCCCCACTGCTATATGTGGAAGTGATATTTGTCAGCAGAGATTTAAGGAGCTTTATGCCAACGTTGTAGAATTTTGCATTTCATTTTAAGCCATTTTTTAGAATCACATAGGTATAGGACTCTTCTGGTGCCAGGCTCACAATCTTTCAGCTTGGCTCTGATTTCAGCCGGAGTCAAGTAGGCACTTTCATGTGGGCTTCAACTCTCTGCTCAACAATGCTGACATGTTCTGGGCTCACTTTTTTGTTTTGTTTTGTTTTTTTGCCCCTGGGCTTCTCCAGTCTATAGAAATGAATTTCTGTCAAGCAAACATGGAAACGTTGAATGTGGGAGCTTTGCAGTGGAAGGCCATGGTAAGGGGATCAATTCTGAAACAACGAAGGATGGATTCAAGGTAGAGAATACTTTTCCTAAACTATTCTTGGGAAGACAATTTTGAGGGGGTCACTGTATATTCCTCAAAATGTCCCAGTAGGAATCACACCTCAGTTTGCCCTTAAACCTTTAAAATATACTTTATATTAAATTTTTCTCCTTCTTTTACTCTCATATGTCCTACATACCTATTTCCTTGAACTACTTTCAATTAAAGAAACTGAATACATGTCTTTGTTTTAGCTTCTCATTTTGGGGTAACCCAAGCTAAGCTACTGTGGCCCTGACTTTGTAGGCTAACTGTAAAACTTGCTTTTAGCTCTGTTCATCAGGCTACACTTAGTATAACATTATCAAAAATAATTTTCCATCTTATTCCCTCCAAGCAATCTACTGTCAGTTTGTAATTTTTTTTTTTTTTTTTTTTGGAATTCAGCCTAAGTCCTGTTTTACTCTTATTATCCATTTTCCAAAAGACCCAATTCCTTACTCTAAACTTTTAATTGAAGTCTTATTGGTCACTGCCTATAGGTCTACAGTGCCTCCTGAATTTAGCCTCATTTATATATGTGGCCAGGGAATACTTCATAGGCAACCACAAACTGTGGGTTAGTCAGCAAATTTTCACAGACAAGCATCCAAGTGTTAGGGTGTAACCCCACTCCCAGCCCCAGTTCAGTGCCTTATGCAAGGGTACGAGCATTCACTTCTAGAGCTTGAGTGGGTGTGTCCATCACTGCAAATACGGTGCCAATCTTTTGAGTATTTGCGCTCTGGGCATGAATTTCTTTTATTTACCCTGAATTGTTTATAAGACTGAAAGATTGGCAAGGAACTGCACATTTATAACAGTTGTCAATTTTGGTAACTTAGAATATTCTCTCAATTCCAGTGGCTTTGTGAGAAGAAAGATAAAAAGAAATAAGACCATTTATTTCCCTATGTGGTATCAAGAGAGGGTGGTGGCAGCAGGTGGACGATGTTTTCTCTTCTTAGATTGCTTGGGAAAAAATATCTCAGTGGACATGAGGGAATCCACGGCTAAATGAAAAATAATGGTGACTTTTAGAAGTCTGGAAGCATCCAGGTTTTAGACATTTGAGAATACTTTATAAGAAGCCTAGGAAAAAAATACAATGATAAGTAAGAAAGCCTTCACAATTATGTATGTTATCACAATAGTTGCTTGGGCTTTGGACATCCAAAACTCAGAGAGAAATAGGATTAGATTAAAATGGGCTCTGATGCTAAAATTTAAAATTTATGAGAAATAAGAAGCAAAAGAGGAACACATTTAAACTGAACAAAATGAGTATCTTCATATGGTAAAAGAGGAAGGAGACCCGCTTGCAATTAGTCTGAAAGAAACTGGGGAGCATTAAAGAGAAATGGAAATTGGCTCTAAAGAAATGAAGAGTTGAAAAATAAGGACTTTCCTGGCCTTAAGATTTCAAAAGCTGGCAAAACAGAGTTCAGCAAAGAACCACATGCCACATGATGCAGGGTTTCTTATTAGCTCTTCAAGGATACAGTCTCCAGTAGTATGTAGCAGATCCCAGCTGGCTATCTTTTGAGAAGGATTTTCTAACAGGAACAACTTGGAGACTAGGAGACAATCAGCCTCAAGGCAGAATCCCCAGACCGAAGCAATTCCACAGTAGGAGGCAGACATAGAAGTCTCCAAGGGAGAAACATGACAGCACAGAGCTCAGAAAGCCTTAGGATATTTCTAGGGATGAAAAAACAAGGACAGTAAACAGGGATTGTGGGACATTTAATATCATGACATTTGCGTGGAGAATTGCCTGTAATTTGCATGAAAATCTCCATATGCCTAGAGATGGGATGTTGTCTCTCTAGCCAAGGCTTGTTACTCATCATGAAGGTACAAGAAATACAGGGGGTCAATTGAAAGTTTATATAGGAAATGGATGTTTTAAATTTTGCCTACAGACATTGAAAGGAGGAAGTGATCTCTATACAGATTTAGGGGATGAACAGTAAAGCCATGTCAATTTCTATATATTATACATACACAAAATAACAAGTGTATTTGACCTATTTTCTTAGAGAGAAGAGACAGTCTAAGTAGTGTTGTTTTTAATCTTAGGATTTTCAAAGCATAGTGTCAAATTCATCTTTTGGTAAATTTCTCCCATTAAGTATTACATTTAGAGGTATTGATTGATCTTTTCTAAAGCAGTATGGATTAGTTTACTGTTCATTGGTCAAGCTAAAAACAAACTAACACTATTTTTCTTTTCTCATTTTTTCTGTCTACCACTTTTGTCCCAAATAATACTAATCTCTTCTCTACCCTGGTAATATTACTGTACTTGTACGTCTTACTTGGGAGCATGAATTTGGTTAGGGAAATGATGTTTAAAACCTGGAAGCTTGGAATGTCACCTGTTATTACTCAGGAACTTTAGAAAATTGAAGCAGTTTTTATAGATATAAAATTAGTTGCTATATAGTGCAACCCTGGAGAACAATTCACATACCCTCTGTGATCCCAGGGAGATTCCTCTAATTGGGACTAAATCTAATTAGAATATGAGGGAGATGGGATGCCTTGTCAATATTTTGTTTCTAAATTTATCTCTAGGGAGAAAGAAGGACAAAATTAATTTTATTTTAGATTTAATTTATAAGTGGGAACTGAGTGGGCTTATTGATGGGAGAGGTGACATATTAGAATTTTATAGGGTGCAGATAAATTCAAGGCGTTGCATATTTTCAGAGCTTTATTTTTGAGACTCATGCTCTCAATTGATGCACTTGGATAACCCTGTCTGGAAAACTCTATTTGGCAGCGGAAATTGTTATAATTTGGACAGGAGAGATTCAATAAGAGTATATGCTTTTGGGGAAATTTAATAATCTATTTTGATAGATTTTACATGATTTCAGGGCAAAAAAATACATTCATAAAAAGCCTCGAAGATCTGAGCATTCATATCCATTTTCCTAAGCTCTCAGAGCAGTTGAAAGATTGAACAGTACTTTAAAAATATATTTTGCTAAGTTTTTCCCTTAATGGGAAGAGCCACACCACTGACTAATATAGCCTGTACTTCCATTACTTTTGTTCCAAAGAAAGTTCAGTGTTTCTCTACCTTGTCCATAACTCACAAAAATAAGCCTAAATTGATAATGAGGATATGTATTTGGACAAAATGTAGTATTCATTCCCTTTTGTTTATTTTTCTCTATTCTTCTAGGCAGGTAGTGTAGTGAAATATGTCCATAGTTGTTTCTTATGTGAGAGGTGTGGTCTAGGATGAACAGTTTTGATTGACTTTGCACAATAGAGTTGCTAGATTTAACAGATGAAAATATGAGACACAAATGTGGACATGTGTTTCCCTATTCCTCCTGCTGAGGAGAACTAAAATTCTTAGAAAATATTTATTAAACAAACATAAGAAACCTTTGAAAGATGGGAAGAAAAGGGACCTCAGGACCTAAGAAATGGCACAGGGTAAATTGATTCTCTTTTTCTTCCACATATCTCAGACTTGTGGTTGAAGAAGCTGGCAACCCAAAAATGCCTATGAATTGGAACAAAAAAGCCACCCCACCAAAAACCTGTTATCTCTAGCAAAAATTCCAAAAAGAGGTATCCCAGTAAGACAAAAACACTTAGATGATAATGACTCTACTCTAACCAAACCCTACAGAAAAAACTGTGCACCACACCCATCCAAACCAGAAAAGGCTTCGTGGGGAACCTAAATGTCTACCCTCACAAGGGCTGTAAGAAGCCACCTCAATACGTTTGCTGGAATAGTGTCAGAGAAGGCCAAGTAGGGAGCCAGGACTTTCTATCCTGCCAGCTATTAAGGAAGCTCCTCACCTCTATGGTGTCAATGAAGATCATTTTGGGGTATTAGACTTCCACCCCATACCATAGTAATAAGATACCCTTCTCTCTGTTGATGTGTTATCAGAGGAGACCTAGTGAAGCGTCACGAGTACCATTGCCTAGGGGTAAGAAGGCTACATCTGTTATGGTGTTACATGAGTGTCAATGGAGACCACATGGGAGCTGGAACTCTCATCCTCACCCAACTGCAATGCACCCCTGTCCAGGAGTAATGAGAAATTGCTCCATCTTAGGTGTCAAAGGATGCCAAGCAGGGAAGCTGGACATCTACCTCCACCTTGAAATAGTAAGCTACCCCCTTCCCCTTGCCAGAATACTATAAAAGCCAACAAAAACAGAAGGCTTAAGATCCAGTCTTATAATATAAAAATATTCAGATTTCAATATAAATTATCATTTGTCATACCAAGAAATAGCAAAATCTCAAACTGAATGAAGAAAGAACAATGAATAGATGTTAAAAGTAGGAGATATTAGACGTTTCTGATGATTTTAAAGAATCCATGATAAAAATGCCTCAAGGAGCAATTACAAACATAATTGAAACACATAAAAAATAAAGAGTCTTAACAATGAAATAGAAAGTTTCAGCAAAGAAGATGAAAATATAAAGAAGAATCAAATGGAAATTTTAGAACTGAAAACTGAAATTAAAAGATCAATAGATGAACTTAAAAGTAGAATGAAAGGAAGAAAACAAGGTAAAAAAAATCAGTAAACTAGAAGACAGAATAACAGAAATTAATCTGAACCATACAGATAAAATATTTTAAAAAGGAGCAAAAACAGTATCTTAGAGATATGTGGGATTATAACAATATATTGTGTCATTGATGCTCCAGAAGGAGAGATAAAAGCAGAATTTGGAAAAATAATCTAAGAAATAATGAGTGAAAAATTCCCTAATTTTGCAAGAGACATAAACATAAAAATTCAAAAATCTGAGTGAACCCAAAACACAATAAATCTGAAGAAATTCATGTCAAGGGCTATGTTCTCAATGTTTGTGTCTCCCCAGAATTCATATTTTGAAATCGAATCACCAATGGAATAGTATTCAGAGGTTGGGCGTCTGGAAGGTGATTAGATCATGAGGGCAAAGCCCTCATAAAAGGGATTGGTGCCCTTATGAAAGAGGCATGAGAGCTGTCTTGTTTCTTCTCCCATGTGAGAACACAGTGAGAAGGCATCATCTATGTAACAGAAAATGGGCCTTCACCAGATAGATACTGAGCATGCCAATGCCCTGATCTTAGACTCAAGATTCTGCCTCAAGAATTGTGAAAAAAATCATTTTTGTTGTTTATAAGCTAGTCAGTTTGAGGTAATTTGTTATAGCAACTTGAGTGTACTAAGATACCAAGACAAATTATAATGAAATCTCTAAAAGGCAAATAATAAGTTTTGAAAGCATAGAGAAATAAATGACATATTACCTATATGGAAAAAGCAAGTTAAGTTACAGCGGATTTACCATCAGAACTGTGGAGGCCAGAAGGAAATCACAACATATTTTATATGTTGAAAGAAAAGAACTGTCAACCTGGAATCCTATGCACAGCAAAAATATCATTCAGGAATGAAGGATAATGAAAAACTCTCTTAATAATGAAAATCTAAAAGAATTTATAACCAGCAGACCTATACTGAAAGAATAGCTAAAGGAATTTCTCTAAACAGAACAGATATATAAAAGAAAACATACCAAAATGTTAGGAAGATATAAAATAATATGCAAAAACATGAATGAATATAATAGACATTCTTCTATGTGTTTTCTAAATTATGTTTGATGCTTGAGGAAAAAGTGTAGGACATGGTCTGATGTGGTTCTAAGTAATTGTAGAGGGAAAATTTAAGACAATTATATTTGAACAAGAAAGGTAAAAAAATGTAAAGGGAGGCAAGTTTTCTATACTTCAATTAAATTGGTAAATAGCAACACCAGCAGACTGTGATAAGTTATTTGCATATAATGTTATAGCTATAGCAAACACTATAAATAGATGTTAAAAGAGATACACTCAAAAACACTATAAATAAATCAAAATGAAATGGACTGTGGTGGGGAGGGGGGAGGGGGAGGGATAGCATTGGGAGATATACCTAATGCTAGATGACGAGTTAGTGGGTGCAGCGCACCAGCATGGCACATGTATACATATGTAACTAACCTGCACAATGTGCACATGTACCCTAAAACTTAAAGTATAATAAAAAAAAAATAAAAAATAAATAAATAAATAAATAAATAAAAATTAAAAAAAAAATTCTAATGATGTGTGAGAAGACAAAAAGAAAAAAATACAGGGAACAAATAGAAAGGAAAATATGAAATAAATACTTAAGCCCTAATATATGTATAATTACAGTAATATAAATGGTCTAAGTATGTAAATTAAAAAATATTATTAGTATTATTATTTTTTGAGACAGAGTTTCACTCTTGTTGCCCAGACTAGAGTTCAATGGCACGATCTCAGCTCACCATAACCTCCACCTCCCAGGTTCAGGCGATTCTCCTGCCTCAGCTTCCCAAGCAGCTGGAATCACCATGCCCAGCTAATTTTTTATTTTTAGTAGAGATGGGGTTTCATCATGTTGGTCAGCCTGATCTTTGACTCCTGACCTCAGGTGATCTGCCCACCTTGGTCTCCCAAAGTGCTGGGATTACAGGCGTGAGCCACTGCGCCTGGCCTTTAAAAAAATGTATTGACAGAGTGCATTAAAAAACTTGACACACTGATATGCTCTCTACAAGAAAGTTATTTTAAATATAATTATAGAGTCAGGTTGAAAGTAAAAATACTAAACAGCAAATATAAACAGTAATTAATAATCAATAACACACATCAATCTATAGTACATAGAAATGGCTATGTTGATATCAACAAGGTAGATGTCAGAGCAAAGAAAATTACCAGAGACAGAGATTAACATTATTTAATGATAACAGGGTCAGTCTACCAAGAACACATAGCCATCATATATGGATCTCCACAAAACAACAAGCTACAAAACTTGTGAGGCAAAAACTGATTGAACCAAAAGAAGAAACAGACAAATACATAATTATAGTTGTAGACTTCAATACTCCTCTCTCAACAATTGATAAAATGACTAGATAGAAAATTGGCAAGAGTATACAATAAGTCAATAATACCATCAACCAAGAGAGTTTTATCGACATTCATAAAATGCTCTACCCAAAAACAGAGAATACTCATTATTTTCAAGAGTCCTTAGAACATATACTAAGAGAGACTACATCCTGGAACTTAAAAAGAAATGTCCCCTCTCCCTCTCCCTCTCCCTCTCCCTCTCCCTCTCCCTCTCCCTCTCCCTCTCCCCTCTTTCCATGGTCTCCCTCTGATGCCGAGCCGAAGCTGGACGGTACTGCTGCCATCTCGGCTCACTGCAACCTCCCTGCCTGATTCTCCTGCCTCAGCCTGCCGAGTGCCTGCGATTGCGGGCGCGCGCCGCCACGCCTGACTGGTTTTCGTATTTTTTTGATGGAGACGGGGTTTCGATGTGTCGGCCGGGCTGGTCTCCAGCTCCTAGCCGCGAGTGACCTGCCAGCCTTGGCCTCCCGAGGTGCCGGGATTGCAGACGGAGTCTCGTTAACTCAGTGCTCAATGGCGCCCAGGCTGGAGTGCAGTGGCGTGAACTCGGCTCGCTACAACCACCTCCCAGCCGCCTGCCTTGGCCTCCCTAAGTGCCGAGATTGCAGCCTCTGCCTGGCAGCCACCCCGTCTGGGAAGTGAGGAGCGTCTCCGCCTGACCGCCCATCGTCTGGGATGTGAGGAGCCCCTCTGCCTGGCTACCCAGTCTGGAAAGTGAGGAGCGTCTCTGCCCGGCCGCCATCCCATCTAGGAAGTGAGGAGCGCCTCTTCCCGGCCGCCATCACATCTGGGAAGTGAGGAGCGTCTCTGCCCGGCCGCCCATCGTCTGGGATGTGGGGGGCGCCTCTGCCCTGCCGCCCCGTCCGGGATGTGAGGAGCGTCTCTGCCCGGCCGCCCCGTCTGAGAAGTGGGGAGACCCTCTGCCTGGCAACCGCCCCGTCTGAGAAGTGAGGAGCCCCTCCGCCCGGCAGCCACCCCGTCTGAGAAGTGAGGAGCGTCCTCCCTCCTCGTCTGGGAGGGAGGTGGGGGGGGTCAGCCCCCCGCCCGGCCAGCCGCCCTGTCCGGGAGGTGAGGGGCACCTCTGCCCGGCCGCCCCTACCGGGAAGTGAGGAGCCCCTCTGCCCGGCCAGCCGCTCCGTCCAGGAGGGAGGTGGGGGGGTCAGCCCCCCGCCCGGCCAGCCGCCCCGTCCGGGAGGTGAGGGGCGCCTCTGCCCGGCCGCCCCTACCGGGAAGTGAGGAGCCCCTCTGCCCGGCCAGCCGCCCCGTCCGGGAGGGAGGTGGGGGGGTCAGCCCCCCGCCTGGCCAGCTGCCCCGTCTGGGAGGTGAGGGGTGCCTCTGCCCGGCCGCCCCTACCGGGAAGTGAGGAGCCCCTCTGCCCGGCCAGCCGCCCCGTCCGGGAGGGAGGTGGGGGGGTCAGCCCCCCGCCCGGCCAGCCGCCCCATCCGGGAGGGAGGTTGGGGGGTCAGCCCCCCGCCCGGCCAGCCACCCCATCCGGGAGGGAGGTGGGGGGATCAGCCCCCCGCCTGGCCAGCCGCCCCATCCAGGAGGGAGGTGGGGGGATCAGCCCCCCGCCTGGCCAGCCGCCCTGTCCGGGAGGGAGGTGGGGGGGTTAGCCCCCCGCCTGGCCAGCCGCCCCGTCCGGGAGGTGAGGGGAGCCTCTGCCCGGCCGCCCCTACTGGGAAGTGAGGAGCCCCTCTGCCCGGCCAGCCGCCCCGTCCGGGAGGGAGGTGGGGGGGTCAGCCCCCCGCCCGGCCAGCCGCCCCGTCCGGGAGGTGAGGGGCGCTTCTGCCCGGCCGCCCCTACTGGGAAGTGAGGAGCTCCTCTGCCCGGCCACCACCCCATCTGGGAGGTGTACTCAACAGCTCATTGAGAACGGGCCATGAAGACAATGGCGGTTTTGTGGAATAGAAAGGGGGGAAAGGTGGGGAAAAGATTGAGAAATCGGATGGTTGCCGTGTCTGTGTAGAAAGAGGTAGACATGGGAGACTTTTCATTTTGTTCTGTACTAAGAAAAATTCTTCTGCCTTGGGATCCTGTTGATCTGTGACCTTACCCCCAACCCTGTGCTCTCTGAAACATGTGCTGTATCCACTCAGGGTTGAATGGATTAAGGGCGGTGCAAGATGTGCTTTGTTAAACAGATGCTTGAAGGCAGCATGTTCGTTAAGAGTCATCACCACTCCCTAATCTCAAGTACCCAGGGACACAAACACTGCGGAAGGCCGCAGGGTCCTCTGCCTAGGAAAACCAGAGAACTTTGTTCACTTGTTTATCTGCTGACCTTCCCTCCACTATTGTCCTGTGACCCTGCCAAATCCCCCTCTGCGAGAAACACCCAAGAATGATCAATAAAAAATAAAAAATAAAAAATAAAAAATAAAAAAAAAGAAATGTCAACAAATTTAAAAGAATTGAATTTAATAACAGAAAAAACAGGGAAATTACAAATACTTGGAAACTAAACAAGGCACACTTCTAAATGATCCATGAGTCAAAATTGAAATGTCAAGGGAAATCAAAAATATATGCATTAAACTGGATAAAAATAAAAACACAACATATCTTAATTTTTAGGATACAGTTAAAGCAGTGCTAAAAGGGTAATTTATAGCACTAAAGGTATATGTTACACAAGAAGAAAATCTCAAGTAATCTGAGTTCCTACATCAAGAATATAAAAAAGAGAAAAATATACCCAAAGCAAGCAGAAGAAAGAAAATAAAGATCAGAAACCAATGAATTTGACAACAATGATAAAGTTATAGAGAAAAATCCCATAAACAAAGAGTTTGCCCTTTGAAAAGAACAATAAAATACACAAAACTCTAGTAAGACTGCAGAAAAATAAGAGAGGTCATAAATTACTAGCATCAGGAATAAAACGGGATAATTACTACAGACCCTGAAGTTATCAAAAAAGCTTATAAGGGAATAGTATAAACAACTGTAGGCACAGAAATTTGACAATGTAGGTGGAATGGACAATTCCTTGAAAACCATAAACTACCACAACTCACCTAATATAAAATACATAATTTGAAGATAATATGTAATTTTAAAAATTCCCAAGACAGAAATTATGAGGCTCAGATGTATTCACTGGACAATTCTGTAAAACATCTACAGAAAAAAATAACCCATCTGATATTTGACAAAGCCAACAAAAACAAGCAATGGTGAAAGAGTTCCCTATTCAATAAATTGTGCTGGGATAGTTGGTTAGCCATATGTGGAAGAATGAAACTGGACTCCTACCTTTCACAAAGTAATAAAAATTAACTCAAAGTGGAGGAAAGATTTAAATATAAGACCTCAAACTATACAAATACTAGAAGAAAACATAGGAAATACCCTTCTCAACATTGGCATTGGCAAAGAAGTTTTGGTTAAGTCCCCAAAAACAATGACAACAAAAATAAAAATAGACAAGTGGGACCTAATTAAAATAAAGAGCTTCTGCACAGCAAAAGAAACTATCAGCAGAATAAACATGGAACCTACATAATGGAAGAAAATATTTGCAAACTACGCATTGAATGAAAGTCTAATATCGAGAATCCATAAGGAAGTTAAATAAATCAACAAGCAACAAACAAGAAACTGAAAAATGGGCAAAGGACATGAACATGCACTTCTCAAAAGAAGACATACAGTTTGTCAACAAACGTGAAAAAATACTCATCATCACTAAACATCAGAGAAGTGCACAAACAAAGCCACAATAAGATACCATCTCATACTAGTCAGAATGGCTATTACTAAAAATTCAAAAAAAATAAAAGATGCTGACAAGCCTGTAGAGAAAAGAGAATACTTATATACTGTTGATAGGAAGGTAAATTAGTTCAGCAACTGTGGAAAGAAGTTTGGAGATTTCTCAAACAGCTTAAAAGAGAGCTAGGATTCATCCCACCAATCTCATTACTGAGTATATCCCCAAAGAAAACAAATTGTTCTACCAAGAAGACACATGCACTCATATGTTCATAACAACAGTATCCACAGTGGCAAAGACATGGAATCAACCTAGCTCCTCATCAAAGGTGGACTGCATAAAGAAAATATGCTACAAATACCCTATGGAATACCATGCTGGCATAAAAATGAATACAATTATGTCTTATGCAGCAACATGTATACAGCTGAAGATCATAACTCTAAATTAATACAGGAACAGAAAACCAAATACCACATATTCTCACTTATAAGTGGGAGCTAAACATTGCGTACACATGAACATAAAGATGGGAACAATAGACACTGTGGCTTACTAGAAAAGGGAGAGAAAGGGGAGATGTGGGTTGAAAAACTACCTATTTGGTACTATGTTCACTACTTGGGTGACAGGATCCATACCCTAAACCTCAGCATCACACAATATGCCCATGTAACAAACCTGCATGTAAGCCCTCTGTATCTAAAATAAAAGTTGAAATTATTTTTAAAAGACTCAATAAATAATTTCATACACACACGCACACATGCACACACACACACACACACACAAACACACACACACACACAATGACCAAGTGGAATTAATACCAGGGGTGCAAGCTTGCTACAATATTTAAAAGTCAATCATTGTAATCCAACCATATTAAGAGGCTACAGAAGAAAAATATTACCATATTACTACAGAGAAATAATTAGACAAAATTCACCACCTATTCATAATAAAAATTGTTGGAAAAATAGTGCTAGAAAGGAACTTCTTCAATTTATTAAATAAGAAGCCTACAGGTAACATTATACTTAATGGTGAAAGACCAAATGCTTTCCCCCGAAGACTGGAAATAATATAAGGATATCCACTCTCAACCACTCTCATTTAACATAGTGTTTGAAGTTCTGGCCTGTGCAATAAGACAACAAAAACAGTTTTTTTAATAAAGGATACAGATTGTAAAGAGAGAGAGAGAGAAAATCGTCGCTATTTGTAGATGACATAATTGCCAAAATAGAAAATCTCAAGTAATCTATACAAAAACTCTCAGAACTAATAAGTTCAGCAACATCACTAGATAGAATATAAATATACAAAAAAAGACATTTATATGTACTAGTAATGAACATGTGAGTAGTAAAATTAAAAATACAATCATTCAATAAAAAAGAAATATTTGGGTGTAAGTCTATCAAAACATTTACAGAGAATAATATACATACTGAAGACTACAAAACATCGATGAAAGCATTTCAAGAAAATCTATATAAATGGAGAGACATACCATATTCATGTACTGGAAGACCCAACATAGTAAAGATGTCAATTCTTTCAAGATTAATACTCAGGTTTTCTGTAATTCCTATTACATGACAAGTAATTTTATTTGCAGATATATACAAGATTATTCTAAAATTTATAGGTTAAGGCAAATTAACTACAATAGCTAAACAAATATGAAAAAAAGGATAAGGTGGGAAGCATCAGTCTACCCAAATTCAAGACTTTATACAGCTACAGTAATCAAGACTATGTGGTCCTGGAGGACAGACAGACACATAGAACAACAGAATAGAATAGAGAACCCAGAAATAGATCCATACAAAAATGCCCAAGAGATTTTAGGTGCTCTTCACACAGACACACACAGTCACACAAGGTAACCATGGAAGGTGATGGATAGGTTAATTTGCTTGACTGAAGCAATCATTTCACTGTTTATGTATATTCAAACATCATGCCATACACCTTAAATATAAACAATAAAAAAATTAACCTAGAGGGACATATTTACAGGATAACCATTGGAAAAGGTGTTGGCCAGGCCATTCATTCTGGTCTTAGTCTAGATCTGTATGGTCCAGCCTAAATCACCAGAAAACGATTTTGTGACTAAAACATGCATTCCCAGTGGGGCATCATAGCACCCTCAAGGAACAAAAATTGATTCTTTTGGGGTAGAAAAAATTCTACTTATTTTATATATAAAATACAGTTATACATATACTACATAAACAGATATACAGTAGCATCTCTGTGGTAAGAAATTTAATGGAAGTGTCATTAAGGAAAAAAAAGCTTATTGAGGAATGTGATAGAAGAACAGATTGAGAAATATTTCTCTGTAGTAGTAAATAGAATGAAATGATTTTTTAATATATCTTGCTTTGAATCTGTTATAGCAATAGGTGGCTGCTTGATGATTTATGAATACAGTATACAGGCCTACTAAAATTTCATGTAATCCTAGCCAACTCCTAGCCCAATATTTGAAAATTATACAGTCAGTAATGACTAATATAGGACAAAATAAACTTAAAAAATCCATAGCCACTGCAATTAGCTTCATGATTAGACTAGAATCATGAAATGGTTCTATTCAAATAGGGGAGGAAGGGGGAGAGACAGAATAAGAGAAAGAAAAAGAAAGAGAGAAAAGAGGTTCTCTCACACGTTTCCAAAACTATCATGATTTTTTTTAATGTTTTGTGTTTTACCTCCACAACATTTGTGATAATAGTTATTTCCCAGAAAGTACTGCTTTTTTTTGTTTGTTTGCTTTGTTCTTGTTGTATCACAATTCTTTTCTAATGGAGCATTCAAGCAGATAAGAGGATTCTGCAGTAATAAATCTTGCAGCAAGCCTAGTAGGAAGGCATACTCTTTAGTGACAGGAGCAAGCTATCAGTAACACGTAGATGTGAGTGCCCTGGTTTATACAGGTAGAGCAGACATTCTTTTCTAATGATTGATGTTACCGGATCCTGCAGCCTATTGCTCCTTGGCAAGTGCATAAGGGATGCTATATGTAACCCATTAACTTCAAATAGCAACTTTACAGAGTTTAATTACTTTAAATACTTATTTAAAAAGTGAAAGGGCTGGTCTCAATACAAATGGACATTAATGTTTTAGAATGTAAATGATTGTTTCTTGTGTAAGTAACCTTAAGTAACCCATTTAAGTGATCTGTATCTCATTACAAATGGCAGCCTATTTCACCTGGAAGGTATTTATGCCCCAAGCTAATAGGCAATCAAGGCTGTGAGAGAAATAGATATCAATGTGCAGTGGGACAAATTCAAGGAACCCAAATTACATTTACATTAAACAATCAAGTAAAGCAAATCCCAACAGGGATGCAAAACACAGGGACAGCATTACATATAGGCCAACTAGATGAGACAGAGAGTTATTCTGAAATAAAGACCCTTCTTCAAAATCTCTGATTATGCTAAATTTTAAAGGATTGTCAATTGTGCATGCTTTACAGTTGATAATATAAGGATATGTGCCAAAACAAGATACACGCATCACAGGAAGTAATCCTAACCTAAAGTCATACGACTAGCAGGAAAGATAATGTGATGTTCAATCACCGAATTTTTCAACCAGAGTTTAATTTAATAAATTTTTTGGTTGCTGGACTCTAGGAACTTTATAAGCAAAGAGTAAGGTGGAATATGTACATGATGCCAGTGCAATAATAGCAAAGATAAACATTACATCAAAGACATGGTTTTGTAGTCAAAATGACCTGCATTCAAAGCCCAGGACAATCTCTTACAGGCTTTGCGTTCTCAGGTAGGATCCACGGAGGTTTACTGTAAAGGTCAGATAGTAAATATTTTTTGGCTAGATTAACTACATATGGTCTCCGTTCCGTATTTTGTGTGTGTATATTTGCAACCCTTTCAAAATGTAAAAATCACAGCCTATATAAAAACAGGCCATAAGATGTATTTGGCCTAAGGGCTGTAGTTTACAAATCCCTGGTCTAAGACAAGTTACTTCTTTTCACTGTGCCTCAGTTTCTTCACCTTTTTAAATATTAATTTAAATTAAAAGATAATTTCTTCACCTATATTAAATATTAAATAAGCAAATGATTGCAAAGCATCTAAAATGTGGTATTTGGTCCATAAATGGTGGTAGCTAGAGTCATTATGGTAGTTGTCATAGTTGGGTGTTCAGTTTTAAAAATTATTATTAATATTATATAATAATTATTATATTAGTACTTTAAAATAGTAATTTTATAATAATCTTATAATTACAATTAATAAATTAATAATCTTATAATAATTATAAATTACTAGTATTTTTTTCTCCAAAGTATTGCAGGTGTTCTACTGAGGAACACTATGTCCATTTTGGGAAAGAGGAAAATCTTTGAGAAAAAAATGCCTCAACTCTGTCTAGCAGTTTTAACAACTAGATACAGAAAGAGAAGTCATAGATGGGATAGCATCAATTCATGTATTAGAATGGTAAGGATCATGTTCAGTGTGGCATTTGTGGCATGTACATTAATGTGGGATTCATGTAATGGGACATTTCCAGTGCATGCTCTCAGTGGAGTATCACATGCAGTTAGGTAGGCCCAAATAACACAGTGCTTTTTAAACACAGTAGAGCAGTAGACGTTATCCTCTAGGGAAACGACAAAGGGAACAGACAAAGGATTTGAAGTTTGGGAGTCACATGGGCCTTTTGATAGTCAGAAAATACCTGAACAGATCATTTGTTCAAGGAAAAAAAAAAAGGTTGCTCTGACTGGGAAAGTAGAGAATGATAAAACGAGGGTTACACTTAAAGCAGTGAAAGCAGTTAGGAACTGTTCAGATCAAAGATTGTGAGTGTCTGAAATGGAAGGAAAAGTGGAATAGATAGGATTGGGGCAGGCTTTAAAATGATTTTCAAAAATAAGTTCCGGATTTTACCTAGTGCCTACCGGAAAGGTGTCTGGGGTGGGTCTTGAATTTCTGGCTTGAGTGCTGCCTGGATGGGGGTACAATAAAGGGAGTGTGAAGACAGGAGCAGTTACAGGTAGGACAGAGAAAATGCACTCAATTTTGAACACGTTGAGTTTGATATCTATTTAAATGACTAGACATGGTTACTTAATTAGACATGTCCAGCAGGTAGTTGTATATTCAAGTTTGGAGATCAGGATTGAAGATATATATTGTATTTTTAAAGATTTTTATATATGTGAGTTTTCAAACTATGAAAGTGAATGAAATTGATAAGGAGAATAATAGGTGAAGCAAACAAAAATGTGAGCAGAATGATTGTGTGGCAAAGCAAACAAACAAACAAAAAAAGGTTTTGTGTTAAAGCCTAAAAGAAGAACTGATTTTGCAGTTCTGGTTCAAATGAACCATCCTAAGAAAATAAAATGGGGCAAAGATGAGGAATCATGGTGAACCTATGAGATTAACCTATTAATAGTCCCTCAAAATATTACAGATTTTAAAATCAATATATTGTAGAATTTCCAAAAATGCAATTCCAGTACACATTAAAGTTAATTCTGTACAAAACTTGTAACTATGATCTACATCAAAACATGACCCAAAAGGAAATTAGGCATGTTGGTATGGCAGGTGTAATTGCTATTCTGCAGGGTGCTACATATGATTGTCCTCTCTTTATCTATCCATTATTACACGTTTAAAAATGATTAACCTAATTAAATGCAGATCTGTCTGTTAAGGCAAACAGAAATTTTAACTGATCACATGCTCTTATTGGTCTTTGAACTAATATGGAATATAGACGCAATTGGATTCCTTTGCCAGTGTCAACATCAATTACATCGAAATAGAAGTGTGGTATTCACCACTGGAAATTGATCCTTCTTAGATAATTCTACACAGCAGGACAATGCCCTTAGCAAATGATGATGTTGTATGAGCCACAGGCAGCTATTTCCATGCGTGTAGCAGGGTGCTGGCATTTAAAAAAAATATTTTGCCGCCCAATAACACTTACATGACATAAACATTTGGGGTCACATATAATAAATATTGAGGTCAAACACACAAAGATAATATGCTTCTTTTGCCTCAAATTTTGTAGAGAACAGCAGTCAGACAATGCTAGCTGGGATGACAGATACTTCAAAATAGTACCTGCATAACTACTGTGATGCTTGATGACGTTTGTTCCATTTAGTATAATTGACGCCAGCCAAGAAAAAAAAATCACTACTGTTGTAATAAGCATTTATATAGAACTTATTTTGGCAGGCTGTCTTCTGGAATCTTCATATAAATTTATTCTTTTAATTCTCACAATAACCCTGTTCTTTAGGTATGATTATTATTATAATTTTTGAAGATGAGGCTGCAGAGACAATATAAGTGATTTACTCATGTATTTCCCAAATATGAAATAACTAGTAACTAGCAAGGATGGGTTTAATTTATTTGTCTATTTATTTATTTATTTATTTATTTATTTATTTTGAGGCAGGATCTCACTCTGTCACCCAAGCTGGAGTACAGTGATGCTATCATGGCTCATTGCAGCCTGGACCCTCTCAGGCTCCTCCCACCTCAGCATCAGCATCTGATGCTGATGGGCTCCTCCCATCTCAGCACAAGTAGCTGAGACCACAGGTGCACACAACCACACCTGGCTAACTTTTTAATTTTTTATAGAGATAGGGTCTCGCTATGTTGCTAAGGCTGGTCTCAAACTCCTAGGCTCAAGCGAATCGTCCTGCCTCAGCCTCCTAAAGTGCTGGAATTAAAGGTGTGAACCATTGCCCCTGGCCAAAGGATGGGTTTTATACATAGGTGGCATGGCTGCACGGTCTGGGGTTTTAACTAGTGGATCTCACCTCACTAATACTACCTCTCAGCTCACTGTAAATACTTTGTAAATGTCCACAGTTGGAGACAGGAGACACAAGAGCTGAGATATCCCAGTGACAGAAGACTGTTAGACTAGCAAGGATAGGTTTAGAACATTAAAAGATCTTCATCTGCAGGAAGAAATAAATTTATCTTCTTCATCTTTTTAAGGGATTCATTATCAGAAAATGGAGGCTGTTCATTTAATCCTTGCCTCTGAATGAAGATGCAAAGATAAGTGAAATAATGGAATTTCAACTATGGCAAATTCAGAAGTCTGTGAGTAATGCTAATGGGTACTTGAGGGCAGGTAGGGTTAGCAATTATATGTCTCAGAGCCATAAGGAAGACTGTGTAGTCTTCAAGTAATGAGACATCCAGTTTTCCATAACTTTCTCTCGGTTGAAAACAAGTAATAAAACTCACCAATTTACCTACAGACATGCAGCTTAATGGTTGTTTATGAAGATGTGGAAATAAATAAAGGCCACCTAAAAGGGAACACACAGAGTCTATTTATTCAGAGTTTGCTGTTGCAAGGGCATCAGCCACCATTATTTACATCTGGTGGAGACTCAAAGGCAGGCAGAGGAGTGGGAAAGCTTTATAGTTAGGAGAAGGAAGGCATCAGTCATGCTCTGATTGGAAATTGTTGTCATAGGGAAGGTGGAGACAAGCTATCTAGAAGTTACATTTTATATGATTGGTTCGGGGAATATAATTGCCTTTCTCTGGCTAGTCCCAAGTTGGAAACAGGGCGAAAAAAAAAAATGAGGAATCTAGCACTCGTTGACCAAGTTTTGACTGTTTGGGGCTTACTGCTGCAGAGGTTGTAGGTGGAGTTCTATTATCATATATCATGTCATATATCATCTGACCATTGTTCGTTTGTATATTCAGTATCTCAAGACCAATTTAAAAAGAACATAGTGCAATTTTCAAGCCTATGTAGAACATTTTTCAGGGATAAGAATGACTATAGTGGAAGTACAACAGAGAAAATGGCAAGAGTTAGTTATTCAGAATCACAAAGTTAGTCATTCCAAGATCTGTTCTAGCTCTCAGTACCTGTACAATAAAACAAAGTATACAAGTCAGGACATAGATGGAGCTTCTGTGTCTGCTCATGCCGCCACATTTCCCATCATGGGCAAGTGACAGGTTGAACCCCAGGCACTGGTTGTTCTCAAGTATGTATTTTGCCTCCCTTTCACATGAGGTGAATCCTGGATATGGGTCTGTTCTGTGCAGGATCTAAAGGATGATAATAGAGAAAGGAGTTTCCATAAAGTCAAAGAGTACACAGTTAGGGGTTGATAAAATTGAAGGCAATTTGATTAGTATGTAAGAAGGATGTTAAGCAAATAAGAATGGAGTGGGGTAGATTTGCCTGGGATGGTAGTGGACTTGGGAGGGTTAGGGTATCAAAGAGTTACAACAAGCCAGTAAACTGTAGATGGGAATAAATTTTTGAGAAACTGACAAGGGCCCCCATTAGCTCTTTATGAACACATAGGTGGTCTTTGCATATGAATGAAGAGGGCGTTTAAATGAGCTAAAACAACATAAACAGCCATGGTTGGGAGCACATCACATGTTAAAAAATCATAGGTGTTGCTACTGTTATTTTCAATAGTTATTAAACACCTAGGCAAGAGAACCACATAGATGCCATATGTATCTTCTAAGATGCTGTACAGTTACACATTTGTGCTAATGGAAGGTACAATAAATTGAAAGAACGTTAATCCTTCACTCATTAGTTATTCATCTCTAAAGTAGGATATTTATAACACCTACATCATAGGGATGTTGTGACTTTTCAATGAATCAATAATGTGACATTCTGAAAGAGTACTTGGCACAGACAAAATGCTATATAAGCATTAGATATTATTATTATTATTACTATTATTATTCAATAAGCTTTGGGAACTTCACAGAAGACCACGAAACAAAGACATAAGACACAGTCCCAGCCAAAGAAGTTTATGGATGAGAGAGGGAATGAGGGATATAAGCAAATAATTACAACATAACCAAAGTGCCATGTTTAGGGTTATATACAATGTACCACAGTAACGCAGAGGAAAAAAGTCACAACTGGGTATATCAACCCTGGAACTAGGATACCCTATTGGTGCAATTTCATGAATATTGAAATCACAAGGTTGCTTTCCGTTATAATATAAGCATCGGAGATGGCATCTGATTAAACTTGACCTGAGTGAACTTTCAAAAGAATTAATTCTGATATAAGAGATGGGTGAAGGGTTTGCTTTTTAAAATTTATAATTTACAAGCTCTCTAATTTTACTCTAATTTAACTCAAACTACTTTAAATTGAAACATGTCTCCGTGGGGCTGGTATGTATTAATTGAGTATTTGCATATGCAATTCATAATTGCTGCCAAGATTTTAAAGTTATTTATGCCAGTTATTGCTCTCGCAGATGAAATTAAGGATACTCCAAAAGATAACACTATTTATTAAATTCAAATATATCATTTAACCCTCAAAATACTCATTTCATAAAGGAATCACCAACTCCATTTAACAAAAGACATATCAAGAGGTTGGGTAACTTCCTGAAAAATATTGATCACAAATGTATTTAAACTCATGGGTATCTAATTCTGAACATAAAACTTTGGTATTTCTTTTAAAAACCATGCTGCTTCCTGAAACATAATCATCAACAATTGTTGTCTAAATTAATAGAACTAAATACTGATAAAGATATTTCTGGTATCTAGTCATAGTATTATACAGGCCTATTCACATTCATTCACATTTATGCACAAGTATACATACTACATTCAAATTAATAATTAAGACAATATATTTAATTTTTCAAAATCATAATAGCACATCAATATTGATCTGGAAAAGATATGTTGCTTTAAATACATTAAAGTTTACAAGTGGCCTGGCGCGGTGGCTCACGCCTGTAATCCTAGCACTTTGGGAGGCCGAAGTGGGTGTATCATCTGAGGTCAGGAGTTCAAGACCAGCCTGGCCAACATGGTGAAACCCCATCTCTACTAAAAACACAAAAATTAGCTAGGAGTGATGGCAGGTGCCTGTAATCCAGCTACTCGGGAGGCTGAGGCAGGAGAATTGCTTGAACCCTGGAGGCAGAGGTTGAAGTGAGCCGAGATAACGCTACTGCACTCCAGTCTAGGCTACAGAGCCAGACTGTCTCAAAAATTCAACAAATAAACAAAAAATAAATAAATTTTACAAGAATCTCTTATAATTATTATTATTATTTTTGAGACAGAGTCTCCCTTTGTCACCCAGACTGGAGTGCAGTGACACAATCAATCTCCTCTCACTGCAATCTCCGTCTCCTGGGTTCATGCGATTCTCCCGCCTGTCTCCAGAGTAGCTGGGATTACAGGCCTGTGCCACCAAGCCCAGCTCATTTTTGTATTTTAGTACATAGGGGGTTGTAGGCTGGTTTTGAACTCCTCACCTCAAATGATCCATCGGCCTCGGTCTCCCAAAGTGCTAGGATTACATGTGTGAGCCCCCACGCCCTAAGAATCTCTGATTTTTTTAAATGAGAATATAGATAAAATCAAATACATCAATGAATTAGAAATACAATATATATGACCATGTCTAGTGAATGCAAAGCAGGGTTATTTTAGAAATTCTGATAGCCAAAAAAAGCCAAATTAATAATATTAATGATGTAAAAAATATTTTTTGATAAAACAACACTAATTCTTGATAAAAATATGGTGGCAACCATGAATAGAACAGCACTACCTTTGTCTGAAAAATATTTATCAAGACCTATGGCAAAACAATATTTAATGAAAATGTTAGAAGCATTATCTTTAAAATCGGGGGAAGACAAGCATGCAATTATCTTTGTTTCTACTAATCATTCTACTGGAGATCTAATAGTTATTAACTCACCACTTTATGTGATAAGATTTTTAAAAATAAAGTTATATCATGGTAAAGAAATAGATGTCATCTATGCAAAAAGTGTATTGGTTTCCTCCAGACTGGTATATTTAGTCAGTGTAATTTCTATCAAAACTCCATTTTTTTGCTTCTTCTAAATTTATATCGATAAGCAAAATATATATGAATTTTTGTGGAGGAAATATAGTCCTTTTTAGAGAAGAGGAATACATTTGAGAGCCTAGAAGTTAAATATAATATTTTATATAAATATATATCATATAATATATAAATACCTATGTATATTTCAAAGTGCGATATGTAATAGATTCAGTGATACATGACACTGAGAACAAATTAGAATGCTTCTAACATAAACTATAATAATTCCAAGGAGGAGCAAGAGGTTACCCCAAAAATATGATACAATTATAAGTTTGGGTCCATACAGAATTTTTAACAAGGCACACACACTCTAAAACAAAAAGGGCTAATTTCAAATAAACAAAGTTATCCTAAATGCCAGAGGTACCTCAAAAAATGGAAAATAAAAGTCACTAGCTGGGATAGGAAACATAAGATCCAAACAACTGAAAAAAGAGTGAATCCTTATAGAATATTTAAAAAAAATAAAAGCAAATTCTCCTCTATTTTTAAAGAAAGACACAGCTCAGTAGAGAATGAGCAAAATGCATGAGTAGGTATTTCACAAAAGAGGTCACAGAACTGACCAATAAAAATGAAAATGCATAAAACATTATTAGGATTCAGGAAATCCATACTAACACGACACCGCCATTCCATTTAATGAAAACCACGCTGGCAAAAATGAAAAGATCACCGTGTTTTGGGAGATCATGCACTAATGTAGAATTCCTGGCTACTGCTCCAGAATATGTAAATTTTTATAACACCGTTGATAAACAGGTATTGCCTAGTAAAACCATAGCCATGCATATCCCAAAATCCCAGCACTTCTCTTCTTAGGTGTGTTGTCCAGAGAAAAGTCTGTAATCTGTGCACTAAGAAGGATTCACATGAGGGAAAACTGCAGCTATGCTTGAGCAGCAGAATTCTGGAAACAATCTAAGCATCCATCAACCAGGAGAACAGATAAACAAATTGGGTTTCACAGTGGAATATCATGCAGCAGACCAATGAATGAAATAACACCACATTCATAAACTTTAATGAACCTCAGAAATAAAATGATGCATTAAAAAAGCAAATCAAAGATGAGTATATATCGTATATAATTTCACATAAAGTTCAAAAACATCAACATAGTTTTAAGGATTATACAAGCATAATAGAACTATGCAAAAAAGCAGGGAAATAGAAACATAAAATTTAGGGGAGTCTTTGATTTCCCCTCCTGGAGGAGAGGGAGGAATGCCTGGTGAGATTTGCATTCAAAGAAAGATACTCAGAGGATTTTAATTATATCAATAATATTCCATTTCTTACTCTGTGTGGTAAGTCTTGGGTATATGTTTTATTAATCTTAATGTTTTATTTATGTTATATTATTTTTTATGTATTATTTCATGATAAAGATGCTCTTTAAAAAGCTTTAAGAAGTCATCTCTAAGATATATTGTTAAGTGCAAAATTTAAAAATAAACAACATCAAGAAGTTCAAGCCTGGGTGTATAAAATGCTCAGTTTTACATGTACAAAAATATTACTTAGGTATATTTCCTCATCTATTAAAGTAAATTAGCTCTAGAAGTAAGAGATAAAAATGTGTTTGTATGTCTCTCATACAAGTGGAAGGAAAAATTTCCACTGCACACCTTTTTGTTCCTGAGCTATTTAAATCTTACATATTCAATTATAAATGACAAAAATAAATATATAAAATTTAAGCACTGTTTTGCAGATTTTCTTATGTAATAGCAGTCTTAGGTAGGTAATTACATTTTACATCTGAGGAGATTTCAAACCAGAAAGGTTAAAAATCACACTGAAAATCACAGAATAGTGACAGAGTCAGACCCAAATTCATTCTTCCTTTAGCAAATATTCATTGAGAACCAGCTATGTTCCAGAAACTGGCCAGATTTTTTGGATGTATAAGCAAACAAAACAAGGAACTCGACCCTCATAGAACTAAATTCCAGCGCCAGGAAATGAGGATAAAATATAAACAGGATAGATAAATAAGCAAATAATACACCATGTTTGAACGTCATAAATTCTAGGGCATGATGATGGGGTAGTGGGGTAAAGAGGCCTGGTAGGGGGAAGGCAGGGTGACACTGCAGTGTTAAATAAGGCAGTCAGGACAAACGTCATCCAGCAGGTGAGGAATGAGAAAAGACTTGAAGGCGATGAGTGAGTGAGCCAAGCCAGTTGGTAGGTGGAGAGCGTGCCAGACAGCAGAAGCAAGGCCCTATGAAGTGGGTTTGGCATCCAGGCTGGCAAAGTCAATTGGTGATTTGAAGGTTCATTACTATCATCACTGCATACTGTACCCATAGAAATATCATGAAAATCATGAGCAAGGATGAGGTGCAGAGGCTTGAAGTCTCTCCCATCTTTGCTATCATCCACATATGTGGTCCAAGCTTATGGAGAACATATGAAATACTTTCTGTTAAAGATTAAATGCATTTATTCCAGAACAAAGGAAATAGAAAAAAAAAGTATTGTCTAAGTCTAAGTCACTTTTTTTCTAGCAGATTTTTAAAACAAACGTGGGAGGTAAAATCCTCTCTTTCCAGGAAAGTTGCTCAAGGAAAAGCATATTTTCTCATTTTTTTTAAAAAAAGTAGCAGCCTATAAAGAGGAAATAAGGTGGTCAATATTAAAAAAGTAACTTTAAGTTAAAGGGGGAGATAAATCAGTTCACATTCTTCCTGGGGGGATTTGTAAAGGAAAAGGGAAAAAGAACAGGACTTGCAACTTTTATCCTTACAAACTTTGCTGCTGTAAGGACTTAAGTTGTTTAATCTCTCTACATACTGCCGATTTTCTTGACCTTGCAAAAGTCATTCAGTATCTGTTCATGTATCTGTGAAAACAAGGGCAATGATCTCTCCTCTCTCTGGATTCTTTGTGATAATTTAGTGACTTTAATCTCTAATACCAACTACTATTATGTTCATTACCTTTGTTCTCAAAACTCACACCACTGACCTAATAATGGACAAGTGACAGCCATGTCTATAGCCACTTGCAACAAAAGACTCTCCATAGCCTCATATTGCAGGATAATGAAGAGAAATTACAAGTGGTTAGAGAGCTGCAACTACCTAGAAGAGAATCCGGGAACAGAATAAAAGGAACAGTCCCCATGATGTCCTTATAAATGTGCCACTAGTCTAACGGGAGAGAAGGCATGCTTCCTAGTTAATTTTCCATATTAGTGTAATGAGAAGAAATAGACAAACTGCCAGCAAGTTCATTTGGCTAATGTTTCAGCCAGCAGACCTGGCACAGCTCCTACTAAAAGGGGTTAAAGGTGAACAAAAATATATATAATTCTAAGCTGCTTCTTTTGGCCTTACAAAATAACAGAGTAGGGCCACTATGGATAGTGCTTTGGGGATGATACCAATCATTTATAGTTCATTTCTCCTACCATATTCTGATTTTTGAAAAAGATTTTATTGTAATAAAACTCTGCTGGCTGAAATATACCTAGAGCATCAAACCTTGCATTATGCTTTCCATTTCTATGAATACCTCCCTGGACAGTTGAATAAATACCCATTTTGTGAATTCTCATCCTGCTTGTTTTCAAAATGCAATAGTGAGTATTTATCTTTCAAGTTAAATAGCAACTATTCAACCTAAAGATGAAATTCCCTTAGAATTTTGACAAGTAACAAACAAACATAATATAAATATGCAGTAAGTACTTTTCTTATAGAATGGAAAAACTGCTTACGTCCAGTACAAATGCTTCATCCTTAGTGTAGCCGTGGAATGACTAGCTAAAGGATTATACTTATTAGGTCGAAACATTAAAGATCCCCTAGGAATACAAGATTGGTTATGAAGCATTTATATGACATATTTTTCTAAAATGCTTTACAATCATTAGCTGTTCCTGACAACAGCTCTGTGAGAATTGTGAAGTGGATTACTATCCACCAGGTGCTGCACTGGGGAGTCAGGATGGAGAATATCTGCCTGAAAATTACCCAGGTTGATCATCCATGGCAGGAGTTGGGCTGAGATTAAAACATAAAGTTACTAGATCCACAGTCAATTCATTGACCATGATCTTCATTTGAGAAAACACTTAATGCTTGTTTCCCACTTTGTTCCTTTAAATTGCTACAATTCCAGGGTTATTTCAGAGAACTCTCTTTTTGCAATAATTATAAGAATTTAAAGATAGCAATTATCCATAAATGAATTACCTTTTACTGATTATCCGTCATACCTATGAGTAATAAGCATGGCTTAATGGAAAGAGGACATGATATGGAGTCAAGCCTACCTCTGCCATTTATAAAGAGGTTTGGGCAAGTAACTTTACTATTTTTATTCATCTGAATAATAAGATATTTGGAACTACTGATTTCTAAAGTCATTTCTAGCATTAAAATCCAGTTATTTTATATTATTCACAGTCATATAACAGTATGTTCAAAAATTACATCTTTTTCTCTGGATTATCTTCTGAAAAAAATAAATAAACCTATCTAGTATTCAAGCTTATATTTTAGTGATTGCCATTTTTGGCAACATCATTATGTTGGGGCTGGCAAAATCCCTGCTATTGACTGTAACTTGGTTACTGTAACAAATTCATATCAATGAGAAAGCATAAGGTGAAGACACAGGTGGCTGACCAGGAATTGTAAGTAAATACATGACCCATTGTAGATGTTAATGAAATTCATTAAATTTATCCTGAATAGAAGATAACTAGAAACGTACTCTGGTACTAATTACTTTTCAAAACTATAAGTAAATAGTCCAAAATTGTTTTCAGCTCACTTTACTTAGTGTAAACAATTCAGTATGTAGGGTAAAATGCAAATATCCTTAAGCAAGCCATTAGAAGTTTCAGTAGGTGCTTAACACTTGAGTAATAATTAATTTATGCAGTTTACTAATCCAACTATAAAACATCTGTGGTGGGCAGGAGGTTTACAGCTGGAGTCTCATTAAGGGAGAGCAGATATGGATCACCAGCAAGAATGCTGGTGAGGAAGTGATTCTAGAACCCTACAGATGATGCCAAGCGGAATCTTTCATTGCCTTTTTTTACCTTTTGGTTAGCTTTGGTTTCACCAAATCTTATGTAGGAAGTTGAATTATTGGTGTCAATTCTTCACTCTCTTGTTTGGAAATTTTGCATCTACATCCTTGCTATGTCCTCATGGTGAAATCACGTGCCTTTTTACTTGCTTTTTTCAATCAATGTGATGAAAAAAGGTGACTAGATGACTTGCTTTTTTCAATCAATGTGATGACTGATTTTTGTTGGTAAGAGATTTTTACCAAGTATCAAAAATTCTTGTTTATAATTCTTCAATAACTTTTCAAATTGCTCTGATTCCATAATGGAATACTAATAGTATTAAAATATAATAAGTCATAATATTATCATTCATAGTATTTTTATCTTCACTTGCATTAATATTCTCTCCAAAGCCAAACATAGTCCGTCATGGCTCAGCAGACCAAGAATATATGCAATGGACTGGGAATTAAGCCCTACCTGAACAAGTGGCAATAACATTTACATCTGCTGACATAGCATTTTCTTACCCTTTATACCTCTAAATATCCTTCATGCCACTATATGGGCCTTGCTTTCATGAAGGTAAGATATTTGCTTTGAGGTTGAGAAAGTTTCTGAAAATTCAAGCTGTTACTGCAAGTAACTGCATTTCTTGCTGACAGAGTCTCATAAAGAGTGGAAGAAATTTGAAGATAGAATTTGGTTTAGCCAGGAAGAGGATTTCATTTTAGGAGTTGGAGTAGACTTACGTAGGGTCTCAAATTATAAGGCAGCTGAACCCATACCCATATATAGAGATAAATCCTTGGTTTCTTATCCTTGATTAGGGATTTCTTTGCAGAAACAGGGATGCATTACTTAAAGAACTTCAGTGGAAAGAACTGGCTTAGAAAATGCTAAGGTCTGAATGTTTGTGTCCTGCCAAAATTTCATTTGTTGAAATCCTAACCCCTGAGGTGATGGTATTAGGAGACGGAGCCTCTGGGAGATGATAAGGTCATGGGAGTGTAGCCCTCCAAATCAGACTAGTGCCCTTATAAAAGTGATCCAAGAAAGACTCCTCAGCCCTTCTGCCATGTGAGGTTAGAGTGAGAAGATGGCTATATATGAGAAAGAGGACCTCGATGAACATGAAATCTGCTGGCAGCTTGATCTTGAACATCCAGCCTCCACAACTGTGAGAAATAAATTTCTATTATTTATAAGCCACTAAGTCTACAGTACTTTGTTATGGCAGCCCAAATTAAGACACAAATTCATTGGAGAGAATTTAGAAAGTAATTTTGTATATTCTATTTTCCTGAATCTATAAACACATTTAAACTTACATCCATTTTGACTTGAATCTATATAGGAAAACAAATAAAATGGGCATTATGTCCACAAAAATAAATCTATATTAAATATTTTTACTCCTGTGAATAATTTCATTGTATTATGGGAATCTGCAAAGTAATATTAGAGTTGAAATTGAGCTTAAGCTGGAAAAATATTCCTTGAGTGTGGGCTAGTAAATTATCAGGTTACCTAAAGAAAATTAAACTAAATATTGATAGGATGCATGAATATCTAGAAACAAAACTTTGTGGAACAATTTTGATAAATGGAGGAAGAGATAGATCTGTTCAACCTTCTCAGAAATGGGAGCCAGTAGCTATACATAATTTTCTTAGTAATTCTTTGTAAAATTGTAATTCTCAGTGATTCTTTGCTACATTTTAATTTTGCTTAAATATGCAAGGATAATTTATTTTAAATTCATAAATTTAATCTGAGCTATTATTTGTAATATATTTATGCTGAGGTTTTTCCACTCTCTGAATTTGCCAGACTATATAAAATCAAACCATCTCACATCAGGTGGCCAGTGAATGAAGTGTGAGAATATGCCATAAA
This sequence comes from Pan paniscus, assembly GCF_029289425.2. NCBI lineage: Eukaryota > Metazoa > Chordata > Mammalia > Primates > Hominidae > Pan > Pan paniscus. The sequence continues at coordinate 49,813,288 of NC_073261.2, read as the reverse complement.
ATATCTAGAAAATAACTTGCATGTTTCAAAACATCCAAGCTATATACTCATGGAAATCATAGTAATATTGATTGTAAATTGTATCATTGATTGCAGTTTTACTATATGCCAAACATTGTGACAAGCATTCTAGATTGTCATTTAATTATTAAAATTATTTGAGTAGGTTCTAGTAATATCCTCATTTTATAGCTGAGGAAATTAAGGAAAAAATCTATTTTTCTTAAATTCCTGAAGTCATATTGAAGCAAAAATGTCTGGTATCTTCTGTCAACATAAGGAAAATATGATCTATTGACAAATAAACTGATTTACATTAAGTGAGTGCTGCTTCATGTTAGACCATCACAGAATGGGGTAGGGACTGGTGTGACCCCATGTCCCACCACTACTACCATTGACATTATGTCGAAGGCTTTTCAAATATCTGCCTACCCATCTAATAAATACAGACTTGGCCACACTTTTCCTTATTTGTTAGTAATTGATGGTGTTAAATGGAACAGCATTGAAAATCTTGTTAACGTCAAGATATATTTAATCTATTGCTTCACCTTCATCTCCTAAGTCACTATCACATATAAAGAAATTAGATTAATCTAACATGATTCATATTTTTATACAGCCTTGTTTATTACTCCCCAATACAGGATTGCTGGTGTTCATCTAGCTGTTGCCAATTGATTTTCGATGACAAATTCTATCTTCTTTTTTTTTTTTATCTTGCATTGAAATTTAGCTAAAATGTGTCATTACTTTCTGAACCTTATGGTTAGTTGAGGAAATGATTTAAATATAAGTAATTGTGCTGATCAACTTTATCAATAATTCTTCATATTAAATTTCTTGATTCTCTAAGCTTAATATTTCAAAAATAACTTATATCCTCATCTAATTAATGCCATCTTTATCAGAGGCTATTGGTTACTAGGATAAACAGATTTGAACATATAAAATTCAGTTCTAATTTTTAACTCATTTAACTTTACTTCCTCCGGTCTGGCTCAAATGTAGCGTTCCTTTTCTTTTGTCTTTTTTCTTTTTTATTGTTACTATAAGGGAGGTTTTAAAATAAAACAGAAGACAATAATAACTGATTATGAGTTTGCTTTTGGAGTGCTTTGGTTATGTGTAGATCCTTCAGTTTTGCCAATTCATTAAAACAACCATTTATGGATTTTCTTTGAGAATCCACCTCGTTTTCTTTGCCCTATAGTCAGTGTAATAGAAGCAAGATGTGTAAGGCATTATCTTTGCTTGAAATGAGCTTATAATATTATTAGTCAAAATGAACCAAGTAGTTAAAGGATAGGTTAAGATATAATGAAATAGCATTAGGTCATCAAATGAGGGTAGGTCTGAAAACCTTGATAGAAAGCAGAGCTTTCGCACTTAAAATTTTTATTACCTTGAAAAAGTTCCCTCCGACAGCCCACACTCCTCATTTCTTCTCTTACAGACAGAAATAAGGACATCTACTTTTCTAAGAAGTAGAACAAGTATAAAATTCTTGCAATCATTTTAAATCTTTCTTATTAAAAAAACCTGAATAAATCAAAGAATATTGCTCCTTAGGGCAGGCCCGTGGTACTTATGGCCTTCCTAGTAATTCCCTGTCCCTATTGTCCATTAAATGATCAGATTGTAGCCACTTGGTCAACAGTGTATATACCTTTCCATGCAGCCACTTTCTGGATATCACTTATATTCCACTTATATATGTCAGGCCTCTGGATGCCAAAAGCTCATAGGCCAAACACTTATGAGAAGAAGAAAAAAATTATCTAAGATAATAGTAAATAATATTTAAACATTCAAAAAAACCAGAGAACAGAATAAAGAAGAGCTGTTGTGTCTCAGAAAAAGTAGTGAGTTGGGATGTGGGGGCAAGATTATGAAGATGAACAGGGAGGTATCAAAAGGTTCTGCCGTCATTCTTGCTCTCTTTCAGAATCACACAGGCAAGATCCAGTTTCCAAGTCATTTCTAGATAACTCCTTGTGAATCTACTCTGCAGGCTTCATCCTATCAGTCAGTCAGTACTTTTTGCTGAACTTCTCCCAATTTGGAAGCACCTAAAAAGTATTAAATCAAGTGAAATAATGTAAGTTAAAAGTGTTTGGAGAAGTATTCGTTGAATATACATTAAGTACTCAAGCATATTGCTAGAAAGTTTCTCTCATTTCTTGTTTCTTTGTTCTCATTGTATCTTAGTGTAATTTTTTCATTTTTTTATATTATTAGGACAAAGCATTTTTCTAATGTTTGTTTAGTCATATAGTCTTTCCTGCCCTTCTTTCCTAGCTTGGTGTAGGTTTTCTCATTCAGCTATCAATAGTTCTTAAATATTATCCTACAATACTTTGATACTTAAACTACATTTTCAGGGATCATCTCTTGTGATTTCCATTAAGGCCTCTGAAATCCACATTCTACCACAGCATGTTGAAACTTTCTAGTAGTCTGAAAATGCTCAGAGTGACACCAAGTTGAAGAAGCAGAGAGGGGTGCTAAGCAACAAAAAATATCTTGCTCCAAGCATTTAAAGCCCTTGTATGCTCTCAGTTGACTGTTTATTGAGATCTTTTCTTATATCAGGATGCTGAAAGTAGCTTCTGGAGAAAGTGCAAAGGTAGTCTCATTACACCTAACCAAAGGAGTTAGGCACATTGAAAACACATCAAAAAAATGGTTTTATTATTGTATGTTACATTTTGTGCCATAAAATATTAACCACAGAAGAAAACATATCAGATTCCTTGGGGGCAATGAACTATTTGTGGTTAAAGTGGTAGCAGGTAATAAAAATAAAAATATACATTTTTAAAAATTTTATCTTGTCACTATCAGTATGAAAGCAGCTTAGAATAATTATTTTCTTTTTTCTTTAATTAATTTTATTATTATTATACTTTTTATTTATTTATTTATTTATTTATTTTTCTTTTTTATTGATCATTCTTGGGTGTTTCTCGCAGAGGGGGATTTGGCAGGGTCACAGGACAATAGTGGAGGGAAGGTCAGCAGATAAACAAGTGAACAAAGTTCTCTGGTCTTCCTAGGCAGAGGACCCTGCGGCCTTCCGCAGTGTTTGTGTCCCTGGGTACTTGAGATTAGGGAGTGGTGATGACTCTTAACGAACATGCTGCCTTCAAGCATCTGTTTAACAAAGCACATCTTGTACCGCCCTTAATCCATTCAACCCTGAGTGGATACAGCACATGTTTCAGAGAGCACAGGGTTGGGGGTAAGGTCACAGATCAACAGGATCCCAAGGCAGAAGAATTTTTCTTAGTACAGAACAAAATGAAAAGTCTCCCATGTCTACCTCTTTCTACACAGACACGGCAACCATCCGATTTCTCAATCTTTTCCCCACCTTTCCCCCCTTTCTATTCCACAAAACCGCCATTGTCTTCATGGCCCGTTCTCAATGAGCTGTTGAGTACACCTCCCAGACGGGGTGGTGGCCGGGCAGAGGAGCTCCTCACTTCCCAGTAGGGGCGGCCGGGCAGAAGCGCCCCTCACCTCCCGGACGGGGCGGCTGGCCGGGCGGGGGGCTGACCCCCCCCACCTCCCTCCCGGACAGGGCGGCTGGCCGGGCGGGGGGCTGACCCCCCACCTCCCTCCCGGACAGGGCGGCTGGCCGGGCAGAGGGGCTCCTCACTTCCTGGTAGGGGCGGCCGGGCAGAGGCGCCCCTCACCTCCCGGACAGGGCGGCTGGCCGGGCGGGGGGGCTGATCCCCCCACCTCCCTCCCGGACGGGGTGGCTGGCCGGGCGGGGGGCTGACCCCCCCACCTCCCTCCCGGACGGGGCGGCTGGCCGGGCGGGGGGCTGACCCCCCCACCTGCCTCCCAGACAGAGCGGCTGGCCGGGCAGAGGGGCTCCTCACTTCCCAGTAGGGGCGGCCGGGCAGAGGCGCCCCTCACCTCCCGGACGGGGCGGCTGGCCAGGCGGGGGGCTAACCCCCTCACCTCCCTCCCGGACGGGGCGGCTGGCCGGGCGGGGGGCTGGCCCCCCCACCTCCCTCCCAGACAGAGCGGCTGGCCGGGCAGAGGGGCTCCTCACTTCCCAGTAGGGGCGGCCGGGCAGAGGTGCCCCCCACCTCCCGGACAGGGCGGCTGGCTGGGCGGGGGGCTGATCCCCCCACCTCCCTCCCGGACGGGGCGGCTGGCCGGGCGGGGGGCTGATCCCCCCACCTCCCTCCCAGATGGGGCGGCTGGCTGGGCGGGGGGCTGACCCCCCCACCTCCCTCCCAGATGGGGCGGCTGGCCGGGCAGAGGGGCTCCTCACTTCCCGGTAGGGGCGGCCGGGCAGAGGCGCCCCTCACCTCCCGGACAGGGCGGCTGGCCGGGCGGGGGGCTGACCCCCCCACCTCCCTCCCGGACGAGGAGGGAGGATGCTCCTCACTTCTCAGACGGGGTGGCTGCCGGGCGGAGGGGCTTCTCACTTCTCAGACGGGGCGGTTGCCAGGCAGAGGGTCTCCTCACTTCTCAGACAGGGCGGCCGGGCAGAGACGCTCCTCACATCCCGGACGGGGCGGCAGGGCAGAGGTGCTCCCCACATCTCAGATGATGGGCGGCGGGGCAGAGGCGCTCCCCATATCTCAGACGATGGGCGGCCGGGCAGAGACGCTCCTCACTTCCCAGATATGATGGCGGCCGGGAAGAGGCGCTCCTCACTTCCTAGATGGGATGGCGGCCGGGCAGAGATGCTCCTCACTTTCCAGACTGGGCAGCCAGGCAGAGGGGCTCCTCACATCCCAGACGATGGGCGGTCAGGCGGAGACGCTCCTCACTTCCCAGACGGGGTGGCTGCCAGGCAGAGGCTGCAATCTCGGCACTTAGGGAGGCCAAGGCAGGCGGCTGGGAGGTGGATGTAGCGAGCCGAGATCACGCCACTGCACTCCAGCCTGGGCGCCATTGAGCACTGACTGAACGAGACTCCGTCTGCAATCCCGGCGCCTCGGGAGGCCGAGGCTGGCGGATCACTCACGGTTAGGAGCTGGAGACCAGCCCGGCCAACACAGCGAAACCCCGTCTCCACCAAAAAAATATGAAAACCAGTCAGGCGTGGCGGCGCGCGCCTGCAATCGCAGGCACTCGGCAGGCTGAGGCAGGAGAATCGGGCAGGGAGGTTGCAGTGAGCTGAGATGGCAGCAGTACCGTCCAGCTTCGGCTCGGCATCAGAGGGAGACCGTGGAAAGAGGGGAGAGGGGAGAGGGGAGAGGGGAGAGGGGCTATTATTATACTTTAAGTTTTAGGGTACATGTGCACAATGTGCAGGTTAGTTACATATGTATACATGTGCCATGCTGGTGCGCTGCACCCACTAACTCGTCATCTAGCATTAGGTATATCTCCCAATGCTATCCCTCCCCCCTCCCCCTACCCCACAACAGTCCCCAGAGTGTGATGTTCCCCTTCCTGTGTCCATATGTTCTCATTGTTCAATTCCCACCTATGAGTGATAATATGCAGTGTTTGGTTTTTTGTTCTTGTGATAGTTTACTGAGAATGATGATTTCCAATTTCATCCGTGTCCCCACAAAGGACATGAACTCATCATTTTTTATGGCTGCATAGTATTCCATGGTGTATATGTGCCACATTTTCTTAATCCAGTCTATCATTGTTGGACATTTGGGTTGGAAGAATAATTATTTTCTAACACACACACACACACACACATGAGAATGATGCTTCAGAAAGTGACACTGGTTGGTACATCTTTGGAGAAAGAAAACAGAATAAATGGTAATATTTATTCTATTAATTTTTCTGAATTTTAAAACTACAATATTTGTATTTCAGCTTGATTTCTTGCCTTTGTTAATTTTCATGAGTTTATTAATTATGTTTATTTGAATGATTGAAATTTTAAGCAATCATATGCTTTATTATCCTGGATTCCTTAGTGATAAATGAGAAATTAAATTTGCTTTGAAATGTAAAGTGTTTGAGGCCATTGGAATCTAATTAACCTAATACTAAATTTAGTCTCACCTTATTTTAAACTTTAGCTTAGTGTTGTCAGTATGGTATTCAATAAGATGTAAATGTGATTAATAATAATAATAAATAGGGCAATGGATTCATTGTTGATAGTAATAATATTACTTTAAAAATGTGAAGGAGAAATATAAACCATAGAAATTATTAACATTTGTTCAACAGCATTCCAGATATTTTTATCAATGGACAGATAGATGTACAAAGATTGGTAGATAAATAAAACATATTTAAGTATTTATGATAGTTTTAGTTAATATCGAGTTTTACATGAACGTAAGAGGAGAAAATGAACCTAAGATGGAAGAGAAAATATTGCAGAACTTAAAGTCAATAGTTCTTTAAGAGATAATTATTCTTTGACAGTAATTGCTCTGAGTTAATCATGTTACGGGATCCTTGAGATGTCATTTCCCCGGCCGAAAATCTCTGTGGCCAGTTGGGCCTTTGCTCGAGTTTTGCTCTGTCCACTGATTTCGTTCCACCCACTTGGCCTGGAAGGCTGCTCTTGGCTTGCACCACTGGTCTGGATCCCATGCCTGCCATGGGCGAGCCAGGTGTGGAGTGGTGAGGGGTGTGTGAGCTGGCATGCGGTCTGGCATGCTGGCTACAGTGCGGGCTCCTTGTGGGGCTACCGCTGGGCCAGGCATACCAAAAGCAGCTTCCACAGCTGACACCAGGGAACCCGGTGGTGCTCAGAATCTTGGAGATGCCAGGAACTGCTGAGCCCTAAAGAGGGTGTCACAGCCCTGGTTCAGGGATCTCCTAGGTCTGGGCTCCCTGAAGAGCCACAGCTCGTCTTTCCTTCTTTCCTTCCTTTCTTTCTTTTCTTTCCTTTCTTTTCTCTTCTCTTCTCTCTTCTTCTTCTTCTTCTTCTTCTTCTTCTTCTTCTTCTTCTTCTTCTTCTTCTTCTTCCTCTTCCTCTTCCTCTTCCTCTTCCTCTTCCTCTTCCTCTTCCTCTTCCTCTTCTTCTTCTTCTTCTTCTCCTTCTCCCTCTCCCTCTCCCTCTCCCTCTCCCTCTCCCTCTCCCTCTCATCCTGTGCCACCCTCATCCTGAACATCGCAGGACTGCAGATCATGTAGACTGCAGTGGTCTACATGTCCAGTTGGTCTATTCGCAGCAACGGACCGGCCCAGAAAAAGCACCACCAGCTTCCACTCCAGTCCACAGGACCTATAGGCCCGCCATGTCAGGATGAGGGTGGCAGAGCAGGCTGCCTCGCGGACATGGGGCACAGACGATGCAGGGCACGTGGGGTCCCGCGGCTGCCACTGCTCCTCCTGCAGCCGCTTCTGCCACCACCGGCTACACTTCCCCACTTCCCCACTGCAGCTGGTGTGTTGGCCACTCCAGACAGCCCACTGCTACCATCAATAATGAGGGTAAAGGCCAAGTGTGGTGGCTCATGCCTGTAATCCCAGCACTTTGGGAGGCTGAGGTGGGCGGACTCCTGAGGTCAGGAGTTCGAGAACAGCCTGGCCTACATGGCTAAACCCTGTCTTTACTAAAAATAAAAAAATTAGCCAGGCGTGGTGGCATGTGCCTGTAATGTCAGCTACTCGGGAGGCTGAGGCAGGAGAATTGCTGGAACCTAAGAGGCGGAGGCTGCAGTGTGCCAAGACTCCAGTCTGGGCGACAGAACGAGACTCTCAAAATAAATAAATAAATAAATAAATAAAAATAAAATAATACAATAATGAGAGTAGATAGGGTCCTGAAATATCTCAAAGATTGGAATCATTGTAGTTTATCTTTTCACCAAATGTTTCCAACATTTCCAGTATTATCACTATTTCCAATAATTCCAATATTAACTTCCTGCTATAAAAGAACAGAAAATATGTGTATTGATACTTTCTTTTACTTCCCTTCCTCCAAAATTCTGATTTTATATGTTTGTTATTTTTTACACTTTTAAAGTGCTGTAACTGTATTTTCCAGTTATAGGGCTTTTATTTGTCACCTAAATGATTATCTTTCACCAGACTTCCTCTTTCCTCCATTTCAGACCTCTTAACACTGATATTTGTGAATCTGTCTGTCACACAATAAATGCACAGCAAGTATTCTTTTCCTTTTTTCTTCCTACCACTAGTGTAAAGTTATTTGCTCCATTACAGTTCAGCTTTCTTTTTTTTTGTTTGTTTGCTTTTTCGAGCTAACCTTTACTCTCCCAATGATTTCTCTGTGAGTCACTACTACAGGTTAAAAAATGTTGTATTTGTATCTCTATGAATATATTGTGAGGAATCATTAGAATTGTTTCTTCTCTGTGTCACATATAAAATTTGCATGAACAACAAAAGCACAGATCATTGCTGTTTATTTGTTGCTGATATAAAATGCATTTCAAAGAGAAGGAGTGGGGTGGAAATCTAAATTGAGATGATTTAAAAGAGAGTTCACTTCCCAGGCAACATACCAGGAAGATCATTTCATTGCAACATAAAACTGACTGATAGTGTTACAGCAATATATGAGCTAAACTATCTTCATCTTTGCAAGGTCCATGTTAATATTATTAGTAAACATTTCGAATTTATATTATGCTTGATAAACTAAAGCATCATAAACATAAAACACATAGCTGATCTTCATTTTAGAAATGAATAAAAGTAATAAAAGTAATGAAATATAGAAGATTCCGGAAGACACTTTTATGCATAGTTTAGAATTATTTTATCTTAGAGCAATACTTTTGCAAGACAAATTTTATCCACACAGAAGTGGCATCTCTTTGAATAATTGTTATACCTCTAATTCCAATTTTAGCAACATCAATAATAACAAAGACAAGTAACATATATTTCTATTGCTTTTGGAACACATCAACTTTTAATCATTGTGATTTTTACCAAGTGTGATGATGCTCATCTTTGCAAAAACCTCACCAAGCAAATGAGCTGCAGGAGTTCAAATTATAATAATACTTTAAAAAAATTAAAGACCAAATAAGAAGTCTCATAATAATTTATGTCATGATCTAAGAAATTTATTTCTAGTTAGAGATGCAGAAGCCAAAGGAAGAGGCAAAGAAGAAACAAAATTCATACACAAAGGGAAGATAAGACACAATCACATGCACACACACATACGCACCCAATGATATTTTTAGTTTACACCTGAAAGAAAAAAATCACTTAGATATTTTTCTAATATCTCTTATCTTAAACACACACAACATGATAATATTAACAGTAAATCAATAAATCATGTTGCATTTTGTATATTTAAAATATCAAAACATCTTAGGTATATAAAGGCATCTAACATTAATAGTAGTACTAGGTTACAAATTTTCTTAACTGCTCTTCTTGGAAAATTTTAGTATTTTTGATGCCTTTAAAGCTTTTGGAGTTCTGCATTTCTGCTATTAGTCCTATTAATGTCCTTTTCTGAAACTACCTTTGTAAAAATTATGCTACTTAACTGGCCATCCAGTAGCAGCCACTTTTCGTTTTATTAAATGTTAACACTTATTATTCATTCCTAAAATGAAAAAAAAAACACATACATTTTAGAAACAGCTTATAACTAAATATTAATCCATATCAAATAAGTTTGTGAATATTGTTAAAGTTTTCATTGTGATGATCTAACTTTCAGTTGACAATCTTAAAGCCTACTTTTTTTATATTTTCTCAACAAATATGACCATTTTGCCTTTTAAAGCATAGTGAAATAACATAATGACATTAAGATGTTAAAATAGTATAACATACACTCTTGTGTAAGGTAATATTGTACTGGCAGAATAATTTAAATATTGAAACCTTTAAATTTCTAGTATTATGAAAATGTTTTTTCTTAAATTTAAGTCATGGAGCCATGCCCCTCTCTGCTCTAATTAGATATTAGGAAGAAGTAAGTTATTAAGAAATTCCATCTTTATTGTGATGACTCTGAGTCAAAGTCACATGGTGAGCTAGCCCTACTCTGAATCACAGGATTCCTTAGAAAAGCCACTGTCAGTCAAGGGATGTTGATGCTGTAAAGCAGTGGTTCCCAACCTTTTTGGATTCAGAGATTAGTTTCATGGAAGACAATTTTTCCATGGACTGGGGTGGGAGGATGGTTTCAGGATGATTCAAGCACATTACATTTATTATGCACTTTATTTCTATTATTACTACACTGTAATATATAATGAAGTAATTATACAACTCATCATAATGTAGAATGAGTAGGAGCCCTGAGTTGTTTTCCTGCAACTAGACAGTCCCATCTGGACGCAATGGAAGACAGTGACAGATCATCAGGAATTAGATTCTCATAGGGAGCGCACAACCTAGATTCCTCGCACGTGCAGTTCACAACAGGGTTTGTGCTCCTATAAGAATCTAAAGTCTCTGCTCGTCTGACAGGAGGCAGAGCTCAGGCAGTAATGCAAGCAATGGGGAGCCACTGTAAATATAGATGAAACTTTGGCCAGGTGCTGTAACCCATTCCTGTAATCCCAGCACTTTGGGAGGCTGAGGTGGGTGGATTGCTTGAGCCCAGGAGTTCAAGACTAGCCTGGGAAACACAGTGAAACCCTGTCTTTACCAAAAAATACAAAAAATAGCCAGGTATGGTGGTGCACACCTGTAGTCCCAGCTACTTGGGAGGCTGAGGTGGAAGAATCTCTTGAACCCAGGAGGCAGAGGTTGCAATGAGCTGAGATCCTGCCACTGCACTCCAGCCTGGGCAACAGTTTGAGACCCTTCCTCAAAAAAAAAAAAAAAAAAAAAAAAAAAAAACAAAGAAAAGAAAAAAAAGAAAAAGAGAAAGAAAAAAAAGAAATACAGGTGATATCTCACTTGCCTGCGGCTACCTCCTGCTGTGCTGCCTGCTTCCTAACCAGGGGTAGGGGACCCCCGCTGTAGAGTACACCTGCCTTTGTTAAGGATGGTTTAAGAGCCACCAGGAATCCTTGGCATTTTCTGCATGTAAATGATCCAAGTAACAAACAAGGGAAGATCAGCAGAGCCAAGGCACCTAGACGTTATCACAGCTATTGTGTCTGAGAAAGAATATCAACTTATGACAATCTTTTACCTTGGGACTTCCTGTGGGCCTGACTAGAAGTAAAGTGCCACATGTTATTGTATTTTTCTCTCATACTTCCTATAAAATGCCTAGTATTCCAAAAAGTAACTAGATTGAACTATGGGGCTAGTGTTTGTAAATTAAACTCACCTAGAAGCCATTCTGTAATCAAGATCACATTCAGGAGTTATCAATTATAAATATCAACATACATCATTTTGATTGAACAGCTGTCCTTCCTGTGAAGCACAGCATAATTAACCTTGATATCATAATTATAAATGGTTTGATATTATTTGTTGAAAATATAAAGTAACATTTTAACTTTGGCTATCAAATACAGACTCTATGTTGAATGCCCTTTCAGTGTTCATATGCTGAAAAAGTGTTCTGACAGTTTTTCCTATTTCATACAATTTTACTTTTCTTATCTGAACACTCTTGATTTTGCCACATTTTAACCCACAACAGGATACTCAGGAAGGTAGAAAAACCTAATTTGTCTTGTGAGGTTTCAGCCTTTTTCCCTTATGTTTCCACAGCACTGTATAAAACGGTGTGGCTTCAATTTCTTATATTCTAGCTATTTTCTCTAATATCTGATTTTATATCATTGGTTTGAGGTCTGGTTTGTTTTGCTTTTTTCTTATTCATTATCCTAGAAGCTAGCTGGGAAGCCAGCCTGGGAAACATAATGAAACCCTGCCTCTACCAAAAAATACAAAAAATAGCCAGGCGTGGTGGTGCACACCTGTAGTCCCAGCTACTTGGGAGGCTGAGGTGGAAGAATCTCTTGAACCTAGGAGCTAAGTCAGTACTCAGCTAATATTGGCTCTCAAAAATATATAAAGACTAAATAAATTAGTCCAGCAAGATCCTGAAAAGTTTAACTCATACTTGAATAAGGCACACTCAAACCATCACTGACAAACAAACTTATGAAATTAATTAATGAAGTATGGGGCACAGGTCTAATTTATGTACCACCAGCAATTTCCTTTCATCAATAGCTATAAAAATCATTTTATTGGTCATTTTTCTGAGATTCCTTCAAATATAAACTTCTAAAATAGAAGAATGGACATAAAGACGTAGCATGCAGGTAAACATTTGTTAGAGCTGCAGGCTAGTAAACATGCCTGCTCATAATTAATGCATCTATCTTATATTTTATCTCCCTGACATCTCCAAAACCCATATTCTACATTTTTGTTTTGCCTTTTATAAATATCTTTTAAAGGAGGGAGATCATGTCTTATTTTGCATTATTTTCTCTTGCATAATAAAGTTACATCTTATTATTGGCATTTTATTTTCCCCTGGGTGAGTCATTGAAAATGGTAAAGCAAGTGAGACCAGGAAGCAGGTGCATTTCTTACATTATTCTGCAGTGTTCTTTCCATATGTCCAAGCTTTTGTGTTCAACTTGATAGGAATTAAATATGCTTTATTTCCTTTGAGGAATAAAGTTCTCTTGACAAGCACCTCCAACCAGAGAAGTAAACACTGTATGAGAATAAACGTCAGGATTTTTACCTTTGTTTCCTTTGGAAATCTTGTCTCCCCAAGGGCAAAAACATATTTCTGAGGAAACATCAAGAAGAATGATATTTTACTTGGCCCTATGAACTCAGAGCAGATATATGTTGATCTTCAGTATTTGTTTGCACATAGTGTTTTTAAATATAATGAGAAATACAGATTCTCCTTATTCTAAAATATTCCACTGTCCATCAAGAGGAAATTTGTGTGTGTATTTATTGCTGCAGACCAAAAGCAGAATATTTTCAAGACATTGTTATTTTGATTTGACATCTAAATTTTTCCATCTGTGAAATGGGTAAATATATACCCGCCTTATAAGGTGTTTATGAAGGCTACTTGAGAAAATACTTGTAAATTGAATGTGATATGCAGACGAAAAATGCTTGAAGCAGTTCTTCAATGAGAAAAATTGTCCTGTCAATGTTAACCTCATAATTTCACCCTTTTTCATTTTTAATTTACTTATTTTTCCTCTTTCCTCAGAGACTGAAAAGTATGAGTGAGATAGCACTAAGCTTCTCAACTATAATCTGTAAGATGGAAGAAAATTCCTACTAGTGTGGAGCTGCCAGGTGTCGAGGTGGTCCATTAGGACAATGAGCTGAAATGAAATTAACGATCGAGACTTTGTTCACCTGCTGTGATGATGTAATCAAGGGCAAAAATAAGCGCCAGCTCCCTAGTGTTAATTTTCCTCATGGGACAGCACTGGTCAGGATTGTGGTGGCATGCAGTGCAGGTGAGAGAAGTCTTCCCACTGCCCAGGAACATTAAAAAAAAAGGCTCCTGTTTTTTTGAGGACCCAGGAAGCCAGAGTGAGGAAGAGGGACGGGGAAGGGAAGACGTAGGAGCAGAGGAACACTGAGTGAGAGTGGCTGAAAGCCAAGAACTCTTTATGGTGGTCTCCGTGGAGACACTTGGGCTAAGAATGCAGATCTGCATAACAGCAATGTTCACCAGGGAGGGGCATGAGTCCTTAACTGCATCTCCCTCCAGAACACGCTAATGCACTGGCTGTGTACCACGTCTGGTGTGGGAAGGGCAAGGTTTCTCCTATAAGATTTGCCAGGCAAAGGCTTATAGTTGCTAAGGGACAGGCATAAAAAATCACACAAAAGATTTTGCCTAGAACTGGACTCCTCAGTTGCTTTTGTGGTGTAAAATTGGAAAATAACTCACCCGTATTAGGAAGAAAAGTATATAATAGAGAAAAGCTCCTTGCCATTTTAAATTACAAAGAAGACATAAGTGACCTTCATAAGAAATGAACATGTCTAGTATTGGGCAATAGCTAAAGAGGCTATAGTGTATCTGCGTGATGATATATTAGGTAGTAGCTGTAAATGGTGTTTTGAAGAAATATTTAACAGTGAGAGAAAATATTTGCAGTGCTTGAAGTCAAGAATGTAGAGGAGCATGTTTTATATTGAGTGAGGTACCAATTTATGGAGTGTGTGTGTATGCAAACTTACAAAAGGGTATCTAATGTGTAAATTAGCTATTATGGACAAATGGATTACAAAAAATTGTAGTTCTACAAAATTTGACAAATTCTCAGTGATCATGCATAACTATTATAATTATTAAATATATTATTATACAAGTAACTAAAATAACTTTAAAGATATGCTGTCTGGGCAAAGGGGGAGGGTCTGTCAGAGCCAGCTCTGGGGCACTCGTTACTACTCTCAGCACAGATTGGGCAGGGGGAAGAAAAAGAATTCCTAGAGATAGAAAGGAAAGTTCATTGTTACCTCTCACTCTGCGAAGCTTAAGTTTGCTACTTTGTTGGGCTTTTAGCTTGTCCTTTTCTTTTTTGAAAATATATCATGCTTCAAATAATAATTTAGTAAACCCAATGTGAATGAATTGATACCACAAATAGTATGTGTGTGGGGACCTAAGAGAAGAAAACATTCATTGAGATAAGAAGCGGGATTATGACTGTTAGGGATGAACCTCTTCTTTACTCCCTCCTCATATCTTCCTGGGCTCTGTACTGCCTTTGTTCTTTAACTATGTGTCTTAGTACGTTTGGGTTGCTCTAACAAAATACCATCAACTAGGTAGCTTATGAACAGAAATTTATTTCATATAGTTCTGGAAGTTGGCACGTCTAAGATCAAGGCACTAGCAGATTCAGCATCTGGTGAGGGCTTTTTCCTGTTTCACAGATGGCTCTTTCTCACTATGTCCTCACCTAGCAGAAAGGGACAACTCTGCTCTCTTCAGCCCCTTATAACGGCACTAATTCCATTCATGAGGTCTCCACTCTCATGATCGCACCACTTCCCACAGGATCCACACCCCCTAATACTCTCACCATGGGAATTAAGATTTTAAAATATCAATTTTGGGAGAGCAAACATTGAGACCATAGCACCATGTGTGCCCAGCTGGGTTGCCGCCGGTTGTTCTGACTGCGCACCTGAGGAGCTGGTTCACACTGTATATCTCTCTGCAAATGTCACCTCGGCCATTTCAGCTGTGATACATGTTACTGACAAGCAAAGGGACTGGAGAAAATTACTGCATTTTTCTTATTTTATATCTTCTTGACAAATTTAAACCTCCCCAAACAGCACAATCCTTTCAGAATTCTCAGTTACTTTTTGATTTTATACAGATTTGTTTTAGAGGATTAAGGACTCTTCACTTTGGCCTCACCTCTTTTTAATCGCTGGTCTTGATTCTGACATTTAAACTTTATTTTCCTCAAGAAATTCTAAGGCTGAATTACTGCCATTTAGCAAAGTAAGAGAAGCAGATCCTGAAATAACAGAGGTGAACAAAGCAAGTTCTTTTCCTGAAGAATTGATATAGAAGTAAAGCCATTGTTTTATTCCAGAATGATTCTTTCTGTTCGGAGCTGTTTCCTTCCGGTCCAGAATAACCAAAGCAGAAGCAAGTAGAGTTCAGATCTACTGGAAAGCTCAGCCTATAACCACTGAGCAAGTCAATCAAGAAAACACATTTACCTCAAAATGAATATAAGTTTTCTAAAAATTTTGTGTGTAATGAATGTAGACAACCTGTACTAATGGACAATGTCCAGAAGCTGGAATATTTTCATTTCTTTTTTAAAAATTGACTTTAACCTTATTAGTGATTGTTTTTTCAACTCAAATATCTATACGATAATGAAAATTTTAACATTTTATTAGCTTTGTATGCACATCTCAGGAAATTCATGCCCACCTTCCAGGTGTTTTAATGGAAGAGGCCATCTCATGAACATAAACCATAAAAAAGAATCCCAAGCTATCAAGATAGATGTAGGTGGAATGTAATGTTTTCAGTCAAAGGAATTAAAGGATTTATTTACAAACATGAAGTAAACAACCTGTGTTCTCAGATTTATCTTGACCCTCATTACTGGCTGTAGCCTGTGGTAGGACATATCTGAAGCAACCTTCCATTGTGAGTTGAGGCATCCCTTCTTTTGGAAAATCACACAGGACCCAGGATGGAGACTGACAGAGGTAAGAGTCTGCCCATGTGCCTTGAATCCACTCTAAGCCAAGAGAGAAGAATCCTTCTCAACCTCCCTTGTATGTGATTAAGCCAATTTACTTAGAGAAAATATGAGATCGAATTTAGAGGGCAAAAGTCACCCATCAGTTGTTCAGTTTCTTAGCTTCCTAATTCATTTTTCACTAGAGGATGAACAACTTCAAATCCTGGATCTACCACTTACTAGCAGTGCGACATGGGCAAGCTTTTAACTATTCTGGTCATCAGTTTCTTCATCTGTAAATTACGGCTACCACTGATTCTTCCCTCATAGGGTTGTTGGAGAGACTAAAGGAATTAACACATGAAAGTGGGCCTGATACATGCTGAGCACTGGGAATGTGTTTATATTCCATCATTCCCTTTCTCTCTTTAGCTAATTAAACAATTGGGATTCTGAGCACTTCTTTGCTCAGAGAAATGATAAATCATTTCAAAATTTCAAAATGTCAAGCTGATTATATAAACCAAATCACTGAAATTTTGCATTTAACTTGGGTCTTGTCTTTGGTCAACAGAAATAATGTGATACCATGGATATGCTGTGGATTTATCGAAATGCAGAGCAGTTGCTTCTCTGATCACCCACAGATCACATTTAAAATGATTAATCATGCATTACAACAGATTGGTTAATTTGGAGAATTTTATTATATGAGTTTCTATATCATTATTTTTATTATTATTGCTTTATTATAATTTATCTCAGATACATGAAGTCACTTGGTGCTCTGGTAGCTTTCATGTGCGTCCGTGTGAAGAGACCACCAAACAGGCTTTGTGTGAGCAGTAAAGCTGTTTATTTCACCTGGGTGCAGGTGGGCTGAGTCTGAAAAGAGAGTCAGCGAAGGGAGATAAGGGTGGGGCCGTTTTATAGGATTTGGGTAGTTAAAGGAAAATTACAGTCAAAGGGGGTTTGTTCTCTGGCGGGCAGGAGTGGGGGTCGCAAGGTGCTCAGTGGGGGTGCTTTTTGAGCCAGGATGAGCTAGGAAAAGGACTTTCACAAGGTAATGTCATCACTTAAGGCAAGGACCGGCCATTTACACTTCTTTTGTGGTGGTATGTCATCAGTTAAGGTGGGGCAGGGCATATTCACTTCTTTTGTGATTCTTCAGTTACTTCAGGCCATCTGGGCATATACGTGCAAGTCACAGGGGATGGGATTGCTTGGCTTGGGCTCAGAGGCCTGACATTCCTGCCTTCTTATATTAATAAGAAAAATAAAACAAAATAGTGTTGAAGTGTTGGGGTGGCGAAAATTTTTGGGGGATGGTATGGAGAGGGAATGGGCGATGTTTCTCAGGGCTGCTTCAAGTGGGATTAGGGGTGGCGTGGGAAGCTAGAGAGGGAGAGATTAAGCTGAAGGGAAGTCTTGTGTAAGGGGTGATATTGTGGGGATGTTAGAAGAAACATTTGTCATATAGAATGATTGGTCAAGGCCTGGATACGGTTTTGGATGAATTGAGAAACCAAATAGAATAACAGAAGGAGAAAAACAGGTATAAAAGGTCTAAGAATTGGGATGACTCAGGATATCTGATTAGAGAGTGCCTAAGGAGATTCAGCATAGTCCTGCCAGCAAAGATTATTTATTTACTTCAAGAGTTAAGAGTGGCAGTTTGGGGATAGCACCAGGAGATATCAGCTGTGATGGCTTGGAAAAACAGTGTAAACCGGCAGTGTAAACAAGAGCAGGGCATGTATGAGTAGTTGAGAACGGTGAATAGGAGTATGACTAGACAGAAGATAGTAGGGATGACAAGTTTTTTGGGGCACAGTCTAAGTTGGTCTGGTGTCTGGAATGAGACTGGGGCCTAATAAAAAGGAGTGTCTATACAGGAGCTTAAATGGGCTGTACCCTGTAGCATTCTGTGGACAGGCCTGAATTCTGAGAAGGGAAAGTGGTAAAAGTATTGTCCAGTCCTTTTTAAGTTGGTGGCTGAGCTTGGTAAGGTGTGTTTTTAAAAGACCTTTAGTCCATTCTACTTTTCTTGAAGATGGAGGATCATAAGGGATATAAAGGTTTCACTGAATACTAAGAGCCTGAAAAACTGCTTGGCTGATTTGACTAATAAAGGCTCATCTGTTATCAGACTGTATTGAGGTGGGAAAGCTAAACTGAGGAATTATGTCTGACAGAATGGAAGAAATGACTGCGGTGGCCTTCTCAGACCCTGTAGGAAAGGCCTGTACCTATCCAGTGAAAGTATCTACCTAGACTAAGAGGTATTTTAGTTTTCTGACTTGGGGCATGTTGAGTAAAGCTAATTTGCCAGTCCTGGGTGGGGCAAATACTTGAGCTTGATGTGTAGGGAAGAGAGGGGGCCTGAATAATCCCTGAGGAGTAGTAGAATAGCAGATGGAACACTGAGAAGTTATTTCCTTGAGGATAGATTTCCACGATGGAAAGAAAATGAGAGGTTCTAAGAGACAGGCTAGTGGCTTGTACTATAGCATAACCTGCCTTTGCTGGTGTGTGGCGATTAGGCCTGGTGGAACCACCATCAATAAATCAAGTGTGATCGGGGTGAGGAACAGGAAAGAAGGAAATTTGGGGAAATGGGGTGAATGTCAGGTGGATCACAGAGATACAGTCCTGGGGGTCAGGTGTGGTATCAGGAATAATGTGGGAGGCCGGATTGAAGTCTGGGCCAGGAACAACGGTAATTATGGGACTTAACAAAGAGTGAGTACAGCTGAAGGAGCCAGGGAGCAGCAGGTATATGCGTCAGGTATGAGGAAGAAAATAGATTTTGGAAGTTATGAGAACTGTAGAGAGTGAGTTGAGCACAGTTTGTGATTTTGAGGGCCTCTAAAATTATTAGGGCAGCAGCAGCGGCTGCGCGGAGACATGATGGCCAGCCTAAAACAGTAAGGTCAAGTTGTTTGGACAAAAAGGCTACAGGACGCGATCCTGGTCCTTACGTAAGAATTCCGACTGCACAGCCCTGCACTTCAGCTGTGTGTAATGAAAAGGGTTGGGATGAGTCAGGGAGAGCTAGAGTGGGGGCAATTTCTAAAGCTGTCTTCAAGGAATGGAAAGAGGAGTGGGGAAAGGATTTAGGATCTATGGGGTCAGCTAGGTTTCCTTTTGTGAGCTCATATAATGGTTGTGTTAGGATGGCAAAACCAGGTATCCAAAGGCGAAAGTATCCAACCATGCCCAGGAAGGAAAGGAGTTCTTGTTTTGTAGAAGGGGTTGGGGTTTGAGAGATCAGTCAGACATGATTGGCAGGGAGAGCACGTGTGTTTTTATGAGAATTATGCCAAGATAGGTAACAGATGAGGAAGAAATTTGGGCTTGATTGAAGTAATGGGGGCTGTCTGTGAAGTTTTGCGGCAGTACAGCCTAGGTAATTTGCTGAGCTTGATGGGTGTCAGGGTCAGTCCACGTGAAAGTGAAGAGAGGCTGGGATTAATGGTGCAAAGGAATAGTAAAGAAAGCATGTTTGAGATCTAGAACAGAATAATGGGTTGTAGAGGCAGGTATTGAGGATAGGAGAGTATATAGGTTTGGCACCACGGGGTGGATAGGAAAAACAATTTGATTGATAAGGCGCAGATCCTGAACTAACTTGCAAGGCTTGTCTGGTTTTAGGACAGGTAAAATGGGGGAATTGTAAGGAGAGTTTATAGGCTTTAAAAGGCCATGCTGTAGCAGGCGAGTGATAACAGGCTTTAATCTTTTTAAAGCATGCTGCAGGATGGAATATTGGCATTGAGTGGGGTAAGGGTGATTAGGTTTTAATGAGATGGTAAGGGGTGCATGATCGGTCCCCAAGGAGGGAGTAGAGGTATCTTATACTTGTGGGTTAAAGTGGGGGATACAAGAGGAGGATGCAAAGGAGGCTTTGGATTGGGAAGAAGGGCAGCAATGAGATATAGCTGTAGTCCAGGAATAGTCAGGGAAGCAGATAATTTAGTTAAAGTGTCTCAGCCTAATAAGGGAACTGGGCAGGTGGGGATAACTACAAAGGAGTGCTTAAAGGAGTATTGTCTAAGTTGGCACCAGAGTTGGGGAGTTTTAAGAGGTTTAGAAGCCTGGCCGTCAATACCCACAACAGTTATGGAGGCAAGCGAAATGGGCCCTTGAAAAGAAGGTAATGTGGAGTGGGTAGCCTCTGTATTGATTAAGAAGGGGACGGGCTTACTGTCCACTGTGAGACTTACCCAAAGCTCGGGGTCTGTGATGGTCTAGGGGGCTTCCGAGGCGATTGAGCAGTGTCAGTCTTCAGCCGCTAAGCCGAGAAGATCTGGGAAGGAGTCAGTCAGAGAGCCTTGGGCCAGAGTTCCAGGGGCTCTGGGAGTGGCTGCCAGGTGAGTTGAACAGTCTGATTTTCAGTGGGGTCCCACACAGATGGGACGCAGCTTAGGAGGAATCCCAGGCTGCGGGCATTCCTTGGCCCAGTGGCCAGATTTCCGGCACGCGTATCAAGCTCCTGTGGGAGGAGGTTCTGGAGGAACGCCTGGCCACTGCACTTCAGGCGTTTGGAAGTTCTTGTGTGCTGGAGATGTGGCTGGGGTTTGTCTCACAGTGGAGGCAAGGAATTGCAACTTTTTTCTATTATTGTACACCTTGAAGGTGAGGTTAATTAAATCCTGTTGTGGGGTTTGAGGGCTGGAATTTAATTTTTGGAGTTTTATTTAATGTCGGGAGCAGATTGGGTAATAAAATGTATTTTGAGAATAAGACAGCCTTTTGACCTTTTAGGGTCTAGGGCTGTAAAGTGTCTCAGGGTTGCTGCCAAACAAGTCATGAACTGGGCTGGATTTTTATATTTGATGTAAAAGCCTAAACGCTATCTGATTTGGGATAAAGAGAAAGGAGCATTAACCTTGACTATGCCTTTAGCTCCAGCCACCTTTTTAAGAGTAAATTGCTGGGCAGGAGGGGGAGGGCTAGTCACGGAACGAAACTGTAAGCCGGACCAGGTGTGAGGAGGGGAGGTGATAAAAAGATTATAGGGTGGAGGAGCAGAGGCTGAGGAAGAATTGGGACCTAGCTCGGCCTGGCGAGGAGCAGCCTGGGGAGGAAGGGAGAGGTCAGATGGGTCTGTAGAAAAGGAAGATTAGAAAGACTCAGCGACACTTGGGGTTGGTACTGAGGGGACAGGCGGAAGGGAAAGAAGGAAGATTTGGGATGAGTTGCACTGGGCACAGAGACTAGGAAAGGACTGTTGTGTAAAAGAATGCCTGGACATCAGGCACCTCAGACCGTTTGCCTATTTTATGACAAGAATTATTTAGATCTTGCAGGATGGAAAAATTCAAAGTGCCATTTTCTGGCTATTTGGAACTACTGTCGAGTTTGTATTGGGGGTCAAGCGGCATTGCAGAAGAAAATAAGGCGTTTAGGTTTTAGGTCAGGTGTGAGTTGAAGAGGTTTTAAGTTTTTGAGAACACAGGCCAAGGGAGTAGAAGGAGGAATGGAGGGTGGAAGGTTGCCCATAGTGAAGGAAGCAAGCCTAGAGAAAAGAGAGAGTAGAGAAACAGAGGGAAGGGGTTCGGGCATTCTTACCTTCCAGAAAAGTGGGAAAAGGGGTTGGGGTGCAGAGATAAGAGGTTGGGGCATGGAAATAAGGGGTGGGGTGCAGAAATAAGAGGTCGGGGCATGGAAGGGATTGGGGTGCAGAGATATAAGAGGTTGGGGCACAGAAATAAGGGATTGGGGCACAGAGATGCGAGGTTGGGGCACGGAAATAAGGGATTGGGGCACAGATGTTGAGGCATGGAAATAAGGGATTGGGGGTTCTTGCCCCGTAGAAAAGCGGGACTTGCCGCTAAGGGTGAAGGAGAAGGGGTTGAGGGGTACTTGCCCCTGCTCCAGAAAAGTGGGAATTGCCGCTAAGGGTGAAGGAGAAGGGGTTGAGGGGTACTTGCCCCTGCCCCAGAAAAGCAGAGAAGGGGTAGAGACAAGGAGAGAAGGGGTTGAGGGGTACTTGCCTCTTCCCCAGAAAAGCGGGACTTGCCGCTAAGGGTGAAGGACCAAGGCAGGCGTCCCTGTGTGGTCTGACACCTTTGAAACATGGGTGAAAATCAGAGGCGTCCCTGCAATGATTAAACACCAAGGGAAGACTGCCTTCCCAGTCCGTGACCGGCGCCGGAGTTTTGGGTCCACGGATAAAACGTGTCTCCTTTGTCTCTATCAGAAAATGAAAGGAATTGAAATTAAGAGAAGGGAGAGATTGAAGTGTGGCACCAAGATTGAAAGGAGAAAGAGGTTGAGGGATAGTGAGGGAGGTTGGAGAAGAGAGTAAAAAGACGCCGCTTACCGGATTTGAGATTGATGAGATGTTTCTTGGGCTGGTCGGTCTGAGGACCTGAGGTCGTAGGTGGATCTTTCTCACGGAGCAAAGAACAGGAGGACGGGGGATTGATCTCCCAAGGGAGGTCCCCCGAGCCGAGTCACAGCACCAAATTTCATGCGCGTCCGTGTGAAGAGACCACCCAACAGGCTTTGTGTGAGCAATAAAGCTGTTTATTTCACCTGGGTGCAGGTGGGCTGAGTCTGAAAAGAGTCAGCGAAGGGAGATAAGGGTGGGGCCGTTTTATAGGATTTGGGTAGGTAAAGGAAAATTGCAGTCAGAGCGGGTTTGTTCTCTGGCAGGCAGGAGTGGGGGTCGCAAGGTGCTCAGTGGGGGTGCTTTTTGAGCCAGGATGAGCTAGGAAAAGGACTTTCACAAGGTAATGTCATCACGTAAGGCAAGGACTGGCCATTTACACTTCTTTTGTGGTGGAATGTCATCAGTTAAGGTGGGGCAGGGAATATTCACTTCTTTTGTGATTCTTCACTTACTTCAGGCCATCTGGGCTTATATGTGCAAGTCACAGGGGATGCGTTTGCTTGGCTTGGGCTCAGAGGCTTGACAGTAGCCACAGTCTGGATAAGGTTTTTTTTATTATTTTTTATTTCTGCCCCTATCCCCTATCTGCTTTGCTTCTCTCTGTTGTAGAGACTGTATTTCACTCAACTCTGATATCCAACTGGTCTGCTTTTCCTCCTCCTCTTCCACTGGTCTGTTTCTTAATACAGGGGACTAACCTTCCATGAATGACATTCCCATGCTATAATACTCTTGGGCATCCAGTTAGGCTGGGTAGATAGGAGGCACTGATGGGAGAATGGAAGAAAGGAGGAGAGGAAAAAGCCAGATGATTCTCCTCTGGTCTCTCTTTCAACAGAGTCTTTAACTATGACACCAGTGCCTGCTAGGCAGTCCCTCTTCCAAGGTATGAACTCCCCCTAAATATCCCACAACCCAGTCTCAGTGGCTCAGCCAGGGCCAGCTTCATGGGCTGGAGACCTGTGAAGTCATAGTTGCACAGAGCCTCATGCATAAAAGGGCCCCATGCTTGCTTAATGCTCTGCTATCGCCATCTTGAAATTCTTAATGATTTTGAACAAGGGCTCACGCATTTTCATTTTGCACTCAGCCCTGTAAGTTATGTAGCTAGTCTTGGTTCCAGCACTGCTCAAGGAACCCCCTTCACATTTCTAGCTTTCCAGGTTTCACATTCACCTATAAATAGCAAAGCATGTAATTTTATTTTCTGCTACTGTAATACCAGTCTGTTAATTTGACAAATGAAAGGAGCAGCTAATTTTCATTTTTTTACTATCTTTAACAATATATATTATATGTTCCTTGAAAGGACATGTTAAAATAGCATTTATCTATAGAACTATCTGTCTCTGAAATGGTAGGGAGTGAAGTAAGGAAGAGTGTCTTTGATTATTTTTATTTGTTCAATATTCATTTATTTTTTATGTTTTTTCTTTTATCAATTTTAGCATTTTATATTTTTCCAATAATGCATCTCTTCTAAGGTTTCAAATTCATTGCTGTTTATATTATCTTTGTTACCATGATATATCAAGATTATCATATCATATTATATCCTGTATACTATACTTATTATCGTAATTATATAATAGTTATATTTTCTTCTAATCTGTATATTCATTAAATATTTAATCTGTTGTAGTAAATTCTTTCTTGCTACTTTGCATTTACTTTTTTGCTCATCTTACAGCTTAAGTTGCACAAATATTTTTCTCAGTTTCAGCTGTATATCAGACTTCTTAAATTACTTTCATTTTATGGATTATTTCACTAAATATTTCCTCTTCAATGAAGAATTACTTAATATATATATTTTAACATGTGGAACTTTTTAGCTATAAAATATTTGTCTTTTAATTTGTTAATTTCTAATATCACTGCATTATGGTAAATATATTTTTCTTTAGTCTACAGTTGACCATTAAACAACACAGTTTCGAACTGCATAGGTCCACTTATATGCAGATGTTTTCAATAAATATATTGGAATAAGTTTTGGAGATTTATGAAAATTTGAAAAAACTCATAGATGTGCTGTATTGCCTAAAATATCAAAAAATAAGAAAAAGATATGTCATTAATCCTTTAAAATTTATGTAGATCTTAGTCTATTTATGTATAACTTGGCCGTTTATGTTACTGGTGAGGCCTCCATTCAACATTAAGCTAATAATAGTTAAGTTTTAGGGGAGTCAAATTTATATGTAGATTTTCAACTGTGTGGGGGATCAACACCCCAACCCTTGTGTTGTTTAAGGGTTAACTGTGTGTATATACATATGTATGTATATATATACACATACAGATGCACATACATATACACATATGTATATGTATACACACACATATATACACAATATCCATTTCTTTCATCAATATCCATTTATTTCTCACCTTTTTCTCTACATACTGAAATCCCAACCTCACCAAAACTACTTTTTTCTGCTGTTTTCCTAGTTCGGGGACATTGTTTATATAAACCACAAGAAGATTTGTAGACTTATTTATTCAGTGTGATCGTCTATATCTTGTTTCTTCCTGGATCTGGTTTCTATTTCTGTTTGAGTACTTCCTCCAAGAGTGTTTTCAACGAAAAGTTTGCATAGTAAATTTTATAAAGTCTCATATGCCTGAGAATAATATTTTGCCCTCATATTTAAATTATAGTTTTACTGGATTAAAAACGTTCAAATTTCTCTTCTGTCAACACATAAATATTATTGCATTGCCTTCTGGTATGCAGTGTAGCTGTTGAGAAACCTAATTTTTAATCTAATACTTGTAGTTTCTAAGGCTGTCTACACTATTCTTTCTTGCAGCTTTTAAGATGGTCTCTCTATTGAATGATCTCAAATATTATAATAGTGTATACAAATGTGTTCTCTTACCGTTCTGTTTTATATAGGCATTTTTCATATTTTTTAAATGAAAACATTATTTAGATGTTGTTTCAAATATTTCCTTCTCTGTTCATCTGTCAAAAAACACTTAACATAGTTTCTATATCTTGGGTATTGTAAGTAAATGGCAAAATGATCGTGGGAGTACAGATATACCTTTAAGATATTCATTTCACTTCTTTGGATTTATACTACTTAGTAGGATTGTTGTACCACATGGTTCAGTTTTCACTTTTTAAAGAAAACTGCCTACTGTTTTCCATAATGGTTTGTTTTCTCTCTACAATTTCACCCATACTTGTTATCTCTGGTCTTTTTGATATAGCCATACTAAAAGGTGTGATGTGATATCTTGTGGTTTTGATTTGCATTTCCCTGATGATTAGTGATACTGAATACCTTTTAGTATACCTGTTGGCCATTTTTAAGTCGTCTATGGAAAAATGTCTCATGAGGTTCTTTGCCTACTTTTTATTTGGGTTACTTGGTTTTGTGTGCTGTTGAGTTTTATGAGATGCCTATATATTTTGGATTTAACCCTTTAACAGATATATGCTTTGCAAATATTTTCTCCCATTTTATAGATAGCCTTTCCATTTTATTGACTGTTTTTTTTTTCTGTGTAAAAACTTTTTAGTTTGATGTAGCCTCACTTGTTTTTGTGTATTTGTTTGTTTTGCTTTGCTTTTTTATGTTATTTTTGCCTGTGATTTTGGTGTTATATCCAAAATCATCACTACCAAGACCCATGTCAAGGAGATTTTCTCCTATGTTTTCTTTCAGGATTTTTGTTTGTTTGTTTCAGGCCTTATTTTTAAGTCTTTTATCCATGTTGAGTTAATTTTTGTGTACGGTTTAAGATAAGGGCACACTTTCATTCTTCTGCATATGGATATTCAGTTTCTCCAGCACCATTTATTAAAGAGACTATCTTTTCCTCACTGTGTATTCTTGTCAACCTTGCCAAAAATTAGTTGGCTGTACGTGTGTAGGTTTATTTCTAGACTCGATATTCTGTTGCATTGGCTTAATGTGTCTGTTTTTATGGCAATACCATAGGGTTTTGATTACTACAGCTTTGTAATACACTTTTAAATCAGGATGTGTAATGCCTCTAGTTTGTTCATATTTCTTAAGATTGTGTCTTTTGTCATTCCATACACGTTAGGATTGTTTTCTCTATTTCTGTAAAAATTATCATTGGAATTTTGATAAAATTGTCATTGAACCTATAGATTGTTTTGTGCAGTGTGGACATTTGTACAATATTAATTATACCAATCTCTGTATAGAACTTTCAATCCTATGTTGAATAAAAGTGGGGAGAGTGGGAACCGTCGCCTTTTCCAGATCTTAGAGGCATAGCTTTCAATTTTTCAAAATTGAGGATAATGTTACTGTGGGCTTTTCATGTATGGTCTTTATTATGTTGAGGTGCATTCCCTAATTCGTTGAGAATTTTTCATGAAAGCGTGTTGAATTTTGTCAAATGTTTTTTCTGCATCTACTGAGATGATCATATGTGTTTTGTCCTTTATTCTCTTAATTTGGTATCACATTTATAGATTTGGGTATGTTGACACATCCTTGTATTCCAGGAATAAATCCCACTTGATCATAGTGAATGATCCCTTTAATAAGCTGTTGAATTTGTTTTGCTAGTATTTTGTTGAGGATTTTTGGATTTTTGCATCTATGTTCATCAGGGCTATTGGCCTGTAGTTGTCTTTTCTTGTAGTGTTCTTGTCTGGCTTATTGCCCTCATAAAAGAAGTTTGGAATTGTTCTCTTCCTCTTCTTCTGTTTTTTGTTTTTTGTTTTTTTTTTTTTTTGGAAGAGTTTGAAAAAATATTGGTGTTAATTCTTCTTTAAATATTTGGTAGAATTCACCTGCAAAGCCATCTGATCCTGGGCTTTTCTTTGTTAAGAGATTTTTGATTATTGTTTCAGTCTCCTTATTCATTATTGGTTTGTTCAGATTTTCTGTCTTCATGGGTCAGCCTTGTATATGCATAGGTTTATATCTACTCCGGTTGTATATTTCTAGAATTTTGTACATTTTCTTCTAGGTTATGTGATTTATTGGCATACAGTTGTTCACAGTAGTCTCCTACCATCCTCTCATTGTATTTCTGTGGTATCAGTTGTAATGACTCCACTTTTATTTATAATTTTATAAATAAAATTATATCGTTGGGATATCAGTGATAAAATTATATCCTTGGGATAACATTGATTTTTAGCTTTATCGTATACATGGAGAAATGGCAATGACTCCTCTCTCTTTTTCTCTTGGTTAGCCTAGATAAAACTTGATTACTTTTGTTCATTTTTTCAAAAGAAACCTCAGTTTCATTGATCTTTTCTATTGTCCATCTAGTCTTTCTTTATTTCTGTGTAATCGTTGTTATTTTCTTCCTTCTGCTAACTTTGGGCTCAGTTTTGTTCTTATTTTTCTAGTTCCTTGAGGTATAAAGTTAGATTGTTTGAGATTCTTTTTCTAAGTGTAGGCATTTACCATTATAAACTTCTGTCTTTGAACTGCTTGTGCTGCGTCCCACAGGTGTTGGTATGCTGTGTGTTCTTTCGTTTTCATTTTCTCAATACATCTTAAAATTTCCCTTTGTTTTCTTTATTTATCTGTTGTTTGCTCAAGAGCGTGCTAATTTCCACATACTTGTGAATTTTTCAGTTTTTCTCCTGTTACTGATTTCTAGTTTCTTATCATTGTGGTCAGGAAGGTTACTTGATATTACTTCAATCTTATTTTATTTATTAATTTTTTTTGAGACAGAGTCTCACTGTGTCACCAGGCTGGGATCCAGTGGCACGATCTTGGCTCACTGCAACCTCTGCCTCCCGGGTTCAAGTGATTCTCCTGCCTCAACCTCCTGAGTAGCTGGGCCTATAGGCGTGTGCCACCACACCCAGATAATTTTGTATTTTTAGTAGGGATGAGGTTTGACCATGTTGGCCAAGATTGTCTCAATCTCTTGACCTCGCGATCTGCCCACCTTGGCCTCCCAAATTGCTGGGATTACAGGCGTGAGCCACCACACCCAGCCTATTTATTTATTTCTTGAGACAGAGTCTCACTCTCTGTCACCCAGGCTAGAGTGCAGTGGTGAGATCTCAGCTCACTGCAACCTCCACCTCCCAGGTACAAGTGATTCTCCTGCCTTAGCCTCCCAAGTAGCTGGGATTACAGGGGCCTGTCACCTGGCTAATTTTTTTGTATTTTCAGTAGAGACAGGGTTTCACCATGTTGGCCAAACTTGTCTCAAACTCCTGACCTCAGATGATCCGCCCACCTTGGCCTCCTAAAGCATTGGGGTTACAGGCGTGAGCCACCATGCCTGGCTTATCTTAAATTTGTAAAGCCTTGCTTTGTGGTCTAATTTTTTTCTTTATTATATTTTAGTTCTTTAATATTTTATATTGGTCACACCAGTGTCTCCAATTGGTTCTTCTTTATACAGCTTGTATGTCTGCTACCAAGTCTATCTCTTATCTGTGAAAATATACTACTGTGCTTGGTGTAAGTTCAAACTTCATGTGATCCACTGTTAGTTTTTTTCTGACAGGTTGTTCATTCTTTCATTTTCTGTCATGGATCTCAAGTTCTCACATGCTTTGTTATATCTTCCTGTTGTTTCTTATTCCCTTGGGATATCTGTGAATTTTTTTTTTTTTTTTTTTTTTTTAGCTTTATCGTGTACATAGAGAAATGGCAAAAGCTATGGTCTGCACTATGCCTGGCAAGTTAAGATGAGAGAGTCTTTGGGGCAAGACATCAGGGACAAAAATCTCTGGTGCTCCCACATGGTCTCAACTTCATTCCCATCATATGAACTTATTTATTAGGGAACAGTATTGCTTGCACTCTAGGCCCTCCTATTTTCCAAGTGCTCCTTTTATGACAGCACTTTTAGGCCTCTGGGGTTGCGCTAAGGGATGGAAAGATCACTTACAAGCAGTCTGCCTTGTTCTCCCTCAGTTAGACAGCACTAGTTTATGCTGTCAATTCCTTTTTTTTTTTTTTTCAGTTGGCATTGGTGTTTTCCTGCCAGACAGGACCCAAGAAAGCAGGGATATACCCAAACTGCATTGGAGGAAAGATATGAGCATATCAGAAACCTCTTCTGCAGCCTATTCTCTCATTTGGCTCTTGGCCTTGCTCCACCTTGCGTCCCCATTTTCTTCTCTTAAGAGGATGCTACCAAATTCATGCTCCTCAAAGGTCTGTCAGAGTTGTGACTTATGTTCTGGGTTCCATCAATCTCTTTCTAGCTTCTGTGGTATATCCAAGGTTAGATTCATCAGCAGTTTAAATGAAACCATGATCTTTTTTCCTATTTTAGTTAGAAATGCAGAAATTATGTTCATGGACTATATAGATAACATTTGGTAATGTGTTATATTCACTTCCTAGCAACCTGCACATATATTAATGTAGACTAGAGTTCTAGAGTTGAAGTGACAACATATTTGTTTTTATATGAGATCCAGACTTGTATTGAAAGTTGAGTAATTGTGTGATATCAGTCAGTTGTTTTATTTTTCTCCTTTTTTTATAATTTAATTTAGAATCTATTCAGCTAAAACTTGAAAGCTGTATTGAATTGTTGGTGGTAAATTATGGATAGTAGCTCAGTGATTGTGCCTGGTAGCAGAGCAGAGTATACTAAGACATCCCAACATGCTAAAAATAACTAATATTTGTTTAGCATTTTATAAAACATTATCTTAAGTGACTGATAAAACTGTAAAGCAAGCCTTATTATAATTCTCATTTTATGGATGAGGAAACCAGAGCTGAGGAAGGCTCTCTGACGTTTTCAGAATCATTCATCCAAGAATGAAAGTCAGGTAAATAGTACAAAGAAAATCACAAAGCCTGAGACGTCTCAAATGCAAGGATAAGCAGGCACAAATACCAAGAATGCTAGTAGTAAACCAAGCTAGCAAAATCAAGCAAATGCAAGGAATCAGTGTCTACTTATGGATGCAAAACAAGAGACTGATGAGGGAGATGTATATTCTTTTAATCTGAAAGAACTATAATGGTCTCACTACCAGAATTTAGCCCCAGTTACACATCTGTAAAATGGAAGAAAAAGAACTAGAAAATTAAAGACAACAAATTCTCAGTTTAAACTTATCTTAGTGGGGAAGAGGATGATGGAGTGGGATTGGAACTCAAGTGCTTTTTTCACAAGCTTCCAGAGAGGAAAATATTTTGATTACTACATATATTCTTAAAATATGTCAAAATAATGGTCATCTCCTTCTGTTCATACCTCTCCCATCTCTGTTTATCTGTTTCTCTTTTTGACTATTTGCTTCTTTGTATTTCTTATCTTCTTCTTCCCCACTTCTGTAGCTCAGCAATTTCTGTGTATAGATGTGTAGATTTCTATATATAGATTATCTGACATTCTATTTAATGATGTACACAGATGTGTATCTCCTATTTGCCTCTGTCTTGTATCTCATTTTCCTTTTCTGTCTCCCTCCACTCCAGCAACCGGATCATAACAATTATGCAATGATACATCAGGACCCTCGACCTCACAACATTTTGTCTACCATATGCTTAAAAGAAGGTAAGCTTCACAGAGTTGGGGTATTTGAGTTAAGTTGAAATTTTGCCTTTTTCTTTCTAAGATTAATGTATTTTATCACTTAAACAGATTTTTATCTATGAGATTCTGAATGTAAGTAATCAAAGTGGACATCTGTGTCTTCTTTTTCCTGAGTTTAACAGAAAATGATATATATGAGTTGTTCTCGGTCTTATAAACATCTTACACATGTTTCAACAATTGTCCTTCTATATTTAGCATACTAAATCTTTTGAAATTTATTTTCTCTCAAATCAACAGGTATTAAAGTGATCATTTTTTAAACATCTATTAAGATAATCTTTTCAAAAATTTAATCTTCAGCATAATGACTCATGTTAAACTATTATTTCATTCTTAAGATAAAGCCTGCCTGATACTATTTATAAATATCATATTTAAAAGTTTTGTTCTGTATTTGTAAATTAGATTACTCTATGGATTTTTCTTTATGTGCATCATTTGTTTAGATTTGATTTCAGATTTGCTTTAGCCTTGAGGAATAAGTTGAGCAATTTTTTTTCTTTCATTTTGGTTTTTCTTAATTGCATTTCTAACATAGGTACTATCGCTTTCTTCAAGTTTTGGAAAAAACTCATCTCCAAACTGTCTAGAGCTGACATCTATTTTAGAAGTACTTCACTTTTTGATTTTTTTTTCAAATTCTATAGGTATTAGTTTATTTAGGTATTTTAATTTTCCTTGGACAAATTTTGTTCACGTATATAGTTTTAATATATTAATTTCATTCAAATTTCAAATTTAATGGCATAAATTTGCTTGTAGCATTTTATTTTTATAACTATTCTCTGTTTATAGTTATATATTTCTTCTCATTTCCAATTTTGTGGTTGGTTTGTTTAGTTTGGACTTCTTTCATGTTTCTTGATTGGATTTCCTCAAGGCTTGTATGTTCGGTAGATCTTATAAAATAACTGTTTATATTAACCAAGTCTATATTTTTGGTATTATATTGTTTCTTACTTTTATAATAATGTTATTTCTATTTAAAAATTTATTTTGTTGTTTTCTAACTTCATAAATTGAAATCCAGTTGATATATTTTTAATATTCATTTTATATTATACATATTTAAGGCTGTACCTTTTCTCTGGGTGACATTCTGGACTCTGCCAGGTTTAAATATGTAGTGATCTCATTGCCATTCATTTTCAAGTACTTTCTAATCTTCATATCATTACTTCTTGCTTAATCAAGAGGGAATTTTTCTTGGGTCAACCAAGAAAAATATAGTAGCATGTCTGTTTTCACATGCTTAAGGGGTACGTGTGTGTGTGTGTGTGTGTGTATGTGGGGTGGAGTCACATTCTTTGTTGCAAAGTTTGAATTTATTCCATAATTGTCAGAAACATAGCCTACATGTTTTTTGCCTTGGGAAAATTATTGAATGTTACTTTCATGCTTACTATGTAATCTGATTTATCAAATGGTCTAGATTTGTTTGAATACAAACTTATTTCTGTATTTCTTGATACAAATTATGTTTATAATATCTATCTATGACTACATGTTGGTTAATTGCTTTATTACAATTCCTCTATAATTTGTTTTAAAATATGTTTTTAGTTTCAGAGATAAGTGAATTTAAAAGATCCCATTATAACGGTGGATTTGTCAATTCCCCTTGTGTAATTTCAAGTTTTTTGTTATTTGTTTTTAATTTAATGTATTGCAACAATATCATATTAGGCCCAGAAATAATTGTCATTACTATATGTGCTGATAAAGTAAAACTTTGGTAAATTCTAGGTAACATCTATCATTTACCTTGGCTTCCAATGTTGCAGATAGTGTTAAAATTCTCTGTATCACTATTAGGTCCATAATATTATTGTTGTTGTTATCATTATTGCCATTTCACAGAAAAGAGACCAGGTGTAAAGAATGAACACATAGTGTTACTTTCAGCTAGCAAGCAAGGAAGCTACCCAGGCAGCTGCCCTGAACTCAAACCTACACAGACAGCTCCAGAGCCATTCTGCATCAGCGCCATGCTCATCAGTACCATTCATGTTTTGTTTTCTTCCTTGAATTCTATTTTGTCTTTATTTTTACAGTGTTGTCTGACCTATATGTACTCATTCTTTGTTTTAAACCACTTAGTGCCAATTCATTTTACGTTTAATAGTTAACACCGTATAGCTAAATTTTTTTAGAGAATTTGATAGTCTTCAATAAAGATCATATACACACATTTTAATTATGGATATTTTAACTTAATAATGTTACTTTCCTACTTATTATATATATATATATATATATTTTTTTTCTTTCTTCTTTTTTTTTTTTTTTTTGAGACGGAGTCTCCTTCTGTTGCCCAGGCTGGAGGGCAGTGGCGCGATCTCGGCACAGTGCAAGCTCCGCCTCCTGGGTTCACGCCATTCTCCCGCCTCAGCCTCCTGGGTTGCTGGGACTACAGGCACCTGCCGCTACGCCCGGATGATTTTTTGTATTTTTTTTTTTATTATTATACCTTAAGTTTTAGGGTACATGTACACAATGTGCAGGTTAGTTACATATGTATACATGTGCCCTGCTGGTGTGCTGCACCCATTAACTTGTCATTTAGCATTAGCTATATCTCCTAATGCTATCCCTCCCCCCTCCCCCCACCCCACAACAGTCCCCAGAGTGTGATGTTCCCCTTCCTGTGTCCACGTGTTCTCATTGTTCAATTCCCATCTATGAGTGAGAACATGTGGTGTTTGGTTTTTTGTCCTTGTGATAGTTTACTGAGAATGATGATTTCCAATTTCATCCATGTCCCTACAAAGGACATGAACTCATCATTCTTTATGGCTGCATAGTATTCCATGGTGAATATGTGCCACATTTTCTTAATCCAGTCTGTCATTGTTGGACATTTGGGTTGGTTCCAAGTCTTTGCTATTGTGAATAGTGCCACAATAAACATAAGTGTGCATGTGTCTTTATAGCAGCATGATTTATAGTCCTTTGGGTATATACCCAGTAATGGGATGGCTGGGTCAAATGGTATTTCTAGTTCTAGATCCCTGAGGAATTGCCACACTGACTTCCACAATGGTTGAACTAGTTTCCAGTCCCACCAACAGGGTAAAAGTGTTCCTATTTCTTCACATCCTCTCCAGCACCTGTTGTTTCCTGACTTTTTAATGATTGCCATTCTAACTGGTGTGAGATGGTATCTCATTGTGGTTTTGATTCGCATTCTCTGATGGCCAGTGATGGTGAGCATTTTTTCATGTGTTTTTTGGCTGCATAAATGTCGTCTTTTGAGAAGTGTCTGTTCATATCCTTTGCTCACTTTTTGATGGGGTTGTTTGTTTTTTTCTTGTAAATTTCTTTGAGTTCATTGTAGATTCTCTGGATATTAGCCCTTTGTCAGATGAGTAGGTTGTGAAAATTTTCTCCCATTTTGTAGGTTGCCTGTTCACTCTGATGGTAGTTTCTTTTGCTGTGCAGAAGCTCTTTAGTTTAATGAGATCCCATTTGTCAATTTTGGCTTTTGTTGCCATTGCTTTTGGTGTTTTAGACATGAAGTCCTTGCCCATGCCTATGTCCTGAATGGTAATGCCTAGGTTTTCTTCTAGGGTTTTTATGGATTTAGGTCTAATGTTTAAGTCTTTAATCCATCTGGAATTAATTTTTGTATAAGGTGTAAGGAAGGGATCCAGTTTCAGCTTTCTACATATGGCTAGCCAGTTTTCCCAGCACCATTTATTAAATAGGGAATCCTTTCCCCATTGCTTGTTTTCCTCAGATTTGTCAAAGATCAGATAGTTGTAGATATGCAGCATTATTTCTGAGGGCTCTGTTCTGTTCCATTGATCTATATCTCTGTTTTGGTACCAGTACCATGCTGTTTTGGTTACTGTAGCCTTGTAGTATAGTTTGAAGTCAGGTAGCATGATGCCTCCAGTTTTGTCCTTTTGGCTTAGGATTGACTTGGTGATGCGGGCTCTTTTTTGGTTCCATATGAACTTTAAAGTAGTTTTTTTCCAATTCTGTGAAGAAAGGCATTGGTAGCTTGATGGGGATGGCATTGAATCTGTAAATTACCTTGGGCAGTATGGCCATTTTCACGATATTGATTTTTCCTACCCATGAGCATGGAATGTTCTTCCATTTGTTTGTATCCTCTTTTATTTCATTGAGCAGTGGTATGTAGTTCTCCTTGAAGAGGTCCTTCATGTCCCTTGTAAGTTGGATTCCTAAGTATTTTATTCACTTTGAAGCAATTGTGAATGGGAGTTCACTCACGATTTGGCTCTCTGTCTGTTATTGGTGTATAAGAATGCTTGTGATTTTTGTACATTGATTTTGTATCCTGAGACTTTGCTGAAGTTGCTTATCAGCTTAAGGAGATTTTGGGCTGTGACAATGGGGTTTTCTAGATATACAATCATGTCGTCTGCAAAACTAACTCATTTTATGAGGCCAGCATCATCCTGATACCAAAGCTGGGCAGAGACACAACCAAAAAAGAGAATGTAAGACCAATATCCTTGATGAACATTGATGCAAAAATCCTCAATAAAATACTGGCAAACCGAATCCAGCAGCACATCAAAAAGCTTATCCACTATGATCAAGCAGGCTTCATCCCTGGGATGCAAGGCTGGTTCAATATATGCAAATCAATAAATGTAATCCAGCGTATAAACAGAACCAAAGACAACAACCACATGATTATCTCAATACATACAGAAAAGGCCTTTGACAAAATTCAACAACCCTTCATGCTAAAAACTCTCAATAAATTAGGTATTGATGGGACGTATCTCAAAATAATAAGAGCTATCTATGACAAACCCACAGCCAATATGATAGTGAATGGGCAAAAACTGGAAGCATTCCCTTTGAAAACTGGCACAAGACAGGGATGCCCTCTCTCACCACTCCTATTCAACATAGTGTTGGAAGTTCTGGCCAGGGCAATTAGGCAGGAGAAGGAAATAAAGGGTATTCAATTAGGAAAAGAGGAAGTCAAATTTTTTGTATTTTTTAGTAGAGACGGGGTTTCACCGTGTTAGCCAGGATGGTCTTGATCTCCTGACCTCGTGATCCGCCTGCCTGGCCCTCCCAAAGTGCTGGGATTACAGGCGTGTGCCACCGCGCCTGGCCCCTACTTATTATATTTTTATTGATTCTTTTAATTTTTTCTTTACTTTTTTGGGAATTTTCTATTATTCACTTCTAATTTTTTTATGCCTTAATTTTCTTGGAACACATCCATCTTTTCTCCTAAGATTTTATCATGTGCTTTCCTGAAAGTTTAAAGAAAACCAGCTTCATTTCATCTGAAATAATACAAAAAAATTAAAAGTTTACCCCTACCACAGATAGTAGGGAAATATTGAGCCAAAATATAACTTTAATATTTAAATTATCAATAATTCTTACCTAATTTAAAAGATACCGTTTTCACCAAGGTTTCTTGCATATTAAATTTATTTTTTGACTTTGTTCATGTTATTCTGGTTTAAAAATTTTAATGATTTCTGCATGCCAAACATTTTTACTTTTTATTATGAAGTTCACTTATCTTTCTGCCTATGTAATTGTTGGATAATATTTTCACATTAAAAGCTCAAACTTCTACAAACTTATATGTTACTGTATCTCCATGAAAATTTTGTGTAAGATTAGAATATTCAATATAATAATCTCATTTAGCTGAATAAAATTTTATTTTTTTCATTTCTTTGATTACTGTTTCTCTTCTACCTGCCTTGTTCTGTTCTGGGATTCCTATTACATGAATGCTGGATTTCTTATATTAGTCTTCCACGTTCCTCATACTAAGAGAACCATTTTGTTATCCTTATTCATTTTTTTAATTCCAGGAAAATAATACTGAGCTGATCATATAATAGCTACATTTTCAAATTGTTGCTTATTTTTTCTGTGGCATATTTATTCCTGCCTTTTATCTTGAAGTAATCCATTTTTCATTTGTGAATCCTGGCTTTAGGTCATAGATAAATATTTTTAGTGCTATAAATTGGAGAATTTCTAGATTTTCACTGGCTTATTTGAAGAAATCTTATTTGTAAGGGAATATTTCTACTTCATTTTCTCAACTGACCTCATCTAACTTGATACATAATTTTATATATCAAGCAATTTTTGCTTGTTTGCTTTCATTTTATATTTTCTATATATTATGATATATATCATATATACATCACATAAATAGTCATATATACAGGATTTTGGAATTGTGAAAACTGAGCTGACTTTCAGATTGTGTGAGCTTTTGCTGCTTTCATGTACAGATTACAGGCATGTTCTGAAAAAAGGAGAACCCTTGCTGATGATTGGAAATGCAAACTGAAAAATGGTGAGAAAGGGAGAAGAGAGAGGGAATAAGATCTGCAGCCCTCTACATAATAATGAGGAGGGGATGTTTTGTACCCAAGGAAGTTTTGGCAATATCTAAGGATATTTTGATTGTCAAAACTGGAGGGAAGCCACTGGCATCTAGTAGATAGAAGCCTAGGATGCTACTAAACCTCCTACAACTCACAGAATAGCTCTCCACAACAATGAATTAGCCAGTCTAAAGTGTCAATAGTGTTGAGCTTGGGAAATTGTTGCTTACAGATTTATAGAAGTGAAAAGGAACTCATGCTTAAGGAAAGGAAGGGAGCAAAGTAGTCAAGAAAAGGTATGAGAGAGCAGAGGTAAGATCATTGCAACAACAACAACAAAAAGATTAGATACTGGGAATAGCATAGAAGTGCCCTGACAAAATAAAACATGATCCTTCTTTCATCTCCCCAAGAACTTTTAGCAAAAAATATATGTCATTCAGCTTACTTTGAGTGTTGCATTTCTGTTATTTGTGTATTTGCTTTTTCAACAATATTCTAAGAATGATTCCCCAGCAGGGAAAGCAGAAATTATCAAAAGATCACTGTAACATTATCATTACATTTATAATTATTGTAGTTGTACTTAGCCATACTGAAAGTTTCGTACCCTTTGAGAAATAACTGGGGTGAAATAGCTAGCTGATATAACAAGTAAACTAAATATTGTTCATATCTGTGATGGTTAACATTGCGTGTCCACTTGATTGGATTGAAGGAGGCAAAGTATTGTTCCTGGGTGTGTCTGTGAGGGTGTTGCCAAAGGAGATTAACATTTGAGTCAGTGGACTGAAAGACACAGACCCTCAATCTGGGTGGGCACCATCTAAAATAAGCTGCTAGCATAAAAGCAGGCATGGAAAGAGCAGAATTGCTGAGTCTTCTGGCCTTCATCTTTCTCCCATGATGGATGTTTCTTACCTTCGAACATCAGACTCCAAGTTCTTCAGCTTTTGGACTCTTGGACTCTGACCAGTGATTTGCCAGGGGCACTCAGGCCTTCGGCCACAGACTGAAGCCTGCACTATCAGCTCCCCTACTTTTGAGGTTTTGGGACTGGGACTGGTTTCCTGGCTCTTCAGCTTACAGACGGCCTATTGTGGGACTTCACCTTGAGATTGTGTGAGTCAATTCTCCTAATAAACTCCTCTTCATATGTTCATCTATCCCGTTAATTCTGTCCCTTTAGAGAACTGTGACTAATAAAATATCTTAGCCCAAAGTAAGTGAATTTCTATTTAGGGCTCATACAAGTGTTACTGGTCAGCAAGAGGCTTTCGTTCTATGATAATTTAGAGACTTTGGATCCATCAATTTTTGGTCCTACCATTCGAGAGTCTTCTGCCTCTGGTCAGCACATGAAAGATAACGAGTGAAAGGGGCTCTAAGGGCTTGTTTAGAGGTTCTAGCAAGTGAGCACAGCTACACATGTACCTTTGACTGAAGAACAATTCTCTTCTATCAGAGAAGATTGTCTTCTTCAACTGACTGCACAGTCTGGGGAGGGTTGCACATGGATTTGTGAGGAAGGAAGAAGGCAACCAAAAGAGACCTCAAATAGACAAAGCAATCGTGAGCAAAAAGAACAAAGCTGGAGGAATCAAAATTCCTAACCGCAAAATATGATATAAAGCTGGAGTAACCAAAAGAGCATGGTACTGGCCTAAGACACATAGACCAATGGAAAAGAGCTGAGAAACCAGAAATACATTCACACATTTATGTTGAACTAATTTTTGACAAAGTTGCCAGGAGTGCACAATGGGAAAAAAACAATCTCTTCAACAAACGGTGTTAAAACAACTGGATATCCACATCCAGAAGAATGAACTTTAACCCTTATTTCATGCCACATACAAAACGCAACTCAAAATGATTAAAGACTTAAACAAAAGACCTAAACTGTAAAACTACTAGAAGAAAATATAGGAGAAAATCTCCTTGATATTGGTCTGGGCAATGATTTTTTGAATATAAATCTGAAAGCACAAACAACAAAGGCAAAAATAGACAAATGGAATTACAGCAACAAGAAAACCTTCTGCACAGCAAAGAAAACCATCAACAGAGTGAAGAGGCAAAATATGGAATAGGAGAAAATCTTTCTAAACCATACATTTGATAAGGGGTTAGTATCCAAAATATATAAAAAACTCAAACAACTCAAAAGTAAGAAAAAACACAATTAGAAATCAGCAAGTGATCTAAATAGATATTTCTCACAAGAAGACATATAAATGGCCAACAGGTATAGGAAAAAATGTTCAATATAACTAATAATTAGAAAAATGCAAATTAAAATCACAATGAGATATCACCTCATACCTGTTAGAATGGCTATTGCAAAAAAAAAAAAAAAAAAAAAAGATAAGTGTTGGAGAGGATGTGGATAAAAGGGAACTCCAGTACACTGTTAGTGGGAATATAAATTGGTACAGCCATTATGGTAAACAGCATAGACGTTCCTCAAAAAGTTAAAAATAGAACTATCATGATTCAGCAATTTCATCTCTGGCCTTTTACCAGAGTAACTGTGCATTGAGGAAAGGGAAATGATCAGACATTTCAGGGACTACTGGACACTGGCTCTGAGCTGATGTTGATTCCAGGGGACCCAAAACGTCATTGTGGTCCTCCAGTTAAAGCAGAGGATTATGGAAGTCAGGTCATTAATGGAGTTTTAGTTCAGGTCCAACTTACAGTGGGTCCAGTGGGTCCCCAGACTCATCCTGTCATTTCCCCAGTGCCAGAATGCATAATTAGCATGGACATACTGAGCAGCTGAAAGACCCCCACACTGGCTTCCTGACTGGTAGGGTAAGGATCATTATGGTGGGAAAGGCCAAATGGAAGCCATAGTAAATAGTAAATCTATTTAAAAAATATATATTTTATACATATATAATAAAATAAAACAATGTAGAATCCCTGGAGGGACTGTGAGATTAGTGCCACCATCAACGACTTGAAGGATGCAGGTGTGGTGATTCCCACCACATCCCCATTCAACTCTCCCATTTAGCCTGTGCAGAAGACAGATGGATCTTGGGGAATGACAGTGGATTATCATAAGCTTAACCATGTAGTGATTCCTATTGCAGCTGCTGTACCAGATGTGGTTTCATTGCATGAGCAAATTGACACATCTCCTGATACCTGGTATCTAGCCATTCACTTGGCAAATGGCTTTTTCTCCATTGCTGTGCATAAGGCCCACCAGAAGCAATTTGCCTTCAGTTGGCAAGGCCAGCAATATATCTTTGCTTTCCTACCTCAGTGGTATATCAACTCTCTGGCTTTGTGTCATAATCTTATTTGGAGAGAACTTGATCGCTTTTTGCTTCCACCAGATATCACACTGGTTGGTTACATTGATGACATTATGCTGATTGGATCCAGTGAGCAAGAAGTAGCAGACACACCGGACTTATTGGTGAGATATTTGTGTGCCAGAGGATAGGAAATTAATCAGACTAAAATTCAGGGACCTTCTACCTTAGTAAAATGTCTAGGGGTCCAGTGGTGTGGGGCTTGTCGAGATAGTCCTTCTAAGGTGAAGGATAAGTTGCTGTATTTGCTCCCTCCTACAACCAAGAAAGAGGCACAGCACCCAGTGGCCCTGTTTGGATTTTGGAGGCAACACATTCCTCATTTGGGTGTGTTACTCCGGCCCGTTTATCTAGTGACCCAAAAGGCTGCCAGTTTTGAATGTGATCCAGAACAGGAGAAGGCTCTGCAACAGGTCCAGGCTGCTGTTCAAGCTGCTCTGCAACTTGGGCCATATGATCCAGCAGAGGCAATAGTGCTTGTGGTGTCAGTGGCAGGAGGATTTTAATAATCAAGTGGATAGAATGACCCATTCTGTGGACACCACTCAGCCTCTTTCCACAGCCACCCCTGTCATCACCCAATGAGCCCATGAACAAAGTGGCCATCATGGCAGGGATTCAGGTTATATCTGGGCCTAGCAACATGACTTCCACTCACTAAGGCTGACCTGGCTACAGGTACTGCTGAGTGCCCAATTTGCCAGCAGCAGAGACCAACAATGAGCCTTCGATATGGCACCATTCCTCAGGGCGATCAGCCAGCTACCTGGTGGAAGGTTGATTATATTGGACCTCTTCCATCAAGGAAAGGGCAGAGGTTTGTCCTCACTGGAATAGACACTTACTCTGGATATGGGTTTGCCTGTCCTGCATGCAATGCTTCTGCCAAGACTACCATCCATGAACTCACGGAATGCCTTATTCACCATCATGGTATTCCACACAGCATTGCCTCTGACCAAGGCACTCACTTTATGGCCTTCATGACTAATTCATATTTCTAAAGGAAAGTGAAGACTGACTGATACCACTTTCAGTTTTATCCATTATCTATTTTAGCTTCTGATAATGTTCAGATGAATCACCTCATTGCTGTATTCTGCATTTTGCATGATTGAGATTTCACATTAAGAAGGCCAAAGGACTCTAGTTCTGTGAATATTAATGACTAGGTTGGCTTGTTAAATTATTTTTGCCAAGTTACCTTTGGCTTTTAATAACCATTAACAGAAACAGTGGTCATATACTTTTCAGATAGAGTTTTCTGTAACCTTCTCCTGGGGAATAAGAGTAACTGAGAAAAACCATCATATGGGATGAGAAGAACTTTTTGAAAGCAAAGGAAGAAGGTCATATTGTCTACTTCAGTTCAAAAACAAAATTTTCAGCCCAAGTATCCTTAATGGCAGAGAGGAGTTAAACATAGACTGGAGGAACTGAGAACAGAAGCCCAAAGCTGATTTTTCCAAGATTTAATTGGCTTTATTTTTTCTGTGAAAGTTGTAAAACAATCCTGAGGTAAATTTACAAAATTGAAAAAGCACACATGCACAATTAATGGCCCACAACTAACAGATTCGTATATATTATCCTAATCTTGTTTCTGCATGTAAGTACATATTTTTAATTAATTCATTCATTCATTATTAAGAGCTACCTCTGTTCAATCTAGATCAGCAGCTCTCAACCAGGGCACCTGTGCCTTCATAGGACATTTGCAAATATCTGGATAAGTTTTTGGTTGTCATAACTTGGGGTAGCAATACTACTGATACCTAGTGTGTAGAGGCCGGGGATAGTACAGAACATCCTACAATAACAAGACATCCTTACACATCAAAAAATTATCCATCCCCAAATGTCACTAGTGCTGATGTGTAGAAACTTTAATGTAGACGCTAGGAATTCAGTGGTTTATATAACAAAGTTGCTGCTTTTATGAAGCTTGTCTCTGTTTGAGTAGCAAACAAATATGTAAAATGGATGCAAAACATGGGACTTATGGGAACTACAAGATGAAATTTGCATCGGGACACAGAGCCAAACCGTATCAGACAGCTGAATTAGAAGCTGGGATTCAATATTGTGATTATTCAGGTCAGTTTTTTTTTTTTTTGCCACCAAATCTAGAGTTTTTATTTTCCTGTTCTATTGTTCAAGAAATACCCCAGAGGGCTGTCCAACTACTTCATTAGTAAAGACACCACGATCAACTAGCAACTGCCAAATAACTCTCCAGGCCAAAGCACTCTGATTACTGCTATGTGCCTGCTTCCCTTTCCAGTAGACATACCCCTCTTGTATTTTGTGGTTAAGTCTGGCCTCTGCTACTCCTGGATTTCATCAACTCCATTGAAATCAGGGAACCCATCTCAGTGGTAGGAATCTTAGGATCATACCTGACTTACTAAAAGTACACAATTTGAGGTGCTTAGGAAGCTGTTGGCCACTAGTTGCTGCTAGACACAGTGCAGTGCAGGAGCCTGGCCAGAGCAACACATCAAAACCAGAAAGTAAGTTGTCCTCTTCAAGTGTCCCTCTAGCGCCCTCTACTGATAGTTTACATTGTCCTGGCTGTCAAAGAAGGAATATTTACAGGGTCCAAATTCTTCATCATAGAAAAGACAACTTGAAGCTAAGGGGCAATAAATTGATAACTAGCATACCTTCTACTGTAAAAGTCTAAACATGACAATTTGGAGGCTTAAATGGAAGCTTCAAAGCCTTGGGGAACCAGAATTTATTTTTGCTCTGCCCTCATTGAAGATGTCTTAAGAACACAACCAAATACGAGGGAGCAAGATGGAGAAAAAGAAGCAGCATGCTCCTTTCCTTTAAAGTGGTGACTTGGAATCTGTACACGTTGCTTCCACATGTGTACACATGTCCATAACC
The DNA here is from genome assembly GCF_029289425.2 of Pan paniscus. Classification (NCBI taxonomy): domain Eukaryota; kingdom Metazoa; phylum Chordata; class Mammalia; order Primates; family Hominidae; genus Pan; species Pan paniscus. Next base: position 49,769,721 of record NC_073261.2, on the reverse strand, counting down.
TAGTCACAGAGACACAACTAATAGTTACCTGGGAGGCTGCAGTCTTTAGCTGTGCAGCCAGTGACCAACTAAAATTCAAGGTTTCAATTACTATAGTAAGAATGGAGAATGGATATTGAAAACCAACTCCACTGCTATCTCAGTGACATCAAATTTGGAATGTTTATTAGACATCCAAATCTGCCTCATGCACCACCACTAAACTGAAATCATACAGTACCTGTTTTGTGATTGAACTTCTCCACTTAAAATATGTCTCATATTTCATAACGAGAAGCATTTTACTGCATCCTGACACCAAATGTTGCATTAGAGTTTATTTTATTAAAAGCCTGTAATGTATTTGATCAGTCCCTTACTCCTAGACATTTCTGCTGCTTCCAATTTTTAGTACAAGAATAAAGCTCTATGTATTAGATAAGACCCTGCACACATTCTTATTTTTTTCATGTACGATGTGTTCTGAGAAGCTGTATTATCCAGTCAATAAGTATATGAATTTTTAAATGTTTTGTTATGTGTTGCTAAATTACTTCTTAGTACAATATAAACCCACAGTGACGCATGAGATGCCTATTTATATCTCAGAATAATATAAACCCACAGTGATGCATGAGATGCCTATAACACCCTATTTTTGTTTTATTTTTATTACTTGTCCATTTATTTGAGTCATTTGTAATTCTTCCTATCTATACTTTTGTAAAATATTTAGTAAGATATGTTGTAATGTATTCTGATCAGAGATTTATACAATGTATACATAATATGACTCCATTTTAATGGGCTATATTTTTATATGGGAAATATTTATATTTGTATATGGAAATATTGATATTCACTTTTTATCTGCACAAAGTACTTGCTTCCATATGATTCTTTTTAGTTTTCTAGCTATAAACTCACTTCATCTATAAATAGTGATTAGATTGTTGTGGCTGTAATAGTTCACATTTCTTTTTCTTTTCTTTTGTTTCAGCTAAAATATCTAAAGCACTATTAAATGCTTTAGAGGTGATACCAGTTGATCTTGTCTAGTTTCTCAGTGTAATTAGAATGCCTATACTATTTCACCACTAAGTATAATGCCATTGGTTAATACTATTACTCTGCATCATAATTGAGAAGCGTCTTTCTGTTACCAATGTATCAAGATTCAGTCATCCAGACAATAGTTTATCCTACAGGACTGTGGCATCAGCAGTGTTCTAGTTAACTTCAGGAGACATACATATAACAAAGTCTGTGAAAAATTGTAGAGATTTGGGGTTTTGTTTGCAATGCTTACTGCTCAGTGGGGAATTACAGGTAACTCATTATCTGATTTTTGGGGCTTTGAAGTTTGGAGCTTGTGACCTGACACGGGTACTCCTAAACTGATAAGGACATTAACAAAAATTAAGGTAGACCTGGAATTACAAGTCTGAAGAAACCCAATCTCCACCACATGAGTAAGTCAGAAAATTTTGCTTTCCACTACTTTGATATATGTCCTGCACATCAATTGTAATTCTAATATGTAGGTGAAGGCTTTGCACATAGTAGGCACTCAATACACATTGCTGAATGAAATTGTATAACCCTGTAAAATCAATAGCAAGCTAGTTACTTCCTAGATACTATGGTGGTATAGGCGTTAGATAAATGCAGCCATTCCAAATGGGAGAAATTGGCCAAAACAAAGGGGTTACAGGGCCCATGCAAGTCCAAAATCCAGTGGGGCAGTCAAATTTTAAATCTCCAAAATGATCTCCTTTGAATCCAGGTCTCACATCCAGGTCACGCTGATGCAAGAGGTGGGTTCCCGTGGTCTTAGGCAGCTCCACCCCTGTGGCTTTGCAGGGTACGGTCTCACTCCTGACTGCTTTCATGGGCTGGCGTTGAGTGTCTGCGGCTTTTCCAGGTGCACAGTACAAGCTGTGGGTGGATCTAGCATTCTGAGGTCTGGAGGAGGGAGGACGGTGGCCCTCTTCTCACAGTTCCACTAGACAGTGCCCCAGCCCTGGCCTAGCAGAGGTTCTCCATGAGGGCACTGCCCCCAGAGCAAACTTTTGCCCTGGCATCCAGGCGTTTCTATATATCTTCTGAAATCTAGGCGGAGGTTCCCAAGCCTCAATTCTTGACTTCTATGCACCTTTGGGCTCAACACCATGTGGAAGCTCCCAAGGCTTGGGGCTTCCTCCCTCTGAAGCCACAGCTCAGGCTCTATGTTGTTCCCTTTCAGCCATGGCTGGAGCAGCTGAGACACAGAGAACCAAGTCCCTAGGCTGCACACAGCCTGGGACCCTGGGGCCATCCCATGAAACCACTTTTTCCTTCTGGGCTTCCAGGCCTGTGATGGGAAGGACTGCTGTGAAGGTCTCTGAAATGGCCTGGAGACATTTTCCCCACGGTCTTGGGGATTAACATTAGGCTCCTTGCTACTTATGCAAATTTCTGCAGTCTGCTTGAATTTCTTCTCAAAAAATCGGTTCTTCTTTTCTACTGCATTGTCATGCTGCAAATTTTCTGAACTTTTATGTTCTGTTTCCCTTTTAAAACGGAATGCTTTTAACAGCAACCAAGTCAACTTTAGAATGCTTTGCTGCTTAGAAATTTCTTCTGCCAGATACCCTAAATCATCTCTCTCAAGTTCAAAGTCTCATAAATCTCTAGGGCAGGAGCAAAATGCCAACCGTCTTTTTGCTAAAATATAACAAGAGTTACCTTTGCCCCAGTTCCTAAGTTCCTCATCTCCATCTGAGACCACCTCAGCCTGGACCTTATTGTTGATATCACTATCAGCATTTTTGTCAAAGCCGTTCAACAAGTTTCTAGGAGGTTGCAAACTTTCCCATATTTTCCTGTCTTTTGAGACTTCCAAACTGTTCCAATCTCTGCCTGCTACCCAGTTCCAAAGTCACTCCCACATTTTCAGGTATCTTTTCAGCAACTCCTCTCTCTACTGATATCAATTTACTGTATTAGTTCATTTTCACACTGCTGATAAAGACATACCCAAGACTGGGAGGAAAAAGAGGTTTTATTGAACTTAAAGTTCCACATGGCTGGGGAGGCCTCAGAATCATGGTGAGAGTCGAATGGTGCTTCTTACATGGTGGCAGCAAGAGAAAATGAGGAAGAAGCAAAAGCAGAAACCCCTGATAAACTCTTCAGATCTTGTGAGACTTATTTACTATCACGAGAATAGCACAGGGAAGACTGGCCGGCCCCCATGTTTCAATTACCTTCCCCTGGGTCCCTCCCACAACACATGGGAATTCTGGGAGATAGAATTCAAGTTGAGATTTGGGTGGGAACACAGCCAAACTACATGAAATGGCAAAAGAATAAACTAATAGAATAGGAAAAAAAATAGTTTACCGTTTTATGAAAGACAGTGAATTAATATTTTTGCTTTGTAAAAAGAATTTTCTAATTAAAATTTAAAATGGAATATCTCAATATAAAAGTGAGGCAAGGCCTGAAATATTGAATCACAAAAGAAATATAGATGACTAACAGGCATTTTGGAAAAAAAAGCTTGAGCTTAACAGAAAAAATGAATTGTTAAAAGATACCGTTATTCTCAAATTGTATAACAGCAAACTTTTAAAAGTGATCATCTTCAGTGATTTCAGAACTGCCATGGTATGCAAATTAGAAAGCAAACTGGTATAATATTTTGGAGATGATTAAGATACATATGCATTGCAATATTTTGTATACTAATTTCACATCTAGAATTAACAATAAGTTATTCATATTGGTATTTGTGTGACTATCTAGAGGGATAATCACAGAAATTTTGTATCATTGTTAAATTGAAAATAACATAAATATCCAATCACATAGAAAGTTCATTCATTAATTTAGCCAGTGTTTGATTTGCCAATATGTTCCAGACAATGTGTTAGGGGTTCTAAGAAGAATGATTTTTTTTTTTTAAGTAATTATTCTATGCTGGATGTGTTAAATGGGTTATATATAGTGTATACTACTTTCTTCTACTTAAAGTACCACCAAATGGTATATTTCAGTTGTTTTGATTTTACTGATGAATAAACTGAAGTAAAAGAGTTTACATAACTTGTGCAAAATGTTAGAGTACATGGAAGTACCTGAAAATGAGTCCAAAAGTTGTGATTCGTGCTTTTAAGCAATAAAACTTACTAGTATTAATCAAATGGCATTCATTTGCTATTTATTACACATTTCTGAGACTTTCATAAATATTATATTTATGTAATAGCTTAATAAAGTAAATACAAGTATTATGCTAGTTTATCAGGTTAGGACATCATTGTACTAGAAGGACAGAGTAACTTATCTAAGTTCCTCACATAGAAGGTAGAAACCAGGATTAAAAATAGGCAGTCTTAAATCAAAGAATAAACTACTGACTTATAATTTTAGGGAAAATATTTCATTAAAACATTCTTGCTGAAAATGATTTTTAAAACTTTATCTCTTACTTGATAAATTATATTAGAAAAATTACAATTGATAATATAATATAAACTTTTTAAACCAAACAACATAGCAACAGATAATTAGACATACTATTTGTAAAATATAGAAATTTATAAGAGTGGAGACCAGCAAATATAAAGAGGAAAGAATAAAATATTGAAATAAATATTTTAGAAGGCATTTTCTAGGAAAGATCGGTGTCTTCAACTTAAAAGAGCATTTGAAGTACCAGATAATATTAAATAAAGACACACTGACCAAATAAAATGTGATTTTATTTTTAAAATTTTCAAAATAGACAAAAATATTTATATTTACTCAGATTAAAAAATATATAGCTTACAAATATAAAAATTACACATTTAATTCTGCCTTACTTTCCCAAATACTAAATATTGAAAGATAACATTTTCAATATTTTCATAGTTTAGCATAAATTAACTCTCAGTCAAATTATAGTTAATATGTAAATTTTATAGAAAGATATGATGGGCTATTAGTTGAAACAAAAAAATAAACCACAAAACATACTACCTTTTCTGGAAAGAAAATTCTTAAATAAATAGTCCAACCAATCAAGAAAATTAAAAGAATCAAACACAAACCAAAAACAAGGAAGACATATTCAATTAAAAGCTAATATTGATGAAAAAATACAATTAAGGTTTGCATTTAAAGAATTAACGTTAACTTTTTACTAAATAATATATATATATATATTTTTTTTTTCTGAGACAGAGTGTCACTCTGTCACCCAGGCTGAGTGAAGTGGCACGATCTTGCTCACTGCAACCTTCACCTCTTGGGCTCAAGCGATTCTCCTGTCGCAGCCTCCTGAGTAGCTGGGATTACAGGCATGCGCCACCACGCCCGGCTAATTTTTGTATTTTTGTTAAAGATGGCATTTTGCCACGTTTTTCAGGCTCGTCACGAACTCCTAACCTCAAGTGATTTGCCCATCTTGGCCTCCTAAAGTGCTGGGATTACAGGCGTGAGCCACCATGCCTGGCCTAAATAATAAATTATACTAAGAAATTCTTGAAAGAGAAACATATCAAGCTGTATGAAACAGTTAATTAATAAACTGGATCTGAAATCACAGATCATTTCAGTGATTTGGAATTCAGTATTGTTGAGAAAAATTGAAGATTTACTGCATTTTCTATCTTCCTCAGAAAGATTCTAGCTCAATAGAAAAAAAATTGCAAAATAAAAATTCATAAAGATAAAAAGAAATATTTGTAAAAAAAATCAAGAATCACACACAGAAAGAATAATGTAGAGAAATGTTCTAAAAAGTAAATATGAAGACACATTACATATATAAGCAAATTAATAAAAATGGGAAATTAATAGGAAATATGGAAATTAATAGAAATTAATAGGAAATAAGGAAATTAACAGGAAATATGGAAAGAATAATGATAATATTAGACAAAATATACTTGACATAGTTTGGATATTTGCCCAAACTTCATGTTGAATTGTAATCCTCAATGTTGGAAGTGGGGCCTGATGGGAAGTGTTTGGGACATGGGGCCAGTTCCCTCATGGCTTGGTGCTGTCTTAGATATAGTGAGTTCTCTGGAGATCTGTTCATTTAAAAATGTGGCACCTACTCCTTGCACCCGCTCTCTGGCCCCTGCTTTCAATATGTGCTGTACCTACTCCCACTTCACCTTATGCCATGAGTAAAAGCTTTCTGAGGCTTCCCCAGTAGCAGAGTGATGTCAGTGCCATGTTTATATAGCCTGAAGAACTGTGAGCCAGTTAAACCTCTTTTCTTTAGAAAGTACTCAGTCTCTGATATTTCTTCATAACCATACAAGAAGGGCCTAATATAATACTTTAAGATAAACAATCTATAACTAGATTAAAAGGATCTTTATAGTCATGTATTTATAAACATATATTCCCCTTACATATTAAACATATGTAAACAAATATTTTATATAGTTCTGTTTATAAAATATAAAATTAAAAATAAAGTTATAAATGTCTTCAACATATGTATACCCTCAAAAGTGAATTGAAATAAATCAAAAATTGCTGCAATATGAAAGACCATTTGACACACCATGACATCAGAGTGTTACATGAGTGTTTAAGGCTTTGACTACCTAAGCAGGCAAACATAAACACACACACACACACACACACACACACACAGACACACACACACACAGTGATGATAACTATATCAAGACATAGATGATTGTTCAATGAAAACGTTGTTCAAGATAATAAAAACATTTAATTATATTTGTATCTAACATACATATATGCCTATAGATACACTATAGCATATATAAACCTATTTTACATCAAACATTTGCACTTTAATGAATATGTTTTTGGTTTACATATATCCTTGGAATAAAAATAAGCTTTGATAATATTTTAGGCACCAGAAAAGTTACAGTACATTCACAATTTAGCAATTCTATCAACCATATTCTTCAACTTCAATTAGTAGAGGTATAATTTAACTGCAAAAATTATTTATTGAGTATATATTATCTTCCAGGCAATGGAGTTACTCAGAAACCGGTAGATTTTTTTGAATCAATAATAACTGAGTTAGAGATTCTAATCATTTTGAAGTTAGTAAAATATGTCTTTTTATAGCAAAGAATTAATCAAAACTGCAAATTGCCATTTCAAAGTAATTACAAACTATTATTAATAATAATAACATTTATTAAAAGTAACATCACATTAGCAAAGGTGTAATGTCAACTAATAGCCAAAAAATTTAAACAAGAAAACGTAATAAGAAGAAAGTATAATAAGCTAAATGGAATAAATGTTGGAGGATGTAATTGATGATAAAGATAAAATTAGCATGTAGTTTATTCAATTATAGAAAAAGAATTGATAAAGGGAAGACAAATTTATTTAAAAAATAATAAAATAGACAAACTCAGATAAGTTCACTCACCACCAAGAAGGAAGACAAAATTTTAAAATATTATGTATGAAAAAAGAATATATTAACACTGTAGATGTGATTTTTAAAACATAATTCTAATGTGCTAATTTGAAAACCATAATAAACTATACTATTTTGAAGGAACTTACAATTTTAAAATATTGTTCACGAACAGTTAGGATAATTTAAGTACCATAGTAATAGCTAAATAATAATGCAAGAAACTGAAAGAGTTGTCAAAGAACTAAGCAGAAAAGAGTAATCTCATGCAAATAGTTTTCATACTAGGTTTTAGGAAAATTCATTTATGTTCTATTTTAACTGCTTAGGGATTTAAAAAATCTTAAGAGTCTCTAAAATCATTTTATAAAACTTGTATAACCTGAGAAAGAACAGACACACAAGGAAATTAATGTTGGTTTTGCATACAGAGTCAAAAATACTAACTATGTTAGCCAAAAAAGCTTACATATAAACTAGTGAGATTCATTCTGGGAGTGGGAAAAGAGTCTAATAATAAGAAATACACCAACAGAATTTATTATGTAAATTATATGAGAGAGAGATTTTGCCTTTGTATATTATTTCATCCCCAGTGACTATAACAGTATGTATTTTATATCAATTGCTCAATAAACATTATCTGAATGACTCTTCATCATCAATAAGTGGAGGAAAAATACATATAAAGTAACAATAGCTAGCATTTTATTCATTGCTTACTATTTATCAGGCACTGTACTAGACGCTTAATCTAGTTAATTCCCACGTCTACCAGTGAAGTGGGTAGAAAAAGTATGTAAGCAAACTGAGGCATAGAGCAAGTAAATTGCTCAGTCGTGTGGTGAAGCTGAATGAAGCTCAGTGAGGGAAGTCTGCCTCTGATCTAGAAACTACACTATATTGTTTATAACATTTACATGACAGAAGAGCAATTGATAGGATTCAGTGTTTATTACCAAAAAAATTAACAAATCTCATTGATTAATATACTATAAGGATAATTTTTCTTAATACCAAAATAAAAATAAATGTATATGTAATAATTATAATAGCCAGAAATATGCTGAGCTATCATGTTGACTAGGAAACACCAGAAGCATTCTCATTACAACTAGAAAACAGGACATGAATAGCACAACTTTATTTAGGACTTTAGGACTGTTTTGGGGTTTGCAATGAGACAGTAATTAGAAACTCTGAATATTCTACAATAGTCAAAAGTGACACTATTTGCAGATAATATTATTTTGTTTTTAAAATTTTAATTACAAAATATTCAAAATATGTTGATGATAATACAACTCCATTATATGGACTACCAAAATGTAATAGTTATAAAATTTTGCCATGTAGTCATCTTATTTCTTATCTATAAAAATATGAATTAAAAATTACAGGTAAAACTAAAGCTCCACCCCTAAATTATGTGGACACTTTCCCTTCCCCTACTTCCAAGTTAGTATTACTATCTTGAAATTGATTTGAGTATTTCTTATCCATGGTTTTGTATTTTCCAACATATATGTGTATCTTAACAACAGATAATATGGTTTGCATTTTTTATAACTTAACTAGATTTGCTGTTTTTTTTAGGTAGAGTCATTTATACATTTTGAGATTCATTCATGTTGTTATTGGGAGTCAATTTGTTAATGTAAATAATATACATACTGTTTAATGGGTTTTGATAATCAAGGTATAGGAATTTCCATCACCCCATAAAGGTCTCGGTGTCTTGTTCATTGACCGGTTTTCCTCCTCCCAGCATCAGGGTTTCTTTCACTGTATGTAGATTTATATCCAACAAGTTTTTATGGTTTGTAAGTAATTCTCTGGTTGCTTTTAAGATTGGGCTTGGTCCTTCAGGTTCATTGTTATGTATCTAAGTTGAGATTTATATTTAATTATTTTGCTTAAGATTTTTTAAAAAACTTTTCACCAATTTAGGAAAATTCTCAGCAAGTACAAATTCTATTGCTTCTTTTCCCCAATTTCTTTATCTATTTCTCTAAATCCTATTATTCACAGGTAGGATCTTTTCACTTTGTCTTTTATTTTGTAGCATTTTTACTGCTCCATTCTTTATAATTTCTTCATATCTAACTTGGATTTGATGAGTTCTATCCATGTAAATGTCCAATCTACTATAGAACTCATCTACTGGCTTTTTGGATTTCTTTATAATCTTTAAAATATGTAGATATTGTTTAGCTCTTTTAAAAATCTAACCACTCTTTTATTTTAAAAAAACATGATTCCAACACTTAGTTTCTTAACCATTGTAAAAAGATATTTTTATTATATTTTAGATTATTTTTTCATTACCTGATATTGATCCTTTCAATTATTGATGTTTAAGATTTGCTTACTATACCAGTTTATTACTTTCTTGTGTACTGTGTAAATTCTGATGATAAATTCACATTTATAGGGCTTTTATTTCTTTGTTTTAGAATTCCTTGTGCCTCAGGATGATCTCTCTAGAGTGATTTTTATTGCTTTCTGCAAATCAATGCTTACATGATCGGTTTGGTTTAATATCACTATCTATATCAATTTCTCAGATTAAAAGTTCCAGGTCCACTCAGGTTGCATGAATTGGAACACCAAATTTAGTTAAGTTATATGCTAGAGGTTTTAAATTCTCATAGAAGACTTTTCTACATCAAGAGCTCAAGCAAATATATGCAACATTTTTGTCATCTCTCATAATTTTTTAATATTTATATTTGTATCTGAGATTGAACAAAGTTTCTTCAAACAGATTATCTTTATTAGAGAAATAACTGCATCAGTTTCAATTCTTCCTTTTTCTTGAGTTACGCAGTAGGGTTGAGGAATCTTGAAATATAAATTTGGGAGTTTATATAAGACACATGTCATAGAACTTCTTCGTCCTCTCCAAGAAAAGCCGGGGGGGCGGGGGGGAACCCTCTTTGTCTATTGTAAGTAAATCCTTTGGAATTTAAATGACAGCTCCAGGTATCATTCTCCTTAGCAATAATGCCTCCGGGGAGAAAACTTTCTCCTCCAGAGAGATGGAAATCATGTTTTAAATTCCAAGGCCTGCCCTTTAACCATGTTTTAGGTTTCTCTGTTCAGAAGGCCTTAACCATGCAGATATCAAAATATTTTCTCTACAATAACACAGTCTCCGAGTGTAGGTAAGTAAAAATTTTCAATATCATTTGTTCAAATAAGATGCATGCAGGCTTTCTGATAGTCCCAAACACATATAAGGGCCTTAATTCCAACTGCACAATTCACTCAGTTTGAAGGTATTATTATTATTATTATTATTATTTTACCTGCCTGGATATTAAAACTCAGACCTACATTGCCAGGATCAAGAATCCCCTCAAACTCCATTCTAATGCAATTGCAGTCATTTTAAGTTCTTTATTTCTGGTTCCTGAGAATTTTTCTTTGTTTTTTGCAAGTTGTTCTTATACTCATTAACTTAAAAAAACACTCATACAACATTTCTAAGTGTTTATAGTGTTTATGTCTGAAGGATATTCAAGTTATGTTTGTCACATTGTCAGAATTGGGCAACCGATGATTGTATTTTGTAACAATAATAACAGAGGTCAATAAGGTGTCTGGATAAAACATGAATGCAACAGATGTTCAATATGCAGCAATAATCAACTAAAAATGAGTGTGATTTAATCTAATTCAAAATAGTAGCAGCATATGCTCAAGGGTATCTGGTGCTTTACAGAAAAAAATAAGGAAAGAGAAACTCCTGTTGAGACAGCAAATATCCTGACAATATTCATACCTTTTCCCTACTAACTCATATTCTAAACATATATTCTAAGCAAATTATGAGGGATGTGTGCAAAAATGTCTGTAAAAAGATGTTCATGAAAGTGCTTTGTATAGATAGGTAGATATGACTCATAAAATGGAAAAAACTAAATGCTCAATAGCAGGATATTGGTTAGTTAAATTATGGTGTGTAGTGTTAAATAACATGCAGAATTTAGAATTATATTGTAGAACAATATTAACATGAAGACACATTCATAATACAAAAACTTATAAAAAAGCAAGGCACTAAGTATATGTAGAATTCAATATTATATTTGAGATGATAGAAGTATATTAATTATTAGGCATCGTCTATGTGCCAGGCACTCCTTACGTCTGTTATCTTAGTTACTTGTAACACAGACTCTATAAAGAATTATGCTATATATTTAATGTCTGGGAAAATTGAAGCTAGGTTAAGTGCCCAAGGATTCACAGTGAGGAAGTAGAAGGCTAACATAAGAACGAAGTAATTGGCCTTCAGAGGCTGCTTGGTAATAAGGGAATATTCTAAGGCTGCATGTTCATGTCACTCCTTTAATACATTAGATTTTGACTAATTGTCATTTAAGAAATCAAGGCAAACAAAAAATATAATAAAGTGATAATGTGGGTTTCTGGTAGGCATTTAACAAAGATTCATGTAACAGTATAATAATATTAAAGTCTTGGAAGGTTTTAGAGCATGCCATAGTTAATGTGTAAATATTGTATTTAATGAATTTCTCATCCTTTTTATTTCTTATAATTTCTCAATTTATATATAGTGTCAGATTCATTGTCACATGAGCCACTTATAGAAGTCATCATGTTAGAGTTCATTACAACTTATTTTTATTATGTTTATTCTGGTTAGAGATTATGCATATGTCAACAAGGACAAAGGAGAAAGTACTAAAAGGTGTAAAAACAAATTTTCAAGTACCATATTATCCCACGTACCATACCTAGAAACACATGTATCTGGGGCACTATGAACTCATGTGTGGAACTGAAGTTGAGATTCTAGTAAAGAGCAGAATAGGAAAACAAAAAGGAATTAGATTTTGTTGCGTTGTTACTATTTCCCATATCGAACTAAATAACAGGAGACTGTCTTAAAATGAAATTTATTTGAGAGTGGTATTGCAATGGGAATACATGTGCCATAGTAAATTATGTGTGTGTTCAAAGAGGTTGAGGCAATTGAAAGCTTTTAAAGGCAACATGAGGAAGATTACATAAGTTGTTTTGAATCAATTATCCTTGGCTACCAGAATCAATAGCAAGGGTGGCCTCAGTCCAAGATAGGACAGTTAGCTGCTAGACAGGCATCCTTGCAGAAGTATTTTCTGTGTAAGGTCGCAGTGGCCTTTGTGCAAGATTGTGGTTTTTGCATAGTCTTTTGTGATAGTTCTAATCAGGCATATATGCATGAAAACCCTCCCATCACAACTTTCCTTGGCTCTGCTTGTCAGGATTTGACACAAGTGACTCCATTTTGATTTTAACAACTTTCACAACCACATGTGCTGCATACATGAGTTTAATTAAACATCAGAGTAAGTGTGTTTTTTTGTTTGTTTGTTTGTTTGTTTGGAAAAGCAGGTTATTTTACCTTTAATGAGTGAGAAAAGTGAAGTTTGAAGAGGGCTGGGGTGTTTCTGGCAATGCTGGAAATTAAAGCCAGTCTGACCCTCTGAGAAGTGTTATTTCTCTCCTCAAAAGTAGATGGGATTCTGGCTATTCTTTCATGGAGTTTCACTCTCCAGTCACAAATCAAACAAATTTTAAGAAGAACCTAATATATTTGCTAGACACTCTACTGGAAGCTAGAAATGGTGAAGTCAATAAGAGTGTCCCCAACAAGGAAGAGCTCTGAGCCAGACAGAGGACAGAGACTAGACATACAATCAGAAAACTGGGTCCCATTGAGATAATTACTGACAGGAGAATATAAGGAGTGCTGCAGGAGGTTGGGGGAAGCCCAGCTTCTCTTGAGTTTTTGGAAATGCTTTCCTAAGGAGGTGGTAGAGATTTAAAGCGTTGCAGACAGTAGCCTACAAATAGCTGCTGAGGGCTTCCTGCTGGTAGATTCCTAAAAGCAGCTGCAAGTTCTTACCATGCTCCTTTGCATCAGGCACTGTAGGGATCCCCACATGGGAATAATGCAAATTGAAAGTAATGTATTTGATTTTCAGAATCTGATCTCTCCCTTGGAGATTTCACAACTACCATTATCCCTAGTAATATCAAGTCCTTGAAGAAATGGAAAACATGTCTTCTCTTTCATTCCAGAGGGAATACCAACCTTATAAATAAACCTCTTTTTTTACGTGATTCTTTCTCCAACACTCAAAAAATTAAATCTTAGATGAGCACTAATTATAAACACACACACACACACAATACAAAGAGTTTATACTTAGAACCTAAAAAATAAAATATGAAAAATGTCAAAAATGTCTTTTTAAACCTTTTACTCAGTTATATGTTATTGAATCTCAAATATGTTTTTCCAAATAAGACCTATTTTAAAAATCCAAACTCATATATTAAAAGAAAACAAATTAAATATCTTTTTGTACCTAAAAATCTGGTTATTTTCATCAACACCATTAAAGTGGATGAATGTTAGACACCTTCCTCAGCTCCACCCAATGGATCACCTTATCTAATTCATTGTCTTTCTTCCTTTAAATTTTTATAATCATTGCCTTAGTTTGTCATCATCATTTATTTTATATTAAGTCATTAAGTAGTCACTAAGATTAATCTTAACTATTAATATCTTAGCTCAAATCCTTATTATTTCCCACCTGAATTTTTATAATTACTCCCTAATTGGGCTCCAGGTTTAGAACCACCCTTATTACCAAATGCAAATATAATTGGATGATATATCTACTAAAACAATCCTGTATATAGCCCTTCTTTACAAAATTAGTTCTATGTGCCTTACCACGACATGCAAAGTCCTCCATGATCCAATCTTTTCCATTAAATTTTCCTTCCATGAACATCATACCTACGCTTCTAAATTCTAACCTGTATTGAATCTTCAATTTCAGAATTGGCCATGCTCTCTTATGTCTCCACATATTTTTCTTTTCACTTGCTATTTTTCTGTTTGGGAGTCTCTTCCCATTTCTCAACTATTTAGTACTTCAAATGTTATCCCTAGTAAAACTCCTTTACTTACCTAGATGAAGTTAGGTATTTCTTTTTCCTGGAGTCCAAACTCTCTTGAGATTCTATGACTGAATTTGTGTAAGTCCTAATTATTTTCTCCCCAGTAGCACAGCATTTTAAATAGGGCCACATTAGCACCTATACCTTTTTTTCTTTTTTATTTTCTACCTTCTATTTCAGGAACTCCGTTCTATTGCTACCTCCTTATTATTTCTGGTTGTCCCTATTTATCTATCTAAAAATAACAAACGCTTATACCCTGTGTGATTTATTGAGGTGGATAACAGAGGCAAAATTATTGTCAGTTCCTTCTTCTTACCTTTGCACAGCTGGATCCACTGATGTTTTTCATCCAAACTGATTACCACCTCAGTCTCTAAGTAAATCTTTACTCAAGTGGCCAGCAGAAAACCACATACAAGAGAGCTTAAAAAATCTGCCCTTTGACCAGATGGGAATTTAAATTTCCTAGTATGAATGTCAGGCTCATTCATTGCTCCCAAGAACCCCCTTGCTTTCTAGTTAAACCTCGGATACTGCACACCCAGTAAAATATTCTTCACATCCACGCTCACTAAATAAATATTACACACCAGCCGTGGGTTTATAAGTTGCCATTCTCTTTTTATGATTTAAGCTGAGATGCAAGAAAAAGCACAAATACATGTTTGTTAAAAGATAAATGATGGATATTCCAATATGTTTGGGGAGAGTAATGCTGTTCAGCCAAATCAATAAGATCAGCTTCACTTTTTTTTATCTATGGCCAGCTTGGCTGTTTCCCCAGGTCCTAATCTTCCCTTTTCCTATTCTCAGCTGTTTTCTATGCCCAATTTATGGCATCTCCCACTAACTGCTGGGTAATCAAACTTGAAGAGCATTCAAAACTCTACTTCCAGAATTACTAACCGGGCCCATAATCTGCTTGTTGTTGCCACATACTGACATTAGCAAACCTCCTTCAATTTTTACCCTCAGCTTTCAATATTTCAAATTACAACAAACGTGGAGACAGGGAAAGACTGTAAAGAGAATCCTAAATAGATTATTTTATTAGCGTCAGACACAATTTTCCATTGTAAAATAATAGATAGCTTATAGATCATCTCTCCCAGTTTTAACTCAGTACAACCCAAATTCCTCAATTCTATTTTGGAAACTACCTGCATATTTTAAAAGTCTGTGAGAAAAAAGACATACTATAAAAATTAACTTTTAGTTTATTTAGTTTATATAATAAAATTAACTTTTAAATTATTTTAAATATGTTTTATAATATACTAAATCCATCTATATATGATTTATATATTAAGGTACATATTAATTTCATTAAACAAATCCCTTGAGGCTGGGAGCAGTGGCTCATACCTGTAATCCCAGCACTTTGGGAGGCCCAGGCGGTGGATTGCTTCAGCCCAGGAGTTCCAGATCAGTCTGGGAAACATGGAGAAACCTCATCTCTACTAAAAACTGAAAAACTTAGCCACGCATCATGGTGCACCCCTGTAGTTCCAGGTACCTGGGAGGCTGAGGTGAGGAAGTCACCTGAACCTAGGAAGTCAAGACTGCAGTGAGCTGTGATCACGCCACTGCACTCCACCCTGGGCAATGGGAGTGAGGTCCTGTCTCAAACAACAACAACAAAAATACCAAAACAACAACAACAACAACAAAAACCTCTTGATGACTACTATAATTAAGAACTCAGTAAGTCTAAATGTAGTTTCTAGAAATTATCTCTCCATTACTTTCTAGTAACTTGTATATCACTATATGTTAATATTACCATATGTACTATGTTTCATGTTTTTAGTAAATGAAAATTAGCACCAGATCCAAAACATACATGAAGATTAAAATCTACATACGGAAGAATTTCTTAAATTTTGTCATTCATTACCATTCATTACTACCTCCAGATCACTTCCCTTCGAAGCCACCAAGTTTACTGTCAGATTCTGGGATGTCTCCAGTGACGCCAAAAGAACTTGAACTACCACTGAACTACTCTTCTACCTTTCAGAACATTGTAGTTTGAACTGTTTTATTTCTTTTAGAAGACCTGCAGATATAAATTGCTAACATAAGGCACACCATTCGTCCTAATACTAAATGTTCCCCTTAGCACAAGTTTCTTTTTTCCTTGAACTAGTCTCCAGAAAAATACTTTTATTTTAATAGTGAACTACAGCATTTAAAGCAGAGCCAGAAAAATTATTTCACATAGTTAGTGCCATTGCTGCTTGGATTTCTTGTCAGCTACTCATTTTAAAGTATGGGGATTTTTATTAGCCAACTTCCCAGTCTTTTTCTATTTATCAAGCTCTGCTTGGTAAGATTTGGGAAAAACTTGCAAGTTTGTAGGATTTCTGTGACACATTCAATTGCCTAATAGCTACATTAAATTAAAAATAACTATTGGATAGTGTAGAAAACCTCTGATAAAGTGAAAATAGGTTAATCTTGTTTTACTAACACATGATCTTTAATCCAGTTTCCAAGGTTACTTGTGTACTAAATTTGTATTTTAGATGTACTAGAGGCCTGCAAAATTAATCTCAAATTTTGACTCGTGCATGAAACCAAGTCTATTTTGGATTTTCACACTGTGTGACATCTTATGAGATAAGAAACATGATTATATCAAAAAGTCCTGACTTAATTGTGCCCCAGACCTAAAAAAGACTCAATGATTACCTTTCAAAGTGTTATTAGAGCAGATAATGCAGAAAAAGGATGTTGGCATTTGTCTGTTTTTCCCTTTACATCCAAAATAGCAACTTTGTCACAAACTTTGCAATCCTAATAAGGAATCAAATCATTTAATTTTCATGCTTATTTCAAAATTGTTGCTCACAATTGTTGACGATTAAGAGAAGGTATAAGACATAGCCCTGATCTCAATGAGTCCAAATCAAGGAAGGGAAAACAAACAAACAAACAAAAAACCTCATACAATTAATAAATGCTAGAAACTAAGGACTAAAAGTAGTAAAAGACAAAATTTTAGAAATTCAGATTAAAGAGTTAATATATCAAGAAAAATTTCTTTAAAAAATGTAGAAATTAAGGAGCGCCATGAAAAACCAAACAAAAAGGAGAGCCAATCAACAGCAGCATGATGGGTGATTCCCACTGCCAAAGTCAAAACATGGAACAGGCTATAAGCACTTCCCAAGACCTTGTTATATCATTATTATATTCTATTGCAATGTACTGTGCTAGATAGCTGTGAGAGACTTGAATTCTCATTATGTTTTATCTGTGAACATGTGCCATTTAGTAGAGTTTTTAATACTTGTAAGTACAAATATTTACATTTATTTTTATGATTTTTCTCTCTCATACACATATATTTATTTATTTACTTATTTCAAGTTGTACACATGTATGAGGACCATGTGAAATTTTGTTACATATGTAATGCATATATAATGCATAGTGATCAAGTGAGGTATTTAGGGTACCCATTTCCCAAGTACAATAAATTTTTATTAATCGCCCTTCTATGCTTTGAAACATTGAATTTATTCTTTCTATCTTAATGTATGCTTATACCTTTTAACCCATTTCTCTTCACCTTCCCCTCTCATACCTACTCACCCTTCCAGTCTCTGTTATGTTTTTCCACACTCTACCTCCATGTGATCCAAGTTTTTAACTCACATGTATAAGAGAGGACTGCAATATTTGTCTTCTTGTGCCTTGGTTATTTCACTTAAGATAATTATCTCAGCTGGGCACAATGGCTCACACCTGTAAATCACAGCCATTTGGGCGGCCAAAGTGGGCAGATCACTTGAGCCCAAAAGTTTATGATCAACCTGGGCAACATGGCAAAACCTCATCTCTACAAAAGAAATGCAAAAATTAGCCAGATGTAATATCATGTGCCTGTAGTCCCAGCTACTCAGGAGGCTGAGGTGGGAGGATCAATTGAGCTCAGGAGGTTAAGACTGCAGTAAGCTCTGATCACACCACTGCACTCCAGCCTGGGTAACACAGCAAGACTCTGTCTCAAAAAAGAAAAAAGATAATGTTCTCTAATTCCACCCGTGTACTGCAAATGACATAATTTCATTATTTTTTATTGATGAATAATATTCCATTCTTTGTCCATTCATCCATTAATGGACATTTATGTAGATTCCATATCTTTGTGATTGTGAATAGTACTGCAATAAACATGTAAGTGCAGGTCTCTCTTTGATATAATGATTTATTTTCCTTTTCCTTTTGGTAGATAGCTGGTAGTGGGAATCCTAGATCAAATGGTCATTCTATCTTTAGGTTTTTTTGTTTTTTTGAAATCGTTATACTTTTTATTGTGGCAGTACTAGTTTACATTTCCAAAAACAGTGTATAATAATTCCCTTTCTATTCATTCTTGGTAACATCAATAATTTTTTATCCTTTTAATAATGGCCATTCTGACTTGGGTAAGATAATGTCATGTTGTGGTTTTTATTTGCATTTCTCAGATGATTAGTCATGTTAAGCATTTTTCATATTTCTGTTGCTCATTTGTATGTCTTTAGAGAACTGCCTGTTCATATTCTGTCTTTTGCCCACTTTTTAATGGGGTTATTTGCTTTTTTTTCCTGTTGTGGTGTTTAAGTTCCTTGTATATTTTGGATATTTATTCCCTCTTGGATACATAGTGAGCAAATATTTTCTCCCATTCAACAAGTTGTCTCTTTCTTCTGTTGATTATTTTCCTGTGTGGAAGCTGTCTTGTTTTTTGTTTTTTTTTTAAATTCCCATTTGTCTATTTCTCTTTTTGTTGCCTGTGCTTTTAGGGTATTAGTCACAAATTATTTGCCTATACCAGTGTCCAGCAGAATTTTCCCTAGGTTTTCTTCTATCATTGTTATGGTTTCAGGTCTTATGTGTAAGTCTAATCCATTTTGAGTTGATTTTAGTATGTGGTGAGAGATGGGGTGTAATGTCATTCTTCTGCATATGGATATACAATTTCCTCAACACCACTTATGGAATATTTTCTTTCCCCATTGTAAGTTCTTGTCAGCTTTGTCAAAGATTTGTTGGCTGTAAGTTAGCATCTTTATTTCTGGGTTCTCTATTCTTTTACATTGATCTATGTGTCTCTTTTTATACCCAAACCATACTGTTTTGCATACTATAGACTTGTAGTATATATACAAATATTTATAAATTTATTTCTATAAAATGTCAACTTTTATTTTAGAAAAAAAGGTTTTCTACATGGTTTTTTTACATGGAAACATTTTATGGTGCTGAGGTTTGGGGGTATGAATCCTGTCACCCCGGGAGTGAGCATAGCACTTGATAGGTAGTATTTCAGCCTGCATTTGTTCATGTTTGTTGGCTGCTTGTATGTCTTTTGAGAAGTGTCTGTTCATGTCCTTTGCCTGTTTTTTAATGTGGTTGTTTGGTTTTTGCTTGTAAGTTTGTATAAGTTTCCTTTAGATTCTGGATATTGAGCCTTTGTCAGATGCATAGTTTGTGAATATCTTTTCCTATTATGTAAATTGTCTGTTTACTCTATTGATAGTTGATTTTGCTGTGCAGAAGCTCTTTAGTTTAATTAGGTCCCACTTGTCAATTTTTGGTTTTGCTGCAATTGTTTTTGCGGAGTTAGCCAATAATTCTTTGGCAGGGCTGATGCCAAGAAGATAATTTCCTAGGTTGTCTTCCGGGATTTTTAGTTTGAGGTCTTACATTCAAATCTTTGATCTATTTTTAATTAATTTTTGTATACGGTGAATGAGAGGAGTCAAGCTTCAATCTTCTGCATGTTGCTAGCCAGTTATCCCAGCATCATTTACCGAATGGAGAGTCCTTTCCCCATTGCTTGTTTTTGTTGGCCTTGTTGAAGTTCAGATGATAGGCTTGTAGTTTTATCTCTGAGTTTTCTATTCTGTTTCATTGGTCTATGTGACTGTTTTTGTACTAGTACCATGCTCTCTGGGTTGCTTGAGCGTTATAGTGTAGTTTGAAGTCAGGTAATGTGATGCCTTTGGCTTTGTTCCTTTTGCTTAAAGATTGCTTTTTCTATTCAAACTGTTTTTTGGTTCCATATAAATTTTAGAATAGTTCTTTCTAATTATGTGAAGAAAGATGGTAGTTTGATAGAAATAGTGTTGAATCTGTAGATTGCTTTGTGTAGTATGGTCATTTTTATGATATTAATACTTCTAATTCATGAGCGTGGAATGTTTTTCAAATTATTTGTGTTATCTCTGATTTTTTTCAACAGTGTTTTTTAGTTCTCCTTGTAGAGATCTTTCACCTTCTTTGCTGTATTTCTAGGTATTTCATTTTGTTTGTGGCTACTGAAAGTGGGATTGTGTCCTTAATTTGCCTCTCAGCCTGGATGTAATTGGTGTACAGGAATATTACTGATTTTTGTAAGTTGGTTTTGTATTTTGAAACATGTTATTTATCAGTTCTAGGAAACTTTTGACAGAGTCTTTAGGATTTTCTAGGTATAGAATCATATCATCAGTAAAGACAGATACTTTGGCTTCTTTTTTCCTGTTTGGATGCTTTTATTTCTTTCTCTTGCCTGATTGCCCTTGCTAGGACTTTCATTACTATGACAAATAGGAATGTTGACAGGGGGCATCCCCTTGTCTTGTTCCAGTTCTCAAGGGGAGTGGTTCGAGCTTTGGTCCGTTCAGTATAATGTTGGCTGTAGGTTTGTCATAGATGGCTCTTACTATTTTGAGTTATGTTCCTTCAATGACTAGTCTATTGAGAGTTTTTATCACAAAGAGATGTTGGATTTTGTTGAACGCTTTTTTCTGCATCTATTGAGATGAACATATGATTTTTGCTTTTGAATCTGTTTATGTGCTAAATCACATTTATTGAATCGCATATGTTGAACCAACCTTGCATCCCTGGAATAAAGCCTACTTGATTGTGATATATTAACTTTTTGATGTGGTGCTGGTTTTGGGTTGCTAATATTTTGTTGATAATTTTGGTGTCTATGTTCACTAAGGATATTGGCCTAAAATTTTCTTTTTTCATTGTGTCTCTGCCAGATTTTGGTATCAGATGGAAGTTAGCTTCATAAAATGCGTTAGGGAGGAGCCCTTCCTCCTCAATGTTTTGGAATACTTTCAGTAGGATTGGTATTAGTTCTTCTTTGTAGGTCTGGTAGAATTTTGCTGTGAATCCATCTGGTCCAGGGCATTTTTTGGTTGATAGATTCTTTATTACTGATTCAATTTTAGGTGTTGATATTGGTGTATTTAAGGTTTTAATCTCTCCCTGATTCTATCTTGGGATACTGTGTGCTTCCAGAAATTTATCTATTTTATCTAGATTTTCTAATTTGTGTGGAAAGCATTCTTCATAATAGTCTCTGAGGATCTTTTGTATTTCAGTGGGATCAGTTGTAAGACTGATTTTATTATTTCTGATTGTGCTTATTTGGGTTTTCTCTTTCTTTTCCTTTGCTAATCTAGCTAGGGGTTATCAATTTATTATTTTAAATAACCAACTTTTGTGTTTTATTGCTTTTGTTGTATGGGTTTTTGCATTTCAATTCCTTTCAGTTCTCTAATTTTAGCTCTCTTTTCTTCTGCTAGCTTTGGGGTGGTTTGTTCTTTTTCTTTCTAGTTCTTTTAGGTGCAAAGTTGAAGTATTAATTTGAGATCTTTCTAACTTCTTGATGAAGGTATTTAGGGCTATAAGCTTTCATCTTAACACAGCTTTTGCTGTATACAATGATTTTGGTAAGTTGTGTCCCTATTTTCATTAATTTCAAAGATTTTTTTGATGTTTATCTTAGTTTCAATCTTTACCCAATAATTATTCAAGAGTAAATTGTTTAATTTCTATGTATTTTTGTGGTTTTCAGAGATCTTCTTGATATTAGTTTCTATCTTTATTTCACTGTGATCTGAGAGTGCGCTTGGTATAATTTTGATTTTTTTGAACTTACCAAGACTTGCTTTCTGACCTAGTATATGGTTGATCTTGGAATATTTTCTGTGGGTAGGTGAGAAGAATGTATATTCTGTCATTGTCAGGTGTAGTGTTCTGTACATGTCTCCCAGGTTCATTTGACCAAAGGTTGAGTTTAAGTCCTGAGTCTCTTTGTTAGTTTTCTGCCTTGATGATTTGTCTAATGCTGTCAGTGGGGCTGTTTATGTCTTCCACTATTACTTGTGTGAATCTCTAAGTATTTTTATAGGTTAAGAAGGATTTGTTTTATGAATCTGAATGCTCCAATGTTGGGTACATATATATTTAGGATAATTATATCTTCTTGTTTTATTGTACCCTTTATCATTATGCAGTGTCCTTTTTTGTCCTCCTTAATTGTTAAAGGTTTAATGTCTATTTTGTGCGATATAAGAATAGCAACTTCTCTTTTTTGTTTTCCATTTGCATGGTAGAATTTTCTCCAACTCATTACTTTCAGCCTGTGGGTGTCATTATGTGCGAGATGGTCTGTTGAAGACAGCAGACAGTTGAGTCTTTGTTTTATGCAGCTTTCCATTCTGTGTCTTTTAAGTGGTGTATTTAGCCCATTTACATTAAGGATTAGTATTGATTTGTGAGATTTTAGTCCTGCCATTGTGTTTTTAGTTGATTGTAATGTAAACCTGGTTGTGTAATTGCTTTTTAGTGTCTGTAGGCTATGTGCATGAGTATTTGTGGTAACAGGTGTTCTTTCAATTCCATATTTAGCACTCTCTTAAGGACCTGTTGTGAGAAAGATCTAGTTAATTCAGGTTTCCTGAACTTTTGCTTGTCTGGGAGAATTTTATTTCTCCTTCAGTTGTGAAGCATAGTTTAGTGGGGTATGAAATTCTTGGTTAGAATTTCTTTCCTTTAAGGACACAGAAAATCAACTCTCAATCTCTTCTGGCTTGTAAGGTTTCTGCTGAGAACTCTGCTGCCAGCCTGATGGGGGTCCCTCTGTACGTAACCTGACCTTTCTCTTTAGCTGCCTTTAAGATTTTTTCTTTTGCATTAATCTTAGTGAATTTAATAACTATGTGCTTCGGGGATGGTCATCTTGTATAGTACATAGCTGGGGTTCTCTGTATTACTTGAACTTTCATGTCAACCTCTCTAGCAAAATTAGAGAACTTTTCATGGACTATATCCTCAAATATATTTTCCAAGTTGCTTATTCTCTCTCCTCTCTTAGGAATGCCAATCAGTTGTAGATTTCATCTCTTTATACAATCCAGTATTTCTCAGAAGTTTTGTTCATTTTTTAGTTCCTTTTTCTTTATTTTGTCTCACTGAGTGAATTCTGAGAACCAATCTTTGAGCTCTAGGATTATTTCCTCAGTTTGGTCTATTCTGCTGTTAATCTTTCTGATAGTATTATGAAATTATTGTATGAATTATTCAACTTGATGAGGTCAGTTTGAGTCTTTCTTAAAATGGCTATTTCACCTTTCAGCTCTTGAGTTGTTTTACTGGATTGCTTCACTTTCTTGGATTGAATTTCTACTTTCTCATGGATCTCAATGAGCTTCCTTGCCATCCAGATTCTAAATTCCATGTCTGTCATTTCAGTCATTTCAGATTGGTTAACAACTATTGCTAGAGGACTAGTATTCTTGTTTGGAGGTAAGGGTAACCTCTGGCTTTTTGAATTGATAGAGTTCTTGCACTATTTTTTTTTTCTCATCTGGTAGTGTCAGTGTTCCTTTAGCTGTGGTTTAAATTGAATATAGTCAGTTGGTTTCATTTCTGAAAGTTTTCAGAGGACTTAGGCTCTGTACAGGGTGTTTCTTGTAGAATTTTTGACCTTGGCCTTACAGGAGAGAGAATTAGCAATGTTTTTTTGTCTGGTGTGTGTGTGTGTGTGTGTGTGTGTGTGTGTGTTTGGTATTGTTGTTTAGGATGTGGTCCAATAGATGGTGCTTAAGAGCAATGGGTGGTAAATAAGATCTTACTCAGCCACATGGCTCTTTTGTGTATCCTTGCATTTATTTGCAGCTGTGCTCTGTGGTGCCAGGGGGAAAGTAGTGAGTCCTCAATAGGTTCATTTCTGGGCCTTGGGGAAGTCACTTCCAATCATTGGTATTGTGTCCATGATTTTGTTATTGTTGTTAGGTGTTTTAGGCTGCAGGGCTCCCTTCAGCAGAGATCTGGAAGTGACATATGCCCCATGTTTACCAGACTAGTCTTGTGTAGCAAGGCATGCCTAGTTCTCCCAACAGCCTGTGAACCTCTGTGACTCACCTCTCTCAGTTTTCTGAGAGTGTGGGCTCCTCCCCAGCTCATGTGCCAGGCATATATCCTGGCTTAGCATTTCCAAGTCCTGGGGTACCAACACCTGCTCACGCCTCCCTCCTCTGGACCATTGGGGTTGGGTTCCCTGTGCCCTGGGTGAACTGAATTGTCTCCCAGGCTGCTGGAATTCACTCAGGTGTAGCAAAGCACCCTGGCTGGGCAGCAGAGGCTGCACTGAGTACACACTGCTATTGGGGTAGCCCAGCAGGAGCCCTGGGAGGGGCTGGTGGGTAGATGGGCCCACAGGACAGGCATTCCCCAGTCCCATTGGGAAATTATCCCTGATTCTCCTGGTCCCGTGGTTATCAGTGGCCAGAGCCTCTCAGAGAGAACTGGGGGGCCCTGGGGAATGAGTCCCTATGGCCAGCCTTTACCACAGCTGTGCCATAAACAAAGGCCCCCAGCTCCACACCTGTTGAAGCTCCATCTCTGTCAAATCTCCAGGAAGATCCCCTTGCCAGCTTAAACATCCATGGTGGGTTTGCGGTCTCCTGCAACTAAGATTCCAGAGGTCCCAGCAAGTGTGAGCAGTCTTCCAGTTTCTTTACTCACTCATTCCCCAGGAGCTATTTGAGGCTGGGAGCCAGCCCTAGCATTTGACCACCCTGAATGGGGTTTTCAGCTTTCTCACTCTTCAGTTTCAGCATTTGCAGTTTCTCTCCATACAAATTTGGCATTTTCTCTCTGAAGATCTGTTCAAACTATGTTGGTTTAATCAAAATCCTGGTCCCTCTCATTGGGAGCAGCACTTCCTGGTTGCAACAAGTTGGTTACCTTTTCCCCTACTCTTGTGATACATTTTGAAGTCAGGTGATGTGCTGCCTCCAGACTTATGCTTTTTGCTTAAGATTGCTTTGGCTATTCAGGCACTTTTTTTGATTCATGTACATTTTAGGATTTTTTTCTTTTAATTCTTTGAAGAATAACATTTGTATTTTGATAGAGATTGCATTGAATCTACACATTGCTCTGAGCAATACAGCCATTTTAATGATATTCTTCCAATTCATGACCATGTGATGTTTTTCTATTTGTGTCCTCTTCAATTTCTTTTGTCAGTGTTTTGTAGTTTTGCTTGTAGAGATCTTTCACCTTTTTGGATAAATTTATTCCTAGGTATTTTATTTTATTTTATTTTATCTTATCTTAGTTTATTGTTGTAGCTACTGTAATGGGATTGCTTTCTTGATTTCTTTCTTAGCTACATCATTATTGGTTTATAAAACTGCTACTGATTTTTGTATGTTTATTTTATATCCTGCAACTTTACTACATTTATTTATAAAAAGTTTCTTGGTGTAGTCTTGAGGTATTTCTAGGTATAAGAACACATCATCAGCAAATAGGGACAATTTTACTTCCTCTTTTCGAATTTGGAAGCCTTTTATTTCTTTCTCTTTCCTGATTGCTCTGGCTAGGACTTCCTATGTTGAATAGGAGTGGTGATATTATAGGGAAATCTTTTTCGGGTTTTTAGAGAAAAGGGTCTCAGCTTTTCTCCATTCAGCATGATGTTAGTCATGGGTGTGTTGTATATGTCCTTTATTATTTTGAGGTATGTTTCTTCTATGCCTGGTTTGTTAGAGTTTTTATCATGAAGGTATGCTGAATTTTACCAAATACTTTGTCTTTATTGAAAAGATCATATGGTTTTTGTTGATTTTTAAATTTTTAAAAAAATCCCACTTGATCCTGGTGTAATATCTTTTTGATGTGCTGTTGGAGTTAGTTTGCTAGTATTTTGTGGGGAAACTGCATCTATGTTCATCAAGGATTTTGGCCCATAGTTTTCAGGGTTTTTGTTGTTGTGGTTGTGGTTGGGTCCTTTTTTGGTTTTACTATCAGGGTGATGCTAGCCTAATACAATGAATTACAGAGAATTTCCTCCACTTACATTTTTAAAAATGGTTTCAGTGGAAATGATATTAGCTCTTCTTTGTAAGTTTGGTAGATTTGGCCATTAAACCATCTAATTCTGAGCTTTTCTTTTTGGGGAAATATTTTATTATTGATTCAATCTTACTACTCATTTTTCATCTGTTTGTGTTTTTTATTTCTTCCTGACTTAATCTTGATAGGTTGTATGTGTCCAGAAATTTGTCCATTTTCTCTAGGTTTCCCAGTTTGTCACCATATAGTTTTTCAGAATAGTCTCTGATGACCTTTCGTATTTCTGTGGTATCAGTTGTAATGTCTCCTTTTTCATCTTGATTTTGTTTACTTGGATCTTCTCTCTTGGTTAGCCTGCCTAGTGGTTTATCAATTTTGTTTATCTTTTTGAAGAACTTTTTGTTTCATTAATCTTTTGTGTTTTTTTTTTTTTTTTTTTTTTTTGCCACTGTTTTGGTAATCCTGCCTTGATCTTTATTATTTCTTTCCTACTGCTTATTTTGGGTTTGGTTTGCTTTTGCATTTCTAGTTCCTTAAAATACGTTCTTAGTTTGTTAATTTGTAATCTTTCTACTATTTTGAAGTAGACATTTATTGCTGTAAGCTACTTTTTGCTATATCCACAGGTTTTAATATATTTTATTTTCATTTGTATTTGTTTCAAGAAAATGTTTGATTTCCATCTTAATTTCTTTGTTCACTCAGTGGTCATTCAGCATCATGTTTTTTAATTTCCATGAGTTTGTATAGTTTCCAACATTTTTCTTAGTATCGGTTTTTACTTTTATTCCACTGTGATCTAAGAACATACTAGGTATTTCTACTTTTTAAAACTTGTCGAGGCTCACTTTGTGTCCTAACGTGTAGTCTATCTTGGACAATGTTCCATGTCCTGTTAGAAAAAAATGTATACTCCACAGTTGTTGTATAAAATGTTCTGTACATGTGTGTTAGATCCATTTTGTGTACAGTCTGTTTTAAATAGGTTTTCTGTATATAATCTGTCTAATACCGAGGGTGGGGTGTTTTAAGTTCCCCACTATTATAGTATTGCAGCCTGTCTCTCTCTTTTGATCTGGTAATATTTGCATTATGAATCTTGGACCCTCAGTGTTAGGTGCATGTATGTTTGGAATTATTATATCATCTTGCAGGATTGATATTATGTAATGAACTTTCTTATCTTTTATAACTGTTCTTAAAATCTATTTTATCTGATGTAAGTATGTCAACTCCTGCTCACTTTGATTTCTGTTTTCATGGAATATCTTTTTCATCCCTTCACTTTCAGTCTATATGTGCCTTTAATGATAAGGTGATTTTCCCATAAGTAGCATATAGTTACATCATGTTTTCTTTTTAAAATCTATTCACTGATTCTATAATTTTTAAGTGGAGAGTTTAATCTGTTAACATTCAAGGTTATTATTAATATGTGAGGCTTTGTTCTTGTCATATTGTATTATTGCTTCTGGTTGTTGTACATATTCTTTTTTTCTTTCTTTTAGTGTTTGTCATTGTGGTTTCGTGGATTTCTGCAGTGTTACTACTTAAGTCCTTTCTCTTCCTTTTTGTGTGATTGCTTTACCAATGTGTTTTATATTTTCATGTGTTTTAATGATGGCAAATGTCATTAT
This sequence comes from Pan paniscus, assembly GCF_029289425.2. Lineage (NCBI taxonomy): Eukaryota > Metazoa > Chordata > Mammalia > Primates > Hominidae > Pan > Pan paniscus. Next base: position 49,741,563 of record NC_073261.2, on the reverse strand, counting down.
TTTAGTTCCAAGTTTAGGACACCTTTATGCTTTTCCTTAAGGCAGGTCTATTGGAAACAAATTTTCTTGGCATTTGCTTGCCTGGAAAAGACTTTTGTTCTTGTTTATTTATGAAGAATAATTTTGCTGGATGTAGTATTCTTTGCTCACAGATAATTTTTTCAGCCCTTTGAATATATAATCTCATTCTCTTTTGGCCTGTAAGAGTTCTGCTGAAAAATCCACTTAATCTAATGGGTTTTCCTTTAAAGGTGACTAGATTCTTTTCTCGTTCTGTTTTTTAATGTTCATTCTTTGTCTTTGACTTTAGAGAAAAGACCCTCTTGCATTGTAAATGGGAATCATTCTTCCTCTGATATCTGAATATCTATGTCTTTTGCTAGACTTTAGAATTTTATCTATTATTTTGTTAAATAGATTTTTATATCCTTTCATTTTCTCTTCTCCTTGTGCAGGTTTCATATTTATAATTTTTAAAATATTTTCTGTGTTTGTATCTGTGCATCTGGTGTAACAGTCACTTCTTCCTATTTTTGAATTCATTTTATAGCAGAGAACATGTTATTGAAGATGTGTCTGTAATGTTGGCTGGGTAGGGTACTTTGGCAATGATTCCTGGTGAGCACAATAGTGTAGTCTCTGTATGTATTCCTTGGCTGTAAACAGCATTAATGTTTTCTGTGATTTTCATAGTGGAAGTTATGTGAATTTGTGCTGGGGACTGGGAAGCCAGGTGGGCCAGTGGTGGAAGTGGTAGGCTGAGCATGCCTGTTTTTGTGTCACTGAGCAATATATTCTGGCACCTGTGTTGGTGTTTACTGGCAGGCTGATTCTTGGGCCTCCAGGGGGCTTGTTCAAATTCCAGTAGTGGCAAGAGAATGAGTGAATTCTTAACTCTCTGGGAAGCCAGTGTGGTGTGGGTAATGGCACTAACAGTGATGTTGCCACCCTCTGGGTCCCAGTTGGTGTGAACTGCTGGTGGCAGTGACTGCCGTATGGAGTCACCTCCAACAGCCCTAAACATGCTACTCTCAGGCTCTCTTGCTCTCTGTGGCAGCAATGCTGTTGCAGAACCAGTGAGGAGGGACATCGTCTTCATATGCAAGTCTGGATTTCGAGGCCACACCATATCCAACCAGTGTGGTCACAGTCATCACTCACCACTGGACAGGTAGCCCTCTGGCTAGCCCACCTCAGCCCCTGGTGATAGAAGAATTGGCGGTATGGAGGGGAATGAGGATTCCTGTTCTCTATGTAAGAGCTCAAGCACAGAGACCACTCCACCTATGAGGGGATTTTACTCTTCACTTGTCAAGCTATGCACTAAGTTTGTGCTGTTGCTCAGGGTAGCATCACTTCTCACAGTTCCAGACAATGAGTGCTCAGGCTCCAGAGGGTGCACACTTTTGTTTCTTTTATTCCAGGGGCTGCCTTTTGGTGAACTGCACCATCCTTTCCCCAGGGAGTAGTACTCCCTGTGGACTAGAGTACTGGGGACCTTGCAGCACCTTTGAGTATAGCCTGTGCTGTGCTGCTGCACCCCTCTGAGTGGACATTGGGGAATGCCAGCAGGAGTTTCTGGGATGTGAAGATATGGGAGCTGTCGTTCCCAGGGCCGAATGCAGTCTTGTACAGCGGCACTCACAAAATGCTGCCCTACTGCAGTCATTCAGTTCTCAGAGAGGGGTGAGTAACCCAGCACAAGTTCTCGATCTGCTGCAGTGCTCTCATGGGGTCTCCAAATCACTGCCCACAGTAGTGTCAGAGTTCATATGTGTAGTGGAGCTCTCCTGTGGTTTGGGTTGCAGCAGTCTGTGGCAGGGATGTGGACTCCCTGAGCTCTTTCATTTATTCTTTCCCTGCAATTCCAAGCCCCTATGGGTTCCCAGCCAATCCTGGCCCAGCTGGCAACTTCATTCTTCTTCTGTGCTTCAGGTGTTTCCTGTGAGTTTTCCATTGGATTCTAGAGTTTGGCCTATTCATATTATGAGTTCTTCATTCTGGAGAGGCCAGATGTCCGACGTCTCTAGTCACTCATCTTGAACCCTTCATCTATTTATGTATTTATTTTAAAAATATATACATATACCTTTTTCCCTTTTTTGGCATTTGCAATTTAATTTTCTTTGTTATTGTCCTTCTATAGGTAAGGTATCTTTCCATCCTCTGGCATCTTTCAAAATTTTATTTTTGTATTTTATTTTCTGCAGTTAAAATATGATGTGCCTAGGCGTAGATTTTTTGGTATTTATATAATTGATGCTTTATGAGTTTCCTGGATCTGTGGTTTGATGTCTGTCATTAGTTTTTGTAAATTCTTGATATTATTGTTTCAAATTATTTCTTTTGTTTCCTTTTCATTTGATTTTCTTTTTGGTATTTCCATTACATGTATGTTAAACCTTAGGCAATTGTATCACAGTTCTTGAATATTCTCTTGTCTTTTTCATTTATTTTCCTCTTTGCATTTCAGATTTAAAAGTTTTTATTGACATTTCAAGCTTGCTGTTTTTTTTCCCTTGGATATGCCTAGGCTATTGATGAACCAATTAAAGACATTCTTTATTTCTGTTAAAATGATTTTGATTTCTAGCTTTTCCTTTTGATCTTTTCTTAGTTTTCATCTTTCTGCTTACATTGCACACGTGATCTTTCATGCTGTACATTGTTTCCTTTAGAACTCTAAACATATTAATTATAGTTGTTTTAAATTCTGCGTCTTATAATTTCAACTCCTCTGCCATATCTGAATGTGATTCGGTTGCTTTCTTTCTCTCTTTAAACAGTGATTTTTGTTTCTTAGTATGTTTTGTAGTTGTTTGTTGAAAACCAGAGATAATATACTGGATAAAAGGGACAGAGGTATATAGGCCTTTAGTGTGAGGTTTTAGGTTTTTTTGAGGTAGGTTATATTTACTGTTGGCTGTATTTGTATGTTTCAGAGGCTAACACTTCCACCAGTGTTCTTGTTTATATCTCTCTGCTGTAGTTAGCATTTCTTATAGACATCTTAAATAAAATACAATTTGTTCAGTTCTTTTGGTTGTATTCTCCTATTATACAGGAGCCCTATTGGTATGGTAAAGTATGGGGGATGAGAAGCCTTGTGATTAGGTTTTAATATTTTAATGAGTCTTCACAAGTGCTTATCAGCTCTCCTAACCCCTCCCCTTTGTCGAGGAAATAAGGCTAAAGGGGGCCAGAGTTTGGCATTTTCCTTCCTTTAAGCCAGTTAGGCTCTGATAAAATAATTTCTCCTGAAGGCAGGCCTTGTTAAGAAGAATAGAATGCTCTGGTGTATTTTAAAGTAGCTACTATTCCCCTCCCATTCCAGAAGTAAGAAGGTTTTATTCTCCAGTCTTCACCGTGAGAATCTGGTATAGCTCCTATAGTTAAAACTCACAAAAGTGTGAGTGGTCCTCTAAGACTGGACCTACCTAATGTTTTTAATTCTTAAACTTGTCTACACTCAGTCTCCAGCAATTCACCAATTGCACTGTAGGTTTTATTATTTTGGAACTAGTTTCCATGGAGATTTCTGCCCATAACTTTTTGCTCTGCTAAGTTGCGATTATCTGTGTTTGCCTTTCTCTTTAATTTTGGGGGCATAGGTTTGCTTTGTGGCCTCAAATATCTTATGGGTCTATGAAGAATTGTTGATATTCAGCTTATTGAGCTTTCTTCTTGTATAAATGGTAGTGATGACTTTCAAGCTGCTTACATTCTGTACCAAAAACCAAAATTCATAAGGTGGTTTATACAAAGTAATATTTCTTGGTAATCAAGCAAAGAGGAATTGGACATGCATAGTCTCAGGAATAAAACCTCACTCACACATTTTCACTCCTTTGGATTTAGTTAAGCTACCCTCAAGATTCACAGCATGTTATATTCAAATTCATCCTAAGGTGTTGACCACTATGTTAGGACCAACCCCTCACACACACCCACAAGAGTCATTTTTATTTTTTGGTGTTCTTTTACATGTCTGAGCATTCTAGACTAGCTGCTTCTGAATAATGTTTACTCTCAGCCAATGTTATGTTAAAGTGGGTGCTCGTTTTGTTTCTCCTTGGGCAACACTTCAAATTATAGTGTATGAGTGGTTTTCTTCCAGAATTTCATCCAATTTTTAATATAACCGTGCTATGTCTTGATTAGGTATTTGTAAGTCAACCATCATCTTTCTTTCAGTTTTGTGCATCATCTTTCACATTCAGTTTTATGCATATGTAAATGCCTACACGCATATATACACCTGGGAACATACATATATACACACATATATACAGACACGTATTTCTATAAATTTAGTTAAATAATGGAAAATGGGGTATGTAGAGAGGGTAAGCAGTTATTCTCAAGTAAGCATATTTTCTATGTGTCTTCAGGTCTTTCCACAGAGTAAAGCAGCAAACAGCAAGTCCCCAGAATACCCTGATAGAATTAATCATGCAGAAAAGAAGCTCTCAATTTCACAGCATTTACTAGAGGACAGCCTGGTCCAGTTGGACCATGCCTTAAATAGAGAAAATCATAGAGTAAAACACATTTGAATCATAACATCTCTTCCAAGATGTAGGAAGAAAAAGAGATTGTCAAACAGATTTATTCATTGAATCATCTAAGGGCACTTGTCCACAGTACAATATGGCTCACCTATATGATATAAATGATTGTGAAAAATGCTGTCATAGGGGCATAATTTTTCAGGTGAGTTGTTCTACCTCACCAACAAGGAGAAAGTACTACACAGACCCAACTAGTTTAAATAAAAACCTTGCATGTAAAGGAAGAAAAGATAATGTTTGCTTTGGATGTGACGGTAACAATTATGATCAAACATAAGAATAATAAAGGCAAGAGTAAAGGAAGACTCACACAGACTCTGTAGGTAAGCATGCAATTGCTTTTATTATTTATACCCATTATATTATTTATACCCATTATACCCTAAGTGGCTCAAAACTACATAACAGGTTGCTAACAGATTCTTGTCATCTGGTGTGAACACAGTTCCATAATCATGAATGCTGTGACATCTTTTAAAACAGGTTGGGGTAATGCTTAACAGACATTTGTTAGCAGTCCAAACTTCTAAACACTGAAAAAAAAAAAAAAAAGGAATTATCAGCAAGAATGGCATTTGCACACTTGAGTCCTTGTTACGATATTTATTGGGCTGCTCCAGAAAACTTTAGCTGTGCACATTTAGTTGATTACATAAATAGTTGCCACTATTCTGACTATAACCAGATTTGATGTTAATAAGGCTTTATTAAATATTATAGTGATAAGATCTGGCTGAGCAATACGTGGTAGCATATGGTTTCAATGCTGACCCACCATACTGAAAGAACTTATGGGTTAGGTTTTACAAGAAGATACGTATCAATTATTACTAAATTATTTGAATCCAGTAAATAAGACAAGGGATTTAGCAATATAAAACACATTAGTCTGAAAGAGGAGTTCTGTGCCTTACTTTTATCTCTCACTGTAGTTGCATCCCATGTTCCCTTTTTATAAGAAGTTAAGCTATATCACCTGTTTTGAAAAATTCTCAATCTTGGAAGCTCATCAAAAACATTTAGTGAACTTTTGAAAAAACTAAAGATATTTAGGTCCTGTCTAGAACAACTGGAACAGAATATCCACCCAGGAATTCATTCATTCATTCATTTATTGTTCCTGATCCTCTATTCTTATTTTTTTTGCTTAGCTTTTTTAATTTTACAAGTATTTCTGATACATAATCAGCATTGAGAACCCCTCCTACAAGTCTTTTCTACATCCTAAATTGAAGTTATTATTGTACAACAGGACACTAGTATCCACCAGCATTCCCAAGTCATCTGGCATACCTCAAAAGAATAACTAAACCTAGGAAGAATTAAAGCAACTGCCCAGAGCAAAGGTGGGAACAAATAGCCATAATCAAAAGTTAAGTAAGAAAAGTGTTATGGAAAAATCTAAGGCAATTCTAGACATTGTAAATAACCTAGAGATATTCTGACTTGAAGAACTAGGATTAAGATACATTTCAGAGTATTGAAACTGTGGCAGGCCAGGTCTCAATAATGCGGGCCTCCATAACAACTGTTTCTGTACTGACTGAGTGGTTAAGTTAAATATTAAAAGCCAGTGCCCTTATACGAAGGCTGGAATGTAACAAAAATCCACCAAAAGTTTTGCCTAGACATTTCCTGAACCTTAAAGCATGATTAAACAAGTCTTATTGAGGCTCTGAAGAAACTCCCCAGGCCTCCACAAACAAGTCTATTGGGAGCCTGAAGGAACTCCCCAGACCTCCGTGATTTAGCAGGAGACCAGATAAGGGTAATCACCCCAACACCTGGACCCATTTAGATTACGTAAATTTACTGGGGCTCCAGAGGAAGGTCTTCAAGACTCAGACCTTTGCTATAGATTAAAATAAGTTACTCACTTATGTCTTTAGATAAGAGCACACTTACAAGTAGACATATAGCTTAGAAGGTATATAAGCTCTGGAAAATGTTGTTATTTTGAGTTGGCCTGGCGATAATTTCTAGGCCTTCTCCCTGTAACTGGTTACAGAAATAAAAACTCTCTTCCTCCCCGGTTCACCTGCATTTCGTTATTAGGCCACGAGAAACTGCAGCTCAGTTTGGTCCGGGAACAAAACTAGGAGTTTTTTTAGGTCTGATGCAGCACAGGTAATTAAACAAGATCATCAAATTATGCAAGATCAGGAAAGTCAATGGCAAGTGTACAACACTGAGATCGAGCTGGAAGTAGGGATGGTACTAATCCAGATAGCTGGTTGACCAGGCTTACTATCCCTAGAGAGTAGGTACTAATTCTGCAAAAGAGTTTCCCCATCTTGACACCACTGTAATCAGGGGAGTATGTGTGAGAGAATGAAGAGGAAGTGATAGATATAGGAAAACATTTTCTAAATTAGTTCTAAAATGCCAGAGGGAGAAGACTAATTAGGTTTTGGTGTTTTAGCCCTAGAGCAAGAAAGTTTCTAAACTCCATTATGTAATACAACAACAATTTATTTCTTTCCAACCTCTTACTTCATTAAATCTAGTGAAATACTACTCATTTCTTTCCCCTCTTCTCAAATACTCACTCTCTTGCCCTATTTCAGAGTCTTATTGTCTGCAACACGAATTGTTGCTCCAGTTTTCTCATTGGGTCCCCTGTTTCCTCTATCGTCCTCTATCGGTTTATCCTCTACACCCACCAGGGTATTGTTTATGTAAACATGAAATATGGCTTGAAACTTTCAGTTTCTGCCTGTTACTTCCAGGACAAAGACTAATATTTCTTATGGCATGTGACTGGTTTTTCACCATCTGACTACATCTTAAGACTCTTATCCCTATGTTCTCCATATGTACTCATTTCCAATCAGTCACTTTCACTTGACTATTTCCCCTTAATAATTCATGTTGATGTAGCAAGTGGAAGCTTATCTTAGTATGTTCAGGCTGCTATAACAAAATGTAGGTGACCTAAAAACAATAGTAGTTTATTTTTTACAGTTATGGTGGCTGGGAAGTCCAAGATCAAGGTGCTGGCAAATTAGATGTCTGCTTCCTAGCAAGCTGTCTTTTTGCTGTAACCTCATGTGGCCGAAATGGTGAAGGATCTCTCTCAGGCCTCTTTTATACAGGCACCAATCCCATTCATGGGAGCCACACTCTCCTGACCTAATTACCCTCCAAAGGCCCCACCTCCAAATACCATCACAACTGGGGATTAGGTTTCAATAGAGGAGTTTGGTGGTGATATTAACATTCAGTCTATGGCAAGGCTGAAAAAGCTAATCTCTCAAATTGGAAGGAAGAAATAAAGGCTTCTGTGGATTGAGAATAAGGATGCCAGATGTATGAAGGCAGCCTCTCCCCTGTGTTACATCAGAAGACGCTCCTCAGTCATCCAGGACCCTTTCAAGGCCAGCCATGTCTGTTGTCCTTCAGACCTTCTTTGGTTGGGTTATAATGACTAGTTTCAGCACTTTTGAGTCAGTCTGTCCTCTATAAGGACATGAAGAGGGAACAATGTGAGTTCATCATGTTCAACTTCTTTTCTAAACAGAAAATACCTTTTCCAAAAATTCTCACTTTGTAAAAGCCTGATTATTTGCTTTTAGCTGATTGGTAAAGGAAGATTCTCTGAGTTACTGAAGGAGAAGAGACACAAAAGAATCCCGTTTCCTTACAGTGGGATGGGGGCACTGGGGAGGAATTATTGAATGTCAACCATAATGGTTCAGTACAAACTGATGATTCTCAAATGGAGATGCATAAAATTATGAAATGGAAAGGTATGCTAAACTGGTAAATGTAGTAATTTTTGTAAAGCCAAAAGTAGTCATTAAAATATTTTATATTAGTGCCTATTTTATAAAATTGCATGCTAGTATTTTTTTCAAATAACCTTACTAGGCAAATAAAAATTTGCCAACTATGTCAAACAATCATATTTTTAAAAAATCTCTTACTGTATTGCTCTGTAATGTTTGCAATCATTATGTGACACCATGGAATAGTTCTTATTGAATGAAAACAGCAGCACAGACAGAATTATAGTTTATTGATGCCCTAAATTCAGATATCTGTGAAATAACTTACAGAGTATATTAGAATTTATACATTGACTTACTACATATTTTATTTCTAAGTAGAGAAAGAAAGCTGCCTTCAGATTATATCACCTTTGATTATCTTCTCATTACATTTTCTTTCACTTTGTCTATGGAAAATAATACACTTATTTGTATATTTCAATATTTTTTCATATTATATTAACAAATTGGCACTCAGGTTGCACACATCATTTTCTATATGTGTTACTGTAGTTCTACTCCATCCTCTACTGTAAACTTCTCTTAGAAATTCACTCAAATTCATGTATATATTGAAGTTTTAAGAGAATTCAATAGTTCAATAAAGAGTAACACTGAATTCATATTCTTTCTTCACTCCAAAAGAAGCATTGTTTAGATACCATACTCGTTTTTCTATTATTTGAATACCAAAGTACAAAATCTGTGTTACTTTCTGATGATAATAGTTTAGTGTAGCACTTCTGCATATTGTCCTGATATTGATCCTTACAAGGATACCATGAAAGTAGAAGTAAAGACATTACTCCCATTTATAGATGAGCAAAATGAGATTTAGACGGGTTTGAAGACTTGCCTAAAGTAACTGTAAACAGTGAAAGTCAGTGAAAACCAACACTTAACAAGGTTAAGTTTAGGCTATTGGAGTACTGGCGTGCATTAGATAGAGATTTTGATTTGCAAGTTTGAGAGACCATTTCGTAGGCAATTGACATTATTTAGACATTTAATATGAATGAATTGGTGAGATGTCACAGAACTTTGAACAGTGGAATCAGGATTTTACATTTTTAAAGAATTTCTCTGCTGCTTTTATGAGAGTATACTGTAGAGGGTCAAAAATAGAAGAGACTATTGCAATAACCTAGATGAGAGGTGGTGGGAATTTGGATCAGAAAACTAGTGGTAAAGATGGTGAAAACAGATCTCACTCTGAATACATTTTGAAGAAAGGGTCAAAGAATTTGCCAGTAACAGTTGGATGTGAGATAAAAGGGGAATAAAAGATAACCCAGCTTTTTTTGTGTAAGATACTCTACATATGTAGTTACCCTATAAGGGTGACGAATAGTTCCTGGACAAGAATTAAATACAACATGCTGTAGATGACCACATGTACAACAAAGAACTTTTTATGGATGGGACCTTAATATATTTCTGAAATAAAAAAATGTGGATGCAATCAACTTTGATAGGATAGGAAATATATCTATTAATATATGTACTATAGAAGAATATAAATGTGTATTAACCCATAATTTAAAATACCAAGAAAAATTACAGAGAATACAATTCAATCAACCATCACTAACATCATCAAAGGTATAGCAGTATTATATTCAAATTTGATAGCCCAATTCAAATTCAAGTTTCATTAGATGATAATATTGAGACTCACTAATGGGTGCTATATTCTACTTTGAGAGTCAAATAATGAATCTCAATATTATCACTAGATAACTGAATTCTCATTAAATTGTATTTAAAATCAACTTCTGTAATACTTATAATAAATTACAGAATTTGTTTTTACTTCTCCCATACTCTGCCCTTCTTTTTTCTTTTTTTATTTGTGAGTCATAGAAAAGATGTGTATAACATTTATAAAAATAATATAAGTTAATATGTATTGCAGTATTATTATATTACATATTGCCTTCTGTTAAAGAGCTCAATATTCACTTCATGTTAATAATGACGAAGACTGATTATTATCATTAACATAAACTTGGCAACTATTTTGTAGGTCAAATCATTAGGTAGTGCCGTAATTGAATCAAATCATCCAATAATGTTCTTTGTCATCAAAGATCTATTTTGATTAATGGTAAGATTTGTATTAAAGTTGTTATTAAAAAGGATTATACATTTTATTAGAACAAACATTACAAACAATGTGTTGTTAATACCCTCTGTTTCTTCCCAAAACTAAAGGTTCCTCTATGACATCTCTTCGTGTAACGTGGCCCTTGGCAATACATGTGAAGTATAAGTGCACATTGCTTTGTCTCACACCAGATCTTTGAGGAGCGACCAGGCAGGAAATTTGCATTTTTAATAAACTCCCCAAGGTGACCTTTATGCACACTATAGTTTAAAAGCTACCTGTGACAGCCAATATAACTGAATTTATTTACAAATTCAGTATATGCAAAAAAAAAAAAAAAGAAAGTCAAATGGAGAATTGATGACAGCTTGTACTTCACACCCTTAAATGTTAGTGGGGAAAGAAGGGGACAAATTATGATAAGAGTGGGCAGGATGCCAAGCTCATTAAAATTCTTACTGGCTCATTGCCTGATTTCCCAGTGACCTGGTCATATTTTAAGCAATTCATCAATCAAGAATAAATTTTAGCGAGAATGTGTGGCATGCTCAAGGTGTGGTGTGATTTCTCCTGGTCCCCGGGCATATGGACATATGTTATATTTGCATGATTGATTGTGCATGATCTCTCAGTATTTCTCCAATCTGTTGGCAGGACGAAACCACTGCTATACCCAAATTGCCCTCAACAGGCTACTTATGAAGGGGGAAATAGCAATGAAATAAGCGAGTTGGGTTTACACATTAGGCAAAACCAATAGGATTATTTTCAATGCAGATGAAGCCTCAAAATAGTTTTGGGATGGACACAAAATCTGGGCTTTCAGATCGTTCTGTGTATTCCTTTTTATCATATTAGCTAAACCACCTATTTGAAACGATACAAATTTAAAACATATTTCTCATATAGACTAGGTGAAGTTTAAGAAGCAAAGAAGTTGGAATGGAATGATAGGTGTTTGAGTTGGACTGAGCTTCTCTGACACGTCATCTCTAAAATGTGGATAAAAATGGACACTTTCAGGACTTCTGTAACTATGAAGAGCAAATGAGTTATTGTATCAAATAATAAGAGCATCTTGACATTGTAAAGTGCTACAGAAATATTATTTGAAAGTCAGCTGTTCCTTTCAGGTAGACCCATGACAACACTAATGTTTAAAGCTTTTCACTTGCACTAGGGTTTTGATAACATACCCTGTAAAAAACGTAAAGAGTCGAAAGTCGGCCGGCTTTTTGGCTCAAGGTGTGGAAATTTTCTCAGGAGAGGCACAGCACTAAGGTCTAATTAGGGTATAAAATGCTCACAAACAACTGGCAAGTGGCTGCTAAAAATATCAATAACTTGCAGGGTTTCACCACCCTTGCCTACAGCATATGCATGATCATTTATGATAGTGATTTAATCCATCATTTTTGGTGGATTCTCTTACTTTTCCTCTTTATTATTCTCTTCAAGGCACTGTGTAGAACAATTTAACTGCAATAGTTTAAACCCTTCACAGTACTGATCTGAGAAACACACTAACCTGGCTCCATTTTTGTTTATGAATAAAATGAACTCTAGTATCAAGATGCACCTTGTTCATGGTTATACAGATAACAAAAGATAAAACTAGAATTTAAAAATGAGACAACTCCAGAACTCATGCTGTGAAGTACCTCATTATAATTCCCCCGGGGTTTTAAATTATGTTGCATGGCATATATTAAAAGATGTGTCATTTATAATCTTTATTTACATTTTAATAAGTTTTATGTAGTTTTAAATTTTTCTATTGAAATATTTTAAACAATTAAAATAAGATTCCTTACACATTGGGTCCTAAGCTTTAGAATTGGTTCTCAGAAATAATTCATTTGGCCTTTAATAAAGAATAAATGGATACTACACTTTACATCTAATACTATTGTCGTTTTTAACAGTTTTTTAAATCTCAATAATGTATCTGCATCTACTTCCAGGATTAAACTCCCCAGAGTTTACCCTTACTTCCAAGCCTTATTTCTGCCCCCTCAAAAGAGACATGTAGAAAGGATAAAGTTGTGAGAAGTTTGTTTGTCTGGCAAGTCAAGTGATCCAAGACGAGAAAGAGACCAGGTGGAGAAGGACAAAGAAACAATTGAGTGAGCTTGGCCAGCTACAGATGGATAGAATCCAAGGACTGGTGTGCCAGCAATAGCATTGTACTCTTGGACACAAATGTGCATGCCCAGGCCTCTGAGTTTCAGTCACCCCCTCACTGCCAGTGGGTAGAATGGCTAAATATATTCCAGTATGCTGAGAAACAAATGATGTAATTGTCTAAATGAGTCATACCACATACTCTAAATAATTATTTTACAATGTAGGTGTTGACTTGAGTCCTGGTTTGAGTCTCTCTGGCATTTACTTATTGAATGATCCTAAGAAAGATACTTTAATTATCTATACCTATGTCTCTTTATGAGTAAAATGGGGGATCATAATAATGCTTATTTTATTAGGTTGTTGAGGACAGCAAATGAGGTAATACATGCAAAATATATAAATAAACAGAAAGAGGCCTGGCCTACAGTAAGTGTTCAATATTTCTACCTATAGTTTTTGTTAGCTATTTTTGTCTATTCTAGTCCTGGTCATAACATATGAAAAGATAAACCTGGCACAAGGCTTGGTGCAAAGATGGTGCTCAGAAAATGTTTATTGAATTAATTTTCTCCTGAGAAATTACTTACCTATTTATAAAGATATGAGATTATTTGTATCACAAGAAATCTATGCAGTTAGAAAGAATTCATGTGTAAACCTGTCCTTATGGGATACTGTTAGAAATATTTACTTTGTTAGTCATAGCTAAAACTATTATGTATTTTCAGAAAAATACCACATCAGATAGCCTCTAAGATATATGAGTCTTAAGATTTCCAATAAAAAAACTCTGATAAGAAGGAGAGATTTGGCTCTGTGCTGCATGTTTCCAAAAGAATTCTGACGTTATTTGCCTGACAATTCATTATGAACAGAAATACTTGGCTAAGACATAATTTGTTATCATTGATAGAACTTTCTTTCAAAGCAGGTCATATAGATTTTAAACCATCCAATCAAGCTCTAAAAAACTATTTAATTGTCCTTTATCTCTCTCACTTTCTCTCTCTTATAATTTTTACCCTCCTACATTACTGTATTGATAGGGACAACAACTAAAATCTCTCAAGAACTAAAAGTGTGGACAAACTTGGCCTTATAATTTTCACTCCAGTTTTCCAGTTTAGTAAAAAATGATATATTTGAAGTGGTCCCTACACCATACTCCAGACCTTGAGAAATGCACCCAGCACTTCTGTTTGTTATATAAATATCCTCCCCCTCTACCTGAAAGAGACAGCTTGAGTTTACTTGAATCCACCAGCTCTCCTCTCAGTGATAAGAAGTGGTGCAAGGCTTGCATATGCTCAGTATCATTCACTAGAGCTGTGAACACTGACAGGTTTCCCAGCCCCCTTCTTCCCTCAGTTGCCAGCCGAGTTGAGGTTGCCAGTGTCTTTTGCTGTTTCACAAGTCTTTGTTACACTCATTCTTTTTCCAAGAAGGCATTATATTTCATGAAAGAAGCCTGGTCTTGCAGCCAGTAATGAGAATATAAAAGGAGAAAATATCAGTGTTCTTGCTTTATTAGAAATAAACTAATAAGAAAAGGGATGTATCAGTAGTGGTGGTAAGCGTTCACTACTCCAGAGTTGAGCTAAGGAAATTTCTCTGTTATCACATTTGCAATCCCTTAGACCAAGGCCTGATCTCATCTCTCAAATTAGGATATCAGATTAGGTGATCCGTTGAGACTTTTCCCATTCAAAAGTAACACTAATGTAGAAATTAAACCAAACATTGGAATTTTCAGGGAGAAGACAAGTTTTCTAGATAGATCAGCATGCAAAAGTATTCAGTCAAGTAACTTCATTTTATAAAGAATAAAACTAAAATACACACAGGTTAAGTGTGACAGACCCAGGTTTGGAACTTAGATTATCTAATTTCCAATATACTGTTCTTTCCATAAAATCTCATCAAAGTTTTCAAGTTTTTAATTTCCAATAGAATATTGCCAGGCATCTTCTGGTGGCTTGTGGAGGATAATTTAACATTAAGAAAACACCTTGAAATCATTTGTATTGACTTTCTGACTTTCCGTTTGTGGAATTCATCCTGTACTCAGATCTTCAAACATTCAATCTGACTATTATAGGCTTTTTTCTTGTGGAAATGGTTTATTTCACTCTATCAGAATGCCTATATAAGACAGGATAGAGTAGAGATGTCCAACCTCACTGTTTATATGTATAATACCTGCCTCTTAAGATAAAGTCATATAAATTTTTACCTCTGGATAGCATTTTAAATAAATGCACACAGATACTGATTATATTTCGAAATGGATTTTCTGTCCATTTGCCTCCAAATTTTAATAACTCATTCAAGGTATTTATTCACATGATTCTATCCCATGATATATTCACTTCTGCAATTGTAAGTCAAAGATTTTTCTTTAGTGTCTCCAATTTAGGAAGTCTAAAATGAAAGTTTTTTTCCCAGACTTTTATCCTGGGCATCTAGGCTGAACTAAAATCCCTGATATGAATGGAATCATCAGAGATAGTTCCTATGGTTTCTTAGGGAAATCAAGATATCTTTGTCCAACTTTTCCTATGTGCAGATCATGCAATTCAGGCAGGGAACCAATCTTTAGAAACTATACCCAGTTTAGAGCTGCAGATCATGAATCATTAATTGGTAAGGCAAATTATATTTAGCTATGCATATATTAAGAATGAAAGTGCGATAATTGAAATTACTCTGGTCAAGAGTAATGAGGTATCAAGTGAGAAGGAGACAAAACCAAATAAATTAAGAAATTATCAAATAAGTGTTAATACACAAATCTATTTTTACTATCTGAGCATGGGGTAAGCCATTCCCTGAGTGGACAAACTATCTGCCAGTTGAGGCTATTTTAATGCTATAACAAACAACACTAAAATCTCAATAACTCACAACAACAAAAAAAGTGTGTTTCTAACTTAAATTTTATGTCTATCATAAGTTGACTCTGACTCTTTTTCTTGTTATCTTACTCCAGCATTTGGGCTTACAGTGGAGCCCCTATCTAGGACATTTTCAGTCTAAGCATAGACTTTACAAAAATAGCATAGAAACATTACTTAGTAAACAAATAGCTATAGCCCACAGCAAATAATACAACAGACCCTGAAGATGGAAAAAAATCTTTTTTCCAGAGTTATTAAATTATATAACTCAAATATACAGTTTTTAACAAAAAATTATGAAACATGCAAAAAATAAGAAAGTATAACCCATTCACAGAAAAACGTTACAGAAACTATCCTTGAGAAAGTAAAGGCTTTGAATTTACTAGGCAAAGACTTTAAGTTAATTATATTAAATATACTTAAAGAACTAAAGAAAACCATAGACAAAGATCTAGTGGGAAACAGTAGAACAACCAGTAAGCAAATACAAGATATCAGTAAGGAGATGAAAGTTATTAAAAAGTTATCAAACAGAAATTCTAAGCTGAAAAATATAATAAATGAAATGAAAAACTCAGTAGAGGGTTTTCATAGCAGGTAGAAGAAAAGAATCAGTGAGCTTGAAGAGAGATTACTTGAAATTACTCAGTCTGAAGAGCAGAATAAAAAAGAATGAAGAAAATGAGCAGTGCCTAAGAGACCTGAAGGACAGCATCATTGTACAAAGTATATGTAATAGGAATCTCAAATGAGAGGAAAGAGAGAAAGGGGCAGAAAGAGTACCTGAAGAAGGCTGGGCGTGGTGGCTCATGCCTGTAATCCCAGCACTTTGGTAGGCTGAGGCGGGTGGATCACGATATCAGGAGATCGAGACCATCCTGGCAAACACTGTGAAATCCTGTCTCTACTAAAAATACAAAAAGTAGCCAGGCTTGGTGGTGGGTGCTTGTAATCCCAGCTACTTGGGAGGCTGAGGCAGAGAACAGCTTGAACCCAGGAGGTGGAGGTTGCAGTGAGCCAAGATCGCACCACTGCACCCCAGCATGGGTGACAGAGCAAGACCGTCTCAAAAAAAAAAGAATACTTGACGAAATAATGGCTGAAAGCTCCTGAAATCTGATAAAAATTTATGACTCCACACATCTCAGAAGCACAATAAAATCAAATAAGGATAAACTCAAGAAGATCCACATTGAGACACATTATGATCAATTTGCTTTTAAAAGACGAAAGCAAAGAGATTGTCTTGGAAACAGCAAGAGAGAGGTGACTCATTATGCATAAGGGACATTTAATAAGATTAACAGCTGAGTTCTTATTATGAACCATGGAAGCTAGAATAGAGTGAGTTAACATTTTTAAGCTGCTAAAAGAAAAAAACTGCCATGAAAGATTTCTATACTAACAATACTCTCCTTCAATATGAAGGGAATAGTAATATTTTTTAGAAGAACAAGAACAAAGTGTGACCCCCACCAAATATACAGACCCCATATATTTCAAAATACATGAAATACCTAAGTATATAAGCTAAAAGTATACAAACCTTAAAAGAAAACATTGGAATAAATCTTCATGTTCTTGGATTTGGTAATAGGTTCTTAGGTATGATACCAGAAGCATAAACAACAAAAGAAAAAATAGATGATTTGGACTTCATCAAAATTAAATTTTTTTTGCAGCAAAGGACATTACAAAGAATGTGAAAAAAAAAAACAACATACGTAATGGGAGAAAATATTTGCAAAGGATATATTGGGTAAGGGTCTAGTATCCAGAATATATGCAAAATTCTTACAATTCAATAACAAAACAGGCGATCCAATTTTCAAATGTGTAAAAGACATAGACATTTCTCCAAAGAAGACCTAGACTTTTTGAGGAATCACCACACTGCTTTCCACAATGTTTTTTTTTTTCATTTGCTTGTTGACAGCATGTATGTATTCTTCCCAGCAATTCCATTACTGTGTCTATACCCAGAAGGATAGAAAACATTCTACCATGAAGACATATGCACACAAATGTTTATTGAGGCACTATTCACAATAGCAAAGACATGAAATCAACTTAAATGCCCCTCAATGATAGATTGCGTAAAGAAAATATGGTACATATACACCACAGAATACTATGCAGCCATAAAAAGAATGAGATCATGATTTTTTTTGCAGGAACATGAATGGAGCTGGAAGATGAATGGAGCTGGAAGCTATTATCCTTAGAAAACTAATGCAGGAACAGAAAACTAAATACCACATATTCTTACTTAGAAGTGCGAACTAAATGATGAGAACTCATGAACACAAAGAAGGGAACAACAGATACTAATATCTACTTGAAAGTGAAGGGTGGGAAGCAGGAGAGGAGCAGGAAAAATAACTACTGAGTACTAGGCCTAATACTGAGTTTATCTATATAATTAACTTTTGTGTGAACCCATGAACCTAAAGTAAAAGTTCAGGAAAAGAAGATACACAAATGCCATTAACGACATGAAAATATTCTAAACATTATTTGTCATCAGGTGAAAGAAAAAAAAAAACACTATGAGTTACCACTTCACACCCACTTTGATGACTAAAACAAAACCAAACAAAACAACACAAAGGAAAATAAGTGTTGGTGGGGATATAGATAAATTAGAACATTTGTACGTTGCTAATGGCAATGTAAAATGGTGCAGTTGCTAAAAAAGCAGTTTGATAGTTACTCAAAATACATAATTATTGTATAATCCAGAAGTTTTATTCCTAGGTATATACCCCAAAGAATTGAAAACAGGTACTCAACTACTTGTTAATAAATGTTTATAGCAGCATGACTCACCGTAGCAAAAAAGGTGGAAATAACTCAAATGTTCATCAACTATTGAATGGATGCACAAAATGTGGTATATATACACAATAGAATATTTTCGATCATTAAAATAAATGAAGCAATAATATGTGTTATTATGTACAAGTACCACAAAAATATTATAGAAAGAAGCAATGTTCTTCTTCAAATATGAAGCGGATTATAATATTTTTGAGATGAACAAGAACAAAGTTGGACCCCTACCAAATCTATGGACCCCATATATTTCAAAATACATGAAATACCTAAATGTATGAGCTGAATCTATACAATTCTTAAAATATAGAGATAAATCTTCATGTCCTTAGATTTAACAGTAGATTCTTAGGTATGATTTTAAATTTTTAAAAATGTAACATTTTACATATTTTATGACATGAAAAATGCTGAACATGCATATTATTAACAGAATATGTATTCAGATGTTTTGTGTACATATGTGTGTGGGTATATTTGTGTGTGGATGTCCCAATTAGATCCATATAAGATCAGAAATTTTGTTTTGTTTTAATCTGTTTTGTTCACTACTGTATTCCGAGGACCTGTATCTGGCATTACTATGGATTCAAAACACGTTTTTTGAATTACTGAATACATCTATGAATAGATGGAGGATTAAGAGACGTACTCCATGGGCCAACACCGAAGTATTACCTCTTGCCTTCTTTCTTTCACTCAGAGGATTAAGGATGATTTTAACTTTCTTAAATATGATTATTTATACTTTACTAACTTTTAGTTCTTTTAAATAAATATTTATGATTTTGTAATGAAATTTTAACTGCAGCAAGCGTGTTTAAAAAGGAAAAAGATGACTTTGAAATTGGGTTCCCTAGAACTGACCACCTTCCTGTTTCAATTAAAAAAAAAAAAGTATCATTTTCCAGGTCACCATTTTCTTTTTTTTTTTTTAATATTATTATACTACTTTAAGTTTTAGGGTACATGTGCACAATGTGCAGGTTAGTTACATATGTATACATGTGCCATGCTGGTGCGCTGCACCCACTAACTCGTCATCTAGAATTAGGTATATCTCCCAATGCTATCCCTCCCCCTTCCCCCCACCCCACAACAGTCCCCAGAGTGTGATGTTCCCCTTCCTGTGTCCATGTGTTCTCATTGTTCAATTCCCACCTATGAGTGAGAATATGCGGTGTTTGGTTTTTTATTCTTGTGATAGTTTACTGAGAATGATGACTTCCAATTTCATCCATGTCCCTACAAAGGACGTGAACTCACCATTTTTTTTTTTTTTTTTTTTGAGACGGAGTCTCGCTCTGTCGCCCAGGCTGGAGTGCAGTGGCGCGATCTCGGCTCACTGCAAGCTCCGCTTCCCGGGTTCACGCCATTCTCCTGCCTCAGCCTCCTGAGTAGCTGGGACTACAGGCGCCCGCTACCACGCCCGGCTAATTTTTTGTATTTTTAGTAGAGACGGGGTTTCACCGTGTTAGCCAGGATGGTCTCGATCTCCTGACCTCGTGATCCGCCCGCCTCGGCCTCCCAAAGTGCTGGGATTACAGGCGTGAGCCACCGCGCCCGGCCGTGAACTCACCATTTTTTATGGCTGCATAGTATTCCATGGTGTATATGTGCCACATTTTCTTAATCCAGTCTATCATTGTTGGACATTTGGGTTGGTTCCAAGTCTTTGCTATTGTGAATAATGCCACAATAAACATACATGTGCATGTGTCTTTATAGCAGCATGATTTATAGTCCTTTGGGTATACACCCAGTAATGGGATGGCTGGGTCAAATGGTATTTCTAGTTCTAGATCCCTGAGGAATCGCCACACTGACTTCCACAATGGTTGAACTAGTTTCCAGTCCCACCAACAGTGTAAAAGTGTTCCTATTTCTCCACATCCTCTCCAGCAGCTGTTGTTTCCTGACTTTTTAATGATTGCCATTCTAACTGGTGTGAGATGGTATCTCATTGTGGTTTTGATTTGCATTTCTCTGATGGCCAGTGATGGTGAGCATTTTTTCATGTGTTTTTTGGCTGCATAAATGTCTTCTTTTGAGAAGTGTCTGTTCATATCCTTTGCCCACTTTTTGATAGGGTTGTTTGTTTTTTTCTTGTAAATTTGTTTGAGTTCATTATAGATTCTAGATATTAGCCCTTTGTCAGATGAGTAGGTTGTGAAAATTTTCTCCCATTTTGTAGGTTGCCTGTTCACTCTGATGGTAGTTTCTTTTGCTGTGCAGAAGCTCTTTAGTTTAATGAGATCCCATTTGTCAATTTTGGCTTTTGTTGCCATTGCTTTTGGTGTTTTAGACATGAAGTCCTTGCCCATGCCTATGTCCTGAATGGTAATGCCTAGGTTTTCTTGTAGGGTTTTTATGGTTTTAGGTCTAAAGTTTAAGTCTTTAATCCATCTTGAATTGATTTTTGTATAAGGCGTAAGGAAGGGATCCAGTTTCAACTTTCTACATATGGCTAGCCAGTTTTCCCAGCACCATTTATTAAATAGGGAATCCTTTCCCCATTGCTTGTTTTCCTCAGATTTGTCAAAGATCAGATAGTTGTAGATATGCAGCATTATTTCTGAGGCCTCTGTTCTGTTCCATTGGTCTATATCTCTGTTTTGGTACCAGTAGCATGCTGTTTTGGTTACTGTAGCCTTGTAGTATAGTTTGAAGTCAGGGAGTGTGATGCCCCCAGCTTTGTTCTTTTGGCTTAGGATTGACTTGGCAATGCAGGCTCTTTTTTGGTTCCATATGAACTTTAAAGTAGTTTTTTCCAATTCTGTGAAGAAAGTCATTGGTAGTTTGATGGGGATGGCATTGAATCTGTAAATTACCTTGGGCAGTATGGCCATTTTCACGATATTGATTCTTCCTACCCATGAGCATGGAATGTTCTTCCATTTGTTTGTATCCTCTTTTATTTCCTTGAGCAGTGGTTTGTAGTTCTCCTTGAAGAGGTCCTTCACATCCCTTGCAAGTTGGATTCCCAGGTATTTTATTCTCTTTGAAGCAATTGTGAATGGGAGTTCACTCATGATTTGGCTCTCTGTTTGTCTGTTGTTGGTGTATAAGAATGCTTGTGATTTTTGTACATTGATTTTGTATCCTGAGACTTTGCTGAAGTTGCTTATCAGCTTAAGGAGATTTTGGGCTGAGACAGTGGGGTTCTCTAGATATACAGTCATGTCGTCTGCAAACAGGGACAATTTGACTTCCTGTTTTCCTAATTGAATACCCTTTATTTCCTTCTCCTGCCTAATTGCCCTGGCCAGAACTTCCAACACTATGTTGAATAGGAGTGGTGAGAGAGGGCATCCCTGTCTTGTCCCAGTTTTCAAAGGGAATGCTTCCAGTTTTTGCCCATTCACTATGATATTGGCTGTGGGTTTGTCATAGATAGCTCTTATTATTTTGAGATACGTCCCATCAATACCTAATTTATTGAGAGTTTTTAGCATGAAGGGTTGTTGAATTTTGTCAAAGGCCTTTTCTGCATCTATTGTGATAATCATGTGGTTATTGTCTTTGGTTCTGTTTATATGCTGGATTACATTTACTGATTTGCATATATTGAACCAGGGTTGCATCCCAGGGATGAAGCCCACTTGATCATGGTGGATAAGCTTTTTGATGTGCTGCTGGATTCGGTTTGCCAGTATTTTATTGAGGATTTTTGCATCAATGTTCATCAAGGATATTGGTCTAAAATTCTCTTTTTTGGTTGTGTCTGTGCCTGGCTTTGGTATCAGAATGATGCTGGCCTCATAAAATGAGTTAGGGAGGATTCCCTCTTTTTCTATTGATTGGAATAGTTTCAGAAGGAATGGTACCAGTTCCTCCTTGTACCTCTGGTAGAATTCGGCTGTGAATCCATCTGGTCCTGGACTCTTTTTGGTTGGTAAGCTATTGATTATTGCCACAATTTCAGATCCTGTTATTGGTCTATTCAGAGATCCAACTTCTTCCTGGTTTAGTCTTGGGAGAGTATATGTGTCGAGGAATTTATCCATTTCTTCTAGATTTTCTAGTTTATTTGCATAGAGGTGTTTGTAGTATTCTCTGATGGTAGTTTGTATTTCTGTGGGATCAGTGGTGATATCCCCTTTATCATTTTTTATTGCATCCATTTGATTCTTCTCTCTTTTTTTCTTTATTGGTCTTGCTAGGGGTCTATCAATTTTGTTGATCCTTTCAAAAAACCAGCTCCTGGATTCATTAATTTTTTGAAGCGTTTTTTGTCTCTATTTCCTTCAGTTCTGCTGTGATTTTAGTTATTTCTTGCCTTCTGCTAGCTTTTGAATGTGTTTGCTGTTGCTTTTCTAGTTCTTTTAATTGTGATGTTAGGGTGTCAACTTTGGATCTTTCCTGCTTTCTCTTGTGGGCATTTAGTGCTATAAATTTCCCTCTACACACTGCTTTGAATGTGTCCCAGAGATTCTGGTATGTTGTGTCTTTGTTTTCATTGGTTTCAAAGAACATCTTTATTTGTGCCTTCATTTTGTTATGTACCCAGTAGTCATTCAGGAGCAGGTTGTTCAGTTTCCATGTAGTTGAGCAGTTTTGAGTGAGTTTCTTAATCCTGAGTTCTAGTTTGATTGCACTGTGGTCTGAGAGATAGTTTGTTATAATCTCTATTCTTTTACATTTGCTGAGGAGAGCTTTACTTCCAAGTATGTGGTCAAGTTTGGAATAGGTGTGGTGTGGTGCTGAAAAAAATGTATATTGTGTTGATTTGGGGTGGAGAGTTCTGTAGATGTCTATTAGGTCTGCTTGGTGCAGAGCTGAGTTCAGTTCCTGGGTATCCTTGTTGACTTTCTGTCTCATTGATCTGTCTAATGTTGACAGTGGGGTGTTAAAGTCTCCCATTATTAATGTGTGGGAGTGTAAGTCTCTTTGTAGGTCACTCAGGACTTGCTTTATGAATCTGGGTGCTCCTGTATTGGGTGCATATATATTTAGGGTAGTTAGCTCTTCTTGTTGAATTGATCCCTTTACCATTATGTAATGGCCTTCTTTGTCTCTTTTGATCTTTGTTGGTTTAAAGTCTGTTTTATCAGAGACTAGGATTGCAATCCCTGCCTTTTTTTGTTTTCCATTTCCTTGGTAGATCTTCCTCCATCCTGTTATTTTGAGCCTATGTGTGTGTCTGCACATGAGATGGGTTTCCTGAATACAGCACACTGATGGGTCTTGACTCTTTATCCAGTTTGCCAGTCTATGTCTTTTAATTGGAGCATTTAGTCCATTTACATTTAAAGTTAATATTGTTATGTGTGAATTTGATCCTGTCATTATGATGTTAGCTGGTTATTTTGCTCGTTAGTTGATGCAGTTTCTTCGTAGTCTCGACGATGTTTACATTTTGGCATGATTTTGCAGCAGCTGGTACCGGTTGTTCCTTTCCATGTTTAGTGCTTCCTTCAGGAGCTCTTTTAGGGCAGGTCTGGTGGTGACAAAATCTCTCAGCATTTGCTTGTCTGTAAAGTATTTTATTTCTCCTTCACTTATGAAGCTTAGTTTGGCTGGATATGAAATTCTGGGTTGAAAATTCTTTTCTTTAAGAATCTTGAATATTGGCCCCCAGTCTCTTTTGGCTTGTAGAGTTTCTGCCGAGCGATCCGCTGTTAGTCTGATGGGCTTCCTTTTGTGGGTAACCCGACCTTTCTCTCTGGCTGCCCTTAACATTTTTTCCTTCATTTCAACTTTGGTGAATCTGACAATTATGTGTCTTGGAGTTGCTCTTCTCGAGGAGTATCTCTGTGGCATTCTCTGTATTTCCTGAATCTGAATGTTGGCCTGCCTTGCTAGATTGGGGAAGTTCTCCTGGATGATATGCTGCAGAGTGTTTTCCAACTTGGTTCCATTCTCCCCGTCACTTTCAGGTACACCAATCAGACGTAGATTTGGTCTTTTCACATAGTCCCATATTTCTTGGAGGCTTTGCTCATTTCTTTTTATTCTTTTTTCTCTAAACTTCCCTTCTTGCTTCATTTCATTCATTTCATCTTCCATTGCTGATACCCTTTCTTCCAGTTGATCGTATCGGCTCCTGAGGCTTCTGCATTCTTCACGTAGTTCTCCAGCCTTGGTTTTCAGCTCCTTCAGCTCCTTTAGGCACTTCTCTCTATTGGTTATTCTAATTATACATTCTTCTAAATTTTTTTCAAAGTTTTCAACTTCTTTGCCTTTGGTTTGAATGTCCTCCCGTAGCTCAGAGTAATTTGATCATCTGAAGCCTTCTTCTCTCAGCTCATCAAAGTCATTCTCCGTCCAGCTTTATTCCCTTGCTGGTGAGGAACTGCGTTCCTTTGGAGGAGGAGTGGCGCTCTGCTTTTTAGAGTTTCCAGTTTTTCTGCTCTGTTTTTTCCCCATCTTTGTGGTTTTATCTACTTTTGGTCTTTGATGATGGTGATGTACAGATGGGTTTTTGGTGTGGATGTCCTTTCTGTTTGTTAGTTTTCCTTCTAACAGACAGGATCCTCAGCTGCAGGTCTGTTGGAGTACCCGGCCCTGTGAGGTGTCAGTCTGCCCCTGCTTGGGGGTGCCTCCCAGTTAGGCTGCTCAGGGGTCAGGGGTCAGGGACCCACTTGAGGAGGCAGTCTGCCGGTTCTCAGATCTCCAGCTGTGTGCTGGGAGAACCACTGCTCTCTTCAAAGCTGTCAGACAGGGACATTTAAGTCTGCAGAGGTTACTGCTGTCTTTTTGTTTGTCTGTGCCCTGCCCCCAGAGGTGGAGCCTACAGAGGCAGGCAGGCCTCCTTGAGCTGTGGTGGGCTCCACCCAGTTCGAGCTTCCCAGCTGCTTTGTTTACCTAATCAAGCCTGGGCAATGGCAGGCGCCCCTCCCCCAGCCTGGCTGCCGCCTTGCAGTTTGATCTCAGACTGCTATGCTAGCAATCAGCTAGACTCCTTGGGCATAGGACCCTCCGAGCCAGGTGCGGGATATAATCTCCTGGTGCGCCGTTTTTTAAGCCCATCGGAAAAGCGCAGTATTCGGGTGGGAGTGACCCGATTTTCCAGGTGCCGTCCATCACCCCTTTCTTTGACTAGGCAAGGGAACTCCCTGACCCCTTGCACTTCCCGAGTGAGGCAATGCCTTGCCCCGCTTCGGCTCGCGCACGGTGTGCGCACCCACTGACCTGCGCCCACTGTCTGGCACTCCCTAATGAGATGAACTGGGTACCTCAGATGGAAATGCAGAAATCACCCATCTTCTGCGTCACTCACGCTGGGAGCTGTAGACCGGAGCTGTTCCTATTCAGCCATCTTGGCTCCTTCTATCCCAGGTCACCATTTTCTCAGAGCACAATGCATGCCAGCCACTTAATTCCAGGGAAAGCCATTGAACATGATTTTGTTAGAATATTGCTTGAAATGTCCTCATGCTTCAATTATTAACCTAAATTGACATATCAGTATCACTCAAAGTTTATAGTTTACATGTGGGTGTCTGTTCTACATTCTATGAGTTTGAAAAAATGTATGATGACGTATCCACCATTATGGTGTCATACAGTATAGTTTCACTGCTCTACACTTGTAGAATGTACTTTGCTCAATCTACTCATCCCTGCCTCTTCTTCAGCCCCTAGCAACCAGTGATCATTTTATGGTCTTTTATGTCTTTTCCAGAATGTAACATAGTTGGAATCATACAGTACTTAGCCTTTTCGGATTGGTTTTTTTCACTTACTAATGTGTATCCAAGTTTTTTCCATGTCTTTTCATGACTTTATAGCATATTTGTTTTTAGCACCGAATAATATTCAGTTGTATGGATATATCAGTTTATTTATCCATTCAACTACTGAAGGACATCTTGGTTGCTTCCAAGGTTTGGCAGTTATAAATAAAGCTGCCATATACATCTTTGTGCAAGTTTTCGTGTGGGTATAAGTTTCCAACTGCTTTGCATAAATACCAAAGGATACACTTCTTAGGTCTTATGGTAAGAGTATGTATAGTTTTGTAAGAAACTACCAAACTGTCTTCCAGAGTTGCTGTACTATTTTGCATTACTACCTGCAGTGAGTGAGAATTACTGTTGCTCCACATTCTCATCACTACTTGGTCTTGTCAGAGTTCTAGGTTTTGGCCATTCTAATAGATTTATAGTGGTATCTCACTGCTGTTTTAATGATTGTCTCTTTGATGTCATATAATGTGGAACACCTTTATGTATATTTATTGGCCATCTGTATATCTTCTTTGATTTAGTGTGTGTTAAGATCTTTGGCCAATTTTAAAATCAGATTGTTGGTTTTCTTGTTGAGTTTTAAGAATTCTTTGTATATTTTGAATATATCCCATATGTCTTGCAAATATTTTCTCCAAGTCTTTGTCTTCTTTTTATTCTCTTGACAGTGTCTTTTGCAGAGCAGTTTTTTATTTTAATGAAGGCCAGTTCATCCATCTTTTTTTTTTTTTTTCATGGATTGCGTTTCTGGTGTAAAAAGTTGTTACCAAACCCAAGATCATTTTTATTTTCTCCTATGTTAACTTTTAGGAGTTTTAAAGTTTTGTTTTTTACATTTAGGTTTACAGTCCATTTTGAGTAAATTTTTGTGAAGGATGTAAAGTTTGTTTCCTTTCCCAAAGATCAGTTAACTAAATAGGTGGTGGTTTATTTCTAGACTTTCTGTTCTGTTTCATTTATCTGTCTCTCCATTACTTAACCAGTGTCATACTTCCTTGTTTACTGTAGTGTTATCATAAATCTTGAAGTTGAATACTGTCAGTCCTCCAACTTTGTTCTTCTCATATAATATTGTGTTAGTTATTCTCGGTATTTTGCCTTTCTAGATAAACATTAGATAAGTATGTTGCTAACCACAGATAACTTGTTGAAACTTTGATTGGGATTAAATTAAATATATAAATCAAGATGGGAAGAACTGACATCTTAATAACATTGACTCTTTTAATCCATGAATATAGAATCAATTTATTTATTTAATTTTTGATTTTTTAAATCAGAGTTCTGTAGTATTTCTTATAAAGATCTTATACATACATGATATATTTATATCTGAGCATTGTGATTTTAATTTCAAATGCATTATTCATTGCTGCTATATACAAAAGCGATTGACTTTTGTATATTAATTTTTTATGGTGCAAACTTACTGTAATTATTTCTTAGATTTTGGAGTTTTTTGTTAACATTTTAATTTTTAATATAGCCAATAAGACATCTGCAAACAAAAAGAGTTTTGTGACTTTCTTTCCAATATGATACCTTTTATTTCCTTTTCACGTCTTACTGCATTAGCTAGGACTTCCAATATGATGTTGAAAAAGTGTGGCGAGAGAGGCTATACTTGCCTTGCTCTTGATCTTAATGGGGAAGCATCTTCTTTTTCACTATTAAGTATGCTGTTAACTGTAGATTTTTTGTAAATATTCTTTATCATGTTTAAAAAAAGTTCCACTCTATTTGTAGTTCATTCACTGGATTTTGTCAAATGTTTTCCTGCATCTATTGCTATGATTCTGTGTTTTTCTTCTTTAACCTGTTGATGTGATAAATTACATTAATTGATTTTTGAATGTTGAGCCAGACTTGCATACTTGAGCTAAATCCCACTTTGTTGTGGTGTATGTTCTTTTTATGCACTATTAGAGTCAATATGCTAATATTTCATTTAGGGTTTTGCATTATATTCATGAGAAATGTTTGTGGTTTTCTTATTATGTCCTTATCTTATTTTGATACTAGGGTAATGGAGGCCTTATAGAGTAAGTTAGGAAGTATCCACTCTGCTTTTATCTTCTGAAAGAGATTTTATAGAATTAGTATAACTTATTTCCCAAATGTCTGGGAGAATTCACCAGTGAACTTATAGAAGGTTACTATTTTGAAAGCTTATTATCTATCGATTTAACTTTTACTAGATACAGCCTATTCAGGTTGTCTGCTTGTTCTTAAGTGAGTTTTGACAGATTATGTCATTAAAGGAATTGATCTGCTTTATCTGGGTTATCAAATTTGTGGGTATGAAGTTTTTATTATCCTTTTAGTGCCCAGGGTATCTGCAATCATATTTTCTTCTTTCATTATCTGACATGAGTTATTAGGAACCTCTCTTTTTCTTAGTTTGCCTGGCTTGTCAATTTTTTTTATCTTTACTAAAATCCAGGTTTTCATTTCATTAATATTTATATTGATTTTCTGTTATAATTTATATTGATATTTGCTCTATTTTTTATTATTTATTTTATTCTGCTTATTTTGTATTTATTTTTTCTAGCATTTTTAAGGTAAAAGCTTATATTATTAATTTGACATATTTTCTCTTTTCTAATATGAACTTTCAGTATTATGAATTTCTCTCTAAACACTGCTTTTGCTGCATTCAACACATTCTTTTGTTTTCATTTTCACTTAGTTCAAAAATTTTGTTTTAATTCTCTTGAAATTTCTTCTTTGACCCATGTGTTATTTAGAAGTGAATCGTTTAATCACGAGATATTTTGGGATTTTCAAACCATCTTTCTGCTAGTATAATTTTGGTTCCATCGTGCTCTGAAAGCAGACATTGTATGATTTTTTTTTTAATTTGTAAGAACATGTTTATGGCTTAGAACGTGGTCTATTTAGGTGAATGCCTTATCTGAGTGTGAGAAGAATGTTTATTCTAGTGTTACTGAATAAAGTAGTTTGTAAATGTCAACTACATCAAGTTGATTGAGAGTTTTGAGTTCAACTATATCCTTGCTGATTTTCTACATGATGGATTTGTTCATTTTTAGTATAGGTGTATTATATCCTCCAACTATAATCATGAATTCATCCATTTCTCTTTGAAGTTCTATCAGTTTTTGCCTCATGCTTTTTCATTTGTTTATTTTTGCCTTGCGTATTTTGATGCTATGTTTTTAGGCACAGACATGATGAGAATTGTTATGTCTTTTTGGAGAATTAAAACCTTTATTGTTAGGTAGAGCCCCTTTTTGTTCCTAATAACTTATCTTGCTGTGAAGTTCTATCTAAAATTAATATAGCTACTTCCACTTTGTTTGGATTCTTGTTAGAATGGCATATCATTCTCCACCCATTTACCTTTTAATTTAGATGTATCTTTATATTTTTAAGTGAGTCTCTTATAGCCAACAGATAACTGGGTCTTATTTTTGATTCATTCTTACAATCTCTGTTTTTTAATTGGTGTATTTAGACCATTGCCATTTATACTGATTATTGATATAGATGGATATATATCTTCAGTATTTGTTACTGTTTTATATTTGTTGCCCTTCATCTTTGTTCCTACTATCTTCTTCTTTCTGCCTTTTGTGGTTTTAATTGAGCATTTTCTCTTCTTTCTTAGCATATCAGTTATACCTTTTTTTTTTTTTTAACTTTTTTTAGTGGTTACCCTCAAGTTTGTAGTATTACAACTAATCTAAGTCCACTTTCCAATAACACTATACCAATTCACAGGTAGGGCAAGTATCTTATCATAACAAAATAATCCTAATTCCTCCTTCCTATCTCTTGTACTATTACTGTCATTTATTTTACATAGATAAAACAATTTATTTTACATGCATCTATAACTTATACATAAGCATGAGTGAGCATACACATTTATATATGCACATAATGAAATACATCGTTGCTATTATTCTTTTGAACAATCTGTTAGCTGTTAGATCAATTAAAAACAAGAAATATATATATTTTTAAATATTATCCTCACTTATTCCTTCCATAATGCACTTCCATTCTTTAAGTGCATCTGAATTTCTGGCCTATTTCGTTTTTCTTCTCTTTAAAAAATTTCTTTTGACATTTCTTGCAAGGCGGGTTTACTGGCAAAACTTTTTTCAATTTTTGTTTGTCTGAGGAAGTCTTTAATTCTCTCTCACTCTTGAAGAATAATTTTTCAGGCTATGAAACGATAGGTTCTTGGACTTTTTCTTTCAACACTTTAAGTATTTCAGTCAGCTTTCTTCTTGATTGGATGGTTTCTGAGAAGTTGGATATAGTTTTTACCTTTGGTCGTCTATAGGTAAAATCTTTTTTCCCTCTGGCTTCCTTCAGAATTTTTTTTTTCTCTTTGATTTTCTGCAACTTGATTATTGATAATGCCTACTTCTAGGGTTTAGTTTTTTGTGTTTGTTTTTACATTTCTGTTTCCTGAGATTCCTGGATCTGTAGGTTGGTATCTGACATTAATTATTGCTTCAAATATTTCTTCTGTTTCTTTTTTTTCTCCTTCTTTTGGTATTCTCATTACATTAATGTTACACACTTTGTAGTTGTCCCAGTTATTGGTTGTTCTATTCTTTCACACAGTTCTTGGATATTCCATTTTTGTTTTTTAGTTAGTCTCTTTTTTCAATTTTCTTTTCAGTTTTGGAAGTTTCTACTGAGATATCTTCAAGTTAAGATACTTTTTCCTCAGCCATGTCCCATACACAAATGAACTCATCAAAGGCATTCTTCATTTTGTGTTTTTGAACTCTAGCATTTCTTTATGATTCTTAGATTTTCCATCTCTCTGCTCATACTGCCCATTTATCCTTATATGCTGTTTACTTTATCCATCAGAGCCCTTGGCATATTAATAGTTGTTTTAAAATTCTGCTCTGGATCCCTGAATATTCCAGTCCAGTTCTGATACTTGTTGTTTCTTCAAACTATATTGCTTTTGTCTTTGAATTTTTTTAAATACATGAATATAGTGTCCTGAATAAAAAGACTTGCTCTGTATAAATCTTTAGTAATGTGTTAGTAAGTTGCAGAAGGAGGAGAAACATTTTATTGTCCAATACTATGTCTCAGTCTCTGTGAACATATGTCTCTGGACTGTGAATTCACAAGTGCTTTTCAGCCTCTCTCCACCAACCTTTAGGTAAGCTGGATGAGCTAGTGCTAGGTATTTCTCTTCCTTCATATGGTAGCTTAGCACTAGTTAGAGTAGGATATTTATTTTCCCCCAGGTCGGTTGCATTCTGATAAAACTCCAGCAACTTAGGCTCTGATTAAGTAGTATATTTGGCAGAGTTTGTTAAGAACAGAATGATCTAGTGTCTTTCAAAATGCCTCTTTTTTCTCTCTGCCTTCTGAAAGAATCAGATTTTTTTCTCCAATATTTGCTGTGAGAACTTGTCAAACTCCTGGAGGAAAAACTCACAAAATTGTGGGAATTGCTCCCTGGATAGCTGGGTCCCCCTGAGTTTTTGACTCTCATACTTGTGTACACTGAGCCTTCAATAATTTGTGAAGTAAACTTTACGTTTTACTACCCTGGCACTCATTACAGAGGTTTCTACTTATGGGTTTCTGCTCTAGTAAGTTGTGATTCTCTGCACCTACCTGTCTGTCTCTCTAATTTTGGAAGCAGTGCTTTGCCCTGTGTCCTGACTCTCCTTATGGGTCTAAGATTTGTTAATTTTTCAGTTTGTTCATCTCTTTACTGGTTATAACTGAGTGGTGACTTCCAAGCTCCTCATATCCTGAACCAGAAATCGATGTCCAGGCATTTCTTTTTAGAACAATAAAAAAGTCAGGTGATGAAAACAAAATATTTTATTTTAAAGAGATCTCAGCTATCAAAACAATAATGTAGAATTTGATGACCATGTCATAATTGTGGGTGCAAATTGCTGAAAATATACAACAGAAGAAGCAAGGTCAATAAAAATAGCATAAAATATTTCAGAGCCTCATGCAGAAGAATAATGGGCTGCCTCATAAAACACAGTTGTTTCAGAAGTGACTGTTTAATGAACAATTATAACACCCTAGATGTTAGAGAAAGAGTTGAAGAAGACATAGTATTTTGGAACCCATAATGAGTGTAGATATACTAAAATCTACTTCAATAATGAAAGCACAATAGATCTGAAACATGGATATCTGAAGCAGTGATGAGTTAACCTTTAAGAATCATTGTGAGATATAGTTAAGAGAAAGAGGTGAATGCTCAGATTCTTTAACCTTATTAATTGGAAACTTCCACTGCACATACTGAAAATCAGCTTCATTATAACTGGAGGCCTCAACTATATCATGTAAAAAATGGTTTTTACCAGAATATTATTTGAGACCAAACTAGAGAACTTAAATTAAGGGAAAAATAGCCTTAATCAGTCATGCTCACTTGGAAAAAAATTTAAAAAGCAACAGTCTGAACTGGTTTCATTTTATCAAAATTGACTTTTAAACTTTAGCTGGAGGCTGTCATATTTCTCTTGAGCATTTATTAATGATGCATTTGGAGTTCCAATTAAAAACTCAATGTGAGAAAATAACAGAAGCTCCCTGTCCATTATGAAAATCCAAATCTGTGTGTTTAATATGACATTATTTTGCCACATCTGCCCTAAAATGACCATACAAACAGAATAGGAACAAACATTATATCATTGATGAAAATGACTTTTAAAAGCTGAAATTTATTAAAAGCATATTAATTTGTTAAAATGTTGACAGAATCACCAGGGGTCCTTGATATCAGACTTGGACAACAGGTGGTATCAAGCACAGCTGTGAACTATGAGATCTCTCTACTGATGCTGTCAATGGGCGCTAAATGTTCTAGCTCACCCCATTGATGCTGATGTACGGGACTCAGGATACCACTGTGTGCACTATTGTATCCAGAAAATTGATTTTCCTGCCACCACTACCATTGCCAAAATTGAGCCTACAGTGTTTCGGCCTCTGTGTATTACTAACTCCCATTTTAAAATCAGGGTATCTGAGTTTCAAGGATTATATCCTTTGCCTGCTCCTTTACTGCAAGAGAGGCTGGCTTCTCAGTTTCTATAGTAAGGAGCAGGTCCTGGTTTCTATGAAGACTTAAAAATAGAAAACATTCCCCAAATGAGAAGGGTATTCAAATGATGGATGAGCATAAATGATTAAAAATACAATCTAAACTTCGGCGGTTTGTCATCATTTATATGTTTCTCATACTTCAAAATAATGCTCTTGTCTATCATAATGCAGCTATCCTAAATTGCAAGCAAAACATCTCACCTTGTCACCAAAAGAAGACATGCAAAGTCATGCCCTGTACAGTTTCACCATGACTTACAAATTTTTATGTTTCCGTTTTTTTGAGATAGGGTCTCACTCTGACACCCAGGCTGGAGTGCAGTGGTGCAATCACAGCTCACTACACCTTCGACCTCCTGGGCTCAAGCAACCCTCCCACCTCAACCTTCCAAATAGCGAGGACTACAGGCATGTACCACTACCATTTTTTTTTTTTTTTTTTTTTAAGAAACAGAGTCTTGGCATCTTGAACTCAGGCTGGTCTAGAGCTCCAGCGTTCTGCCCACCTTGGTCTCCCAAAATGCTGGGATTCCAGGCATAACCCACTGTGCCCAGACATATTTATTTACTTCTCCCTTACAAAATCATAAAAGTATCCATTATATTCAATGAGTAAAATTAAAAAAAAAAATTAAAAAGTATTCTCTGTCTCTCCCAACACACACATGCACACATGGGAGGAAAGAAAACAATTGTATATATTATAGTTTATAATTGTGTAACTAGTAGCCAGAGATGGATTTAGATTCCTCTTCTCTAGTACAAACTAAAAGTTCCTTTTCTCTTCACCCAGAACTTCAGCTAGTCAATGATCTGTCCACAGGGCAATGGCCCAAATCTTCATTCCTAACAGATCTAAACTTTTAGTGGTTCTGTCTATGTAGGGTTGCTGCAGTCTTATATTTCTTGTTACTTGTGAACCTGGTAGTAATGACAGGCACCTTAGGGAATCCCGCGGGTGCCATCTGTGTCCCCCCTTGACTCCACAATGTAGCAGCACAACATTCTGTAATTAATTCTCAACATTCAAGAGCTATTACCTAGATGACACCATAACATTTTTTCTGAGCCTATTTATCTAGAGACTTCATAAGCATCAGAAAATGGCCTGGTGGCAGTCTTATTCAGCTTCCAATTCAGAGTAAATATTGTTGTGTCCCTAGCAGAAATATTTCTCCCTT
Organism: Pan paniscus; assembly: GCF_029289425.2. Classification (NCBI taxonomy): domain Eukaryota; kingdom Metazoa; phylum Chordata; class Mammalia; order Primates; family Hominidae; genus Pan; species Pan paniscus. Next base: position 49,707,283 of record NC_073261.2, on the reverse strand, counting down.
AAGTTTTAAAATCTCTAAACAGAGGTCAGAATGGGAAGCAAATATTTTGCCAGTTGACCCAGTGGGATAATCATGAGAGTGCCTGCTGCCGCCCCAGAAACTTGAAATATTCGACTCTGTAAATATCAGCCTTCCCCGGAAAGTCCCTCCCTAACCTAATGATTTCCGACTGGTAAAAATATTATAATTTGGCTTTCCTTTTACCTTATTTTAGAAGATTTTTAAAAGGATGGATACATTCATCAAAAGTAACCTCATGATTTCCAATTCATGAAACATGAAACCCTAATTAACACCATAGATGTTAGAGTCAGACAGTTATGGATTAATTCCAGCCAAGCCAGTTCCTGGCAGTGTGATCTTGGGCAAGTCACTTCATACCCTTTGAACTTCAGTTTTCCCATTGTTTATAAGGGAGATAGCATCAATTATTCAGGGATATTGTATTCTTTTTTTCTTTTAATATGACATCTGGTTAAAGTGCTTAGCACACTAAGAATATGAGTGCTTGAGTCATTGAAGCTGAAGAAATATTTAAAATATTTTGCAACCAGCACATCATAGTCACCAATCAGAGCAGATTCAAGTCTTAATGCTCAAGTAGGGCCTTGCGGGCTTGGCATTGGCTCTTATGAGGGTGAATACTGCTGCATTTGGGGCCATGTGAGGAACTACAAGGAAGCCAGGTTTTACCAAACCACATAGGAGTCCTTCAGTGGTATAACAATTGGGAGAGCTAGTGTGTAATAGCTGATTACCAGCCCATCATAGAAACAAGTAATACGGATGGGAGTGATAAGGTTGGTGATAGTAGTTGTGACAGTAATACAGACCCTTAGTAAGCATAAACAAAAAGAGATAAATCATCCAAAACATTAAAAGACTCATAGTAAGAGAATTTAAGAAAAAAATACTCCACCCACAATGGGTATAGGGTAAAAAAGATGAAAGCTGTAAACTGAATGCAAATGATGTCCTTGAAATTTCAAAGCGCTACAGTTATTCAATACCTTTTAACAGAATAAAAAAAAGTGACTCATTATTCTTGGAAATAGGAACACTCCATAATGTTTGGGCTTGCTTTTATGAAACAATTAGTTTTCAAGGGAAATTTAATTTTGTTTGTGAATGTTTTCTTCTAACCAAATGGAAAACTCTTATTGAAAGTTAATTATATTTCATTTTCTAGAATTTATGAGGAAGGAAGGAAAAAGTCAACTTCTGAGTCATATGTTTTGCTCCACAGAAGAAAATAATACGAGGAACTTTCAGTTTTAGTTTTTGTATATTTATGTTTTAAGATAATAGCTATAATTAAAGATGTGCTCTCCTTTATAGAGACTCTAATTACTTCCAAGTCCTATTTATTGAGCACTTATCTGGTGCTGAGGTAGACAATAGGATACAATGATTGATAGGGTGTGGTATTTGGGAGGGAGACCAACATTCAAGCTCAGTGTTATGCTGCATGATGAATAAGGCCCTGCCTAGCTTTCTGAGCTCATCTCCTGTCATTTCCTCCCTGTTCACTATGTTCAAGAAAGACAAGTCTCTTCCCCAATCCCCGGAACTGGCCAAGCTTAGACTTGCTCTAGCTTCTTTGCATTTACTCTGTCCACTCTCTGAAACACTCTTTCCATGACTGTCTTCTTTGCAACATTTATCCTAAAGGCTACCTTTTCAAAGAGGCCTCATATAAGAATCTTAGCTTAAAGTAACAACAACTTACATTTTCTAACTCACTGCCTTTTTACAAATTTTAGAGACACATACTATTATCTAAAAATATTCATGTATTTGTATACTTATGGTCCATCCTATCAGTATAAGCTCTATTAAGTCAAGATTCTGGCATGGTCACCACCACATCCTTAGTTATAAGAACAGTTCTTGGCACATAGTAAAATCTCAAAAATATGTATCTAGTAAAAGCAGAAACACAAAACAAGACTAAATCACTTGATTCTCAATTACAGCATATCAGTTTTGAAATTGCTAGAAGGTTGAACTGCATTTTAGAGAAGCTGTCATTACACACATCACGTACTTAAGGAACAAGCAAACAGCTGTCCTTTGGCATGGTATAAAAGCCTATTTCATGTGAGTTATTTGACTACACTACCACATCTCAGTAGTAGATGAGGCTTTTATGAAAACAGTAAAACTTAAGCCTCATTTATGCATCTTAATTTTTTAAACATTGTGGAGACTTGTTATAAGGCCTTGAACTAATTTGTACTCATCTACCCTATCCAGTCCCATGCTGTGAGGTTTTGTTAATAACAGTTTATTTAATTTTTAAAACTGGTGCTCAAAAGAGATATAGATTTTTCCCCCTCGCACTCTTTGTGAAGATATGAAAGGGCTCTAGGGATGAAAGAACAATAGATCAAATGTGAAACCACACATATAAAGCAAGAGGAAAAGAACAGAAGGTAGCTAGACACAAACTTTTAAGGGAAGAAATGTTCATATTGGAGAAAGATACAAGAAAGACAAGGAGGAGAAAGGATTTTCGTGTATGCACTTTTCCAGAGTAGAACAATATGAAAAGTCCACCCATTTCAATAATTACCTGGCATGTAATTTTTATCCAATCCTGATGGATAATTTTAAGACTGTGCACACGAAAACAACAAATATTTACAGAATAGATAATGGATAGAAAAATATCCCAGGCACCATAACAAGAAATATAAAATATATAGGAATATCGCAATAATAAATATGTGCAACTAAATAGAAATAATACTTTATTGATTCCAATAAATTGAAAGATACTGGTTAATCATACTGTTGAATAGAAATACTGAATAGTACAAACATGAAATAATTCCAAAATCAGTTGAGGTTTAATTCAACTCAAGTCAAAATCTTAATTATGCATTTCTTGATAAAATTTTATAAAATTATTCTAAAATTCCTTCAACTGCAATATAAAATGTATAATAATTTTCACTCAAATAATTTTTACCAAATTTTTTCTAGTAAAAATTATTTGTATAAATGGAAGAGAAATATAAAGAATGTATAGAAACTAATATTAAATAATATAAAAATTACTTATATAGTCAACATAACTTAAATAATATGATATTGGCCACTGATTAGACAAGTAAAGTGAACACAAAGCCTAAAAATATACCAGAGTGTACTTAGTTTATGAATAAGATGCCATTTTAAGTTAGTAGTAAATACACAAGTTACTCTATAAAAGGTAGTAAACAAGAATAATTGATCGACTCTTTAGAGATGGGGAAGAAGATGCTTATCTTGCTTGATACATCAAAATAAATTCTAAAATCATTAAATAATAGTAAAGCATGAAACAAAAATATAACTATAATGTAAATATTAATATAAAATTTTGATCTGGAGAAGGTTTTCTATAAATGACACCAAAGGAAGAAATTATAAATAAAAATATTGATAAAATGTTCCATCATCAAAAACACAACAAATAAAGAATTAGAACAAAACATATACCATTCAAATTTAACCGTTACTCTTTTTGTAGAACTCACATGTCTCATTGTAAGATATTAAAACTATTCAGAAAAGTGCAGAGAATAAAAGAAAAATGATTCCCAAACTCTTCCACACAGATTATTACAGAGTTAGCATTTTGATGAATTTTCCTCCAAATTAGATTCTCTGTATTGATACACATAAAATTGCTAGGATATATTTGTACTTTTTATGTGTGCTGTTCTGATAACCTGTTTTTTCCAAACAATATTTTCTGTAAATAATTTTAAAAAGTAGAGAGGTTTATGTCATTGTGTTAAATAACTACGTATTATTCCATCTCATGGCTTAAACAAAACTTCACTTAATTGTTCCCTTTTCCTCTGTTAGCATTTGTATAATAGTATGTGTGACTGATTGTTAACAGTTTTTCTCCCTTGCCTGGTAGTGAGTTCCCTGACATCAGAAATGGCATCCAAGACATTTCTTGATGTAATCTCAGGGCCCAGCTTATGTTGGGGTCTCCAAAATAGCTGGTGGGTAAAAGATAGAGGTACACTAGTTACTTTAGGATATCTAATTATGAAAAAAAATAGAGACCTTATATAGCCCATGACGGGCAGTGGCAGAATTTGAAGTTCCTATTTGTTAAGAACCTGAGTGGTAACAATAGTGGATAATAAATAAATTATAGGAAAAGATTACCATTAAGCCACGTGACCATGGACCTAACATAGTCACACCTTTTGTGAAACTAAGGGCCAAAATCAGTTTTGTGAAATTGTATACATCTCTAATACAGAGAATTATATATTGCTTCTTCAACTGAGGACCAAGCATGCAGGTAAGGGAAGTTACAGACAAGAACTCTATATATTTTTGGCAAAATAATCTTTTTCTCTTAGTTCTCTAGGATGGAACTGGGTAAGAAGGAGAAGGAGCTCACTGGATTCACTGGCTGACTCACCAACATTTATCTGTAGAAATTTAGAGCTACCCAAACATTAATGCACAAAGACTTAATAACAGAGTTACTTATAATAGAAAAAAAATGGACAAAGTCTAGATGAACTGTAATAAAGAATTGGTTGAATCAGAAACCGGTACCAGGCCATAGACAATACTTTTTGTAGAATAGATATATAAAACCTTGGCAAGCACATTCATTAATTCAAAATTGAATGGCTTTTAAAAAAATCTAAGCCAAAATATGCCATATATATACATGGGTTTGCTTGGAATGTTTTATACTATGGTATGTACTTTATCAAAATAAAGACTTTATGTGTAATACCAAGTAAACTGCAGAATACAGGAATTATTGGTCATCAATTGGTTTTGTGCCACAAAATCTCAGGGAATGTTGAGGTTTTGTATAACAAATACCAAGATGATATGTTTTATATTATACTAACTACTCTCCCATAAACAAAATGCCTTGACATTTACTTTTATCTGTTTCCCTTCTATAAATAAAGCTATCATTCAAGTCCATTGTGGGGAAAATGTTAGCTAGAGTTCATGTACATTAGGAAACAAATAACTAATACAATCCCAGCCAGAATCCTTTCCAAAGAGCTAATAAGCTCCAAGTACTGGAAGCCAACAAGACTGCCCACCCTCACCCTAGAGAAGTCACAGAGGCCTTATTTCCCTGTAATACACTCACAGGCTCTGTTAATAGTTAAAGTCTGGCAGTAGAAACCCAGAGGTTGAGTTTTTAGTGCTGTTAGATTATCCCAGGGCAGCGTCAATTTCTGGCAGTGATAACACATGCAATGGCTTTCCGGCAGGACACAGCCACGGGGTTCCTGGCAGAGCCACCGAGCAAGGTTTTTGTAAGCAGATCCATATCATTTTTGACAGGACTAACATATGGCTTTGGATTTCTGGCCAAAGACTCCTCCATGGTTCCTATCAGAAGAGACTGTACACGCTCTCTGGCAACACTGCCACATGATGTAAAGGATTTAATTCCTGGAAGTATATTGCCATGATGATTTGCTACAGAACAAATTTCAAAGTTGGTTTCCTGCCATAAAATTCTATAGGTCATGTCAAGGCCAACACAGCAGTGAGTTTTCAGCAAGAAGATATTGAGCTGATCTTTTAATAGCCTTCCTTTTCACACTTTGCCACATTCTTAAGTGTTTCCATGTACACTGAGTATAAATAAAATATTTTCTACATGAAAGAATATTGCAATCATGTAATGTGTTTTGTGTCTGTACATACAAGAGCATTTGCAGCAGTACCACTTGTTCATCTAATGAAATGAATTGCCATTATTGTGAAATTTCACTTTAATTTGTAAAAGAGCCAAGGCATGTTCCTGTTAACAGTGACGATGGAAAGAATAATAACTTCCCACAGTTCAGAAGGCAATTTACTTCATCCTTTTATTCTGAACAGTATAATTCAGCAGCTAAAATGACTGCAAACGTCTGAAAAGAGGATGCCCTGGCCTTTGAAAGGTAATTAAAGTTCAAGATATAGAATAGGAAGTAGCAATATATCCTTCACTGGATGTGATGCATCATTATATTTTCCTAAAAAAGTACTATGCACAGTGCATATATTTAAAATACAGTTTTAATGCTGCTCTCATACCCCTGCAATTAACAATATCACATCACATTTTACTAGTATTTCCACCACAACTGGTGTCACCATGCCTGGTGTTAACTCATTAAGCACTGAAATCTCTTCAAATGAGAGATTTCTCAAATTAAAAATCACAAAATCACTTTATTTGATTTGATTTATATAAAATAGAAACAAACCAACAAGAGAAAATGAGCTGAGCATTCTTTAGCTCAATAGAAAATAAGATGCTTTTTATAAAATGATTATTATTCAACAGAAGCAAACAAAAAATGATACTGGGTCACTACCATCTGTTTTATGGTTACTTGGAGTCTTATAACAATTAATTCAGTGTAGCTTTTAAAATTTGTTTATTATCATCCTTATAAAAACACTGCCCCCAAACTGAAGGCTATTCAAACTTAAGTAACCTTGGAGATGTATGTGGATGAACTCTAATGTGTAAAATCATTTGGGGAAATAGGTCTGGGTGATACACAAAGCTAGTAAAACTTACTGCCAAATGAAGATTGTAAGCGTAAGACTTGTTGCTTTGTTGTTCATTTCGAAATGCCTAAGAGACAGAAAGTAAAGGTTAGAAACAATCAGTAAAAATGTTTTCTGAGTATCCTGTGGGACTGGAGCACTGTATTGATGGATATACTATTGTAACTCTAAATCAGCTCTTAACCTCACTGGAGTCCTTTCTCCAAAGCCGGGAAAAGAGTCCTGAAGCAGATACTTTGTCTTTTCTTTAACAGCTGCAAAGGCATCCTGAACTAGACGGAGGTCAGATTCTACTTCCGTAATCATTGTAATAATTCTGGTATTGTCTGGTTATATCTGATGCAAAGTTTAAGATACAGTTGTCACAGACTCTCAATATTTCTCTCATTTATTTAATCAACAAATAGCAACCCACTAGCAAATATGTACCAAGTACTCAGATACAGTCTCTGGTATGCACTGTTCTTACATGGTTCAAAAAACCTGAGCCTCATATTTGAACCATGATGAAGGAAGCCTTTTCAATTATAATAAATGTTTTTCTTGCCAAAATAAATGGGTCAAAGAAAAGAAACGGAAGGATAAAACTTACAGTTCAATGAAGTTCAAGGGCTCATAATTTTCTAAACATTTCCAGTGAAACATATAAAAATCATGGTTTCAATTGAAAAAATAGTATGTTATACTAATCTACTAAGTAGACGTACAATGTAACTAAATACAAATAAGATATAGGAATATGGCACAAAGAAAAGAATAACATAATTATAACTTATCAGTGCTTTGTTTTTCAATTTTGTGTTAGTGCAGGACCATCGCTCACTAACTCACTAAGTGCCAATGTTTTAAGTTAAAGAGTTGAATAATCATAGAGTTGGCTGCTTCAACCCATGGCTTATGCCCAAGAGACTGCAGAAACACAGGGGAGCAAGAAATCTGGCTGTAGCAGAAGCACTGAGAATGACACTCACACTCATGATAGGAAAAGGCTTGTTCCTTGTCCTTTCTTTGACTTTGTATGTTGTAACTTGGGAGGTATGCATTTCTTAGATGGTAATTACATCAGAAATAGGTCAATGAGGTGCCAGTTCATTCTTCTGAAGACTTAGATGTCAGCAGAGAAGTCAGGCTCTCTCTTGGCTTTGACAGAGCAACAGAAAGGAACTGAACTGCCCAGTAAACGGATTAGAATTGGGTAAAGTACTCCAAAAGTGATGGGTATATTTCTAAGCAAGAACAATGAATTTCAGGGATATCAAAATATGCTCCCTTTTCCCATAGGAAAATAAAATTACTACGATGTTCAAAGTACTTACTAGGCAGCAAAACAATTTTTCAGATAATATGTATATTACTATGTTATTTTAAGAATAAGGAAATGATTTTCAGAAGTTACGTAAATAACCCAAGAATGCAGAGCTAGCACCTGGCAGAGGCAGAATTGGCATGCAGGTATCAGCTGCCCCGTTTGCTGGGGCTCTCTAAGCCCGCAGTTCCTTTTTACCAAGCGAGGGGGGAATGACAAAGGCATCATTTTCCCCATTATTTCAGAGCATAGACTTTGCTAACTATATTCTTTAATTTCAATCTTCACAAATCACTCATGGCATTTTTATATGGGGCCAGAAATATCAAATTTCATTAGGAAGCCTTGAGTTCTTAAGCACAATCATCTGTTTTTTCCTCTTTTTTCCCATAGTTTACAAAAATAATGGCCGCAGGATAAAAAATACTTAAAAATTAATTTATTAATTATGGCATCTTTCCTTCAAAGAAAATAATTTAAGCTCAACTTTTCAGGCTTCATTGAAGCCATTACTATTCTATGAAATAGAAAATGTTTGAGCTTCCCACTGCTGTATTTATAGCTGCATTGTCTGCTGTTCCACACTTTATCTAACTACACCATAATCAAGATACAGGTTAAGGTAACAAATTATTAGTCTTTCCAAGAGAAGTGTAAATGAACTCTGACTTGTAAATTGGCTAATTATTTTTTGTGCTACATCATTAGCTTTAGAAAATCTTTAGATTTAAATGTATTATTAACAGAAAAATTCAAGCCTATTTATAAAAAGCACACTGGCACTATGCAAAGATATGCTATCTGTAAGCCATGAAAGAAATTTTCTCAATTCTTCTCAATGTATAGTTGTTTTCTGACTATAAATATATAAACTATTTATAGTAGAAAATGTAGGAAGATATAGGAAACCACACAGAAGAATATAAAGATTTCTTGAATCCCACAACCTAGAATAACTGCTATTAATGTATACAGTCTTTAAACATATATTTGCACAGATGCAACTATAACGATATGTTTACAAAACTGGAATAATAGCATATTACTTGTTAATAACCTGATAATTTTTCACTTAACAGTAAGCTGGGAGCAGATATCTATGTTATTAAACTATTTTATATAAAATTATCTTTAGAAACATAAAATTAACTATGTACCAATATTTATTTAGTCAATACTCTAGTATTATCATTTTGTTTGTTTCTAGTCTTTAAACTATTTTAAACAATTCCAGGAAGAATATACTTACAGAAAAAGAAAGATATCAACCCTTGTGATGGTTTTCTAAGAATAAATTAATGAAAAGTCTCAAAGAATATGTATTATTAATTTTTTTCTAAAACAGTTTTAACAGTCTAATACATTCTAGCTGTTATAGAAAATGGTTTATGTCTCTACTGTTGCTGAGAGCAGCTATTGTGAAGACTTTTACACACTTACCATTTTAATAGATTAAAGAATTTATCTCAATTTTATTTAACTGCAGGTCTTAATTAAGTGGAAACTTTTCCAATATAGTCATTGGCCATCTGTACATAAGTGATCTTTCACTTTTTTATCATGTCCACTTATTCATTCACGTATTCATTCGTTTAATATATACCTACTGTGCTCTAGGCAGCATCATTCCAGTCCCTGGAATTAAAGTGGTGAAGAAGACAATTGACTTCTGCTTGCACAAGGTAAACATACTCCTAAAGTCAGACAGATAATAAACAGAACATCAAAAATAAACAAGTTAGTTTCAAGCCATGTGTATTAGTTTCCTGGGGCTTCCGTAACAAATTACCACAAACTGGGTGGCTCAGAACAACAGAAATTTATTCTGTCACGGTTCTGATGGTCAGAAGTCTGAAATCAAGGTGTCAGCAGGACTGTGCTCTCTTCGCTGGCTCTAGGGGAGAATCTTTCCTCGCCTATTCCTGCATCTAGTGGTCCCAGGCATTGCTTGGCTGTGGCCTCATGACTCTAATCTCTGTTTTTATGTCTCTTTGTATCCTGCATGTCTCTGTGTCTAAATATCTCTCTTCTTTTTCTTATGAAGACACCTGTCACTGGATTTAGGGCCTACCCTAGTATAGTACTACCTCATTTTAACTTGATTATACCTGCAAATACCTTATTTTCAGTCAAGTATGGTTACATTAATAGGTACTGGGGCTTAGAACCAGAACGTATCTTTTTTTCTGGGAGAGAAGACACAAGTCAGTTGACTACACAGTGATAAAACACTAGGAGAAAAAACACAGGTTTGAATTTCAAATTCCATAATAGTTAGTGACCAGGGATGGATTAGTAGGCCTACTTAGATGCAGTGACCAGGAAAGACCTGTCTGGAAAGGTAACCACTGAGCTAAGATTTGAATGATGGGCAGGAGCCAGTAATATAGGGACATCGGGGAGGAAAGCTCTAAGCAACAAAACGCAGCTGGTGCAAAGTCCCCAAAAGGTGGAGTGTTATAAGATAGGGAGGGGCTGGCTCATACAGGACTTTATGGATCACAATAAAGAGCTTACAATCAACCAGGAAATAAAACAATTTTTTATAATAACTATTATCAAATAGTTGGCATATGCCAGGCAATACTGAAACAAGTTTTGCATGCTTTAACTTATCTAACACACACAGAAAAAGGAAAGTCATTTTATTACTCTCTCCTAAAACTGATAAAGGATCAGAAATTCTAAATAACTTTTTATGTTATAGAGACAATTAGGTACATTTCTAATTGACTCTGAAGTGTTCTTCTTTATTAAGTATGTTAACATTTTTCTTCAAAAGTGTACCAGCTTTTAATTAATCTTTGGAGATTGCTTAATTTTTGAAGATTTTTTACTAACAGGTATTTAATATGGTACTGTCCATTGATGTGCTTATCTATTTTTCTTTTCTTTTCTTTTCTTTTTTTTTTTTTTTTTTTGAGACATAGTCTCGCTCTGTTGCCCAGGCTAGAGTGCAGTGGCATGATCTCAGCTCACCACAACCTCTGCCTCCCGGGTTCAAGCGATTCTCCTGCCTCAGCCTCCCGAGTAGCTGGGACTACAAGCGTGTGCCACCATGCCTGGCTAATTTTTGTATTTTTAGTAGAGATGGGGTTCACTATGTTGGCCAGGCTGGTCTCAAACTCTTAACCTCCTGACCCACCCACCTCCGCCTCCCAAAGTGTTGGGATTACAGGCGTGAGCCACCGCGCCCGGCCGTGCTTATCTATTTTTCTAAATCTCTATGTATCTGTGATTTTATTTTAGTGCCCTGCATTACCTTGTGTGATTAGAATAAAAATAAAAACTTGACTGTCAGGGATTAAAATAAATGATGGCTTATATTTTAATAGTCATGCTTTTTTTCTTTCCTTTTTAAAAAGTTTATTGTATATGTACAGTACTTATTGCATTCATATAAAAATATTTTTAAATAGAATACATTTTTGTTCTTCTGACTACAACAGAGAAGACTTGTATTATGATGAAGGCCTTCTTTCTGGTAACATTTGCCCTAAGCCACTGCACACAATTGCCCCTAAACCTAAATCCAGGGTAGTAATAATCATTTTCTGTACTAGGGCATGGTATAATCGTTAGTCCTTGACTTTTCAAATGACTGAGCATTAATGTGACTTTGTAATAATCTTCTCTACTAGACTCCTGCAATGCCACATTTCTTTCACAGAGGGAAAGTTGGTGGGAGTCCTGTTAAAAATATTTCAATATTCTGACATACATGAAAACATAGCTTCTAATGTACTTATGATTTCTCATCAAAATGACAATTTCACAAAAATTTCACTTAATTTTCAAAGTTAAACTTTCATTATAATTGTCATTGACTTCAATCAATGATCTTGTTTGTTTTCCAAATCAATCATTAACTAATTTTCAAGAATGTCAGACCTCTTGGTTATAAATTCTTAGTCAAATTGATAGGCCTTCTCACAAAATCAAATATCAGATAATATGAGAAAGAAGGACCAATGAAATATGACATAGTTTAATTGGTTTGGTGACTGATTTGGCAGAAAATTGTTGTTAAAAATTTGGATGCTATAAATTATTTTGAAATATCTGGCAATATGTAAACTATTCACACAAAACAGTGAAACGCATGATCATGGGTCAATAAGAACATTAAAAAGCACAGCCCTTCAAAACAGAAACTGACATGCTGTCTTCAGATAGCTGATTTTTAGTCACTTATCCATGACAAATTAGCTGTATTTCAGTTTGGTAGATGTTAAGCACAGTATAAACTCCTGCCTAAAAAGAAAAAAAAAGAAAGAAAAGGATGAAGTTATCATTGGTATAAAACTCTGTACAAAAATCTTATAGAGAAACAAGAAATCCTACCAATTTTCACACAAAGATGCAACTCTGTTTAAGCAGCTACACTAGATCCATTTATATAATTGTAAAATTTGAATGGTTCACTTTAAGTTAGAGATTCTGAAAACTAAGCTCAGAAACTTAGAGGAGCTTAGTTATTCATATTATGCTGTTGTGGTTCTATTTTTTTTCCCTAAATAGTAACAGTACACACAAATTCCTCAAAACATAAATAAAAATCCCCCTTTATATTCACCAATATACAGAATGAGATTAAATGATTTGTTTTTGTATTGTTTATCCCTATTCTTTTTCCTGATTAGAACAGTTTAGAAACAGTAACCTTTTTTTTTTTTCATTTCTTTTTTTTTTTTCTTCTTCCTCTTCTTCTATGCCATCTGGGTAGGCAAACCCAATTAGCACATGTTGAAAGCTAGCAACACCTTTTCCAACATTTCAGAGTTTTGGCAAGCTTTAAAAGTTACTATGTCACATAAAAGCTCATTTGGCACATTACAAGGATTTGCAGTATGAATTTATCATATGGAATGATCATTTTCCAAGTGCATTGAGAACATACAGCACAATTGGATTTGGAAAGATCAGTTGAAATAAACTACATCACCGTGGTTCTAGGATCAATCCATTCAATCTCTTTAATGGAGTTCTTCACCTTCTTTACGCATGCAATAGAGAAAAGAGCATGGTCCAGAAAAGCCCTGGCCTTGGTCTGAAATGGTTTTAATTCTGGCATTATATCACCTTACTAAAGGAATCTTGGAAAAGATGAGAATGAAGTCTCCAAGTTTATACTACAGGATTTATGAAATTCCCCAATTTCCATTCTTTGTCATTATGCTAATGCTTTCCGAGGCTGCTCCGAACTCAGTAATCATTGCTTTCCTCAATGATCATATACCTGACACTGGCTGGCAATTGTCCACTAGTTTCTCCCTTCTACTTCAGTAACATGCATTAGAGAAATTCTCTGGTGTATTATGTGTGTCTGTTGTAGTAGATATGCTATGTCGCCTTGTTTACCATTTGTTTCAAACTTCTTTACAGGGATCTTCCTTCCTTGCAGGGGCTGACAGTGAAATATTACATTTCCCAGACACCCTTGCACCTGGGGTTCCAGACGTAATTTAGAGCCCACCGTTTCGATGCACTTGCCTGAGCATCGAATCTGTAATTAAGCTAAGTAGGGAGACAGGCAATAGCCCTTAAAACATTTTGCTGCTGCATATGAAGCAGCTGTAACAGAGCCCTGGGGCCAACAGTTTGGACAGTAGCTCCCTATCCCCAGATCTGGACCCCAGCAGCTGGGTCAGAAGCTACCCCCATTTTCAAGGTTCTGGATTTTAGCAGAATCATCCTTTCTTTTGGTGGGCCAGTTCTATGGAGTTTCTGTGTCAGATCCTTCCATGAATCTCAGCTACCCTTCCAGTGATTTGTGTGAACCTCTAATTCTCAGGATTAAATCTCTTCATGTTTAAGAGAACTTGTTTTCCATATGCAACTGAATCCTGACTCATACTATGTCCTTGATATTAAACTACATTTATAAAATGATTTAAGCTATGCCATATATTCTATCTCCTTCTTACACACACAGAGATGAAAACACGAGAAACCATTTTGGAATTAAAAATATCTCAGTGGCAGAAGAAGGTGGCTTATTCTAAGACGCAATTAGATCAGTTTAAAACTATTTTTAGGTTTCTATTAGTGTAAAGAACTATATTAAGGACATGAAACACATACTCTCATAAATACAAACCCAAATTTTAACTGCTGAATGCATATATGTGCTTAGAGGCTCCACCGTAAAACAGCCTTCTACCCCAAATCTAAATCCAATGTCTTGCTAAAAATCAAAACTGACGCTGAAAGTAATATTACCATTTTTTATTTATAGTCATGTTTTTCTTACTTTTAAATCATCTCTAATACTTACACAGTCTCTGCATCATCACCGTATTTCATCAAAGGAACCATGATCTTTCTGATTGCTGTCATCATTCTCATTCCGGCTCTTGTTACTTCATACCGGTGTACGGTAATGACCTGCTAATGTTTCTTACTGGGGCAGAAGATATTTTAGATAGAGAGAATATCATATAAGGGGCCTTTAGATAGAAAGATCAAGGTGCCCTACAGGAACATATGTAATATCAGGTTTTCTCCATAACCTCCTCCTATGATACCATCAAGCCAGTTTTAAGCCTTCACTAATGAGATACGCTATTGATCACCTTTTCTCTTTCAAACATTCATAATCTTGAACTCTTATGTAATTCTAACATTTTTCACATATTTTTGTTTTCCTAATTACATTATTAGCTGGGGCTCCGGCTTTTTCCAGGGTGCCAGGGCTTATGTTCCGTGCTTTGTTGTATATCACACTGTTGGTATCTTAAAAAATGTTTTGATTGATCTAGTCTCACATTTAGTATTTTACAATGAGTCATTTTCTTGAATACCTGTAATACTCTTAAGTTCCCAAATAATTTCTTATGCCCTTATCTCTGCCTCTCTGTGTTTTTATTGATTTTGTTTTATTTTTTGTGCATTGTTAAAACTGTTATTTTTGTTACAAATACACAACTTGTTACTCAGAGCTTTTGCTACCAGAATTGAAATCTATCCAGTGTTACAAGAGTAGCTATTTCTGAAGGGTCGCTTAGTCACAAAAATTCTGATTTACTGATACTGAAAGTCATCTGTAGAATTATTACCATAATTCTACATCTGTAGAATTACGTAGAAGTGACCATAGGCCATACTGAATGGATTCAGCTTATCATGAACATATATCAGGCTGTCCCAACATAATCTTTGAAGCAGCTGACCCACCTCAAGTGTCCTAATAAAGATTGTTTTAAAAATAAATGAGATGAAGATCCACAGAAGCACAGTGCTTTCAGTAGAGAAAATGTTGTAGTGTTTCTTAAAAATAGGTTAGAAACAATAAAGGTTCAGTATTTTTAAGCAAATATCATTTCCCATTTTTTACTGTATTGTCTTGTAAGGTTATTCATAAGTACTGTAGTTATTATTCACTGTTGGAACTTAAACTATTGCAGTGTCCTGTATTGGCTACATTGCTCTGAAAAGGCACATTTGTAGGCAACTCTGTTGTATGAAACTTACTTAAATGTTTGGCTGGCGGTAGCCAGCTGTTGGCTGAAATGACTTACCCATTCCATTAGTGGAATAAATGGTTGAGAATGTCAACAAGGCTATTGTCTTCCAAAGAGTCCTTGTTTTTGTACACATCTTGCAAATACTTACGTAATATGGAATATTTTCAAAAGGCTCCATCCAATAAAAGAAGAAAACCAAAAATTTGGTCTCCCAAACTGAATGAAAATGTGTTCATTCCTCCCACTTCAGGGAAGTGTCAAAAAAGACTGTCAGTTTCATAATTATGCCTCTTGAGCAGATGGGTGGTAAGACATTCTGTGGCATTTGAGAGGAAAATAATTTTAAAACCCTAAAAATAATAATAAAGGAACTTCTAAATAAAGTGCATGCTCCAACACACAAGTAAAGTATCTTAAAGCAAGAATGGGTTTTTAAAAACTGCTAGAGCCCCATTTGTTAGCTAGACCTTTCTATGTTTACAGTACACACACCATCAGGTTTTATAGCAGGTCATAATAAAAGACAACCCTGCAGAATGTTCCAGAATAGCTACATAAGTTTGGAGACGATGAATTTATGTAGTATGAATCCACAGTTTGCTCCCACTTTGAATCAACCACAGGAAATAGCTTATGCAGTGAACAAGGTTAAAATAACAATATGGAGCAGGGGCTGGGGGAGGGGCAGTTAATTCTCAACTTTTGTTTCATTAATTCCAAAAGAACAAGTAAAACAGAATACAGGGATGAAACTCACAGCTCACATTCCTATTACAATCTGAAGGCTATGGCTACCTGGCTCTCTGAACTGCAGTCTGTTGATAGATGATAAATTCCATTTCCTGAATCATCACACCCTTTCACAACACTGTATTTTCCTGACAGTGTTTCTTTGGATCCACTGGGTAGGTAAACACCACAGATTTAGGTGTGAACAATCTATCTGGAAAAGCATGACAAATAATATTGACAAGTCATTTGTTCCTTCTGTCTTTTGTGTCAAATTCAGAAAACCAAGGAAAAGGAAAGAAAAAAAGATTTCAAAGCCCACATAAAATTTTTGGTTGAGTTAGCAACACAGCCACCTGAGTCCTGCAACTAACAGGATAGTTCTAATAAGCAGGTGGTCTTTGATTTTTAAACATAATACAGTAAATTTTTTAAAAATTACACTTGTAATACAGGCTCATTGTAGAAGAAATTAGAAAGTAAAAATAAGCGAAAGATAAAATAAAATTGTTTATATTAATAATTCTGTTACCTAGAGGTCAGGACTATAAACATTTTGGTACTGGTTCTTCCTGATATTTTTTATACACACATGACTATATTTGCAAAAATACCATTTTTTACATACTAATTTGTAGGCTGCTTTTTCACATACATTACTTAACAACATGCAGAGTAATAGAATTCTATAATATTAATGGCTTTATATTTTTATATGCATATATGATGCAGTGTATATATATAAAATAGTTCCTACATATATACAACTATAGATAGATAGTTCATTGAATATTATATATACCCATACATATACATATATATGCACACATACATAATATGTAGTTCTTACTACATTCCAGACAGCATTAGGTATTTAACTTACATGTTTTGTTTTGTTATTATAAATACTGCTGGGATAAAATGTTTTGTTATTATAAATACTGCCGGGATGAAATTGTTGCATATATAAATTTACATTTATTTTAGAAATAAATTTCTTGAATAGTTAAAATTGCTTTCTTACAATTTTTAAAAGTAGATTTGGTTGGTCAAAGATGCAGTTTTTAATTTTTTGACATATTTTAACCAAGTTTTCTTCCAGAAAAACTGTACCAATTTAAGCTATCAACAGCAATTATGAGAATGCCCAATTCTCTTTACCTTTCTAAAGCTGAACTTAATCTTTTTTAACTTCTCTTATTTACATAGGAAAAATGTCATTCATAAATTTTCTTCTAATTTACACTCTTTGGTTACTAGTAAGCCTGAACAACATTAATAATATTATTGGAAATTTCTACTTCTTATATCATGAATCATTGTTCGTGATTTTCTTAGAATTTAGTTGTGCAAAGCAGAAATTACTAAAGCTCTTTTAAGCAATATATAAGGAATTATATGTGTGTGTATATACATATCTGTAGGACATTACATACTTATAAAATGAGTAGAAGACCTAGTAAAATGGACTGGAAACTGGACATGTATAATATAGTGGATGCTACTGGTCAAATGCCACATTTCCTTTACAAGTCCGTACACCATGTCCCAGTTGCTGTGAGTTGTAAGCTCACAGCTGCCTGTCTCTTTAGAATTTTCTTTGGCTGGATAACAACCTCATCCTGGAAGTTAGACCATCCTTCTTCCCAGAGCTAACAGCCAATAACCAACCTACACGAGATACAAAAAGCCAGACTCCTTGCCTCAAGGTGGTGTAATTGAGGCTCCAGAACTTCCTGCAAAGATAAAAGTCACCTTCAGCACAGGTTACATCTGTGCTTAGACTCCTCCTTCTCCCGTTCTCCTTCCTTAAGTAGTCTTTTCTTAAGAACATTCCTTCAACCAATCACCCAAATCCTCACCCAGCTTCTGCTTTTAGGGATCCTGAGAGAACACAATGACCCTGAGAATCACACTGCAAAGCTGGCTCACCAGGGAGGCTGGTGAAACAATTTGAAAACTGGGGAGTCAGGAAAGCTACTGTCCCAGTGTAGCTCAAGTTCCAACACACACGAGAATAGCATGTGCCCTGGACATCTTAATAAAGCTATGGAGTAGAAACTAGGGCCATCATGACGGCTGTTGCCAGAGAACCCATCACTTCCACAACTGAACTTGCCTGGATAAGCAGCAGGAACAGCAAAAGCCTGGCATGCATCCACCTTACTGGTCTCTTTTATTTTTTACTATACCATTCTCTTCATGAGATCTTGGGCCCCAACTGCTTAAGAGAGCCTGATTGAAGGTGGTCTCTGGCTTTGAGACAGGCTGCAAGGATGTTGGAGGATGTGAGTGGCTATGTGTGCCACATTCATGGGAAGTCCTGAGAGATGAGGCCAGCTGGACTTCCTGGGTCTAGTGGGGACTTGTGGAACTTTCCTGTCTTACAAGAGGATTGTAAAATGCACCAATCAGTGCTCTGCAAAATGCACCAATCAGCAGGATTCTAAAAGTAGCCAATGGCAGGAAGATTGAAAAAAGGGCACTCTGATAGGACAGAAATGGAACATAGGTGGGGACAATAAGGGAATAAAAGCTGGCCACTCCAGCCAGCGGTGCCAACCCGCTTGGGTCCCCTTCCATGTTGTGGAAGGTTTGTCCTTTCACTCCTCACGATAAACCTTGTTTGGGTCCATGCCATCTTTAAGAGCTGTAACACTCACCGCGAAAGACCGCAACTTCATTCTTGAAATCAGTAAGACCACGAACCCATCAGCAGGAACCAACTTTGGACATAGTCCCTTTTTTCATTTTCTATGACGGGTTCCTTTCCCTTCTCAATCCTTCCCATAATTCTCAGCTTGCTGTTTGTGTCTTAATATTGCTTTTGATGATTTGTGACATTAAAAAATTTTTTTTTTTTCTTTTTGAGAGCTAGCTCTATAACCCAGACTGGAGTGCAGTGGCACGATCTTGGCTCACTGAAATCTCCACCTACCTGCTTCAAGCAATTCTCCTGCCTCAGCCTCCAGAGTAGCTGGGACTACAGGTGCGCACCACCAAGCCCATCCAATTTTTAAAATATGTTTTGTAGAGATGAGGTTTTGCCATGTTGGCTGGGCCAGTCTCAAACTCCTGGCTTCAAGTGATCTGCCCATCTCGGCCTCCCAAAGTGTTGGGATTACAGGCATGAGCCACTACGTCTGGCCTAGAATATTTTTTGAATAACTACTTTTCCTTTATAGTTTATCTTTGGCATTACCTCTGGAATGGCTTTCTCTATAAAGGTTATTAACAAAAACATTTCCTATATTTTATTATTTTTCTTTTTTATTACATATATTAAATTATTTGAAATTTGGCATACACAGTGAGAGTAAAAATTCCGTTTAATATATGTTTCCAATATAAGCAGCTAAATACATAGCACAGAATGTTGAATAATTAATTATTTAAAGCCTAACTTGATCATAATCCTTTTTGATATTTTAAGATTTCTGTTAAGTGTCATTGCCTGCCTGTCTGTGCTATCACAAGTGCTGCATGGTTTAGATTTCTGATGCTGTAGAATGCATTAAAATAGTGGGCAGTATAGAGCAATTTAAGTCATTCCTTTTCAAAGTTTACCTCAATATTCTTTGCGATGAACTCAAGAATCACTTTGACAAATCCTATAACAAATCCTTTAGGGAATTTTAAGTTCAACTGCATAAAATTTATGAATTAAATTGAAAAACTTACACAATCCTGATACTTTTATTCGTGATTTTATTATTTATGAAGACTAAACTTGTTTTCATAATTTGTTTATTTGTTTATTATTTAGTGGCCAATTGTGGATATTTTCTTCATGCAAGTACCAAAACTGTTTTAGTTGTAAATTTTAATGGAGTAAATTATATTTCATTAATCTTTCTCTTTTAGATGGACTCCTGATATCTCCAGTTACTTTAGTATATGACTATTCTAGAAATAGGAAAATGTTTTTAATTTTTACTTATTTCTGTCTTATATTATTATTTATTTATTTTTATTTACATGGGAAAAGTATATGGGATGCTTCATGAATATGCCTGTCATCCTGGCAGTTTATGATCTGCTGTCTCTCCACATGAACATCTGAATTAGTTTGTCACTATCCACAAAATAACTTGTTGGGACCTTTACTGACATTGCACTGAATCTACAGATTAAGATGGAAAGTATTGGCATCTTGACAATATTATGTCCTCTTATCTGTGAACATGAAATATATCTCCATTTATTTAGTTATTTGGTTTCTCTTTTCAGTTTTGTATTATTACTCATATATATCTTGTATATATTTTATTAGGTGTATATCTAAGTATTTCATTTGGGAGAAAATTAATGTGAATGGTATTGTGTTTGTAATTGCAAGTTCCACGTATTCATTGCTGGTGTAAATAGGAAGGTGATTGACTTTTGTATATTAACCTTGTATCAGGCAACCTTGTAATAATCACTTACTAGTTTCAGGAGTTTTTTTGTTTTTTTTTTTTTTTTGATAATTCTTTCGGATTTACTATACAAATCACGTCATCTGTGAATAGTCTTATTCCTTGCTTCCCAATCTGATACCATATCTTTTTTGTGTGTTATCGTACTAGTTAAGACTTCCAGTATGATGTTGGATACAATGGTGAGGGAGGACATCTTCCCTGTTGCCTGGTCTTGGTGGTAAAGCTTCAAGTTAATCACCATTAGATATGATATTAGATATAGGTATTTTGAAGATATTCTTTGTCAAGTTAAGGTTGTTTTCTATTCCTAGTTTACTGAGTGTTTTGTCATGAACGTGAACATATATTGGTTTTTGTCAAACATTTTTTTCTATATTATAATCCTGTAATTTTTTCTTTAGTCTGTTGATGTTATTACATTAATTAATTTTCAATGTTGAACTAGCCTTGCGTACTTGGAATAAATCTCACTTGTCTTGGTGTATAATTATCTTCACACATCGTTGAATTTTATTTGCTAATATTTTCTTGGAAGTTTTTGCATCTAATTTCATGAAAAATATTATCTGTAGTCTTTTCTTGTAGTTTCCTTTGTCTATTTTTGGTAGTAGGGTAATGGTATCATATACTTATTTAGTGGGTATTCCCTCTGCTTCTTTCTACTGAAAGAGATTGTGGAGAATTAGTATAATTTCTTCCTTAAATGTTTGGTCTTTAACTAAATTATATCTGCAAAATCTTTTTGTCATGTAAAGTAACATATTCGCAGGTTCCAGAAATTAGGATGTTGACAAGCAAAAAATTCTACAAATAATTGTCAAAGAAAAAACTCTAAAGTATTTTGATAAATTTGTCATTTAAATCTTAGTATGAATGAAATTCACATCATTTTCTGAGCCAAGTTTTAACTGGAATTATGGGATATTACAGTCTATCCAGACAGGAGGAGGTGAAGTCTTTGATTGCAGATAACATGTTGCCAATGAAATCCATAGTAATATTCCAGAGTAATTTTGTAGTTAATTCTGCTCTTTGACAGGGTTCCCAAAATTTATTGACAGAGTCCCATTTATGTAAAATGGCACAGAGCTCGGTTTGGGAAAAAAAGGCAGGGGGGATTTAGAATTCTATGTAAGTGTGTATTCTGTCACAAAACATAAGAGTTCAGTCATGTTCTGTGGACACTGCTGGGGTTGAACATGTCATGGTTCTCCAGAAAGACTTGCTCCCTTAGACAAAAGAAGTTATTGGAGCTTCATCACCACCCCCCGCCCCAGCTGTTTGATAGAGTGATTTTCACACACATGATGATCAACTGACTCTGATCTGTTCTTACATTTTGGCTGCTGTGATTACATTTCCTAAACAGGCAGCTTTCCATTTGGTAGCCAGATTGAGAGGAGTGTCTCCCTATCTTAAACACCCTCTGGATGATTAACCCGTCTTCATTTCCTCCCTCCAAAGCTCAGGGGAAATCTGAAGGACACATGAGCCCTCAAAGCTTTTCCTTATTATGCCATGTCTTGCTACTTTTTTCCCACAACCTTGCTGCACGTGCTGAATATCAGGCAGATGTGCTCATTCTGCTGCCTGCTTATTTTCCTTGAAGTGGTTTGCACAGCAGATGTTCCAGTAAGTGTTCTTTCCTTCGTCCCTTTACAATTCTGCTAAAAAAAAAAATGCACTGTACATGTGCTATTGCCCTTCAGATTTTCAAAGAGAAAACTCTTCACAGCCTACTCTCCACCTCAGTGGAAATTGCCTGATTTTTTCCCCTTGGCACAGATGTAAGTTATTAGGAGACTGTCTCCCATCATGTTTTTTTTTTTTTTTTCAACGTTAGTCTCTACTTTCAGGTGCATTTCTCCACAGCCTGATTGCTGCGTAGTTCTTTCATCATTTAAGATTTTGTTGCTTCTTCTAACCGAGTAGTACAGCTAACAGAACAGTTTTATCATACCTGTCTCTTTCATCCCAGAAATTTTGTGGGTCCTGGAGACTGATCACCCAGCTATTTACAATGATATTACAAGGTCAGACGCCATCATAAAAGAAAAATGAAGCTTTAAATGTGCTTCTCTGTAAATTTTGTTAAAGTAAAATCTTCAATGATGTGGTATAGATTATCATATGCATGCATTTTATAAACCTAATACACTGTTTTAATAATGTCAAATCCATTAAATGTTAAGTTATTGAGATGCATTTACTTGTTCATTCTACCAATATGTCATGAGCACCTAATACATGGCAGCTTTGTGCTAGTCATGGAGGGCAGACACCATCATGTCTTATTCATCTGTGTCAGCAGAGCCTAACGCCTGGACCAACATTTGTAAATGTTCATTAAATGTTTGTGGAATGTCCTTAGAGGACCAATGCAGAAGCTAAAGAAAATAATCTCATATTGTCATTGAAGGGCAATATATTATGGCGGTAAACATTATGACTTCCAGATTCAGACAAACCTGAGATTACATTCAGACTCTGACACTCAGTGGCTGCATACTCATGGGGGAAATTATTTAACATTTCTGAGCCTCAATTTTCTCATCTATTAATTTTTTGTAAGCTCAAATAGGACAGTGGGGCAATGTCAGTAAAATCTTTCTGATAGAACTTGTCACAGAGAGTGTCTGGCATATGTTTTAGCTATCAAGTGGTTAGTTTTATTATCATTCTCTTGTCTGGCATGAGTTTAAAGTGCTGGGGGACAGAAGAGGCAGACTGCTGTAGCACAAGGAAGAAACAATTGCACATGCTTCCCAAGCAATGTAAAAATTCAGAAAACAACCCTCAGAAAACAATTACTCCTTGCAAAATGTGGGCGAAGTTTTTAAACTGAAGAATCAAAGAACATCAAAGATGTAACATTCATGTCAAGCATCCGTTATCTTAGGCAGGCGTGTGTTAATTAAGACACTGCGGAATAACCACCAACCAACCAAAGCCTTCACTCATATGGGTGTTCTCCTGTGCAATGCAACCTGGCCTTCGTTGAGGCCGTTTGCAGAAACCTCTATAACTGTGGCTGGGTTACTGTATTTAGGGTCAGGATTAGTATTGAGGTTGGGTTTCAGCCATGTTTTAATTAAATCTCTCACCTCATAAGATACTGAGTAGAGACAAGCAGTGGCTACTCTTACTGTGAGGGCAGAGGTAGCCAATTAACTCAAATGGACACATCAGACTCTCTTTCTCGAATGTACCCAATCACCCAGCTAAACAATGAATAATGTTTTAGTGGTCCCCCATTTACCTCACATATTGCACAAAACACGTGTTTATTGTTTTTCTGAAGTTCAGATTTCACTGGGCATCCTATTTTTGTGTCTTTTTGTTTTGCTTTTTGCTAAAACCAGCAACCCTAGATGAGAGGAATTTTAGGAATTTAGGCTTTTTCCTTCTAACCAATTGATATGATTTGGAGGTTTATCCTCTTCAAATTGCATGTTGAAATGTGATTGTCATTGTCCTAGGTGGGACCTGGTGGGAGATGATTGGATCATGGGAACAGATCCCTCATGAATGATTTAGCACCATCCCCTTAGTGATAAGTGACTTCTCACTGTGAGTTCACATGCAATCTGGTTATTTAAAAGAGTGGGGCACTTCCTCCTCCTCTCTCTCTCTCGCTCCCCTCTTGCCATGTGATGCACCTGATCCCCCTTCACCTTCTGCCATGATTGGAAGCTTCCTGAGGTCCTCACCAGGAGCAGATGCTGGAGCCATGCTTGTACAGCCTGCAGGACCATAAGCCAATTAAACCTCTTTTCTTTCTAAATTACCCAGCCTCAGGTATTTATTTTTTTAATTTTTTTTTTCTCAGAGATCCTTGTTCTGAAGGGATTTCTTTATAGCAATGTAGAAATGGCCTAACATGTCAATGTAAAAGGCGTTGATAAATTCCCTTTCAAGCCTTGTTTATTAGCAGAAAACAAGGACCTGGATCAGTGTGGCCTGAAAAACCCCTCATGAAAGTTATTTGGTTCATTCGAAAATGTTAAAAAGAAAATTACTGAGATAACTCTGGTGCACACAAATGGTAGAACACTAGTGGGCATGCAAATAAATGAGTTAATATTTTAAACTGTATTATCTCCATTAACCTTCAAAAAACCCTATGAGATAAATAAAATTGTTATTCCTGTTTTATATATGAGAAAATTGAGGTAGGAATATTTTAAATCACTTGAATGCCCCAGAGCTGACATTCAAGCTAAAGTTTTACTCTTTGCCATATATATGCATAACCACCATGATATTGTCTTCAATTAGTATAACTTAAGATATAAGAATCATATTCAAAGACAAGAAATCACACCTCTTCTCTCTCATGTCAAAAAAGATGCTCGTCTGAATTATCTAAGCTCATTAGCCAATACGAAACAGATGACAATATATCCCAAATATTATAACAAACTTACTAGAAAATGCTCCAAATTGGCCTTCAATATGTCAGAAAACCTTTTATTTCCACAGGCGAATTAAAATTGTAACATATGTTCAAATAACTCTTTACACGTATTTTTTCTTATACCGCCAATTTCCATGCAGAGGGCCCGTAATCCGTCTTGTTGGCACTGTATCTAATAGAACCATTGTTGCTCCTCCAATAGCAAGTGATCATTCTAACATCAAATCACATGTCTCCCTCATTTCTCAGGTTCCAGTGAATCAACAAAACATACATCATATGTAAATATCAGAGTGTTAGCCCTGTGCTTGAAGGAATTCTAAAATATGATTCTAGGAACCAAATCTAAGAGTTCATTTCAAAACTGCTCTCTTGAGGATATAGTATTCATTATTCTGATCATTTTTCTTATTTAAAAGTCCTCATATCCCCCTTTGACTTCTTTCTTTCTGGTATTTCAGTGCTGGATTTAGTGTGAGCTCCTGTCTAAGAGGTACATTCCTAATTCCTTTATTGTCAGAGATTCCTCCTTAATTTGAATAGACAACATCCCTGACTCAATATTCTTGCTCAGAAAAGATGCCAACGCTTTAGTGTCCCAGTGCTATTTCTGATTGGCCTTCCTCAAGCTGTGACCTTTAATCAAGTGCTTTTCTGAAAACTATGCCTATCCGGGGCTTTGGGAATTTGCTACTCCAAAGTCAGTGCAAGTATATTATTCTGATGTTATTTTTCTACTTTAGTGTATGCCTCTACTTTTTCTGGGTTCACATGGCAATCACTCACCCTAAAAGGAAAAGAGGACTTTGAATTCTACACATAGTGCCACACACTGGTGCCTAGACCCTTGGTCTTAGTCCATTCAGGCTGCTCTAACACAATATTGTATCCTGAGTAGCTCATAAACAACAGATATTTATTTTTCACAGTTCTTGAGACTGGAAAGCCCAGATTAAGATGCCAACAGATTCAGTGTTAGGTGAACGACTGCTTCCTCACAGACAGCTGTATTCTCCCTCTAACCTCACGGGGGAGAAGCAGTGAGGAAGCTCTCTAGTATCTCTTTTAGAAGCCCACTATTCCCATATGAGGCTCCAGCCTCATGACTTAATCACTTTCTAAAATGTTCCACTTCTAATACCATCAGCTTGGGGGTCAGAATTTCAGCATATCAATTTTGGGAGAAACAAACATTTTCAGACCATAGCACTCTCCAAGTCAAATCCTTCCACTGAAATTCTGCAGGTAATGTGACTCCATTCCTAGAAATAAAGCCCTTCCTCCATCAAGGCTTTTCTTTCCATATAGGATTTTGCTTGTATGGGATCAGCTGCATTGCAGGTTGAGACTGTATCCTAAAATTAAATCCTCTTCCTGCCTAGACAAGGTTCTATCTTCTAATTTATTCTGTTCCTTATGAGACTGTATCAGTAAGAAATGCAGTTGGTTGCAATAACAGTTTCAATTCTAAGATAGCCTTTCTCAACCTTAAAACAAATCTCATTTTCATCAAAGCAAGTCCCTTTTAGTAACCTGTAGGATACTTCTCAAGGGAAGTGCCATATCAGCAGACTGAAATGTTACTGCCACTTGTTCAGGCAGAGCTTAGCCCCCCATTTCCCAGTCCGTTGCCTATATTCTTGATCTGCTGAGCCAGGAAGACCACACTTTATTTTACACATATTTTATTGCAAGCTGAGCCATGAAGACCACATTTTATTACAACTGAAGCAGAAAATATAATTAATTATAATATTATGACGTTATACTTTAATACTATTAATGTCAAACTATGGAATCAGGGCATCTTGAAAAAGTATTGTGGAATAAGAAGAATTTTTGATATTTTTTGGTAAAAATGATAGATGAAACTCTCAGATCAACTTTTAGTCCCTCCTGAAACCCAAGATAATATCAGTAAAGGATTATTTTTTAAAGGCATAATCTCATAAAGAAAAAAGAAGGAAGAGAATTAACAGTAACATTTTAAATCTAAAAGTAAAGAGGTGAATTGTAACTGACTTATCATATAGAACCAAAGTGGAAAAAGCTGAGAAATTATAGAACACCTCTGAAATTAGCAGCAGCAGGTCTTCAAGAAGTCACGGTAAAGATAAGGCTAAAAACAGAAGGGTTCCAATCTAGAGCAAAACCGGAACAAGATATGAGGGCAGGTAATGGAAATTGGGTATTATAAATATGGAGTACCCTGACAAGAAAAAATTCTTACCCCAACTTTGTGCAGCTGGGGACTGCCCCTTCCTATCCCAGGCAGAGCAAACTAGAGAATGATTTAGAAAGTACGATTGATAAAGGTATAGGTACATCAAAGCAGGGAATTAAATGAGCATATGCCACATGGTGAGACAACCAGCCCTCTTGTACTACCACTTCCGTGATATTCTGAGCCAGGTCTACACCCTTCTGGTGGAATATGGAAAATGTCCTCTCTGTGGAATCTGACTGGCTCCAGAAGAAAGACCTAAGGAAATTGATATCAGAGAGGCCTTAATTAAACAGCCGAAAGAGATGATCTTTCAAAGAAACTCACATCCCAACCCATATCTATAAAGCTGCAATGAACTTTCTAAACAGAAACAAAACGATCAAGTATTTGCAAGCCTAAGAGGACAACCTCTAACATGAAACTTAGAGGCCGGCACAGACAAAAAGGAAGTAGAAAATTGGAGCAAACCATGAAAAGGATAAATAATTTCTAAGTATATTCTGATATGAATGTATATTTATAGATACATATAAAATACATCTCTATCTCTATATATCTATATATAATACATACTTTCTATGTATCTATCATCTATCGATATAACTAAATGTATAGAATGTTTTTATAAAACATTCTTAATATTTAAATATTTTAAATAAAATATCTTTTTTTGGATCAAATGAGAAATGAATGTAAAGGTTTGAGTATGGTATTTGTCACATATGAGATACTCAGTATTGGTGGCTATTATTATTATAACTATTGTTGTAGCAGAAGGAAAGTTAATTAACCAGCAAAAAAAAAAAAAAATCCATACTGTCTACATGTATGTGTTTATTTCTGACCACAGATGAGCGATCATGGACTTTCTGAAAAGAATGGAGGTGCATTCTGAGACCAGGAGTGGCCTCACTCAGTGTTATCCTTCCATTGTTCAATGAACGCTGTTAGACCGAATTCATAGATTTTAAAAGCAGAAAAGATTGGAGTACACAATGAGTATATGCACAGGGTCTAAAGAACACAAATAGAGAGTGCAGGAAGACCATCACACTGCCAAGAGCCTCAATTTGTCCTCAGTGACCCAGCTTTTCCTCTGCACCCGTCGTCAGGGTCCGGTGGACTTATCGAAGTGTGTTTTCACATGACAGTCAGTTCCTCACTGGAGTCCTCTGTTCCACCAGGCCTTCCTCAGGGGCTCTGAAGCACAGTGGCAAGGTAAACTGAATTAGATGATACCACAACAGTTTTAATCAGAATTGAGGACAAAAAAAACCCCCACAGAAATAAGAAATAAAACTCAAAGGAAATGTCCCAATGCAACAGATTCAGAAATCACAACCTAAAGCACAGCTATAGCTGCAGCTAAATGAATTCTCCTTGAGTTGAGGTGATTTTTTTTTTTCCCCCTGCTGGCATTGTTATCAGGTTTGGCTGACCCTGCACTTATTCCATGCTGTTTTGGTGCATTAGCCTGCTGCTACTGTCTCCTACACACCAGAGGTAGCAGCCTTTGAGAAGTAAAACTACTTGACACAATTTGATAAAACAAAGCAAACTGCTCCCTTTCTCAATGTTTCAGGACATGAAACCAGGCAGGTTTAACACAAGCTGGTCCATTCAATTATGTATCTTCTTTCATACTCTCTCTATCCATATTGTAAAAGACATATGTATATATCACTCACAAACAGTGACATAAATAAATTCATATCAATAAAAGTATGCATTTATATGCCTTTAAACACAGGAAAGCATCCCTATTACAGAATACAGTCAAACAGATATAAGTTCTTTTTCATGGGAAAAAAATAGGATTAGTAGGTGGATGTTTAACATTTCAAACACAAGCAAGAAGGGTGTTTTCCTCCCCAAATAGCTGTGTCCACACTAAAATTTGCTGTTTTGTTAAATGGTAAGATTTTCATCACAGCAGGCGAAGACAGAAATATTATGGAGGAAAATAGTACATTAGAAGAAAGTTTAGACACTATATTCTTTTTCCATTCTAGGAGTTCCTTATTTTGTAAATATACTCCAATTTGAGAAATAAAAGCCACATTGTAATTTCAAATGGGATTGATACTTACGTGAGGACACCATCTTCAGTACTTTTGTAATTTGTTTGCAAGTCGCATTGTGTGTTAAACTTATGTAGTTCCTTTTTTCACTATTCCATGTAGCAAATGTGGTGCTATATTTCGGAATTCCAAAAACAAGCTTATTTTCTCTAGATTGCCAGCTCAGTCTTCCCCAAGGCACTGATTTGATCTTGTTACCTCCCGAAATTAAAGTAATCATTGCAAATTCCTTAGCCACGTCCAGCCATGTCTACTCCTCTCCCTAATCCCCATTTGCAGTCTCTTTATCTTACTGTGCCACCGTATATTTTAACCAGTGAGCTAGGTATTTTATATAGATTATCATAATATGAAGTTTTACATCGTAGACATTATAATCTTAAATTTTGCCTCAGATTGGCCCAAATTTTTGTGTGTACTATAATGTCTCTCTCTTATAGTTAACAATTTATAAAACATACTGACAATGTTCGAGTTTTCTACTTTTATATGGTTAGTCCATAGGGTGGGATATTACAAGTAAAAGAAAAATGTTTATAGAAAATCACAGTTATCTCAATTATTGGCAACCGTTTAATATAATAGATGCTCATTCAGAAATGAAAAGGAAAAGTCACAGAATATTATAAAGGCTATTAGGGATCTGATCCCAAATGATGTCATCTACAGCCACATGGCAGCTATAGTAATGATAAAGACTTCAAATATCTCTGCTAGGCATTTACACGTCACACAGCATCCCAGAACCAAGCCACTCAAGGTATTATATTAATGGACAAGTGCAATTCAGTGTTAAGATAAAGCTAGACCTGTTGAGGCTAATGGAGTATTTTCAGGAATAAACCTGCAAATGCCTTGGTCATTCATCTTTGCTTTGCTCCAGGGTCTACACAGAGAGATAGAAAAACAACCAGGCCGCAGGCCCAGATGCATTCTACAGTTGTGCCCATTAACTCTTGGAGAGAACACAGACACGCCACCTAATGATAGCAATTTCCAGTCAATCTAGCAAAAGTCATGACCTGTTCTGGGTTTCCTGGAGGTTATAAGAACATTGACTAATTTACTGAGCCACTATAATAAGATAACCAGATGGAGAAGCTAATGGGCTGAGACAACAACTGTTAAACATTATTTGCTAACATCAGTATAGCAAAACCAGAGAGTAGAGCATATTATAGGCCAGTATGTACCTTTTAATTAAAATAATACTGTTTTCAGCATTATTTTAATATCGGAATTAGGCAGCATGGATTCTGAATACCAGCCTTATCTTTGGTTTTTGAATATGTGTGCTTTTCTTTTCTTTTCTTTTCTTTTTTTTTTTTGCATCTTTTGGAATAACTGCATTAGCAAAGTCAGACAACCTGAATATCACAGCATCTTGATCCAGGCGCTTGAATAATCTATTTAATTGCTTGTTTGATGCTATCAAAATAATATTTAAAAGAAAATATAGCAATAGTCACAAAAGTGAAAAAAAACCTTAAAATTGAAAATAATATCTTTAAGGATCATTTGGTATAATCTCTACATTGTATACTTGAATACCTTTTATGAATTTTTCTATACATCATGGAAGTGTAAACTATCCCATTCTAGTTTCTGTGTTAATTATTGTCCTTCTCAACTGCTTATGATAGCCACAGTAAGTCATTGCTTTAAGCCAATCCATTTTAGTGGCCCAACACTCCTCTACCCCCAATTCTATTATGTCATTACAGTCTCGAAAACATGTTCTTAGAACTCAGAGTCTGATAAAAAGCTACTGGCCACATATTTATTGGGTTTATGGGGCTTTCTTGAAAGTATCTTTCCACTTCCCTCCTTTGGTAGGTTGTGTGTGTGTGTATGTGTGTGTGTGTGTGTGTGTGTCACCAGGCTGGAGTGCAGTGGCGTGATCTCGGCTCACTGCAACCTCTGCCTCCCAGGTTCAAACGATTCTCGTGCCTCAGCCTCCTAAGTAGCTGGGACTACAGGCGCGTGCCACCACGCCCAGCTAATTTTTATATTTTTAGTACACACGGGGTTTCACTATGTTGGCCAGGATAGAGGATAGTCTCGATCTCTTGACCTCGTGATCCGCCCGCCTCGGCCTCCCAAAGTTCTGGGATTACAGGCGTGAGCCACTGCAACCGGGCCCGTAGAGTATTTTTTGTTAAGTCTTTACCTATGAACTTGTTTGGAAATTTTTATTTGAACAAATAAAACATGTTATCCCAATTTTCCATTTGCTGATTTATTCATCCTGGATGATTTTTCCTCCATGTAATCCATTCACACTTATTTTTTATTCACCCTGTCTCTGCTCTTACTTTCTCTAGCCCAGAATTATCCCTTCCTTTCTTCCTTGTTGTGTCTTTCTCTTTTCTTAATTTTTCTTTGTATTCTTAATTTATTATGCTGTCATTCTTATTTTAGCATTTCTACATGTTTTGAGTCAGAGTGTTGATTTTAATTTTACTTGTCCGGTTGTGGGCTTTGAAAGGCATACACACAAGCACAAACAGCTGCAAAATCAATTAAAATAAACAAACACAAGCCATCTTTATTCCTTCCAATCCTCCCCCTTCCCAGAGGTGGATAGAAACTGGTAATTCCATGGCCAGTGTGAATTAACTAAAAATTTAGCCAATTAAATAGTATTCTTAAGAATGAACTTATATTTGAAGAAAAGTGATTTTTGAGATTTGTCACAAATTCACTATTTTTTTTTTGTTCATTCATTCAGTGTGGGAGATAATATTCCACTACAGGTAGTTTAAACAAAAAACTGTATCTACCTCTTGTGTGTGATCTATGATGCCACTACTTCCTAAGATTTCTAAAATACTCACTTTCTAAGGTTCTGGACCCTGAAGCATTCAGTCTCCTTAAGAAAACTGTCATTTATTTACCAACTCCTAAGTCACTTTGCAGTCACTGACTTGAAATCTTCATCTCCATTCTCAGTTCTGCTGGCCATTTGTTAACTTTCTGACTTTGAGAGATGGAGAGATACTAATCCTCTCTACAACAAACAATTTTATCTGAAAATGCAGAAAGTAAGAGCCTTTACTTCACAGGCTTATTAAACACCTAAATGATTTTTTTAAATTTGCATACTTTAGGACTGGTTTTTTTGTGCTATGGGTTTTGACAAATGTGCAGTGTCACTTTTCCACCATTATAAGTGCACTTCTATGCAAGTGCAAGAGTTTCACAGCCCTAAAAAATTCCCTATTCTTCACCGATTTAACTATCTCGACCCTATCCACAAACCCCTGGCAACTATAAATCTTTATACTATCACCATGGTTTTGCGTTTTTTAGAATGTATACATTGTGTATGTACAAGTGTCATATAATACATTATCTCTTCATAATGTATTTTTTCACTAAGCGATATAAGTTTTAAGATTCATGTGTCTTTTTCATAGCTGCATCACTTATTTCTTTTTATCACTGAATAACATTCCATTGCATGGATGTATCCCAGTTTGTTTACTCATTCACCTGTTACAGGACATCTTGGTTGATTGGTGATAATGAAGTTGCTATAAACATGCACATACAGATTTTCATGAAGAGACACGTTTTCAGATCAGTTGGTTGGTACTTAGGAGCACATTGGCTTGATTGTATGATAAGACTATATTTAGTTTTGTGAAAAACAGCCAAAAGGATTTCTAGAGAAGCTGTAGCCTTTTTCTTTCCAAGCAGCAATGAATGACAGTTCGTCTGTATCCTCATCAGTAATTAGAATGATCAGGTTTTTGGATTTTAATCATTCCAATAAGTGTGTAGTGGCATCTCATTGTTGTTTTAATTGCCAATTCCCTTATATATGTGTGTATAAAAAAGCATATTTAATATGCCTAATATAATATTAAACATATTTTCATATTCCTATTTGCTGTCTATATTCTTTAGTGGGGTGTCTGTGGAGATTTTTTCCCAATTTTTAGTTCGGTTGTTGGTTTTCTGATTTAACTTTCAAGGGCTCTTTTTAAAGTTTTTAAAGTTCTTTGGATATTATGAATATAAGTTATTTATCAGATAAATGTTTTGCAGCTATTTTCTACCAGTATGTGACTTCTCTTTTCATTCTCTTAGCTGTGTCTTTTGCAGAACAGACAATTTTAATGAAATCCAACCAACCATTTTTTTTTTGTGGATCACATTTGGTATTTTGTTTAAAATTTATCACCAAACCCAAGTTCATCTAGATTTTCTTCTATAATTTCTTCTAGAAATTTTACAGTTTTGCATGTGACATTTAGGTCTATGTTCAATTTGGAGTTAATTTTTGTAAAATGTATCAAATCAAATCAGCTTCTAGATTCTTTGTCTCTTTCCTTTCTTTTTTTTCTTTTTTTTTTGGCATGTGGACATGGAATTTTTCCAGTATCTTTTGTTAAAAACAGTATTCTTTCTCTATTTTCTTTTTCTCCTTTTTGAAAATAGTTTGACTATATTTGCATGGGTCTATTTCTGAACTCTCTATTCTGTCCCATGATTCTAATCAATATGCACATTATTTTGCCAATATCACTCTGTACTAATTATTGTAGTTTTCTAGTAAGTCTTGAAATTGAGTAGTCTGGATATTCCAGCTTTGTTCTTTTTCAGCATTTTGTTGGCTGTTTAGGTTTTTTAACTTTCAAAATATATATATATTCAAAACATATACCATTTGTGTGTAAAAATGTAAATTGTATTGTTTTAAATTTCAAATTCCAATTGTTCATTGCTAGTATATAAGGAAGCAATTAATTTTTGTACATTAACCTTGTGTCTTGAAAGTTTGCTGTATTCACCTATTAGTTCTAGTAGTTTTTGTTGCTATTGATTCTTTGGGGTTTTCTTTATAGCAATCAAATGATCTGTGAATAAAGATGGTGATAATTCTTCCTTCCCTATCTGTATAATTTCTGTTTTTATCTTGTCTTATTGTACTGTTTAAGACTCCCGGAACACCATTGAATAGGAGTGATGAGAAAGAGTGTATTTGGTTTGTCCTTGATCCTAGTGGGTAACATTTTTTTACTTTAGCTGATGGAGAGTTATTCTTATATGCTAAACAAACACTAAAATTAGGTAAAAAACAAAAACCCAAACCTGTCACTTATAAGAGGTAAACTTAAAAATAAAACTTTAGAGATATTAAAATAAAAGAATGACTTTTAAAGATCAGTATTAGGTTATTAAAGGAGGCCCTCACACCCTTCTAAACACAAAGTGGCACTATCTTGCAGAGACTAGCTGTTTCCTCTACTGCCTCTCTGGGATCCTGTGTTCACTCTGAAAACAGAAGAAAAAATCCAACTACGCAAGGATCAAAAGCTGCCTTCAAGTTTCAAAAAATTATTTGCTTTCTGAGCTTTCATTATGCCCTGGCCTATGAGAAAATTTTTTGAAAGCTTAATGAGAATTTCTGTTGGAATAAGTGAGTCATAGTAAAGAAGCAGATATTATTAAAATATCCTACATTTAAAAAAGAAAAGCAAGCCACGTACATTTCTTTCATAAGTAAATTTCCAGTAATTTTATTCCTGTCACTATTTATGAAATCATGGTTTATTCATTAGAAAAGCCTTAAAAAGAGTCATTTATTATGTTTAGGCTAAAATGCCTACATTATAAAAACTTATTCCTCCTTTCTCAATTTTGCATTACTTGTTGAAGATAAGGAAGTACAATATTTAAAAGAAACATTATTAATTAAATATCATTTGGTGTAAATGACTGTACTAAGCATTTTATTATTAACACTAAATATGGGGACTGGGACTGCTTTTCAACCAGTTTGTTTTGAAAGACTAATGTCCTAATGTTCCTTTGTATGGGTGAAACAGATATAATTTGTTTTCTTAATTTTAAGTTTCTGGTTGTACTGAAAAAACGCTGAATTATTTCCTGTTTTAAAGACTGTTTGAGAAAAGATTAACTAGAATTTTGAAAAAGATTAAGTAAATCAAAACTATTAATAAGAATAATTTATTTCTGTGTCTCTCAGTGCCTTATACATATGCATAAATTAATTGATTCATATGACTCTGATGAACAACTTTTTATCCAGTTTTTGGTGGTTTCTAATATTTGTTTAGCAAGGTGGAATTAAATTGGCTTATATTATAAAAGAGCCAGACTTGGAATAAGCTTAAATGCTATCTCACAGCCCCCTTCCTAGCTTCTAATTAAGTTAGCCATAGATGTGGGAGAAGGGGCTACAACAACACTATGAAGTAAGAGCAGCAGGCATCCCAATTTCAACTTCCAAGAAGAAAGAAGTGGCAGTCAAGATAAAACTGATAAATTTGTATCAGGGTGGTAATAACCAGAAAGACATGTTCTGAATCTTTTCATGAAACAAGGTAGGGGGCATCATTTGTTACTCTCCTGACCATCTTCCCTCAGTCTAACAAATACAGGGTTTGTGTCATCTCAAAAAATAGGCAGCTGCCTTTCTGTTTTGTTTTTAAATTATTTTTCATTTTCTTTTTTTCTTTCTTTCTTTCTTTTTTTTTTTTTTTGTAAGACAGGCTCTCACTGTTGCCCACACTAGATGCAGTGGCACAATCACTGCTCACTGCAGAGTCAACCTCCTGGGCTCAAGCGATCTTCTCACTTCAGCCTCCCAAGTAGCTGGGACCACAAACACATCACCACACCTGGCTAATTTTTTATTATTATTATTATTATTATTATTGGTAGTGACAGGATCTCTCTATGTTGCCCACGCTGGTCTCAAACTACTGGGCCCAATAAATCCTCTAAACCTTGGCCTTCTAAAGTGCTGGGATTATAAATGTGAGCCACTGTGCCCAGACTGTTTTGTTTTGTTTTTATTCTTTTGCCCAGATATTTTGTAATGAATAGATCAGAGTATTAGTCCTATGTGTCTAGGACCTTAATCCTGCTTTCCCTCAACTACCCACAAACCAGGAGGAATATTAAAGAGAAAACACTGCGTTGGACACGACCAGGGTTGAGTTGAGTGTATATATATATATATATATATATATAATAAAACCAATGTTTGGTCTATGAGATAACAGTACAGTAGACTGGATAGAAATAAAAATGTCTCCTTTAGCAATGCATCTTAGTACTATGATTGTTAATAAACTAAATTTGTTTAGGATATAAGAAAATTAGGTAGCAGGTAGAAAAAATATTTGATTTGTTTTCAGTGAGTACATATAATGCAGCTATAAATGTGTTTGAAGTCAGTATTTGAATATTTAGTTGTGCGTGTCAACCTGAGATTTCCTATAATAAATCCAGTCAGTGAGACAAATAACAAAACACTGATCTTGTCTGTAGGATAAAATCATGAGAGAAGCTCATGAGGGCAATGTCTTCAAAACAATTTAAGAATTATCGTGGTTCAGATAAAAAATATGACTAGCTTTTCTTGCAACATGGCAAAGATGATTACAAAGTTTATTCTGAAAAATAAGTGCCATAGTCTTGTGGTTCTCAAAGGGTGACTCCCCAAAACAGCAATATCAGCATCACTTGGAACTTGTTAGAAATACAAGTTCTCAGTGCTTACACCAGACTTTCCGAATCAGAAATTATGTTGATTCAGAATCAGAAAATATGTTGAAGCCTCGTATTCACAGGATTAATAAGCCCTTCAGGGGATTCTGATATATATTCAATTTGTTTTAATACATATTCAGTATGATTTAGATTATCTAATATATTAGGAGTAAAGAAGTATATCAGAGGCGTTATACTTCCGTATTTAGACACAGATGTGTCTGTATATGTGTGTGGTCAGCCACTCTAACGGAGATAACATGGAAACGGTACTGGAATAGAAAGACAGTCATAGAAAGGGTGAGAAAGTCCGGGAAAAGACTCACGAACATAGACAAAATGAAGTTGAACTCTCACATAACACCATATACAAAAACCAACTCAAAATGGACCAAAGTCTAAACTTAAGTCCTAAAACTATAAAACTCTTAGGCAGAAATATAAGGGGAAGTTTTATGACATTGGATTTGGCAATGATTTTTTTGTGTATAACAACAAAAGCACAGATAACAATTATAATAAAAAATAGATAAACTAGACTACATCTAAATTAAAAACTTTGCATCGAAGGACAGAATCAACAGAGTAAAAACACATTATGCACTAATATGGTTTGGCTCTGTCCCCACCCAAAATCTCATCTTGAATTTTAATCCTTACGTGTTAGGGGAGGACCTTGTGAAAGGTGATTAGGTCATGGGGGCAGTTCCCCCATGCTGTTCTTGTGATAGTGAGTGAGTTCTCAGAAGATCTGATGGTTTTATAAGGGGCTTTTCCCCCGTTCACTCTGCACTTCTCTCTCCTGCTGCCATGTGAAGAAGGACATGTTTGCTCCCCCTTCCACCATGATTGTAAGCTTTCTGAGACCTCCCCAGCCATGCAGAACTGTGAGTCACTTAAACCTCTTTCCTTTATAAATTACCCTGTCTTGGGCAGTTGTTTATAGCCATGTGAGAAGGGATTAATAGACACACAATGGGTGAAAATACTTGCAATCATATATCTGATGAGTGATTATTATTCAGAATATATAAACAGCTCCTCCAATTAAACAGCAAAAAGATTAAAATATGGTTAAAAAATGAGCAAGTAACTTAAATACATATTTTTCCAAAGAAATTACAAGTTACCAATAAGCACATGAAAAGATAGCTAAACATCACTAATCATTAGGGAGATTCAAATCAAAATCAGATACTACCTTACATCCATTAGAATGACTACTATCAAAAATCAACAGAAAATAACAAGTGTTGATGATGATGTGAAGATATTGGGACTCTCAGACACTGCTGGTGAGAATATAAAATGATGCAGCTGGTATGAAAAATAATATGACAGTTCTCAAAAAACTAAAAGTAGAATTATATGTTCTAGCAATTTCCTCTTCTGGGTATATATTCAGAAGAATTAAAATCAGGGACTCAAAGAAGACATTTATATGCTCATGTTCACAACAGCCTTATTTTCAGTAGAGAAAAGGGGAAAGCAACCCAAGTTTTATTGATGGATGAATAGATAAACCAAAAGTGATACATATCTACAATGGACTATTATTCAGCCTGAAAGAAGAAGGAAATTCTGACACATGATACAACACGGATGAACCCTGAGAACAGCATACTAAGTGAAATAAACCAATCAAAAAAGCACAAATAGTGTACGATTCTGCATATATGAAATTCCTCTCTAAAGTAGTCAAATTCATAGTGATAGAAAGTAGAAGGGTGGTTGCCAAGGGCTGCAAAGAGGAGTAATGAGGAATTCTTGTTTCACATGTATGGGGTTTCAGCTTTATAAAGTGAAATGTTCTGTGGATGGATGGCGGGGATGGTAGCACAACACTATGAATGTACCTAATGCCACTGAATTGCCCATTTAAAAATGATTAAGATGGTAAAATTTATGTTATGTGTGTTTTATTATAACTTTAAAAATAATATAAATAAAGGCCGGGTGCGGTGTCTCACACCTGTAATCCCAGCATTTTGGGAGGCTGAGGTGGGCAGATCATGAGGTCAAGAGATCAAGACCATCCTGGCCAACATGGTGAAACCCCTTCTGTACTATAAATACAAAAATTAACTGGGCATGGCGGTGAGTACCTGTAGTCCCAGCTGCTTGGGAGGCTGAAGCAGGAGAATCACTTGAACCCGGGAGGCAGACGTTGCAGTGAGCCAAGATCCAGCCTCTGCACTCCAGCCTGGCAACAGAGTGAGACTCTGTCTCAAAAAATAATAATAATAAAAAATAATAATAATAACAATACAAATAATATAGAAAAATAGTATTGAATAAAGGTGGCAATGTAAATAAGTAAATATTATTTCCACATGGTATTGAAAAAACTGGCTTTCCATTTGTGAAAACAAAGTTACATCTGCAATTCAAACTAACACATTAAATTCTAGATAAATTAGAGTTAATTAAAAAAACTGTAAAAATGTTAGCAGAAAAGCTTATGACTAGGTTATTCAAAGCCTAATAACAGTATAAACTAAAAGGGAAAAAAGAATGAGTCATGAGAGAGCAAATAACATTTTATTTTTAATTTAGAAGAGAAATGCCCTTCCCACAGAAGTCCGAGTATTTTGATGTGACTTTCCTCAACATGTTAAGACACCAGCCCTTGATCTGCAATGACTCTCCTAAGGAGTCAGAACCCCAGTTCCATGGAAAACTTCCTCTAAATTTCTAGGATCTGATAATTCCAACCTCAGTCCTACCAGTGGAAACAACTTCCTGCAATTACCATCTCTGCTAACTCAGTACCTCCTTCACCTATTTTTTTCATTGTTTAAATATCTGTTTTACCAATTCCCTATATGAAGTTCTCTGTTAAAATACTTAGTGGGGTTTTTCTGATGGATACAAATTTTGAATACTTAAAAAATACGTATAAGGCACTTCATAATAATTTTATATTATAAATTAAATGAAAAAGACTATGTACATTAAATCTCAAAACTGTATAAGGGGAAGAGATAAATGTTTGTTAAGCAAGAAAAGTCCTTCTGTAGTTGCCATCTCATGTGCCTCAGGGCTTAGAACGTGTTCTGCAACATCATATTACTTGGATTAATAAGCATGCATTGTTCAGAAATCTTATAAACCTGGGATCAACAAAAAGACAAGAAAGCAAGAATTTCACAAAGCAAGCATTTTCTCCAGAGAGAAGCATGATAAGGCCTGGACATTCTGTGGGATATGCATTATGAGTTTGCAATCCAGGGTAGATCTCCACATCAATGTTTCTCTTCCTTTTTAAGGATCATCATGAAAACAGCTGAGTCAATGGGGGCAACACAGGTTACTGGAATGTCAGGCAGACATGCCTAGAAACTGTTCTATAAAGATTGTCTGAGAAAGGCAGCTTTGCAGCACCTAGAGACTCTGGAACTCTTGGGAATTTGTCCACCCTCCTACTGTGTCCAGAATTGGTGGGTTATTG
Source organism: Pan paniscus (assembly GCF_029289425.2). NCBI lineage: Eukaryota > Metazoa > Chordata > Mammalia > Primates > Hominidae > Pan > Pan paniscus. Next base: position 49,667,094 of record NC_073261.2, on the reverse strand, counting down.
GCCTCACTTCAAGAATGAAGCCGTGGAGCCCCGCAGTGAGTGTTACAGTTTTTAAAGGCGGCATGTCCGGAGTTTGTTCCTTCTGATGTCCGGATGTGTTCGGAGTTTCTTCCTTCTGCTGGGTTCGTGGTCTCGCTGGCTCAGGAGTGAAGCTGCAGACCTTCCCGGTGAGTGTTACAACTCTTAAGGCAGCGCGTCTGGAGTTGTTCGTTCCTCCCGGTGGGTTTTGTGGTCTCGCTGGCTTCACGAGTGAAGCTGCAGACCTTCGTGGTGAGTGTTACAGTTCATAAAGGCAGTGTGGACACAAACAGTGAGCAGCAGCAAGATTTATTGCAAAGACCAAAAGAATAAACCTTCCACTTTGTGGAAGGGAAACCCATCGGCTTGCCAGTGCTGGCTCAGCAGCCTGCTTTTTTCCCTTATCTGGCCCCACCCACATCCTGCTGATTGGTCCATTTTACAGAGAGCCGATTGGTGTGTTTTACAGAGAGCTGATTGGTCCGTTTTGACAGGGTGCTGACTGGTGCATTTACAATCCCTGAGCTAGACATAAAGGTTCTCCAAGTCCCCACTAGACTCAGGAGCCCAGCTGGCTTCATCCAGTGCTTCTTGCATGGGGGCCGCGGGTGGAGCTGCCTGCGAGTCCTCCGCTGTGTGCCTGTACTCCTCAGCCCTTGGGTGGTCGATGGGACTGGGCTCATCGGGGAGGCTTTGGGTGCACAGGAGCCCACAGGCAGGGGGGTGGCTCAGGCATGGCGGGCTGCCGGTCCTGAGCTCTGCCCCGCAGGGAGGCAGCTAAGGCCCAGCGAGAAATCTAGCACAGCAGCTGCTGGCCCAGGTGCTAAGCTCCTCAATGCCCGGGGCCGGCTCCGCTGGCTGCTCAGAGTGCGGGGCCCGCCGAGCCCACGCCCATCCAGAATTCGCACTGGCCCACAAGCCGCATGGGCAGCCCTGGTTCCCACCCGCGCCTCTCCCTTCGCACCTCCTGGCAAGCTGAGGGAGCTGGCTCCAGCCTTGGCCAGCCCAGAAAGGGGCTCCTACAGTGCTGCGGTGGGCTGAAGTTCTCCTCAAGCGTGGCCAGAGTGGGCGCCAAGGCCCAGGAGGCGCCCAGAGCTAGCGAGGGCTGTGAGGGCTGCCAGCACGCTGTCACCTCTCACTACCAGGGGAAAGAACACCATTGAGGAGTTGGATTCAGATACAGTGCCCAAACTGCCCTTTTGCCCAGGCAACCCAGATGAATTTATCTGTTGCTCCATAGCCCTTTACTCTGCTCTACATTTGTTTTCTTCTTTTTTAAAAAAATAAATAGAATTATTTAACCTTTTAACACACTGTATAATTTGCATGCTTATTATGTCTACTGTTTTCTGACTGTCTGCACCAGAATGTAAAGTACAAGAGGGCAGAGCTTTCGGTTGGTCCACTGTTAATATCCAAGTGTCTAGATTTTGTCTGCATCCTAGTAGATACTTGATAAATACTTATTGAATGAACAAATATATGAAGGCTGAAGTTACTTTTTTCCAAGTCTGGCTGTTTTTGCTTTTTGACTCACTCTCTTGGAATCTCGTCCACCCACCTCAGCTCTACTAAGCATTTTCAAGCTCTTCTCTCGAAATCTGGGTACCACTTTTTATATCAAGCACCATGGTCTTTTCTACACTTGTGCACATTTTTTCCCTCTTCACTAGTTTCTCTCACAAGAATGTATTTTAGGAAGGAAAGTGAGTCAATTTTAAAAACCATGTTGGCAAGTATTAGTATGAAGACATGAGAAAAATTGAGTGTGTAATTAGAGTGATCCAAGTTTATAAAAACCATAAGATCAAAGAAAAAGAAAAAACAGTTTTCTTTATAAGTCTCAAAGGACAGGACTAATTGGGAGTGAGGGAGATATAAATATAGTAAGAGGGGGATGAGTATTCGGAATTATATGTTAAAATCGAAGATTTTAGAAACTCAGAGAAAAGTGTCAGATGACAAAAATGACAGGTGTGGGTGTTACAGGGAGGACAGTATAAAGTTTTCTGAGAGAAGGATCAAAAATCTGTGATTCCAGTATATTGGATGGGTCAAAATAGGTAGGCTTAAGTAACAGATATAATCTTAAAGGTGATTGCCCATGTAAAATTTTCTAACAGCCCCTAGAATAATAACTGAATGGTATCAAAAAGGAGGAAGTTAGTTTTCTTTTTTTTCTCTCTTGCTCTCTCTCTCTTTCTCCCCTCTTCCTTCCTTTTTCCTCTCTCTCTCTGTCTTCCAATGAAATGTTATAAAACAATTACAGAGAAGCTTCAGAGGGAACCAGAAGTGTTTTCACCTTTCTCATGTCACTGAGATAGAGAGTAAAAGAAGTTTTAGCTGGAAAAGTTGGTGAGACCACACCAACCCAGTTCTGTCCATAGAGACTTCAAAAAAATCTGAGATGAAGGAAACACTCACACAGCTACTTCTCATGGCTAAGAATGTATTATCTGCCACGGATAGATGTTTTCCCCTGCCCAGAATTTCGATTAATGCCCTTTGAATACAATGACCATGTTGATTTACAGATATTTCATTTGTGTAATGAGAAACACATTTTCATATTAAAGGAGATAATACCTACAAACATAACAGCAGGATGCTCCATCTTAGGATGACTTTGGTAATTTAGGCAAAATTTGAAGTTGAATTTCACCTGCTTTCCATTTTGATTTTCTTATCACTGAATCTTGGTACACTTGTTTTCAACATTAAAAATCAGCAAACTTGGCTGGGTGCGGTGGCTCATACCTGTGATCCCAGCATTTTTGGGAGGCTGAGGCAGGTGGATCACCTGAGGTCAGGAGTTTGAGACCAGCCTGGCCAACATGGTGAAACCCCACCTCTACTAAAAATACAAAAATTAGCTGGGTGTGGTGGTGGATGTCTGTAATCCCAGCTACTCGGGAGGCTGAGGCAGGTGAATCACTTGAACCCAGGAGGCGGAGGTTGCAGTGAGCCGAGATTCACACCATTGTACTCCAGCCTGGGCAACAGAGTGAAACCCTGTCTCAAAAAAAAAAAAAAAAAAAAAAAAAAAAAAAAATCAGCAAACTTCACTTATGCATTACAAAAGAAAGTGAACTAATTTCATTATTTGACTTAGTTTATCATCATACTTGTATTTTATGTGCAATTTATTAAAATAGTTTTTACATTTGTCTTTTCTATTATTTGGCCATAATATCTGAACTTAGGAAATGTCAAGGTTAAGTCCCTCACCTAGATATAGAAATAGAATGACAAAGTATGACAGCAGGAATTGTGTATGATATGCCCTTCTACTCAATCATCTGGAGCATGTCACTTCTTGTCCAACTTACCTTGAGAGCCATTGAATGTATTTGACAGGACATATATTTGGCTGCTGGAATGATGGACGTATCCGAATGTGTAGACCTGGCTTGATGGCAGAAGATTATGAATGTGTAGCATCGAGGGCAGGTTCGCAGCAGCGAAAACAAAATTTCTACCTGACGCTGCACCAAAGTTCTGGGATATTTGCCTTATTGTGATGGCTGACAGTTTGCATGTGTTTCAACTTTGGCAATCAGTCAATCTGCTCTTGATGGGTAATTGCCAGCAGGAAGCTAATTTTTCCACATCAATTGTCACACATGTCTCTAATATTCTTATTCACTGTTAACTAGATTGACGATGTTGTTTCAGACAAGAATAGGAAAAGGTGTGAGCTTTCTTCCTGAAGACACCATAGTCTGGCTAAATTATACAAGTAAAAAGCCAGCAAATCTTAAAATAACAGATAATGTCCAATGTCATATTCATGCATTAGTCAGTATAAAATTGCTAGTAACATTTTATGTTGCTGTACATGAAGTAAATCATTGTAGCTTGTGAAACAGAGAGCCATGAATGCATTTTGAAAATAGAATTTTATAACCACTTGATGTGGATACGATAGGCTCTTTCTTTAAATACATTTTAAACTAAAATAAATAACATTTTTCTAATTAAGAAAATATGTATCATTTAAGAAAGTAGAACAAAGATGAGAATTGATATAATACAAAGTACATATTACTGATAATTCCATCACAAAATAATTTTAGATATATGTGTTTTCAGATACACACACATATGCACAGATGTGTGTCTTTTTTCTACATCTCTGGCAATTACTTTATAACAAAATATATGGATCATTGGCCTTTGCAAATTATTACTCTAATTTTTGATATTCACTTCACCAGGTTTCATTTGTTACATATTTGGGCTTTTGAAATTTTTAGCTTTTATAAATTATACTTTAACATATAACCTTAAGATTACATGTATAAAGACTTCCTTTATCATTTTCTTATGATAACACAAAAGAATTGCTGGGATTAAGAATGTGTAATTTTATTCTTTTTATATCTGATATATAGTTTCTCAGAGCTTAAACTGGCAGTAGAGTGTAAGAATTTCCACTTTCTCACACCAAAGAATATTTTTTTGCCAATTTAAAAAATCAAGAAGGAACAAGATTACCTTTACTGTTTTTATTAGAATGATTTGATTACTGAGGAATAAAATGTGATTATTGGGTATTTTTTTCCCTTTTTTTAATTATTATTATTATTATACTTTAAGTTTTAGGGTACATGTGCACAATGTGCAGGTTAGTTACATATGTATACATGTGCCATGTTGGTGCGCTGCACCCACTAACTCGTCATCTAGCATTAGGAATATCTCCCAATGCTATCCCACCCCCCTCCCCGCACCCCACAACAGTCCCCAGAGTGTGATGTTCCCCTTCCTGTGTCCATGTGTTCTCATTGTTCAATTCCCACCTATGAGTGAGAATATGCGGTGTTTGGTTTTTTGTTCTTGCGATAGTTTACTGAGAATGATGATTTTCAATTTCATCCATGTCCCCACAAAGGACGTGAACTCATCATTTTTTATGGCTGCATAGTATTCCATGGTGTATATGTGCCACATTTTCTTAATCCAGTCTATCATTGTTGGACATTTGGGTTGGTTCCAAGTCTTTGCTATTGTGAATAATGCCGCAATCAACATACATGTGCATGTGTCTTTATAGCAGCATGATTTATAGTCCTTTGGGTATATACCCAGTAATGGGATGGCTGGGTCAAATGGTATTTCTAGTTCTAGATCCCTGAGGAATCGCCACACTGACTTCCACAATGGTTGAACTAGTTTGCAGTCCCACCAACAGTGTAAAAGTGTTCCTATTTCTCCACATCCTCTGCAGCACCTGTTGTTTCCTGATTTTTGAATGATTGCCATTCTAACTGGTGTGAGATGGTATCTCATTGTGGTTTTGATTTGCATTTCTCTGATGGCCAGTGATGATGAGCATTTTTTCATGTGTTTTTTGGCTGCATAAATGTCTTTTGAGAAGTGTCTGTTCATGTCCTTTGCCCACTTTTTGATGGGGTTGTTTTTTTCTTGTAAATTTGTTTGAGTTCCTTGTAGATTCTGGATATTAGCCCTTTGTCAGATGAGTAGGTTGTGAAAATTTTCTCCCATTTTGTGGGTTGCCTGTTCACTCTGATGTTAGTTTCTTTTGCTGTGCAGAAGCTCTTTAGTTTAATGAGATCCCATTTGTCAATTTTGGCTTTTGTTGCCATTGCTTTTGGTGTTTTAGACATGAAGTCCTTGCCCACGCCTATGTCCTGAATGGTAATGCCTAGGTTTTCTTCTAGGGTTTTTATGGTTTTAGGTCTAATGTTTAAGTCTTTAATCCATCTGGAATTAATTTTTGTATAAGGTGTAAGGAAGGGATCCAGTTTCAGCTTTCTACATATGGCTAGCCAGTTTTCCCAGCACCATTTATTAAATAGGGAATCCTTTCCCCATTGCTTGTTTTTCTCAGGTTTGTCAAAGATCAGATAGTTGTAGATATGCAGCGTTATTTCTGAGGGCTCTGTCCTGTTCCATTGATCTATATCTCTGTTTTGGTACCAGTACCATGCTGTTTTGGTTACTGTAGCCTTGTAGTATAGTTTGAAGTCAGGTAGCGTGATGCCTCCAGCTTTGTTCTTTTGGCTTAGGATTGACTTGGCGATGTGGGCTCTTTTTTGCTTCCATATGAACTTTAGAGTAGTTTTTTCCAATTCTGTGAAGAAAGTCATTGATACCTTGATGGGGATGGCATTGAATCTTTAAATTACCTTGGGCAGTATGGCCATTTTCACGACATTGATTCTTCCCACCCATAAGCATGGAATGTTCTTCCATTTCTTTGTATCCTCTTTTATTTCCTTGAGCAGTGGTTTGTAGTTCTCCTTGAAGAAGTCCTTCACAACCATTGTAAGTTGGATTCCTAGGTATTTTATTATCTTTGAAGCAATTGTGAATGGGAGTTCACTCATGATTTGGCTCTCTGTCTGTTGTTGGTGTATAAGAATGCTTGTGATTTTTGTACATTGATTTTGTATCCTGAGACTTTGCTGAAGTTGCTTATCAGCTTAAGGAGATTTTGGGCTGAGACAATGGGGTTTTCTAGATATACAATCATGTTGTCTGCAAACAGGGACAATTTGACTTCCTGTTTTCCTAATTGAATACCCTTTATTTCCTTCTCCTGCCTAATTGCCCTGGCCAGAACTTCCAACACTATGTTGAATAGGAGTGGTGAGAGAGGGCATCCCTGTCTTGTGCCAGTTTTCAAAGGGAATGCTTCCAGTTTTTGCCCATTCAGTATGATATTGGCTGTGGGTTTGTCATAGATAGCTCTTATTATTTTGAGATATGTCCCATCAATACCTAATTTATTGAGAGTTTTTAGCATGAAGGGTTGTTGAATTTTGTCAAAGGCCTTTTCTGCATCTATTGAGATAATGATGTGGTTTTTGTCTTTGGTTCTGTTTATATGCTGCACTACATTTATTGATTTGCATATATTGAACCAGGGTTGCATCCCAGAGATGAAGCCCACTTGATCATGGTGGATAAGCTTTTTGATGTGCTGCTGGATTCGGTTTGCCAGTATTTTATTGAGGATTTTTGCATCAATATTCATCAAGGATATTGCTCTAAAATTCTCTTTTTTGGTGTGTCTCTGCCAGGCTTTGGTATTAGGATGATGCTGGCCTCATAAAATGAGTTAGGGAGGATTCCCTCTTTTTCTATTGATTGCAATAGTTTCAGAAGGAATGGTACCAGTTCCTCCTTGTACCACTGGTAGAATTCGGCTGTGAATGCATCTGGTCCTGAACTCTTTTTGGTTGGTAAGCTATTGATTATTGCCACAATTTCAGCTCCTGTTATTGGTCTATTCAGAGATTCAACTTCTTCCTGGTTTAGTCTTGGGAGGGTGTATGTGTCGAGGAATTTATCCATTTCTTCTAGATTTTCTAGTTTATTTGTGTAGAGGTGTTTCTAGCATTTTCTGATGGTAGTTGTATTTCTGTGGGATCAGTTGTGATATCCCCTTTATCATTTTTTATTGCATCTATTTGATTCTTCTCTTTTTTTTCTTTATTAGTCTTGCTAGCGGTCTATCAATTTTGTTGATCCTTTCAAAAAACCAGCTCCTGGATTCATTAATTTTTTTGAAGGGTTTTTCGTGTCTCTGTGTCCTTCAGTTCTGCTGTGATTTTAGTTATTTCTTGCCTTCTGCTAGCTTTTGAATGTGTTTGCTCTTGCTTTTCTAGTTCTTTTCATTGTGATGTTAGGGTGTCAATTTTGGATCTTTCCTGCTTTCTCCTGTGGGCATTTAGTGGTATAAATTTCCCTCTACACACTGCTTTGAATGTGTCCCAGAGATTCTGGTATGTTGTGTCTTTGTTCTCGTTGGTTTCAAAGAACATCTTTATTTGTGCCTTCATTTCTTTATGTACCCAGTAGTCATTCAGGAGCAGGTTGTTCAGTTTCCATGTAGTTGAGTGGTTTTGAGTGAGTTTCTTAATTCTGAGTTCTATTTTGATTGCACTGTGGTCTGAGAGATAGTTTGTTATAATTTCTGTTCTTTTACATTTGCTGAGGAGATTTTTCCTTCCAACTATGTGGTCAATGTTGGAATAGGTGTGGTGTGGTGCTGAAAAAAATGTATATTGTGTTGATTTGGGGTGGAGAGTTCTGTAGATGTCTATTAGGTCCGCTTGGTGCAGAGTTGAGTTCAATTCCTGGGTATGCTTGTTGACTTTCTCTCTCGTTGGTCTGTCTAATGTTGACAGTGGGGTGTTAAAGTCTCCCATTATTAATGTGTGGGAGTCTAAGTCTCTTTGTAGGTTACTCAGGACTTGCTTTATGAATCTGGGTGCTCCTGTATTGGGTGCATATATATTTAGGATAGTTAGCTCTTCTTGTTGAATTGATCCCTTTACCATTATGTAATGGCCTTCTTTGTCTCTTTTGATCTTTGTTGGTTTAAAGTCTGTTTTATCAGAGACTAGGATTGCAACCCCTGCCTTTTTTTGTTTTCCATTTGCTTGGTAGATCTTCCTTCATCCTTTTATTTTGAGCCTATGTGTGTCTCTGCACGTGAGATGGGTTTCCTGAATACAGCACACTGATGGGTCTTGACTCTTTATCCAACTTGCCAGTCTGTGTCTTTTAATCGGAGCATTTAGTCCATTTACATTTAAAGTTAATATTGTTATGTGTGAATTTGATCCTGTCATTATGATGTTAGCTGGTTATTTTGCTCGTTAGTTGATGCAGTTTCTTCTTAGTCGCGATGATCTTTACATTTTGGAATGATTTTGCAGCGGCTGGTACCGGTTGTTCCTTTCCATGTTTAGTGCTTCCTTCAGGAGCTCTTTTAGGGCAGGGCTGGTGGTGACAAAATCTCTCACCATTTGCTTGTCTGTAAAGTATTTTATTTCTCCTTCACTTATGAAGCTTAGTTTGGCTGGATATGAAATTATGGTTGAAAATTCTTTTCTTTAAGAATGTTGAATATTGGCCCCCACTCTCTTCTGGCTTGTAGGGTTTCTGCCAAGAGATCCGCTGTTAGTCTGATGGGCTTCCCTTTGAGGGTAACCCGAACTTTCTCTCTGGCTGCCCTTAACATTTTTTCCTTCATTTCAACTTTGGTGAATCTGACAATTATGTGTCTTGGAGTTGCTCTTCTCGAGGAGTATCTTTGTGGTGTTCTCTGTATTTCCTGAATCTGAATGTTGGCCTGCCTTGCTAGATTGGGGAAGTTCTTCTGGATAATATCCTGCAGAGTGTTTTCCAACTTGGTTCCATTCTCCCCGTCACTTTCAGGTACACCAATCAGACGTAGATTTGGTCTTTTCACATAGTCCCATATTTCTTGGAGGCTTTGCTCGTTTCTTTTTATTCTTTTTTCTCTAAACTTCCCTTCTCGCTTCATTTCATTCACTTCATCTTCCATCACTGATACTCTTTCTTCCAGTTGATTGCATCCGCTCCTGAGGCTTCTGCATTCTTCACGTAGTTCTCCAGCCTTGGTTTTCAGCTCCATCAGTTCCTTTAAGAACTTCTCTGTATTGGTGATTGTAGTTATACATTCTTCTACACTTTTTTCAAAGTTTTTAACTTCTTTGCCTTTAGTTTGAATTTCCTCCCGTAGCTTGGTGTAATTTGATCGTCTGAAGACTTCTTCTCTCAGCTCGTCAAAGTCATTCTCTGTCCAGCTTTGTTCCGTTGCTGGTGAGGAACTGCATTCCTTTGGAGGAGGAGTGGCGCTCTGCTTTTTAGAGTTTGCAGTTTTTCTGCTCTGTTTTTTCCCCATCTTTGTGGTTTTATCTACTTTTGGTCTTTGATGATGATGATGTACAGATGGGTTTTTGGTGTGGATGTCCTTTCTGTTTGTTAGTTTTCCTTCTAACAGACAGGACCCTCAGCTGCAGGTCTGTTGGAGTACCGGGCCATGTGAGGTGTCAGTGTGCCCCTGTTGGGGGGTGCCTCCCAGTTAGGCTGCTCAGGGGTCAGGGGTCAGGGACCCACTTGAGGAGGCAGTCTGCCCATTCTGAGATCTCCAGCTGCGTGCTGGGAGAACCACGGCTCTGTTCAAAGCTGTCAGACAGGGACATTTAAGTCTGCAGAGGTTACTGCTGTCTTTTTGTTTGTCTGTGCCCTGCCCCCAGAGGTGGAGCCTACAGAGGCAAGCAGGCCTCCTTGAGCTGTGGTGGGCTCCACCCAGTTCGAGCTTCCTGGCTGCTTTGTTTACCTAAGCAAGCCTGGGCAACGGTGGGCGCCCCTCCCCCAGCCTTGCTGCCGCCTTGCAGTTTGATCTCAGACTGTTGTGCTAGCAATCAGCGAGACTCCATGGGCATAGGACCCTCTGAGTCAGGTGTGGGATAGAATCTCCTGGTGTGCCGTTTTTTAAGCCCATCCAGGTGCCGTCTGTCACCCCTTTCTTTGACTAGGAAAGGGAACTCCCTGACCTCTTGCGCTTCCCCAGTGAGGCAATATCTCACCCTGCTTCGGCTCGCGCACAGTGTGCACACCCACTGACCTGCGCCCACTGTCTGGCACTCCCTACTGAGATGAACCCGGTACCTCAATGGAAATGCAGAAATCACCCGTCTTCTGCATCGCTCACGCTGGGAGCTGTAGACCAGAGCTGTTCCTGTTTGGCTGTCTTGGCTCCTCCAGGGTATTTTTATTTATTTTGTATTTGTGTGTAGATGTGTGTATACAATTTTTGTTTATAAAACCTTGACCACTTTTCTCATGATTTTTTATCTTATTTACTTTTTAAACTTTTTATTTTAAGAAAATTATAGATTCCTGGATTGTTGCAGAAACAGGTCAAAGTTCCCATATAACCTTCACCTAGGTTTCTACATTATTTATATCTTACCTAAATATGAAACAATATCAAAATTAGGATGTTGGTTTAGTGTGTGTATAGTTCCACATCATTTTTATTATTTTTCATAACCACAGTATATTCAGGATACAGAACTGAAATTTCACTTTTGGTAACACTTTATAGTCACAGCCACCCTTCTCTCCTCACCATCCCTAACCACGAGACACCATTTATCTCTTCTCCATCTGTTTAATTTTGCCATTTCAATAATGTTACATAAATGGACCACAATTTATCTTTTTTAGAAATCTTCATACATAACATATATTACACATTTGGAATTGTTTATGTTGCAATTGTTATAACTTTTAAGTTCAGGAGTACATGTGCAGGTTTGTTATATAGGTAAACTTGTGTCATTGGGGTTTGCTGTACTGATTATTTCCCCACCCAGGTATTAAGCCTAGTACTCATTAGATATCTTTCCTGATCCTCTCCTACCTCCCATCCTCCACCCTCTGATAGGCCCCAGTGTGTGCTGTTCCTCTCTATGTGCCTATGTGTTCTCATCATTTTGTTCCCACTTACAAGTGAGAATGTACTGTATTTGGTTTTCAGTTCTTGCGCTAGCTTGCTAAAAATAATGGCCTCCAGCTCCATCCATGACCCTGCAAAGGACATGATCTCATTCTTTTTTATGGCTGCATAGCATTCCATGATATATATGTGCCATGATCTCAGCTCACTGCAACCTCCACCACCTGAGTTCAAGCTGTTCTCCTGCCTCAGCCTCCCAAGTAGCTGGGATTACAGGTGCCCACCACCAAGCCCAGCTAATTTTTTGTATTTTTAGTAGAGACAGGGTTTTGCTATATTGGCCAGGCCTCAAACTCCTGACCTGAGGTGATCCACCCACCTCGGGCTCCTAAAGTGCTGGGATTGTAAGCATGAGCCAGTGCATCCAGCCATCACATTTTGTTTATCCAGTCTACCACTGGTGGGCATTTAGGTTAATTCCATGTCTTTGCTGTTGTGAATAGTGCTTCAATGAACATACACATGCATGTATCTTTGTAATATAGTGATTTATATTCCTTTGGGTATACACCCAGTAATGGGATTGCTGGATTGAATGGTAGTTGTGTTTTTAGCTCTTTCATAAATTGCCACAGATTTTTCGACAATGGTTGAACTAATTTACGTTCCCACCAATAGTCTATAATTATTCCTTGTTCTCTGAAACCACCTGAGCATCTTTTTTTTTTTTTTTTTTTTTTTGACTTATTAATAGTAGCCATTCTGACTGGTGTGAGATGGTATTTCATGGTGGTTTTGATTTGCATTTCTCTAATGAGCAGTGATATTGAAAGTTTTTTCATGTGTGCTTGTTGGTCTCATGTATGTCTTCTTTAGAGAAGTGTCTGTTCATGCCCTTTGTCTACTTTTTAAAAGGGTTGTTTGTTTTTTCCTTGTATTAAGTTCCTTATAGATGCTATGTATTAGTCCCTTTTCATGCTGCTGATAAAAACATACCCAAGACAGGGGAATTTACAAAAGAAAGAGGTTTAATCAACTTATAGTTCCACATGGCTGGGGAGGCCTCACAGTCATGGAGGAAGGTGAAAGTCACACCTCACATGGTGGCAGAAACGAGAAGAGAGCCCGCACAGGGAAACTTCCCGTTCCCATAACCATCAGATCTCGTGAGACTTACTCACTACTTAGAGAACAGCATGGGAAAGACCTGCCCCCATGATTCAATTACCTCCTACTGGGCTCCTCCCATAAAACGTGGGAATTAAAGATGAGATTTGGATGGGGACACAGCCAAATCATATCATGCTGGATATTAGAATTCTGTCAGATGCAAAGGTTGCAAAAATTTTCTCCCATTCTTTTGGTTGTCTGTTTACTCTGGTGATAGTTTCTTCTGCTGTGCAGAAACTTTTTAGTTTAATTAGATCCCATTTGTCAATTTTTGTTTTGATTGCAATAGCTTTTAGCATCTTCATCATGAAATCTTTACCTAATTTTATGTCCAGCATAGTATTTGGGATTTACTTTAATTTATCCTGAGTTTTTTGTATATGGCATAAAGAAGGGGTCTGATTTCAGTCTTTTGCATATGGCTAGCCAGTTACCCCAGCACCATTTATTAAATAGGGAGTCCTTTTCAAACCATTGCTTGTTTTTGTCAGTTTTGTCAAAGATCATATAGTTGCAGGTGTGTGGCCTTATTTCTGGACTCTCTATTCTGTTCCATTGGTCTGTGTGCCTGTTTTCTTACCAGTATCATGCTGTTTTGGTTATTGTAGTCCTGTAGTCTAGTTTTAAGTTGGGTAGTTTGATGCCTTCAGCTTTGGTCTTTTTGTTGGAAAATATTTTGAAAGACAAATTGACTTTTAATTTTGAGATATTTCTTTTATAGAAGTTTATTTTTTATTAAAAATATTATTTTATAATTTCTGCCTTTAGCATTTTCCATATACTCTTTAATATTCTTATGCAACTTATGTGAATATTTTTACATTTGTTAGCTTATTTAAAATTTCACATTTGAACTTTTTCACTTTGGTTTTATTTTGCTACATGTTGGAAATAGAAGCTTTATTTTGTTGTAGTAACTACTAGATACAAACTACTATCATCTTCCCAGTATAAGTAGGTAGGTGATATACATTCTTCTAGAATTTGAAAAAGACAACTTCATGGAATGGTAAATTATATACATACCTGCATACATATACATACATACTTCTACACACTTATAATCTTATGTTGTTGAGCCTATTTCTGAGATTTTTAGGTTTTATGTGAGCCATTTTTCTATTCTGGAAACTGTGTAGCCTTCTTCTGTTACTGTAACTTAATTGTATTTTTAATTTCTGAAGATGTAATTTTCCCTTTATCTTGCTTCTTTTTCAATTTCTTATTCCTAATCTTACACATGTTTGATTCCTCATCTGGTTTTCAAAAACATAAAACTATCATTGGGATTATAAATATAACAATATTAAATTCATAATATTTTGAGAAAATCAGCATCAATACAGTATTATTTCTCACTTGGTAACTTTCAGTACTTCTCTTTTTATTCAAGTTTCTTGTCTTGGAAGATATGTATGGACCAGTTTTCGTACAAGGTTTGCGCATCTATTGTTAGGTAAATTCCTAGGTATTTTATAAGTTACATGCCTTCACTTCACCCTAATAGTCTCTTGCCAAGTAATGCCATTCTAAGGGCCCCTAGTCAGTTGCACCAAACCAAATCTGACTGGGAATGTTTTCCAGTCAGGCTGGGTGGGGATTAGAAAGAATTCTCCACACAGCAGGCATTGGAGAAATTCAGCAAGTCTGACTTGCTCTCTGCCTTTGCAGAACTTCTGGTCCTCAGGGAAGCCTTACCAGTGGCAACCTGGCAAAGGCAATGGCTCAGTGGGGAGTCTGGCTCCAACACACGGGGATACTGTCTCCTGCTTCTCTTGTCACTACTCAGCAATTAGATGCTGTTTCCCTAGAGAGCTCTCCAACTATACTCTTTACAATGGCTATTTATAACGTCCACCTCTATTTTCAAAACTCAGATTTCTCCTCTTACTACAGCAGCTGCCCTGTAGCCTACTTCACAAGACAAGAGCAGCTCTATTATACTCTGAACTCCCTTAACTTTCCACCACATCCCCTACCAGTTTACCTGAGTCTGCACCCACCCACTTTTTTTCTCCTTGTAATAATAGAAAAGCTATTCCTCCTTTCATAGCTTATTTCTCAACCTGCGCTCTTGCACTCTTGGAGACCTTGCCCTATTGATTTCCCTCTTGTCTTTCTTCAACACATTTCTATCAACTCGCCTCTTACCCTCAAATTTAGAAACACTCAAGCTTTTCCCATCTTAAAAAAAAAATCCAATTTTCACCTGTCATCTCAAGTTGCAATTCTCTGTGGTTATATAACATTTCTAATTATTCATCCTTTGAATCAGTAATTTCTGAATAGCCTACTGAGAAGGCTATTTATTATACTAATCTTTTTAAATAATTGGTGCCAGAATTTCTTCATCAAATCTTAAATTATTATAGTTCCCAATTCACTCATTTATTTATATTATTCCTTTTATTTTAAATCTCTTTTCCCTATATTTTTAGTTATAGTCTTTAGAAATACAGATCATATTGTCCTTTCTTCTTACTTACTTAATTGAATGCTGACTTCATTTGTTATTATTCTTTCTCGTTTCATAATGAAAGTATTTGTTGCTACTATTTTTCATCTCATTTTACCTTTAGTTGCATCCCAAATGCTCTGATACATACTCTTGTCATTTTCATTTTTTCTATAAAGGGTATAATTGCAGTTTTGATTTCTCTTTGACCCAAAGTTATTAAGGATAGTGCTCTTGGTTTCCAACTAGCTTGATTATTTCAGTGTTTTTTAAATTAATTTTTGGAATCATCTAGTGGAAGTCTGATAATATGATCTCCACAAGGTATTTTTTATTACCTCACTGTTTAAAAACATTCTCAGACATTTAAAAACAGTATATATTCTCTGTAGGGTACAGTATTTAATATGGAACTTTTAAAACAACATTATTTTAATCATAATATTCCAACTCTGGTTTTTCATATTCAGTTTGTTTCTTTTTAATTTTTCAAGTCTAACAAAGCTAAATCAAAATTTTCTACTAAAATTGGGGTTTGGGTAATGGCTTCTTGCATTTGGATGTTATATCTAATTGGATAAATGCTTATGACAAAATATTTTCACTCTAGAGTAAAATTTTAATGTAAGTGATATAATCCTTTTAATCTTATTTCTTTAACCTGGATTACTATCTTGACCATTAATATTGGTTTGGTAATATGGTTTTCCTGATATGGTTGTGCTAATCCTTTTATGATTATTTTTGTGTGGATTGCCTCATAATTACCATATAGATGCATTTTGTGTTTTGAACCTTTCTTTAAAAATTTTATGTTAATAAAAAGTTACTTATACATGTATTTCTTAAGTAGCTAATTCTTTTGGAATGTTGTAAAATTCAAAAGATACACAACGGTATATATGAAAAAAAAAATCTCTCTCTCCCCTTTCTCCCAGGTACCCATTTTGTGTTCTTAGAGATAACACTAGTACTTCATAACTGTATATCATGTATGAGATGATCCACGTATTTATATACATTTGTGCACATGTGTTTTGTATATCATGAGATGTTCCACGTATTTACATACATTCATGAACATGTGTTTTTTTTCCCCAAATTACAGCATATTTTTATACTGTCTGTTCATATACAACTACACAATTCTTTTCAGTGAATGTAAAATATGCCACTGTTTTCCTGTATCATAATGTCCGTTAGTTTTCTTTCTTCCACTTCACATATTCAGCTCCCATTTTCTTCTTTTTCATTGCACATGAATTTTGGTGTAATTAATAACTTTGAAGATAATTAAAATTAGTCTAAAACTAACACATGCATAGGAAAAATGGAAATGCATTTTAAATCAACACTTCTATTGAGCTACATAACCATGTAATCAGATTACTCTTACACTCTCTACATTGACTATATTGACTTATTGATGAATACATCTAGAGATTTATTACAGGAACATTTGTTTCTTTAGGTTCTTTCGCAGCACAGGTGCAACCACAGCATTGATTGGGTCAAGATACATGAGAAGTGTAATCTATTACCACTTAGGTACAAATACATGCATCTTTACACTCAGATATACTCTTTGTGTTACTATTTATTTATTTATTTATTTTTATTTATTTTTTTGGAGACGGAATCTCGCTCTATCACCAGACTGGAGTGCAGTGGCACGATCTTGGCTTACTACTACTTCCGCCTCCCGGGTTCAAGCGATTCTCCTGCCTCAGCCTCCCAAGTAGCTGGAACTAAAGGCGCCCACCGCCAAACCCGGCTAATTTTTTGTATTTTAGTAGAGACGGGGTTTCACCGTGTTACCTAGGCTGGTCTCAAACTCCTGAGCTCAGGGAATCCACCCGCCTTGGCCTCCCAAAGTGCTAGGATTACAGGGGTAAGCCACCATGCCCGGCCTGTGTTATTCTTATAGAATTGTGTTTTACAACTGTAATAATTAATGTCACTTTTATTTTCATCAATTCTCCTACAAAAAAAATAAAATGTGTCACATTTAAAATTATATTCTGACAGAAGCAAATTTCTGTTTTAATTAGGCCCGATGAGACCTGAATCCTCTGCATACGGTTTTATAAATCTGATGATTAGAAGAATTTTGCACAGATTAGCATCTGGCTCTGTACATTTCAAAAGTTATTTCTTCTTCTCCACCATCCACATATTTTAATGCCCGGTGTCATAAGCCATGTCATTTTGTGACTTGACTGCTGGCTCTACACCTTCAACTGTGAGAGAGTCAGCAAAGTGGGTGGTAGGATTCTTCCTAAAAGCCGTTTCTACTTTGGGGCAGGAAGGCATAACAATTATGCACAGAATTGACTATAAAACATATAAATATATTCCTCTAAACCTAAACTGTGTACATTCACTACAAAATTTCCTCTTTGCCTAAGGAAACTTAACCTTTTTGGTGTCGTGAACCTCTTTGGCACTCTGAAGCCTGTGATCATCTCAGAATAATACATGCATGAAATAATAAAATAAATGAATTTTATAGAAATGCAGATATTGAAATAATACACTTATATTAATATATGTGTGTATTTGTTATTAAATTAAGTAACAAAACGTAATTCCTGTGATTTTACCACCATAAAAAATAATTGATATTATGAGATAGCTATTATAACTCTGTGATGACATTAAATATTTTTCGTGTCTATTAGTAAAAAAATAATCACAGGTATTGCTTATTTACTTTGATTTGCTGACGCCATTCATAAGTAAACAAATATTCTAAGTCATTTAATATAGAAATGTTCATTTCCCCCCAAACCTTAACATATACGCCCTAATTTCCATCCATTGAATCCTATACATCCAACTTTCAATGGCCACTCCAATACCAATAGAAGAAGAAGAAGGGTAAGGAAGGGGTAGTCATAACAATATAATAGTCTGAATTACTTTTGCAAATTTTATAGAAATCAGTGAACATGTGGGCATACGCTTACAATACTCCTTAGAAGACAACCATAAAAATATGGAATCCTGAAGCTTACAGTCCATTTAACTTTTTGATAAATGTATCTCCATTTACCTTCATGGTAAATCAGCTGGTGCACTGTATCTACATTCAATTTTCAGAAACTTTTATCCCTAAGTCTTATATTTAAACTCTGTATTTTCATCTTTCCTATTAGGACAATGGCTTTACTTCCTCAAATTGTTCCATTTCTTTGAAACATTATATTTTCTGTTTAATCCTCCTCACTGAAGAATGTATATGTGTATAGTGGAAGTCAAGGTGAACCAGAATACATGTCAGTTAATTTCTGTTCTCTTTAATTCAGAATAAGAAACATGAGAACGGTGCAGAATCTTTGCAATTGTATTTCACCAGTGAGAAAATAAGGAGTATCCACAATGAGGTGAAGACTGTCAAGACAAGGAATATTTTTTCCACTGAGTAAAGCTTTTACATATTTGTTGAGCTAGCCAATGCTAGATAGGACCAATCATCATCTACTAACTTACACAATTGACATCAATGTTCCCCTGTGGTCAACCAATTTGGTGCCTCTCCATAATTGGTGCCTCTCCATGCAATGCCCTTCCCAAGGGGGAAGATTATGTATCTTTATTCAGTAGAAATTACGTCTGACTGTGGGACTTGCTTTTGGCCAGTGGTTCTCACGCAAGGAAAATCTTGCCACCAAAGGGACATTTGTCAATATCTGTCAATATTTGTCAATATGACATGTTGGTTGTCATAACTAGAAGGAACTGTTGTTACTTGCTCTTAGTGGGTAGGGAGGACAAGGATGCTGCTTAAACATTGTGCAGTGTACAGGACAACCCTTTGTAACCAATAATTATCTAGCCTCAAATGTCAACAGTGCCAAGGCGGAGAAACCCCGCTTCAGGCAGTAAAATGTGAAAAGAAACAATGTTTCTCTTTCCAGGCAGGAAATTTGACAGTAATTTCATTAGTCATTACTTATCTGATAATGTCCCAGAGAGGGGCTACTCTACCAGCCTGGTTTCTAGAGTAAAACAACATGGAACTACCAAGAACTGTGAAGGGCCAGAGATTTATCCCATTTGCAAGCTAATGATGCCCCCTCTATTACTTACTTAATAATAATGTGTAAAATATTATGACTCATTGGACAGGTAAACAGAATGAGTGTTACGTTTCATGACAGTTTACCTTCCTAGCTCCCCAAGTCCCATGGGAGTGATATGAAGGAGCTCAGGTTGAGGAAGACATGTGTGGGAACTCTGAATTAGAGAACTCAATGCTTCCATAATGGATTAAACAAACCTAAATGACTTTGTCCCAGAAAGGAGAAATTATTTTACTAGATAGTAAACTAGCCTATTCTTTACTTCAGAGGGAGACACTATCTCTATTTTCCAAGGCAGCTCATTATACAAACATTTCTGCGAAGATAGTCCGGAGTAAAGTCATACCATGCTTCTGCTCACATGTTGTGCATAAATGTGAGTGAAGCATGGAGAATTGTCTCCCAAAGGAAGCAGAACCCCACCAAGCTGCACTGACCCTGTAGCAGAAGCTGGAAATTAACGTGTGTTGTTTTAAGTTACTGTGACTTGGGGCTGCTCTCTACCTTTACTGGAAATCTTACAACTTCTTAATCTTGATCTATTTACCAGATTATAGCCAGCTGACTAATTCTCACAAATAGTGATTCTTCTGCTGCCCAAATATATAATAGTTGCATTCAGTTTTCAACAGAAAAACTAAGGGAGAATATCTAAAAAGTGGATCACCTAATGCTCTCTTAGAATGTATTTGTATCCAGCTGTAAAGCCTCATCTGCCTCGCTGACAACTAACTTGTAAATCACTTACCAATTACTTGGAATAATGAGTATACCAATTAATATTAGTGCAACTGATACATTGTAAATATTTTATAAAGGATTTATTTGTTATTCATCATAATGTTATGTATTCTGTTACATGATAAATCATTTCAAAAGGTTAGTACGCCTGGTAAATAGTTTGTAAATATTTGCAAACAATTTATCTCATGTAATAACACATAAATAATTTGTGATTTATATATTACCGCATTCTTATGATTGGCTATTTACCATAAGTATTTGAATTCCTGGAAATTCATTTAAAGCTACTGAGCTCCAGAGTAATCTATCGTAGTTTGCTGTGGCTGGCAAAAACAGCAACAAGGCATTGTGGGGCTTTGTTTTTAGTTTTCATTTTAGCAGCTCTGTATGTATTTATGTTTTTAGTTATTTAAATGAGGTGATTATTAATGGTGAGTTTGCTAATTTTTAATAATTAATACTTCATAACATTAAATGAACATCAATTCCCCAAGTAATATTTTTGGAGTCCTACATACATTAACAAGAAATATTCCTATCTTAAAAATAATTTCAGAGGTTTTCTCTTGGAGTTGTCTTCTTCGTAAACGTGAACTTTTTCTGGATTTAGCCCATAAACCTACAGAGTTTATTTAAAAGCAAGACCAAAAATATTCTGGTTTCTTTTTCATACGCTATTCCCTTCACTTTTAAACACTTGCTTCCTTATCATATCATTCCCTCTCGAACACACTAAAACTTCTGTTCCCAATCAGATATAGCTTTCCATAATAATAAGATTTATGTATGTCTATATGTACTGATTAGAAAAGTAACGTAAATTAACAATAGAGCTTTTGTATGGTACGAAAAACTGAAATAGGCAAATGTTAAGCATCATCAAAAATATGTATTACTATCATTTGGGTAGATATCTTCCATTTTTTAGTCATTTTAGTTGTTTGATAACTATATATTATCACACATATTTGCAGATGGCACCCAATTTTATTTTTACTTGTAGGCTATAAAAATAGGTCCTTGAATGAGGACAAATGTTGATTCATATACTGGGAATGCTTCTGAGGAAACTGGTAAATCATGGGGCGTGTTTTTGTTTTAACATTTTAGCTGCAATAAATATTAGGAAATACATTTTTCATTGTAAGCAATTATGCACATATATCTTTTAAAGTCTAATAAAATAATTTTCATAATAATGACATACATTTTAATATTTTCTATTCTCTTTCTCACTTCTTCTATTTCATTTTTTTATGTGACCAGTGATTCATCAAATTCATCTGTTTAGTGGGTTGTAGGTAATGGAACACAATCTGCAGTTTGAAAAATACTTATTTAGGAGGTTCCTTTATTGCCAGATCAATAACAGATCCCTAACAATTAATGCAGTTACTTCTGGGACCTCGTGGCTTTTTTCAGTTTATTTGCTACAGGAGTCTTCAGACCTCTCTGTGGCCACACTGCACAGAACTACCAGTGAGTCAATCTCTGCCTACAGCAGAGCTTCTTGCATTTGTTTCAGTTTTAATCATTTATGTATCAAACTCGCTAATTCATAGGTGTTTGATCACATCAGAACACTCTATATCAAAGCTTCTCCACATTTTGGGTTAAATAATTCTTTGTTGCAGAGGGCTTTCCTGTCCACTGTAAGGTGGTCAACAGTATGCTTGACCTCTACTCACTAGATGCTGGTAAGACCCCACATACCCTTTACGACCATTAAAAATGTTCCCAGACATTATACATGTTTCCTGGAGCAGAGTAGGGCAGAGTTAATCATTCCAAGTTGAGAACCACAGCTCCATATGTTCAGGCATTTAAACAAGAGAAACTTACAAGGAGACCAAAAATAAAATTCAAAGGGAGCTCATATAGAAGGTCATCTTGTGACCCCACCCACTGCTCTCCCTTCTTTTGCTCAGCTTTCCAGAACCAAGGAACGATATGATCACCCACGCCTCTGCACCATGAAGTGAAGTGGGGACACATGTGGATCTCATGCTGCTGCTCACCTGAGGAACACTGCTTTGTCATTTTTTGTACTTCCTTTTGTAATAAAAAATGACAACTCTTTGTCTATTGATTTATTATCTTTAAATACCTTTTGTAGAGAAAATATTTTCAAAAGCAGCAGATTTTCGATGAGAAATTATTGTCAAATGATGTTTAAATGTGCTTTTTAGAGAAATATAATTACATGTTTCATACTCTTTCCTTCCTTCCTTCCTTCCTTCCTTCCTTCCTTCCTTCCTTCTTTCTTTCTTTCTTTCTCTCTTTCTTTCTTTCATTTTACAACATGCTGAATGCTGGTGATATAATGATGAACAAGCTGGTCTTTACCTTCACAGAAATAAAATTTTAGCTGTGGAAAAAGAAGATAGCAGTCAAATTCGCCCCCCTGCCCCCCCCCTTTTTTTGTTCTGAAGATGAGATAATTCCAAACCAAAATTTTAAAAGAAAAATCCTCATAGTCTTTTATACACAGATACACAAACAAGATTGGGGTTAAACTATAAATACAATTTTTTACACCTATTTCATTAGTGTAAATTAAATTATACCCCCAAAAAGCATCTATTGGTGTATTGTTTCCTTGTACAACCTCACTTTAATCTCAGGCAATCCTATTGAATCAGGCAATTTTTCAACAGAAATAGCATAGACAATCAGATCTAATC
Organism: Pan paniscus; assembly: GCF_029289425.2. NCBI lineage: Eukaryota > Metazoa > Chordata > Mammalia > Primates > Hominidae > Pan > Pan paniscus. The sequence continues at coordinate 49,644,690 of NC_073261.2, read as the reverse complement.
AACTCTCTTTATTTTTAAGAGAAGTCTCCCAATATGCTATGCTAAGAAAAGGGCAGAAGGAGAGTTTGACTGTAAGAGTAGAATTCACATTAAAATAAGTCAAAGCTGGGATTCATGGGAACTTAAAATCTGTTCTTCTCATTCCTCTCTCTCCCACTTCCTCTTCTTACCTGCAGTAACTATTCTCTCCTTACCTTTATTTACTCATAGTTTTTAATAGAAAAATACTAATTTTAGCTTGGGAGATAAATAATACTTTTTAAGTACTAACCATAAATCCTAAGTATAATAGCTGAAAAAGACAAAAAGGGAGGAAGTTCCAGGGCAACTCTAGCTATTGAACTCCTGTTCCCACTGAATTCTGAAGAAGAATTCCCAGTTCTTGCAGTGTGTGTCCACCATCAGATGCTGCAAGGCCCATCAATTCGAATGTCAAAAATACGTATGATGACAATAGGGAATATCATATGCATTACCTTGGCTGATTTCCTTAGCAATTGAACACGGTAATTGGGAGGAAGTTCTTGTCAACCAAGTTCTGACCCCTGAGATAATTTCTCTTTTCTATTTTCTTTTAGCGTCACCTTGAGAGGGGTTTTAGGAGTTCTCTTAAGGGACAGCCATAGCAGTTCTCTTCCAACTAATGTCAACTGAAGCCTGTTTATCCATGAAGCAAGTTTTGATACTATATACAACTCCATCATAAATGTAGTGGGTTACCTATTGATTTCACTGTTGATGCCAGGACATAAAAATATAATTTACCATCCATATCTAGCCATTTTTATTTGAATTAATGTTTAACGAGGTAAGGCATCCAGATTGTGTAAGCTGGGACTGACCAAGATGCACCAGCATTTATGTTCATCTTACTTAAAAGGCAGTATCAGTTGACTCATTAAAATTGTACATATTGATGGTGTACAATTTGATGCTTCACTACATATATATGTTGTGTAGTGATCAAGTCAGGATATTTAGTGTGACCATCCTTCCATGCATCTATCATTTCTTTGTGGCAAGAACATTAAAAAGCCTCTCTTCTAGCTATTTTATAATATACAATGCCTTACTGTTAACCATTCTTAGCCTACTGTGCCTTAGAACATAAATATATACAAGTAGAATGTGCCAATGAAAAAAATTTTAAAGGCAATACCAGTATCTCAGATTCACTATACCTGTTGGTATACTCATCTTGAAAACTGTAGGCATTCCACAACAACTTTACCTTTGGGACATCAATAATTTAGTAAAGATTGGGGCAAGGCTCTTCCCATCTCATGAATATTTAATTAATTGTCTTGCTCCCAGAACCTGGAGAGTAACAGGATATTGGGAGTCTCAGCAGCACTACTTTATCCCCTAGTTATCTTCACATATTGCCACGTTGCTTATGATGCAGTAAAGTCCTAATGATTGAGTCACAGTGAAAAGGATCAGATCTTCACTCTTCCCAGCAAGGGGGTAGAACCAACAGAAAGTGCTTGAGGGCCTCTGCAGGTCAACATTCTTCACTTCTTACTGCTCTTTCAAAATACTGTAGCCCCATTCTAATTACCATAATCAGTTTGGATGTTTCCAAACAACCCCATTCTAATTGCCATAATCAGATTGGATATTTCCAAACAGGCATGAACTTTGACCCTGTAATTCTAATGTGGAAGAGAAAAATAATATAAATAATATTCAGTTATTATGTACCAGGTGCTGCTCTAAGTACCTTAGATAATAATGCCATGGTGTGGAAAGGCAGAGGGCACTTAATTGTCCTGCTAAGGGTCACAGAGGTCTATTAAGGGATGGAGCCAACATTTGAAATTAAGCAGTGTGGCTGCAGAGTTCATGTATTTAGCCATCCTCCCATAATTCTTCTGAAGAATTCAGGACCTATAATTTGATGTTTAACAGATTGATTTCCAGACACCTCTGCTTTCAAAGTATCAGTCTCTCTACAGAAGAGAATTCCTGCAAGACAGAGGCCTCAATTCTTCCACTATCATCCAGGTATACATGAAGTTGCCATTTTAGCACAATTCTTGATTTGGGCCATGGGAGTAATTAATTCAGTGCATTCTACTCATACTTCACTGAAGACTTTGCTCTCAGTGGGTATAGTTATTTAAAGAATATGGGCAATATTAAATGAGGTCAATTCCATTATCCCTATCCTCCATATTTTCTATGCTTCTATTTGAATTAGGGTCAATCTTCTGGATCAAAGTTGATTTTTCTAACCTTGGTGAAAAACAGAGTCATGGTGTAGTTGCAATGTTTTCCAGCAACATGTTTGTCGCTCTATGTCTTTGACCTATTCTCCCTCCCTAGGCCACGTTCAAACTGCCTTCACCTCTACAAATGTGTCTCTTGCCAAGTGAACTGAATGTTTTTTTTTTTTTTTTTTGGTCCTGGGTTTGAGAAGAATACATTTCTATTTTAAAGTCTTTTGCTTTCTGAGCCTTCCAATAAGAGGATCATCCTCAAGCATTAAGAATTTCATTTGTAGCTGGGCCCGGCGGCTCATGCCTATAATCCCAGCATTTTGGGAGGCCAAGGCCAGTGGATCACTTGAGGTCAGGAGTTCAACACCAACCTGGTCAACAAGGTGAAACCACGTCTTTACTAAAAATGCAAAAGTAATCTGGGTATGGTGGTGTACACTTGTAGTCCCAGCTACTTGGGAGGCTGAGGTGTGAGAATCACCTGAACCTGGAAAGCGGAGGTTGTAGTGAGCTGAGTTCATGCCACTGCACTCCAGCCTGGGAGACAAAGTGAGACTCTTGTCTCCAAAAACAAACAAACAAGAATTTTATTTGTTTTCAATTTAATCATATTGTTAGGTATATTTTCTCCATTTTTTTTTAATTTTTATTTTTATTATACTTTAAGTTTTAGGGTACATGTGCACAATGTGCAGGTTAGTTACATATGTATACATGTGCCACGCTGGTGTGTTGCACCCATTAACTCATCATTTAGCATTAGGTATATCTCCTAATGCTATCCCTCCCCCCTCCCCCCACCCCACAACAGTCCCCAGAGTGTGATGTTCCCCTTCCTGTGTCCACGTGTTCTCATTGTTCAATTCCCACCTATGAGTAAGAACATGGGGTGTTTGGCTTTTTGTCCTTGCAATAGTTTACTGAGAATGATGATTTCCAATTTCATCCATGTCCCAACAAAGGACATGAACTCATAATTTTTTGTGGCTGCATAGTATTCCATGGTGTATATGTGCCACATTTTCTTAATCCAGTCTATCATTGCTGGACATTTAGGTTGGTTCCAAGTCTTTGCTATTGTGAATAGTGCCGCAATAAACATACATGTGCATGTGTCTTTATAGCAGCATGATTTATAGTCTTTCGGGTATATACCCACTAATGGGATGGCTGGGTCAAATGGTATTTCTAGTTCTAGATCCCTGAGGAATCGCCACACTGACTTCTACAATGGTTGAACTAGTCTCCAGTCCCACCAACAGTGTAAAAGTGTTCCTATTTCTCCACATCCTCTCCAGCACCTGTTGTTTCCTGACTTTTTAATGATTGCCATTCTAACTGGTGTGAGTGGTATCTCATTGTGGTTTTCATTAGCATTTCTCTGATGGCCAGTGATGGTGAGCATTTTTTTTTGTGTTTTTTGGCTGCATAAATGTCTTCTTTTGAGAAGTGTCTGTTCATATCCCTCACCCACTTTTTGATGGGGTTGTTTGTTTTTTTCTTGTAAATTTGTTTGAGTTCATTGTAGATTCTGGATATTAGCCCTTTGTCAGATGAGTAGGTTGTGAAAATTTTCTCCCATTTTGTAGGTTGCCTGTTCACTCTGATGGTAGTTTCTTTTGCTGTGCAGAAGCTCTTTAGTTTAATGAGATCCCATTTGTCAATTTTGGCTTTTGTTGCCATTGCTTTTGGTGTTTTAGACATGAAGTCCTTGCCCACGCCTATGTCCTGAATGGTAATGCCTAGGTTTTCTTCTAGGGTTTTTATGGATTTAGGTCTAATGTTTAAGTCTTTAATCCATCTTGAATTAATTTTTGTATGAGGTGTAAGAAAGGGATCCAGTTTCAGCTTTCTACATATGGCTAGCCAGTTTTCCCAGCACCATTTATTGAATAGGGAATCATTTCCCCATTGCTTGTTTTTCTCAGGTTTGTCAAAGATCAGATAGTTGTAGATATGTGGCACTATTTCTGAGGGCTCTGTTCTGTTCCATTGATCTATATCTCTGTTTTGGTACCAGTACCATGCTGTTTTGGTCACTATAGACTTGTAGTATAGTTTGAAGTCAGGTAGTGTGATGCCTCCAGCTTTGTTCTTTTGGCTCAGGATTGACTTGGCGATGTGGGCTCTTTTTTAGTTCCATATGAACTTTAAAGTAGTGTTTTCCAATTCTGTGAAGAAAGTCATTGGTAGCTTGATGGGGATGGCATTGAATCTATAAATTACCTTGGGCAGTATGGCCATTTTCACAATATTGATTCTTCCTACCCATGAGCATGGAATGTTCTTCCATTTCTTTGTATCCTCTTTTATTTCCTTGAGCAGTGGTCTGTAGTTCTCCTTGAAGAGGTCCTTCACGTCCCTTGTAAGTTGGATTCCTAGGTATTTTATTCACTTTGAAACAACTGTGAATGGGAGTTCACTCATGATTTGCCTCTCTGTTTGTCTGTTATTGGTTTATAAGAATGCTTGTGATTTCTGTACATTGATTTTGTATCCTGAGACTTTGCTAAAGTTGCTTATCAACTTAAGGAGGTTTTGGGCTGAGACAGTGGGGTTTTCTAGATATACAATCATGTCATCTGCAAACAGGGACACTTTGACTTCCTCTTTTCTTAATTGAATACCCTTTATTTCCTTCTCCTGCCTAATTGCCCTGGCCAGAACTTCCAACACTATGTTGAATAGGAGTGGTGAGAGAGGGCATCCCTGTCTTGTGCCAGTTTTCAAAGGGAATGCTTCCAGTTTTTGCCCATTCAGTATGATATTGGCTGTGGATTTGTCATAGATAGCTCTTATTATTTTGAGATACTTCCCATCAATACCTAATTTATTGAGAGTTTTTAGCATGAAGCATTGTTGAATTTTGTCAAAGGCTTTTTCTGCATCTATTGAGATAATCGTGGTCTTTGTCTTTGGTTCTGTTTATATGCTGGATTACATTTATTGATTTGCATATATTGAACCAGCCTTGCATCACAGGGATGAAGCCCACTTGATCATGGTGGATAAGCTTTTTGATGTGCTGCTGGATTCGGTTTGCCAGTATTTTATTGAGGATTTTTGCATCAATGTTCATCAAGGATATTGGTCTAAAATTCTCTTTTTTGGTTGTGTCTCTGCCTGGCTTTGGTATCAAGACGATGCTGGCATCATACAATGAGTTAGGGAGGATTCCCTCTTTTTCTATTGATTGGAATAGTTTCAGAAGGAATGGTACCAGTTCCTCCTTATACCTCTGGTAGAATTCGTCTATGAATCCATCTGGTCCTGGACTCTTTTTGGTTGGTAAGCTATTGATTATTGCCACAATTTCAGATCCTGTTATTGGTCTATTCAGAGATTCAACTTCTTCCTGGTTTAGTCTTGGGAGGGTGTATGTGTCGAGGAATTTATCCATTTCTTCTAGATTTTCTAGTTTATTTGCGTAGAGGTGTTTGTAGTATTCTCTGATGGTAGTTTGTATTTCTGTGGGATCAGTGTTGATATCCCCTTTGTCACTTTTTATTGCATCTATTTGATTCTTCTCTCTTTTTTTATTAGTCTTGCTAGCAGTCTGTCAATTTTGTTGATCCTTTCAAAAAACCAGCTCCTGGATTCATTAATTTTTGAAGGGTTTTTTGTGTCTCTATCTCCTTCAGTTCTGCTCTGATTTTAGTTATTTCTTGCCTTCTGCTAGCTTTTGAATGTGTTTGCTCTTGCTTTTCTAGTTCTTTTCATTGTGATGTTAGGGTGTCAATTTTGGATCTTTCCTGCTTTCTCTTGTGGGCATTTAGTGGTATAAATTTCCCTCTACACACTGCTTTGAATGTGTCCCAGAGATTCTGGTATGTTGTGTCTTTGTTCTCGTTGGTTTCAACGAACATCTTTATTTGTGCCTTCATCTCGTTATGTACCCAGTAGTCATTCAGGAGCAGGTTGTTCAGTTTCCATGTAGTTGAGCAGTTTTGAGTGAGTTTCTTAATCCTGAGTTCTAGTTTGATTGCACTGTGGTCTGAGCGATAGTTTGTTACAATTTCTATTCTTTTACATTTGCTGAGGGGAGCTTTACTTCCAAGTATGTGTTCAGTTTTGAAATAGGTGTGGTGTGGTGTTGAAAAGAATGTATATTCTGTTGATTTGGGGTGGAGAGTTCTGTAGATGTCTATTAGGTCTGCTTGGTGCAGAGCTGAGTTCAATTCCTGGGTATCCTTGTTAACTTTCTGTCTCATTGATCTGTCTAATGTTGACAGTGGGGTGTTTAAGTCTCCCATTATTAATGTGTGGGAGTCCAAGTCTCTTTGTAGGTTACTGAGGACTTGCTTTATGAATCTGGGTGCTCCTGTATTGGGTGCATATATATTTAGGATAGTTAGCTCTTCTTGTTGAATTGATCTCTTTATCATTATGTGATGGCCTTCTTTGTCTCTTTTGATCTTTGTTGGTTTAAAGTCTGTTTTATCAGAGACTAGGATTGCAACCCCTGCCTTTTTTTGTTTTCCATTGGCTTGGTAGATCTTCCTCCATCCTTTTATTTTGAGCCTATGTGTGTCTCTGCATGTGAGATGTGTTTCCTGAATACAGCACACTGATGGGTCTTGGCTCTTTATCCAATTTGCCAGTCTGTGTCTTTTAATTGGAGCATTTAGTCCATTTACATTTAAAGTTAATATTCTTCTGTGTGAATTTGATCCTGTCAGTATGATGTTAGCTGGTTATTTTGCTCGTTAGTTGATGCAGTTTCTTCCTAGCCTCGACGATGTTTACATTTTCCCATGGTCTTGCAGCGGCTGGTACCGTTTGTTCCTTTTCATGTTTAGTGCTTCCTTCAGGAGCTCTTTTAGGGCAGGCCTGGTGGTGACAAAATCTCTGAGCATTTGCTTGTCTGTAAAGTATTTTATTTCTCCTTCACTTATGAAGCTTAGTTTGGCTGGATATGAAATCTGGGTTGAAAAGTTTTTTCTTTATGAATGTTGAATATTGGCCCCCACTCTCTTCTGGCTTGTAGAGTTTCTGCCGAGAGATCTTCTGTTAGTCTCATGGGCTTCTCTTTGAGGGTAACCCGACCTTTCTCGCTGACTGCCCTTAACATTTTTTCCTTCATTTCAACTTTGGTGAATCTGACAATTATGTGCTTTGGAGTTGCTCTTCTCGAGGAGTATCTCTGTGGCGTTCTCTGTATTTCCTGAATCTGAACGTTGGCCTGCCTTGCTAGATTGGGGAAGTTCTCCTGGATAATATCCTGCAGAGTGTTTTCCAACTTGGTTCCATTCTCACCGTCACTTTCAGGTACACCAATCAGACGTAGATTTGGTCTTTTCACGTAGTTTTTTTCACATAGAGGCTTCACAAAGCCTCCATATTTCTTGGAGGCTTTGTTGGTTTCTTTTTATACTTTTTTCTCTCAACTTCCCTTCTCGCTTCATTTCATTCATTTCGTCTTCTATCACTGAAACCCTTTCTTCCAGTTGATTGCATTGGCTCCTGAGGCTTCCGCATTCTTCATGTAGTTCTCGAGCCTTGGCTTTAAGCTCCATCAACTCCTTTAAGCACTTCTTTGTATTGGTTATTCTAGTTATACATTCGTCTTAATTTTTTTCAAAGTTTTTACCTTCTTTGGCTTTGGTTTAAATTTCCTCCCGTAGCTCGGATTAGTTTGATCGTCTGGAGCCTTCTTCTCTCAACTCGTCAAAGTCATTCTCCATCTATCTTTGTTCTGTTGCTGGTGAGGAACTGCGTTCCTTTGGAGGAGGAGAGGTGCTCTGCTTTTTAGAGTTTCCAGTTTTTCTGCTCTGTTTTTTCCCCATGTTTGTGGTTTTATCTACTTTTGGTCTTTGATGATGGTGATGTACAGGTGGGTTTTTGGTGTGGCTGTCCTTTCTGTTTGTTAGTTTTCCTTCTAACAGACAGGACCCTTAGCTGCAGGTCTGTTGGAGTTTGCTAGAGGTCCACTCCAGACCCTGTTTGCCTGGGTGTCAGCAATGGTGTGTGCAGAACAGGGGATTTTCATGTACCGCGAATGCTGCTGTCTGATCGTTCCTCTGGAAGTTTTGTCTCAGAGGCGTACCCGGCCATGTGAGGTGTCAGTCTGCCCCTACTTGGGGGTGCCTCCCAGTTAGGCTGCTCGGGGGTCAGAGTTCAGGGACCCACTTGAGGAGGCAGTCTGCCCGTTCTCAGATCTCCAGCTGCGTGCTGGGAGAACCACAGCTCTCTTCAAAGCTGTCAGACAGGGACATTTAAGTCTGCAGAGGTTACTGCTGTCTTTTTGTTTGTCTGTGCCCTGCCCCCAAAGGTGGAGCCTACAGAGGCAGGCAGACCTCCTTGAGCTGTGGTGGGCTCCCCCCAGTTGGAGCTTCCCAGCTGCTTTGTTTACCTAAGCAAGCCTGGGCAATGGCGGGCACCCCTCCCCCAGCCTCGCTGCCGCCTTGCAGTTTGATCTCAGACTGCTGTGCTAGCAATCAGCAAGACTCCCTGGGCGTAGGACCCTCCGAATCAGGTGCAGGATATAATCTCCTGGTGCGCCGTTTTTTAAGCCCGTTGGAAAAGCGCAGTATTCGGGTGGGAGTGACCCGATTTTCCAGGTGCCGTCTGTCACCCCTTTCTTTGACTAGGAAAGGGAACTCCCTGATCCCTTGCACTTCCCGAGTGAGGCAATGCCTCGCCCTGCTTCGGCTCGCGCAGGGCATGCTGCACCCACTGGCCTGCGCCCACTCTCTGGCACTCCCTAGTGAGATGAACCTGGTACCTCAGATGGAAATGCAGAAATCACCGGTCTTCTGCGTCGCTCAGGCTGGGAGCTGTAGACTGGAGCTGTTCCTGTGCGGCCATCTTGGCTGTCTCCTCAGGTATATTTTCTCAAAAAGGTGAATTATGACTCTACTAAGGGAAACAATAAATACATTAAAATATTTCACTTAATGTATTAATGAGGAAGCTAGAAGATGGCATGGCTGGTTAAAAAAATTTTAAGGAGCATTTATAGTCAATTTGACAAAGAAGTGTTAGAATAAAATTATTGAGTTAGATAGAAAACTCTTTAGTACCCAACATGCCATACATTACCTGTTGGGGTTACCTGCTTCACCTGACAGAAATTACTCACACTTCTGTCAGACCAAACCTGCCAGTTAGTAGCTAACTTCACACTAAATCTAAAATCCTTTTCTCAAGAATAAATGAGATGAACTAAGTATATTTCCCCAGTGAATCCTTGGTTGCCTTTTCTCCCATATAATTTGGAAAGAATGTGTTACCCATCTTTTCTGCCTTATTTTTGGATGCATTGAAAGAATATTGAGGATGTCTCTATATCTCAATTTTTCATGAAATGTCCCATTGAATTCCAAACTTTTGGAAATAAAGAGAAAAAGATGCAAGATTCCGGTCCAAGATACAGAATAAAAAAACCTGATTATAATTTCAATTTTTTTCTATTATTTCCTTTATTTCCCCCCATTACACTTGTAGGTATTTATTTTCTTCAGGTTCTCATCATAATTTCTCTTTCCTTAATCCAGTCTTGGGTTTAATTTATTTAATATTAATAGTTTATTCAGACAGGAGACTGAAAACATGATGGTGGAACTGTGCATGACAATTGATGAACTTGGATAAGATACTACACTGAAATATTTGAAGCAGGTGTGAATATGTGTGTGTCTGTGTTTGTTGTGTATCTGAATTACTTAACCACTGGAAAGGATTAGCAGATAAGGTTCAAAATGTTGCATATCATGCTTACCACATACTTTTATCTTGGTTAGAGAATTTTACATCATATTAGAAGCTGATGACAAATCGATCTGAGGCTGCCTAAGATTCATTGCATAGCCAGATCTTGGCCATTTTATATTTGCAAGAATGATCTAAATCCCACAAGTAACTAATTCCTCTGTAGTAGCATGTCTATAAATGTACATGCTGCAAATTGAATATATGGTTAAATGTGATTTTCGGGGCCAAAAGCAATAAATCTGTCATAACACTTCTTTTTGAGACTCATGATGCCACACTGATGAATCTGTGATAAACAATACTTGGAAGTATAAAACCATATTGGGTTTCAGTGGGCAGTTATATATGTTGAACATAAGGTAGCCTTGAGCTGTACTCCAAGTAGAAAGGCAGGCACATTATTTGGTCTGAGAGCACTACACAAATGTAGAGCTGCTTCTTCATATTCATGACTTTCTTGATCTTCTTTCACTCGGGGGAGTTACTGTATGCTTAGGTTTTAGCTCTGGCAAGACAAGCAACAATGCCTGAGATGGTGACTGCCCCATCATTTTAATCCCCTTAATACTGACTAGCAGAGCACCCTACCAGCGCACAGTGAACATGTAGCATGAACAAGATATTAACCTGTTATTTTAAACCACTGAGATTTGAGAATTATTGGATTCTGTATCATACCTAGCCTCTTCTAAACTGATAGTTTTATCATTAACATGAGAGTGAATAGATAAACAAGTAGATAAAACGCAAAAAAAACAAAAAAACAAGTAAACAGTAGCCTCCAACAGTGGTTCTCATGCCTGAATGTGCATCAAAATCACCTGGAGGGTTGGTCAAAACATAGCTTGCTGGCTTTCACTCCCAGAATTTCTGATTCAGCAGGTTCAGGCTGATGCCCAAAAATCTGCATTTCTAACACACTTCCAGGCAATGTTACTGCTGCTGAGATGGAAACCACACTTTGAAGATCACTTGTCTAAATTACCTTTCAAAAGAATATTAATGATAGTGAGAATGTGTATATTTTATCATGAAAAAAACTACAGTTATTCGAGTAGGCTGTTTCTCTGGTACCATTGATGATATAATTTAATGGAATTAGTCAATTTCATTAAATTGTCAATCAGTCAATTGACTATATTCATTAAACTATATTATTGATGGTACCGGAGAACCAGCCTACTTGAATAATTCAGTTTCCCCTCTCCCCTACAACTCTCTCATCCCCAACTTCAGGCCAAACTTGTGGAGGCGAAGCTAGGGTAGGAGTATGTCATCTCCCCATCAGCAACCTGCTTTCTTTGCCAGCTTCTCGCAAGTTAGACAGGGTGGAAGTGGGGTGCTTCTTCTTGTGACTGCTGGAGTTTCAAAGGGCCCCTTCTCATTTGCTTATGACTGTTGTTATGTGAGTATTTGCATATCTGTGTTGACAAGCTTCCTGAGCAAGATGGTTATTTATAAAGAATTACGTTTTGAGTGTTGGTGGAACTCCCCTCACTGGTGATTATTGATGGGGAATTTAATTCTAAGCCACACAGCTGGCATTTGTGGCCCCTTGCAGGACTCAGGGCACCGTCAGGACCAATTCGCTGCTCTTCATTCATGCTTCTTTTTGCGCCACTCTGTATCTGGCCCCACTACACCTGCAGGAACAGTTTTCATAAGCTCTGTGCTTTCTCATCTGATACCAGGTTATTTATTCTCTTTGATTCTTTCTTAGGTTCCAAGTGAAGATATGATCCTCATCTTCCCCTTAAGTAACAGTAGTACTTACATTTTGGAAAGAATCTTACAAAATAATTTTGGAAAACGTAGCAATTTTGTCCTTATGAGGGTGTGGCTCCTGGGAGCCAGTCCATGGAGCTTCAAGCCTTCTGAAATATTCAGAAAAGAACGGTGCACTAACTGCTAAGTTTAAATTTAGCAAACGTTCAATGGACATCTATCAGCATAGAGGTTCATCGCTCTGGCCTGGGACAGTGAGGGTTGGAGGATAAAAAAGTAACGCTCAATACAAAACTTCTATGCCCGCAAGATGTTCTTCCTGGTTCTGTCCCCTTCTCTCAATGTATTTCTTTTGACTTTTCCCAAGGTCCCTTCTTTTGTGTCTGCCGTGTATTGAGAGTCACTTGGCAGGAACCAGACATACTTTGAACATGGCCCTGGATAATTTGATAATTCTATTTCGAATGGGCTGATTTTCTCCAGGATGATTCCTGTCATATTTTGTAAACTCCCAGTAAAAGAATGGATCTTAGTACTTCACACTATGATGTTACATAATTGTTCATTGCATAGTAAATATGGTATTTTTAATCAGTGAGAAAAAGTTATTTCATAGCTGGTCCTGAGATGATTAATTAACACTTTGAAGAAAAAATATATATTGAGCTAACATTTATTGAGTGTTTACTAGGCTTGTGTTAAACCCAATACTTTCAATATCTCATTTATGTCTCACAGTAGTCTGAAGAGGTGAGTCATATAATCATCTCCACTTTGCAGATGAGAAATCCAAGATTTGTAGAGGCTAAGAACATCATCACATTCCTGAGTTCTGTCTGACTGCTGATCCAGAGTTCTTAACCAGGTGGTTATCAACCCAAATGAATTCTAGATACATTTTTAGGCATCAACAAATGAAACACTAATAAACAGATGCATTTATGTGAATGTGATTAAAGTACTTAGATACACATAAAAATAAATCAAATTGATGCATAAGAATTAAATATTAACAAAAATGAAAATACCCCCGTATTTCTGTTTTGCTAAATCCAATTCCTTCTGAATACAGATTGAAAAACAAACAAACAAACAAAAAATACTATACAAATATACACACACAAAATAACTTAGCACTCTTTTGATTCCAGCTTTGTTGTGAGCAACTGTGGGGCTTACGAAAACCTCAACATGGAGTCTTTGAAATAGTGCTTAGGGCAGTGAAGTAAGGAATCTCCCTGTGATGGCTTGGAGAACCAATAGAGTCAGAAGACTATTTTTGACATGGAAAAATAAAATATTCTAATAATATATGAGAAGCAAGCCAAAGTCAGTATGTAAGCAATTATAAAAATTCTAAAAACTTTTTGTGTATTTTAAATACTATATATCCAAGTCTTGAAAGTATTTACTAGCTGTTTTTTTGTTTTGTTTTTTTTTCCTGGACTATTGCGATTATAAAGTTTTTTTTTATATTACCCTATTTTTTACACATGTTCTACATTTCATTAATAATAATCTCATGATAAGGGAGAAAAGTACTTCTAAAAAAATTTCTACTATATTTGCTCCCCAATATCTTATTTAACTGTTTCTGAGGGATCTTGAAAGTTAATGTGGATAAGACTGGCAATTATAGCACTGTAGGAGAAAAAATATGAGAAATACGGGCCATCCGCTGCTTACTTGCTATGCCACTGTTTTTCCAACACCAGATCTCTGGGTGTCCTATAGTTCAGTCAAATTCTGGCACTAGCTACCTGGAGTTAGTGCAGACCATACAGGTTAAAGGTTTAGTTCCACAGGACTGCCCCTGCTTCAGATGCCAGATTTAAGTAGGGAACTCAGGCAGCCCACACTTCTGTCTGACTTGGCTTCAAATTTTGGAGTTTCCACACCTCTATTCAGGTTCAGTAATTCACTAGAACCATTCATATAACTCAGGAAAGCACTATGCTTATGATTACATTTTTTCAAGAACACAATGCAGGGAAAGCCAGATGAAAGAGGGGCATAGGTCAAGGTATTGGGGAAAGGGGGTTGGCACACAGAGCTTCCATGCCCTCTCTGGGTGCAGCACCCTTTCAACTTGCTGGTAAGTTGATGTGTTCCCCAACTGGGAAGCTTCTCAAATCTCATTCAAGAGTTTTGTTGAGCAACAATAACCATTGTTTATTGGTGATTAAAGTCAACTTCCAGACTTTCTCCCCTCCTCAGAGATCAACAGGGGAGTGGGGCTGAAAGTGGTGTTATTTTCTGGCAACCAGCCTCTATCCTGAAGCTGTCTAGGGGCCTTGCCGAGAGTTGCCTCATTCACATAACAAAATTACTCAGAAAAATCCAAACTTTTCTGAAGTTATGTGCTAGAAATCAAGCAAAGACCGAATACACAGTTCATTTTTTTTTTATTATACCACATCCACAGTTAAAATCTGTTCAGTATTTGGTGAAAGATAAATTTCTAGTCATTTCTAGTGACAAAACAAGAAAGATCTTAGTGAAAAAAGGAATTTCAAAACATTTTCTGTTACTTGGAAGTCAATCAATAAAATGTGTTTCAATCTCAAATGTAAACATTTGTAAAGCTGTCCTTCCTAAATGCTAATCTACCAGTCAATCACCATGAAATCTTCAGCACAGCAAGCACAATTTGTCATGGATACCATGGAAAATCATTTTTCTCTTATTAAGACATGTACCATTTCACCAACTAACTAAAGTTGCTAGACCATTATGGGTTACTACAATCATTGAATTCCGTCTTTTTTGTCTCTGTGAACCAAAAATGTCCAGTGAAACAGTCTGGTCCTCACTGTGGCCAGGAGTTTCTATAATAATTTCTGTGTCTTCGTCATTTTGGCCTGTCTTCGCCTAGAAAAATTCTTTAAACTCATTCAATGAGTTGATGCTTAAATACTTAGATATTGTTTGCATAATTATAAGAGGGAGTAGTTGAGTAGTTGAAATGCTGCCATCACTGGCTGTGTTAGTCTAGTACACTCTAAGATTTTATATAATATTTTTGGGATCACAACCTCATTGTGATCAACATGGATATGGGCATGTGGTATGTACATTTTGGGAGTTCCCTATAGGTTTGCAGAACTATATAAAATTGTGGGGAGTTACTTGCCATATATTTTAGAAGGCAAATTTTAGGGACACTTTACTATGCAACAAGCTTTATGCATAAAACTCTTCAATGCTTTACAATTTAGGTGGAGAATCAAGACTTACAAAGAAATAATGCTAAATAATAATATAGAATCAATAAAAATGTAAGACAATAATAAAAGATATTGATGAGTTGTTATCTGATTAACTTCCAGATCAAAACAAATAAATCACAGGAGTTTAGAAGAAGAAAATTACATTCAGTGTGACTCTGTTTTCATACTCAGAATCTCAATTTAAATAAAGGAACAGAAAAGACTATTGCTGATTTGTGATTCAATCTAAAAAGTTGTGGGAGAAGTCATGTCTCTAGGAAATGTTTCCAGATTTACAATATCCAAATGTATCTGTCTCATCACCACCACCACAATTTCTTGCAAAAGATATTTACAAACCATTCATAATTCTAGCTTCAAAGGGTAACTATTTGCTACTAAATTAAAGCCAATTTAAGCATTTGCCATGTATAACTCAGAGCGTTATATTTCATTATTTGCTTTTTGACACCTTGAAGAAATCAAATTAATATTTGGGTTCATGTTTCAAATTTTTTTGACGTGTTTTTACTGTTCTCTGTTAAAACAAAAAAGATGGAAATTTAAGCGTTATAAAAGCCTGACAATATATTTTTACAAAGAAAATACACTTGAAAAGGAAAATTACTTTATCTATGCAGTAGCTAGACAACATTTTCCATATTTCTACACAGAGTAGGATAAAATTACATTTAGCCAGCAAGAATTGGATCTTTGGGGATCCAACAGCACTAATTGTAAAGAAGTAATGATTTCAAATAGCTAGTTCATTAGCTTACATGTAGGCAATTTACCTTGCTCTTTGAAATAAGAAATAGGACCTTGAGAACAGACATATACAAATTAAAGACATACTCCAGGCAAAGTAATTTATCTTACTTTTGATGATACATTATTAAACAACTTCTGTGATTGCTCTGGGGATAATTTCTAGTGCCAAGCAAGGGTACCTCTGTCCTGCCCTTTTTGATATACTCATTTTAAGAAGATAGATTCCAAAAGGCTAAGATATTCTTTGAAAAGGTAACATTGAAAATGGAGAAATACGACAAAGGGCTTGAAAAGAACCGGGCAATAAAATTCTGAAAAATAAACGTGACAGTGGGATGAGTAAGAACAATCAAGAGATTTTGAGGGTAGCAAATTAAAAAAAGAATTGTTATAAAAAAAAAACAAAAGAGTAATTAAAAATACAATATCAGTGGATGTTGCAAAAGATTTTCTGCTTGACCACACTTTAGTTAAGCTCTAAACTTTATCCTAGGCCCATATGTATACTTCCTTGTAAAATCCAGTAATAGCAAGGAACCCTGCTAAGTCAGTTTAGCAAGAACCTCCTATTCTCAATATCTGATCCCCCAGTATCTCAGATAGCTGATCAGGTTTCTCATCCTCCACCATCCCCCAGGTGTTGTCTAATCACCCTGGCCTGTCTTCAACAAGAATCTTGGTAGGTTGGTTTACCCAGAATCTCCTTTACCTCTGATGTTTCCTCTTAGTAATTTTCCATCCACTGGCCCCAGACTTGCTCTTTGGCTACAAATTTCCACTTGATTATGCTGTACTCAGAGTTCAGCCCAATCTATTTCCCCCACTGCAAAATCCCATTGTCTTGGTCCCTATGCCTATCTTGATGGTTATGAATAAAAGTCTTCTTTGTTATGCTTACTTGAATAATTTTTTCACTATGCAAATATGTAAGATGTTTCTCACTGGATACTAAAGTAACTGGTTAACAACATTTCAGGGTCACAGAGACATCTTTGTATTTACTTCATAAATTAATTATTTTGGGTGGATATTTTGGTATTGGTATTAGTCGTAGTAAGCTATGCTTTGTAGCAGTAACAAAATCCCTGAAATCTGTTTTTGCACAATACTCTAATTTCCAGGATTGTTGAATGTATTTAGGTGGCTGTATCTGGAACCTTTTACTTAACAATAACTCAGGGAGCCAGGATCTTTTCACCTGCTACATGGACAAGAAAAAAAGAGAATGGAGAATTCCCACCTACCTATTCTTAACTGCCACAGGTTGCAAACAACAAATCACTTCCACTAATTTTTATACTCCCAAGAACCCAATCACGTGGCTCAAATCTAACCATCAGGGATACAGAGAATGGTAGTTTTCCTGTGTTCTACGGGGAAAGAAAATGATCTGGTGAAGGCATGGCATAGTCTCTACCACTTACTCTTGGGCACATATGAACAGTAAACTGAGTTATCAAAGGCTTTTAAAATATCTGTATTTGAAAAGGAAAACTATGTCATCCAAGCAGCAGCTAGTCAACACTTCCCAAATTTCTCTACAGAGAATGAGATAAAGTTGTGTGTGTGTGTGTGTGTGTGTGTGTGTGTATTTTTACAAATTTAGTTGATAAAGCTTTACAAATTTGTTAAAGAAGTCTTCCATGGGCCATGCATATGTTCATTCATTTGTTCTACTTATTAGGAGAAAGAAGACCTGAATTATAAGTTGTGACATGTGAGAATAAAGGGGGAAGCAGATGAAAATCATTCTTCTGGAAAGGAGAAAAATATTGATTGTGTAATAGACCATTAAAAAATGGCCATTATCAAGTGTTCTTGGCATAGAATTGATATTAAATATTTGTCGGATAATTTTTGGGCCCAAAGAGGGGACAAGAATTCTTAGAACCTGCAAGCAATGTTTATTCTGTGTGGGTATTTTTGTTTGTTTGTTTGTTTTTGGGTTTGGATGTTGAGTTTAATGACACCTCATATGCACCAAGAGGATATAAAAAGGTTTCTTATTAACATGAAGAATCTTTCTGTGGAGAATAGGGCAGGCTCCCAAGCTGGTCTAAAAATGGTCTTGAGAGCGAGGAAAAAGGCTTGGGATTTATGGTGCTTACAAGCTGGGGCTGGAGTGTAGGTTCCTATGTATAGCCTGAGGCTTGCATGGTTTGAACTTCCCACTGACACCAAAAAAGAGAGCACTTAGGCTTTCCTATCAACTTACCTAGACACTGGGCAGAAGGGGAGTGGTGAAGAGTGCAGCATGAAAGATGTCAGATGCCAAACATCAAAATGGAGTCAGAGTTTATGACAGTTTTTCTCAATCTGATCCAGTTTATTTCAGTCTCATTATATAAACAACACAGTTAAGCTTATTTTTCAAAGAAATTTATGTGTGTATGGGGGGATTGTGAATATTAATAAGAAATTGGACAATTTAACTTTCAAGATCTAAGAAGATTCTTTACACAAGCTTTGAGATTTGTTACACACATAGATATTTAATATCAAAAAAGTAAAAATCATGCACTACTCAAATAATCATTCTCTTACTGTCAGGCAAAGTCCTTGACCGTCCTTGGTGTAAGAAATCTCCATGGAATAAAAGTTGGAATGTATGCTGAAGTTAAAAAACTAAAAAATGCTATTCAAAAACGGTATCCTCACAGTAATTTTATTTCTTTTTATTTTTATTTATTTATTTTTTGAGACCGAGTTTTGCTCTGTTGCCCAGGCTGGAGTGCAGTGGCACGATCTGGGCTCACTGCAACCTCTGCCTCCTGGGTTCAAGCAATTCTCCTGCCTCAACCTCCCAAGCAGCTGGGATTACAAGCATGCACCACTATGCCCAGCTAATTTGTGTATTTTTAGCAGACACGGGGTTTCACCATGTTGGCTGGAACTCCTGATCTTGAACCCCTGACCTCAGGTGATCCACCCACTTTGGCCTTCGAAAGTGTTGGGGTTACAGGCCTGAGCCACTGCCCCCGGCCCTGACAGTAATTTTAAACACGAAAATTATAACATGGATTTGTTTTATTCATTTCTTTCTTTCTGTTTTTTTTTTTTTTTTTGAGACGGAGTTTTGCTCTTGTTGCCCAGGCTAGAGTGTAATGGCGTGATCTCGGCTCACTGCAACTTACACTTCCTGGGTTCATGCGATTCTCCTGCCTCAACCTCTAGAGTAGCTGGGATTACAGGCATGCGGCACCACGCCCAGCTAATTTTATATTTTTAGTAGAGACAGGGTTTCACCATGTTGGTCAGGCTGATCTCGAACTCCCGACCTCAGGTGATCCAGCTGCCTGAACCTCCCAAAGTGCTGAGATTACAGGCATGAGCCACTGTGCCCAGCCTCATTTTCTATTTAAAAAATTTCATTATAAGAACACAATATGAGGCTATAAGTAGACGCTCTTAGATTTCTAAGTGTACAATACAGTATTGTTATATATAGGCGCAATATAGCAAACTTCTAAAAATTTTTCATCTTGCATAGGTGAAATTTTATACCTGCTGATTAACAATTCTCCATTCTCCCTTCCTTCAGCCCCTGGAAATCACAATTTTATTCTTTTTATTACATACCTAATGTATGTCGGGCTCCAGAGTCTCGGCAAGTTGGAAAGCCCTTAAGTAGTTGATAGGCAATTTAAAACAAGAACAGCATAAGCTCTCCAGTCATTCAATGTTTAATTTAGGGACTGGAAAATTTCAAAAATAATATGTATTTCATTTTACCTCTCCTGTCTGCCATACCTGCATAACAAATTAGAAATTGGCAGACAGTTGATAAGGAGAAAATGAACTCCAGGATGTGCTTCTCATCTCAGGTACGAAGAGTCATCACAGTTTGGGGCTCAGGGGATATGTGTTATCTCCCACAGAATGGAAAAAACGTTCAGAATCATAAGATCTTATAGTTGCAATGAATCAGCTAGGCACGGTGGTATGCACCTGTGGTCCCAGCTACTGGGGAGGCTGAGGCAGGAAGATCGCTTGAGCTCAGGAGTTCAAGGCTGTAGTAGCTATAGTCAGGCCTGCAAATATCACTTTACTCCAGCCTGGGCCACATAGTGAGACTCTATCTCAAAAAAGGAAAAAAGGAATCAAAATGTCACTTTGTTCAAAATTCTAACTAATGCAGACCACTTTGTACACTATCCCTGCAGTTGGTCATCAGATATCCAACATTAATATTTCCAGTAACAAGTTTTCACTACTTGCAAGACAGTCATTTTGTTACTTGTCAAAGCAGAAAAATTTTCTCTTTCCTTAGCTTCAATGGAATCTCATTCTTATTATCAAGCTATTTCTCTGGGTAATCTTTCTGATTCTTCTTTGATGGTACTGCAAACCCAGAAAATTAGAAACAGTTCTCACTTAATTTAGAAAGTTTATTTTGCCAAGGTTAACACAGCCTCAGAAAGTACTGGTGACATGTGCCCAAGGTGTTCGGGACACAGCTTGGTTTTATACATTTTAGAGAGACATAAGACATTAATCAATATATGTAACAAGTACATTGGTTCTTTCCAGAAAGGTGGGGACAACTTAAAGCAGGGAGGGGGCTTCCAGGTCACGGGTAGGTAAGAGACAAATGGTTGCATTCTTTTGAGATTCTTTTGATATTCTGAATCAGAATATGCATCTAAGTGAGCAGAAGGATGACTTTGAATAGAATAGAAGGCAGGTTTGCTCTGAGCAGTTTTCAGCTTGAATTTTCCTTTTAGTTTAGTGATTCTGAGGGCCCAAGATATTTTCCTTTCACAGTACTTTTACAGTTATCCAGGGTTATGATATGGTCCTCCTTCCCTTCTGAATCTACACACCCTCCATAATTCATTTCTCTGATTCTTAGGATTCAGCTTCAAATTCTAACATATATAGAACCATCATTTTTTTTTTCTGAGTTTCAGATCTGCATATCTCCCTGGCCACTGAATGGTACCATTTGAAAGTTTTTAAGCCTTTAAAACTCAATATGTCTAAAAAGGCATTTGTTGTGTTATACCACATACAAGGTTGTCCTGCCTGTGGCTGCTTTCTCAGAGAATAATATCAACAGGTCAAGGCAGATATATGGGCGCTTTCCTTAGTAACTCCTGCCCATTTTCTCTATCATTGCCTGCTTCCAACAGCCAAGACCTACCATTTCTACTTTCTAAATAACTCTCACATTAAGTGTTAAGAAGCCATAGTGCATAGGTGCTAAGGGTTCTTCTCTCCTGAGGAGACTTCCTGGCTTTGAATCATGGTTCTATCACTTACTACCTTAACCTCTCCTTGGTTGCAACCTCATTGTAAAACGGGGCCCATGAAACATACTTAATTTAAAACGGTTTTTGTGGGTTATTAAAATCAAATTCTTGGAACAGTGCATGGTAGATGATAAGCACTTTATGAATCTTAATTATCCTTTTAATTTTGTTCTTCTGTCAATTCCCATTGGAATCTTTCTAGATAATGTCTTCATCCTTTCTCAAGTGCTATCTTACAATAACTTCTCTAAAAGTTACTGGTATTCAAAGTTCTGGTCTGGCTCCTTCCATCCAGTCCTCATACAAAAGTCAAAATAGGTTTATTGAATCAGTAAGAACCACTATGACCCCGCCCCCCTCCCCCATGGTTGCTAGTAGTATAAATTCTAGACTCCTAAAGTTCAAGCCCAAGCTCCTTAATATAGTTGCCCCTGTGTTGTATTATCTATCCTCTAATTACCTTTTCCACTTCATTTTGGACCACCTCTTCCCTTGCTTACTGTATTCCAGTTCTTTGAATCATTCATGTTCTTTCTTATCTCTGGGTTGACTATTGCCCTTGGAATACTCTTTCTACCCCATCAGCCCTCCATGCAGTACTTCCACTCTTTCCAATTATGCTACTCTAGTATGTTTCAATTTTACCCCATTCTTCCTTATTGTAGCATCTTTGGTATGCAGTATAATTGATAATTTTCTAGTCTGTAAAATATCCCAGGAGATACTGTAATCTCTAATAGGACAAAGATGAGTGGCTGGTACATGGTAATGCTTAATAAGCACTAGCCTAATGAATGAATACATTTTAACTAAAAGCTGCCAGCCAATATTTTTTTTGCATTTGGAAAAGGGAAAAAGCGTATTCTCACTATCTATGTTTTAGTCACCTCAATCTCTGAAGACAGAAATGTTTTGCCCTAACTGAATCTTTTATTTTGTCTAAAATTTTCCAGTTTGTCTAAAATTTTCCAGTTTATTCACGAATTCTGTTATGACTTCCAACATCTTAATATGCTACTACTCAACAAACTCTGGGCAAATTTCATAGCTAACAAACACTATGTCCCAATCTTAGTCAAACCATGATAAAATACTGAGCATTCTGATCCTCTGCTTATATAGGAATTGGTGTTCTATGCATTGTTTACATAACATACTCTGGTCACAAGCTCTGAACGCTTCCAGAATCTTGCATTAGTAAATGTTAGAACTTTCCATGGACACTAAAAGTTCCCATTTATCTTTCTTAGGTGACCCTTCATCAGATATACAATGTGTTCCTAAATGTATTTTGGGGAAAACTAACTCTGCGGGTTCCCAATAGCATTTATTTAAATGAAGAATATTCCACAATCCAATAAAATTGGGAAATGCTGAATTAAAATAGCATCTTTACTACAGAAATTCACAAAGCTTTGAATATATTAATGAGTACTGAGAATATCTGGGCTGGTGGATAAAATATGAAGCTTTCCCCTTAGCTTGACTTGACCTTAGATCCCTTTTTGTGCAAAGTACATTTTGGGACTAGTGAAAAACCAGCTTGGGAAATGCTTTTTCTAAGCAATAGAGCTACTTGAAAACATTGAAATTCTGTATAAAATTTTGTTAATTAAAATATTCTATGACCTTACTAAGAAATATTTTAATACTCTATGTGTCTAAAACAGAAAAGCAAACCATATAGTCTTTCCTTATAAACACATTTGGAGTTCAGACCTACTCATAATTCCAGCTAATCTTTCTTTCAAGCATTCATTTGCTAGAATAACCTGGCTATTTTTATTATGTACTTTTTCTTCTTAAAATCAGTTGGCTCATTCTCATAGATATGTTGCAGCTGTTTGTGTGTATGTGTTTATGCATTCCTGCCTGCTATAGACAGAATTGTGTCTCCCTAAAATTCATGTGTTAAAGATCCTCACTTCCAAAGTGACTGTATTTGGATATAAGGTCTAGAAGGGGGCAATTACAGTTAAGTGAAGTCATAAGAGTGAAGAATTGATTTGATGGGATTAATTTCCTTGTAAGTGGAGATATCAAAGAGCTTGCACTCTCTCTCTACCGTATAAGGACACAGAGAAAAGGGGAGCTGTCTGCAAACAAGGAAGAAGGCCCTTTCAGATACTGAAGCCTCCTAGGAGCTTGATCTTGAATTTTACAGCCTCCAAACTGTAAGGAAAATATATTTCTAAATATATTTCTATTGTTTAAGATTATGGCATTTTGTTATGAAAGTCAGAGTAGACTAATATAACTATCTAATTAATCCTGACATCAGTTATCCTCAGTTGTATTTCCTCCATTAACTAAAATCAAGTGAATATCCCCCAAAAGAGTTATAGCCAAACTCAAGAATTTGGGTGTTTTGATTCCAGGGATTTGTTATTACATAGTTCTTCCATTATTTTCAGTAGAATAGCTTTCTTAACTAGTACAAAATCTCTGCTCATATCTGACCTCATTTTTATTCTTATGTCATTTTGAAAAGGAAACAATAATGAGTACAGTAAGTCTAAAATTTATTCTAAAACCATAATCAATTTCCTGGCTTCTATAAGGAAATAACTTTGATAGGATGAGCCAAGGTTCGTGTTGGTCTTTCTTTCTTCCCTTCCGGCAAGCATTACTATCACCTGTCTGAGGGGCACCTCTGGCCCAGAAAACAGATGAATGATTGACATCATCTAAGCCCAGTGACTTACCAGGAACTTGTTAACTCAGATAATAAAGGCTCTCCACATTTTCATGCACTTTTTGGTGGTTTATTTTGATTTTAAAATTCCTTACACTTTAGAAACAGTGAGTCTAATCCCCGATGGAATAGGAATGTTGTCTATGGAGAGATCTACTTCTCATTCATGATATCAAATTTTCATCATTTTAATTATTCATTTTCATTTAATCCAGGTATATTTGACATTTGCTTTATTGTTAGAGAGATTAAAATATATTGTCTTTGATTTTAAAAAATCTACATGCATCTCAGAAATAGGTGTACACTGTGTCATTTGTAAATGTAGAAATAGTTATCTGCAAAGGTACATGCTTTTCTTGATGGTCAAAGAAATAACATTCTTTAAATTAACATTTCCCAATTGAGTTCTATAGAAAATTAGTTCTGCAGGATTTTTTTTGGATATTAAATTAAGGAAGGATACTGTAGTTTAATATGTTTAGAAAACTCCAGGTTAAACAAAGTTAAATGGGTTTCTTGACTGCAGTATGTCTGATATTGTTTAAATGTTAAATTGCCTTGTGAGTTTCCAAGGGGAGCATATCAAATGCAATATTTTCTGAATTTAATTTGATCATATAAACCTCTTTTGTTGTTGTTGTTACTGCTACTGATGTTTATTTTTCGCTTCTTTGCTTTCACAGAGAGCATCATCTGTTAGTGTTACACAGCATATTTTAGAAAATGCTCTTTATGTAAAGATACGAGCCTTTCATATTGCATGAACATATAAAACTACTATGTGCTTTAAATTAATTATTATTTTAAAGATTAACATTAAATTCTAAGTAAATATTAAATGCAAATTTTAAGTCTTCATACAGAGTCCTCAACCTAAAGAGATATAAGTATCTACACTCTATGGCAGTGGTTCTTAAAATGTAGTGCACGTACAGCAGCCTCAGCATCATCTGGGGACTTAGAAAGACATTCTCAGACCCCATATCAGACCTGGATCAGACATGCTGGGGTTAGGCCCTCCAATCTGTGAGTAGAGGTACAATAAGATGCGAAGTTAAACCACAGTTACACCTAAACATATACCAATCAGTCCTCTGTTCGAAGCTATTTCTTTATTGCATCTTGCAATAAGTAAAGCAAACTCAGCACTACGAAGAATATTTATGAAAAAAGTTAATCAGAATGTTTGGATAGTTGATTGTTCCAATCTGTATTCTGTCACATTCACAATTGCTTTTAGGCATGATTTTAATGCCCTTGCTCTATAAATACTCCATGAGACTCCTCAACTTTGAAATTACAACCTGCATAGCCTTCAGAAATTCAATAAGCATTATAGTGTAAAATCAAATTACTAATTAGGATAGTCTTGAAATAAAGCATAACTTTCTTTGAGAGGGCTCTTTAACATTTCAACATAAAAAATAAGTACAATCAACATAATTCTTGACTTCTAGAAGAAAGTGAAAAAATCTATACATTATCTAGGGTCACAATTCACAATTACACTCTTCCATGTTAAGGAAGAAGGACTCTGGGGCAATCGGTTTGCATAGCAAAGCATGATAATTAACAAAAAAAGGGATGAAAGTGCCCTCCATAGGCAAGTTTGTTCCCTATCATTTTTAGGCCCAGAAGACAATTTATCCTGAGTGTTGACTAATAGAAGCCTTTCATCCCCCTTGGTTACACCAGGGTTGCAGCATAAAAATAATTGACTTTTGGGCTTAAGTGATGAATAATCCTATTTTCTTCCTAACCCCTTTGTTGAAATATCACTATATACATATATTTGTATATATAATAAATATATATACTATTTATTTGTGTATGTGTATATAAATAGCATATATATACACACACACACACTGTTTTATCTGAAAACTTGCTTGACCCTTCATACAGTATAAAGCCTGAATTTTTCAACTGAGGACTTTTCCAAGCCTACTAAAGTAAATTTGGTTTGAGTTTTTGTTTGTTTCTTTGTTTTAATCATAGATTTCTGGAGCTCAGTGTAAACTGTTCTGGCATATGTAAATTACATTTTAAATAAGTTCTTCGAAAGTTTTCATATAAATAGGACACAACTTTTTTATAATACTATCTGTTTTGCTAGTAGTTCACTTATTTCATATTAACCTTGAGGCAACTGTTGGCCAAATATGGCAGTTTTAAGTAACATGAAGAGTCTTATGTATTTATGACTTTTTTGATTATAAGAAACAGAATTAAAACTAGAGCTGACATCAGCCAAATTTGATCGAGATTTTTCACGTGTGACCTCTCATAAATCAATTCTGGAAGGGGTGGTGTGGTGGATATGGTATATGGGGGACATTGGATAGATAGAGAAGATGAGAAGGATTAAGAGAATCCTTGTAGTTCAGAAAGACCCCCACCAAAAAATCCTTGTAATTTGGGAAGACATATTCCAAATGTATTGAATAGTTTCTGAAAACAAAATCACAATGCCAAAGAATTATCTTTAATTTTTAAACTTATAGTAAATTGATTCTACTTGAATGGTTAAGAAAACACATGTAGCCGGGCGCGGTGGCTCAAGCCTGTAATCCCAGCACTTTGGGAGGCCAAGGCGGGTGGATCACAAGGTCAGGAGATCGAGACCATCCTGGCCAACACGGTGAAACCCCGTCTCTACTAAAAATACACAAACTTAGCCGGGCATGGTGGCGGGCGCCTGTAGTCCCAGCTACTCGGGAGGCTGAGGCAGGAGAATGGCGTGAACCCGGGAGGCGGAGCTTGCAATGAGCCGACATTGCGCCACTGCACTCCAGCCTGGGCGACAGAGCGAGACTCCGTTTCAAAAAAAAAAAAAAAAGAAAAGAAAAAGAAAAAAAGAAAACACATGTAACCCAGAATATAATATTAAGAGGAAAGATAACAGAATTCAACAGCAATAGCCCTGTGTTCCAACATGAAAAAAACTTCCCTCAATTGAATTTTGCTTTAATGTGACATACTATTTGTATCATTTGGGATAGAATTTAACTTCAAGCTTTGTTTAAAGTGGTAGTAAAACAGAACTTCTTTGAGGGAGAAAAAACAAAACATGTTCAGTTAGTTTGCTGTGATGTGATGGTATTTACAAGGCTCTTTTATTAATTCAGCAGAATTTGGAATTAAATGGATGGCAGCTATTAACTTGGTTCTGGAACACTCAGCAGGGCCACTATAAGTAAGCATGCCTTAAAACATGAAACTTGTCCAAATAAAGGGTGACATAAATTTTGTAGTATAATTTAGTTTTAAAAATAAAACTAGGCAAATTACACCAGTGGACACATCAGGAGAATGTCCACAGTTAGAGAATTGCTAAGATGTAGCATTACAACATGAAAGAAGTTGAGAGAAAATGTCTCAACTGATGTGCACGCAGTGATCTCCTTTGTTAAAAAAAATGGGTGATGCTATCCATCTTCCTAGTTAGTAACCAATTTCCACACAGTTCTTTCACTTCTATAAGGTCTGACAACCTCTAACCCTTCCATGGATACTTACTTTTTCTCATATTATTATGTAATTTTATTAGAGTAAGGTCACATAGCTCTGAAAATAATTGTGAAATGTATTGGGGCATGTATTAGTCCATTCTCATGCTGCTAATAAAGGCATACCCAAGACTGTGTAATTTATAAAGAAAAGAATTTTAATTGACTCACAGTTCAGCATGGCTGGGGAGGCCTCAGGAAACTTACAATCATGGCAGAAAGGGAAGCAAACACGTCCTTCTTCACATGGCTGGAGCAAGGAGAAGTATGAGAACTGAGCTAAGGGGGAAGCCCCTTATAAAACCATCAGACCTTGTGAGAACTTACTCCCTGTCACCAGAACAGCACAGGGGTAACCACCCCCATGATTCAGTTACCTCCCACTGGGTCCCTCCCACAACATGTGGGGATTATGGGAACTACAATTAAAGATGAGATTTGGGTAAGGACACAGACAAACCATACCAGGCATAAACCACATCTCATATTCCTTTTCTACACTTCACAGGGCCTTCCTATCTGACCATGGAACACACAGAAAACACTTGATAGATACCAACTGATTCTTATTGAAGTACCCTGATATAGACTAGAAGCATTCCACAATATACAGATAAAGCACTCAGCATTAGGTGGGCTGTGGTATACCAACCACAAAATAATATATTTATTTTTCAATATTTTTTCTTTTATTGATAAAAACTACACAAAAGCTAATTGATAATTAATTTAAAAAGCAATGTTAAACATTATCTTGTGTTTAGAAATTTGTCAGCTTGGCAGTTTCATTCATTGAGCCCATGGTCATATCTCTCTTATAGCCTTAGTCCACATGAGAATGATTCTGCTGGTCTTCTCATTCGGAGATCTTCATGGCTCTCTCAGACATCCTACACAGTGAGGGCTGCCAATGGGACAAAACAAAATTCATTCTATCATGTACCATATATGGCATTTGTCTTGAAGGGTCATTCACCCAGACTTATTGGGTTTTCCAGTAGTTTTGTCAAACTCCGTGGTCCGTGGTAAAGCACATTTTCTTTTGGTACAACATAAGCTTTAATGCTCATGTTTTGTATTAGAAACTTGACCAGGAAAGAAAAAAATTAAAACAAACAAAACAAGAACAAACAGCAGTTTTAAAGAAAAAATAAATGAAAGCAATTTAAATAAAATCTGTGAGAGTTACACACACCTAAAGAGGAAAACGGTTGTTTCCCTAGCTTCCCACCCACCCCTGTTTATTTGCTCCCCTGTGGTTCTCCAGCCCAGGAACCATGCAGTGTAGAAAAATCAAATATACAAACAAACCTATATGTAGCTAGGGTGAAATCTATTTTTATAAGAACTTGACACTCTTACTATTTACATCCGGGAGGCTTTTTGTTTGTTTTATGTTTTAAAGCAAAGAAAGTTCTGCAGTCCTCCCGGTAATGCTGCAGGTGCATTCGCTGCCCTCTTCAAGCAGTTTTTTTTTTTTCTTTTTATTTTCTCTATGCCATAAATGTTTTAACAGGAACGATGAGCTTGCTCGATTGCGCGATTGTGGACACCCATTCTCCTTTAAGATGAAGGCCCTCCCTCCCCCCATGGAGCTCCCCAGTGAGGAGTTGGCTTCAGCGTTAGTTTGCAATTCTCTCAAGGTAGATGGCCGGTGCTGCCGACCTGGCGATGGTGGCGATGAAGCTGTGGTCTCGGCCCAGCTCCAGGCCAGGGCTTTCGTCCTGCTCTGGAGACACTGTCTCATAGCCCTTGGTGACATGGAGTGGCTGGTGGGCCTGGCAGTACCCGATCACAGGCTGGTCATAGCTGTAATATGGCAAGGGCTTCATGTGGTGTGGCATCTGGATATGAGAAATAGAAAGATGGGTTGATTATAAAATTGCTTTGGAAAGATAGGACAGCACTCATCAGGTTGTATTTTTGTTCTCTTTCATGCTGTTTCAAGTCATCAGCTACAAATTCAACTACAAATAAACATTAACAAAATGATGATTACTATTTAACTCAATATTGTTTTGTCAGCATATTATGTGTATAGACTTTGTACATAAAACAGTATCTTTCAACTTTTCATTGCTCTAGCTAGCTAGCTAGCCATTGCAATAACAGAAAGTTAGAAACAACCTAAATGCCCAGGGAATTTTAAAATTGATTATGTAGATCCTACATTTGAATGTAGATCTTAACAATATAGGGGAGGATCTATCTGTTGTAATACGGCAAGATATGGTACTAAGTAGAAAAATAATTAAGGTGCAAAAGAATGTATGGTATGATCTGTTTTGTGTAAATAAATATATTTACACTTTTATTTATATATATAAACATATATGTAACTTTTTATTTGATACCTATACACAATTGAAATATTTACTATCATCATGTGTAACTTTTATTTAGTTTTAAAAAATAATCACAATTTCCCATAGATTAATTCTAACACTCTATCACATATCAATACTGGACCGAAGAACTCTGGAATCATGGGAGAAGGCACATCTTTATGTTCATAATATGTAATGTTATTATTGGTTTTCAAGGTAACAAACCAAATATGTGTCTAATGTTAGTGTAATAGACCTGAATAATGGTCTGTAGAAATTCATTTAATATAAAAAGCAGAAAATATCAGTTATAATAATTTTGAATTTTGGTGGAGCTTTTAATTAAGCCATAAATTTCTGATAAAGATAAATATATTCCAAATTTAGGAAAAAGCAAATGATACTTGCTTACTTGTTGTTCTCATGCTAGAATATTTCTCATATTTGCGAGTTACAATTTGACACTCTTGATGAACAATCCACAGATGAGAAAAGTGCAAAGGCTCCATTGCCCTGTAAGGTTAGATGTTGTGGCAGGTTTTAAACTATTGACTCTCAGCTCTAAGTTCCCTTCTGTGGTTGCTTTTAGGATGCTGAGGTTTGGACTTTGCAAACCACATATCTGTTTTATTTGTGGTTTCCTGTTAGGCTTTGCCAATGGAGGGAGATGGCAAGACTTGGCAGGGAGAGGGAATTGCTCCCATTGTTGGTTTCCTGTTTTGTTTCTTCCTGCTCCAGGAATTTATCCTAATGGCATGTCTTCATTCTGGCTATATCAATTTATTCCCACAGCAGCAGGTGCTGCCTCTTTGTAGTATTTCCAACATTAGCAGTATATCCAACATTTGATCTCATCAAGCCCTCCTCAGAGACACCAGCACTAGCACCAGAGAGATTTGAGGTTCATCACCACAAAGCTTCTCCTCCAAGCTTTTAATTCTTAATGATCTTCCTTTCGTTCCCTCAGCCCTGTAAGTTGTAGGGGTGGTAGCTACTTCCTAACATTGCTGTTTCTGTGATACCATAGCAATATCTTAGCCTTTGCATAAACTTGGTTAATAACTCTATATCCAGTTAGCATTCTTTCTAAAATTTCTTTCTTAAAATAACTGATATTTTATCAGTCTCCCGACTGGACTATGTTTGAATCCTTCTGTATCTAAAAGTGCAGAAATTAAGTTGTTTTGATTTTATAATTTACTAGAGTTAACCACCAGAGGTCTTATGGCTCCCTATACTGCAGGGAGTTAACCAGTCTTAAATATAATTCAGCAAACTTATTTTTAGAAGTCATTCGTCTGTTTACTATGCAAGTTCCTCAAATGCTCTTAAAACTAGCTCTAGTATTTTCTTGCTGGTATTTTTATTAATGTGATTAATACAACGTTGACACAAATTTCACTTTCTATTCTTATGAGAATTATGTTTTTAACACCTCTCTGCTTATTAAGGGGAAAGTCACCTCCTCACAGTTTTTAAGTCTTAGATTAAAGCAATGTTTTCTATGCGCAAATGCAACTCATTAGTAGGTTATGAAATCAATTTTGTGAATCCAAATAAGCATTTAAAAAATTAAATTAGCTAGAATAGAAAGTATCAGAGTATAGAGTAAAGATAAGTTGTTCATAAGAGTTTTGTTTTAAATTTATGTATGTGCATATCAATGTGTGTACTGGGACACATTTTGAAGTTTGAAAATTGGGAATCATGGTAGACCATGTTTTTGAAAAAATACTTGATCAAAGCACATATTCAGATTACAATTTATTTTACAGTGACTGGCAATAGCCTAGATAAATTCTCATTCTGTTTTTACTATTCACTTCTATTAACTTGTATAATTCACCGTTTTTCACAATGAGTTGGAAAATTAAATCAATATGTAATGCTTTGTTTCTGATTTGTTGTTGTTTTACCTCTAAAGGAAGGTAAAAACTATTTTCAGGAAGTCTTTTACAAAATAGTAACAAGAGTATTTCTCATCAAACAAGCTATTGATAAAATCTTGAATATGCCATTCTATTCTGTAAAAAGGAGAATTGCAAAAAATACATACTAGGTCAGAGTTGTGATTGATAGTGATATTTTAAAAATTGGACCTTAATTTCTGTGCTGACAGAGAGAGCTAGGAACAGACTGTAAAGTGACATGGCCGAATTACTAGATACTAAATAAAAGTTAGCTCTAATCTCCCTCACCCCAAGTCTATCGTTTTGTTTTGTTTTTATTATTTCTTATTCAATGAGACCTCTTTCCATCAGTACAGGTTCAGACGTAAAATGTTTGCCAGCGGGACCTATTTTAGGAAACCTCATAGGATTTTTCAGGATGTCAGATTCCTGGAGATATGTGGGATTGGTGCCATGGGTCACTTATACTCCAAGAAAGCATTGAAATGTAAGAAGACACTTTGTGCTGACATTTCAGCGGGAAGAATGCTTTCAAAAGGGATTTCCTAAGAGTAATACAGCCCATTCGTACTCTCTTGTTAACTGGTGAAGTAACATAACTTGAAAATCACATAAAAATTCAGCAAATTATTTCCAAATGGAAACAACATTCACTGATTATAGAACATTTATTCTACACTTTAACTTAAATAAATGACTAATTTTCTACAAATTAGCCAAATTACTAAAAGACATCAACATGAACATTAAACATGGGTTGTGGTTTTGTTCACCGTCTTGTAGCTCTGTCAATGGTCTTCACAAAGAAGAGATACTTGAATTCACAAACATGTATAGAACAGTGAATGTGAGATGAAATCAGGGCCTTAGGGATCTTTTTGCACAACCAGGTG
This sequence comes from Pan paniscus, assembly GCF_029289425.2. Classification (NCBI taxonomy): domain Eukaryota; kingdom Metazoa; phylum Chordata; class Mammalia; order Primates; family Hominidae; genus Pan; species Pan paniscus. The sequence continues at coordinate 49,612,461 of NC_073261.2, read as the reverse complement.
AATCTACAGATGAAAATAAGTAGCTCATAAGTGAACATTGTTGAATTTGCAATGTTTACTTAAAGCCTTTTAATTTAAACTACAGTGGGAGAGAACAATTTCATAGCTAAGAAATCATGGTATTTGTCTTCGAATTAAGTTGACTTAAAAGTCAAGGGACCTGCATTAACTGCAAAGCTTTAGGTTTACATATTACACCATTTCTGAACTGAGAAAATTTGTTTTGCTATTACAATTGCAGTTTATTTTTTTACAGCACTTAAACTAGGGCTCATGTCATTTTCTCTATTGTAATTGAGGCAGGCTTAAAACCTCTTGGAGAGTAAAAACCATTGTAAAGTTCCCTCCTGCACAGCAGACCAATAGCAAGAATTCAAAAGCCAAGTGCATTGGCAAGCTTTGAAAGAGTATCTGAAATGTTTGCTCTTTTACTCTTCAAGTGTATTCTATAGGGCACTATGTAATCAACTGAATTCATGGTTTCTGAGGAGCTCAGAGGCTGAGGTCTTGTACTTTACAGTAATAGTGTACAGTACATTAACCACCTGGGTCCCTGTGTGTGTCATTGTTTCCTTTTCAGTAGTCAAAACAAAGTATTCTTAAGTTTTGCTTAATTCAGATTTGGTATTTTTGTAAATGTGTTCTCAGAGCCTCTCCAAATGGTTCTGTGTTCCATCAGCTCTCTGATGAGCTCCACTCTATAGCACAGCAGAACAACACTATTTAAAGATGTCCTCGTTAGAACACTTGACTGCTCATTGACTGCATTGGAAGCTGCACTTTATTTACAGATAATGGATGTGGAGCATAGAATTTAAAAATCACATAGAGAAATATATTCTACTATTCTGAAATTCTGCTGTTTGCTACTCTGAAGTATATGAGCAATTTAACATAAATCACATTAAATTGTTCTTTCATTCAGGGATAGTTTAAATCTGAAGTAGGTTGTGAAAGGGAGGAACCATTATGACTAATTATAAGTCACTTTAATCCTCTTGAGTTTCAAGTAACTCCTCTGAAAATAGGGATAATAATGACAACTCATTGACCTCTATAAATTTCAGAAGATGCTGAAAGTATTCCCTGATACTGAACAAAGAAGGAATACACTGAAGGGCCATAGTCACACTCTGGTTTTACTCAACACTGACAGTGTCTTTCTTGAAAGGTGACATGTCTTTTGTCTTACAGTTTCCATTTAGAGAGATGCTAGCACATGATGGCTCATAGATTGGCTCATTAACAAGCCCTTCAGTCCTATTTTCTGTGCTAAGAAGCTAAGAAACTTTTGTGTATGTTCTGGTTTTCTAAAAACATCATTTATTGTTCAGCTCGAGTATTTTTTTCTTCAAATACAATGAAGAAGTTAAAAGTGACACATTTTTTTCAATTATAGGGGTTCATAGTGTTAGTAATTCAAAAAGAGAAGTTAGGGAGAGAGCGTATTTTTCAATGTTGGGAGGCAGGGTAATTATAGAGGACTATGTGGAGTTTCACAATCTGAAAATTGATTCAAATCCCATAATTCTAAATCTACCATAATTATATTTAAAGTGAGAAATGTATAGTAAATGTGAGAGCAATGTGAAATGGACTCTTGATATATATGATTGTGAAAGGCTTTTGAAGTTCAGTTTTGTTATGAGCATGAAATTCCAATATTGTGACCCTCTTTTCTCAAAGGTATTAGCATTAGTTGTAAGTCGTTTAAGAGTCGGATCATTTTAAAATTACCATGGACTATCATTGGTCTTATTTGTTAACTTTTCATGAATATTGTTCACATTTCAGCATGAGTTCTTTCAATTGAAGTCATAAAAAGTTGATTTTCAATTTTCTAAATGACATTTCCTCTCTAATTTTCAGAATTAAAGGATAGTGTCTAACTACTCAGGGCATTAAAAAGTACCACTATATAAATCCAGATAAAGAATTCAATGCAGTTGAATTGCTTAATGAAGATAGACACTTCACTTATTGAAAGTAAAATTAATTTTAAAATGAATGTCCATAGCTAAATGAATATATAACTTAGCTGTTATTCTACTGGCTATATTAGTATGTGACAAGAATGGACAAGGAATAAGTACATGTAAACAAGTTTGGGTACTGGTTTTTTTCAAGAACTTTTATTAAACTGATAGAACCTCAACTCATTTAACTTAGACAAAAGGGAAATTTAATTGGCTCATAGAATACAAGAAAGGATATAATGGCTAAACTAAAGGATGAGCAAAGATAGCACTGAGTATTAGGAACAACTGAACCTAGGAACACAATGTCATCAGCATCCTCTCAGGGTCCTGTCAATCAAACATGCCTGATAGTTTCAGCATGTTATCTTCATATCCTGGCTGCCAAATGGCTTCCTGCACCTGACAGACATGTAAGTGTGAAAGCTCCCAAGTTTTACGTATTCCACTTATGGTAGATTACATTATGGCTACAGTTATTTCTAGCACCCCTCACCAATAGGTGAGGTGTCTACTTTCCTTTGCCTAGAATACAGGCTGGCCTTGTAACTTCTCTTGACCACTATAACACAGTGACAGTGACATTATGTGAGTTCCAGGAGCCTAACCTATCTAGCCATTACCCTGCGAACATGCTTAGATTATTTTGCCAGAGGATGGAGGCTATGTGGAATGACTGGCATGTTAGACCAGCCAGTCTCTGCAGCACTCACGGGAGCTCATCACAAGCACATATGCACAACAGCAAAGTCCGCAAAAGACCCTAGATATGCAGAATTGCTCAGCTAAGCCTAGCTCATATTGCCAACCTCCACAGACTCAAATATATGTTTTCTGTTGTAAGCCAATCAGTTTTGGTGTGATTTGTTATACAGTAAAACCAGTAGAGCAGCTTCCATTACCAAAAAGGACTATATCATGTGGTCCCTGGTACCACTTTCATTAATACATGAAAAGATCTTGATTATTTTATCTTAGTTGTCTATCCCTGACCATTTTACTATACTTACAATGTTCAATATTTTTATAGATTAAGTTGAATCAACTTCTCAGTTCTGGTCATGGGGAGGAAGTTTTGCAAAGATAAGACAGCTCCCAGACAACTAAAAATTGATTATTCTGATGACTAGAAAACTTATTTTACAACACTATTTTGAGAAAGTACCTTAAGCTCAAAAGTTAACTGTTCTGTATTAAGATGGAAATTTGAGTCCTGATCTGTGATTACTAACTCCAATTTCCCATCCCAGTGTTTTGTAAAATGAAGTGTTTTTAGTTTTTTCGTGTTTCTTTTTTCATCACCAAACCAAAACTCTTAGAAACTTCTGCAAGACAGAGAGGACAATATACTAAACAAAAAATGTTCTAGCATATCGTTCGATGCAGCTATAGAAAAAACTGGAGAAAAATTATTTGCAAAACTATGAATCTCTCACTAGCATGGTGTATCCAGGGCTGGTAAAGAAGGAGAAAAATGCAGAGTTTTGAGCAGTTCCCTGAACCTGTGTAAAATGAGAGAGAGCACTGGAGTTATAGGAAGAAAAGGAGCCTCAGCCTTACTCACAGGGTTCACGTTATAGAATACTAAGGAAAGCAAGGGCATATCTGAACCCGGAAACTCACATTCTATTTGTAAACTAAAATTAAACTAAGCCCTCCAAACTGACTGAACATACCTTCTTTTGGCCCAGGGCACCTAGAAAAAAACTGAGTTCCTGGCCATGGCAAAACAGGAGGTCAGACATGCCTCATTATACCCACTCCCTGGGGAAGTTTAAACACAAGTGACCAGCATTAATGTTAAAAAAGCTATCATAAGACTGAAAGAGCAGATGCTTTGTGGCAATAAGATACCAAATTATAGGCAAGACCTAAGGCCATGCCAGGCAAGGATTAAGTCATGCACCCCTACAGATCATTTTGACCCAGTATGCTGTGGTTTGCTCTCACAGCCTGACTCTAGCACAGTATCACATGATAATTGGTAGGCTTCTTTATCTTAACTTAAACATTCCTTTTTGTGAACTTCAAGTTTTTAGACATAGCTTTGTTCCTTCAATCATTTGCAAATTAAAGAATCTCTGAATCCACCTACGACCTGTAAGCCCTGGCTTCTGTATATTCTGACTTTTTTGGGCCAAACCAATGAATGACCTCCATGTATTGATTCATGAGTTTGCCTGTAATGTTTGCTTCCCTAAATTGTATAAAACAGAGTTGCATTCTGACTGCCTAGTGACCACTTACTCAAGGCTTCTTGGGTTTATCTTTTCTCCAGGCTGTGCTCTCTCATATTGAATTAGAATAAACCTCTTTGAACAATTTAAAAGAGTTTGATTTGTTCTATCATCATATTTAAAGAAGGTAATTATTCAAGTGACTTCCTAAAACAAAATCTCTCTCCCTACTGTTTTATTTCTTGTTCATCTGCCTTCACCTGTAGCAGTTTTTTCTTTCCCCAATGTCATAGTCAACTGGTTCATTCATCAAACCAAACCTCTCTTTAAATAGAGGCCCACGCAATCTCTGAGCTCCTAATATTTGATATACACAAAAACCTCCCTCCCTAAAGAGAAGCTATAATAGAGAAAAATCTCCAGAAATAAGAAAAATTCAAGAATTCGAAAGAAGACGAGGAAGGCAAGATTTACTAAAAATGAATGAAAATAGAAACAATTTAAAATGTATTCTCATTGAACTCCCTCATCTAAAACATTGCTCAGATACTTAGATATTTGCTGAATGAAAGAACAATAATCATACCCTTTCTTTATTTTGTTTTGAAGATGGAATAAATAATAAATCTAAAAAATAATCTAATTTATGGAATAATTCATTAAATTTATTAACATTTATTTTAGAAAATCTTAAAAGGAAAACAAGAAGACAGTGGTGCAAATTGATGCCTCATTTCCATTTCTTTTCTTATGGGCTAAAGTATGTATAGCAGATTGAGCATGTAAAATGTACAATACTCAACACACTAGATGTTGGCTTTTTACACTGATTGGACTATTGGGACAATTTTAAACTTTCATTTTGACAAAAATTTCTCTATAGCATTTGTTTGTCTTGTCCTGTTGTTATTTAGAGGTGGGAACATGTACTATTTGTGTACTCAACAGTTATCCAAATTTTAACTTTTAAGTCAGTCAGGGGATAAGAGAACAAAACATCCGTTTCCATCTTTATTGCTCTCCTACCAGGATTTGTTGTCTGTGAGGTGCCCAGAGAGTTGATTAAATTAATGAATGAGGTACTAGCCATCTTTGAAGTTAGCTTTGACTCCATTAACTGGGAAGCTTATTACATTAGCAGCACTCACGGCATTCAGTGAGGTTTTAGGCTAATGAGCTGGATTAATTAGCTGGTATTAATTTCTAAAGGCTTTCCTTCGGTAGCTCTGGCCTCTAAATTAGAATGAGTAAAGTCTCCCCAATAGTGCATTGTAAGCAAACAACCTGTTTAAGTGAATCTACATAAATTTGCCTCCAAAGTACTTACTACAAAATAGAGATGATAGAATTTCCAATCACATAACTTTCTCCTTTGTGAAAAAAAAATTGTAGAAGTTTTAATGACATACAGAAGACAAGTTTCTCCTAAAACGGAAAACAGTGATTATTACTTGGGCCCAAATTCCCTCCAGGAAAATTAAAACCATGCAAAAGTAAACAAACAGAAACAAATCCTATCAGCCTATACAACAGGATCAATTTAAGATATGTTTGTTTTAATCCCTTCTCAGCAATTTGAAAAAGGAAATGAAAGCAGGAATGCCAGTACTAAGAAGGTGTAATAGGCATTACAGAGTTTTCCATTCAAGTTCACTTGCAGTTTCTCCAATATTTAGAGTAGCCTATTTCAGTTTCCATATGAATTTGTGTAGTCTTCAATTTGGATCTATATAAAACCATTTCTAGTGCCCTTAACTTGTTTTACCTAAGAACATGCATCTTGCCTGAGCAGGATGCAACTGATTTGCTTGCCTTTTGCAGATTTTGAACATATATTCACTTCGTGACCCTCCCAGGGCCTCCAATCTGACAGTGCAGTGGGCATTCAGTAAAACCCAGGAAATTAGTTAACAAATGTAAAAGTGAAATGAAATTCACATGTAAGTGAGGTGATTGAATTTCTTTCTATCATGTACCTCTGTAAAGCAGAATTGCATATCCCATGGTAAAAGTTTAGAACCTACAGACTGACACAGAAGGAAGAAAACTGCAGAGGACATACACATGCTTGATACAGTGAAATGATTACCATGAGTCTAATAGAGTACAAATGTAACTTCTTGGAAGACTGGCTGGTCTTCATGAAAAGAGGCATTGAGATGTATTTTTAATTACAAAAAGGGGAGAAGCCCATTTAGAAAATGCAATTAAAATTTTTATTCTGATTGACTATATTTTGGAACAACATGGCAGAATGACTCACAAATAATACTGGTCTCATATTTTAAATAAAATGTGTAAAGGTCTAGGTTAATACCTGGATCCCTGCCATACAGTGTATGCTATTAAGGAGTAATTATATGAAAGTGAATTTGCCATAATAGTTCATTTATTTATGTATTCATTTCATTATTCACCTGGTAAATATTTATCACAGAGGTTGGCAAACTTTTTCTATAAAGGGTCAATAGTAAACATTTTAGACTTGCAACCCATACAGTCTCTACCATAACTACTGCAGTCTGTAACAACCACTCAAGTCTGCCTTTATCATGAGAGAATAGGCTTGGACAAAACATAAATGAATGAACATGACTGTTTCCATAAAACTTTACAAACAGTGACTTGGGATTTCATTTAATGTTCATGTGTTAAAAAATATTTATTTTCATTTGATTTTTTTGTTTCTAACCATTAAAAAAACTAAAATCATTTAGGTTGTGGGCCAATTTTCTGAGAGTTAGGCCTTGTGCTAGGAGCTGGGTATATAAAGAAGAATAAAGTAAGGGTGCTGTACTCAAGGAGTTTATTAAGAACTGACAGAATGAGACAAACCTAATTCCACTTCCCTGTGGTTTAGACTGCATAATACAAATCAGTAAAGCCGAGGTAGAAAAGCACTCCCAGCTGGCAGGCACTGCAGATTTCACTGTGAAGATCCAGGTCTTCTCTAGAATAAAGCTCTCAGTGCATCCCAGACAATGAGCTGGACTCATGTAACCTTGGTACTTGGAAGTCAGACTTGAACCTTCAGTTGGGAGTGCTGAAGTCACTATTCAGGTCATTTAGATCAAACATGATCTGGCAGGATAAAAGCCCACTGACCTTTTAGAGATGATCTTACAGGGACACTCTTAAGCCAGCAAACCTGCCCCTGGGTGTGTGATGGCTTATAACTCAAGGCCTGGGAGAACTTTGGTGATTTTGTAAAAGGGGTCAGGTTCACGAGTTATCTAATCATAAACAATGTTTTTTTTCCAGCTATTGTATGTGTGTGTGTGTGTGTGTGTGTGTGTGTGTGTATGTATGTAGAAGTCAAAAATAAGACTTCGTTTTATTTCTCAATTTCACCAAGCCTTTTCCTCCTGTACTTGGACTTTTGTATTCACTATTCTCTGCTTGGGATCTCCTTCCCCTCCAACCCCATTTTTCTGCAATGGGCTTGAGTTTCAGCGTAAATGTCATGCTTCTAGAGGGGCCTTCTCTAACCACCTGTTTAAAATGTCACCCCACCCTGATTCACATATGTAAACCATTTCCTGTTTCAATTCCTTGTTGATTTTCTTCATAGCATTTTTTAAAAATGTTAAATATTCTTAATGATGCTCATGTTTCTCCTTTGCTAATAGTTTACCCCAAAGTAAGCTTTACGATGTCAGAAAACTTCTATGACAAGTTTGCTGCTGTGTGTAGAATGCTTCAATAAATATGTGCTATAAGAATGTATGAATTTGAGAGATATTTATTAGAGAATTGAGTTGTATTTGGAAGAAGTTTACCTCTAAAGCTGTGAGCATCTCCCTTTCCTTTTCCTTTCTGTACGATCTCCCACCAATTCTTACCTTCAAATTAAAACAGGAGATCTAGAATCACAGGCCACCGTTTTCAGTCTACAAATATTTGCATACCTGGCACTGTGATGAAAGCTAAAGATATTAGAATGACTAAAGCTGTCCATAACCTTAAGGAACCTGTAGTCTAATATGGAATACAAAGATAAGCAGATTTTTGTAATGTAATTTCATTTGTGGTGAAATGCCATATTGGAGATGTGTGAAAAGTGGCAAGGAAGGAAAGAAGAGGGAAGGAGATGACTGTCAGGTGGTTTCTGAGCCAAAGAATGGGTGCTTACGAAGTCAGCAAGAGATAGACTGCTGGTACGTGTAGCTTCCATATACAGACAGCACGTCTGCTACTGCTACCCTGGTAGCTGGCCACATATGTACAATAAACAGCCTACTACCCAGGTTGTACACATCAAAAAGCTACTCATTGTCAAATCTCGGTGTATCCAATTCACCCACAACTTGCTCTTGTATAGAATGGAACACCCTTGATCACTTTAGCCATTATCCTCACCTTCCAGCCCAACACTGACTTAGCGTTTTGTAAAAAAATCATCTCCACCTTCTAATGAGCAGTAAAAACTAACCATAGGCCTGGGATGTGTAAGGACAGGTTGTTAATGTGGCTGCTTTCTCAGCTGCTGCTGAAAAACAAAACAACCCCTGCCACCCCGATTCAGAAGCCAAGAGGAGTCATTTGAGATTTCTTCCGCCATCCGAAGTGCCTTTAGAGCAGTGGTTCTCAGTCCTGGCTGCAACTTTGACAAATCTGTAGTGATTTTAAAAATACTTGTCTGGTCCCTATCCTAGATCAATTAAATCAAAATTTCTAGGGTATGGCCCAGGCCACACTATGTTTAGAAAGCATCCCTGGTGATTCAAATGTGCAACCTAGGTTGACAACACCGCTTAATGTTAAACTTAGGTTGCTTTTGCCTAAAGATGTAGGCCCAGCAGGGAGTACACAGTATGATTTAACTAATTCCCTATGCCTGCCTGGAGATTGCTTGACTCAAAACAAAGCAGGCTGCTTCCCAATCAAAAACCACCAAATGCGGTGCACACCTGTGTTTTTTGAGCCTCCAACTAAACTTTCTTTTTTCTTAAGCTCATTACCACTAATTATTCTGTATCACCAATTTGAGCCTCTTCACTTGGCCCTATTTATATCCTTGTTGGTGATTAAACTGCTATCCTCTTAGTTACCATCAATTTGGTTATGTATATATTCTATTCTTTTGTCTAAAGTTAGGTGCAATTCAGTTGGGTAAGTTTAACAGCCATCATTATACACATGTTTTCTAAATAGCTACTTGTAGGTGAATTTACCTTGCAGTGATGGCAAAGTGCCCATAAATGTTCAGTCAGCTGGAGAACTCCTTTGGCTAAACACTTTCACAATCTATTTCTTTTCTTTTTGTAAGTAATTTAATTTACTGAGATGGTAGTAATAGCCCATTCCACTTTGCACTATAGGGAAGAAAGGATATTTTTGTCTACTTAAAAGCTAATAAGGACTCTCACTGTTGAAAAATATTCAAACCTCCCAATTATTTCCATCAAGCGATAAATTTAAAGGAAAAGAAAAAGAATTAAAACCCCAGAGTGTTAGCAAATAAGCAATAATGACAAGGAGAAACTTAGGGGAGGATCATTAAATTTATCTCTGCTTTAAAGCAACCTGATGCTCAAATATTAATATGTAGGGGGACTACAAAAGGATGTCCTCTGACACTGGAAATAATAAGCATTGCCACATAATTCATGAAATTCGCCATTTGTGGTAGTAAATCGTAGGAGGAGATGATCTGTATGTGTGAGACTACGGAGAATAGCTTGCAAAAGCTGTTCTCAGATCGTCCACTCACTCACCCCCAACTACAGCCGCTACCCATGCCAAAGATCACAGGGCTTATTTACTTGGCTCTAACTGTTATACCATGCTCCAGTATGTACCCTCATGGTCACATGCTTGCACTTCTCCATCACTACAGAGCATTACCTTTACAGACTACCTCCATTAGCTCCTATATCAGAATGAAGCTAAATTGAATATCCAGATTGTTTGACATACTCCAGGGGAGTTAGATAAATTCACCACGCTGTACTTTGTTATTTTTCCTGGCCATCACCCAGAATATAAGCTCTTCTGGGCATCTAGACCTCCTCCACACCATTTCTATAATATTATTTTTGTTTTTCTTTGCCCTAATCTTTGTTCTGCTTTTCCTACCAAAAATTCTACCCTCACCTCTCAAACTCTGATTTCATTACTAACTACCCTTCACCCCAAACTACTTCAATGAATGTGTGTCACTTTCTCTGCTGTGTATTATGATTTAATTTTATGTGGCTTCTATATGGAAACTCAAAGTGCCATTTGTAAGGACAGCAGATAATTTGTATTTATCATTCTGAAAACATGAAAAGGCTCCATGATTGTTTTAATTCATCATGCAGCAAAACTCATTGATTTAGACTAATTAAGTAGGACAAGTGTGGTGACTCATGCCTGAAGTGCTAGCACTTTGGAAGGCCTAGGTGGGAGGATTGCTTGAGGCCAGGAATTTGAGACCAGCCTGGGCAACATGGTGGGAACATGGCTCTACACACCACGGTATAACTGTTTAATGAAAGCCATAAATTACACAGCATTTTAAAAAATAGAGTTTATGTCATGTGAAACAGGAAGTTTGTGTTTAAATAACATAACATCAACAAGCTACTAGTGTCTTTTCACTTCTATCCCCTTGATGGGGAGAGTTTATGTAATATGACTGATGGAAAAGAGAGAACTAACTGGTTGTGCAAGTAGAGTCTCAGAAGATTGAGGAGAATAAAACAAATGATAGAATGGCATTCTCTTCCTTTCTATCGCCTAGGATTGAGGAGGTAGGAAGTGATGAAAAGGTTTACAAAAGATTTTGTGACACATTGAACATAAAAGGTGGCATATATTTACTAGGGAGTTTATTCTCCCCTATTCCGGGAAAAAAAAAACAGTGCTCTCGTACCCTTTGTCTAGTTAGTGGCATTAACCCTCTTTGCACTGTGGACTGAATATTTGTGTTTCTCCAAAATTTATTTTTTAAAGCCTTCATCTCAAATGTGGTTGTATTTGGCAATGGGGCCTCTAAGGAAGTAATTAAAGTTAAATGAGGTCACAAGGTGGGTTCCTGATCTGCTAGAATTAGTGTCTTCATGAAAAGAAATAACAGAGAGCTCTCTCTCTGTACTTGGACAAAAACAGTCATGTGAGCACACAGTCTGTGGTCACCCACAACCTAAGAGAAGAGTTCTCAGAGTGAAACCTACCTTAATAGCACCTTAATCTTGGACTTCCGGCTTCCAGAACTGTAAGAAGCAAATTTATGTTGTTTAAGCCACCTAGCCTATGCAGATGAGTTAGGACGATCCAAACATATGAATAGAGATTTTGGTCCTGTGAAGTGGAGTGCTGCTCCAAGAAATAGCTAAAAATGTAGGCATGGTTTTGGATCTGGGTCATGGGTAGAGGCCAGAAGAGTTTAGAGGTACATGCTAGAAAAATACTAGGTCGTCATGAAGAGTTTGTTGGTAGAAATATAGAAGAAGTTAAAGTTAATTCTGGTGCGGAATCACAAATAAAGAAGAGGGTTAGAGGGTATTCTGTACATTGTAGCATGTTTAGAAACACCCCTTGCCTCTACCCACTAGATGTATTATACATATTCTTTTTAGAGAAGATATAAACAATCATAAACAGAATGGTGGTAGAGGTATGGATGATAAAGGTCATTCTGGTCAGGTCTCAGACAGAAGTTAGGAGCAGATGATTGGTCACTGGAGTCTTTGTAAAAAGAACTCAGTTGAATGTGTTGTAGTGTTTAGAGGAAGAAAAATTGTTAGTGATGAAACTGAATATTTAGCTAAGGAGATTTCTAAGCAAAATATTGCAAGTGAATCCTGGATTCTCCTGACTGCCTATAGTAAAACAATGAGATGCAAGACATGAATTGAAGAAGAAATTATTAATCAGAAAGAAACCAGAACTTAAAGATTTGGAGAATTCTCAGCCCATGCATATTGCAAAAAAAAAAAAAAAAAAAAAAAAAGAGAAAGCATGTTCTAAAGAGAACAATAAGGCTGTGACTGGACCATTACTTGATAAAGTGATTAAGAATTATATAAACTGAGGCCGGGCGCAGTGGCTCACGCCTGTAATCCCAGTACTTTGGAAGGCCAAGGTGGGCAGATCACGTGGTCAGGAGATCGAGACCATCCTGGCTAACACGGTGAAACCCTGTCTCTACTAAAAATGCAAAAAATTAGCTGGGCGTGGTGGCGGGCGCCTGTAGTCCCAGCTGCTCCGGAGGCTGAGGCAGGAGAATGGCGTGAACCCGGGAGGCAGAGCTTGCAGTGAGCCGAGATAGAACTACTACACTCCAGCCTGGGCGACAGAGCTAGACTCAGTCTCAAAACAAAACAAAAAAACAAACAAAAAATTATATAAACTGAAACACTGCCAGTTTGAACTAAGGGAGACAGAAAAAGTGGGAAAGAATGAAGAAGACTGCTGAACTTCTAGGATCCCACCAGGAGAGGACTATAGAGCTATCCAGCTGCCAATGTAAGTTTTCCTTCTAGAAAAGGGAAGAAAAAGGAAGGATGACCCAAAGGCTCTTCAGAGATCATCTGGGCTGCCCCTCCCACCATAGGTCCAGGGGAAAAGGCTGATTCCTCCTTGGTTTCAACAAGCCAGGCTGTTTCTGCCTGGAGCCTTGGGGGCAGGACCCCAGCCTGGAAAATTGTGGAAGTGGAGCTGTCGCCTAAAGTCATGGATGTGGAGTCACCACCCAAGTTGGTCCAGAAAATGGACCACCACCCATGTAGGCCTGGAAAGTCAGGAATTGAGCCAAAAAAGATTATTTTTGAGACTTAATATCTAAAGGAGTTTGCCTTGTAGTGGAATTTTTGGGGACCATCACAACTTCCTTTCTTTCTTTTCTCTCTGTTAGAATAGATCGTCTATTCTATGCATGTCACAGCATGATACTTTGGAAGCACGTAATTTGTGTAGTTTCTCAGTTCACAGCTGGAGAGAAATTTTGCCTCAGGATGAACTATACACTTCCATTCTCACCTATATCTGATTTAAGTGATATTATTTGAGAGTTTGGAGTTTATACAGGAAAAAGTTAATGTTTTGGGGGATGCTTGGATGAAATAAATTTATTTTGCATGCAAACAGAACATAAAGTTTTGGGGAAGAGGAGCAGAATATTATGTGTCCTAACCCTCAGTATGGCTATATTTGGAGATAGGGCCTCTAAGGTAGTAACTAAGGCTAAATGAGGTCATAAAGTTGGAATACTGATCCACTAGAATTAGTGCCCTTAACAAGATGAGATGCTAGAGAGTTCTTCTTCTCCCTTTTTCTCTTTCCCCATGTGTACAAAGGAGAAGTCATGTGAGCACACTTGAGATCACTACTGTCTACTAGCCAAAAGAAGGGGCCTCAGAATGAAGCCTTCCTTGCTATCACCTTAAGCTTGGACTTCTGGCCTCCAGGACTGTGAAATAAGCCTCTGTTGTTTAAGCCAACCCATCTGTGGTATTTCATTCTGAGAGCCTGAGCCTGCTAACATAGGCACTGTCACCATGGCCTGGTAAGGCTTTGTATGAAGACATGTGGATGATGTCACAATGATGGAGGAAATGTAGCTGCAGCTGATGAAGCATTTTGTGAGAAAGTATTGTTAGTTCTTCTGCAGGTGTCCAAAAACATTTCTTGAAAGAGAGATGAGTGAAATTCTGCAATTTAATAATTGAGTGGTGGCTTTGGTGGCATTTATCTAATTTATAGACTCTGGACTGAGAGGAAGACCACAAGGATCATTATATTAGCTTCCTCCAGATACTGGGATCTTTCTCCAGAGAAAGTACCTCTGAATTTAGGGAAGAGCCTACAGAAGCATGATCATTTATCCTTTCTTGAACATCTTCCTTCTTTCCCCATTACATAGTACAGATCTTTATAACATTTAAATGAGGCTGGAACTGGGAGGGGGTTATACATGTGGGGAATTGTTCCTTTCTTGTGCTAAGTTACATTTAACATCCAATTGAAATCCAAACTGGAGCCATTTATATATATTTAGGCTCTATTTCTCATGGTATCCAACTGGGGACCATGGCATTAATACATTTTCTTAAGATCCTCTAAGGTGCAGTTCTCCTTGTCTTTCTATGTTATCCCAAAGGACCACAACTACTGAAATGGAGTCCAGGCAACTCTAAATTAATCCATGTCTTTGGATTGCATATTGGCTAACCTCCTTTTACCCCTTCAGTTCTTTTAACCGCCCTTCTCTGCCCTGCATTGTGCCCAAGGAGGCTTGTTCTATGACTAGATTCCTTCATCAAATTCCCTTGCTGTCTGGCTGATTCATTTCTGTAAGTAAGAGGCACCCAGTGCCAATAGGAGAGGTAGTATTTATTTCTTGCTAATCATTCCTGCCTTGCTACAGTTCTGAAGTAACTGGTTTCTGCTACAGCAGTAGTTGTCAACCTGTGGCAATTTTCCTCCTAGGGAACTTTTAGCAGTGTCTGGAGACATTTTTGGTTGTAGAGATTGAGGTCTACTGGCATCTAGTGGGTACAGGCAAGGGGTGTTTCTAAACATGCTACAGTGTGCAGAATACCTTGTACCCCCAAGGAAAAAAGGACTATCTGATCTAAAATGTCAAAAGTGCAGCTGCTGAGAAACCCTAGGCTATAAATATAGATCTTGCTAGATGAGCCCTCTAGACAAGCCCTCCTTCACAGCTACAGCTCCTACCTAGATCTGATAACCCTGCATCTTCACTTTATCTCTTCAGGCCTAGTGGAGTGGTAAGAGATTCCTGTTGTTTCTGTTTGAGTTTTTCACCACCCTTTGCAGATCCTCCCCTTAACACTACTCCTATTTCTACAAAATTCCCTCTATTAAATTCTCTTTTTATTCAAACTTTTGAGTGTCCAGTATTTCTTTCTGGGATTCTGACTGACATGTAGTTCAGGTGCACATGCAGCAATTTATATGGACGTTTAACATCATCTTAATTTGTGTATTACATTAGAGGTGGAATGACAAACTTCTTTCATCTGTACTAATTGCTAACATTTATTGAGGGATGTCTCTGTGTCACCCATCTTTATGAGTGCTTTATGTGAATTGAAAACTCATTTAGTGTTCACAGCAATGCTATAATTGGGGTGGTAATAGGATTCCCATTTAAAAAATGGTAAAATTGAGGCACAGGTGTGAAATGAATTGCCCAAGATCACATACTGAAAGTGGTTCTTAAGACTTGTGCTCAAATACTATCTCGTGTAGATACTCTGCCTTCAGAAATAAACCACTCTATAATATCTAAAGCTACAGTTGGCTGTAGTTTATCATCCAAGTGTGAATCACAAACAGATTTTCAGGGTAGCATTCAAGGCAAGTCTTGATGGCAATCCATGCTCCCACTCTGCATAGCATTTCATTTTCTCTTTCTTTTACTTCTCTTCCTTAACTTCTTTCCTCCTGTCCTGCTTCCCTTTTTCTCTTCCTTTGTTCTTCTTTTATTTTTACGTGCCTCTTCACATCTACTCTTGCCTATTTTTGCAAAATGCAGGTTTGTCTCTGGCACCTAAATGTTAAAATGGACTGAGTTCCGTCTTTTGAGTCAGAATGACATGCAAACCATCAGCAGCAGAAAGAATCTATAAAATATTAATTAAGCCTATTCCTGGGATTTAATGAAATGTTAGGCATAAAATCATTTAAACATTAATTTTCTAAGTGCCAGTCCCTTGAAATGACAATATAAGCCAATTTCATAAGAAATTTGTGACATAATCGATTGATTCTTAAAGACTATACTCAGGAAACAGAAAAAGCAGGTTTTAATTTATGTGCATATTATATAGAGATAGAATCTTTTTAAAAAGACAAAGTGATATAATTTATGTAAGGCCTTTGGTTTGAAAATATAAAATGTTGCTATTTGAAAGTAATAGCTTCTCTTCTCTAAGAAATTATGACAATAGAGGAAAAGTATATTGGTTTCTTTACATGCAACAATTCTACGAATGGTAACTTCTTCTACCTATTTTTCACAACAAATACACACAACACTTAATATCAAAAGCTTAGTCCGGCCAACACTATGATAGATTGATGCATTGGTGGATGAGTGAAATTAGATTTTTTCTTTAGAATAAATATTGGCTTTTCATAGGTCAATTCAGAGTTTAAAGCATGCAAAAGAACTACCCAGGAAGTGACGATTTCTTCAAAGAGGCATAAATACTCTTTCTAGAGATATACAAATTATCCATGTTTGGGGAAAACATTTTTTTCCCCAATTTCTATGGCTAATTGAGAGAAAGCACAACATAAATGTCCTAAATTTATATATGGAAAGAGTTAGGACTGGAAGTTTATGATTGTAAATTCAAAGAGCTCTTCTATTTTTTCCTCTTATAGGTACAAATATATCCTCAAAAATTAGGCAAATAAAAAATCCCTTATTATTTATGGCAACTTTCTCCAAATATCTTTCATGCAGTACGAGAACAAAGATATTCTCACTAGGCATTGTGGAGACTTCACTGAAATTTGGATCTGATTCCTCCTGCATGAAACCGGTAAAGATTTCTGAATGATTTGGAGAGATTAATTGCTTTTTTCATTATTTGTAGGCTATAGAATGTGCTGGGGACATGCTATATTGAAATTCAGATAAAACTGACACAAAGAAATGTCTTATCTTGATGTACACATCACTCTAGTTAGTGTTACAAAGAGGTTTGAACAAAGATACCAAACGAAGCATCTTGTGGCACAGTTTAAGAAATGACTCAACTTTCTTTGAGGGCCTCCTCATAATCACTAAATAGTTTTAGGAACAGTGGGGCTATAAAGAATGTATTTCATTTCATGACCATAAAAAGAGGCAGGTGAAGGTCATTAACATCTTCATAGGACTAGAAGGAATGTTCTGCTCCCTTGGTTTCATAAACTGCCACCACTATTTAAGGAACTCCTGTTTACTTAGACTTAATCTACCCTGAAAAACACACAGAAAAGTGATCTCTAATGATTCCACTATGTTCTTATTCCCAATCACATGTAGGACTAGAAAAATGTCCTGATAAATAAAATGAGGAAATTAATTTGGAAGATATTTAAGGCCTGCTTTTGCCTTAGTCTGTGTTTTCTGTGAACACAAACTTCTCTATTGGGAGTAGTTGACAATGATAATATAAGCTAAGCTGTGAAAATAATTAGATGAATTTCGGATTTGAGACGTCTCTAAATAAAAGCTCATTTGCAACTGAAAAAAAAAACAAAAATAATAACGAAAACAATAATATGGTTGTTAAAATCCTATGCTCAGTGTGTCCAGTGTTCTTTATCACATTGGTCAACCTACTGTAATTCACCTGACCTAGGATTTTATTAGAAATGCAAACTCTCATGTCCGACCCCAACATACTGAATTCGTATCGGCATTTTAACAGGACCCCCCAAATGACTCGTATTTATATTAAAGTTTGTGAAGCACTGCTTTACAGATCAGTTGTTTCACGGTAATTATCTACCAGAATGGAAATTGTATTTTTCATAGGAAAAATAGAAGCCCTATGTTTCTGCCATGCCTAGATAAAAAAGTGCGTTATAACAAAAAAAAAATACCTTTTTTTCAGAATGCTGAGAATTGGTTCTTCCACATCAGCAGCAATAGCATCAACTATAAGCTTCTTAGAAATATAAATCATTTATCCCCATCCCAGACCTACTCGATCAAACCTCTGGGCTTGGGCCCAGGAATCTGTTTGAGCAGGCCTGACATTATTCTAATGCATACTGTTGCTTTTAGAGTGGGAGATGAAGACTCACCAGATGTAGTCAAT
The DNA here is from genome assembly GCF_029289425.2 of Pan paniscus. Taxonomy (NCBI): domain Eukaryota; kingdom Metazoa; phylum Chordata; class Mammalia; order Primates; family Hominidae; genus Pan; species Pan paniscus. The sequence continues at coordinate 49,594,536 of NC_073261.2, read as the reverse complement.
CAGTCTGAAAGTCAATTGACTAGTTACCAAATAAAAGGGAAATGTAAGTTTCAAAAAGGGGCTTAGATGGAAAATGGACTTTTTTCATGAACAATGCCAAGTTTTAAAGGATTAATGATATACATGTGAAATAGACCATGGTTGCTATATTTTCTCCAATGTCATAAATCCTTGTCTTTCAAAACTCATACAAAATATTAGCTCCTTCAGTAAACTCATTTCTTAATAACAGTAACTTTTTGCTGTTCTGAACTCCCATCTCCATCATCCGTATTGACCATGTGGTGATTTTTACTTTCCAAAAATTGTTACCAGGGACCACAGAGGAACTGCTTTCTGGAGTAGTGTAATGTTCTGGAGGGTAAGGTTTGTGTCTTGTACCTATGTAACCCCCAGCCACCTATATCTGCAACACAGTTGATATCAAATATGTGTTCTCTATTTAAATGTTTGTTAATGTTTTCATTTCGGGATGAAAAGGCCAGTATTTTTGCTTGTTTCTTTCTGGTTTGGAGGTCATTTTAATTCTTTTTAAAAGATGAGTAACTACCTGTAAAATACATTGAGATCTCTTGATTAAAAGTAAAAGCTATGTAAAATACATCTCCTTTTACATATTCAGCATTTTTTAAAAACCACCAGCAAAGTCACAGAAGGTCTTCTACCCCCCAGTAGTACAATTGAAACATCTGACATAACATAAAATATGTCTCCATTTTCATGCATTTAAATTTCTAATTGTTTCTCGATCCCTTGGAGAGCTTTTCTAGGTCAACTAAGTACTCACACTGTGCTACATGTTCCAAGAGTTCAAGTTAGCCTTTTCTCTGTAATCCTCAAAAAACAGAGTGCTACCACATGCTCCTCATTTATACAATCGTTAGAAAAGATCCTAAGAATAATTTGATTATTTGACTGTCAAATGCAAGCCCTTACAGTTGTAGATGTCTGTTTAATGATGTTATTCCTAGCTCCTTAACATTTAATATTTGCCTCTTTTTGTACTTTAATTTCTAATCCAGATTTAATCCTGAAAAAAAACTTTTTAAAAGGTAACGAATTGTTGAAAATACAGTGACACAATCACTGATTCCTCACTTTCAATTCAAAGAAATGATTAAAGGAAGAAAAAGATGAGGGGAGAGCCACAGGAGTTAGAATCGCTGTATCAGCTCTTCGGAAACAGTATCAAGTCCCATTCATGTCCCATGACCTTAGAGGATTTCGGTGAGATTTAATGCAGCAGGAATGAGACAGAAGAAAGAAAACAATGGCTGACTCAGAACTACTCCATCTGATTTAGATAAGATTGAAGCAAAATCGCATGAAAATGACCTTGTTTGTAAGAATGAGGAATGGAGGTGAGGTGGGACAGTAGCAAGGGCTCCAGGAGGAACCCCTTTAACCACTGAGCTCCCACCACTTTTTTAAGTAGCTGCCTGGAGGAGCTGAGGCTGAGCACTGCCTTTGCTTCGGGCTTTGGCTAAAACACTTGCCTGAAGCATCAAGAAGACTGCGTGCTGTACCTCAAATTCTTGCCAGGTGAACAGAAAAAAAAAGAAAAGAAGAACATCAGTTTAAGTCTGGCCTGGAAGGCACATCAAAGGCAGAGGTGAACCTAAACTGCAGGCAAAGAAGATCTTTCTCCTCACATACCCAAGGGACTGGTCCCTTCCTTTGCCTCGAATGCTGTAGAATTCTTGATTCAACAGCGCCTACAACCAACCTCACAGCCTGGAGGACTCTAACTCTATGTGACGATGAGGAGTTTGAGGGACACCTACCCAGGTGATTTTTGAGGAAAGTTGCAGTCCAGCGTTTCTCTTATCAAAAAGAGAGCGATAATAAACCAAAATAAACATCAAAACATAGGGAGTAGGTATGACACAAATGCCAAGATTTAAGGGAATTATGTAAGAATGGTGTTATGGACCGAATGTTGTATCTCCCCAAATTTCTATGTTGAGATCGTAACACCCAATTCGATGGTATTAAGAAGTAAGACCTTTGGGAGGTAATTAGATCATAAGGGTGGAGCTCTCATCATGGGACCAGTGCCCTTATCAAAGAAACCCGGAGAGCTCTCTCACTCTACTCTTTTCTACCAAGTGCAGACACATTGAGAAGATGGCCATCTATGAACCAAGAGGGAGGACATCAGATCAGCCACCATTTCCATCTTGAACTTCCCAGGCTCCAGAAATGTGAGAAATAATTTTTTTTAATTAAAGCCACCCAGTCTAGGGTATTTTTTGTTATAGCAGCCTGAACTGACTAAGAAAAATTAAATGGGAAAGAAGTAGTGATAGGCAAAGAATAGGAAACTGAGCAATGTCTAAATAAAAGTTGGTAGTCTAATACTAAAATAATAGAAAATAAATGTTGAAAGGGACAAATATGTTTTAAAAATCATAACCTAGTTGTAAAACTGAACATGACAGTCTCAATTTGACCAACCTTTGGACAGATATTTTTTTTGGCCTATAAGCCCCTGACCTCCATTTAAAGGGGCATTAACTTAGAAAACTTACAATTTGAATTTCTTTCTCCACTCCTTTGAGGTACAATAGTGCCCACTTATTCACATTTTTGCTTTCTAGGGATTCGGTTACTCTCGGTATAGTACAATAAGACATTTTGAGAAAGAGACTGCAGTTGTATAACTTTTATTACTGTCTGTTGTTATAGTTGTTTTATTTTATTAGTAATTATTGTTGTTAATCTCTGTGACTAATTTATAAATTAAACTTTATCATAGGTATGGAATATATAGGAAAAACATACAATATATAGAGTTTGGGTCTACTATCATATCACCCTGTATGTGCCTGATCTCATCTGATCTCAAAAGCTAAGCAGGGTAGGGCCTGTTTAGTACTTGGATGGGAGTCTGGTACTATCTATGGTTTCATTCACGAATTGAAGGTCTTGCATGTATCCCCCAAGGATAAGAAGTACTACTGTGTGCCTTTTCCCTAACTCTTGCCAATTTTACAAACCAGGAATATCTTTCTCAAGGACCTGGGAGACATCTCTTTGAAATGTAATCATCAGGAATAATGCGCCTCTATCTTCCAGTCTCTGGGGAATGATAGGAGCCTAATTTCCATAAGCCCCAAGTAGCAAACCCAGATGGCCTAATCACATTTATCATTCTCCACCATAATGGCCTCCAGTAGTTTTTCACTAGCTCAGTCCAGGGCTTACACACTTTTCTGCCTTTGCTTCCAGCAAAGTTCTGTTTAATTTTTCTCTCTTATTGCAGTAGTCTTAAATAAACTCTTTCTTGCCATTTAACTTTATTCAGTACAATTCTTCTTTGACAAAACTCATAACATTTCAGTGAAAGCTAGTATATTATGCAGTATATATGTGAAAAAGTAAAATCACACATTTTTCATTATGATTTCATATAGTAAAGTGATGTCATTTATCATTCTAGAAGTTGAATTTAAAGAAAAATGTTAATTTTAGATAAAGTGATTCAAAGCAAAGGAACAACTAAAAATAAAAAATGAATAATTATTAAAATTCCCCTTAAATTAATTTAAAAATAAATTTAAAATTTCCTAAGATGTAATCTTTACACAGAAAAACACATTAATAAAATATATAAAATCAAAAAGATTTTAGGAAGAAGTAAACAAATAGAAATCTAAAGAGAAATTGAACAATTCCTCAAAGTTTTTGGCATTTTTTTTTTTGACCATGTAGACAAAATTACGAATAATGGTAGCAGAGGTTTGATCCTGGAATCAATAAATTTTATTTACCTGGTATAACATATTTCCAGAATTCTTAAATTCCGTTAATGATAAATACATCTTCAATTTGAGATAATTATAGCTGTTTGAGAAAAAAATATATAGCCGATCTTTGAACAATGTGGGGATGAAAGACACCACAGTCAAAATCCATATATATCTTTTGACTACCCGAAAACTTAGCTACTAATAGCCTACTTTTGACTGGAGGTTTTAGCAAGAACATAGTCAATATATATTTTGTATATTATATGCATTATATGCTGTATTCTTACAATAAAGTAAGCTAAAGAAAAGGGAACTTTTTTTTTTTTTTTTTTTTTTAGTTTTTAGATGGAGTCTTGCTCTGTGGCCAGGCTGGAGTGCAGTGGTGCAATCTTGGCTCACTGCAACTTCCAACTTCTGACTCCCTGGTTCAAGCAATTCTCCTGCCTCAACCTCCCTAGTAGCTGGGATTACAGTCACGTGCCACCACTCCCAGATAATTTTTGTATTTTTAGTAGAGAAGGGGTTTCACCATGTTGGCCAGTGTGGTCTCAATCTCCTGACCTCGTGATCTGCCTGCCTTGGCCTCCCAAAGTGCTGGGATTACACGCGTGAGCCACCGTACCCAGCCAATAAAAGAGAACATTATTAAGAAAATTTAAAAAAGACAAAATATATTTAGTATTCATTAAGTGAAAATGGATTATGATAAAGAGCTTCATCCTTATTATCTTCACATTGAGTAGGCTAAGGAGGAGGAACATGAGGAAGGGTTGGTTTGGCTGTCTCAGGGGTGACAGAGGCAGAAAAGGTAGAGGAGGTGGAAGGAGAGGCAGGAGAGTCAGGCACATTCCATGTAACTTTATGGAAACACATCATAATTTCTGTCTGACATTTTTGCTTTCTAATTTCTCTAAAAACATTTCTATAGAGTACCAATATTTTTGCCACTGTTGGCGTAAGTTTCAGTACTTGTATCATAGGAGTGTTCATGTAGTAAACAAAGTCAAAGTTAGTCTTAAATAATTGAAATCCTTTTGCCAGATTGTCTAATGTAAATTTGCTTTCTGGCATTGCTTCTTCTATGTCTTCTTCCATAGCAGGTACTGGTTCAAAAGCACTCATCTCCATAAAGTTGTCTTCTTTTAATTCCTCTAGTGTGGTGTCGGTTAGCTCTCGAATTTCTCCAAGATCCATATCTTGAAACCCTCCCCTGACTTTTTGCATATCCATTATCTCTTCATGATTTCTTTGATTGGCTCTATCATAAATCTTATGAATTCATTCACAACATTTAGACATTGTTTCTTCCAGAAGGCATTTATTGTTTTGGGCTTGATGGCTTTTGCAATTTTTTCTGTAAGTAGCATGACATTTTCAATGGTGTAATCCTTCCAGACTTTCATAATGTTCTATCATGGTTATCTTCCACAACATTGGCAATCCTTTCTATATAGTACCATGTGTAATGAGTCTGAAAGGTCCTTATGATCCCCTGATCTAGAGATTGAATCAGAAATGCATTTGAGGGCAAGTAGACCATGTAGACGCCTTTGGTGCTGAACTCATGAGGTTCTGGGCAGCCAGGGGCATTGTTCAATATCAAAAGAACTCTAAAGGGCAATTCTTTACTGGAAAGGTATTTTTTGACAATAGGGACAAATCATCAATAGAATCAATTTAGAAAAAAGAGTTCTTGTTGTAAAACAGACCTTCCTGTTTTACAAGCAAAAGACTGGCAGCTGGTGTTTATCTTTTACCTTCAAGGCTCAGGAGTTAGCAGCTTTATAGATAAGTGCAGTCCTGGTCATAAATCTGACTACATTTGCACGAAACAATGGAGTTAGCCTATCCCTTCCTATGTTAAATCTTGGTGCTCATTTCTCTCTTTTTTTTTTAATTTTTTTTTTATTATACTTTAAGTTTTAGGGTACATGTGCACATTGTGCAGGTTAGTTACATATGTATACATGTGCCATGCTGGTGCGCTGCATCCACTAACTCCTCATCTAGCATTAGGTATGTCTCCCAATGCTATCCCTCCCCCCACCCCACAACAGTCCCCAGAGTGTGATATTCCCCTTCCTGTGTCCATGTGATCTCATTGTTCAATTCCCACCTATGAGTGAGAATATGCGGTGTTTGGTTTTTTGTTCTTGCGATAGTTTACTGAGAATGATGATTTCCAATTTCATCCATGTCCCTACAAAGGACATGAACTCATCATTTTTTATGGCTGCATAGTATTCCATGGTGTATATGTGCCACATTTTCTTAATCCAGTCTATCATTGTTGGACATTTGGGTTGGTTCCAAGTCTTTGCTATTGTGAATAATGCTGGAATAAACATAAGTGTGCATGTGTCTTTATAGCAGCATGATTTATAGTCCTTTGGGTATACACCCAGTAATGGGATGGCTGGGTCAAATGGTATTTCTAGTTCTAGATCCCTGAGGAATTGCCACACTGACTTCCACAATGGTTGAACTAGTTTCCAGTCCCACCAACAGTGTAAAAGTGTTCCTATTTCTCCACATCCTCTCCAGCACCTGTTGTTTCCTGACTTTTTAATGATTGCCATTCTAACTGGTGTGAGATGGTATCTCATTGTGGTTTTCATTTGCATTTCTCTGATGGCCAGTGATGATGAGCATTTTTTCATGTTTTTTGGCTGCATAAATGTCTTCTTTTGAGAAGTGTCTGTTTATGTCCTTTGCCCACTTTTTGATGGGGTTGTTTGTTTTTTTCTTGTAAATTTGTTTCAGTTCATTGTAGATTCTGGATATTAGCCCTTTGTCAGATGAGTAGGTTGTGAAAATTTTCTCCCATTTTGTAGGTTGCCTGTTTACTCTGATGGTAGTTTCTTTTGCTGTGCAGAAGCTCTTTAGTTTAATGAGATCCCATTTGTCAATTTTGTCTTTTGTTGCCATTTCTTTTGGTGTTTTAGACATGAAGTCCTTGCCCATGCCTATGTCCTGAATGGTAATGCCTAGGTTTTCTTCTAGGGTTTTTATGGTTTTAGGTCTAATGTTTAAGTCTTCAATCCATCTTGAATTGATTTTTGTATAAGGTATAAGGAAGGGATCCAGTTTCAGCTTTCTACATATGGCTAGCCAGTTTTCCCAGCACCATTTATTGAATAGGGAATCCTTTCCCCATTGCTTGTTTTTCTCAGGTTTGTCAAAGATCAGGTAGTTGTAGATACGTGGCATTATTTCTGAGGGCTCTGTTCTGTTCCATTGATCTATATCTCTGTTTGGGTACCAGTAGCATGCTGTTTTGGTTACTGTAGCCTTGTAGTATAGTTTGAAGTCAGGTAGTGTGATGCCTCCAGCTTTGTTCTTTTGGCTTAGGATTGACTTGGTGATGCGGGCTCTTTTTTGGTTCCATATGAACTTTAAAGTAGTTTTTTCCAATTCTGTGAAGAAAGTCATTGGTAGCTTGATGGGGATGGCATTGAAACTGTAAATTACCTTGGGCAGTATGGCCATTTTCACGATATTGATTCTTCCTACCCATGAGCATGGAATGTTCTTCCATTTGTTTGTATCCTCTTTTATTTCCTTGAGCAGTAGTTTGTAGTTCTCCTTGAAGAGGTCCTTCATGTCCCTTGTAAAGTGGATTCCTAGGTATTTTATTCTCTTTGAAGCAATTGTGAATGGGATTTCACTCATGATTTGGCTCTCTGTTTGTCTGTTGTTGGTGTATAAGAATGCTTGTGATTTTTGTACATTGATTTTGTATCCTGAGACTTTGCTGAAGTTGCTTATCAGCTTAAGGAGATTTTGGGCTGAGACAATGGGGTTTTCTAGATATACAATCATGTCATCTGCAAACAGGGACACAATTTGACTTCCTATTTTCCTAACTGAATAGCCTTTATTTCCTTCTCCTGCCTAATTGCCCTGGCCAGAACTTCCAACACTATGTTGAATAGGAGTGGTGAGAGAGGGCATCCCTGTCTTGTGCCAGTTTTCAAAGGGAATGCTTCCAGTTTTTGCCCATTCAGGATGATATTGGCTGTGGGTTTGTCATAGATAGCTCTTATTATTTTGAAATACATCCCATCAATGCCTAATTTATTGAGAGTTTTTAGCATGAAGGGTTGTTGAATTTTGTCAAAGGCTTTTTCTGCATCTATTGAGATAATGATGTGGTTTTTGTCTTTGGCTCTGTTTATATGCTGGATTACATTTATTGATTTGCATATATTGAACCAGCCTTGCATCCCAGGGATGAAGCCCACTTGATCATGGTGGATAAGCTTTTTGATGTGCTGCTGGATTCGTTTTCCCAGTATTTTATTGAGGATTTTTGCATCAAAGTTCATCAAGGATATTGGTCTAAAATTCTCTTTTTTTGTTGTGTCTGTGCCTGGCTTTGGTATCAGAATGATGCTGGCCTCATAAAATGAGTTAGGGAGGATTCCCTCTTTTTCTATTGATTGGAACACTTTCAGAAGGAATGGTACCAGTTCCTCCTTGTACCTCTGGTAGAATTCGGCTGTGAATCCATCTGGTCCTGGACTCTTTTTGGTTGGTAAGCTATTGATTATTGCCACAATTTCAGATCCTGTTATTGGTCTATTCAGAGATTCAACTTCTTCCTGGTTTAGTCTTGGGAGAGTGTATGTGTTGAGGAATTTATCCATTTCTTGTAGATTTTCTAGTTTATTTGTGTAGAGGTGTTTGTAGTATTCTCTGATGGTAGTTTGTATTTCTGTGGGATCAGTGGTGATATCCCCTTTATCATTTTTTATTGTGTCCATTTGAGTCTTCTCTCTTTTTTTCTTTATTAGTCTTGCTAGTGGTCTATCAATTTTGTTGATCCTTTCAAAATACCAGCTCCTGGATTCATTAATTTTTTGAAGGGTTTTTTGTATCTCTATTTCCTTCAGCTCTGCTCTGAGTTTAGTTATTTCTTGCCTTCTGCTAGCTTTTGAATGTGTTTGCTCTTGCTTTTCTAGTTCTTTTAATTGTGATGTTAGGTTGTCAATTTTGGATCTCTTCTGCTTTCTCTTGTGGGCATTTAGTGCTATAAATTTCCCTCTACACACTGCTTTGAATGTGTCCCAGAGATTCTGGTATGTTGTGTCTTTGTTTTCATTGGTTTCAAAGAACATCTTTATTTGTGCCTTCATTTCATTATGTACCCAGTAGTCATTCAGGAGCAGGTTGTTCAGTTTCCATATAGTTGAGCGGTTTTGAGTGATTCTTAATCCTGAGTTCTAGTTTGATTGCACTGTGGTCTGAGAGATAGTTTGTTATAATTTCTGTTCTTTTACATTTGCTGAGGAGAGCTTTACTTCCCAGTATGTGGTCAATTTTGGAATAGGTGTGGTGTGGTGCTGAAAAAAATGTATATTCTGTTGACTTGGGGTGGAGAGTTCTGTAGATGTCTATTAGGTCCGCTTGGTGCAGAGCTGAGTTCAATTCCTGGGTATCCTTGTTGACTTTCTGTCTTGTTGATCTGTCTAATGTTGACAGTGGGGTGTTAAAGTCTCCCATTATTAATGTGTGGGAGTCTAAGTCTCTTTGTAGGTCACTCAGGACTTGCTTTATGAATCTGGGTGCTCCTGTATTGGGTGCAGATATATTTAGGATAGTTAGCTCTTCTTGTTGAATTGATCCTTTTACCATTATGTAATGTCCTTCTTTGTCTCTTTTGATCTTTGTTGGTTTAAAGTCTGTTTTATCAGGGACTAGGATTGCAACCCCTGCCTTTTTTTGTTTTCCTTTGGCTTGGTAGATCTTCCCCCATCCTTTTATTTTGAGCCTATGTGTGTCTCTGCACATGAGATGGGTTTCCTGAATACAGCACACTGATGGGTCTTGACTCTTTATCCAATTTGCCAGTCTGTGTCTTTTAATTGGAGCATTTAGTCCATTTACATTTAAAGTTAATATTGTTATGTGTGAATTTGATCCTGTCATTATGATATTAGCTGGTTGTTTTGCTGGTTAGTTGATGCAGTTTCTTCCTAGTCTTGATGGTCTTTACATTTTGGCATGATTTTGCAGCAGCTGGTACCGGTTGTTCCTTTCCATGTTTAGTGCTTCCTTCAGGAGCTCTTGTGAGGCAGGCCTGGTGGTGACAAAATCTCTCAGCATTTCCTTGTCTGTAAAGTATTTTATTTCTCCTTCACTTATGAAGCTTAGTTTGGCTGGATATGAAATTCTGGGTTGAAAATTCTTTTCTTTAAGAATGTTGAATATTGGCCCCCAGTCTCTTCTGGCTTGTAGGGTTTCTGCCAAGAGATCTGCTGTTAGTCTGATGGGCTTCCCTTTGAGGGTAACCCGACCTGTCTCTCTGGCTGCCCTTAACCTTTTTTCCTTCATTTCAACTTTGGTGAATCTGACAATTATGTGTTTTGGAGTTGCTCTTCTCGAGGAGTATCTCTGTGGTGTTCTCTGCATTTCCTGAATCTGAACATTGGCCTGCCTTGCTAGATTGGGGAAGTTCTCCTGGGTAATATCCTGCAGAGTGTTTTCCAACTTGGTTCCATTCTCCCCATCACTTTCAGGTACACCAATCAGACATAGATTTGGTCTTTTCACATAGTCCCATATTTCTTGGAGGCTTTGCTCATTTCTTTTTATTCTTTTTTCTCTAAACTTCCCTTCTTGCTTCATTTCATTCATTTCATCTTCCATTGCTGATACCCTTTCTTCCAGTTGATCGCATCGGCTCCTGAGGCTTCTGCATGCTTCAGGTAGTTCTGGAGCCTTGGTTTTCAGCTCCATCAGCTCCTTTAAGCACTTCTCTGTATTGGTTATTCTAGTAATACATTCTTCTAAATTTTTTTCAAAGTTTTCAACTTCTTTGCCTTTGGTTTGAATGTCCTCCCATAGCTCAGAGTAATTTGATCGTCTGAAGTCTTCTTCTCTCAGCTCGTCAAAGTCATTCTCCATCCAGCTTTGTTCCGTTGCTGGTGAGGAACTGCATTCCTTTGGAGGAGGAGAGCTGCTCTGCTTTTTAGAGTTTCCAGTTTTTCTGTTCTGTTTTTTCCCCATCTTTGTGGTTTTATCTACTTTTGGTCTTTGATGATGGTGATGTACAGATGGGTTTTTGGTGTGGATGTCCTTTCTGTTTGTTAGTTTTCCTTCTAACAGACAGGACCCTCAGCTGCAGGTCTGTTGGAATACCCTGCCATGTGAGGTGTCAGTGTGCCCCTGCTGGAGGGTACCTCCCAGTTAGGCTGTTCTGGGGTCAGGGGTCAGGGACCCACTTGAGGAGGCAGTCTGCCCCTTCTCAGATCTCCAGCTGCGTGCTTGGAGAACCACAGCTCTCTTCAAAGCTCTCAGACAGGGATATTTAAGTCTGCAGATGTTACTGCTGTCTTTTTGTTTGTCTGTGCTCTGCCCCCAGAGGTGGAGCCTACAGAGGCAGGCAGGCCTCCTTGAGCTGTGGTGGGCTCCACCCAGTTGGAGCTTCCCAGCTGCTTTGTTTACCTAATCAAGCCTGGGCAATGGCGGGTGCCTGTCCCCCAGCCTCGCTGCTGCCTTGCAGTTTGATCTCAGACTGCTGTGCTAGCAATCAGCGAGACTCCGTGGGCGTAGGACACTCCGAGCCAGGTGCGGGATATAATCTTGTGGTGCGCCGTTTTTTAAGGCCGTCTGAAAAGCACAGTATTCGGGTGGGAGTGACCCGATTTTCCAATTGCCATCTGTCACCCCTTTCTTTGACTCAGAAAGGGAACTCCCTGACCCCTTGCACTTCCCAAGTGAGGCAATGCCTCGCCCTGCTTCGGCTTGCGCAAGGTGCGCCCACCCACTGACCTGCACCCTCTGTCTGGCACTCCCTAATGAGATGAACCCGGTACCTCAGATGGAAATGCAGAAATCACCCGTCTTCTGTGTCGCTCACACTGGGAGCTGTAGACCGGAGCTGTTTCTATTCTCATTTCTCTTATTGATAAATTTCCTTTGTGGCATTTCTATTTTTTTTCCTGAAGAGGGCACTTTTTTATCTGCATTAAAAATCTATTCAGGTTAATATTTTTTCTCCTCATTGGTTTTCAAAAATTGTATGTGAAAACTCATCTGCTGCCTCTTGATCATCAGAAGCTGCTTCTGCTGTTATATTATCTTGACATTTTTTTTAAAGCCAAACCTCTTTCTAAAATTGTCAAACCATCCTTTGCTGACATTAAATACTCAGGCTTTACATCTTTCACCTTCCTTTTGCTTTAAGTTGTCATAGAATGACTTCATTTTTTCCTCAAATTATATTAGAGTCCATATGTATGCCTTTCTTATAGCAATCTTGCACCTGCATAAAAGCTCCACTTTAAATAAAAGATAAAATGGTGTTTTGTAACACATGTAAGATTTATGGGTCTGCTGATGTTGCTGCAGCGATGGCTTCACAAATTTCCTTTCCTTTTTTTACAGTGGTCCTTACACTGGATTCATTTATCTTGAAATGTCAGGGAACTACAGCTACAGATCTAAATCTACAGTACATATCAAGCAATTCAGCTTTTTCTTGTAATTTTATGACTTTTCTTTGCTTGGGAGAAGTTCCAGTATCATTAGTGGTGCTTTCTTTGGGTCCCATGATGTTATTTAAGGTTTACGATATTGCACTAAACATGTTTTAAGCAAATATTCACAACACTTGAGGTCACTGCAATAGAAACAGGAGGTGACTATGAATTATTACAGCAGTACAGTAATAAATTACTATTGGTAATTTTAAGCAGTTATGATTTAATACCGCATCTTTACATTTGTTTACATTTTTTAAACTGCAAATGATGCCCTGCACGGTCTGTGCTTCTTTGCTTACATTTTGATACCTGTTAACTTTTTCTGATTTTTTTCTATATTTTACAGTTTGCATTTTCAAATCGTCACAAATCTCCAATTTTTCAACATATTTATTGAAGAAATCCACATATAAGTGGATCCACACAGTTAAACCTGTGTTGTTTAAGGGTCAACTGTTTAACACATACAAGTACATTACATTGATTTTAAATTAGTTACTTATTTCAGAAAATTTAAATCGCTACTGGGGAAGTAATTTAAATTATAGAGTGTTTTTTAGAATTAATCAAAGACCATATAGCAAATTGTTGAAGCTTTTATTCAAAGATTGTAGATTTCTTAAAAATTCCTTTTAATCTTTATTCTTGTTCAGCCACATATATATATAAAGCTGAACACACACACCTTAGAGATATACATGCTTTGGTGCAGGAAGTGTTACAGTACAAGAATATTCAGACAAGCATTAGTTACAAAATTATCAGTTAATTAATATTGGGAAGAATTCATATTCCAGCAACATTGAATGAATAAATATATCACATTATTTTCCTCACTACCATGACTCCTATCCCATAGTAAGCAGTAAGCTAAATGTTGTGTTTGCATCAGGTTACGTTGGTGATATCTGGGAATCCACCTTTCCATACATGAAAACAATGCCAATTTTAAACATAATTAAATTAAAGGCAAATAATGGTTGGAAAAGTCATTTCTGTTTTATTTAGTATATTATTTTTTAAAACTTTTTTTATGGTAAAATATACATAACATAAAATGTACCATTTTAATCGTGTTTAAGTGTAGTTTTGTGGCGTGAAATACATTTACATTGTTGTGCCACAACATGACCATCTACCTCCAGAACTCTTCATCTCAAACTGAAACTCTGTACCTATTAAGGCGTAACTCCCCATATTCTCCCTCCCTGGCCCATGGCAAATGCCTATTTAGTGTAAATTTTGAATTAACATGCTAATGTGAAAAGTTTCTCTGAAACTAAACAAGGAAATTAATTGATTTAATCCTGAATTAAAACTAATTCAGGGTAAAATTCAGGTTACTAAATTTATGAATTTCACAATACCATTTGGCAACCCTATTTCCCGTACAAACCTTTTGCTCCACTTGGATATTTCTTGCAGTACTTTGCTTATCTGAGATCAGACAAGTAGAAAAGAAATTCAACAGTGCTGTATATTTTAATTGCAATGTTAATTCTGCACATTTCAGAGTAAGATGGGAGAAGAATGTGTATGATTTGACAGTATAAAATACTCATAATAAAACTGCTTGGTAATATCCAGATGATTCATTAGTAAAAATGTAGAACTGGAGGGTTAAGAAAATGTTTGAATGTTAAACAGAGTTGCTACTTGAATTTTCTATGTTTTATTGTGAAAGTGAGAAAACATAAATAATTATTTTTGGAAAATTATTTTTAAATGTTGTATTTTGAGCTAAAACAATCCCCAAATTCATGATATATTAATATTTATCTGTTTTAACATTCAGTGCTGGCTGTAATTGTATTACACACACAAAAAGGAAGCATAGGTACCACTAGATTAATGTTTTTGAGAAAGAATCCAATTTCTTTTATTAAATACATTATTCACATAAATAAATTATAGTACATTAATCGATGCTTTATAATCCTATGCATACTTTGAAAATTATTATGGAAAAGCATGCTTAATGTCATGAGAAAATATTCATATATATAGTCAAATGGGTGCAAGATTGCTATAAGAAAGGCATACATATGGACTCTAATTACTATGCTACCATTAAAATAATTCGAACACACACAAGTACGTGTCTACATATACATAGATATATGAATGCTGTGTTTTTCTCACTGGGTGATAAGATTAAGCTGATATTTAGATTTCTCTTTTGTTTCCCACATAAAGTAAATAAATGCAATATTTTCAAACTAAAGTATCCTATGTAATTTCACTTAAGTTGTATTTACTATGGGGCACCACTGATTTTGAAATGATCAATGTAATGTTCTCTTTATTTCATGCATGAATAGCTTCCTAAGATTTTATTAATATCATTTTTACACATCTGAACACCTTTATAAAATACCGTAACTGTGCTGGCCAGTAATGTTGTCAAGATTGAATTCTTTTTGTATGGTTTTTTATTTATTTGTTTTCACAAAAATGAAATAAGTTAAGTAAATATACCTTAAAGGAAACTAACTGTTCAGCCCAGCATGTAGTGAATGCTTTGATCATAGAAGCAATTATTTTACACAAAATTAATTCAGTTCGAATAGAGATTCACAATAAACTGAGTGGCAGATTGCACTTTAGAATGTATCACACCAATTTAGGACTTTCATATGGACAACTTTCTGTAGTTGTCACTCTTATAATATGACTGTATGAACATTCAATCTAGTCTGCAATAGGAATAAACTATTAAGATGTCAGTCCTCCAAAGATATATCTTGAAGAAGGAAGTACAAACAATTAATTTAAAATGCTGCTATTGTGTTTATATTGGCATTTGCAATTGAATAGTCTGCATAAAATTTAGGAATGAAGACTTTAATAACTGATTTGCAGTACTTGTATTGAGAAAATAATTTTCTCAAATGTGGGACTACAGTTCTGCTCCTCAAGTAAAAGCCCATGAAACAAGTTCTGATAAAATTAATAATAAGAAGGATTAAGCAAAATAGAGCATCAACTTATAACAATGTACTTTATAATCTTATACATGTATTTATTAAACTAGCTCAGGAGCACTTCCAGTAAAGGCACATTTAATGAGAGTGAATTCTAGTTGAGATAGAAAAGCAGATCATATGTTAGATCATTTGGGTACATCAGTCTCTAATCAACTTTTTAGTGGTAATCCAGGAAGGATCTTTAATTTAACTTAGAAGGTGTTTCTAGTGTTTAGATTTTCTCCTAGTAATTTAACCTAAACATATGTTTGTAATAGCTTTCTTCATAAAAGGCCATAAGTAGGGTAAGTAGCTAGATAGTATATGTTAAGATATTAAAATAAGACTTTTTTCACCCTTCTCATATTTGTATAATTAATATGTTGCCAATATTTAGTGGAAAATAAAATTGATTTTGATGTATGAGAAGCTTAACAATCCATATTTAAACTTATAGCATGGCTTTAAGCCATCATGTTCTTGGCTTTATTTATAAAGATGGGTATTTTAAAAGACAAGGATCAGCCAGACCTGCCGAGTTGCCCAAGGAAGAAAATGCCTTGTGTGTAGGCCGACCACAAACAAAATGAGCCATGGGTAGAAATATCTGCAGCAAAAGGTAATCAATTGCACTTGACGGACTTCTGAACAAGATGCAATTTAACTCAATGATACCTAGCTGCTCCTATCTTTTTAATAGCTTGTGAATTCAGAAGACATAAGTTACATGAGTATCTTGGCAAACTACATTTTCACATTTTCACCCCTCACCTCAACTTCAGCTTCATCTGGGAACTTTGCCATAATTGATAGGAAAAGAAGTACAAATTCTTTTCTATTCATAGAGCAATTTATAAAGAAAGTCTCTAGCCTATCTTCCCAAATGAACCATGAACCATTAAAAATAAGGCACACTTACAGCAATATTTTCCAAGTGATCAATTTTCTTTATAAGTTTGAAAATGGCGGAGATTGTATTGGTTAAGAATATTTATAACAGATAGAACAAAGCAAAAAATAAAAATAAAAAACCCACAAATGATGAAGAGGCAAATTGGTCTCCCAAGACTCCTAACATTTTTTTAACAGTATTTTTATCTTATCTTTTCAATTCTTATATAGCAATTCTTTCATTGTCATAGAACTCTAAAAAAAAGTAGTTATAATTGAATTAATAAGAATTATGAATATAATATATGCCATGAAGCTCTTTGAATCCTTGAAGGAGTTGTCTGATTCAGTTTTCTGCTACCTTTTACCTACATTAACAAACAGAGGAAGAAAACAAAAACAAAGCTAAGAGCAGAGAGGTAATTTGGTTTTAAAAATATCTGTGGGAGGTACAGATGCATTCAGACAACTTCCTCCACTTCTTTGATTCCTGCTTTCTAAGTGGTTCCCTTTCAATTTGTTTATATTGTGTCAACAAGTTAGAAGATTGCAGCAAAAAAAAAAAAAAAAAAAAAAAGCATCATTTTCTTGGTTGACAAACCAAAAATAGTTCATTTAAAGAATACAGAAGGAACTGGAATTTCATATTGCTTTCCTTGCTGTTTCTTTTCTTTGTGCTAATAGCATCAAAAATAAAGCCCCCAAGTCAGCAAGTTTTTGACACTCTGATTGGCTGAACACAATGAAAAGCTGTTTGTTAGGCACAAAATTTACCTACATTTTTTTTTTCAATTTCCAGCAATGGTCAGGTGACTTGTGGAACATGAGGGATATCTAAGGGAAGTACATAAGGATGCCCTAAGGAAAATTCCCACTTTGTTATTAATATCTGGAGAAAGACAATACATGTGGCAAGGGAAATGAAAGGACTGTGTTCATGTCATAAAGGAAAGAGTAATCTGTTAGAAAATACATCTCTAATGGAAAAAAGAGAAAGGATGTGGAAAATAAAAATGATCTGGGAAACATGTTTATTGTGTGGGAAAATATTACTCCAGAAATAATTTAGAATGCACAATTGGCATAAGGAGATTTGGATTTGCATTATAAATATATAGCCTGCTATTACTGGCAACTTCCTGGTCATAATTATTTTAATCTCTTTTCTTTTTATTGATATATAGAGCCTGCTCTGCATAATCTCATACATTGTGTTGTAATACTTTCTACATTTGCAGATGTCAACATTATCAGATGGCAAGCCCATTGTCTACTAAGGTCAATACAAAATATTTAATAACTGGGTGTCAAGCTGAAAATGGAGAGTGGAGGTTAAAAACAGGGAAAGCAAGTTTTTATGAAGTTAGGAAAATTTTTTTTTTTTAGTGTTTTGGTTAAATTGAAAAAATATTTTCTATTTTGTGAGGATTATAGGGAAAACTTTGTGGTTCAGTGGAGAGTTTTGCATTGACTACAGCACACTTATTCGGGTTGATTCTTATCCCATGGGACTTATTTTGCAACTATGAAAAGAAATTCTTATCTAAAAACAATATAGATATTCTGACAGATAGAGGTTCAGTTGATTTTCTTTTCTGTCCAAGGAAAAAGCCAGTTTCTGTCAGTTCATCTCACCAGTCCTTTAGGCAAATTTGTGCTCCTTTGACTTCTCTGAGCCAATTAGAATATCTGCCTGGCACCCTCATTATGAATTAAGTAAAATCTTTAACATGAATTGCTTTATGTCTGTATGATATTAATGATTTTTTACTTTGAAATATTTTATTTAACAAAGTTAATATATGTAAAAACAATTAGAACCTTCTCTGGTAGGAAAAGATGAATGAATGTTACTGTTGTTACTATTGTTGTTAGGAGACAGCATTCTTGATTCTTAGTGCTCTGATACAATCATGGTTAAACTGACGAAGGTCAGTCTGTAGTAGGAGAATCAAGTAAATAAATAGTTCCAGTAGAATGTGTTAACATATGTAATTGAGGTAAGTACAAGGTCTAATAGAAACATAAATAGAACAGCAATTGACTATGCCTTAGCGGTTGAGAGGGGACAACATCTGAGAGTTAGACAAGAAAAGGAGTCACATAATCACATTATTTGCCCTAGATATCCGTCTTGAATAACTATTATCAGAAATTGTAATATTATGAGCAGAATCAAGGCAAAGGCAGAGAGTGAATAAGCTTTCTTTTACTCAATCAGAACAAAAATAAGCTTTAACACAAGGTCACGTTTACTCGTACTAGGAAGTCAGCAAAGATACAGAGTGTAATGCTCTCTATTTAACCTGTGTAGACTAAGCAAAGGCTGAGATTAATGATAGCCAAGGAAAAATAAGAGAGATAATTTCGGAATAAGTGCAAGGAAGTTTATAATGCAAGTTTAAGCTTAGATCAAAATTTAATGGTGACTTTTTAAAGGTAATCATAAGAGAGAAAAGTAATAGCACAATCTTGTAGGACTGTGTGTCTTTGTTCAGTGTCCTTTTATATCTATTCTATCAATGTAATTTCAGAAAGAAGACCCTGTGAATTTTTAGGGGGGAGGAAGTAGTAACACTATTTTATAGTTAAGGACTCAAACATAGAGAAGTTTTTATATTAAAATCTGTGATAATAATGATAAATGTTTTTGTGTCTATGGGGTTTATAGTTTCCAAAATGATTTCTGGATACAGTGTTTCCTTTAATTCCCTAACCACTGGTGGAAAAAGGTTTTATTTTCCACATTGTACAGATGAGAAAGCTGAGTCTTAGAGACATAAAACTTCTTACACTGAGTTAAACAGCTAATGCTTGGCACCCTGCTTCTCTGGTTGTGCATGCTGTGCTTTTTCTATTACAAAATGATTCTTAGTAAAAAAAGGAACCCTATACTTTAGAGATGCTAAGTTCCAACCCACGCTGCACTCACACTCCCTACCTCAAAGGGAGCACTCTCAAGTGGGGTTGCCACCACCTGGAAAGGATGCCTGCTTTGTTTTCTTCACACCAAGGCACTGTATGTGCTAGCAGTGGCAGTGATGAAAGGGAATACAAATAGCAGGGAGAACACCGGAAAAAATGGCCAAGTAGGTGATATTTACCTTCAGCATTCTCCACTTCCATGTTCCATACCACTGCTGTCCCTCGTAGCCTCTTGACCTCACCACCCACCTCTGCTCTAGTGACCTCTCTCTTTTCCCAAAACAATCAACTTCAAAGAGTAACTCGAACACCGTGAGTTGTATGACAGGACTTCTTTGGAGGGCTTCTGGCTTGATAAATACATGAATTAAGAGGAAAATTCAAAAACATAATGAGGGTTTGTTTCTGAGGTCCTGTGACACCAGCCACATACCTTTTTATAATAGGTTGTATTTGTTTGTTTGTTTACTTAGTGTGAACATATTTCTTCTGGTCAAACCTACTCCATGGTTCCCGCTCCCCATTTATTCTTGAGTCTGATTCACAATCATGGAAAGACTCTGTATCATGAGGGAGGAGTGTTAATCTGGAATAACCAAATTCCAGGTTTTCAAGCTTCTAGATAAAGGTTTCAAAGAGATGGAAGTCACAGAGAACAAAGGCATGGTGTCTTCCCATTTTATTATTTTTTCCATATTTCCTGGGTGGGAGATAACTGAGTCTTTTTTACTTTAGGGAAATTATCAGCACTCTTCTTTTTTATCTCTAGCTCTCCTTCTATTTCACTTTTAGATGGGTTGGTCCTGTCTTGCAGTCCCCAGGACAACGGGTTGCTTGTTTGGATGAGTTGCCTGAGGTGTGTGTCGTTACAGGACAGTTCTACTGTGGGAATTGGATAAATATTCCCTCTTGTTCATTCCTTCTCTTAGATTCCCTTCATCTTTTCACCACTGTCTGAGATATTTCCTAGCATCAGAGATTTTGGTTTACTTTTAGAATTACCAAAGCAGTTTTTCCCAGGCTTAATGAAGAGGATACCACAAGGTTAAGCCTAGTCCACTACACTTCTGTTCTAGGACTATGAGTTAAAGTTCAAACTAATAATGAGACAGTCATTGGCTCTGCTTTGTCAGTACGGTGGTATGGGGATATGGTGCAGGATCTTCATGGATTGCCTCTATTTCTGAGGGATTTTTTTTGCCTCTGAATAAAGAAAGAAACAACATATTAGGAGTTCTAAATTTTCAATTGGAAAGATCTTGATTAGGAACTAATTCTCTCTGGACTCCTACTGCCTAGGTTGGAATCTCAGCTTCTTACCTTTCTAGCAGTATGATCTTGGGCCAGCCTCAGTTTCTTCCTCTTTAAAATGAGGGAAATGGAAACTATTTCAGAAAGTACTTTGGGGTTTAAATAAGAAAAACATGTAAAATCCTAATAGTGTTTGACACATAGTAGCACTTGATAAGCATTAGCTATTAATAAAATAATTCCCATTGCTATTTCTCATGGATAGCATTAGAGCATCTGAATTTGGGGAACAGTATCTTGTAGTGTTACTTAATTGGATAGACCCCCCCACCTCAGTGAAATTTAACAGGCAAAATGTCAGTATCTTCCAGTTGATGTAAAGCTACTCTTTGATCAAATTTGATATAATTTCACTGTTTCTGCCATAGAAACAGTCTAATATCAGACTTGGCATGTTTCTCTACTAGAAAACATGATGTAGGCAATGATGCTGTCTGACTGAATCCCACAGCAGGTTGTATTAGTCACTGAATACTAAGCTGTTATAGTGGAAGAATGTGTTTCCATATTTCACTTTAAACATGGAAAACGTGGTCCACAGAAGGTATGTTTCCAGTTACATGATAAGCTAGGATGATGGTTACAATGATAAAGAGGTAATTTACTGGGGCTATAACACTGGCTGTTACTTTGATGGCTTCACAGGATCCAGAATGGACATTCTCTTGAATCTTGCTGTGACATAAGGCTACTTCTTAAGTGAAAACTAAAAACAGAAAATGATAGAACCACAGGCCATTAGAGCTGGAAGTGATCTGGGCATGTGGCTTGCCAAAACCCTAATGTGACTCAAAGAGAGGTGGAAAAGGCTTCACAGAGCACCTTACCATCCTCTACTGAGATTATTTCAATAATATTGGGAACCATCATTTATCTGAAGACACTTGCTCAAACATTCCCATGTAGATTTGTAGATTTGAAACTCAGTGAAAGGCATTTTGACTATAAAATTAGAATGTAAGTTTCATACATAATTATGAGATGATTTATCAGAGAATTTAGAGGAAAAAATCCAAGAACTTCACTTAGATACTGAGAAACAACAAGGAAGACAAGGGACTTGAGTACTTAGGAAAGAAATGGCACACCTCTACTTGAGCGTAAATATTCGGAGAGCAATAAATCTCATCCTACTCCATTTACAGGACAAGGGAAAACACAGTAAATGCTTCAGAATTATACACAAAACTTTCTTAAGCTGTGAGAACCAGTTAAAGACAATTTCAGTACTTATTATAACCTCATATGGAGAAATGCCATAGTGCAAACTGGTGACAGAATCGACATGTAGAACTACATTCTACAGATACACAGCAGATAGGCTGCAGGTTTCAGAGGTATACTTACTTATTTTGCCAACAGTATTTGTCACAGGAAATCAAGTCAAAACATTGTAATAAGCTAGTTTCCAATATGAAATAGACTTTCAAACCCCAGAGAATTTTTGAGGAAAAGCAAAATGAAAAACCAGACAAAAAATTCTTAACTAGCTTAGCCTATCACCCACTCATGTTTTTGTATCAGATCTGGGTCATAAATTTCATTACTTTCCAGTTTTCTCCATTATATTGTTCCATTTCAGAAAGAAAGTCAGCTCTTATTTATCTAAGCATGCAAACCTGGAGGCAGGCAGAATACTTAAAATATAAATGCCCATAGTTAGAGAAATAGAGATTTTCTAGTCCTAAAAAAGAGAGCTTACAGAGTAAGAAAAGATGATCATATACATGGCTTTTGGTACAATACTTTACCTGTAGTATAATTATGTTTCAGAATTTAAAAAATGTTAAGTCGGCTTAAAAACAACAAAATAACCATTAAAAAAACCTTCACTGTTTAAGATGAAAGTCATAGGCTGCCACTTTACACATTAAGTTAAATACCAACCCCCAGAGACCAGGAATATAATAAAATGGAGCAAAGTGGTTATAGAAGGCTAATGTTCCACTCTAGGAATCATCTACCTGATACATCTTTCATGCAAAACACTCTGCTGGGAACTATGGTGATCCAAAGATAGAAGGATATACATCAATTCCTGAAGAGTTTGTAGTATATTAGGAAGGCGTGTGTGTGTATCACATTCAATCATATACTGATGGCACAAGGTAAGTTATATTAATTCTTCTAGTAACAATCAGAGAATAAAGTGTGTGATGCAAGAGAAGCTGCTTTATGGGTAGTAATGTTGCTCCTGCTAATGATCAATTCTCTGTTGAATACTAGACGAAGACCCTCTTATAGACTTGTAGAATTCTTTGTGCCACTCTCCCTACTTTAGTACATTTTTCCTGTAAATGCCAGGCGCTAAGGACTTTCAACTCCTTCTCTCCTCAACTTAGAAAATTAGCTTGTATCTGGTTACTTCCTGCACTGTGGCTTGGAAGCACATTCAAAGCAGTAAACTGGAGCGAGATCACTCTTGCATTGCTTAATGTCCACTATCCTGAAAACCATCGTTTCATATATTTTCCCTGGGTTTTTGGTTGTTATGGGTGGAGGGTGAATCCTGTCTCTGTTACTTTGTCTTGATGGAAAGTGGAAATCTTCACTGATTCTTTTCTACTACTACTCTGAAAATATTACTCATTTGCCAGTGAGAAAAATCAAGGCTTTAGCAGTATTAAATAACTTCCTGAAAGTCACATAGAACTTGGAATTACGGGTTAATATTTTCCCTCAAGTCTTTAGGCAAGTAGACCCAGGGGTACCTTGAATGAGGTGAATAGTGTAACCTATTTATACTCTAGGTTTTAGAGAAAACACTCACCTCTTGGTGTTGTCATTATTGTTCCTTGACCTTTCCCAGTATCAGAGTGTTTAGATACCAAGGGTGTGGGTCATGGGTTAGCAAACAAATGCCTCTGGCTATTCAATGACAGAGTTGAGTAGATGGGACATAGATTTTCTTGGCCACAAATCCTAAAATAGTCACTCTTTGGCCAATTACTGAAATCATTTATCAACTTCCAAAGCAAAAGAATCAAGTATTTTTTTTTTTCAGACTGACTTTGTTCTATCTACTTTAAGATAAGTTGGATTTTGATTAATTACTTGTGGACAATATCTAGGCATCAAAGAGCTACATTGTATTTTTATATGAGAAGCCCCCTGGTAATAATGTAGAACTTTCTCCTCTTCACTGTGCTCTCGGTAAGTTTTGAGGGCTACCAGGAAAAAGCGCAAAAGAGGGAACACAGGATATGGTAGATGAAGAGTCAGTGATTCACAGGTTGCCAGCCTTTGCAAAGTGTCTTCCATTTCATCATAATTGGGCACATTTTGCCCACCAGTATGAACTTATAAACAGTGAACTGAGATCCAGGAGGCAAAGTGCTGATTTCAGATAAAACTCAGACCTCTGAGAAACAGCTGTGTTGCTGTAAGCCTGTAAGAAGGTCACAAATACAATTCGTATGATCTAGGGAATACAGTATTAGTGGGATAGTAATTGCTTCTATGGGACACAGAAAAGATTTCTAAGACTTCAAAATACTAGTGCAACAATGTCCCACTTACATTTACTAGTGCAACAATGTCCCACTTACATTTTGGAGAATATTTTTCTGTGTGTCTCTAATAGTAATCTGTATAAGCCAAAACTGGGCTAGGGAAGTCCAACCAGGAACTAAGAATTGTAAAAGCTGTTGTCAGTCTCCTGAGCCACATCCCACATGGAGCGAAGATTTGATTTTATGGAATGATTGATGAGCAGTTCATATGTAGGCCAGAGGTGAGTTTACTTCAGAGTAACCAGAGATTACTATGTAAGCTTATAGCTTATTGAATCAGACCTTGTTAGATTACCTGATTGTTTCTTATACTCAGAAGAGAGAAGGAGCTGTGTCCTTAGATCAGAGATAACAAATACCTGCATTAGTATGAAAGGAAGTTGTGTCAGAGAGGAAAGAAAGTGAACCTTAGGAAAAACAAAGGATTGGGTATACCACTACAGTCCCTAAATACTGCTATATGACTAATCGGCTTTACCAGATATTCCAGCTATTTTGTTATATCTTTCTTTCAAAATTTCAGTTATTACTGGTATAGGCAAACATTTGCACCTCCTCTATAGTCTATCTAACTTAATTGAATTCCTTTATTAATTCCATATGCTTTTTATTGATTTTACTAACCAGGCACCTATACCATTTTCAAAAAGCAATAATTTTATCTGTTTTCCTAGTATGTACATTTTTTTGTTTATTTTCTTCTTATTCCAGAGCAGGGTTTTTCAAACTTGACATTAGTGATATTTTTCACTGGCTAATTCTTTGCTATGGTGTACTGTCTTGTACTTTTGTGGGATGTGTAGCACCTTCACAAACTGTACCCACCAGAGCCAGTAACATCAATCCCCCAAGTCAGACAATGAAACTGACCCTACTTATTGCCATAGGTCCCTCTAGAGGGCCAACATTTTTCTGATTAAGAACCACAGTTGTAGAAAAATAAAGATTTAAATGCTAAATTTAAACAATAGTGTGTAGACACTGATAGAAGAATATCTTAATCTAAGGGTGGCTGTAACTTCACTAAAAGCTATAAAGAAAAATATTACCAGATTTTATGCAAATAAAGATACTTCTATATGGCAGATAGTAAGCTAAAGTAAAAATAGCTTTAACATATACAGCAGATATGACATGCTCAATACCGAGAGATTTACTAACAAACAATAATATTAAAGTGGACAAAATATATGAATAGGCAATGATCAGCAAACACAGAAAAAGGTGCCCGAATCCACAAATAACCAAAGAAATTAAATTAATGAAAAGTGTGTTTTGCACTTTAAAAATCATTTTTAATTGACAAATACAAATTTCATATACTTATTGTGTACAATATCTTGTTTTGAAATATATATGTAGTTCATCTTTCATGTGAGTTCTATATCCATGAATTTAACCAACCTTATATAAGAAAATTAACAAAAAGTCTATACTGAACATGTAAAGATTTTTTACTGTCATTATTTCCTAAATAAAACATTGTAATGACTATATACACAGAAATTACATTGTGTAGGTGTTAACAATCTGGTGAGTATTTAAAATATGAGAGCACTACATATATACCATATGCATATATACATGTATATGCATATATACATATACATGTATATATGCATATATATGCACACACACACACATATATATATATACACACACAACATTTTCTTTATCCATCCATTGATGGACACAGGTTGACTCCATCTCTTGGCTATTATGAATAACATTTCAATGAACATGATGGGAATGTAGATATATCTTCTACATACTGATGTCATTTCCTTTGGATACCCATTTTATGAGGCCAACATTACCCTGACACCAAAGCCAGATGAGGGCACTATCAGAAAAGAAAAGTGAAGGGAGGAGCCAAGGTGGCCGAATAGGAACAGCTCCTGTCTACAGCTCCCAGCGTGAGCGACGCAGAAGACGGGTGATTTCTGCATTTCCATCTGAGGTACCAGGTTCATCTCACTTGGGAGTGGCAGACAGTGGGAGCAGGTCAGTGGGTGCGCGCACAGTGCGTGAGCCGAAGCAGGGCGAGGCATTGCCTCACTTGGGAAGCACAAGGGGTCAGTGAGTTCCCTTTCCGAGTCAAAGAAAGGGGTAACGGATGCACCTGGAAAAATAGGGTCACTCCCACCCGAATACTGCACTTTTCCGACCAGCTTAAAAAAACGGCGCACCACGACATTATATCCCGCACATGGCTTGCAGGGTCCTACGCCCACGAAGGCTCGCTGATTGCTAGCACAGCAGTCTGAGATCAAACTGCAATGTGGCAGTGAGGCTGGGGGAGGGGTGCCCACCATTGCCCAGGCTTGATTAGGTAAACAAAGCAGCCCAGAAGCTCCAACTGGGTGGAGCCCACCACAGCTCAAGGAGGCCTGCCTGCCTCTGTAGGCTCCACCTCTGGGGGCAGGGCACAGACAAACAAAAAGACAGCAGTAACCTCTGCAGACTTAAATGTCCCTGTCTGACAGCTTTGAAGAGAGCAGTGGTTCTCCCAGCATGCAGCTGGAGATCTGAGAATGGGCAGACTGCCTCCTCAAGTGGGTCCCTCACACCCAAGCAGCCTAACTGGGAGGCACCCCCAGCAGGGGCACACCGACACCTCACATGGCAGGGTACTCCAACAGACCTGCAGCTGAGGGTCCTGTCTGTTAGAAGGAAAACTAACAAACAGAAAGGACATCCACACCAAAAACCCATCTGTACATCACCATCATCAAAGACCAAAAGTAGATAAAACCACAAAGATGGGGAAAAAACAGAACAGAAAAACTGGAAACTCTAAAAAGCAGAGCAGCTCTCCTCCTCCAAAGGAATGCAGTTCCTCACCAGCAATGGAACGAAGGACTTTGACAAGCTGAGAGAAGAAGGCTTCAGACGATCAAATTACTCTGAGCTACGGGAGGACATTCAAACCAGAGGCAAAGAAAGAAGTTGAAAACTTTGAAAAAAATTTAGAAGAATGTATAACTAGAATAACCAATACACAGAAGTGCTTAAAGGAGCTGATGGAGCTGAAAACCAAGGCTCGAGAACTATGTGAAGAAGGCAGAAGCCTCAGGAGCTGATGCGATCAACTGGAAGAAAGGATATCACCAATGGAAGATGAAATGAAGCGAGAAGGGAAGTTTAGAGAAAAAAGAATAAAAAGAAATGAGCAAAGCCTCCAAGAAATACGGGACTATGTGAAAAGACCAAATCTATGTCTGATTGGTGTACCTGAAAGTGATGGGGAGAATGGAACCAAGTTGGAAAACACTCTGCAGGATATTATCCAGGAGAACTTCCCCAATCTAGCAAGGCAGGCCAATGTTCAGATTCAGGAAATATAGAGAATGCCACAAAGATACTCCTCGAGAAGAGCTACTCCAAGACACATAATTGTCAGATTCACCAAAGTTGAAATGAAGGAAAAAAGGTTAAGGGCAGCCAGAGAGACAGGTCGGGTTACCCTCAAAGGGAAGCCCATCAGATGAACAGCGGATCTCTCAGCAGAAACCCTACAAGCCAGAAGAGACTGGGGGCCAATATTCAACATTCTTAAAGAAAAGAATTTTCAACCCAGAATTGCATATCCAGCCAAACTAAGCTTCATAAGTGAAGGAGAAATGAAATACTTTACAGACAAGCAAATGCTGAGAGATTTTGTCACCACCAGGCCTGCCCTAAAAGAGCTCCTGAAGGAAGCACTAAACATGGAAAGGAACAACCGGTACCAGCTGCTGCAAAATCATGCCAAAATATAAAGACCATCGAGACTAGGAAGAAACTGCATCAACTAACCAGCTAACATCATAATGACAGGATCAAATTCACACATAACAATATTAACTTTAAATGTAAATGGACTAAATGCTCCAATTAAAAGACACAGACTGGCAAATTGGATAAAGAGTCAAGACCCATCAGTGTGCTGTATTCAGGAAACCCATCTCACGTGCAGAGACACACATAGGCTCAAAATAAAAGGATGGGGGAAGATCTACCAAGCAAATGGAAAACAAAAAAAGGCAGGGGTTGCAATCCTAGTCTCTGATAAAACAGACCTTAAACCAACAAAGATCAAAAGAGACAAAGAAGGCCATTACATAATGGTAAAGGGATCAATTCAACAAGAAGAGCTAACTATCCTAAATATATCTGCACCCAATACAGGAGCATCCAGATTCATAAAGCAAGTCCTGAGCGACCTACAAAGAGACTTTTAGACTCCCACACATTAATAATTGGAGACTTTAACACCCCACTGTCAACATTAGACAGATCAACAAGACAGAAAGTCAACAAGGATACCCAGGAATTGAACTCAGCTCTGCACCAAGCAGACCTAATAGACATCTACTGAACTCTCCACACCAAATCAACAGAATATACATTTTTTTCAGCACCGCACCACACCTATTCCAAAATTGACCACATACTGGGAAGTAAAGCTCACCTCAAAGAGCAGAGATTATAACAAACTATCTCTCAGACCACAGTGCAATTAAAATAGAACTCAGGATTAAGAATCTCACTCAAAACTGCTCAACTACATGGAAACTGAACAACCTGCTCCTGAATGACTACTGGGTACATAACGAAATGAAGGCAGAAATAAAGATGTTCTTTGAAACGAACGAGAACAAAGACACAACATACCAGAATCTCTGGGACACGTTCAAAGCAGTGTGTAGAGGTAAATTTATAGCACTAAATGCCTACAAGAGAAAGCAGGAAAGATCCAAAATTGACACCCTAACATCACAATTAAAAGAACTAGAAAAGCAAGAGCAAACACATTCAAAAGCTAGCAGAAGGCAAGAAATAACTGAAATCACAGCAGAACTGAAGGAAATAGAGACACAAAAAACCCTTCAAAAAATTAATGAATCCAGGAGCTGGTTTTTTGAAAGGATCAACAAAATTGATAGACTGCTAGCAAGACTAATAAAGAAAAAAGAGAAGAATCAAATAGATGCAATAAAAAATGATACAGGGGATATCACCACTGATCCCACAGAAATACAAACTACCATCAGAGAATAATACAAACACCTCTACGCAAATAAAGTAGAAAATCTAGAAGAAATGGATAAATTCCTGGACACATACACTCTCCCAAGACTAAACCAGGAAGAAGTTGAATCTCTGAATAGACCAATAACAGGAGCTGAAATTGTGGCAATAATCAATAGCTTACCAACCAAAAAGAGTCCAGGACCAGATGGATTCACAGCCGAATTCTACCAGATGTGGCAATAATCAACAGCTTACCAACCAAAAACAGTCCAGGACCAAATTCTACCAGAGGTATAAGGAGGAGCTGGTACCCTTCCTTCTGAAACTATTCCAATGAATAGAAAAAGAGGGAATCCTCCCTAACTCATTTTATGAGGCCAGCATCATTCTGATACCAAAGCCTGGCAGAGACACAACCAAAAAAGAGAATTTTAGACCAATATCCTTGATGAACATTGATGCAAAAATCCTCAATAAAATACTGACATAACGAATCCAGCAGCATATCAAAAAGCTTATCCACCATGATCAAGTGGGCTTCATCCCTGGGATGCAAGGCTGGTTCAATATATGCAAATCAATAAATGTAATCCAGCATATAAACAGAACCAAAGACAAAAACCACGATTATCTCAATAGATGCAGAAAAAGCCTTTGACAAAATTCAACAACCCTTCATGCTAAAAACTCTCAATAAATTAGGTATTGATGGGACGTATCTCAAAATAATAAGAGCTATCTATGACAAACCCACAGCTAATATCATAGTGAATGGGCAAAAACTGGAAGCATTCCCTTTGAAAACTGGCACAAGACAGGGATGCCCTCTCTCACCACTCCTATTCAACATACTGTTGGAAGTTCTGGCCAGGGCAATTAGGCAGGAGAAGGAAATAAAGGGTATTCAATTAGGAAAAGAGGAAGTCAAATTGTCCCTGTTTGCAGACGACATGATTGTATATCTAGAAAACCCCATTGTCTCAGCCCAAAATCTCCTTAAGCTGATAAGCAACTTCAGCAAAGTCTCAGGATACAAAATCAATGTACAAAAATCACAAGCATTCTTATACACCAACAGACAAACAGAGAGCCAAATCATGAGTGAAATCCCATTCACAATTGCTTCAAAGAGAATAAAATACCTAGGAATCCAACTTCCAAGGGATGAGAAGGACCTCTTCAAGGAGAACTACAAACCACTGCTCAAGGAAATAAAAGAGGATACAAACAAATGGAAGAACATTCCATGCTCATGGGTAGGAGGAATCAATATCGTGAAAATGGTCATACTGCCCAAGGTAATTTACAGATTCAATGCCATCCCCATCAAGCTACCAATGACTTTCTTCACAGAATTGGAAAAAACTACTTTAAAGTTCATATGGAACCAAAAAAGAGCCCACATCGCCAAGTCAATCCTAAGCCAAAAGAACAAAGCTGGAGGCATCACACTCCCTGACTTCAAACTATACTACAAGTCTACAGTGACCAAAACAGCATGGTACTAGTACCAAAACAGAGATATAGATCAATGGAACAGAACAGAGCCCTCAGAAATAACACCGCGTATCTACAACTATCTGATCTTTGACAAACCTGAGAAAAACAAGCAATGGGGAAAGGATTCCCTATTTAATAAATGGTGCTGGGAAAACTGGCTAGTCATATGTAGAAAGCTGAAACTGGATCCCTTCCTTACACCTTATACAAAAATCAATTGAAGATGGATTAAAGACTTAAACGTTAGACCTAAAACCATAAAAACCCTAGAAGAAAACCTAGGCATTACCATTCAGGGCATAGGCATGGGCAAGGACTTCATGTCTAAAACACCAAAAGCAATGGCAACAAAAGACAAAATTGACAAATGGGATCTCATTAAACTAAAGAGCTTCTGCACAGCAAAAGAAACTACCATCAGAGTGAACAGGCAACCTACAAAATGGGAGAAAATTTTCACAACCTACTCATCTGACAAAGGGCTAATATCCAGAATACACAATGAACTCAAACAAATTTACAAGAAAAAAAACAAACAACCCCATCAAAAAGTGGGCAAAGGACATGAACAGACACTTCTCAAAAGAAGACATTTATGCAGCCAAAAAACACAGGAAAAAATGCTCATCATCACTGGCCATCAGAGAAATGCAAATGAAAACCACAATGAGATACCATCTCACACCAGTTAGAATGGCAATCATTAAAAAGTCAGGAAACAACAGGTGCTGGAGAGGATGTGGAGAAAT
The DNA here is from genome assembly GCF_029289425.2 of Pan paniscus. Classification (NCBI taxonomy): domain Eukaryota; kingdom Metazoa; phylum Chordata; class Mammalia; order Primates; family Hominidae; genus Pan; species Pan paniscus. The sequence goes on along the minus strand of NC_073261.2, from coordinate 49,563,425 downwards.
AGGAACACTTTTACACTGTTGGTGGGACTGTAAACTAGTTCAACCATTTTGGAAGTCAGTGTGGTGATTCCTCAGGGATCTGGAACTGGAAATACCATTTCACCCAGCCATCCCATTACTGGGTATATACCCAAAGGCCTATAAATCATGCTGCTATAAAGACACACGCACACGTATGTTTATTGCGGCATTATTCACAATAGCAAAGACTTGGAACCAACCCAAATGTCCAACAATGATAGACTGGATTAAGAAAATGTGGCACATATACACCATGGAATACTATGCAGCCATAAAAAATGATGAGTTCATGTCCTTTGTAGGGACATGGATAAAATTGGAAATCATCATTCTCAGTAAACTATCGCAAGAACAAAAAACCAAACACCGCATATTCTCACTTATAGGTGGGAATTGAACAATGAGATCACATGGACAGAGGAAGGGGAATATCACACTCTGGGGACTGTTGTGGCGTGGGGGGAGGGATAGCATTAGGAGATATACCTAATGATAGATGACGAGTTAGTGGGTGCAGTGCACCAGCATGGCACATGTATACATATGTAACTAACCTGCACAATGTGCACATGTACCCTAAAACTTTAATTAAAAAAAAAGTACAGGTTAACATCCCTGGTGAACACATATGAAAAATCCTCAGCAAAATATCAGCAAACTGAATTCAATAGCACATTAAAAGAATCATTCACCATGATCAAGTTAGATTTATGCCTAGGAAGCAATGATGTGTCAACATACCAAAATCTATAAATGTGATACGCCACATTAACACAATGAAGGAAAAACACCATAAGATCATCTCAATAGATGCAGAAATGCATTGGACGAAATTCAACATCTTTTCATGATAAAGACTCTTGAGAAATTAGATATAGAAGGAATGTACCTAAACAGAATAAAGGCAGTATATGGCAACCCCATTGCTAACATCATATTCAACGGTGAAAAGTGGAAAGCTTTTCCTCTAAAACCAGGAACAAGACAAGGATGCCCACTATTGCCACTTTTATTCAATACAGTATTGAAAGTCCTAGCCAGAGCAATTAGGCAAGGGAAAAGAATAAAAGGCATCTAAACTGGAGAGGAATAAATTAAATTGTCCCTATTGTCAGATGACATGATCTTATATACAAAAAATCCTAAAGACTCCACCAAAAAAAAAAAAAACTGTTAGAATAAATAAAGTACGTAAAGTTGTAGGATATAACAGCAAGATACACAAATCTCTAGCATTTATATATACTAACAACAAACTATACAAATAAGAAATCAAGAAAACTATTCCATTTACAATATCTACACAATAGTCTTAGGAAAAAATTTAACCAATGAGGTAAAAGATCTATATACTGAAAACAAAAATAATTGATAAAACAAAAACAAAAATAATTGATAAAACAAATGGAAAGGGCCACAAATTAATGGAAACATATCCCGTGTTCATGGATTGGAAGAATGGAAACCGGAAAAATGTCTATACTACTCCAGATGATTCAATGTAATCCCTATCAACATTCCAATGCCATTTTTCACATAATAGGAAACAGAATTGTACAATTTATATGGAACCCTAGAAGATCCCAAAGATCCAAAATATCTTGATCCAAAAGAACAAAGCTGGAGGTATCATACTACCTGACTTCCTTCAAAGTATACTACAAAGCTATACTAATCAAAACAGCACAATACTGGTATTAAAAACAGACACATAGGATAGAGAACCCAGAAATACATCCACATATTTACAGTCAATTGGTTTTTGACAAAGGTGCCAAGAATTCACGATGGAGAAAGGACACGCTCATCAATAAATAGTGTTGGGGCTATTGGATATTCATTTGCAGAAAAATGAAATTAGATTCTTTTCTTATACCATACCCAAAAATGAACTCAAAATTGATTGAAAACTTAAATGTAGGACCTGATACTATAAAACTAGTAGTAGAAAACAGGGGATAAGCTCCATGAGATTGGTCTGGGTAATGATTTATTTTTATTTTTTGCATATGAACAAAAAAGTATGGGTAACTAAAGCAAAAATAGACAAATGGTATTATATCAATCAAAAACTCCTGCATAGCCAGGGACAGAGTGAAGGGACAATCTCCAGGATAAAAGAATTTGCAAACCACTTATATCATCAAGGGTTAATATCCAAAATATATAAGGAACTCAAACCACTCAATAGCAAAAAACAAATGACCTGATTTTAAAAATGGGCAAAGAATCTGAATAGACATTTCTCAAAATAAGACAAACAAATAGCCAATTAATATATGCAAAAATGCCAACATTACTGATCATCAGGGAAATGCAAATTTAAACCAAAATGAGATATTACTTTACTTTACACCTGGTAAAATGGCTATTATAAGAAAGACAAAAAAGTACATTTTGGCGAGGTTGTGGAGAAAAGCGAACCCTTGTACACTGTTGATGGGAATGTAAATCAGTATAGCCAATGTGTAAAAGGATATAGAGGTTTCTCAAAAAATTAAATATAAAACTAACAGATGATTCGGCAATACCGCTACTGGGTACATATCCAAAGGAAATAAAATCAGTGAAAAGCTTTTTAAAGAGTAATTATTTAAAGAGTAGAGTATTTGAAGAAAAGAGTTAACATGGCAGGTCTAAAAATGCTATCCTCATAAGATCCTGCCTACAAGTTACAAGGGTTAACACTTGGCTGGCATCTGGGAACTTGGATATTGTGAAGGTTTCCTTCACCATAACTAATAACAGTGGTTCACGGTCCCTGAAACATCTGTACAAACAATATGTTTTATGCTATGCCAAAAACCTGATTTTCTTCTGGAAGTCTGAAATTTGAGTATGTGCTGGATAGAGGGTACCTACATGACTAGCCCGCAACAAAAACTTGAAGACTGAGTCTCTAGTGTGCTTTTCTTGTAGACATTTCCCATGTGTTGTCACAACTCATTGCTTGAGGAATTAAGCACTTTCTGTGTTACTCTGGGAGAGGGCTCTTGAAAGCTTGCACCTGGTTTCCTACAAAGTTACTCCAAGTGCTGTTTTTCTTTGCTTTGTGCCATTTTGCTGCAGTAAATTGGACCTGTGACTGTGACTACATGCTGAGTCCTCCAAGTCTTCCTACTAAACCTGGAGATGGTCTTGGGCACCCCTGACACAGAGTGATCATACCTTTGTTGAAGATATTATGTAGAAACAGGCATTCTATTGTATTCCGAGATTTTTTAATTTGTTATTTCTCAAGAATCCTTTGGGACTATGTATCAAAACTTGTTATATGTCTACCTTTTGATTTGATAATTGCGTTGCTTGAAATTTTATTTGAAAACATGAGAACACACATACACACAGCTTCTCAATGTTATTCATAAACAGAAAACACTGGAGATTATTCACCATACAGGACTGGATAAATAAGTTATGACACATCTAAGTATCAGCCATATTCTGCCCTGATTTTTGGTGTATCTATTTTAACCGGCTGATGCCCTTTTTCATGCCCTGTTAAAATATTTTATCATTTCCACTGGGTACATCTGTACAAGATACTATGCATACTATACATATGCATAGTATCTTGTACATATATATACTATATATACAGTAAATATATAGTATATATAAAAATATATATATTTATACATATATTTGATATACATTGATGTATATATAAAACATGATATATATATCATGTTTTATATATATCATTGTTTTATACCTGTATATCATGTTTTATATATATATATCGTTTTATAACAAATTATTAAACAGACAAGCACTTCTAAAACTGCTCAAAATTTGATTTGTTAATAGTTTTTTTTAAAGCCTGCCACAAGATAATTTAGGTAAATATAGAAAATCATATCACTAAATAGCAGAACTTTGACAATTTTCTAAATATTTGAGTTGCCTGTCATTTATGATAAAAATGAATAGGCACCCATTGTCATAAAGCGGGAGATTGACTATGACCTTTGTTTTATTTTTTATTTTTTGGCCTGACAAAGCCCGCTCTTCTCAAAACCTCTTGAAAAGCTACTTAAACTTTTAATGAAGATTGAAGCCTCATGGAGACAGGAATCAAGGCCCTTAACCTCTTTGTTTAGAGGTTGGATAGTCTATAATTTTAATGAGTGGAGAATATCCTAATGAAATTCCACTTGTGGGAAAAAGCCCTAAAAAAATGTGTACAAACATCCCAATTGAGATGGACAGGGGAAAGGTACATTTACTTATGATGGAACCAAAATTGTGTTGGCATCAATTTGTCTGCCACAGCCAGTGAAAAGCAAGGGTTAATGGGATAAACCATTGATTTTTAAAAGAAAAAACTACTTAAATAAACTATCATTTTATATAAAGGTGACAAAAGAGGTTCTGAAATATTCAGGGGCTCAAGTAACATATATTTAAACATATTGAAAATTTGCTCTAGTGACAAAAAGAGTTAGTACAATCAGAAATTTAGGACATAAATCATGTAGATCAAACTTACTGAAAATATATTAAATTCTCCTTCTACCAGTGAGAACAAGGAAGCGTATACTTAATTGGGTGTTCATTTAAATTAATGTTTTTAGGGCAATTCATAATGATCTTTTCTTTAGTTTAATGCTAAACCAGAGTTGAGATTTAAGATACTAATGACGCATACCATGTATGAAGCAGTATGTATGTTAAACCATCACGCATCCACCAGAAGAAAACCCCACTTCTAAGTGCCTTGAAGGTAGTTCCTCTTACTTCCCCTTACTGCAGACCTCCATCAAACAAACAAACAAACAAACAAACAAACACCTCACATCCTGACTTTGGGGAGTAGCCTTCCACTTTCCCTTAGAGGTGCTGTTTTCCCTTAGGCACAAGCTTTAATAAATCTTTCTCTATCTCTGTTATTGTGGTCTCACCTGATTTCTATCTCGAAGGACACAAGAACCCTAGGCTTACAGTTCCAGGGGTTGGGACCTGATATTTTTGGGGGCCAGTACTCAGCCTATTACAGCTACAATCAACGAAACTAAGATGCACGTACAGAACAAGGCAAAATATTGAAAGCAGAATACAAAACTTAGAAACATATTTAAGCACAATAAGAATTCAGTTTTCAATGAGGTTGATATTTCAAATGAGTGGGAAAGGGCTTTATTAAACAAATAACTAGGCACTCAGAAAAAGGAAAAGTAGAACCTACCTTAAACTGTAAGATTAGAAGATCTCATTTTGAACATCTTAAACCAGATGCATATATGAAAAAACCGGCCCGTGCGGTGGCTCACACCTGTAATCTCAGCACTTTGGGAGGCTGAGGAGGGTGGATCACTTGAGGTCAGGAGTTCGAGACCAGCCTAACCAACGTGGTGAAACCCCGTCTCTACTAAAAATACAAAATTAGCAGGGCGTGGTAGCGCACGCCTGTAATCCCAGCTACTTGGAAGGCTGATGAAGGAGAATTTCTTGAACCCAGGAGGCGGAGGTTGCAATGAGCCGAGATCACATCATTGCACTCCAGCCTGGACAACAAGAGGAAAACTCCGTCTCAAAACATTTTTTTAAAAAGAAAAAAACATATTTATAAATGAATAACATAGTTGAACATTTTTATAAACTTGAAATAAATATATTACAAAGTAATACTAAAAAGAGAAGTTAAAAAATGTGCATAAAATTTAAAATCTACATTTTAGAATGGTGATAAGATATTGTAAAAATTCAAAAGAAAATGACAGTTTATCAATCTACCAGCTTATATGTATTATAATGACATATAGCCGATTAGGATTTTTAATATATATTGGTACTTAGAAAAGATAAATATCTTAATAGAAAAATGCACAAAGAACCTGAAAATGAATTTCATAAATAAAAAAATACCAATGACTTATAAACTTATGGCCATATAAAAATTCACTGGCAAACAGAGAAATATCAATTAAAAATTAATGAGATATCAACAAATTATCAGTGAAGAAAATTTAAAAACATTTTTATAACGTGCACTGTAGGTGAAGTGTGATCAAATAAAATAGGCTGCTTCTACATTCATGGGTGTGTGTTAACTGCTACAAACCTACCCCAATATGGAACTAAATACCCTACTTAGTCATTTAACAATTCTACTTCATGGAATTGATTCAAAGAAAATAATGAACACTGTTAGACTATGGGAATGGTCACTGAAATATTATAAAGTATGACAAATTTTCAACTGCAAGGACAAGTTAAGTGAATTGTGGTATGCCCTCATTGTTTAGCATGACACAAATATTGAATATTTTATAGTGAAGAAACAGATAGTTATAAGTAAATATGTTCCCAGAATATGCATTATAAACATTCGTTATATATATATATATATATATATATGCAAAGTTATACAATTAAATCAACTTTGGGGATTTCTGTTTGCCATAATCATGATTTTCTATTTAGTTTTATTTTCATTATTTCTTTACTTTATTATTATTTTGAGACTAAGTCTCACTCTGTTGCCCAGGCTGGAGTGCAATGGCGCGATCTCGGCTCACCGCAACCTCTGCCTCCCAGGTTCAAGAGATTCTTCTGCCTCAGCCTCCCGAGTAGTTGGGATTACAGGCATGTGCCTCCACACCTGACTAACTTTTATATTTTTAGTAGAGACAGGAGTTCACCACGTTGGTCTCCAACTCCTGACCTCGTGATCCGCCTGCCTCAGCCTCCCAAAGTGCTGGGATTACAAGTGTGAGCCACCGCACCTGGTCTATTTTCTTTTCTTCTTTACTTTTCTTTCTTTTCTTTCCTTTCTTTCCTTTCCTTTTCTTTCTTTCTTTTCTTTTCTTTTTCTTTCTTTCTTTCTTTCTTTTCTTTTCTTTCTTTTTCTTTCCTTCCTTCCTTCTTTCCTTCCTTCCTTCCTTTCTTTCTTTTCTTTCTCTCTCTTTTCTCTCTCCTTCCTTCCTTCCTCTTTTCTTTTCTTTTCTTTCTTGTTTTGCTCTTGTTGCCCAGGCTGGAGTGCAAGTGGCACAATCTCAACTCACTGCAACCTCCACCTCCTGGGTTCAAGGGATTCTCCTGCCTCAGCCTTACTCAGTAGCAGGGATTACAGGCGCCCACCACGACGCCAGGCTAATTTTGTATTTTTAGTAGAGACAGGATTTCATCATGTTGGTCAGGCTGGTCTCGAACTCCTGACTTCGTGATCCGCCTGCCTTGACCTCCCAAATTGCTGGAGTGAGCCACCGCAGCTGGCCTATTTTCATTATTTCTTACTTATTCATGTATTTTCTTTTACCTTCATTTAAAAATTACCTATAATGTTCATTCATTGCTTTTTCACAATAAAAATATTTTCCTACTGCATTGAAAAAATATATACATTGATTTTGGGGGAAAAAAAAAAGAATACATAGACCTATAAAGGAGAGACAGGAACTACCTGAAATCCAATCATGCCGAAAGAAACACAATCACAATTTTGGGGGTTGTCTTTTATTTATTGATGCAAATATATAATTTATCCTATTTTCAAATATGCAAAACTACTGTTAACATTTTTTATCTTTTAGCACACTTTTATTTTCTTAAAGGTAAAAACTAGTATTCTGAAGTCCACTTCCAAATTCCTAGAACTGGTGTAGGATGATTCTGGAATATGCCATTACTTGCCCAAATAAGGTGGAATGTTGTCTGGCCAGGCCACTTTCCTGCAACACATTCCATCAGGAAACTCAGAAACAATAGGAACTGCTGAGCATTTTCTGCTGAACTTTTTTTTTCAGTTCAACTCAGAAAATAGATGGCAATCTTCCCATTTTAAAAAGATGTTTTCCTCCATTTCTTTTCCATTTTAGCAGAGACAGTAAAGAATTCAAATTATATAATATCTCTGTCCTCCACACCAGCTGTGTTTTGTGTTTGTCAGATGCTTAGAGTGATTTTCAAACAGCTGGGTTTTCTCAACCATATTTTACCCCAATTATCTTTCTCCATGATCTTCAAAGCTATTTCAAATGATTTTTCCCCTGATTCAATACACATGTTTATAGTATAAAAAAAAATTTAGAAAATAGACAAGAAAATGATGAAGAAAATCAGTCAGCTATAATGACACCAACCAGTGATAAATAACATTAACATCCTTTTATCAGTGGTCAGTCTCCTGTACATACACATACATGCAATCCTATTGTACATTTTGTTTTGTAAGCTTTACACCTTATAAAATAGCTTTAATGGTTTCCATTTTTATTCAGTATTTTTCTAAGTGTGGACTTTGATGTTTGCAGTCCCTCACTCCCACTCGCCCCCTCCCCAGTGTTCCCTTATCAGTTATGTCAGCTCCTTCTTTTAAGTGCTCAGGACTAAAACCATGGACTCTTCCATGACTCTTCATTTTCATAAACTACATCCAATTCTCAGAAAATCCTAGTAACTTTACTGGGGGGAAAAATTGTAACCTACATACTTCCTACCCTTCCCCTGCTAATCCCACAGCCAGGCAATCACTAATTCTTGTCTTGTCTATGAGAGCAATTTCTCTTCTTCCATTCTTGCCTCCCCTACCTTTGGTTAAATGTAAGTCAGACCATGCACTCCTCTGCTTAGTGTCTGCCATGCCATACCATCACCCTGAAAATAAAAACCAAATACAAACCTTGGCCTACAAGAACCTGGACGAGTGGCCTTTGCTGCCTTCCTGATGTATTTCTCTTCTCTGCTTTGTCATGTGGATCCAGCCACAGTTACTTGCTTAATAATCCTTGGACATGCTGAGCTTGCTTTTGAGTGTCTTTGGACATTCTGTTTTTTCTGGATGTTAGACCTTTCCCAAGATGGCTTCATGGTACCTTTCCTCACTTTATACAGTTCCTATTCAAACCTCATAGACTCCTGCCCTGACCAACCTATAAAAAATTCATCAGCTGTGACTTGTTCTCCATTCTGCTTTACATTTCTTCATAGCATGTATCACCAGCTGATATTATGTTCCATATTGATTTACTCATTTTATTTTCTACATCCCCTACTAGAATGTAAATGAAATGAAGACAGAGATATTTTCAGTTTTTGTTAATCACTATATTCCCAACATCTTGAAAATGAGTGGCACATCACACTCACTCACTCACTGATGAACAATTCTCCTTTAATTGAACAGTTTTTGTTTTTTCTTGTAAGTGACAATTCTAATTCTTGATTATGTCTTAAGGGTAAATTCTAAAAAGCAAATTATTTTTAAAATTTGAACATTTTGTAAGATTATCCTCAGTAACAGATTTTTCTAATTTATGCTTCCACCAAAAGAATATAACCTAATTTCACCAAAAGGATATAAAATAGAATAACTGTTTTCTTATAATCTTATCACACTGAGTTTTATTATTTTTGCTCTTATGTTTTTGATTTGCTTGTAAGAATAGGTGCTTGTTTTAGCATATTAGCTATTATTGATAAAATTGTTTTGAGATCATTTATGTAAACAGCCTGCTACATAGTGAGGTATTAATACAGGTTAATGAATAAACAAAAAATGTCTAAATATGTTCCTTTTGCCAAGAAGTCTTAAAATCTATAGAAATTATATTCCAAATATAAAAGTCTATGGTTTTTAACCTGCTGTAACTTAACTTCCTTACTTAGTTTCTATTTGTTTTACTAAAATATTAAAGTTCCTGCTTCAGTAGGATTATTGGCCTCTGAATGAAAAGGTGCTTTGAAATCATTGGCTAAACAATAAAAGCATGGAGATTACCTGTGAATGTGCTTTCTCAAGGAATTAAAATTTAAGAGGTTTAGTTCTAGTTATTACACAACATTACATACTCTCTTACCATTGACACATACTGTGGGTTATTCTGAGAAATACCATACTATTCAATAGCACACCTGGTAATATTGTAACCACTGGTTAAAAAAAAAGTTAATAACTAGATTTACTGAAAACAAATCAGATGTTTGGATGTGACTAATTGAAATATAGAAAGGAAAATGAAAAGTCCTTATTCTAACCAAGTCCCCTCACCCCACCCTGTCCAGCACCACACTTTAGCCTCCTCCTTACCTTTTACCAGCCATGAACCCTGGAATTTCCATAGTTAACTTCTTTCTGTTAAGGCTTTGCTGCAATAGGTTATTACTAACATGCTTAAATATAGAGTTCCTGACATAGGCACCCAATGAATATGTTTTCAAGAGTGCATGAATTAATCTTAGCAGAGAAAAAATTAACATTAGCACCCTGTAGTTCTTTTGCCTTTGTATTTTATCCAATTTTGTAGTTGCTACAAAGCAGCTTGCAGAGGCTTGAAGGCCCAAGATGGATGAATAGGCATTTTGAAGAGGAAAATGTGAGCAAGGACAAAACAACATTGGCTGGGGACTCTTGGGAGGAAGTCAAGCTGTCTGAGAATTCAGAGGTGGCAGCCAGACCATCGCCTCTACTCTACATTGCAAGCTTAGCTAAGGCCATTCATCTGATGGAAAAACCCTTTGGCTCTCATTTCAGTCAGGAGGTCTACCTTGTTTCTGCCATGTACATGTCTAGCAGGTGAGTGTGTTTATGTAAAATGCAAGGGTTAGCATAAGAGAGCTGTAAACACCAAAAGGGCTGACTTCATGTATGTATGACCTGTGCACCCATCTTTAGAAGGGTCCCATGTTTGCTCTATGAAATAATTTTTGAACAAAGTCATCTCATTTTTATTTTACCTGTCCTGAACAACAGAAGGCAGCCAATTAGAATCCAAATTCTCAAGAGCCGAAAGCAAGCCTTCGAGTAGGAAGATTAGAAATTTGCAGGGATGAAGGATAGGAAAACATGTAAAACTGAATTTCTTTCCTAGGTCTTACTCATTGCTTTTATTATGTAATAGGTTTACTCCTTTACTTTTCTTATGTTAAGCCCCTTTTCCATACTCCCATTATACTAAATATGTTTCCTAAGAATTGTATTTCAAACACTGAGTTTATTTTTTTCCTGGAGCAATAAAACATTAAAATAACTTATACTCCTTTTGATAGATGGAGTTATTTGAACTTCATAAAGCACTAAGAAAAATTTATAGGGTAACTGAATAATAAACACAGCTAGTGGAAGCCTTTGAGGTCTGGAAGGAGGAATGAAACAATGTATGCTTCCTCCTACCCCATATATCTAATCCAATTTTCAGATCTAGGATCCATTCTAGTCACTTAAACACCACATAAACTTCTTTGACGTTTAATTATATTATGTATATGCCTGGTACTATAGAAGAACTGACAGAATGAAAACTTCATTGAGTGTTTTCCTGGCCACTAACCAATGAAATGCTCTCTGAGAAGGAATAGTGGTTAACAAATGCTGATAGGTGTAATGGTCCTGGCAGTAAATTCTCCATTCTTAAGAGACTGTTGGGAAGGCCTGAGAGTGGCAGCTTGCTAAACTGTGGTTTAAATTGACTGGGAATACTTGCTAAGATTGAAATGAGATTTAATAGGCTCAGCATGGGTTTGATAAGAGCCTGTATTACCAAGAGACACTTAATTCAGTATAATTATTGGCTTTAGGTTATAGATGGGTTGCTTCCAGCCCCAACACTTTCCTATGAAGGAGATTGTTACAAATAAGCTCTTTCTTTCTTTTTCTTTCTCTTTATTTTTCTCCTCCTCCTCTCCCTCCGTCTCCTCCTCCTCTCCCTCCTCCTCCTCCTCCTCCTTATTCTTCCTCTTGCATTAAGGCAGCTTTTATGTGCCTTAGTAAAGATGATATTAATATTTAATTATCATTAGTGGCCACACTGAATTTATACATGAAATAGGATTTTTCCAAGTCAGATTGTGAAAAAGTTTGCCCATTTTCTCTAAAAAAAAAAAAAAAAAACTCCTCAACAAATATGGTGAAACCCTGTCTCTACTAAAAATACAAAAAATTAGCTGGCATGGTGGTGGGCACCTGTAATCCCAGCTACTTGGGAGACTGAGGCAGGACAATCGCTTGAACCCAGGAGGTGGAGGTTCCAGTGAGCCAAGATCACCCCATTGCACTCTACCCTGGGCAACAAGAGCGAAACTCTGTCTCAAAAAAATAAAAATTCCTCAGCTCCACTAAAGGAGGAATACATGTATATGTGTATATATTTCATTTGGAAAGGTATACCCAGGAAATCACCCCACTGGGGAATTGTTTATAGGAATGATTTTTCTTTACGTAAATCATCAGGAGTGGTATCATCTTGCTTCTGTCAGACAAGGACCATCTTTCATCAAATGTCTCATAAGATGTCTTTTATCAGCTCTGCACTTGCTTGACTTTGTCTAATGTCAGAGAAATACAAAAGCCCAAGTCTGAAGACAATTTCATGACAAGAGATCCCCAAGACACAGAGTATAAAAATATTTATTGCTACTTTGTTCTTATGTGATATTCTTTCTGTTTCTATTTCATTTTTTAAAAATATATAATTTATGTATTTTAGGTGCAAACTAAATTCATGCGAACAGTAAAAAAAATAATCTCAGACAGTACAAAATCATGAAGTAGGCCAAGTTAACTTTTGGTACATTTTTTTCTTTTGAGTTTTGTATTAGGACTGATTGATTGATAGGCTTTAGGTTTTATTATCTCTGCAGAGGTGGGATGAGGCAGATTCAAAGGATGTTATTGTTTCAATAAACCTTTTTAAGAATAGTTTTAGATTCACACAAAGATTGTGAAGATACTACATAGAGTTCCCGTATTGCACACCCAATTTCACGTATTCTTACCATCTTACATTACTAATGCACTGGTATTACATTGCCACAACTATGAACCAATTTGGCAATTATTATTAAGTAAAGTTCATTTATATTTTCTTAGTCTTTATCTAATTTTATTTTCCTGTTCCTGGATTCCACATTATGTTTAGTTTTTATATCTCCTTATCCCCCTCTGGGCTCTGACTGTGTCTCAGACTTTCCTTAATTTTGATGACTTTGAACGTTTTGAGGAGTCCTGGTCAAGTATTTTGCAGCATGCCCTCAATTGGGATTTTTCTTATCTTTTTCTCATGACTATACTGAGGTTACAGTTTTTGGTAAAATACCATTTTCATCCAATCTATTTATTATTTCAATTTTTTTATTTTAAATTTGAAAAATAGAAAAAAGTTTATATAATAAGATATATAGAAAAAAGTTTATATAATAAGATATAAAGAAATAATAACTTTTTACAGCTGTGAAATGTGTTTGTGTTTTAAGCCAAGTGTTACAACAAAAGAGTTAAAATGCTTAAAGAAGTTTACAAAGTAAAAGAATTGTAGTAAGCTAAGGTTAATTTATTATTGAAGAAAAAAACTATTGGCTGTTTGTATTCTTTAACATGAGTATCTATTTTGTAATAATGTACACTTGACTCTCCTTATCTATGGTTCTGCATCTGCTGATTCAAACAACCATGGATCAAAAATATTAAAAAAAATAAATTAATTAAAAGACAAGAATAAAAAATATCAAGAGCAAAAAATACAATATGACAAATATTTACATAGAATTCATGTTGTATTAGGTATTATAAGTAATTGGAGATTATTTGAAGTTTATGAGAGGAGGGGTGTAGGTTATATGTAAATACTACCCCATTTTATATAAGGGACTTGAGTATCCCTGAATTTTGGTATCCTCGGGAGTCTTGGAGCCAACCACCCACAGATACAAAGGGATGACTGTAATAACAATAGTAATACTAAAATGGCTTCAAGATACACACACACACAAAAGCATACCCCATAAACATGTAAAGTTATTAACTGTAATAATTATTAACTGCGATAAACTGAACAAAAAATGAAATAAAACAAATAAAAGAATATATGCATTTGCATTTGTATGTACTTTGGAAGGACACTTAAGAAACTAATAACAAATGTCCCTGCTGGTGGAGAGGTGTGGCGGGGTAGAGATGAGAAGAGGAGACATGTGTGGGAGAGAGCTTCACTGTGCTTGTTCTAAAAATGTTCTGCCTTTCGAAACACAGGACAATTTTATCTATTAAAAACAAGAAAAGAAATAAAATTTGTGAAAAATATTATTTGAATGAGTCAGTGACTCTTCACACAAAAAGATTATAGCTGATGGGCCCACTGAAACTTAGACTAAATCTGTGAATTAGGTAGATGTTTCTTGCTCGCCAGTGTCTGAAAACTAACTCAAAGAGGTTAGTTTGGTTAACGGGTGACTGTGTTGCTCATGTGATTGATAGGGAGGGGCCTGGCTCCAAGCCTGCCAGAAGCGAGATATTCAAGTTTAATGAGAATGTCCTGCATTTGTCTCTCTACTGTGCTGCTCTATGAAAGTCTGCAGGGCTGGAAGTATGATTGATATCAGCTGAAAGAGATGATGAAATTAATTAATATCTATCAATTGGAATGATTGAATACCTGGAATGGCTTAAGGCAGGATCTGACAAATAGTGCTATGCAAAGTTAGTAATCAAAGGCAAAGTCATAGTTGTAGTAATAATAATACAAGCTTTTATTATTAGCTGATTTGTATGATTGGATTGTTTTGAAGACTGCAAAAAGTTTGAATCCCACAAAAATATTGAGATTGGGCAATATCAGATTTGCTTTCTGAAGGCAAGCATTAAACGTAGCAGAGAAAAACTGATTTTGCAGGTAACATAAAGTAAATATGTATCAGAGATGAATAGAATGACATGGAATAATGTAAAACGAAACATAAAGGAATACAAATATAGAGAAATGAATGTGTATATTTTGAATATGTTAGCTTCCACCAATAACTGGGGGGTGGGCTCTTCTAAAACTTTCTGAAATTGATTTTATTATCTTCCCCTTTTTGTTCTCTAAAAATACACTTCTAAATTTTATTTTGTTTCTCAGTTATTACTATTATTAATTTTGAGATGGGGAGGTATTGGAATTCCTTAGACTCATGTCTCTATTTAATCCTCCCAGATTAGCAGATACAAACTGGGGGAGATCAAATTCACAAGTCTGTACTGTATCCTCCCTGCTTTCCTGTGTTTACCTGGAGAAGGTGACCTTGCTGGTATCAGACAGAATCTGATACAGAAAGATTGTTTGTATGTGAAGGGGTTAAAGGACTTAGAGACAAGAAGAAGTGTTGTAGTATAGACCATTAGAAGACCCTGTCTCACAGGATGAAGGAAACTTTCAGAACTAGGGTCCCCTAGTGCCCACTGGCTGCTTTGACTATGCATCTCACTGACATCTGAAGTATAATTATTGACCTGCATCTCACCGACATCTGAAGTATAATTATTGACCTCTGTCCTAACATAATGATCTTGAGCTGACTGCTCATCACAAGTATCCAAATATCTACTCAACGGAACTGAAAGTAGAAGAAAATAATAGTCATGAAAGCTATGCTTTACACGCAGTCCAGGAAAGCAGATATTCACACCTATCATTTATGATGGAATCATTATCTATAGAAGCGGAACATGGAATCTGTATTTTTATTTATTTTTGATTTTTTTATTTTTTTTGGAATCTGTATTTTTAAAAAAGACTCCAATGTAACTCTAATAATCAGCCACTATTACATATTTTCTTAATAATTAGTTCCCAGATGTTTCATAACCTGGATCAACCTTACTGAATTTTATAAACTTCAGCTGATGACACTATTCAGAAAGCTCCTCGAGCCTACCTTGTTTCCTCTTCCTTCTCCTTTCTCATGACGTGCAAGTGGATTATCTGAACACTGCTTTTACTTAGAGGTAAAGAGTTTTTTTTTTTTTTTTTTTTGGTGCTTAAGAACATGCTTTCTCATATAAAAGCCAAATAAGAAAAATAAATGGCTTTTCATGTTTGTGGGAAGTGTACATGCAGAGGATTGCAGTCTATAGAGTCAAAGATACTGTCCTGTAATTGTGCTCTGTGTGTTCAGGTTAAGCCAGATTGTTCTATTGAATCTTAAAATTTTGATATTAACAACAGATGCATTTGCAAGGTCAGAAGAAATCTAAAGAATGAAGTTGGCCTTACTCTCTGAAGAATGCATGGATTCAAACTGAGAGGAGGGAGAAAGAAAGATAATTTCACATGGAGAGAACAGCCTGAAAACCATGAGTGCCAGGAGTGCATGCAGTTGTTTTTAGTATCAATGAATCAAGAAATTGCATGCTTGATAATTAATTTTAATATATGGCAGGAAGTGATATGTCATGGGTAATATGAAAGATTATAAATTTGATTTAGGTTGTTGCTAAGTTGGAGGTTTCACTGGTATATTCAAGTTGGTATGATTATTAAGGAAGTAAAAGACAAAACAATGAAACCTGTGCAAAGTGAAGTTGGGGTGAGCATGTAGGAGATAGAGCAATGAACATTTTCGAGTTATGAGGCTGGAAAATGAATGAGAAGTACCACACTTAGTCCTCACAAAAATACTAGTTATTTTTAAATGAAATAATGGCTTCAGAAAGATTAGGAAACTTATTCAAGGTCACACAGCTAGTAAATTGGTGAGATTGCATTCTGTAATTCCATTCTTGGCACCAGAAGTTCTGGGAGCAGTCAGAATTGCAGCCAGAGAATGAGGCTATGCCCATATATGACTACTCAAGTTCCCTGAAACTGCCTTGGAAAACTTCCTTTAGTATCATTTTAAAATGAAAAGTGCTTTAAAATATGCTTAAATGGTCTTTGAACAAGAGATATTTTTAACGATCCTATCAAATTTGCGTTAATGAATCTGGGCTGCAGAGTAATGTCTTCTTGCTTAAGATATGCCATGTTAGTACCTTTCATGTGAAAAGATTGGTTTTCTTCTCCAGGGAAGAGGAATTGTGTTATTTAGCATAAAGCATATCATAATTCATATAAGATAATCATGTTGGACACAACACTAAGGGGTTTCATGCTCTTTTAAACTATGAATGAATAAAAATCCAGTTCAAGTTCTTTAAAAACTAAAGAGGATACAGATGGCAATAGAAGCATGGCAGTTGTAGTTTGTAACTTTTAGTGAAGAAAAAGAAAAACAAAAGCTACAGTGAATTAGTCATTGTAATATACATTTAAGCTGGTGACATATTTGTTCTCCCCTAAAGATAATTATTATCTCAAAAATAATAAGACAGAGTAAATTGACTATTGTTTAATCTAAATGTTTTCTTTATACTTATTCTGAAAACATGGTGTTTTATTGATTTGCTGTGTTCCCTTAGTGGGTGAATAACATGGTGGAATTTACCTAATAGGACATAATCTCTCATAATAACAAATTTCTATTCAATAGAGCTGCAAGCAGAAAAAAAATAATAAAGTGCATGAAAGCTATGCTCTTCCCACAACCAGGGCTGAACACATTACTAAACTCAATGTCTCAACTAAAATGGTCTCTCAAACTCCTAAGATTCCTCCTGGAGTGAGCAAATGCTTATATAAAAAGCATTACACATTGAAAGAACTGTGGTTACCAGCCTTCTCTTTTTCAATTCCTCACAAATAGAATACTGATGCTTTGCAAATTCTCACTCTATGTCTAATTAATATTTAAGGTCAATATTAATTGACCAATTGTTTATCCAATCCAATTAATATTTAAGGTCGTGTCTTGATCATGACATGATCAAGTTCACTCATATATCACCCCACCCACACATGCAGACACATGCACACAAACATAAAAGCAGCAATACATGTTTCCTACTAATATTATTCAAAAAAAACAGTTAATCCTAAAAATAAAATTATTAAAGTTACAAACTGAAATAATCACATAAACTACCTAAACTTTAAAGGTTAAAAGTTGCAGTATATTAAATACTAGTAAAACCAGTTTGATTAGTTTTACTAGTAAAGTCAGTTTTAATAGTTTTACTAGTAAAGTTATACTAGTTTTACTAGTTTATATGTTGTCTTAAATAATTGTCGACATGGTATGGAACAAAGAAAAGAGCAGAACAATTATTGAAATAAGAATATTGCAGCAAGTAATATTCCGTGTCTAAAACTCCATATTACTTTCCCGACAAATGAGGTTTGATTAAAATAAAATAACTAAAATAAAGCTAAATCTATCCCTGTATAATTAGGAATAAGGTAAAGGTAAACAATCATAATAGCAGTCAGTATTTATTGCCATGTTATTATGTGCCTTATATATATTATAGAATCTTTTTAAAAATATATGAGACAGATGTTAATATTTTTCTCATTATACAGATGAGGAAACTGAATCATGGAGAAGTTACATTATTTGTCTACAGTCATAAAAATAGTACGCATACTTCCCAAATCAGAAGACATAAGTAGGAAGTAAAATGTGGTCAAAATAGCAAAACATAGCAAAAGAAACCTAGAAACTAAGAAAGAGCAAGGAAACATTCTATAATTAAAAACTGACCATTTGGGTCTGGAATATAGACTAACAAACCATATCTTAACATGCTGTTGATAGGTGAAGTACTTAATATATTGACAGATTTCTCACTTCATAATATTTTTGAAAATATCTATTTCAAGAAAATTTTGAATAAAATTGGAAATCAAAGACTTTGCCACACACAACAGTAATACTTGCTTACTTTCTCCACTCTTCTTAAAACTATGATTCATCTTCTAGATTGTTACTCTCAGCCTACCAGTGCAATCAGATCTTTCAGTGAGAAAATAGATAATGCCACAGGGAATTTGCTCACATTTCAGCAGTAGATCTAAAATTCTATTTTCATGTAAACTCATCCTTCCTTCCTCAAGTTTTAACAGCCCTATTGTGAAAGGTGAAACCACCTACTTTTTGCTTTTTCAGGAATCCCAGCCCATCTGTACAACCACTGTGTGATCTGAGTCTTCAGCCACTGTACCTCCTTGGCATGCTGCCATGTTCTAATAATGCCCATCATAGCAACAATGGCAGCTACAAGAAACCTTGCTGGATCCCACATGTTCTTACAGATATCCACCCCTAGTTCTCTTTTCCTTTAATAAAATTTCTTAAATAAATTTAAAAAGGAAACTACATGTAGTGTAATTCTTCAACCCCCATTCTGTTTAATCCAAGCTTTTGGTCATGCAACTATGATGAAATTGTTATTTATCATTAAATGTAATTGATGGTTTCTAAGTTCTCATGTTGCAATGACTACTCTCTCAGTCTTTGTTGGATAATCTACTTTGTCCATTTGGCTGCTTTATAGTGCCATTCCTCAGGTCTCCACCTTGGGACTTACTTTCTTCTCATTTTACATTCTGTCCCTAGGCTTTCTAACTTTCACTACGTCAAATTAGAAGAATAAGACTCAAGGCTAGATTAGGTCCTGGACTAAAGCAATGTTAGTAGGATTAGAGAATAATGGAGTGTTTAAAAATTGTTCCAGGACACTATGGAAGTAGGAGTGAAGGCAAAACAAGAATCTAAGATAAATCATTGTTTTCCTTTTGGTCATAATTTCTGAGAGCTGTATCGCTAGAAGAAATTTGCGATAAAAAAATGATGGATTCAGTTTTAGATATGTTGTTAATCTTGAAGGAATTAGACAGATAGCACTAACCAACTATGTATAATTGTTTTAGTGGGTTTTGCCTATAGAGAATTACTTACAACACATCATCAATGATCATAAAAATTAATTAAGAGGCTGAAACTCTCTTCCCATTAAAAATAATAGAAAAGTATGCTTAAGCATCAAGCTGGTAATACTGATAATATGCATTTATATTTTAATACTATATAAAACTGTGAATAGTGTTATTGCACTAATAAAATCCAAAATCATTGAGGCGCAAAAGTAGCTAGAAGCAGTTACAGCATCTGAATTCTCCATTTCATTTCACCAGTTCTCTGGAGGCTGTGAAAATTAGGGCAAACTGGTAGGACATCACCTAATGCATCTGAAATTCTTTTTTTGCATTGAAATTAAACTGGTTATATGTTCTAATGTAAAATTATGAGTTATTTCAGGATACTGTGCAAGGGTCTATATTCCACTGATCCTATAAGTACAAAACATAAGTAGAAGACACTGATGAACACAAAACCATAAGAGGGAGAGTGCTTTTGAGCAGTCTGTGACCAGGTTAAGAAAAAAAGAGTTATTCCTTCAGCAAAATGTGGCATATAATGTGTGATATAGCAAAACAAAGCCAAAACTTTTATGGATGTACATACCTAAGAAGAGATGATAATGCTTTATTTAAATGTATCCCAAAACCTAGCTTCAACAACTTGAGAAAAAAATCATAAAAAGTGATTTAAAAATGCATATGTCTGGCTCCCTTCACTCCAGTTGGAATTAAAATAGAAGAAAGATTGAGTGCATCCCTGGGTATTATGTACACTTGAGGATAGATGTCTAGTTTATTTTCCTCCTGAGTTCTAATATAATTACTGTATTTTTAAAAGAGAAAAGCCATCATTTCTAAAACATCACAAGAAATCTAAAGGCACACTCCTGGGCGTAAAAATGTGCAAAACCAGCTTGATTGAAGACCCCAGACACCAAATTCATTTCAAGGAAAATAAGGAAACAGGGTAAAATAAAAATAACCAATATCAACACTGCTGGCAATGCCCGGCATGGAGCATTTCCTTTGACTTCTCTGGCTTCTTTTTATTAAATGCTTTGGTATTAACTGTACAGTAGAAAATAATGCATTAATACACTCAGCAAATGCTTATCCCAGCAGGGGGAATGAAAAATTGTGTTTTTTTCCCCAAATGTCAACATTCCCACCTTATTAAGGTGAGCCATAAAGAAAATACAGCAGTCTTGCCAAAATGGAAGGCAAAGAGAAACTCACCAGTGAGACACCTCTCTCTCCCTGTTCCTCCTGAGGCATCCTCATTGCAACATATAGTACCTGACGTATGTTGGAACAGAGTCCAATTACTTCTTTAGAGGGATACTAAGAAAGTTAATCTATGTTTGTTTTGGAAAATAGTGGAACTGAATAAATGTTTATTGAATCAATAAAAATAAAACAAACCAAATTGAGCCCATGAAAATATTTAGTAAAATTTTATAGAAAAAATATGATATTCCAGAGTTGAACAGAGATCATATCTCTGGAAAATATTTACTCAAGAAAATCCGTTTCTTTTTTGAACAGCACGTGCCTTGTGCTCTCAAAATCAGTCATATAAATTATGAACTTAATAAAATTAGATCTAAAAACAAGAGATACTAAGGCCTGAAATGATGGGGAAAATGTGTTGACCAAGAAAAAAGCAGAAATACAAAGACAGCTAGATATTATAATAAAGGAAGATAAGTAAATGAAAATATTCTAGCAAAAATAGAAATAAACATAACAGAAAATCCAACTAAGAATGTATTAGCTATCAAAAAGAGGACAAGAGAGTAAAAAGAAAAAAATTGTGTTTCCTAAAGAAAAAACTAGTAATGTTAATGAATCACAATAAAAGAAATAATAGAAAACAAACAAGATGAACTTTATTTAGATGAAGAAAACCCTGAACTTTCAGAGGCAAAAAGCTCATTATATTCCAAGTGAGCTAAACCAACATGTAAAAAAACACTGCCACTCTGAGGAACAAAAAATAAAATACGCTAACCAGAACTGGCTTAGCAAATGTAGAAATCAAGGACAAAGGAGAAATTAGTTAATACTTTGCAGAAAATATAAATAAGATCAAGCCACTCAGAAGTGAGAGACAAACTATGTGGTGAAAGGAGGTTGTACCTCTAAGTCTGACTAACTTCAGAGGTTGAGTTTATTTATTTATTATTTATTTATTATTACATACCTGCCCATTGGCCTAAGGGGATTTGAAATAAGATGGTCAATATTGTTGAACTCTTTCTCCAGTCAAGACTTTACCCATATAAAAGTAATAAAATTATTTCAGTTATTTATGAAGCAATAAAAAACAATGCGCACAAAACCTTTCTAAAATGTTGAAAAAATAATATACTTTAAGGTAGTATTTAAAAATAATGCATTATGTCCAAAAACACTACAGGTAAAACTAGTAACACAGAAAATGAGAGAAGCAGATATTAGACAAAATAAAAAGGGTTAATTTCATCATTTTACATTGAACAGAAAGATCACATATTAATCTTGATGCCATGATTACATATAGAAATATGTTGATATCAATTGAGTATATTGTCAAATTCAACTAATATTTTGAATAAAAATTGAAGGTTACTTTCTATTACAAAGAATAAAATTAGCAATAAAGATTACCTTATATCCAATCTACTTTCAATAATTAGTAAAAATGAATTTGCATAAAAAGCAATCAGTCATGAATACATAATCATGTAGAAATCATGAACACATACAATGAGACAAACCTTTGTTACTCATTATTTATACCTAACACACACATACAAACACATTAAAACAGTGAGTTATTCCTCTGAGTATACAAGCAAAATTACATTTTTATTAATGCAGTAAGGATAAGTCATTTGTTGGAGAGCATTTAGTTAATTATCAAGAAAATATTTAGTTCAATCCTGACAATTTCTGTATCAAAATAATTTCCACGTGAATCACAGCATTATATGTAATAGAATAAAAAATTGGATAAACCACAATAAATATTTGTAAGTGTTCTTCCGTTCATTGAGAATGAGAGTCAAGTTCTTCAACAACAATAAGCAAAATAAAAGCATAAGAAAGGGGATTCACTGATTGTTTTAGTGATATACACATTAAGTCTTCTAGATATCAAAAAATAAAAGTCAAAGAGCAGAGAAAATGTTGGAGAATGTTTGCCATGTATATGTTACAAATATTGTTAAATTTATATAAAATAGCACTTAAAAATAAAACATAAGAACATGCATGTTTTACTTTCTATAATACATGATGCATGTCTTGTTGTTTTAATAAATAACGTTATAAACCATTCAACTTCAATTCATTTAACCCATACAGAAAGGCTGACTTCAATGACAGAGAGAAATTTGTGCTCAAATGTGTCCTGTCCACAGGACATCCACCTGGGTTATCTGATTCTTATCTTTCATTGTCTTTGAGATATTTTAAAACTTTTTGAGTTGTAGATATCTCATAGTAACATAAAAATAATTCCTATCTATAGACATGCAAATCGTGTCTTGTCTGGTAGAGGTTCAATAGACTTTTTTCAACAATCTATTAATATCTCCAATGGAAAGCGTGTTTGCCTCCGTTTGTATAATCTTTCAATATTCCTGATCTATAAATGTGTGTGTGTTTTGCATTCTCTTTCGACTGGTTGTATAATTTGCTTGGTTCACTCATAAATGCATGAATGGAATACAATTTTTAACTTGTGTTTGTATCTGCATAATTGTCATAGAATGCATATAAATATGTTCTCCTTCAGGTGTTTTCATGTTCAACCAATGAATTATAGCCATTTAATAAATTCTTATTTTGAGTAGCACATATACACTCAATTTATTAAATGAGTCAGCAGGCTACTTTATTTTGAATATTGCTTATGTGTATAACACTAAAGACAGAGTAGGCAGACAAGAGCAAGGCATGATATCTGTCCTAGAGGAAGAGAGAATCTCATTAGGGCCTTAACTATATATTATGTATGTATTATTTGTACATATTTGGCTGTTTGTGGATATTTGCATAATAAGCAACCAGTTAATACTGATTTGAAACACTGCAAAGGAGTGTTAGCAATCTTTCATGGGATTCCAGAGGCAGATAAAGATGACTGATCATAGGAAATATCTAATGGTAGGACTGTAATTGGGAGTGAATTTGACAGTCCATCAAGAATGAATAGAGTTTGAGTGAAAGCACAGGATGGAACTCTTTTCAATTAGAGAAGCAATGGGAACAAAAGTAATCAGGACAGATTTCACAGCATACATCTAGTGACCATCAAATGACACTTCAAATGTACCAAATTCTTCCAATTGGGGTACTGCTTATTTATTATTTATTTACTTTATTTTTAAATTTTACTAAGCATTTATAATGTTCTGGGCAACTTTTTCAAGTGCTGGGATACGGCGATAGAACGTAAAGACCTAGAGCTCAGCTCTCATAGTTCATGCTCTAGTAAGATAGATAAGGGGTAAAATATTTTCATTTAATGCTAAATGTGATTAAAGTTAGAATGGAAGGAAATAAAGAGGATTAAAAAGGAAAGAAACATAATCTGCTTTACATTTCTAAAATAGTCTTCTATATGCTGGGTGGAGAATTGGGCTGCCAAGAGTACAAGTTAAAGCAGAGAGGACAGTTAAGAGGCTATTCAAATAGCCTAAGCTAGAGATAATGGCTGGTTGAAATATTCTGACAGTAGTCAGAGTGCAGGGAAATGGTGTGATTCAGGATATATTCTGAATAGAGAGGGAATTGATATACTGACGAATTGGATGTAGTGGAGAAAGAAATGTATTACAAATGATTTCTAACTACTTGACTCGAGCAATTGTGGGGATGGAGTTGTCGTTTACTGAAATGGAAATGATTAAAGCAGATGCGGAAGTGAGGATATCTGGGGGTGATAGCTATGGAAGCAAGTAAAAAAGTCCATTTTGTATCCATTTAGGGTAAGATGATGGACAGACAGCTAAATAGAGATGTCAAGTAGACTACTGAATATACTAAAGTGCTAAGAAAAAGGCAGAGCTAAAAATGTAAATGGGGACATATACATTGTGTTTAAATTCATGAGACCGAATGAGGTCACTTAGGGAGAGAGTGCAAAGGTCGAGCTGCAGAAGGTCTGGAACTGAGCCTGGAGCACTAAAACACTAAGAGGTTAGTCAAAGGGAAAGTGCTGGAAAAGAAAAATGAGAAGGAACAAGCACTAAGGAGGAAAAACAAGAGATTATGGAGTTGCAGTCTGTAAGAGCAGAAATTATTTTACAAAAGACGTATTTAATTTTTCTGAATATATTTTTACAAACCACAAAAGCCTGAACATTCGGTTTGCCAACACGAAGTAACTGATGACCTTGATAAAATAGTTTCTTGGAACTGAATGAATAGAATTACACATAGAATAATAGTTCAGGAGACAATGAAAAATAAGGAAGGCGAGATTGTATATGAGCGAGTATTTTCCATAAGATTTGCTACAAAGAGGACCACAGAAATGTCATGGTAACTGTGCAGAAACATTTTTTCTTAATAATGAATATATCAGATCATTATCAAATACAATTGTTAATGAGACAAAGAATTTAACAAAGCTAAAGGTAAGGATTATAGGAAAGCCAAGAAGTAGCTTAATAGAGTAGGAAAGAATTTAGGGCTAGGAATGAGAAACAGCTGGTTTTGAAGCTAGGCATCATGGCATATCAGCTGTGTAATCTTAAATAAGTTATATAAACCCTTATATATGATCTAGTTTTGCATAAAAGGAAAAAAATAATAAAGCTTGACACTATTAAGGGCAACACTGAGGTACTCCCTAAGGATTTAAGGATTTGGAAAGTAGGAGAATCAATTGTCTTTGAAATATAAATTGCTACATAGAAAAAATACATATATATGCAAAGAGTGGATTTTGAAATTTATCTGTAAGTGACAGAATAGCTAAAAAGCCAGAAGGATTTAGGACTACTTTAAATGAACGACATTAAGCTACTTAAGGAAAAAATAATAAAAACACTTTGTGCCATTCAGAAGAAAGGCTTGGTCAGCCATAAAAGCAGAAATAAAAGGAAAGTCACCAGGAAATATGGGCATCACACTGATTCAAGTACTATACAGCAGAGTGTACATTAACCATCCTCTCAAAATATCTTCATCTCCTAAGGAAAGCCCATCTCTGGAATAAAAATAACTGTAAAGTTCTGTAGCCAAAGGGATGGAGATTTCCATTTGTGGAGGGAAACTCATCACAATCATGAGAGTGGCTTCCAGCCATCTCAGACAGGCACATTAAGCTTTGATTCAGACAGTTCTCTTGTTTTGTTTCCAAGCTCACAAGCCACCCTTGTGCACGTCCTTCTCGTGAAGAGAATGTGCTGATGTAATGGACTTTTGAGTATTTCTCTCTCCTGAGACCGTTAGTTCTCATGGTAAATCAATAAAGTGGTTTCTGATTTTGACTTGGCTTCTTCTCATAGTGTTAGACTGCAGAGGAGATAATGTGCTGGCCACACTGAAGTTAAGTATTTCCAGTCCCTATGACATTATTTTCCATTGTAAAATAATGAACAGAAAGTTGGTGTATGGTACAGCTCTGTGGACATTTTAGATAGCAAGGTTAGTCTCTCAGGACCTAATTATTTCTGAGCACATGAAGAGAAAGATTTGGGGTCTTTAAAGAGAAGGGTCAAACGCCAGGGGCCTTTGCAGACAAATTTCCTAATGGTTGTTTAATATGTTATTCAGTAGATATGCATTGATGGTTACTAAGCGTTTGAGTCCCCCTTAAAACCAAAGCACAACATGCTACACTCTTTCCTGTGAGTGCAACTCAGATTTAATCTGAGGACCATATGGATGCTGGAAACTACACATAATGATGACTCTATCTTAATGAATTGACATGTATTTCATAGCATTGAGACATTTCTTATCTGATTCTGAGAATGTGCAATTCAAATTGACCAAACTTCAGGTTCATGTAGTAAAGATGTATATGAGGATAATAAAAACAGTCAACTTATTTTATTTCTTAAATTGTGTTTAAGGTCAATATATTGAGTACTGATAAGATTACAAATACATTGCTTTAGTTTGAGGCAATGCCAATACCTATCAAGATACTACGTGCTTATGGTTGTTTTCCTCTTTCCCATCATGTCTGATTTTAAAGCTATTTCTTCTAGGGAACTAGATGGTTATAGTAATATTATTGCTAGGAATCAGAATTTTAATTTTCCACAGTTACTGTTTCTAAAAACCATTGTCTGGTTTGGGAAGACAATAGAAGAAATGCAATAATAATTTTCAAAATACCCAAGAAAAGTCATTTGCTTTTACTCTTGGGAAATAGTGATGGAATAAAAGATGTATTGCCTATGTTGAAAAAGTATTGCTTAGCCTAAGTGTTTACACACTGATTATGCATTTAATGAAAGACAGAATCATTTATTTCATCACTTCTTTGTTACTATCAATTTTTGAAATAGAATTATCTCCTGTGAATTTCACTTTAACATTGAATGATGTGAGGGTAAGTGATTGCCTGATTGCCTAAGCATGCCGTTTAGGGCACTACTGGGTTCTCTAAAGAGTTGCTGCTTCCTCCAAAATTGCAGTAAAGTAGGAAAGCTCTTAAAACTTCAAGAGGAAAAGGCTTCCTCCATAATTGCATCTTATTTGGGCCGGAATCCT
Organism: Pan paniscus; assembly: GCF_029289425.2. Classification (NCBI taxonomy): domain Eukaryota; kingdom Metazoa; phylum Chordata; class Mammalia; order Primates; family Hominidae; genus Pan; species Pan paniscus. Next base: position 49,536,192 of record NC_073261.2, on the reverse strand, counting down.
ATATGTGTAGTGTCTAAAAATGAAGCAATAATATGAAGTGGAAGCAATATCATTGTAATGCACATTTCAAAGAGACTCAGTGCTAATTCTCTTGACTTCATGTGCTTTGAAGTGTTCAGAGAATGAAATGGTGACACTTGTAAAGAAAGCAAAAAATTCCTTTTCAAGTGTTAGTGTAATGCTGCCCTTTGAGAAAGGGTAAGAGAAATGTGTATAGGTCCATTAGAAAGTTAACAGTTTCTTACCACAGCTATTAAGTTGTGGGTGACATGAATGCTAGGTACAACTAAATTTTTCTTTGTGTTTTTAGAAGCAGTTAGACCTTTGTTTCTTTACTTGAAAAGGCACTTTAATTAATGTGAGCTCATATGAGCACAGTGTGCCTCCTCACAGTAGCTAAAAACAGATTCATCTTCCGTCTCCCAGCTTCGTTTCACTCAGTAGCTGTACAAAAGCCTAGCACCAAACTCATTAATTACCCCAATCCACCTTTACAGTCTTCTTAGCCATTCCCATCTTTAATCCTGGCTGTAAATTTTTCTTTAATCTCTGATCCCTAATAACTAATCAGAAATTAGGCCTTGACATCCTTCTGTAATTTCATACCATGAAATATCTTATATTCTTCCCTAAATCATCTGTTTTGAGTAGCCTAGCTCTGTCATTATTCTAGCTGTGACCCTTCCCATGTGACCAGGGGTATGGAACCAAGGGAATGTCCCTATTCAAAACCTGTGGTGTCCTTCAAGTCCACAGTCTTAGACATCAGGATTTGCATTTTCTGCTCAAATGTTCCCAAAGTCTGCTTCCACTGGAGGCTGGCCACTCTGGAGATTGGCCACACAGACTTAAGACATAACCCAAGACCAACTATTAGCTGGGTAATGAGATAATTATAGGCAGAATTTAATCTTAGTTGAGGGTGTCCATACACATGTGTATAAGGCTCCTTGAGTGCAGGAAGAACTAGAAGTAGGAAAAAACGGGGAGGAGATGCAAGGTAAGTGTATCCATTTGTACTCTTGTTCTAACCCACAAATACAAAGGGCTCCCTTGCCTAAGGATTCAGTTTAATCCTACTCTTAGCTATCTTTATTGATCATTTTATTTCATAGAGAAGCTGCTTACTTATGACCCCAGAGCTCTTATAATCTGCACCACATCTAATCTCTAATTACATACTGTCATGTAATTGCTCTTGGATTGGTTAGGGCTTCCCCTCACTCTCTGTAATAACACGTAAAACTGATTTATTTTTACTGCTTAATACATTGCTGTGCATAAATTATTCAGTGCATTTTTGTTAAATAAATGTATGTGGAGGACAAGGCTTATATTTAAATTAATATGCTTCCCTCTTCAATTTTCTTTGGGATGTTGATATTATTTATGTGCCTTCAGAATGTACAAGCAATGTATTCTGGTGTTTTAGCAGCTTCTTGCTCTTCTCTCCCCTAAAGTGTTAGACCTCTGCCTTGCATTTTAATTCATCAGGGTTGTGGAAATCATAACCGTCACTTAGACATTTTGACCAAATTTATTCTCGAAATAATAGAATTATGGAGAGTGAAGAAACATGCATGGACATTTAGTTTAATCCACCTTTTTCTTTGGCAGTATTCCACAACATCTTTGACAGATGATCAAAGATTAATTGTCCATCCAATTAACCTTTGACTACCAACAGGGTGTATTACAGAACTCTGAGCATCTTTAATATGACTGATTTATAATATGAACCTTCTCCAACAGAAAAAAAACACTCATCATTTTACATGTCAGAAGTAACAGTAATCTGATTACCAGGGATACTATTTTTTCACATGAGAATCTTAGCAACTCCAGATTCTTCCATATCTATAGTGTGAGATGTTACATTTTCCTTACCATCATCAAAGTATTCACAGTTCTATAAAACTATAAAATCTTATCTTTAAGCCAGTTGTTTGTACTCTACTTTTATCCTAAATAACTATATGCCTTTTCTTTAAATATCTACACTTTTTTGATCTGGTTATTAGCACCAATGAAACACTTTTAAACCTTTTTCACCTTCTGATATTTTATTTTTTTAATCCCTGTGAAGTAGTGGAAGAATAAGACTAGAAAGACATTTTATCCCTGCCTAACTTTTTGCTGTGTAAAATAAGTTGTCTACGTGCGGCAGTGTGTGCTTGTGTGTGTGTGTGTGTGTTTCTGTACTAGTGACCCAGGGAGCATAACAGTGGAATGGAAGTAGAATATTTGCATCTTTTAGATTCTGAAATTTTAAGATTTTATATTTATATTAAAATTAAAGTCTTTGTCTCAAAATTTTAAATTACCATTAATTATCATCAAAATGTCTTTAAAACAATAACGTTATAAATTAACATTGGAAAAACAAGAAATGGGGAGATTGTGCTTATTTTAAAAAGGTAAAAATTTCTATATTAAACAATTTATATTTAAAGTAGAGCAGGTGAGACATTGGTAAAATGCACACAATTTGTCCAGTTTGTCTTTCGGATCCAAAAATAGCTGTTATTATTTATCTCTGACCTAATAAAGAAAATATGAAAATATAAACAACACCATGCTTCAAATTATGGTCATCTTTCAAAATTATACAGGTTTTCTGTGGTTACAACTTAGTATAATTGGATTTGAATTATTAATCAATTACTTACTGTTAAGAATATTTGTGTTTGCTCTTAAAAGTTAATGATGATTTACCTCCTGTCTTGTTTTAAGGTGATGCTGCTAGTAGAGATTGCCTTTCTTTAATTTTATTTGTAATTTTGAAATACTAAGTCATGGCTAACAATATAATGAATTCTGAGTGTATCTGTATATGTGAATGTATGTGTGCATATGTGTGTGTATGAAATGAACAAAGACACAAACATGTATAGTGAATATAATAAATACATATAGACTTTGCAACTACAGGATACTATTTGTAAATTTGATATTTCTGCTCTGTAGCTTCATTGGTGTGTGTGCGTGTGCACACGCTCGCATTTGTTTTTGAAAATAACATGTCTCCATGGACATCATATTGTTGATTCTCTGTTCTACACCACCTGGTATTGCTTTGGTTCTTTATCTAATTTTGATACTCACTTAATTGGTTTCTCCCTAATGTTTCCTGATTACTCTAGCTTTGGGTTGATTCTCCATTTAATTCTATAGCACATATAATTCCAAACACCCAACCATCAGCCTATAAAAAGACGTATCCCTAGATATCTGATTATTCAATATTTCAACATTTGCTGTAATGATTTGAAATGGTTTACTCCAAATCCATAAACTAAATTGAAACCATGGTGTAATGAATATGTTCACACACCAATGAAAATGTTGGTATCAGGGAGAAATAATATTAGAATGCTAATATCTCAGATCAACCCCTCTTATGGGATCCTACTGTTGTCACTAACCTCTTTCCCATCTTTAAGGAGAATCTAGCTTTTTTAAAAAAAAATGTTTATATTTTTGTGCAGAAAGGAAATATAATCTATATTTGACGCAATGTAGTATTTTTGTGTTCTGCATACCCACATACCCTTTTGGGGTTGCTAAATGTTAAATAATGTGATAATTGGTGTCCTAAAAGCAGTATCTTCTCCAGAAATCATCAATACATTGTTATACTGATTGTTAAAAATATTTTACCAATTTGTATGAAGATGCTGGATACACTGGAAACCCATGAGTTTTTTCCATGTAATATAATTTAATGTAGGCTCCTACTTTCTGAACATTCACTCTATAATACACTGGCAGGAACAAATTAGTTTTGATACTTAGAGATGTCTGTATTTTATTTTATCTTATTTGCCTTGTTTAGCATGTCTGAGTTTCCTATCACCAATTTGAATCTAAGCAATTTGGAAGTTTGTCGTAGGCTTCTTTGTATCCTTAGCGAGCCTAGAATATGTTGAATATAAAGCAGGTGCCTTTCACATGTATTCAGATTGATTAAAAGATCACACACACATACACACAGACACATAAACATAAGTACTTCTCTGGCCACCAAGTGAACTGCACATGCTGTGATTTCCTGAAGTCTATTTTCTAACACACAGTTTCAGTGCATCCTCGAAGGGCTTTTTTTTTTTTTTTTTTTTGTCTACGCTGCTTAATAGGGTAGAGATGACTAATACTCTTTAGGTCCTAGGTAAATATTTCTTGAGGATGAATGAATATTTTTATCTTTCCTATTAGAGTTTGCATTTTCTCAACACATATCCAGTTTATTAAAGAAAGATTGTTAAAATGAGCTTATCTCCATACCTAGAGATTGAATCTAAATAACATTCTGATTTCCATATCTTGTCATGTTAACCATAGCTTGTGGGTCAAGGTAGTAACATTAATTAAAAGCCAGCGATGACATTTCTAATGTACCTAAAAACTTCTAAAACAAAGAGAACTATAAGTTTATAGATATGAATGATGACAGCTAGATTAGGGTGCAAGGTTTGCAGAGGAAAGCTGTGGAGGACTAGGAAAAGTCAATGAATGGAACATGATGACTCATGTAACCCAGGAACTACAGGACCCAGAGGAATTATGCTACCAAATTGTCCATGTTGAGAAGGAGAGTATGGCACACTAGACACACTTTTGCACTATTAGCAAAACTGGAAAGTTAGAAAGTAGAACATGCTACTTTGGTGGGAAGAGTGATGTTGAATTGTTTAAAGCTTGCAATGACTGTTAGCTATTTACATGGAACTGTGCGTGAAATACAAATCTGGAACTTGGGTGAGTGATTATGGTTGGAAATACAGGTTTGGGAGTTATTTGACATAAAATAATGGTTGAAACCATGAAAGTAAATGAACTCTGCAAGGGAGTGATCATAAAGGGTGAAGAGTTTTATTTTAAAGCTCCTATTTTCCTTTAAAAGAATCCTCCTTGACTTATCCATCTATATCCGTGCTGCAAACTCCGTGAGTGTAAATATGCCATTTGTCCTCCAACTTTGTATGGATGTTCTGAGAGGTCAGGGTAGCTGAATCCATAAATTTATCTACACTAAACATATTTTATCTCAGCTCTAGAGAAACTAGATATAAAGAAAGTTGAAAATACATAAGCCGTCCTGATATACAACAGTTTTCAAATGCATGATGGTTGGGTTTTAAAAACCAGTAGAAAATTGATTGTTCATTTTCTCAGTTTAACTAACTGTGTATCAGAATATCCACTTATAAATTTATATTCATAATATGATATATTACCAGTAAATAATATAATAATATTGTAAGATATGACATTAATAAATACATATTTGTAAAATTCTAAATTGTTATTCTTTAAAGTTATTTTACTTCATTATGACTTCCTAAAGAAATCTCATAATTGTAAAATATTCTACATGCTCAATGTAAAACGTGAAAATGAGACAATTTTAAATTAGTAAAACTTAAAATATTTTTTCTTAGAGAAAATAGCAAAATAATATTTTAATATGCATGTACCTTATATACTGTGCTATTTAATCACAAATAATGAAGACAATTTATGTATTTTCTGTCTTAACTTTTCCCTTTTCCCTAATGCCATTAAATATCCTTCATATAAGCAATTTTTTAAAAGGATGTATATTGTCCTATTGAATGATAACCAGGACTTAGTGGAGCAAGCCCTTGTTTTTCACTTATTTATTTATTTATTTTGAGATGGAGTCTTGCACTGTGGCCCTGGCTGGAGTGCAGTGGCACCATCTTGGCTCACTGCAACCTCTCCCTCCCGGGTTCAAGTAATTCTCCTGCCTCAGTCTCACTAATAGCTGGGATTACAGGTGCCCGCCACCATGCCAAGCTAATTTTTTTTTTTTTTTTTTGTATTTTTAGTAGAGATGGGGTTTCACTATATTGGCCAGTCTGGTCTTGAACTCCTGACCTTAGGTGATCTGCCTGCCTCGTCCTCCCAAAGTACTGGGATTATAGGCGTGAGCCACCGTGCCCGGCCAGAGCATGCCCTTATTTTTGTACTTAGAGGAGATTTCAAAATATCTGTTACTCTAAAGAGGAGATTTCAAGATATGCGTTACTCTAAATTATTCTTCAATGAGAATAGCTCCTTTGTATTTGTAATTAAGTATGTTTAAGATCTAAGTACAATTAGAAGTGTCTCCATCCCATTTCTGCTTGCTTCATTTGACAACATATTTATATTTTCTAATTATAATCATATTTTCAATGTCATTTAGATAATATGCCATTTGGGATACAAATGCTTTCTCTAATCCTTGGCTCAAACTCTTATTCAAAGATTACTCTTTATCTCTGAGCTAAGATTTATGAGAATATAAAAATATCTAGTTAGCTTATACTTTTCTTGAAGAAATGATACACATAGAAAATGTATAGATCTCTTTGGAAAGATGATTCCTACATAAAATTCACTCAGTGAAAATAGAAGAAATACCACTGCATATTATGTTATGCAACAGTACTTGAATAAATGCCAAGTGAAATTTTGTAGACCATGACCAAGAAGAGTTTTTCAGAAGACTGGAAAAGTTTGATCTTCCCTTTAGCTCTACAAAAGTTAATAAGAAGAAGACACATCAAAATCCTTGCAGCCTAACTCTAGTTTCCAAGATACGTTCCATCAGGAGAGATCATCCCCATGGTAATATCATAAGGAAGATATAAGACCAATAGCATCCGAACATTTGAAAGAATCATTCTTTTGTTTCTAATTTATCCTTTGTGCATGATAATGTATCCTCAAATTCAGAACTTGATGTGTATTGGGCAAGTCACCTAAATTCCTAAACAGAGCTCATTCTTTAAAGTATGATGAATAAAACTTATTAAATTGTACAGGTTAAGTATGTATCCCTTAATTACACCCAATAAAGTTGAAAAAATATATAGCCCTGAGAGAAAAAAACACTAAACGAAAACTAATGTGAGTGTCTGGCTCCTAACATATGCATAGATTTATAAGGTGAGAAACATCATGTTTCTGTTTAAAAAAGAAAAACAAATACAACTTTAGTTTATCTTAAATTCTAAAATCAATGGGTAAATAGTAAGAGTAATACATGTGACTTATTTGTGAAGATTTATGATTTATTCTTGCATTTAGAGAAAGGAAGAGAACTTTCTGACTAAGAAATGTCATTTATATTATTTTAGAGTTGTAATAATATATTCAGCTTTGATCATTTGAAGCAAAATAAATGCTCTGATCATAAGTAAAACCTCTGTCAGAATTGGTCTCAAATTATGGGAGTGTTTTCCTGAAAGAAAGCTCAATGAGAAAAGCAATAGCAAATGTATTTGGTAACTTGACTATTTGCACATTTATTTAGGTATGTATTTCTTTATACATCCACCTGTCACAGTAAGGTCACTTGAGGAAGGTTACCTCAGTGGACCAGCATCCTATTTAAAACTATGTATAACCTAACATACAAGAAAAATAAGTTTCACTGATACCTGTCAGAAAATAGATTATGAATATGAGTGAGAAAATTGTTCAAAATATTTTGGAGTGAATAATCATGTGAAATCCACAGGACTATTTTAATTTAATATTATAGATTAGCAATGTTCTTGAATTTCTAAATGATAGTAGAACCTCTGAAATCCCAGGGGATATTTCTTTTTTCCCTTGGTACTAAGTAGAAGAATATATGTCACAATGTTGGGAAGAAGTTGAGAGAAGTCAAAATCATCAGAATACCAATGACTCTCTCCCTTGCCCAGGTTTTCTAAGGTGTATTTGAAGACAGTTTTCCAGTCTCAAGATATTATAGTATGTGGTAAAAAAAATAAAAGTGAAGGAAAATACCTGAATATTAATTCCTTTTTGTCAGTAGAATATTAGTATATTGGTTGGACTTTGGTCCAATCACATATTTTTTTCTGAGCCTCGATTTCATCATAAACAGAAAGGCAAGACCTAATCAAGTTTTTTTTAAGCTTGAGACAAGTTATTTCTTGGCATATTGTATTTGCTCAACACATATTATCTTCCTTCTTTCTTGTTTTATTTTGATCATGTCTATGCCAGCATTTGCAAATTTCCACTCCGGGCATTTTTTCACCCTTTCCTGTGTTATTTCTCACCTTCGTTTTCTTTCATATATCTCTCTTCTCTTGTCCTTCCCCCACCCCTCACCATTTTTAGTTGTAAAGGCAGTAATAATAATATTGATGATAATTAACAGTTAATGAACAGTTATACAACAAAGACTTGCTACATGCTTTATGTAAATATCTCTTAATTCTAATAACATTTTCCAATAATAAGATCTATGAGGGAATAAAGGTTCAGAGATGTTAATTATTTTCTCCAGATGCACACAGCTACTAAGTAGCACAGCTGGGATTTCTATTCACATTTTCAGAACCAAAAATATAGCCAATACAGAACAGAATATATTTCTTAAAGCCTAAAAAGGCAAAGAGAAGAATGTACCTTGGGGCTAGGGCATATGTATGGCTGTGAGTATTTTAGGCTGGTCTAAGAGAAATTGGTTTGTGTTTTCCCTTATGTTACAAGAATATTTTCACAAAAATTTAGCTACTACAGTTAATCAAAATAATTTATGATATCCTGAAATCCTCATGTTGTAAGTTACTCAAATATTAAGTTGGAATCATTCTGTCACCTTTGGATTCCTCAGAAGTTAGGCAATTATAAGAATGGAAGATCCTGTTATTGGTCTATTCAGAGATTCAACTTCTTCCTGGTTTGTCTTGGGAGAGTGTATGTGTCGAGAAATTTATCCATTTCTTCTAGATTTTCTAGTTTATTTGCATAGAGGTGTTTGTAGTATTCTCTGATGGTAGTTTGTATTTCTGTGGGATCGGTGGTGATATCCCCTTTATCATTTTTTATTGCATCTATTTGATTCTTCTCTCTTTTTTTCTTTATTAGTCTTGCTAGCGGTCTATCAATTTTGTTGATCCTTTCAAAAAACCAGCTCCTGGATTCATTAATTTTTTGAAGGGTTTTTTGTGTCTCTATTTCCTTCAGTTCTGCTCTGATCTTGGTTATTTCTTGCCTTCTGCTAGCTCTTGAATGTGTTTGCTCTTGCTTTTCTAGTTCTTTTCATTGTGATGTTAGGGTGTCAATTTTGGATCTTTCCTGCTTTCTCTTGTGGGCATTTAGTGCTATAAATTTCCCTCTACACACTGCTTTGAATGTGTCCCAGAGATTCCAGCCATCCCATTACTGGGTATATACCCAAAGGATTATAAATCATGCTGCTATAAGGACACATGCACACGCATGTTTATTGCGGCACTATTCACAATAGCAAAGACTTGGAACCAACACAAATGTCCAACAATGATAGACTGGATTAAGAAAATGTGGCACATCTACACCATGAAATGCTATGCAGCCACAAAAAATGATGAGTTCATGTCCTTTGTAGGGACATGGATGAAATTGGAAATCATCATTCTCAGTAAACTATTGCAAGGACAAAAAACCAAACACCGTACGTTCTCACTCATAGATGGGAATTGAATAATGAGAACACATGGATACAGGAAGGGGAACATCACACTCTGGGGACTCTTGTGGGGTGGGGGGAGGGGGGAGGGATAGCATTAGGAGATATACCTAATGCTAAATGACGAGTTAATGGGTGCAGCACACCAGCATGGCACATGTATACATATGTAACTAACCTGCACATTGTGCACATGTACCCTAAAACTTAAAGTATAATAATAAAAGAATGGAAGAAGAAGAAAAAATTGGAGTATGTTCAAGCTATTAGTACTATTTATATAAACAAGTCTCAAAAGTCTCATTAAAGTCAAGAAATTAATATAAAAGAGGTACGTAATCACATATATCATTCAATTTACATCACCATAAGAAATAATTTTGGTTGACTTATACTGAAGCACATTTTCAACTACTTTACTCTGTGAAATATTTTTGATAGTTGTTTTCCTACTTCTAAAACTATAATTAGTTAATATAAGAAGGCTTCTTGCAAGAAGTTTAATGTGTAGCCCTAAATCAAGAACTAGAAATTGTTGAGTAGCGACAAATAATGTAAATAATGCAGGCTCCAGCATACTATTATTAATGATAGTGTAAAAGAATTTCAACTTGCAGAAACATATTCTGATTTTGTTATCTCAAATGTCTTTGTAATTTACATTTGGAATTCATTTTCTGTTCCCCCATCCCACCTCTATTTAATACATAAAGAAGCCAAAATGTCATTCTCTACTTGAAGTTTCTATTAACACTTACTGTGTTCTGAAATGGTACAGCCAGTTTCTTTTCTGAATCTCTCCTGGAATAACATCCAGAAACATGTAAAAATGCATTTTTAAGAAATTGGTGTTATTTGGATGAAATGATGCTCTCTATTTTGACGTTGAACATGGGACATGTTAATAACAGCTCATGGATAGACTCAAAGAGCTAGATAAAATTCTGAATTTGATCTTGGAAAATTTCAGATATTTATTATACATTTCATAATTCGTTATTTAAGGACACTGTTTTTAGTCACAAAATAAACCTATCCTTCCAATTTGTTTCAGTTTACATAATAATTTTGTATTTACTAACAATACTGGCAATGAAATACATGTGTCTATTTCTCAATGAAAAGAAAGGGAATGTGGGTACCATTATAGGAGCCAGATTACCTCAAGACCTCTGTAATGTAACTATTCTGCACTGAAATATTTTTGTAGCATTTCTCCCAAGGATATTTACCACAATGTAGTGTTAATTATGAAACTGTTAAAAAGAGACAAATTAAGGGACAACGTGAGAAAAATAAGAAGTGCTCTCCAATGATTGTTGACAACAGATGGGGAGTCAATGAGGTAGAGAGATACAGACATTTTATCCTCAAATGACAATTTCTGAAAGGGAAGCTCTGAAAGCACCAACACAAGATTGCATTCACAGTTCTACTCAGGTGTCAGAGGGGCAAAACTCACAGTAGAAAGGAGAAAATGATCAATTGTTTTATAACTGAAAATATTTTACTGCCCTTAAATTCTCTAATGGTGATCTTAAAGCAATAAGAAATCAATGCATTACTTTTGCTATGTAGTAATTTGAAAATTTACAAGCAATATCTTTTCTTTGTAGCTAAATATTTAATAATATTTTCAAATCTATTAAGCCTCAGTTGCATATCAAGCCAACCTGCTAGCTCATTTTGATCCTGTCATTTCTAATCTGTCATTCTTGTATGCTGGAGATGGTTATTCAGAAAAAGTGTCATGAAAATATAATCATTCAAACATAGCTTTTCCCACATAGTGAAATAAATTATCTTATTTGAAAGCATGTAGTTTTATATATCATAATAAATAGATTTCCTTATCAAATAATAGTTTGTTTATGATTATAATACTTTTAAAGAATTTAGGTAACATCTAAATACAATTTTATTTTTTTTAATGGTAAATCTTGTAAAAATGCATAAAAAGAAAGTATTTGTTCCTTGGGTATGAGTTAGAATATAAAGGCCAGTGTCTTATTGGGAAATTCTTGTTATATCAAATGATTCTGGAATTCTTTTGTTCACTTAGTGAGAATTATTGGGTGTCTCCTATGTGTCACACACTCAATCTGGCCCTGAAGACACAATGATGAATAAGGCAGACCCCCTGCTGCCTAAATACTGTTCTACTCCAAGAAAAGCCTCCTTTAGCTTTGTTTTGTGGACCCCAATCACAGCATGCTTTTGAATATCATTGTTTTCCCTTGGAAAAATTAATTTTCTTGTGAAGAAGTATAACGTGAAGACAGGGGGAGGGGCTTAATTTTAAATTCATTTTAGTGAAATGCATAATGATCAACTTGGATTTATTTTTTTCCCCAAAACTATAGTTTAAATAAAATACAATGAAAATGCAAATAGGTTCTGAAGGAAGTTTCAAATGTATCTCCACAATTGTTTGGGTAAAAGCATCCTCTCAGGAGCTGTCTTCTACAAACCCGGCCTTTTGAGAGCAATAACAGAGCTGTTCTTTCCCTTCTCTTGTATTTCTGAGAACGTGCTTCTTGGCACCCAACAGGTGTTTAAGTATCCTTGATGGAAAGTCAGCAATCATCTGACAAGGTCATGAAGCAAAATGCCAGTAAATAGAAAAGGTTAATGTTTATGTGCAGTAAATGTAAAAGTTTAATCTTCACATGCAAAAGATAGAATCATTAAAGGAACAAACAAAGTCAAAAAGACTTAAAAAAAAAAAAAAAAGGAAAAACCAACTGCTTGAGTTTCACAGCTGCCCCGACTACATGTGCAAGCATTTCTCCACTTTGTGTGAACATAGGTAAGAAAACAAAAGAGAGAGAGAGAGAATGGAATTAGTATTGATATCTGAATTCTTGTTTCTAATTATAAATTTACAGGAAACAACAGGTGCTGGAGAGGATGTAGAGAAATAGGAACACTTTTACACTGTTGGTGGGACTGGAAACTAGTTCAACCATTGTGGAAGTCAGTGTGGCGATTCCTCAGGGATCTAGAACTAGAAATACCATTTGACCCAGCCATCCCATTACTGGGTATATACCCAAAGGATTATAAATCATGCTGCTATAAAGACACATGCACACGCATGTTTATTGCAGCACTATTCACAATAGCAAAGACTTGGAACCAACACAAATGTCCAACAATGATAGACTGGATTAAGAAAATGTGGCACATAGACACCATGGAATATTATGCAGCCATAAAAAATGATGAGTTCATGTCCTTTGTAGGGACATGGATGAAGCTGGAAACCACCATTCTCAGCAAGCTATCGCAAGGACAAAAAAACCAAACACTGCATGTTCTCACTCATAGGTGGGAATTGAACAATGAGAACACATGGACACAGGAAGGGGAACATCACACTCTGGGGACTGTTGTGGGGTGGGGGGAGGGGGGAGGGATAGCATTAGGAGATATACCTAATGCTAAATGACGAGTTAATGGGTGCAGCACACCAACATGGCACATGTATACATATGTAACAAGCCTGCACATTGTGCACATGTACCCTAAAACTTAAAGTATAATAATAATAAAATTTAAAAAAAATTATCATCTCTCTGACCATACATCCAGGAACATGTCACTTTCAATTTACTGTCTTTAAAAGTCCTTTGTTACACTGGGATGGGAAGGAAATTGATTACTGTAAAATACTTCTAAATCCTTAAATTTAAATGCAATATAATTTCACTGGTTATTAGTATTCAAGACCCACAATTCCAGTTAAAAATATAGGAGGTTCAGAATCAATTTGGTAACCTGGAGAAAAAAAAAAACTTTACTGTGTATATATATAAAAGAATTCAAGACAAAATAGACAAAAACTCCATTAGAAAAATGTAAAAAGTATATAAAAATGAAAGAAGGCAAAATAAATAACCAATAAAATATCAAATATTCAACTATACTAGAAACTAAAGAACTAAAGATTTTTTAAAAAGAGGTATTACTTTCACATATCAAATCTGAAAAAACTAAAGAGAAAGATGTCAGTGAAGCTACAGGACAATGGGCTCACACATGCGCTGCTCATAGAAGGCAAAATTTGGACATTTCTTGTGATGATTAATTTCATGTATCACTAGACTGAGCTACTGGATGTCCAGAGAGCTGGTTAAACATTATTTCTGGGTGTGTCTATGAGGCTGTTTTCCAGGAGTGACTGACATTTGAATATGGTGAACTGAGTGAAGCAGACGGCCCTTCCCATTATGGGTGGGCAACATCAAATCAGCTGAGGGCCTGAAGAGAACAAAAGGTTGAATTAACTCTGCCTGATTGCTTGGGCTGGTGGTTTATCAATCTTCTCCAGGCCTCCGTGCTTCTGGTTCCCTGCTTTTCAGGCTTGGATTAGAATCCATTGGCTCTCTGGGCTCTCAGGCCTTCATACTACACCGCTGGCTTTCCTGACTTCAGTTGGCAGATGACAGATGGTGGAAATTATCCTCTGTAATCATGTAAGTCAATAGTTTATAATACATGTTTTAATAAATATGTATGTCACAGACATATATAAACATACATATGATGCTCTTTGATTTCCATTGTATATTGAAAATACCGTAAGTCGAAAATGCATTTAGCACACCTAACCTATGGAACAGCATAGCTTGGGCTAGCCTACTTTAAACATACTCAGAACATTAGCCTACTGTTAGGCAGAATCATCTAATAGAAAGCCTATATATTAAGATAAAGTGTTGACTCACTCACATAATTTGTTGAATACTGCACTGAAAGTGAAAAACAGAATGGTTGCATGGGTATGTAGAGGAGAGAATTAACCTCCAATATTCTTTTTTTAACTTTATAAAAGTTTTTTTTTTGTTTGTCTGTTTTTAAGTTCTGGGATACATGTGCAGAATGTGCAGGTTTGTTACATAGGTATACACGTGCCATAGTGGTTTGCTGCACCTATCAAACCATTATCTATAACCTCCAATTTTCTTATGAGTGGCAAGTTATTAGGTTATATATTGCTGAGATCCACCTATATTAGGAGAGAATATCTACTTTTTGTAAATATATAGTTGGAGTCAGCTCTCCCTTCTATGGGTTCAGAGGCAAAGAGAAATTTATGTTTCTTGAAAGAAATGGTCAGTTATGCTTTGAAATAAATGGTAAGGTTTACATATTTCGGCTCTTTTTGTAAATCAATACCTTCAACATTAGAATGTAGTTTTGCTTGCTTACATTTCCAAGTGACAAACAGTTGATAGCCATCCTCTTTTGTGCATGGTTAGGTAAATTTGAGTGAGGAGAAGTAGAGAAACAATCTACAAAGGCCAGAGAAGAGACAGGAAACAAGGGAGGAATCAGAAGATGGTCAGAGTATGCTTTGAAGTTTGTCCAGGGTCTATTCTTTTGCACTTGAGCCTAAAAACTTTGAGGGCTTATATTAAATGTATATTCCAAAAATATTTAAGATTGACTTCTAAAGATACCCTTTTTTAAAAAAAACTTCAGTTATAGTCCTAGACTCTGTTAGATAATATATATCTAATTTAATTCTCACAAGTATTTCAGGTGGCTTTTCAAGCTCATTTAACAGAGGAGCAAAAGGTCAGTTGCTTCCATGGAAAAGTTGGGCCTAAATCCCAGTTCTCATTCATGAACAATTGGAAATTTCAATGATAACTGAATATTTCATAATAACAATAAATTACTTTTGTACATCTGGTAATAGTGTGACCACGTTAATAAAATTAATTCCCATTTTTAGAATTACATGATGGACAATAAACAGACAAAATAATACTATTTCTGGGATATGTTCAAAATAATTTGGAGGAAGGGAGTTGGAGAAGGTTGAGGATGGGCCAGGTCTGGACAGGGTTGATGGTAGCTGAGTCCAGGCAGTAAGGAAGTTTATTCTACAATACTACTTATATGTATCTTCAAAATTTCTCATTATGAAAAGTAAAAACAACATCAATACTAGGCCTTTTTGTCTCCAAAGCCCATGCTTTAAAACATTAATGATAATTTCTTTCTTTTTTCTTTTTTTTTTTTTTTTTGAGACGGAGTCTCATGCGCAGACTGGAGTGCAGTGGCGTGATCTCGGCTCACTGCAAGCTCTGCCTCTCAGGTTCACACCATTCTCCTGCCTCAGCCTCCCGATTAGCTGGGACTACAGGTGCCCGCCAGCAAGCCTGGCTAATTTTTTGTATTGTTAATAGAGATGGGGTTTCACCATGTTAGCCAGGATGGTCTCGATCTCCTGACCTTGTGATCCACCTGCCTCAAGACAGACTCTCACGCTGTCGTCCAGGCTGGAGTGCAGTGGCATGATCTCAGCTCACTGCAGCCTCCACCTCTCGGGTTCAAGCTATTCTCCTGCCTCAGCCTCCTGAGTATCTGGGACTACAGACGCATGCCACCACGCCCGGCCAATTTTTTTGTATTTTTGGTAGAGACGAGGTTTCACCATGTCGGCCAGGATGGTCTCAATCTCCTGACCTTGTGATCCACCCACCTCAGCCTCCCAAAGTGCTGGGATTACAGGTGTGAGCCACCGTGCCCGGCCTCAATAATTGCTTTATTAATATACTTGGAAAAGAGCCACCATTTCTGTTCTTAAGAGACTGAGTCATCTTTTCTGTTTTTCAATTTCCATATCTGTATCAGCAAAAGTTAAATGAAACTATTTTTTTACTACTCTATAATGTAGTTTTTTACTGAAGTTTATCAAACAAGCCAAGAAGCAAACAATGTACCATTTCCAATAATGTAATTTAAAACTACTGAGTCTCAATTCTAAAAGCATGTGACCATACTTTCTATTGACAATTATGTCTGTTAATCCCCTCTTCTGAAATCATTAAACATCTTACTTAATGATGTTTGGATGTTGCTTAGAGGTTTTTAATGAGGAGTGCTGGTATAATATTACCAAACTCATACATATTGTGTAGCTGGATTTCAGCTTAGAGATTGATTAGTCTTTTTTAAAAACAGAATATATTCTCTTCATTTTGAGAAATGAAAAAAGGATTATTTACCAATCAAAAGGCGGTAATGTGACAGTCTGAAAAGCATACTCATAGGGCCTGTACAAGTATGGCAGGATTGCAAATATGAATTCATTTTAGTGATGAAAGCAAATCCCTGCCACAAAAACCTAAAGCTTCCTTTATCTTATTTCAGTTTGCTTTAATGCTGGAGAATGGGCGTTTTGTGATTTAAAAAAAGTTTAAAGGTAGAACCTGACTGTAAACAAACTGAAAGACAATCAGAATAATAATACCAATGCATATGACACAACTGCAAAATGTAACAATAAATAAGAAAGTAAAAGTATGGCCTCGTGCAGTGGCTCACATCTGTAATTCCAACACTTTGGGAGGCTGAGGCAGGAGGATCACTTGAGCCCAGGAGTTGGAGACTAGCCTGGCCAACATGGTGAAACCCCGTCTCTACTAAAAAATACAAAAATTAGCCAGGCATGGTGGGGAGCACCTGTAGTCCCAGCTACTTGGGAGGCTGAGGCACAAGAATTGGTTGAATCCAGGAGGCAGAGGTTGAAGTGAGGGGAGATCTCATTATTGGCTGACAACAAGGTGCAGTAACGTGAGTGGTGGCTCCCTGCTAGACCTCTGTGGGAAGAATTCTCCAGGGAGGGAGGCAGGCCTGACCTGGAGGCTGGAAAGGGATGGGACCGGTCCTGTGAGCTCCCAGGTAGAGGGGAGCACTGAGAACACTAAAAATATATTCTTCTGAATTAAGGCATTTTTCTATTAAATGGAAGTACCACCAGGGGAGCTAACATGAAATATTTTTCAGTCTTTTTTAACTCAAAAATAAAATGGCTATTTATAAATGTGTCTCCAGTGTGACAGTGTTCTTCATATGAATGCTGCAGAAATGAGTAGGGCTTTGATAAGGAATAGGGAGAGGGTGGCTCCTGAACACAACTCTGGTTCAATGCCCTAGGGAGAGGGGAAGTTTCAGAAGCTACGGGTGGTGGGAAAGCTCTGAAAATCTGGAACAAAGGTGATAAAACAGGGAATACAGTTGATCTTTGAACAAAACAGATTTGAACTGCATAGATCCACTTATACACGGATTTTTTTCAACCCAATGCAGATGGAAAATAAGGTATTTGCAGGATATAAAACCCATGTAATTGGAGGGCCTGCTTTTCATATATATGCGCATTCAGTGGGGTCAAGTTTGGGACTTGAGCATGTGCAGATTGGAGTGTATGTGGGGGATACTGGAACTAACGGCTTGCTATTCCTATGGGATCCCGAATACCAAGGGATGACTGTAATTCCAAAACGGGGAGTTGCAGAGACCAGAGTGATGTAAGTGAGGCACCTACAGTGCAACATTTAAGGCTGGACTCACTCCCAAGGGCTGCCCTGCACTCGCACCTGAGAATAACCTCCTTAGAAGGTGCCCCAGGTGTCCTCACTTTCTTTAAGTTGCCCTGGTCCAGGTGCCATAAACAAACTTCACTTAGGATAATTTGCTCAGAACTAACGCTAGTATTCTGAATACTCACAAACATATTATTAAAATGGATCAAAATTCAGATTTTATTCCATTTATATTTTACATGTATATGTACATTCTAACATCTGTTAGAATCTTTCAATATCTACCTAAGTATCATCTATCATCTAGCCATCTATCTTTTATCTACCATAAATGCTATCTAATAATTTTATATCAGTTCATCACAGAAATAAAGAGAAACACTCATTTAATCAAAAATATATATGGATAGTTGAATATCTGGTTGGTTTGCCTGCTTTACTCATTTAATCAAAAACATATCTGAATAGTTAGAACATCTGGTTGGTTTGCCTGCTTTACATACAAATGTTAATGAACTCACATTTCTTTTCCCAACTATATACTAAGAACATCTTTGTATTTAGGAATGGCAAGGGTGGGTTTCCTAGAACTTTTCATGGATATAGCCCATTATCTGGTAAGAGAAAGATCAAGTGTGCATAATTAATTATAAATGATGTTAGAAAGTAAAAAGGTCATATGACAAATACAAATGAATAGTTTGTAATAGAGCTGAGAGTAACTAAAAACAAATTCTTCCAGCTGAGAGGTTTAGAGATCTTATGAGGAAAATAATATTTGAGATAGATTTTGGAAGACAACAGGTATGTATTTATTAGGCCAGTGCTCTCCAGATAGATTAGATATCAAGAACCAACTAGAGCAGTCTGTTTTAAGTGGAGTCCTTCAAAAAATACGAAAAAGGAATTATTTTTACAACTGTTTCAGGGAAAGCTCGTAAGTTTTGTGAAATTATATCTTTTGGTCATTCATCACTCTTTTGTTCCCACTCTCAACATATTTGCAACCCACTCCTAACACACACAGGTTAGCCTGAAAATTCTGCTAGACTTAATGTTGTATTTGTAACATAATTTCCGATAGAAAAGATGGTTTCTGTAACAATAATTATGATTATAGTATTTAAAAGATTTTGAAAAGAATTTTGAAAATTCCAAAATAATTCTCTTTTCAGTTTACAGTTTTTTCATGAGCCAATGACTTTCCTATTTGTCATCATCTCTTCTTCCTCCAACCCCTTTTCTATATAGGTTTTCTCCTATTAGTTTACTAAAATTAATTTCAGTCTCAATCAAAGACGTATGGCCAGCAGGACAGTCTAGGTTTCTTTAAACACTTATTTTAGTTTTTCTTATCTTTTGAATTAATTTTATAATTAAAAGAAGTTCTATTTGTAAAAGAAGAAAGGAAATGTCATTTGATTTTGAGTGAACATTTTCATTTATAATGATATTCCATTACTTATTTGTAAACATTCCATAGACGCTCACTTTTATTTTACCTTTATTAACTACTTTATAAGAAATTTTTGATTATGTGTATTAACCATTTGTAAAGTTTCAAATTAGATCACATTTGAATGTTTAATAAAATTTTATAAACATTTAAATTAATTTACATAGGAAAGTGACATGCTAAATCTTCTTCCTTGCATATACAACTGAGATTTGCCTATCATTCAATAAACATTTTTGAGTGTTCCCTATGGGGCACTCTAGTAAGAAATGGAAGATCTATTAGCCAATAATAAAGAGGTAGCAAGAGTCAAGGCAGGGTGGAATCTTAATGGAGTTTAGAAGAAATTCCATGTTGGCATTTTTCCATCCAGAGAGCTCATTCTTCGTTCTTTCCTTTTTTCTCAAAGTTTTTTTCCCTTAGATTCTTTGTGTGTGTTTGGGTTGTGGAGTGAAGGGGTAGAAAACAACTTCTTTCCCCAATAAATTTGCCTCTTTATTACTGTGTATTGATGTTTTATGTGAGCAATAGTTATTCATGTATTTAATCTTGGAATTTTCCAACATACTAAACACTGTAATTCATTCTAATAATTTTCCCAATTGATTCCTTTGAGTTATAAAGATAAGCATAATATCTGAAAACAATAGCTTTATCTACCATCTGCAAATAGTTCAACTTTGGCCTCTTCTTATTTTTTTGCATTAATTAAGGACTCCAAAATTATATACTTCCCTCAAATTTTAAGTCATTCATCCACAAAACTTTCTAAACCAACTGCCTTTTGGGGGATATTTTGACATTTTTCAAATTCGTACTTTGTTCATTTTCTGTTCAGGTTTTTAATTTTATCTTGAATCAGTTCAAAAATTAATTCAAAAAATGGAAACATTTGTTATAATTTTTAAGCAAAATCTCCAGTTCATTATTATTGTAGAATTTATTGCGATTATCATTTTATTCTACTTGAAACAAATGGATATTATCTGTATATAATTTATAACAAGGATTTTTAAACTTGTGTGAATGTTAAGAAGTTACAGAAAAAGAAAAAAAAGTTTCTCTGATTAACAAATATTTGGGAAACCTCTGCTTAATCCAAGTATAAAATTTATTTTCTGAAGAATATTTGGAACAAGAATTTACATGTTAATAGATGCTTTTTATTATTTTGGGGCTATGGAAGATTCTGGAAACTTATTTCATGAACGAACTCTCACTGATGGGCATACGCTACACCAAACACTTTGAGGAATCCTGATTACCAAATATCCACCGGTGACAGGTCACACAGGCCATCTCTGTATTCTCTGTTATACCAGATTTCTCTCTCTCCTCTCTTTTTCTTTCTCTCCCCCGTCTTTCCTTCAGGTACTCTTCTTATATTAAGTGTCCCCTGAAGTATAATGGAAATAAGATATTTTTTCTGGGTTAAATGAGAGCACACAGTATTAATAATAGCTGATAGCTGCTGTGCTTTGAGAATAATGTGGGGGGTGATAGTGCAGAGAAGAGAAAAGAAAAGTAGGTTGAGCCAAGGAAGGGCAATCATCTGGAGGGTAATTTCTCTTCTCCAAGGCTTTCTGTTTTTGTGCTCAAGAAATTCAGCATTGTCAGTGTGATCCTCCTCCACCTTTTCTTGGGACAGCATAATCTCACTTCTTGAAAAATGAAATTTCTCTGCTGCCATGCAACATCTTTGTGCAAATGAAGGAAGGCTGAAAATACAGAGCTGGAATATTTCCCAGATGTATTGTGGGGAGAAAATTATATAAAATATACTCCCACAGAACAAATTGTCAAAAATAAATTTTATATATTAAATAACTATAAGAATAATGATGGGAAAAAGACTTCATCAAATAAATGTACTGCTAATTATACTTCTGTAAAAGGCGACTTAAAACAATCTAGTTTGCTTAATAAAAAAAAAACTCTGCTCATCAACTGTCTCTATCAAATTCTTCCTTAACAAATAAATTCCAAAATTCATAATTTTCATACCAAGTCAAAATTCCTTTAAAACAAATGCTTGCGAAAAGATTATAGTCTTTTTGTATTTCAGTCTGTATTTTATAATTAAAGGTTTCTCATAGTATTTAATATAATAGTAAGCAATCTCTTAGAAGTTGAAGACAATTTTTTTTAAAAAAGTAAGTGCTAATGATACATTCCTTTCATACAATGAACTGATGTGTAATTCTATTACTCCTTGTTTTCCACATGAAAAGAAAGGTGATTGGTAGTTGATTGGTGGAGTGAAGTGAAAGGAGTTAATTTCTAGGGCATAGGTACTGATGGTGAAGAGAAATATGTCCTCATGTGTATAAGTGGCTTATCATTTGGTACTGATAGATAATTATTTGTCTTTGAATTTTGAACCCTCTACTATTTTAGACCTTTCTCAAATGAACTTCAGTTTTTCCATTTTGTGTCTCAGAATTTTTCAAGTTAAACCCATTACTTTCTCCAAACTAGATTTTTGGTTTGTTTTTTTCTGCTGTCCATACGGTTTCTGCCCATCTGCACTTTCATGCTATGTCTTTTTCCCCTTCTCAATTATTAACATTTTTTCTGTCTTTCGAGACCTACCTAAAGTTCAATATTCTCCATAAAGAGATGCATATTCTGGAAGCCCAGTAAAAACGGAAGCAATTGTGTGGAAGACATATCAGAACCTGGCAGTGTGGGAACACTGCATTAGAACTGTAAAAATTGGATTCAAATCTTGGTTCCATCAACAATTCAGTGATGTTGAACAAAGAAATGATTAGTTCTGATCCCCAATTTTGCCAGGTGATAATTGGGGATGCAAATAACTAGTACATTATCCCCTGTTACTGCAGAGATTAAATGATATGTTTAAGCAAGGGATATAAGAGCGATTGAGAAATGGAAATTATTATGCGTATGTCCCACAATCTGTTAGGTACTTTGCACACAGTAGGAAGTTAGCAAGTGTCACTGTCCTTTCCCCACCTCTGTTCATCTGAAGCGACCATGTCACCATGCCATCTGATATGTATGTGTGTGTATTCACACATGTGCTTCATAGCACCTGATCCAATATAATATACAGAATTTTCTCTATAAATATCGTGCTAATGTTTGACTAATTCTCAAAATAAGATTTGTGAATCCTTAAAAATAAGAGGGAAAATAGAAAAACTAGAGAAAGTTAGAAATGGATCAAATATCCTACGATTTATGACATATTCATGTGTTTCTCCACATGTCTTATTGTAGACTCCTTTAGGACATCTAAAAGATTGACACTAAATCTACATATATTTAATCCCCAAAGCTCCGATTGATTTTGGCTAAGTAGGAGCAGCCAGTTTGGGTAAGTCTGAAGCCCCACTTGGGCTAAGGGCCAAGTTTTGCTAACAGTGCACATTCAGGGAACACTGTGAGCAATTCTATTTATCTAAGAGTTCAGCCTCGTGCTTGAGCTTGCAGGTGCAGCTGTAAATTTCAGGTGATTTACAGAGTGGGAAGCACACCAAATCTGAAATTATGATGGAGCTCAAGGCTCACAGCATCTTTTGTTAGATGCTCTGGTTTTATGAGTTTGGGTGGGTGCCACCACATTTTTCTTCCAAGTGCAATAAAAAAAAGATGCCATTCAAGCTGAAAAGCTTAACAACCACTTTACCTTTATTGAATCTGTAGCTAATGTACTGAAATAGCAGGGGTTTTGCTGCAAATGTAATTTGGGTTTTTGTCTGGGCATCTCTTCATTCCTTAAAATTGGGTTTGTATTGAGCACAAGTGAGTTACCTAAAAGATCTAAAGATAAAGACCCTGGCTTGACCTTACCGTTGCTGACAGATGCCCACCTAGACCCAACGAGAAGGAAGCACAGGCTTAGAAATCATAGAGACTATTCCTCTAGAAGCCATCTGCTAGACTAACTGTTGCTTTAGATAACTGCTTGACCTCCCCAGGGCTCAATTTTCTTATCAATAATTTGACAGAGTGGGAGTAGATGATCTTCATATTTCTTAAAGACCAGAAATGTTCTCTTCTAAGGAAACTTGCATGCTTAGATTTTTAACTTATATTTGTTTGTTTGTTTTTTTTTTGACATTCTCTTTATGCACTTCTAAGACCCTGTTCCCAAAGTGGCACTCTCTTCCAGAGATGAGGTAAATTAAACACAGGTTTTTGATCCTGAATTATGCTAAAATTTTGACCCTATTTGCTAATCACACAGGAAACACTTACGAGCAAATGGGAAGAAGGAAAAGCACTACTTTTATGATTCTTGAGTTTTAATATAGCTCACTTTTACATAACGTTGAATCATATTGCATGTGCATTAAAGACTCAAGGAAGCCTCACTTTTTTTCTAATCCTGTTCAGATATAGCTAATGATTTTTGAGCTCTTACTATTGCTACTCAATGTGCTGGGGAATTTCACCTGCATTATTGAATGTGATTATCACAACAACCATATTGAAAATTGCACAATAAGAAAGGAGGAGTTGGATTCCAACTCCAAACTTCTAATTCTGACCTAGCAGTCTTCCACAACTTCTATTCTATGGAATCATGCCTCTCATTACCAGCAAGCATAAACTGAGGATATCATTCAGCTTACGCTCCCACCAAAATCACAGCTTCGTACCATCCTTGAAGCCATCTCTGCTTCATAACATTGTCTTACTTTCCTCCTAGACATTCTGTAATTCTTCTCTGACTATGCAAACTGTAGGCTTATGTGAAGATCCAAATAAAGTCCCAATCCCCATCAGTAACTGTAAGTAAAAATTATAATAGATTTTATCTACTTACTTTTCTGAATAGTTAGTGAATTTTGTCTGTATCACCCTTGGATGCATTTTGCTATTATCTTATGCTATTATTTATTAAATTAACATTTGCCTATACATTCCTTTTTATAAAAAGATTATTTTTTTGCCATGTAGTACATTCATAATAATTATTTATTAATCTGTTCATACAAAAAGAATTTCAACTTTCCTGGTCCTGAAATATGCAAATATGATAAGGCACTCTTAACTCTTTCAGAACTCAAAGTGTGGAGTGAGATATACAAACACCCGAAACAAATACACTTAAATATTACAAAGTCTAATTCAGGACTAAACTTGACTTAAATATTATTATAAGAACAGGTGTGGAAAGGAGCTTGTGATTGGGATAGTAGGTTTAGAGGACACATCAATGCAGAGGCTAGAAATTAATTGAAAAGTGACCTTTCTTTCAGACAGGGAAGAATTGTTATATTAGAAAAAAACAGTATATTCAAACAGGCACAAGTATGGGTTATTCTGGGAAAAGGGCGTGATTCTGAGTACTAGAGCAGGTAGAATATAGAGAGATGAGACTGACTTTATAACGTGGTACCTGTCAAAAGTTTTATGCTATGCTGAAAAGTTTGGACTTGATATTGGGAGACATATTTTTCAGTTTTGTTTTTTGGTTAGCAGAGGTTTGATGCAATCACATTTGGTGTTAGATAGATAACGCTGGGTACAGTGTGGAGAGTAAACTGGGGAGGGGCTATTGTTGCTATCATAGCTGTGGTGAAGAAAGTGAGGTAAAAATGGATTCAAGAGATGTTCAAGAAATATAATCAACAGAACTGAATTGAATTGAAATGGGCTCTTGGTCCCTCTAGATTGTTTTTCCTTTCTTTTTCTTTTCTTTTTAAATACAAGTCTGCCCTTATTTCAAGATCTAAATTGTTGAGAGCACCTGCCACCATCTAAATAGAAGTCAATTGCTTTCTTGCTGACTTCTTTTTTAAGAACAAATCAAACTCTCGTCCTTGCCCTTTAGATATTAGAGTTATCTTTGGATGAGAACACTGCTTAGTTGTGGAAGAATTGTCAAGAAAATGATGCCCATATATGTATTTAAAAGTTACCGCCCTATGGTACTACTTAAAATAGGCTAAATGGCAAATCTGTGGATAGAAAAAAAAATGTACCAATTTCAAAGAAGAAAGATCTTGAAAGTTGTATTTGAAACTCTCTTTCACAGTGTATATTAGGCATACAATATATCACAAAAGGTGTTAAGGTAAATTCCAGATTGTCATTTTCCAGAGGGCAAAGAAACAACACATACAGAATTGTGTTTTTCTGTAAGAACAAATGCATTTCTCATACTACAGTAGATCCTACATCCTAATCTACTATGTGTGATGTCTAAGGAAATTTGTTCTCTCAATGCCAAAATGTTTGTTGCCTTTTCCTTCCAGTTGTGGATATTGTTTAAAATTCATATGCCTCTGCCACTTCTCAAAATTTCAGTTGCTCATTTTTCTGTTCTTTAAAAGGTTTTTAATACTTAAGAAATCATTTATCATGGTCTCTTCCTTCAGTAGCAGTCACTCTGAGTTGGCAATCTTACAGATTTTATAATCCCCTTCTTTCCTGGCAACTAATTCTTGATTTTGTTCAGAAATGCAATTACATTACGAGAAGATGAACTATGATTACTGTAAAGCAGTAGTGGTAGAACATTATCCACTGTTAGAAATTTACTTTTGTAGTCTTCTGTGCAACTAACATATAGTCATATGATAAGTATGGGCAAATGAGGGGTTAGTATTATTATTTTAAAAGCCTTCTGGAAGGATTTTGACTGTCCGATAATACAGATAGTATGCTGAGAATCTGCTTTTACTTTTCCCTCAATAAATGTATAAATCATTAAACAGAGTCATGATACCCACTGAGGTGGTAGTCATCTTTCAATCAGAAGTAACATGCACAATGACCAAAATACAAAACTATGAGGATGGCGGAACAAATGGAATAAAAAAACCTGAGTTCTGAGGTATGAACATAAATTACTCTCTGAGGGCAAAAAACAAACAAACAAACAATCCTGATTTGTAGCATTTGCCAATTTTAATGTATGCATAATCTAACTATAGTTGAATTTACCAATCACAGAACATCCAACACACCACTGCTTGGGTCCCTTATGACATAAATGAGCCACTGGGCTTGCTCTAGATTATCTAACTTAGATGTCGCTATTTACTTATTTTTAAAAATACTTAACTAAACATCTACTATATGTCAGGAGCTCTCCAAGGCATTTGGGATACATCATTGAATGAAGTATAAAAAAGAAAATCCTTTTTTTTTTTTTTCACAGAGCTAAAATTCTATAAGGGCGAGAAAGACCATCAACAATCAACATAACAGATAACTACATTATGTGATATTTTAGAAGTTGATAGCATCATTAAAAAAAGAAAGAAACAGTAGAGCAGAGTGAGGAAGAGAATAAGAATCTAATGGCCAGAAGAGGCAAATTGTAGTAATAAATAAGAAGGTCCAGATAGGACGCATTGAGTCAGTGACATTTGACCAAAATTTTGAAAGAGAAGAAATGTCTCACTAATTGGATATCTGGGAGCGGAGCATTCCAGGCAGAGGGGACTGCAAGAGCAAAGGTGGTTGCTCAGGAGCCTGCTTGCGGAGACATCAGGAGCAACGTTAGCAAGAAAAAGGAGGAAACGTAACTGGCACAAGATCATGGGGCCCGTGTAAGCCATCAGTTGTTAAAGCAGTGAATAGTATTGCTGAAATAACTGAAGAAAAGTTACTGATTCCTATCTAGGACAAAGATGGATAATTATGAATGCCCTGCCTTACTGATAATCCTTCAACATGAAATCCAGAACCTGAGTTATTAAAAATTTTATAAATTTTCACTTTGTTATAAAAGAAAGCATACAGTCTACATTTTGCCTTATTTGATAAATAATAGATTCATATCAAACACTTCATAAAATTTCTGTTAAAACCAATTTACAAAATATTCTGGGAATAGATTAGTGCCGAAGTAAATAGACTTCACTTATCCCAATCTCTTTCTTTGTCTTCCTCATTCTATTTAACAAAACTACCAAAAGGATGTACAAAGACTGAAGATTTTTAATAAAAATTAGAATAAATAACAACATGCTAAAAATGTAAAAATATTTTCTGAAAGCATATATGCAGATGAGTCTAGAGAGTGGGTCTGAGGGCATTAATTTACAGGAAGAGAAATCACTGTCCTGTAGGCGTATTTCTGTATTGCTTGGGACTATGAGAGCTTAATAACAAGACCCTCAGTTGGGTGGAGGGTGGGGTGGTGTCTACAGAAAGCACAAATAACGCTGTTATTGAAGGGTAAGAAGCAGTAATACAACTCACCTAGATAAAGCCCACTCTGGAAGTTTTTAAAATGGGGAATTAAAATAAACAATTTACAGAAAAGTTAGAAATAAACTGACAATCAGTCACTCTGGCATTCAAGGAAGTATAAATTGGCCAGAAGTGGTGGCTCATGCCTGTAATCCCAGCACTTTGGGAAGCCAAGGTGGGCGGATTACCTGAGGTCAGGAGTTTGAGACCAGCCTGGCCAACATGGTGAAACCCCATCTCTGCTAAAACTACAAAATTTAGCCCAGCATGGTGGCTGACGCCTGTTACCCCAGCTACTCGGGAGGCTGAGGCAAGAGAATCCCTTGAACCCAGGAGGTGGAGGTTGCAGTGAGCCAAGATTGCGCCTTTGCACTCCAGCCTAGGTGACAGAGTGAGACTTCGTCTCAGAAAAAGAAAGAGAGAGAGAGAGAGAGAAAAAAGAAGTATAAATTTTGAAAAAAGAAGGGTATTTTTATCAGTTATATATTTTTGGTTAATTTTATATTGGATATAATATCCAATATGGTTGAAGTGCATGTTAAGAAGGTCTCTCATATATGTGAATGTAAATATCAAAACAAACCATGTACTGCTAAGGAATAATTAGCCTACATGGATAAACATTATCAATATACATAGACCTTAATCTCAGATATGTGATTTCTAGGCATCTCAATTAAAGAATTTAATCCTGCATTGTGTTTAAAATTTTGTCTACAAGAGCCACTTTAATAGGAAAAAGAAGAAAACAATCTAAATGTTTAACTGATGTTTGTTAATGGTTAAAATAAATTACTGCTTATTTATCAATAAAATGTTTTATTGCCATTAAAAATAGCTTATATTAAATGACTTGAAAATATTTTCTTTCCCTTATATGTCATTAAGCTAAATATGTGCTATGAACCTGTATGGTGTTTTGTAAAAAAGAAAAAAAAAAAGCCTACTGAAACAAAGATACACAACAAGATTTTGAATATTGGTAATATTTTGTGTGACTTTTACTTATTTGTTTTCTTGCTTTTCTGTTTCCTCCCCTCTAAGTTTTCAAAAACAAACATGTATTTCTTCTGTTGAAAAAAAAATAAAAGAAAAATTTACAACAATGGTTTATCAATTTACTAACAAAATAAATTTCTCTCTTAATGTTCTAGTATTAAATATTTTCATTATTTTTTAAAACACATTCAAAAGTACAGTTGACCCTTGAACAACATAGGTTTGAACTACACCAATTTTCTTCCATGCCTGCCACCCTTGAGACAGCAATACCAACCCCTCCTCTTCTTCCTCCTTCTCCTTGGCCAACTCAACATGAAGATAACAAGGATGAAAACCTTTATGATGATGTACTTCTGCTTAATGGATAATAAAGATATTTTCTCTTGCTTATGATTTTCTTAATATTTCCTTTTCTCTAGCTTACCTTGTTGTAAAAACACAGTATATATTATATGATATATATGTAATATATATATATCATATATATTTATCCCTTAGCAATACATGGCTTGTTTTGATATTCATATTTACATATATGAGACATAGAAGATACAAATGTGTGTTATTTGACTGATTATGTTATCAGTAAGGCTTTGGTCAAGAGTAGGCTCTTAGTAGTTAAGTTTTGGGGGAACAAAAAGTTATATATGGATTTTTGACTGTGCAGGGAATTGACAACACTAACCCCCTCATTGTTCAAAAGTCAGTTGTATTATAAACGGATATTTGGGTTTTAAGACTGAAAACCTACCACAGCATTATAGTCTTTCGTATTTCACTTACCAAATAAATGTCCTGCATAATTGTTTATACTGATAGTGGTGATTATTACTGTTTTGGCAACATAATTTTGTGTCAGCAGTTGTGCCTGTTTTCTTGGCTTTTATGAAAGTTTGCTTTTGTAAACACGTTTTAACTGATTCATTTTAATTCCATAATATTATGTTGATCTTTTCTAATAGGCAAATAGGCATTTACTTTAGGCATTACAAACTAGCAAAATGTCCCAACAATGAAGAAATACTTGCTTTTAAGAATAAAATGAAGAAAATATGAGATCTAAGTGAGCAACTGGGAAGTTTACTCCAACAGGTACTAGAGTGCAGCCTGAGGTAATTCTTGTCACTATTAGCACATCCTAAAATTTTTATCAAAGTGCAATTTTTATATAACAGTTGAAACAGTATAAATAACATCATATTTGCAAGCAAAAGAAAATGGGCAATAGATATCTATAATGGTTAGTTTTATGTGTCACCTTGACTGAGTCACAGGATGCCCAAATATTTGGTTAAACATAATTCTGGGTGTTTCTATAGGGTGTTTTTGGATGAGAATAACAATTCAATCTGTAAACAGAGTAAAGCAGGCTGCCCTGCCTAAGATGGATAGGCCTCATCCAACCAGGTGAACGCCTGAAAAAACAAAAAGGCTGACCCTCCCACAAGTAAGGGAGCATTTCTCCCACCTGTCTCTTTTCAAACTGAGACATTGACTTTTTCCGACCTGAAGTCAAACGGAAACATTAGCTCTTCTTGGCTGCAGCCTGCCAGGCTTCCAACTGAAACTATCTCACAGGTTCTCCTTCTTCTTGGGCTTTTGGATTCAGATTGGAACTATAACATCAGCTCTCCTAGGTCCTCGGGGAGGGGTGGGGCTATATGTTTTGTTTCTATGGGGAACTGAAATATGCAATGTCTATCCAATTTTGAAGGGTACTGTACTATTCTGCAGTAGGTAAAATAGCTTGTTCACTGCAGAGGAGTATTCTTTTAGTGATGATAGAGGAATCAAGTAATAAATCGACATTTTACTATGAAAACTGCTCTGTAATTGCAAACTGGTATTCTCTGGCAATTTTGAATTATAGGAAGATTGTACTAGCCAGAGAATATGGATCTCTATCACCTTAAATATTTTATTGTTGCAATTTCATAAATATTTCTTGTATTATTTTGACCTGAGTTTCTTTCTAATTTAATTTAGATCTGAGTCAACATTTACAAATCCCTATGCTACAGTGAATAGTTCAGAACTTTGGAACTTCAAGACTCTGGTACATTCATCAAGAAAATATCTACATCCAGGTGTCTGGATGGGCAGTTTGCAGCTCTTCTGCAGTGGGCCATTTGCAGCTTTTCTCAGGAGAAAGGCTGCACTGTGGGGCTTCTTCAAACCCAACACACAGAAGAGTAACTGCTATTGAATTCATATTTAAAACATAGCTATATTTTCCAAATCAGTTTTCCATACTATCATTTTATTTGCACTTCATAAAAATACCATAAAGCAGAAAGGACTGAAAAGTATCATATTTAACTTAGGAGGGGGTGAAGGATACTGATTGAGTGCAAGGGTGTTGGAGTAGGAAAGACTGAGTCTGAATCCCAGCTTTGTCATTTACTGTTTCTTTCTGTAAGTTATATATTCTTTTTTTTCCTCAG
Source organism: Pan paniscus (assembly GCF_029289425.2). Classification (NCBI taxonomy): domain Eukaryota; kingdom Metazoa; phylum Chordata; class Mammalia; order Primates; family Hominidae; genus Pan; species Pan paniscus. The sequence continues at coordinate 49,505,286 of NC_073261.2, read as the reverse complement.
TTCTCCATTTATAAAATAGAAAAAATGGCACCACCTACTCATAAGTTTGTTTTGAGAAATACAGTGTATGGTACCTGTTAAACACATTGGATAATGCCCAGATGTATTATATATTCAATAAATGAAAATTGTTATTTATGTTAATAGTATTGCTTTTGAATGGAAAAATGATAAACAGAGAAGTTAAAATGATGTGAAAAAAGCCAAGAGCTGGTTAATAGCATAGTTGAATTTAGAAGTCACTTTGTTTTAATTCCTGTATCCCTAACCTACAATATTTCCCTAACCTATGACAGTATGTGATTAAGTGCAAAATATATAGAGAATAAAAAGTTACATAAAAGTTTGCATGACATGGACAATCATATACTCCATGTATTCTACCTTGGAAAACCAATGATAATTCTAAATTTTACTTGAAGTTTCCTAGCTCCATAAGCTGTTTACTAGATAGAAATCTTTTGTTATGTATTTGAAAAATCAGATAATCTAAAATGTATCCCCTGGTTTTGACCTGAACTTCTTCGGTCTCAGTGGACATAAATATTCCAATCTTGTGTACAGTTTATCTTTGAATATAAATAAATATATGGTTTCTCATTTGTAAATTGACCAGATGAAGTTGTTTAGTTTTAACTAACTCTGTAACAGAATTATAGCCCCTAGAATGCATAATATGTTGCATCAAAAGTACCATTTCTTTTCATTATGGGATATCACTTACCATCCATGGGGGTCTTTCCCACTCAATACAGAAAGGCCTGGGAATTAATTTTGACAAAATGCCTTAAGAAAACACACACAGAACATAGGAGTATGTACAAGAGTTGAATAGTATATGCCAAACATACAATATATTCTAATGATATCACAACAATATACTGTTTTCAGTCTTCAAATAGCCTCAACTATTACATTACTATGGATCTCATGATTTGGAGAAGATTGCAAAGACATGTTACTTTGGCTAGCTCTTGGAAGATATCTAGAGTTTAGTTGGGCGACAAAAAGCAGTCAGAACAGTCCATGTTACTAATGTGATATTTGATGATGTCTAAGAGTCAATAATGATGACAAATTAGTGTGTTTACATGTGGAGCAGATCCACATAGTTGGATACAAAAACCAGATATTACTATGAAACTGTGTGCAGATTATCTTAGAAAATATCCTTCTTGGCTAGCTGTGCACACTATGATATTCCACCCCTTGTGCCATAGGTTAGATGAAGGTTTGTCCTTCACTTAAAAAATTTTGCTGTGTGTGTGCATGTGTGTGTGCGTGTGTGTGTATTGCTATAGGCTCACTTAGGAGACCCCTATAAGAATGGAACTTAGCTATAGTTTTTGGATTTTAAGACTGTTCTGTTTGCACTTCTTAATTCTGTAAAAGAGAAACCAGACTGTAAATTGATAAAAGGGAGATTTAAATAGTGACTTAAATACAACATCTCTTTCTACAAACTCCAGAAATATAAATACACTTCTCCAGATTTAGAATATTGTGATTAAAGAGAACTAGAGAACAGAAGGAAACAGATATTGAGTTGGTAATGAATCCACATCAAGTAAAAGATTTGTAAAAATATATTGTAAAATTAAAAAAAAAAAGAAAGCATAGTATCAGAGGAAAGGCCTGGTGTTAATACCTCATAGTATGGAAATACTAATAATACATAAAAGAAAAACAAATCAAGGCAGTTGACTAAGACAGTGATTAATCCAGTTTTTCTAGAGGTGATAGTTTTTCTGTTTTTTCCCTTTTTAGGATCAAAATAGGAAGATCTTACTTACTATTTACTGGTAAGTGTTTTTTGATAAAACATTTTGCCTCTTTAGGTTTTGATTTACTTATGTTTAAATTCAGACGAGCTACATTACTTAGAGAGTGAAGTTATTTCAACCCTACCAATCTTAATAATCCAATGTTTTGATCTAATTTATGTTCTTTTTATTCATTCTTGTATTCTAAAATTCCAGGAATGCAGAAGACTATAAAACACATGAAATATCAGGCTAAAAGACTGCATTACTTTTAGTTTTTTTTAAACTGAGTCACTAAGAATCTTTCTGCACATCACCAATTGATTTGATTTTTTTTCCCATGTCTAACTACATGTCACTTATCTCCAAGAGGAATGGAATTGTTCCTCTTCTCCATCAGAATCATCTGGTTAATTCACAGTTTAAATTTCTTGCAGAGGTCTATTGTGGGCAGTACTTTGCTTTCTGAGCTCAAGTATAAATGCAATCTTTTCAACAGCCATAATCTCTGTCCTTTCCTGAAAATTTTGCTTTGGCCTTTGCTGTTCCTTAATCTTGACATAGGCATTGAAATATGCCAAGCTGATAGAATACTCACTTGCTGATTTGATAAAAGTATGGTCTCACCTTTTTCTTTTTAGGAATCTTAATATAATGCAATAATCCGGGTTTATCAGTAAGAAGAAAGCCTTTTAGTGCTTATAACTCCAAACTGGAGCATGGCATGAGGATTTGAGTAAAGAAGCATTGAATTTCCCATGACATAAAGGAAGGTCTGCTTTACTCTTAAACATAGAATGACACTTATCTGAAGTAACACAGGCATATATGGAAACAGGAAATACATCAATACACACCGTAGTTTTGTGGGCTTTGTAGGGCCCAAAGCAGCTAAATCAATGTTGTACCAAATATGGCATTTGTTGCCTGGACTATTCTTTGTGGAGATTTTCAGGTTGTTTGTGTGCTTAGTACAAGTATATTTATATACCGCCACAGGTATTGGGGCTTGCTAATTCAGGCTTTTTTTAAAAAAATAAAGCAAGTGTTTTATTTTCACTTTGCAATAAATAATAACACTTGTTTGTTCCATTATTTCAACTACATTAAAATTAAGGAAAACAGAACTATCATCTCTAATTTCCACAGTGTTTGATATCATTTGATTTATGTGCTTTCGTGGCCTGCTGGTAGTGGTTGTTGGTACTCTTGGTGCATAGTTCCTCTCAGGTGACAGCCTGTTCTAAGGCGAGGAAGGCTTGAATTAAATGGCAATTCACAGCATCACTCAGAAAATGCTATCTTCAAGACCTAGCAATCACTTTTTATTTGCTAATTTTACCTACAATTGCTGTGAACTTTGTTCTTTACTCAGAGAGGTGCATGGAAAGAGTGTTAAAGCCAGCTGTCACTTCTGATGTGAGAATCAAATGCTGAGAAATGGTATTGTCTTGAAAAGATCACCCTGAAGGTCATTGCTCTGGACTAGATACAATAACAATAGATAGTAGCAGCAAGAACTTCCTGACTGAAAGAAAAAGAAGGTTGTGCTTTGAGGAGAGGGAGGGAAAATATCTCACACACGCGTGCGCGCGCACACACACACACGCAGTGATATGCATAAAATAAGGCATTGATAAGAGCAGAGGATGCTCTGTAAATGCAGTTTCTCTGTTAAACTGAATTTTGTTGAATCACATTTGAACAATCTAAGAGCTGAAAATGAGTATCTTATTCACATATATTTGTTGACTTTGAAGAATTGGAGCTAAAAGAGAGAAATGTAACTTTAATAAATGAAGATACCTCAGTGACAAGATGTATTCTTATTTTTGCAGAAAATCTCTTTGTTAAGGGTAGCATCATATGTATATTGTCTCGTAACCCAAAGCAGATCTTATTTCCAGATTATGTTTCTACCCTCCAATTATCTACTTTTGTCAGGATGGAATTTAAAAGCATATGTCACCACACCAGAATTCAAAATTGGAAGCATTTAGCTGGCATCTTAAACACATCTGACATTGGAGACATTTTCCTCCCAACTACCCACAGCTTTCATTCAAACTCTTCTATTATTTGTGGACTTGTCCATTTCCCCCAGGCTATTGTAAAATTTTACGAAGAGAGAAAAATCTAGCTACCAAGAGCCAGGTACATGCATAAAATAATTCAGTCCTCATGAGGATGTCCTAATAAGTAAGGTACTTATGACTGTTTTGAAATTTGCCAGGCTGAAAGAATACTCACTTGCTTATTTGAGAAAAGTATTTCCTCACTTTTTTAATTTTTTGGATTCTTAATATAATATAATGACCCAGACACATCAATAGTAATACAGCCTTTTAGTGCTTATAATTCCAAACTAGAGCATGGGATGAGTATTTGAGTAAAGAAGCTTAGGCTGGTGTATATGTGTGTTTCCACATCAGAAAATCTAAATTCAGAGGTTAGTAATGTCCTCAACGTCACATAGCTAGTGTAGTAGGTATAAGATACAAATCCTGAACTCTCTGACATTAAATGTGATATGATTTTCACTATGATTTGCAAGTAGAAGAGTTTCATATTTATTTATCTTTTATTCTCCCCTTTCCTTGTCTAAAGCTAAGTGCGGAGTTTTTCAAATAATAATATTCAATAGATGCTACTTATACACAAAAAACACACACCTCCATATTAATAGAAAATGGAGAGGAAGAGAAAGTAATTGTTTTTTTACATGTTTATTACCAGTTTGATTTTTAACAATTCTCCTCATGATATAGAAGGCAAAGTAATCATATCTCATATCATTAACACTCAGGGACCTGAAATACAGTGGTGGCTGCATGAGATTCAAAAAGCTTTCATCTCATTTAATAAGAATAAATGTTAATCTTACACACACTGGTTTAAAAAGATCTATGGGACCTAAAAAGATTCAGACTATAAGTAGTTCACCACATTTTAACAGAGGAAAATCAAACAAAATACATCCCACGTGGAGGACAATGATCAGTGTTACTAAATAAATTGGGAATATTCCATCAAAGAAACTAGGGATATTTGCTAGGAGAAGAAAAGTCTTGGGGAAAATATGAAAGCCTTTCTCCAGTATTTTAATGTGACCATATGGGACAAGAATTAAACTAACTCTATTTGTTTTTAAAGTGGTGGGATTCAGATCAAAAGGTAGAACATGGAATAGAGCAATTTACTCCCAATATGAAACCAAGCTATCCAAAGATGGAATGAAATACCCAGGAGGTAGAAATTTCTACACCTCTGAGATTGGTATGAAGACATTTAAAAACCTTTTGTTGGGAATTTTAAAGAAATGAAGTGGGCTGGACGTGGTGGCTCATGCCTGTAATCCCAGCACTTTGGGAGGCCTAGGCGGGCGGATCATCTGAGGTCAGGAGTTTGAGACAAGCCTGACCAACATGGAGAAACCCCATCTCTACTAAAAATACAAAATTAGCTTGGCGTGGTGGCGCATGCCTGTAATCCCAGCTACTCGGGAGGCTGAGGCAGGAGAATTGCTTGAACCTAGGAGGCGGCAGAGGTTGCAGTGAGCCGAGATTGTGCCATTGCACTCCAGCCTGGGCAACAAGAGTGAAACTCCATCCCCCCCCGAAAAAAAAAAAAAAAAAGTGAAGTGATTTTAGCATCAGATGGTTCTTAGAATCCCATTCCATTTTTTTTTCTGTCTTTTTTGTGACAAGGTCTCTCTGTTTTTCTGTTGCCCAGGCAGGAGTGCAGTGGGGCAATCAAGGCTCACTGCAGCTTCAACCTCCCGGGCTCAAGTGATTCTCCCATCTCAGTCTCTCGAGTAGCTGGGACTACAGGTGAATGCTACCACTTCAGCTGTTTTTTTTTTTTTAAATTTTTTTTATAGAGACAGGGTACCACTATGTTGCCCAGGCTGGTCTCAAACTCCTGGCTCAAGCGATTCTTCTGCCTCAGTCTCCCAAATCTTGATTCTTACTTAATTATATTCTTTCCATTATTGAAGGAGAAAACCATTACTGTGGTCCTGAAAACATTCCCCACTCTCATTTCTGTCTGGGTTGGTTGTCTGATAGCACAATAAACACTTACGTAGCACTTCGCATACACATTGTTTTAAGAAGTCATTTATCATTGTGTGTTTGCCTTTCTTTCTCTTTGCTCCCTGTAGGCTCCATAGGCAGAAATCATGCCCCTCCTGATACTCACTTCACATATAATATGATTTATTTAGTCAAAAAATATTTATGGGTGACTAACAACACACCAGGATTCCCTTTTCAGAAGTCATGTTTGGATGCTCTCGGGTAGTGAAAAAGAGTCAACATAGAATTGATACCAATGACACCATTGGATTTACATGGCCCACCTAGCTCAATGGCTATTTTTGAATAGGTTTATAAAATTAGAGAAAGTCCTATCCAAAGAAACAATTTACATTTCTTATCCAGGTTTTGTCTATCCTCATGATTTTATCAAAGAAAGTATTAGACTTTCATCAAATGCTGATCCCTAATTTGGAGACATTTGTTTTTCTAGATTTTCACATAAGTTCTCATTGAACATATGAACTCACATAATTTTGAGCTCCTTCCTATAATTCCTAAGATATAATGATATTTTAGAATAAAAGGAATCTCTAAGATTCTTGCCTACTTCAAAGGAATAAATCAGAGAGAAGTATACTTACTCGTAATATAGATATTGACTACATAAAAGGTGAGGACTACACATTTAAATAAGAGAGAATTGTTATCATCTGATGGCCCTATTTAAAATAGAAATGAAAGATGTATTATGACTGTCACTTTGCATGTTTCAAGTGAGAAACTAAAGCACACTTATCTCTAGACCTCTGAAGATCACTTTACATTATGAAAAATGTTTTGACTATCAGAATTATTTTGTTGAAATAATCTAAATTATTTTTAAGAAAACACATGTTACTATCAGGGTGATTAGTCAAAACCCCACATAAGATTTACTCAGTAGCCAGCGTGAAAGGAGCAAGTGGGGATGGGCCTATGTATTATTCCTTTCCCCATCTCTGAATGTAAACAAAATAGAGTAACTTGGTACTATTCCTTCCAGGTTAGGATGATTCTCTTGCCACAGAAAAACACCAATTACCTACCTCCCTGCCAGATCCATCCAAAGTTAAATAACTGAATCCCTTTGAGAGTCACGAAACATTTCAGAAGTAAATTTAAACCTATCTATATGCACTTTCACTGGGGAACGATCTCAGTTTCCATCATCCTTCTCTTTGAAGCCTTGAAGAGCTCGCCTACATGAAACAATTATGATGCAGTGATCTCATCTTGAACATTTTCCTCAGGGTTTTCATCAGCTCTGCTGGTTACCTTTCTTTCCTTAGAGCAATTTCAATTTCCTTATGACTCAGCAAGGAGCATTTGGATCAATACTGTATTTTTTTCTTCTTTCAGTTTTGGATTGGCTCTTCATTTTTTTTTTTTTTCTAAGACTGATTTAAAATCTTTTCCTTACAAAAGGTAAAACTTTTAAAACTCTGAACTGTATCCTTTTTCAAACAATCTTTGATTGATGTGTGATGTCGTGTCACATCACTTTAGGTAACTCTGTCTCCTTGCATTATACAAATCAGCAAACAAGTGAGAATGATAGACTGAACTGAAAAACAAGCATTAGGTTTCCATGATGTATATGTGTCACATTTTCTTTACCCAGTCTATCATTGATGGGCATTTGGGTTGGTTCCTAGTCTTTGCTATTGTAAATAATGCTGCAATAAACATACAAGTGCATGTGTCTTTATAGTAAAATGATTTATAATCCTTTGGGTATATACCCAGTAATGGGATTGCTGGGTCAAGCAGCCATAAAAAAGAATGAGGTCATGTCCTTTGCAGGGACATGGATGAAGCTGGAAACCATCATCCTCAGCAAAGTAACACAGGAACAGAAAACCAAACACTGCACGTTCTCACTCGTAAATGGGAGTTGAACAATGAGAACACATGGATACAGGGAGGGGAACATCACACAACGTCTGTTAGGGGGTGGTGGGGCAAGGGGAGGGAGAACATTAGGACAAATACCTAATGCATGTGGGGGTTAAAACCTAGATGACGGGTTGATAGGTGCAGCAAACCACCATGACACATATATACTTATATAACAAAGCTGCACATTCAGCACATGTATCTCAGAACTTAAAGTAAAATAAAATAAGATAATAAAGTAAATTAAATTAAATTTAAAAAGAAGCATTAGGATGTGGTGTGGTGCTTGTTAGACAGGTTTCTTTGAGGCTTTACAACAAACTCTGCTACAAGTACAAATATAAAGTTTCTAGATCATGTTTGTAAACCAAATTGGACACAAATGAGTTCAGGTATAAAAGATTTAAAATAAAATACCTGGGTTATGGCCAAAACCATGGAAATATCTTTGCTGTTTATTTCCTCTGGACATATTTAGTGTGGATGCTAAGTGTGTGTGTTTTAATTTTTTGTTAGTTTCTTTTTATGGATGTTAGAAGTTAGCTGCTATAATAAATCTTTCAGGGGCTTTTCAGTTGAAGAGATACTTGCCGTTAGCTTAATGTGGAACTGATGCTACAGTGATCCTAAATCCAATAGCAATATACTCCATCACTGTGAATACATTTTCCTTATTTGATGATGCCACCTTAATATAGAATCAGTAACTTAACCTGGTAAAATAGGGTTTTTTATTGTTTATTGATGGTGTATAGCACACTGAGTTATGAGTTGTCTGGAATACAATATATTTTCTATCAGATACACCCTTTCCCCTTAATACACCCATGCATACACATGTATTTATATTTTCTTCTCATTTTAGTTAGGAAAAGAAAGTCCACCTAAGTCCCAGGAAACGTAGTACTGAGGTTTTGCTGGTTTAAGTAGCCTTTGGAATGTTCTAGAGAGATCAATTCTATGAGAACTTATTATTGATTCTTACTGCCAAGTTAACCAAGAAAGCCCTATTGAGTCAAGTCAGCTGTGGAGACATTTCCTGTTGACTCAGATGTTCTGTCCTACACAGGATATTAGGATCCTGGCTAATGTGAGTGTCATAAACTGAATCAGGAATGTAAAGTCATCTGATGGTATTAAGAATATTTCCTTTCAACCGAACTTTGCAGACCATAGTAAGATTTTAGAATATGATTTCCATCCAAAAATCTCAAAACAAAGGTAGATTTTTTAATATTGATTTTTCTTGTTTGGTAAAATTAATAGTTTATGAATGTGTCAGACATAGGACCCAGTTTCTATCCTATGAGGTCTGAATCACATTTATTAAAATTTTAATAACATCTCTCTGCGGACATAAGTTACGGTGGGTTTTCAACAAATTTTTTTTAGTGTGAACAAAATAGGAAAAAATCTCTCTCATTTATATAGCACCTCTCAATCAGAATGTTCTTTGTACACTGTTCGTGGTTAATTTTTCCCCTCGAATACACATGTTAAACTCCCACGGATCTATCAGCAATTTAACGGGGCTATTTTAGGATTATATTAGAGACAGGATTTAGCAGAATAAAAAAGGCTTGTGTAGCTTTCCCTCAACTTAAGGAAGTTCAAACTATTTTTATATTGTCTAGTTCTATGTGAAAATATTGCTAAGAATGTAATAAAAAATATTCAGTGGATTTGCAATAGATGACATGCAGGAGGAAGCCTGGTCCCTTAAATAAAGAGAAGCATAAAAAAACTTAAACTGAGTCAGACCCAGATGAAAGAACATGAAGTCGATCTGTGATTATTCTAAGAACTTTTCTGGGCAGTCTTTTTTTACCCCAATAAAATCACCCTTTCTCCCTTCCTCTTTTCAAGTATCTGTATTATTATACCTTTCCTGGCCACCCTATTAAAATTGCTTTCAGGAAAGATAGGGAATTTACTTAACACGATAGCATGTCCAATTGTTAACAGCTTTATTTTACTTCTCTGGGGTTTTGTGTTTTAAAAGCTAATAAAAATGTAAGGTGACCAGGCACGGTGGCTCACGCATGTAATCCCAGCACTTTGGGAGGCCAAGGTGAGCAGATCACGAGGTCAAGAAATCGAGATCATCCTGGCCAACATGGTGAAACCCCGTCTCTACTAAAAATACAAAAATTAGCTGGACATGGTGGCACGTGCCTTTAGTCCCAGCTACTTGGGAGGCTGAGACAGGAGAATCGCTTGAACCCAGGAGGCAGAGGTTGCAGTGAGCCGAGATCACACCACTGCATTCCAGCCTGGCGAGAGAGGAAGACTTCATCTCAAAGAAAAAAAAATGTAAGGTAAGGCAGAAAATTTCCAGTGGCAGGTTGAAGAGGCTGAGCCTTTTCTTTGTCTTTCAGATTGTACAACAGGAATAGTCACCAGTTTTGTATATTTGTTCCATTAGGCTTGTCTTAAACTGATAAATGCAGACTGGCAAATCTAAGAAGTCTTATGGGACATTGTTTGGCTTATTCTGAGGCTGATTTGAAAAATGAATGGAAGGTGGGAAAGGGTAGATGATTGATTTTTTTTTTAAAAGTCAAACCTTTAGGGGGAACTTTAAAAAATGTCTGCCAACTCCAGATATCTACTTAAAAACATGGTTGTTATTATGTGTGATGTAAGTTAACCTATGCTATTAAAATCAAAATACAATATAACTGGAGGCAAAATACATTTACTTAACCTTGAAAATAGGATTCAGAGTTTGTATTATAAGATTTTAAGGGAACTTTAAAGAAAGGCACAAAAGAAAATAATACCCAATGACAAGGAAATATTGTAGGAGATAACAACATATAAATTTTAAATAGTAATAATAATATGTTATAAACTTGACTATTATTTTTAATTTTTAACAATAAAATTACATTTGCTTTCTTGAAATATGCCCTTCTATGTGAATGATAGTATAAGTCATTTAGGACAGTAAGTGAGACACTGCAACATAAACATAAAGGAAAGAGAGACTTAGGGAGGCACAAAACAATTACCCAAATTGGAATATTGCCAAAACATATAGATTAACAGTCTTGTCCTTTGAGGAGTGTCCTGGGATCTTTAATGCTTACCAGTAGCCAGGATTCTTCTTTTATTTCTCACCAGAAAAACAGATGATCTTTTATCCTACTAAAGCCCTCCACTGTTTCCTGCTTGCTCAGCATTTTTGCATACCAGTGCCTTTTACTGCCTTCTCCTGGAAGAATATATAGATTGCATTTGGATCTGTGAAGTTGCTGAGTAGTCTGACAAGGTCTTTTTGTAAAGGGTTGTGTGCTGTATATAATAAATACTACAACTCTCCCTGGCATCTCTCACCAATTCTTGTACGGTTGAGTAACAATTATGTGGGCATAGTCGTAACACCCCAAATGCCAATTCCACCTTGAGAATTTCCCAAAAGAATGAGCTGAAATACTGGGGGAAAAAAAGAAAAAAAAAACACATTTTTTCAAAGGAAATTTTTGGGAAATGGAGCAATATGTCAAGCTTAGGTATATGGCAGGCCAATGAACTTTTTTTCCCAGCCAACTCTGTATAGTGTCTTGATTCTATTGCTACACAGAGCAGCAGGCCTATACCTTTCCTAATATCTCTACAGCTTTCATTTTTCTCTTCTCCTGCACATGTCAAGTTCATGAAAAGTTAAACATTTCTCCTTCCCAAGTGATTTTCTTCAGTAGAAAAAGTCACAAAAATTCACCAGAGGAAGGGTGAGTCAATATTATTTGTAATGCCATAGAAAGTGCATACTTGTGGTACAACCCTATGCTTATCATATAAATGCAATCACTGTACACAAGGCTCACATGAATGGGAACAGTTAAATGGTGAGATATTAGAAAAACACACATAGAAATTCTTCAACTCAGCCAATCCCCAATAATCCACACTTTAATCACCCTATCTTTGTACTAAGTTTTGCTCTCTGAATGAATCCAGAATAAGTCCACTACTCCTGACTATGCTTACAGAGCTACATCTTACAGACAACACAATTAGGTTGCAAAGCAGTATGATGTCCATTATAAAATCTTTGGGAAAAAATCAATATCAATACAACATCAGTATGGTCACTCATATTTTAAAATGGCATATTCTTTACCGTGGAGAGCAAACATTGTCCAAATTTCCATACATATAGAGATGCTAAAATAGAAATGAACTTCTATTTAAAAGAAATATAAAAGCCTTTTACCAAACTTAAAGCTTCAAACTACTGTGTCTGATGTATATATTAATAAAATATTAGTATTAGAAGATTTCTAGCTCAATCTGCCGATATTAGAGATAATAGAAAGAGCATAAATGGGGTTGAGGATTTGACCATCATTGCCTAGTAGTTAGCAGAGAATCTAAAGTATAGACCACAGCCTGCATTCAACTAGTAACTAATATAGCAATCTAAATAGCCTTACCACATTTTCTAGTCAAGACCATCACTGGGAATCGCCTGTATTGAATTGAAAATCTTGTTTTTCTGCCATAACCTATGCATCCCAAGCATATAAAACCTGTACATTTGTATGGTAGACAGGTTCTGAAATGATCTCCTATGATATCTTCCTTTTGGCATTCAGACATCTGGGTAACCCTCTCCCCATGAATGGGCAGGAACTGTCACTTTGTTCTAACTAACAATACAGAATGATGGGATGTAACTTTCCCTTCTGTGTTGCTGTATTACATACAATTGTGTATTCCATACTGTTGTGACTTTTGTTTTTCCTGATAGACTATATCCTTTACTGGCTTTTATGAAGCCAACAGCCCTATGGAAGAGCCCACATGGCAAGGAACTGAAGACTACCTCTGACAGCCAGCAAAAAATTTAGCCCCCAAGTCACATGGCCTGCAAGGAAGTGAATCCTTTCAACACCAACTTAAGTGAGCTTGAAATAGGATTCTTTCACAGCCAGATCTTCAGATAACATATTAGCACAAGTCAGCAACTGGATTGAAGCCTTGTGGGGAACCCGAGGCAGAAGACCTAGCTAAGCCATGTCTGGTCTTCTAACCCACAGCAACGGTGGGGTAATGAGTATGTGCTATTTCAAGCTGCTAAATTTGTGATCATTTGTTATGCACCAATAGATAACTAATACAATATGCTTCTGATTAAAACAGCAGTGCATAATGTTTAAAAGACATAAATCAAGCAAATATAATTTCCATATAGGAACATTAAAATTTTTCACATCTTAAGGATACGTCAAAATCAGAATCATGAAATCCATATTAGGATTACAATAAAACAATATTGCAACATTGAACCAGTAAGAACAATAATCAAATGGAGTGAATAAGAAAAGAAAATTACAATTGCATTGCAAAATATGTTTGCACGCAATGTAATGGTTCTTTGAGTGCTACTCCCTACTTGCCTATATTGCTCTCTTTTTGAAGTGCTCAGATAACACCTCCAGGAAGCCATCTCTGGCCTCCACAACCCGTGTATGGCTTTGTCCTCATCACAAAACCATACATGGGTTCTGCAGGTCAGAGATGGCTTGCTGTTTTTGTCACTTACATAGCACTTAATATACATTATTAATACTGCTGGTGAGGTCACAGACATATCTTGTTTCCTAAGTTTGGTTGCTAACTTCCTCAGGGCGTGTATGATACCTTTTATCTCTCTCTATGCTATAGTTTGGATATTTGACCCTCCAAACCTCATATTTAAATTTGTTTCCTAATGTAGGAGGTGAGACCTAACAGGAGGTATTTGGGTCATGGTGCCAGAAGCCTCCTGAATAGCTTGGTGCTGTCCTTGCAGTAATAATGAGTTATTGCTCTACTAGTTCCTGCAAGAGTTCCTCTGAGAATTGGTTATTAAAAGCAGTCTGGAACCTTCCCACTCACCCTTGCTCCCTCTCTTGCCAAATGATCTGCATTCACTGGCTCCTTTTCACTTTCCACTATGATTGGAAACTTTTGAGGCCCCCAGCAAAAGCAGATATTGATGCCATGCTTCTTGTATAGCCTGTAGAATGATGAGCCAAATAAACCTCTTACCTTTATAAATTACTCAGTCTAAGGCATTTCTTTATAACACAACTGAACTAAGACACTCTACTTCCAGCATACTATACAGTAATTTATGACATAAACGGTACACAAAAATCTGTCTTTGTAGACAGTGCTGATGTTGACAATAGAAATAATTCATGTCCCTTCTATTTAAGAAGGAAATTGAATTATCAAAAATTTTAAAGACAAGAGGAAACCCATTTGCAATATAGTGGCAGAAAATTAAGTAGTGTGGCTAGCATTGTCATGCCCAGAGCCCTCTTTGGCACAACTTCATTTCCAATCACCTAGTCAGTCATCTGTATATACACACATTATATAAATATATAGTCTGTATATGTATATAATGTGTGTATATGTATACATTATATAGTCTGTGTGTATATATATATAAAATGTGTGTGTGTATATATGTGTGTATATATATATACACACATATATATGTGTGTGTGTATATATGTGTATATATATACACACACTCACATATATGTGTATGTACATATATATATATACAACCTAGTTGTAAAATCAACTTTGGAAAAAGATATGCTAGATCCTCTGAGCAATTATTGATTTTTTTGCATTTATGCAGGTAATCAGATTAATACTTTGCCCCATCTTTAAATTCTATGATGGCCTTGTAACCCTGACATGTGTGAGATGTGCTTCTGGGTAACATTTTACCAATATGACCTTATTGTTAAGTATCAACTTCTACTGCTTGAAGTCAGAAATTTTAACAGGTGAAGCACGTGAAACAGGTTGATAGATTGATATCCCAACCCTGATGCTAATGTACTTAAACACAGGAAAATTCATGAACGATATAGGGAATACATGTAACTATTCATTATTTCTTTTGAAGGTCAGTCTCCTCTGATTATTTGAATCCCTTGAAATTTTATAAAGTTAATTTTTCCTACCTTAATATCAAATCATATTTATTGTAAACCAGATTTAATAAAAATTTTTAGGGTCCAAAAAAAGTTCTTGATAGCAATCAAACATTTACTCCCCCCAGAGCTTCATTCTTAGTATGCTGGTGTACTTTATAGAAAATTCAGATCATACGGTAAAGGCAATGTCTGCTTTTTTTTTTCTCAGAACATTTGCATTAAAATTTTCTTCTGGCTGGAGCATTCCTCCAATCACTCTGTGTCTGCCTAAATCCTGTTCATCCTTCATGTCTCATCTTAGAAAACAGTCAAGGAAGTTTGACGTTGACTCTACAAGCATAGTCTTGTGAAACTTTACATTTGTTCTCCTAGCAGCTTGCTTTCACTAGACACACTCAACACCACATTTAATTTGTCTGAATCTTTTCTTTGTTTACTTCTATGGCTATACTGTAATCACCTTGAGGGCAAGGCAAATGTCTTACCACTGTATTCCTACAACAGACACAGAGCTAGCCATGTAATAAAGCGGAAATAAATATTCAGTAATTGAATAACTGGGGTGAATGAGTGGTCTGATTTTATATGCTTTAATGAAATTATGAGTATATTTTATGCTGATTAAATATTGAAAATATAATTTTGAATAGCTGTGTAAAGTCCTATCACATGAAGGGACCATTGTTTATTTAGAAAGTTTTTTTTTTAGGCATTGATCATTGATGTTATTTCTAATGTTTTGCTATTTTAGATAGTGATTCAGTAGTCAACTTGCAACACAATCCTAATCACTGTTTTTGATGACTTCTTCAGAATAAATTCCTAGAAATAGAATAGCTTTCAGGCTCTTGATACTAGACCCTGGCTATTTTTTTGGAGAGATCAGTGATCTATGTTGTTAACAGTGGGAGTTGTTTATTTCTTAAACTTTGCTTATTTGAAGTTGATGAGTAGCCTTAGCTCTCATGTTACAGTTATACAATTTGAATATCCTGTTCATGTATTCATCAGATATTTGTTATAGTAATTTAAATTTCTTCATTTCTTATAAGTATTTGCATTTCTTGTCTCCAGCTTATATGCCTGCCAATATCTCTGATCTGTTTTACTATGGGGGTGGCATTTAGTTTTTGAAGTCATTTTAATGTCTATAGATTCTACTTCACAATGACAGAAAATGAAAGCTTCTGCATGAGGCCAAGTAGCACATAGATCAAATAGCCACAGGTTCACTAAAGGACAAAGATTTTATTTTACTTTTCAATAATGCACATATGAAGAGTCTGCATTTGCCTCAGATAAGATAAATAATCATTTCTTTTTTAATGAAATGATTATTTATCTTATCTGAGGCAAATGCAGACTCTTCATATGTGCATTATTGAAAAGTAAAAAAAACGGTATTATTTGTGTCACTAGTTAGATAAGCACATATTTAATCCAATCTCCTCATTTTACATATGAGTGAACATTCAGAAAGATTAAACAATGTCAATATTCTAAAGAAAAATAAACTATTTTAAAATAAAATAATAAAATAAAATTATTCTAAAAAAAAAGATAAATAATCATTTCTGTGGTAAGATTTAACAGACAGTAAAAGATGTGTCTGTTGTACTTATCAGCTAATTTCTACCACATCCTGATTTCCCTCTTGAAACTTCTCCATAATTTCTCCTTCCTTAATACTTCTATATGGTTTACATAAACTTCGTATGTGACTCATCATATTGCTTTTACACTACAGACTGATTTTTTAGCCCTCTACATTCCCAGGAGGTCACCTTTACAGTTTTACATATAGCTCATATGTGACATAAGGTTGTTGGAAAAATGAATGAATTGAGTGAATGAGTGAATGAACTACATCAGTTAAGTAATTAAGATGCATGTCTATCCATTTTGCCATTGCAGAGAGTGGGGATATAAGGGAATAGCAAGTTGCATTTTGATGACTGGCAAACATTAGCAAAAGAGAAAAAAGTCCCTGGCCTTTGCCTGTTTCTGTATATTTTCTAGAACTATCTTAATACCTAATTACCCACTGCCATTGAGGAGTCATTCTTAATATAGAAAAGTTTAAGGTGTGTATCTATGTTGAGATTGGTTTCCACCCATGGTTTTCCAGATCTTGCTAGTCATTTCATATCCTCAATGAAAACTATTCTTTCAAAGGCATCAATGTGTTGTGGGACTGGGGACAACTGCCACAGGCAGACTCAACTTCAGCTGAGTTTCCCTATAAAAATGTGTCTTCCATAGAGAAGCACCAATATGGGAACACCTACTGAGAGAGAGCATTTACTGACTTGGGATACCAGTTATGGGAGAAACCATCTTTAACTTGTTGCCATCTTTATAATCATTGACTTTAATGAGGGTTTCTCTAGTTGTCTCCAAGGAATCTGCTCTCTAATCAAGTCTAATTGGTGTTTTCCCTTGAGGTAAGAATTACATACACACAGTAAAGAACATAGTATGCCTAACGATTTTAGAGAAAAAAAGAAGTTTTTTAAGAGCAACAAATAAGATTTGGATTAATTTCTATTAAATACTGATCTATCTATAATTTACTTTAAATAATGTTCTTTTATAATATCTCAATTTAAAAGATACTCATAATAGGATAATGAAGTACCAGGCATGATGCTGAATTTCAGAAGCATAAAATTGCCTACAACCTTGCATTATTGCATGAAGATTAGAAAATTGTTATATAATTTTTGCTAGTTTTAAAACCTGGCAAATGTGTTGGAATGAATGTTGTTTTTACTGAAGTATCTCTATTAAGGCATTACACTATAAAACAAATTTAATTTTCTTTCTCCTTGGATAAAAACGTAAAAAAAGGATAGCATAATGAATAGCTTTGTATTTGATACACAAAATTAACATATGATGTCTACGAGTTTTCGTATATGCCTTGGGTCTTTTTTGTTAACAGATGTTTATAGAAAGTTGAGCATAATTCTTTATGCTCTACTTCTTTCTTGCTTCTTCCCATCCTACTTTCTTTATAAATGACAGACATTATTATCATGGCTTTTAGATATATCTGGTCCATTTTTAAAATATATAAACAGCTTATATGTACCACTAACAACAGTATATAATACTTGTATTATATATTTATACTTTATCTCTGTCAATTTTTTATTTTGCTTAGAAAAAGAGAAATCACTCTGTAACTTGGTAAACATTAATAAATTGATAAGCCAGGCAATCAAAAGGAGAGGATGATGAAGTGAGAGTCACACTGTTAAATTGTTTAAAATAAAGCTTTCAAATCTCTGGTTTTCCAAATTTTAAAATATTAGTGATACACAGTTTGCACACTAGAGAGTATACTTTGAGCTTAGATGATTTTATGAATGTGGGCATCTTTTCTCATCTAGAATTTATTAGGGTTTTTGATAAATATAGATGGGTCCTATAAATGCTAGCTCTTAAAACTTTTTGTAAGAGCGAGAAGTAGATTTCATCTTATTTTGAGCAGTCTCTGTCTGCTCTGTTTCTTCAGCAAGTTCTTTCAATTGTTTTATTCATTTTCTTCAGTTTGAAGTGAATAGTCCAATAAAAAGTTGGTTGAAAATGTTACTTTATTAGTTAACATTTCCATAATTTTTGTGCAACTTCTTGGGAATTTAAAAACAAGAGTATATACATTTTAAAAATAATTAGTCCACTTTCAAATGATTTTGGTAGCAAAATTTCTGAGATTTTTTTTTCAGGAATTAATGACTATTTTGCTTTTATGAACAATGGTTAATCAACTAATGGATCAGCACTTCACAATTGCATGGTATTTAGTGTACCCAGGGCGAAGTATAAAATAATGCCTATGATTATTGGAATTTTAAATCAAGGTACAATGGTTAAAAATAAAAATGTCTTACCTCACTGTTTTACATTCTAACAATAATCTAGAATTTAATTATTTCGGTTTATTTCAGGAATATATAACGAGAAAATTGACTATTCATGTATTACTTCTAGAAATTCTATTTTCTTATGATAAAAACTTTATCAGTGACACCTAGATATAAATTCAATATGAAGTCTAAGTAATAAAAAGGAAACAACTGAGGATCGAGCATTGAAGTAGCTTAACTTTCCAGAATATGGAGTAAAAAGCTACAGGGATGAAAAAGTCAGAGGAAAAACATTTAAAAGACATAGTGTATCAGTGAAGCAAACCCCTAATCTGTATAACAGGTATTCCAGAAACAGAGAACGAAAAAATAAGAAAGAAGAAGGAAAAAAGGTCACAGATGCATACCTCATCTTACTGTGCTTCACTTTATTGTGGTTCCCAGATATTTTGTTTTTAATAAATTGAAGATTGGTGGTAACTCTGCATTTAGAAACCCTGTATTGAGCAACCCATTTTTCCAACAGCGTATGTTCACTTCATGTCTCTGTGTCACATTTTGGTGATTCTGGCAATATTTCAATTTTTCATTGTTATTATATCTGTTACGATGATCTGTGATCAGTGACCTTAGATGTTACTGTTGTAATTGTTTTGGGCACAGCAAATGGCACCCATATAAAACATGGCAAACTTAATTGATAAATGTTATATATATATGTTCTGATTGTTCCACTGACCAGCCACTCCTCTATTTCTCTCCCTCTCCTTGGGTCTCCCTATTCCCTGAGAGGCAACCATATTGAAATTAGACAAATTAATAACCCTATAATGTCCTCTAAGTTTGCAAGTGAAAGGAAGAGTTCAATATGTCTAACTTCAAAACAAAATGATTAAGGTTAGTGAGAAAGACATATTAAAAGCCAGGACAGCCCAAAAGGTAAGCCTCTTGTGCCACATATCCCAGTTGCAAATGGAAAAAAAAAAAAACTTCTTAAAGAAAGTTAGAAGTCTAGTCCAGTGAAGACACGAATTATAGGAAAGTGAAACTTGCCAGGCGCAGTGGCTCATGCCTGCAATCCCAGCCCAGCACTTTGGTAGTCCCAGGCATGTGGATCACCTGAGGTCAGGTGTTCAAGATCAGCTGGACCAACATGGTGAAACCCCACCCTGTCTCTACTAAAAATACAAAAATTAACCAGGCGTGGTGGTGGGTGCTTGGAATCCCAGCTACTTGGGAGGCTGAGGCAGGAGAATCGCTTGAAGCCAGGAGGCGGAACTTGTGAAGAGCCAAGATGGCGCCACTGCACTCCAGCCTGGATGAAAGAGCAAGACTCCAACTAAAAAAAAAAAAAAAAGTGAAGCAGCCTTACTGCTGATATGAAGAAATTTTAGTGGCCTGGATAGAACATCAAACCAGTCAGAGCAGTCCCAGCAAGTCCCTAAATCTCTTCAATTCTTTCAAGGTTTGAAGGAGGTAAGGAAGCTGCAGAAATAAAGTTTGAAGCTAGCAGAGGCTGGTTCAAAAGGCTAAAGAGAAAGCCATTTCCATAAAAGTGCAAGGTGAACCAACAAGCACTGATGTATAACTCTGCAGAAAGTTACACATAAGATCTAGCTAAGATCATTAGTGAAACTGGCTAACATTAAACAGTAGGTTTTCAGTGTAGATGACACAGTCTTCTATTGGAAAAAGATGCCATCTAGGACTTTCATAGCTAGAGAGGAGAAGTCAATGCCTGGCTTCAAAGCTTCACCAGACAGGATGACTCTCTTGTTAGGGGCTAATGCAGCTGATGACTTTAAGTTGCAGCCAATGCTCATTTACCATTCCTAAAATTTTAGGGCCATTAAGAATTATACTAAAACTACTCTGCCTATTCTTTGTAAATTGAACAACAAAGCCTAGAAGACAGAACATCTGTTTACAGCATGGTTTCCTGAATATTTTAAGGCCACTGATGATACTTACTGCTTGGTAATAAAACATTGCTTTCAAAATATTACTGCTCATTGGCAATGAACTACTCACCCATGAGCTCTTATGGAGATATGCAAGAAAATTAACATTGTTTTCATGCCTGTTAACTCAGTATCCTTTCTTCAGCCCATGGATCAAATAATTTTGATTTGAGAACATACTGCTTAAGAAATATATTTTGTAAGACTATAGCTGCCATGGTGATTTCTCTAATAGATCTGGGCAAAGTAAATTGAAAACCTTCTGGGAAGGAATCACCCTTCTAAATGCTTTTAAGAACATTCTTGATTTACAAAAGGCAGTCAAAATATCAACATTAATAGGAGTCTGGAAGAAGTTGATTTCAATCCTAATGGGTGACTTTGAGGGGTTCATCATTTCAGTGGAGGAAGTAATTGCAAATGTGGTGGAAACAGCATAAGAACTAGAGTTAAAAGTGGAACCTGAAAATGTGAGTGCATTGCTGCAATCTCATAATAAAATTTCAATGAATGAGGAGTTGCTCCTAATGGAGCTAAGAAAGTAGAATCTTGAGATGGAAACTACTCTTGGTGAAGATGCTGTTATAATTATTGAAATGACACAAAGGACATGGAATATCACATGAATTTTGTTGATAAAGTAGGGATAGGGTTTGAGAGGGTTGACCCCAGTTTTGAAAGAAATTCGACTGTGGGTAAAATGTGGGTACAGCATCACATGCCACAGAAAGATCTTTAATGAAAGGAAGACTCAAACACCAAGGGAAACTTTAGTATCTATTTTTAAAAATTGCCATAGCCACCTCGAACTTCAGCAACCACCACTCTAATTAGTCAGCAGCCATGGACATTGAGTCAAGACCCTTCACCAGCTAAAAGATTATGAATCACTGAAGGCTCAGGTTATCCTTAGAAATTTTTAGCAGTAAAATATTTTTATTTAAGATATTTTCACCTTTTTAGACATACTACTATTATGTACTTGGTAAACTAGAGTAGAGTTTAACATAACTTTTACATGAACTAGGAAGCAAACAAAAAAAAATCATGTGACTTGCTTTATTATGTTATTAACTTTGTTGAGATGATTTGGAACCCAACCCACAGTACTTCAAGGTATGCAAAACAGTATTGGAAGAAAAAAAACCAAAACACAAAAAACCTCTGTGGGGCCAGAGGAAGTCAGGTGTTTCAAACTGATTTGATCCCTAGGCCCTGGAGTCTGGTACACAAAAACAAGCTTATGACTAGAGAGGTAATTAAACGAACTTTTCAGAGTGGGCAAACACAGTTACAACTACAACTACAACAATATCAGCAATGGCTTATTAATAAGCAAACAAGAATCCAATTGGTATTTGATTTTTCATTAGTGACCATGAAGACATGGAGAACATCTTTATAATCCTTAAAATAATCAGTTTTAAAAGTAGAGTCGAAGATACAAGAGTCTGGGAAGGGTACAGGGAGTGGGGGATAGGGAGAGTTTGTTAAAGGGTAATCAAATTACAGTTAGATAGGAGGATTAAATTCTAGTGTTCTATAGTACCGTAGGATGGCTATAGTTGACAGTGATTTATCATACAATTTCAAACAGCAAGAAAGAACGTTCCCAACACAAAGAAATAATAAATATTTGAGATTATGGATATGCTAATTTATCTGATCAGATCACTATAAATTGTGTATATGGAAACATCACCTCATAAATATGTACAGTTATCATGTGTCAAATTTTTAAAAGTATTAGCTCAAACACAGAATTCTGTACAGCCTAATTAGCAATCAAGTTTGAGGGCAAAATGAAATGATTTTAGACATTCAACAATTCACAGAATTTACTATTCACACATGGCCTATCAAGGTTTTCTTTTATCTTTTCTTTTTAACGTGGTATTTTTTTCACTTACATTCATAATGATAATATGTGTGAAATTTCTGCTATTATCTAAGAATAAGACTTTTTTGAGTTGAGAGGCTTGCTAAAGACTTTTTTCTTTTTGCTTTTAAATGTGTTCTTGCAATCTCTTGTGCTTTATGTTTCCAGTTTTTCCCCACAGATACTGAATTTATGTTAATGTGATTGTTTTGGTAATCTTAACAGTCTGTTTTAAATTCTCCTTGTGATACTTTTTAGGAAAAAAAACTGAACTACTTCTTTTTTTCTAATAACCACCATGAAAAGTAAAATAGAGCTTCTTTAGTTTCTGTTAGCTAAGATGAAAAAAAGTACCAAACTCTTCCTGTTATATAACAGTTTTTTCCCCATTTTCTCTCTCATTTTTGTTCCAGCATATATTGTTAAACTTTTTTCCTATTCCTCTTTAAAGTATTATAATATTTGATTTATACACTCCATTCTATTCTAACACTGAACTTTTTATGGAATTCTAATTGTAAATGGTTGCAAGTTTTACCAACTGTATTTTTGTGTCAGAAATATGCTGTGAATCTCTTTACTTAACCTCCTGATTGGTGAAAGTGGTCTTTCATTAAATCCATATATATCCATTGCATATCTTTTGATAAATATTACCGATAAACCACAATCTGGTATAAAATTGAATTCCTAGTACAAAATCCTTTCTCCATAACACTTAGCATTTCAGGCTTCTGTAACTTCCGTTCAGAAGTTCATGCCAGAGAATTTCAGGCTAAGTTTTGTCTATAAAAGAAATTAATATTTTCTACTAAGTGATGTCTATATAAGATATTAATATTTTCTGTTTGGTATTGTGAAGGTCTGTGGTTTGTGGCTTACGTATAAAGTACTTTCTGTGTAGGAGTGAACAGGGTTCTAATAACATTTTACTTAATTTTTACTGAAACATTATTTATTATTATATTTTAATAACAAAGTGATATGGACAAAATGAGAGCATATTCTTGCTCTTATGTTCCTACTTCAAATGAGAAATGTATAAAAAAGGCCAGGCACGGTGGCTCACATCTGTAACCCTTGCATTTTGGGAGACTGAGGTGGGCAGATCTCTTGAGCTTAGGAGTTCGAGATCAATCCAAGTAACAAAGTGAGGCCCCATCTCTATAAAAAATTAAAAAAAAAAAAAAAAAAATTAACCAAGCATGATGGTGCATGCCTGTGGTCCCAGCTACTTGGGAGGCTGAGGTGGGAGGATTCTACTAGTAGCCAACTAGTCAGTTGTAAAAAGGTAAGGCCAGAAACAACAGTGGTTTATGGAGACTGGTCTCCTGAACAGGACAGTACCAGTTGCTAAAAATGGAGGGTTCTAAATGAAACATTCCAGGAGGGAGTTTACTTTTTCCATTCAGGGACAGGAGTCCTGTCCCTCCTGTTTTCCACGGGCCTTCTCTCCAAACCATCATCCTAGTTTCAGCCTATTTCTTCTCTTGCTTGGATTGTTTGCTACAGCCATTTATCCTTCCAATGTCTTCCTTTCAATCTGTGCTGCTACCAGACCAAGCTGGCTCCACTATGCCAGCCAGGTAAAGTCTCAACTCCTTACCATGGCCATAGACACTCCAGGACCAGGCTACTCTGTGAATGCTGTTTTCACTCTCCTGGTTCCAGTGAGTGGCTATATATCCAGGTCTGTGCTTCAATATGTGAAACTCGTCTTCAACAAGAACACTGCAAACCCCAGCATCACCTCTCCTGTGGAGCTTTCTACCAGTCTCTTTCCTCTTCGGTGACAAGCCAGCCTACTTGTATTGTGTGTTTAATCAGTCTCTGCTAGTATGAGCCCCTGAAGATGAAAGGCTGCATCTTATTTACATTCACAGCTGTATTATCTAACAACACGCTTAACACATAGTAAATGCCCAATTAATGTTTATTGAACCAAAAATGGATTAATGGGGGATCTGAGTTCTACACTTCACCTTTAGCACTTTCTCAGCCCCAAGCCCTCCCTCTTTAGACCTCAGAGGAATTTCTCGATTTTGTAGCCAGACCAACCTATGGTTTGAGAATGCAATTTACACATGCCCCACTGGAAAATTAACCAAACTACCCAATGTGACGTGCAAAGCTAGGACAGAGGAACTGGGAAGAGGAAGACTCCTGTTAGCAAACAAAAAAAGCTTCTCACCGTATGCCACTCTTCCCCTGACCCCCACTGTTTCTCGCAAATCCCCATCTCAGGAATTAGAAAACTTGGAGCAGAGTCACAGTCACTGAACATTTTGCTGAAAAAAACCTCAGCCATCTCAGCTTTCATGATCTGGGAGAACTAAAATAGAGCACTGCAGACAAGTGCTAAATGATTGTGAATTGACTGGGAGAAAGGTCTTTTATACTGCTCTTAACCTAATCAAGATTTGGATATTTTATTGGTACCAGATTTAAATTAGCTCACTGTAGTCTCAAACTCATGGGTTCAAATGATACTCCTGCCTCAGCCTCCCTAGAAGCTTAACTACAGGTGCACACCACCACACCCAGCTATTTTTTTTTTTTCTTTTTTGGTAGAACTGGGGTCTCGCTATGTTGTTCAGGCTGGTCTCCAACTCCTGGCTTCAAGTAATCCACCCACCTCGACCTCCCAAATTGTTGAACCACCATGCCCAGCCAGGAAATGTGGTTTTTTAAAGTGTCTTTGAATCCTATTGTTGAGCACTTTGTAACAAGCATCATGCTAGACTTCTTGAGATATTGTCTCATTGAATTTTCACAAAAACCTATGAAGGAGATATTTCCAAAACTATAACCTTATTTAGGGAAGAAGAAAGAGTCTAAATGAAGTGAAGTAACTTGCCCAAGTCGTGGAGCTAATTATTAATAGAAATGGGCAGGGAATTTAAAGCTAGTTTTCAAAGCTTAGAAAATAACTACTATATAGTCTGTTTTAACACACAAAAATTATATTGTGTATAATGTTGAAAATTGGAAAATGACTAAATTCCAAAGACAGACAGATGTTTAGCAAACTATAATTACATATAAGTATTTTTATGTACCTATTAAAAGGTTTGCATATACTGTATAAACCCATGCAAAAAATTGTTAGGCCAAAGAAATAGAATATAGAATGTAAAATTGTACATAAAGCATTATTATGTACATTAATATGTGTATATAAATAACCTTATGTGGTTTTGTTTAAAAAGACAAAAACAAAACAAACTTAGGCATGGTAGAGAAAAAAGAAAAACAACCAGTACAATCTTTCTGTTCTTTGGCAATAAGTTATGTCAAAAGCTTTTAAAATGTTGAGACTTCTAACCTAGTTCTTCTACTTCTTAACGTCTGTTGTAAAAAAAGTAAACAGTGGATAAATACTTGTGAATAAAAATATTCATCAGTGAAAAAATGTAAACAACTTAAATGGCCAAGAGGGTACTTTCAAGAAAATTATTGTACATATATAAGATGTAAATTTATATAGTCATTATGCCTTCAAAATGTTTTTAATGATCTGAAAAAAAGCTTGCAATATGATGGTAAGCAGAATTGCATTATATAAAGTATATGTATGGTATAATCATAAAGTATAAGCCTAGATAAAAATACTTATAATAAATATTCCAAAATGTTAGTAGTGCTTCTGCTTGGGTTGACTGATTTTCTTCTTTATAAGATTATCTTCTATTATTTTTCCTCTTATATAGTATTTTTACTGTAAATATTTTAAAAACCACTCTAACTTCCAAACTTACTCTAATAAGTACAATTACTTCTACAAATAATAAACACATTTAAAAACTATTTGAATGGCGACTTGAAAAGAGTGATCCTTTTTTAGAGTACCTTCTTTTTAGAGACATTAGACTGTAAACTAAAAGGCTGGGACCCTATCTTACTTATCCTTGTTTTCCTATTGCCTGCTAGCATGTGCTCAATATATGATAACTGAATGATCAACAACCAAAATATATGCAGGATTTGAGATGACTGGTAAGCAGGAAGAAAGTTTTGACAAAAACATACTTTTTTTGTTGTTGTTGTTGAGACGAAGTCTCGCTCTGTCGCCCAGGCTGGGGTGCAGTGGCGCGATCTCGGCTCACTGCAAGCTCCGCCTCCCGGGTTCACGCCATTCTCCTGCCTCAGCCTCCTGAGTAGCTAGGACTACAAGCGCCAGCCGCCACAAAGTCCGGCTAATTGTTTGTATTTTTAGTAGAGACGGGGTTTCACCGTGTTAGCCAAGATGGTCTCAATCTCCTGACCTCGTGATCCTCCCGCCTCGGCCTCCCAAAGTGCTGGGATTACAGGCGTGAGCCACCGCGCCCGGCCAAAAACATACTTTTTTAAAAAAAAGCTAAGAATTGTCACCAGCCTGTGGGAATTTTATGAAAAATGCATATAAGCTTACAACTAATAAATGCTACTTTTGTACTTTAAGTTTTCCAGATCATAAAAAATAGACATGAATCTTTTCAACTCATTTGAAGAAACTACAAATGGCTTGGAAGGATAAATCTGACAAAAATAGCATACCTCCAGAAAAACTAGACATAGAATGGTACACTATAAGAAATATAACTCATTTCTAAAATTTAAAAAATTGCTCAACATTTTATCACAGCAAGTGTTAAGCTGAAAGATATTTGCGAAAATCATCATCCTGAATAGAAAATCAAAGCAAGGTAAAGAAAAGCAAAAACTGACAAAATTGAGGGGCTAAAAGCATTACAAAATTTAAAAAGTGTATAACATTTTTCTCTTCATATAATGAAGGGTACCTATCTCAAATAAATGCAGTGTTTTATTTAACAATGAGCAATAGTCATTGATCATTTGGGTCTAAAACATTTTTGAGAATTTCTCATTAATCATAATTAGACAACCTTAAACTTGCACATACATGCAACCTGTCTATGTGATATCTGATGGTGGATAAATTTTCTTAAACACTCATCAATCTTTAGTCAAGTTTCTCTGCTTTAGGTTGTTCCCTTGAGAGTCAAGAATAAGTGAACATTTCCATGATTAGGACCTTTATAAAACTGTTCTATCCAATGTAATACAACCAATAAATAAGATAATATGAGTTAATATGGAAGAAAAAAGAGATATATATTTACTTAAAGATGACATATTTTATTACCTGGAAAATCCAAGGGAAGAAATTGAGAAATCAGTAGACTTAATAAGAGCATTTGTTAAAATGGCTGGTTACAAAAATGCAAATAGTAACATAACTCTCCTACATATT
This sequence comes from Pan paniscus, assembly GCF_029289425.2. Classification (NCBI taxonomy): domain Eukaryota; kingdom Metazoa; phylum Chordata; class Mammalia; order Primates; family Hominidae; genus Pan; species Pan paniscus. The sequence goes on along the minus strand of NC_073261.2, from coordinate 49,477,632 downwards.
TTTAAGAATAACCACTTAGAAAGCTAAGTGGCTGAAAAAAATTAACGAAGAAAAATATTAAATGCCTCATAAAATTTTTACCAATTTGTGTGTAGGACCTTTACAATGCAACCAAGACTTATTCCTGATAGATTTAAAAGAATGAAATAAATGAAAATCTCATATTTTATTTTGAGAGAGTATGTCTCTAAATGAAATATTGAGCACAAGACGACTATTGATTCAACCAAAACTAATCCATAGTTTAATGAACTTTTTTGAACATAATACATTGATTTTCATATTTGTCTATGAGTTTAAATGTGTAGCCCACAATGTTGGAGAATAAAAATGAAAAAATGTGCATTGCTGTTATTATTGCTTCATAATTATTACTTTTTAAAACTGTGAGGCTAATATGAGAATGCAAAGAAATATCTACAAAATAAAGTGTAAATGAAAAAAAACACAGATATAGGCAAGCAAATACCTTACCATAAAGAAGTATAAATTATTCAAAAATATTTTGAATGACCTGTTTAACTCATTAAACAGCAAAAAAAAATATATAGTATCATACGTCAAAGTAGGTTCAAGAGGGTATAGCATTATCATGAGAAAGTTAACATATAAAGTATTCAAAATTTGTAAAGCAACCTTTAATTTTATTTGACTTTTCCTAAACGTGTATAATTTTTTTCTAAACCCTGCCCCAAAGCCAATACCAAAAATAAACCATGATAGATGTAAATATATGACAAACAGCACCACCAATCAATATCAGCAATAGATTGACAAAACTTGTAACATTTAGTGCCTTTATTTTATATTTATATATACACATCTATATATCATATATGTGATTTTTTATCTCCCATTGAATCTCATTTTGACATATGTGCAAATATGTATATATACAAACAGATATAATATATACACACATATATGATATATGATACACACTGTATATGATATATACAGTGTGTATATATGTTTGTATTTATACATATATGTGCACATATGTCAAAATGGGATTCAATGGGAGATAAAAATTTTAAAATGAGTATATATTAAAAGTTTAAAAATCCAAATTGCTGAGAAAAACATAAGAAAATAATATCCTTTAATTTTCTACTAGCCAATGGAATTTGACCTAAAATAATAATTTACTACTTACTGGATGTCAAATTGTCAAGACCAATAAAGATAAAAGATAATGCCTAAATTATCAAGTGAAAGTCCTACTATTTTTGTGAATGGTTAAAAGTATATGCACTTTGAACTGAATCTTTTGTATGTTTCTCTCTGTATATATTTATATATACTCTTAATATCTGTAAATGGTGTGTCCATCTCTGTATGCACACACTGTGTGTGTGTATATATACATTTATGTGTGTTTGTATATATATACATATATATACATATATATGTGTGTGTGTATATATACATATGTATACATATGTGTGTGTATATGTATTACCTATACATATTTGTGGGTCGATATGATTTTAAAGAAGAAATACTTTAGCTGTGAATGTATTCTTGGAATAACAATGAAATGTAGAAAATAGCCCTGAAGTTCAATAACAGGAACTAGATAATGATAATTTCTATAATGGTATACTAATATGTAATTAAGATTTAGTTGTAGAAGTCTATTTATATTTTAATGACATGGAACAACTGTACGTATATATTTAGAGAATACATATTGTATTCTTTCTCGAACACATACATAGACATCTGAAAAGTCATATTCAAAAGTTTAACAGTTATTCTCTATTGATGGTAACTTATTTTTTTATATGTACTCATAAGTTTTCCTTTTTAAAATACAATATGTATACACATCTCTCAGTATTAATAAAAATACACTTAAAGCTAAAAAGTAGCTAAACTTACTTCAAGTAAAAAAATTAATAGATATACTTTGCAATTAACCTTATTAATGAGAATTACCCAGTTTCAAATTATATTCAAAATTTATTTTAATTATTCATTAGTTTTTTTTCTAGATTTTAGTTTGGACCACTGCTTTCCTTGCCTTTTTTGTTTTTCTTTTAGTACTATGTATTTTGTTCTGCACTTTTGCTCCTATGTAGACATAATGCTTAATTTTTTGCATCTAACACCTGGTTGCCCTGTCCAAAAGAACAATTTTTTATGAACTGTTAATTAAGCCAGTAATTATAAAATATTTGGTGCCTAGCTTTCACCTTTTTAAGAGAAAGCTGTGAGACTAAATTATTCAATTAAGACATGTTATGAATCTAAAGTTTCTATATAAAACAGACATATTTCAACAAATAGCTTTTAGCTTAAGGTAGCCTATGTACTTAAACATCTCATGGCAATATTTTCACTTAAACACTGAATTAGAATGACAACATCACAAAGGCTAAAAATCTTATCAAAACTGAGTTTGAAATATACTACTTCATTTCATTTATTTTTGTATTTTTTCATGGAGGAAACGTAAAAAGATTTGATTTCGCACTTGATTAGATTAACTGTAATTAATGTAAGATTAATGGTGTTACCTTGATCGCCATTTTACTCATCTGTTTATACACTAAGGTTTTTATTTTAGTTTTGAAAATGCTTTACCGCAAACCTCTAAACTAGAGGCAGCTTTGATTGAGAAGCCAGATATTGATTGTGAGTTACACATATTTTTATATAGACTTCAAAATATTCCTTTTTGTCCATATAGTCTTAAAGAAAACAAATGAGAAGAGTTCTTTCTTGAAATATGTCTTTCGTTTTCAATGAGATTAAAGTGAAAAATAAAGTATCGCTTCCTTCAATATTTTCACAACTCTTCGAGATTACTACTGTTCAGTATTTGATTTATATGAGTTTGAAAAATGAAGACGATGATGATAGAGTGGAAACCTGGCAACAGATACATAAAAATAATTTGGCTTCAAAGATCCAAGGATACTGATTAAAGCAAAGGGAAAATCAAGTTAACTGATGATCCAATTAGCAAGAAGTAGGAGGACAAAATGACTGTATTTTAACCTGAGCAGTGGCCCTGCCAAATTTTTAGTAGACGCTTAAATAATATAGCAGTAAAATTTTACTTGCTTTTCTCTTCTTTTGTAGTTTTTTCATATAAGAGAGGAAAAGAGGCAAATAATAGAGTAGAGAGAAAGAAGAAAGAGAGAAAAAGAGAGAAAGAGGGAGAGAGAGAGGTGAGATTGAGGTAGGATGATTGCAAAAGCAAGCAATCAAGAACTGCAAGCTATGGCCACAAGTATTGAAGCACTGTTTATCTCAGGACACTCTGTTCTGTGACCTAGTTGTAGATGTATGAGTGCAGTGCAGGGATATACATAGAGTTCTGTCATTCTATAACTAGAAAAAAAGATTTGAGATCATTTGGAAATGAATGTCCCATCCAAGATCAATGAAAAGAAATAACTGTAGCACACACACTATCAAAAGCAAGATGGAATCTGAGATTTTTGGAGTTGGATTTCATCACCCCTGCATAGCAACCCAATAATTTTATGCTGAGAATGCAAAGATTCATGATCATGAAATGCCACACAGCTAGTGGTCTAGCACTGAGTGTGAATTAGAATCCAGGTCTCATGATTCCAGATTCAAGAATACTTTTAGTCCATAGGCTATTACTCCTACACATAAAAAATGCAAAGAGGGATGTGCCAAAGCTGAGAACAAATGACATTATGTCCTTACCATCTTAATAATCTACTCTACAAGTTCTATAAGCATTGGTAAGAATGATTTATGTAATTATCAAAAGTTGCTTCAAAGGCCAAAAGAGGATGTAGGATCTGGTCAATGTTGATTACATTTTCTAAGACTGTTTAATGTGCATATTTTCTCAGACTCAGTTAACACTTTAATATGTTTGTGCACATTGAAATTTATACCTTAACAAAATAAACATCAGATAAGAAAAAATTAGCAAATGGCTTTTATATGTATCAACTGTATTACAATAAACTGCATAAACAGTAAATACTCATGTTTCTCTAAAATAATATCAGCCAACTAAACTTTCCAAAAAGTATACATATCAACAAAAAATAACGAACTTAACTGACAACATCTACACCCAAAACATAATTGGTGGAAAGAGAATGCTACAAAGTTTAATTCATACAGAACTAGGAGAATATAACTTCAAACCAGCAGAGCCAATGGTGACTTGCATGCCAGAATAGAGGGTTAGACAGAGATGGTTTAGGAATAAAATAAGGGTACAGAGGCGTAACAGTTGCAGAAATTGGGGGAAAATCACGCCCAGAAAGAGAGAAGCACAGCCTAATGGGGGAAATTAGAGAAGATCTGAGACTGGTGGATCAGAGGAATGATTACTGACATGGCAACAGAAGGTCTTGACATTTTGCTGGAATGAAAATAGTCAGTTTAAGGTCCCACTTCAGAAAAAGAGGAAGAATGAAGTCAAAGGAGGAGAAAAGAAGAAAACTGAAGAATCTACAGAAAGTAAAGAGAAACACAAAGTAAAAAGACACATCAAACCCTTCTCAACATTCTTCCTCCCAAGATGTTTGCTCAACAAAAAACAAAACAAAAAAATCTTTAGTTAAATATAATAAGAGGAGAGGTTCTCAAGGAAATGTAGCTGACCAACTCAATCACCCGCTCCTCCTAAAAAGAATTACCTGTTGTTATTGCTGGTCTGAAATAATATACGGAATTTCAAAGTAAATAAAGGACTAGGCAACATCCTTAAAAGCATATTGGAAGGAAAAAATTAAGTATTTTAGCAATTGGATGTTGGAATTGAGAAAATTTTCACAGAACTACTCCTGGATAAGATCCAGTTAGAATATTGGAAAAGTAAGCCAAATTTGTAATATCATAGAAAAAGGAAAAATACTTGATAAAATAGTTTAAAATTTATACAAAAATAATTAAAATACGAATGAAAATTTAGCATGATAAAAGTAACATTTCAAATCACTGGGGAAAATACAGACTTTTTACCTAAAAGGTATTAGACAATTAGACTTTCATGTGGAAAAACATGAAATTGGATTCATACCTCACATTAGAATAAACTCCAAATGAAAAAGATATCTAAACATACCAAACAAATCCATATAAGTACTAGAAGAAAACATAGATGAATTGATTTATAAATGATAATAGATGAAGCCTTTCTAATTACAACTCAATTTGGATGCAAAAAAGATAAAAGATTCATTAGTTTGACAAAACATTTCAACGACAAAAAATGGCAAAAGTCAAAATACAATCAAGAAGAAAAAATTGCTGTATATGTCACAGATGAAAAAATAATTTCTCTAATATATAACACACTAAAATATGAGATTAGCAAATTAAAAACAAAAAAATTACAGAATAGCCTGTATCTGGTATACTGTGTAGAAAATGAGTAATTTTAATATTGTTGTTATATTACTAAAACTGAATTTAAAATACAAAAAAATAAAATAAATTTAAGTCCAGTCTTAGTTATTTTATGAAGAATTAGATGAAGAATTCATATACTTATTATATGAAGAATTCATTCATCTCTCAAAATAGAAATGGTTTAAAACTTTCCTAGGACAGTTAAATTACAACTCATGCCTCGTTGGTCAATTTCCAATGGTAAGAAGCTGCATCCATTAGAAAATATTTTACAAGATATTTGGCTATTTGGTTATTTGAAAGAGAACTTATATGTGTTTAAACTCTCATAATACTGGTAATAATATGAACAACATAAATAATTACTATTATTTTAGAAACATGTGCCCTGCACCATTTTATATGCTTTCCATGTATTTATAGCTTCTGGGACAGATTTTGGGAAGAACAAATAGGCCCATAAGGCATAGTTTCTCCTAATTTATGCTTTCTGAAAACTTATTTAAGTGTAAATTGCAATTTTTTTTGGCAAACCCAAAGACAGTAATATGTATCAGGAATTCCCAAAACATGTTCCAAGGAGCCATAGAATGAATGTTAATAGGTTTAATTTTCAGGAAAATAATAATCAGTGGGGGAAAGGGAGATTCAAAGTAAAATGCACTTAGGAAAAGTTGGGCGATTAATGTGTATTTTAAATTCAGAAAGTCACTGCAATTTTAATATTCATCATGACACTCCAAAAGGGAAATGAAGTATGTATCATTTCCCAAACACATTTATTCCCTGAGCCACTTTTCAAGGACTAGTGCTCCTCAAAAATTTATTTGGGAAATATTGACTCAGATGAAAATGTGGTAAGAAACATTGAAACAGCACTCCATCTAATGCTTTGGGGATTTTTAAGATTTTCCTACTAATGGAGTCAAAATCCCAAAGTGTGAAAAGACGAAAATCACAATTTGAGGAGTATTACTTAATTTGAACCTCAGAGAAAGAATCATAATCATTGTCAGCAGAAAACAAGCAAAAAAAAAAATCAATATACAAAAGTTAAAGGAAACCTGACCACGTAATTTGAATTCATAAATCAACCATCAAATGATATTAAAGAAGTAAAATTATTCTCTCATTTCATCACAAAACATCCATTAGTTACATTTTGTATTAAAGGAAAAAGATGCTCACACTTGATCTTTAAAAGAGATTGAATATGTGTTGCTCACAAGACATACAAGAAATTCTAATTTTCAAAAGTTATATCCAAATAAAAATGGCAACTTTCCAAGAAAGGGGTGTTTTGTAAAAAGCCATTATTAATTTTAGTAGAAGTGGACACATTTCTAATAACCTAATAATCTCTGATAACTTCTGATAACATTAATTTTAAAAGTTAAAAATAATAACTAAATAAATAATAAATAATAACTAACAACCAAACGGCTCTAAATACAGATTATTTCTGGTACAGATAATTCTAGCTAAAATACAGATAGTTCTACCTGAAAGGTTTTTTCTGCTTGTGGTTTCTAAATAATTGTGTAAGTCTAAATTGAGTCCTCTCCTACAGTTAAGACATGCATCTTCCAAGAATCTAATGAAAACACTTGGGAACTTCCTTAAAGAGAACTCATCCTAAGAAGATGAGAATATTGCCTGGCAAGCTTGACCCAATAATAAAGTCTCAAAGTCAGAGGTAGAACAGATTTCAGCTTTCTCATTGCATCCTGCCCTTCTTATATTTTACAAAAATCAGAGACTCATCTATGTGTCCCAAGGATAAAAAAAGCTCTAAATCAGATCTGAAAAACTCAAAATTGTATACATTTTGGGTGCATTTTATTTGTACATGTCTCATATGTTTAACATTAGGAGAAAGTCACTTTTCATAGCATACAAGTTTTTCCTCACAAACATAAGCAGACATATCACATGAGGATAAGTTTGACACAGTTAAGGCAACAGTCGATAACATTCCCAATTAAAGTCAAATGTGCATATTATACTGAAAAATATCAGTTAATTAATTGTATGTAGTCATAATGTTTACCACTATACGATGTTAAAAATATACAGAGTACCAGTGGAAGGAATTCACAGAAAGAAACACTTTGGTATTCAAAATGTTTTATTCTCTAAAATTAAATCTCTTTTAAAATGCAGTAGGTTCCCTCAGAAAGCAGTTGGCAGTCCATTACTTAAGGCATTCATGCACATGCTAGAAAACCTTATGATACTTACGCACTCATGAGAATTCAAGAGCTAATGCATAATTTGACAACATGGCATAGTAGGTCCCCTTGGACCAGAGATGCCAGCATGCTGTTTGTAAAAATACTGACTCATATAATCCACTATATCTAGCTAAAAGGTATTTTCTACTTATGGTTTCTAAATTGACCAGTTTTGAGGATATGTCTAAACTATTTCATAAATTTGTTTGTAATCACTTGAAACTTTCACATTGTTAGCTGGCTACAATAGCCAAAAACAACAGGTCAGCTGATTATCCATATGATTCTTTTAATCACATGGCAATACTTTGAAAAGTCATGTTAATGTTTCTATTTCTAGGATGGGCAAAGGCTCTGAATTATATCTGGTGATGGTATTATAAATAAAGCCACTATTAGAAATCTTTTGGTGGGAGGAGCCAAGATGGCCGAATAGGAACAGCTCCGGTCTACAGTTGCCAGCGTGAGCGACACAGAAGACGGGTGATTTCTGCATTTCCATCTGAGGTACCGGGTTCATCTCACTAGGGAGTGCCAGACAGTGGGCGCAGGTCAGTGGGTGCGCGCACCGTGCGCGAGCCGAAGCAGGGCGAGGCATTGCCTCACTTGGGAAGCACAAGGGGTCAGGGAGTTCCCTTTCCGAGTCAAAGAAACGGGTGACAGACGCACCTAGAAAATCGGGTCACTCCCACCCGAATATTGCACTTTTCAGACCGGCTTAAAAAATGGCGCACCACGAGACTATATCCCACACCTGGCTCGGAGGGTCCTACACCCAGGGAATCTCGCTGATTGCTAGCACAGCAGTCTGAGATCAAACTGCAAGGCGGCAGCGAGGCTAGGGGAGGGGCGCCCGCCATTGCCCAGGCTTGCTTAGGTAAACAAAGCAGCCGGGAAGCTCGAACTGGGTGGAGCCCACCACAGCTCAAGGAGGCCTGCCTGCCTCTGTAGGCTCCACCTCTGGGGGCAGGGCACAGACAAACAAAAAGACAGCAGTAACCTCTGCAGACTTAAATGTCCCTGTCTGACAGCTTTGAAGAGAGGAGTGGTTCTCCCAGCACGCAGCTGGAGATCTGAGAACGGGCAGACTGCCTCCTCAAGTGGGTCCCTGACCCCTGACCCCCGAGCAGCCTAACTAGGAGGCACCCCCCAGCAGGGGCACACTGACACCTCACATGGCAGGGTATTCCAACAGACCTGCAGCTGAGGGTCCTGTCTGTTAGAAGGAAAACTAACAAACAGAAAGGACATCCACACCAAAAACCCATCTGTACATCACCATCATCAAAGACCAAAAGTAGATAAAACCACAAAGATGGGGAAAAAACAGAACAGAAAAACTGGAAACTCTAAAACGCAGAGCACCTCTCCTCCTCCAAAGGAACGCAGTTCCTCACCAGCAACGGAACACAGCTGGATGGAGAATGATTTCGACGAGCTGAGAGAAGAAGGCTTCAGACGATCAAATTACTCTGAGCTAGGGGAGGATATTCAAACCAAAGGCAAAGAAGTTGAAAACTTTGAAAAAAATTTAGACGAATGTATAACTAGAATAACCAATACAGAGAAGTGCTTAAAGGAGCTGATGGAGCTGAAAACCAAGGCTCGAGAACTACGTAAAGAATGCAGAAGCCTCAGGAGCCGATGCGATCAACTGGAAGAAAGGGTATCAGCAATGGAAGATGAAATGAATGAAATGAAGCGAGAAGGGAAGTTTAGAGAAAAAAGAATAAAAAGAAATGAGCAAAGCCTCCAAGAAATATGGGACTATGTGAAAAGACCAAATCTACGTCTGATTGCTGTACCTGAAAGTGATGGGGAGAATGGAACCAAGTTGGAAAACACTCTGCAGGATATTATCCAGGAGAACTTCCCCAATCTAGCAAGGCAGGCCAACGTTCAGATTCAGGAAATACAGAGAACGCCACAAAGATACTCCTCGAGAAGAGCAACTCCAAGACACATAATTGTCAGATTCACCAAAGTTGAAATGAAGGAAAAAATGTTAAGGGCAGCCAGAGAGAAAGGTCGGGTTACCCTCAAAGGGAAGCCCATCAGACTAACAGCGGATCTCTCGGTTTCAGCCGAGAAGCCAGAAGAGAGTGGGGGCCAATATTCAACATTCTTAAAGAAAAGAATTTTCAACCCAGAATTTCATATCCAGCCAAACTAAGCTTCATAAGTGAAGGAGAAATAAAATACTTTACAGACAAGCAAATGCTGACCGATTTTGTAACCACCAGGCCTGCCCTAAAAGAGCTCCTGAAGGAAGCGCTAAACATGGAAAGGAACAACCAGTACCAGCTGCTGCAAAATCATGCCAAAATGTAAAGACCATTGAGACTAGGAAGAAACTGCATCAACTAACGAGCAAAATCACCAGCTAACATCTTAATGACAGGATCAAATTCACACATAACAATATTAACTTTAAATGTAAATGGACTAAATGCTCCAATTAAAAGACACAGACTGGCAAGTTGGATAAAGAGTCAAGACCCATCAGTGTGCTGTATTCAGGAAACCCATCTCACGTGCAGAGACACACATAGGCTCAAAATAAAAGGATGGAGGAAGATCTACCAAGCAAATGGAAAACAAAAAAAGGCAGAGGTTGCAATCCTAGTCTCTGATAAAACAGACTTTAAACCAACAAAGATCAAAAGAGACAAAGAAGGCCATTACATAATGGTAAAGGGATCAATTCAACAAGAAGAGCTAACTATCCTAAATATATATGCACCCAATACAGGAGCACCCAGATTCATAAAGCAAGTCCTGAGTGACCTACAAAGAGACTTAGACTCCCACACATTAATAATGGGAGACTTTAACACCCCACTGTCAACATTAGACAGATCAACGAGACAGAAAGTCAACAAGGATACCCAGGAATTGAACTCAGCTCTGCACCAAGCGGACCTAATAGACATCTACAGAACTCTCCACCCCAAATCAACAGAATATACATTTTTTTCAGCACCACACCACACCTATTCCAAAATTGACCACATACTTGGAAGTAAAGCTCTCCTCAGCAAATGTAAAAGACCAGAAATTATAACAAACTATCTCTCAGACCACAGTGCAATCAAACTAGAACTCAGGATTAAGAATCTCACTCAAAGCCACTCAACTAGATGGAAACTGAACAACCTGCTCCTGAATCACTACTGGGTACATAACGAAATGAAGGCAGAAATAAAGATGTTCTTTGAAAACAACAAGAACAAAGACACAACATACCAGAATCTCTGGGACGCATTCAAAGCAGTGTGTAGAGGGAAATTTATAGCACTAAATGCCCACAAGAGAAAGCAGGAAAGATCCAAAATTGACACCCTAACATCACAATGAAAAGAACTAGAAAAGCAAGAGCAAACACATTCAAAAGCTAGCAGAAGGCAAGAAATAACTAAAATCACAGCAGAACTGAAGGAAATAGAGACACAAAAAACCCTTCAAAAAATCAATGAATCCAGGAGCTGGTTTTTTGAAAGGAGCAACAAAATTGATAGACTGCTAGCAAGACTAATAAAGAAAAAAAGAGAGAAGAATCAAATAGACACAAGAAAAAATGATAAAGGGGATATCACCACCGATCCCACAGAAATACAAACTACCATCAGAGAATACTACAAACACCTCTACGCAAATAAAGTAGAAAATCTAGAAGAAATGGATAAATTCCTTGACACATACACTGTGCCAAGACTAAACCAGGAAGAAGTTGAATCTCTGAATAGACCAATAACAGGAGCTGAAATTGTGGCAATAATCAATAGTTTACCAACCAAAAAGAGTCCAGGACCAGATGGATTCACAGCCGAATTCTACCAGAGGTACAAGGAGGAACTGGTACCATTCCTTCTGAAACTATTCCAATCAATAGAAAAAGAGGGAATCCTCCCTAACTCATTTTATGAGGCCAGCATCATTCTGATACCAGAGCCGGGCAGAGACACAACCAAAAAAGAGAATTTTAGACCAATATCCTTGATGAACATTGATGCAAAAATCCTCAATAAAATACTGGCAAACCGAATCCAGCAGCACATCAAAAAGCTTATCCACCATGATCAAGTGGGCTTCATCCCTGGGATGCAAGGCTGGTTCAACATATGCAAATCAATAAATGTAATCCAGCATATAAACAGAGCCAAAGACCAAAACCACATGATTATCTCAATAGATGCAGAAAAAGCCTTTGACAAAATTCAACAACCCTTCATGCTAAAAACTCTAAATAAATTAGGTATTGATGGGACGTATTTCAAAATAATAAGAGCTATCTATGACAAACCCACAGCTAATATCATACTGAATGGGCAAAAACTGGAAGCATTCCCTTTGAAAACTGGCACAAGACAGGGATGCCCTCTCTCACCACTCCTATTCAACATAGTGTTGGAAGTTCTGGCCAGGGCAATCAGGCAGGAGAAGGAAATAAATGGTATTCAATTAGGAAAAGAGGAAGTCAAATTGTCCCTGTTTGCAGACGACATGATTGTTTATCTAGAAAACCCCATCATCTCAGCCCAAAATCTCCTTAAGCTGATAAGCAACTTCAGCAAAGTCTCAGGATACAAAATCAATGTACGAAAATCACAAGCATTCCTATACACCAACAAGAGACAAACAGAGAGGCAAATCATGAGTGAACTCCCATTCACAATTGCTTCAAAGAGAATAAAATACCTAGGAATCCAACTTACAAGGGATGTGAAGGACCTCTTCAAGGAGAACTACAAACCACTGCTCAAGGAAATAAAAGAGATTACAAACAAATGGAAGAACATTCCATGCTCATGGGTAGGAAGAATCAATATCGTGAAAATGGCCATACTGTCCAAGGTAATTTACAGATTCAATGCCATCCCCATCAAGCTACCAATGACTTTCTTCACAGAATTGGAAAAAACTACTTTAAAGTTCATATGGAACCAAAAAAGAGCCCGCATCGCCAAGTCAATCCTAAGCCAAAAGAACAAAGCTGGAGGCATCACACTACCTGACTTCAAACTATACTACAAGGCTACAGTAACCAAAACAGCATGGTACTGGTACCAAAACAGAGATATAGATCAATGGAACAGAACAGAGCCCTCAGAAATAACGCCACTTACCTACAACTATCTGATCTTTGACAAACATGAGAAAAACAAGCAATGGGGAAAGGATTCCCTATTTAATAAATGGTGCTGGGAAAACTGGCTAGCCATATGTAGAAAGCTGAAACTGGATCCCTTCCTTACACCTTATACAAAAATCAATTCAAGATGGATTAAAGATTTAAACGTTAGACCTAAAACCATAAATACCCTAGAAGAAAACCTAGGCATTACCATTCAGGACATAGGCATGGGCAAGGACTTCATGTCTAAAACACCAAAAGCAATGGCAACAAAAGCCAAAATTGACAAATGGGATCTAATTAAACTAAAGAGCTTCTGCACAGCAAAAGAAACTACCATCAGAGTGAACAGGCAACCTACAAAATGGGAGAAAATTTTTGCAACCTACTCATCTGACAAAGGGCTAATATCCAGAATCTACAATGAACTCAAACAAATTTACAAGAAAAAAACAAACAATCCCATCAAAAAGTGGGCGAGGGACATGAACAGACACTTCACAAAAGAAGACATTTATGCAGCCAAAAAACACATGAAAAAATGCTCATCATCACTGGCCATCAGAGAAATGCAAATCAAAACCACTATGAGATATCATCTCACACCAGTTAGAATGGCAATCATTAAAAAGTCAGGAAACAACAGGTGCTGGAGAGGATGTGGAGAAATAGGAACACTTTTACACTGTTGGTGGGACTGTAAACTAGTTCAACCATTGTGGAAGTCAGTGTGGCGATTCCTCAGGGATCTAGAACTAGAAATACCATTTGACCCAGCCATCCCATTACTGGGTATATACCCAAATGACTATAAATCATGCTGCTATAAAGACACATGCACACGTATGTTTATTGCGGCATTATTCACAATAGCAAAGACTTGGAACCAACCCAAATGTCCAACAATGATAGACTGGATTAAGAAAATGTGGCACATATACACCATGGAATACTATGCAGCCATAAAAAATGATGAGTTCATGTCCTTTGTAGGGACATGGATGAAACTGGAAACCATCATTCTCAGTAAACTCTCGCAAGAACAAAAAACCAAACACCACATATTCTCACTCATAGGTGGGAATTGAACAATGAGATCACATGGACACAGGAAGGGGAATATCACACTCTGGGGACTGTTGGGGGGAGGGGGGAGGGGGGAGGGGGGAGGGATAGCATTGGGAGATATACCTAATGCTAGATGATGAGTTAGTGGGTGCAGCGCACCAGCATGGCACATGTATACATATGTAACTAACCTGCACAATGTGCACATGTACCCTAAAACTTAAAGTATAATTAAAAAAAAAAAAGAAAAGAAAAAAAAAAGAAATCTTTTGAGAGTAACTGGAGTGACTTTTTCTTTTGTGACCTGGCTATTCAACCCTGGAAAACTGACTTGATTGTAAATTTGCTGACCGAATATCTGTATTTCTATATTTATCACATATAATTTGCATATAAATATACAATTTCAATAATTACAGTATATATATAATATGTCTGTTGCCATATATACACATGCGCACATTGTTATTTACAATGTATAGTCACATACCTGCACATAGCTGTACTAGATACAACTCATTAATAATTTATGCATTATATTATATCTTAACAATAAAGTATAATATAGCAGCTTTCACTTTCTTAGAAAATTTATTTACTAAATATTAGAAATTATATTGTATTTTAAAGTGAAGCAAAGGAAAATACTTCGGCAAACATTTCAATTGTTTAAAACTTAAAAGACAATCTTAGTAGAATAATCCCAAGTAGGTATTCTTCCATTAAAAAATTTTGACACTGCATTTGCATTTCTATTTGTAACTTATCTAATATTTATAGGATCCTGTGTTAATTTATAATTCTATTTATACAAAACTTGTGGAAGACAATTTACCATGAATAAAAGTGCTTCATATTCAAATAAGCTTCACAAATAGATTACCTCTAAGTTCTTTACTAGTGAGTGTACTCTCCAATTGCTGTACCCTTTATCCATGAGAACGAAAATTTAGTAATAATAAAAATGATGCCTCATCCATGTCTGTGTAGCCTGTAAAATTTGTAAATCAAGCTCACAAACGTTGTCAGAACAAAGGTAGGTTTATGTGATACATCAAGGTAAAATCATTCATCCTCTACACCAATAGGCACAGAACTGCAAATGCAGCCTCAGAACTCCTCATCTCTCCCAGTTGTGGCTTCTCGCAAAAGGAAACAGCCAGACTGCTAGAGATTTAAATATTCCTCTACTTTTACCTTGAACTCTAGATCTGTCCATGATCTACCCATAAATCCAGCAAACTCTTCAGGTTGCGCAACTAAGACAACAATCTGTGCCTTCATCACGCCATCGGAATGGAATGTGACGAGCCACAGTGATAAACATACTGTGAAAAATACATTGGTGGTGATGAGCCCAATTCTGTTTTTTATAAAAAATTAAGAAAATGGCTAACTTCCATGCAGTCTGTTGAGGGTGGTAACACAACCCCGATTACTTACCTTGACAACTGAATTAATCTTCTTCTTTTCTTTTTCTCTTTTCAATAACATATGGGCTTCCACTCAGCTGTGGAAGGTGGTGGAACCTCACTGGGATCACATCTGTCAGGTTTACAGGGTGAATAAAAGCACTCAGCAGGTTTGTGTGCTACTGTGTGTATGAACACAGGGCAAATTTGTGCCAAGTAAAGTTTATGTCCTTGGAAAAACACTTTGGTTTTATACCATAAATATTAAAGATCATTATTTATTACATAGATGAACCCTACAAAATATTCCTTATGGGAAAATTTCATAAAATTAATATAAGTATTTAAAGTGTCTTACACTGGTTAGAGTTTTTCTCCATCTCCTATGCACACACACACACACACACACACACACAGACACACGATTTAGTCTCCTGGTTATGTTTCCCACATATTGTGTCCAAATGATCACTTCAAAAATAATTTAGATAATAAACACTCAAACTGTGCAATCAGGGCCAAAAAGTAAAATAAGGTGAAAAAGTGCCTCAGCTTGAGTGCAAAAATGACAGTTTTCATCAGATATAGACATATTTTAATTTCTACTTGACCTTGATCCAGAGTACTGCAAATTTTGTCCTATTCTATGAAAAAAAAATCATCAAGCTTAAACAATACATGTGGCTTATGTCAGAAGCAACTTTTCATGATATTGCAAAGATTCCAAAAATTAAATATGCAGAATTGACAAAAGTTTATATGGTTCAAAGTTACAGGCTACTTGTCAATTGTTTAGAGAGTTTTTTCAGAAGAAATTACTTTATTTAAAACTGTAGTCTTTTTATATTTTCACTTAGTTAATAAAAGTGTTATCTAATTAAATATTTAAGAGTCAGTCTTATTTTTAAATCTTTTTGTTTCAAATAAGCAAGAGTTTATTGGACACATTCTGATTGCACTGTCTTAAGGGCAGTGAGGTCTGCATGAGATGTATATGATGTTTCCTTGTGCCAGGAACACATTGTTTGGCAATACTAGATACATCTAAAAGATAGAGTTAAATAATCATGTAACACAACTTTTATCAAACTAATCAAAATTATGCAAGAAGTGTGAGTTATGAATGTTTGAAACAGGGAAATTAGAAGAAATCTGGAATCTCTACCTTGAATTGTTCTAAATTTGGGAATGAGAATATTCTGATGAGGAAGCCCAGCATACTTTGTAAGACGGACACTCGTAGCTTATTTAAATTTCAGAAAGGAGATGATTGTTTAGACAATTCTGCTGTCACTGCTCCAATGAGTTTGAAAGCAGTACACGTACTCTGAGAACTTGTGATGACAAGGCAAGCTTTCCGCTGAATTTTGCTTGTTTGCCCCGTACAGAGTAGGCAGTGTCAATAACGCAATCACCTTCCATGCTGCATTTAGAGAAAACTTAGCTCTCTGGAAATTAAACTCCTGAGTGGATAGAGGAAAGAAATACGGTCATATACACCTGTGACATCTCAAATTTTGTCTTCATATCTAAAATAAAACTAAGAGCTTGTGTGTAAGGGATAGCTATTTTTATTACCAACTCTATTGGGCATAAATAAAACAAAAATGAATCAACTTGAATTTTCTAAATTTTCTCATACATAGTTTACATATGGTATGTGCTATAAAGTGTATAATGTTATGACAAATGTGCCTTTTATTAATCTCTGGTAAACAGGCGTAATATTAGATGTGATGAATGAAAAGAGAAAAGGAGTAAGAAGGAGTCTCAAATCCTTAGGTCTTTGTTAAAGGTAGCCATTATAGCTGTTGTCATGCCTATATCAAGTTGCAATTCCAATTAATACAACTAAAAGGTAATACACTTAGGCAAATACTATTTTTTAATCACTGGCTGGGCTATGACATTTCAAATGCAATTTCCTTCAGTGACTGGAACTTGGAGGCATGTTAATTCCCATTGCACAGTAAGGATTGTTACTGGCTCTGCAGTCTCCTTTCCTTGATCCCCATCTCCATTCCTGCCTGGCCAATTAATAATAGCAGTACCACTCATTCCATAGAGGGCAGAAGCATAACATATTTTCCATACTGGTAGAATTAAGCCATCAAAGGGAAGACAATCTAAATAGGAAACGCTTTACATGAAAAATAATTTAATCTTTTTATGTTTCCAAATGTAAACTGCAGTCCTAACAGAATGGCCCAGATTTGCTCCTTTGTTCAGTTTCCTATTAGAGTTTCTCTTTAGAATTGAAGAGGGTGAGAGCACAAGTGAATGGTAAGCCATCTACTGAGTTATACACATCTTGTTATACCCTTGTTTTTTTCTGTTTTTAAACTCTGTATGAAAATAAAATACATGCTCATTATCTAGAGACTATGTATTTGCTTTTAAATTCATGACAGTGCTTTGACAAATTACTTCTTTTCTCTTAATATCTTAACAATTAGCAATTTTAAATGGAATTTTGCTATCCAATTTATCCTATCAAATTTTTGGAAATCAGCAGATTACATAGCTTATTTGAAAGGTAAAAAACAGCCATTGAAATGATTTCTTTTGCTTCAATAAAAATTTCACACCTGTAGAAAGGAGTAATCTCAAAACATTTATAAAAGTTAGTATAGTTGGAAGGCTGAGGCAGGAGAATCGCTTGAACCCAGGAGGTGGAGGATGAGGTGAGCAGAGAATGCACCATTGCACTCCAGCCAGGGTAACAAGAGCAAAACTCCGTCTCAAAAAAAAAAAAAAAAAAAAAGAGTTAGTACACTAATGGGTGGTAATGCAAAATAATTATTTAATTAATGTCCTCTATTCAAATATGCATTAATGTTTTTATTTTTCACAGCCACATAGAGTTTCCTGAGCACCTGGACATATTAAATTTTATGGAAAATATCTACTATATCTAAAAAGCTCTAGGATGTGTTAGAAAAGGTATAGAAGATATATAAAATATAGTCACTATATATTATATATAATATAGATTTTATATTTTACATATACTGACTTTATAAAACTATATATATAGCTGTACTTCTAATTTTTACATACGTTGTAGACCATTTGTTAATTTCTGCTTTTTCATTTAGCAATTCACATATTTTGAAAGGTTAATTTTCCCAGAAACAGAACCTAGTTTATACAAGGATGTTCTCTTTGATTAATTTACATTCACAAATCAGTAGAGGAAAGGAAGGTTTATGAGCAAAGCGTGTTGTAAAATTGGTAAGCTACACAGTTGAAGAAATATGAGACTCTTATGTAATTCCTTACATCAAAATGAATAATTGATCAAAAGATCAAACTAAAAATTGAGATGAAATATATATGAGTATGCATATACCTCAAGATAAGAAAAAACTTTAACAATTTATTCAACAAATATATATAGAGAGAGATGCTGGGACACAGAAGTGAACAAAACTGCACAAACACCTGCCCTCATGAAACTTAAATTCTATTGGAGGGAGAGAAAGACTAATAAACCACACACACACACACACACACACACACACACGTATACATATATATATATATAAACTATATTTTATAATAATGCATAAATACTATTGAGAGGTAGGGCAAAAAGTGTTGGAGGTGAATGATTTTAGGGTTGACTACCCATGTTAAGCTTTATGGAGAAGGTGATATTTGAACAAAGAATAGAAAGAGGTGACAAATAAACCCTGCAGATGCCTGGGAGAAGATATCCTACATGAAGGCAATAGCTAATGCAAAGGACCTAATATGAATTCATGTCTGACACGTGGAAGGAGTAAGGAAGTTAGTGTAGCTGAAAGGGAGGAAAGGAAGGAAAAAGTAATAGAAAAATTATTAAAACTATGGGTGGAATTACTAGGAATATTGATAGACTTTATTACGTATGCATTTACAACTTCTGAATATTAAATACAAAGATAAATTAAAAGGCAAAAACAGGTGAAATATTGGTAACAATTTTAACAAAAAGTAATTCACTAGATAGTTAGATCTATGAGAGCTAGAACAAGTTCTTTGTTCATTATGGAATCCCCAAGGCACACAACATTGCCTTTTGCATGACATCCATACTTATACCAATCTTGAATATTGTTTAATAACTGAATATATGCTAGTAGACACCAGGTGCGGTGGCTTACACCTGTAATCTCAGCACTTTGGGAGGCCAAAGTGGGTGGATTACTTGAGGATAGGAGTTTGAGACCAGCCTGACCAATATGGTGAAACCCAGTCTCTAGTAAAAATACAAAAGTTAGTCAGGCATGATGGATGGCTCATGCCTCTAGTCCCAGCTGCTTGGGAGGCTGAGGTGGGAGGTTGGCTTGAATGTGGGAAGCACAGACAGCAGTGAGCCAAGATCACACCACTGCACTCCAGCCTAGGTGACAGAGCAAGACTCTGTCTCAAAAAGTAACTGAAAAACCAAAACCAAAAACAAACAAACAAAAATATACTAGTAGATGTAAAGAGTATGGGATACTGATATAGTTTTTGTAGATAAAAATATGAATTTAAATAGTTTGCAATATGTATCAAAGGTTTCAAAACTTCATATTATTTCATGCTTATCTCTATTATCTTGTTTATTTTCAAACCAATAGTCATTGCTCACATTAAGTTATATATTTATGTTTTTATAATATATCTAATAGGGCAATGGGTTTGTTTTTGTCTTTCTTGTGTGCCAAAGCATAAAATAGTTCCTGGTATATTATGGCTTTCTATAAAGATTTCTTAAATAAATAAATGAATAATTGCCCTCTACCAAATAATTCAATTGAAATATGAAATGCAGTTAAAGATTTATATAAAAGTATGTCCATTTAAGTATCATTTAAAGTAACTGAAAAAAATGGGACACTTTACTTTCATAAAAATCGAGATAATAGTTAAAAAGGTGGCATATCTATTCAATGGAATATCACTGAAATTAATCATCTTCACAAAGAACATTTAACATTATGGGAAAATGTTCACAATATGCTAAGTAAAAACAGTGCAATTCTGAGTCCTCTGACATTTAATTAACACTCATTGAATCGAATAATGTTGATTAGAAGTACCAAAATTTAGAATTTTGAAAGACCTAAAAATACGCCAATGCATGCATTTTCTAAAATTTCTTTCTCTCTTTTTTTGGAGTAAGTAAATTCTCCTATTCAAGGAAATTTTTAAGCAGAAGTCCAATGAGAAAAATTGTTTTTGTAATTTGTATTTTTATTTTAAGTTCCAGAGTACATGTGCAGGATGCGCAGGTTTGTTACATTGGTAAACGTATGCCATGGTGGTTTGCTGCACCGATCAACCCATCACGTAGGTACTAAGCCTGGCGTGCATTAGATATGTTTGCTAATGCTCTCCCTCCCCCATCCCAAACCCCTACAGGCCCCAGTGTGTGTTGTTCCCCTTCCTCTGTCCATGTGATCTCCTTGTTCAGCTCCAACGTATAAGTGAGAACATGCAGTGTTTGGTTTTCTGTTCCTGCATTAGTTTGCCTAGGATGATGGCTTCCAGTTCCATCCATGTCCCTGAAAAGGATGTTATCTCATTTCTTACTATGTCTGCATAGTATTCCATGGTCTATATGTACATTTTCTTTATCTAGTCTATCATTTAAAATGGAACCATTGTGACTTAGACAGAAAAAAGGGAGAGCAGTGTTAAGGCCAGTTTCTTCATTCCCGCCCATTTTGCTGACCATGGAAGGCTCAGAGAAAACCTCTTAGTACTTTTAAGGTATCTCTAAGCACTGTAAAAAAATTTTTTAAAGACTTTTCTGTTTAATTGAGATCTAGAGAAAGATATAAAAGCCCAGAATGACATGTTACTGTCTGTAGATAGGTGTCTGAGACCAGAAAACAACTCCTTTGATCCTGTTTGAGTACTCTTTTACTGTCTCTTCTCCTTGTTGAGTGGGGGTTCCCAGGTCACCAAAATTCACTCATTGTTACATGCACACTGGATCTGGCAGTAACTTAGCTGACAGAACTGGGCACCATTTACATAGAATAAGTAGGTATACTGTGTGCATTTTAAGAGTATCATTTTAACTTCTGATGATTAGCAACCTAAATTCCATATATAATCTTAATTCCTTTGCTCTGTGGGCTAAGTGTTCACAGGTCCCAGAAATTAACATATGTGCCTCTTTGGGGTATCATTATCCTTCCTATGAAAAAGAACAAGACAGTTTTCTCAGAATGCAAGAGATGTTTAGATTTCTAACTTCCTCTGGCTAAGGAATAGAGAAAAGTTGTTAAAATGTGAATTTTATGGAAGAGAAAATAATACAGTAGAAGCCCACTTAACTATATCTATTTAAGCGACAAAATTAACAGTCCATCTCCAAGTCTTTTTGAAAATATACTGTCTATTTTTTATAGCACTCTGGCCCTCTGGCTACACCCAGATATTCCTGTTCCTACCTGCCACATTATAAACAGGTCAGAAGTCATTTGTGTTTTTCCCTTTTTTATCTATCTTTTTTTAAAATTAAATAACCATGATTTAAAAAAAATAATTAGCCAGCCCCTATCCAATTATACTTGAAACATTATAACATATTTTCAACAATGACCTTCATTTATACTTTAGCAAAAGTTTGTGTGTCAGGCCACCTTACCATGACCAGAGATTCCTGAAGAAAAGAACGTGAGCCATGTGGACTTTGATGACCTTGATGATGGATCTGAATCTGGAATGTTAGAAATTTGGGGGATAGAACTAGAAGATGGTAGCTAGAAATGGGAGCCTTATAAGACCGGAGGCTGTAATGGGGTGGACCCTAAAGACAACATAAAGAGACTGTTCCTGTATGAGGTATAGTGTACATTAGTAAATTTTGCCTATTTTAAATTTTACCTGGACTTGCTCTCTAAGTTCTGTGATGCATCGCCATTTTATTTTTCACTGAGCACTTGTCTAGAATCAAACTGCCCTAGTTTTAAAATATTCTATTGAGTTGTACATTAGATGGCCCCAAATTGATAGATTCCCCCGGTGCATTTGAATGAAGTTTTCGAAAATGCTATCGTGTTCATTTGAGTTCTTACCATTTCTTGGTGTGTTTTAATTAGCTCTATTTCCAGGGACTCTGAGTAACTTTTTATATAATAAACTAATAAATTGGGTGGGTCAAGGTTAATGTAATTTTAAACTGTCAATCAAATTCCACAATTTCTCAATTCATTAATATATGTTGAACTGTTTCACTTATCTTTCAACCAGATTTCATTACAACTACAAAAACTGGCCTGGCACAGTGGCTCGTGCCTGTAATTCTGCACTTTGGGAGGCCAAGGTGGGTGGATCAAGAGGTCAGGAGAGCGAGATCATCCTGGCTAACACAGTGAAACCCCGTCTCTACTAAAACAAACAAATAAAAATAAAAAAAGAAAAACAAGTACAAAACATTAGCTGGGTGTGGTGGAGGACACCTGTAATCCCAGCACTTTGGGAGGCTGAGGAGGGTGGATCACGAGGTCAGGAGATTGAGACCAGCCTGGCCAATATGGTGAAACCCAATCTCTACTAAAAATACAAAAATTTAGCCAGGTGTGGTGGCGGGTGCCTGTAGTCCCAGCTACTCGGGAGGCTGAGGCAGGAGAAAGGCATGAACTTGGGAAGCTGAGTGTGTAGTGAGCCGAGATTACATCACTGCACTCCATCCTGGGCTACAGAGCAAGATTCTGTCTCAAAACAAAAACAAAACAAAACAAAACAAAACAAAAACAAAACAACAACAACAACAAAACTACAAAAGCTTATTTTATCTAATCTTGATGGTGTTTGTTGGTGATATTATTATCTAGAGAAATTAGGACTTTGAGCAGTAGTCAATAAGATGATATTCTTGTAACTAGGATAAATCAAAAGGAGAAACATCTATAAAGCACTTTTATTACAAACAAATCATGGAAATGGCACTTTTACTGGGTTACAAATAATATTTATAGATCCAGTTACTAATAAGCTGATCATAGAAAGGTGGCATCAAGAAAAGGTGGTATGCTTCTTTTCTCAATTATGTATATTTTTTACTATAATGGGAACCCTTGATGGATAGATTATTCACTAACAACTTAAGTGTTTTAGAAATTAAACAAAACACTTCAAATGAATGAGCATCAAGTTAGTGACTATTCTTCAACTGTAGGAATCCAATTTAGTGAAAATGTTGAAAGCCCAGTGCTTTACATTCTAACTCATTTAATATTTGCAGCAACACTGGTGATAGCTCTGATTCCCACCTACTCAGAACAACTGAAATGGAGGAGAGAAGTTACTTCTCAGGGTTCATGAAGCATAGTATAATTGAGACTCAGACACAACTCTTTAAATTCAGTGCTTGTTCTGCTCTATTACAATTGTCCTGGAACAAAGTAGCATGTGACAACCTCATAGGATGTCTCTTTTATGAGAAGAATAACAACAGTTGATTGATTGAGAACCACGTTTTTTAAAGAATATAAAATGAACAACCTTTACTGACCACACCAGATTTGATTCAGAGATTGTTATTCCAGGAAGAAACAATGACAGATAGAGTGGGCAGGAAATCCTTCCGACTTGCTGGGGCTTAGGCATGTCCTATATACTGACTTTACGCTTTACAATTCCATATATTATTATAGGAATATCTTTGTAAGGGAAAATATTTTGTGCCCCTTCTTAGAGAGCTTGAGAAATGTGACTGACTGAAACATTATATATCTCTGTCAGTGTTAATCTAAATCTTAGTGGGAGTATAGAAGATCTTTAGAACTCTAAAAGAAGCCATTTTTATATAACTGAGCAGTGAGGAATCTGCATCAATGTTTTAGAAGGGTGTTGGCACATTGGAAAGAACATTGGCTTTGAAGTCAGCAAACTCACACTCAAACTCCATACACCACCGTCAAGTTTTGTAAGCCAGGGCAATAACAAATGTAACGTATGTAAAAAATGAAAGGGGAGGTATATATAAGAATACCTACCAAAAGGTGTTATGGTGAAAATAACATGAGCTATTCACTTGTCAAAAGTGCTTTGAAAAGGCATCATTCTTGGGGGAGGAGCCAAGATGGCTGAATAGGAACAGCTCCGGTCTACAGCTCCCAGCGTGAGAGACGCAGAAGATGGGTGATTTCGGCATTTCCATCTGAGCATTGAAGAAAGCAGTGGTTCTCCCAGAACGCAGCTGGAGATGTGAGAATGGGCAGACTGCCTCCTCAAGTGGGTCCCTGACCCCTGACCACTGAGCAGCCTAACTAGCAGGCACCCCCCAGTAGGGTCAGACTGACACCTCACACGGCCGGATACTCCTCTGAGACAAAACTTCCAGAGGAACGATCAGACAGCAGCATTCGCAGTTCATGAAAAACCACTGTTCTGCAGACAACGCTGCTGATATCCAGGCAAACAAGGTCTGGAGTGGACCTCTAGCAAACTCCAACAGACCTGCGGCTGAGGGTCCTGTCTGTTAGAAGGAAAACTAACAAACAGAAAGGACATCCACACCAAAATCCCATCTGTACATCACCATCATCAAAGACCAAAAGTAGATAAAACCACAAAGATGGGGAAAAAACAGAGCAGAAAAACTGCAAACTCTAAAAAGCAGAGCACCTCTCCTCCTCCAAAGGATCGCAGTTCCTCACCAGCAACGGAACACAGCTGGATGGAGAATGATTTCGACGAGCTGAGAGAAGAAGGCTTCAGACGATCAAACTACGAGCTACAGGAGGAAATTCAAACCAAAGGCAAAGAAGTTAAAAACTTTGAAAAAAATTTAGACGAATGTGTAACTAGAATAACCAATACAGAGAAGTGCTTAAAGGAGCTGACGGGGCTGAAAGCCAAGGCTCAAGAACTACGTGAAGAATGCAGAAGCCTCAGGAGCCAATGCGATCAACTGGAAGAAAGGGTATCAGCAATGGAAGATGAAATGAATGAAATGAAGTGAGAAGGGAAGTTTAGAGAAAAAAGAATAAAAAGAAACGAACAAATCCTCCAAGAAATATGGGACTATGTGAAAAGACCAAATCTACATCTGATTGGTGTACCTGAAAGTGACGGGGAGAATGGAACCAAGTTGGAAAACACTCTGCAGGATATCATCCAGGAGAACTTCCCCAATCTAGAAAGGCAGGCCAACATTCAGATTCAGGAAATACAGGGAACGCCACAAAGATACTCCTCGAGAAGAGCAATTCCAAGACACATAATTGTCAGATTCACCAAAGTTGAAATGAAGGAAAAAATGTTAAGGGCAGCCAGAGAGAAAGGTCGGGTAACCCACAAAGGGAAGCACATCAGACTAACAGCGGATCTCTCGGCAGAAATTCTACAAGCCAGAAGAGAGTGGGGGCCAATATTCAACATTCTTAAAGAAAAGAATTTTCAACCCAGAATTTCATATCCAGCCAAACTAAGCTTCATAAGTGAAGGAGAAATAAAATACTTTACAGACAAGCAAATGCTGAGAGATTTTGTCACCACCAGGCCTGCCCTAAAAGAGCTCCTGAAGGAAGCACTAAACACGGAAAGGAACAACCGGTACCAGCCGCTGCAAAATCATGCCAAAATGTAAAGACCATTGAGACTAGGAAGAAACTGCATCAACTAACCAGCAAAAGAACCAGCTAACATCATAATGACAGGATCAAATTCACACATAACAATATTAACTTTAAATGTAAATGGACTAAATGCTCCAATTAAAAGACACAGATTGGCAAATTGGATAAAGAGTCAAGACCCATCAGTCTGTTGTATTCAGGAAACCCATCTCACATGCAGAGACACACATAGGCTCAAAATAAAAGGATGGAGGAAGATCTACCAAGCAAATGGAAAACAAAAAAAGGCAGGGGTTGCAATCCTGGTCTCTGATAAAACAGACTTTAAACCAACAAAGATCAAAAGAGACAAAGAAGGCCATTACATAATGGTAAAGGGATCAATTCAACAAGAAGAGCTAACTATCCTAAATATATATGCACCCAATACAGGAGCACCCAGATTCATAAAGCAAGTCCTGAGTGACCTACAAAGAGACTTAGACTCCCACACATTAATAATGGGAGACTTTAACACCCCACTGTCAACATTAGACAGATCAACGAGACAGAAAGTCAACAAGGATACCCAGGAATTGAACTCAGCTCTGCACCAAGCAGACCTAATAGACATCTACAGAACTCTCCACCCCAAACAAACACAATATACATTTTTTTCAGCACCACACCACACCTATTCCAAAATTGACCACATAGGTGGAAGTAAAGCTCTCCTCAGCAAATGTAAAAGACCAGAAATTATAACAAACTATCTCTCAGACCACAGTGCAATCAAAATAGAACTCAGGATTAAGAAACTCACTCAAAACTGCTTAACTACATGGAAACTGAACAACCTGCTCCTGAATGACTACTGGGTACATAACGAAATGAAGGCAGAAATAAAGATGTTCTTTGAAACCAACGAGAACAAAGACACAACATACCAGATTCTCTGGGACACATTCAAAGCAGTGTGTAAAGGGAAATTTATAGCACTAAATGCCCACAAGAAAAAGCAGGAAAGATCCAACATTGACACCCTAACATCACAATTAAAAGAACTAGAAAAGCAAGAGCAAACACATTCAAAAGCTAGCAGAAGGCAAGAAATAACTAAAATCACAGCAGAACTGAAGGAAATAGAGACTTAAAAAACCCTTCAAAAAGTTAATGAATCCAGGAGCTGGTTTTTTGAAAGGATCAACAAAACTGATTGACCACTAGTAAGATTAATAAAGAAAAAAAGAGAGAAGAATCAAATAGATGCAATAAAAAATGATAAAGGGGATATCACCACCGATCCCACAGAAATACAAACTACCATCAGAGAATACTACAAACACCTCTACGCAAATAAAGTAGAAAATCTAGAAGAAATGGATAAATTCCTTGACACATATACTCTCCCAAGACTAAACAAGGAAGAAGTTGAATCTCTGAATAGACCAATAACAGGAGCTGAAATTGTGGCAATAATCAATAGCTTACCAACCAAAAAGAGTCCAGGACCAAATGGATTTACAGCTGAATTCTACCAGAGGTACAAAGAGGAACTGGTACCATTACTTCTGAAACTATTCCAATCAATAGAAAAAGAGGGAATCCTCCCTAACTCATTTTATGAGGCCAGCATCATCCTGATACCAAAGCTGGGCAGAGACACAACCAAAAAAGAGAATTTTAGACCAATATCCTTGATGAACATTGATGCAAAAATCCTCAATAAAATACTGGCAAACTGAATCCAGCAGCACATCAAAAAGCTTATCCACCATGATCAAGTGGGCTTCATCCCTGGGATGCAAGGCTGGTTCAATATACACAAATCAATAAATGTAATCCAGCATATAAACAGAACCAAAGACAAAAACCACATGATTATCTCAATAGATGCAGAAAAGGCCTTTGACAAAATTCAACAACTTTCATGCTAAAAACTCTCAATAAATTAAGTATTGATGGGCCATATCTCAAAATCATAAGAGCTATCTATGACAAACCCACAGCCAATATCATACTGAATGGACAAAAACTGGAAGCATTCCCTTTGAAAACTGGCACAAGACAGGGATGCCCTCTCTCACCACTCCTATTCAACATAGTGTTGGAAGTTCTGGCCAGGGCAATTAGGCAGGAGAAGGAAATAAAGGGTATTCAATTAGGAAAAGAGGAAGTCAAAGTGTCTCTCTTTGCAGATGACATGATTGTATACCTAGAAAACCCCATTGTCTCAGCCCAAAATCTCCTTAAGCTGATAAGCAACTTCAGCAAAGTCTCAGGATACAAAATCAGTGTACAAAAGTCACAAGCATTCTTATACACCAATAACAGACAAACAGAGAGCCAAATCATGAGTGAGCTCCCATTCACAATTGCTTCAAAGAGAATAAAATACCTAGGAATCCACCTTACAAGGGATGTGAAGGACCTCTTCAAGGAGAACTACAAACCACTGCTCAAGGAAATAAAAGAGGATACAAACAAATGGAAGAACATTCCATGCTCATGGGTAGGAAGAATCAATATTGTGAAAATGGCCATACTGCCCAAGGTAATTGATAGATTCAATGCCATCCCCATCAAGCTACCAATGACTTTCTTCACAGAATTGGAAAACACTACTTTAAAGTTCATATGGAACCAAAAAAGAGCCCGCATCACCAAGTCAATCCTAAGCCAAAAGAACAAAGCTGGAGGCATCACACTACCTGACTTCCAACTATACTACAAGGCTACAGTAACCAAAACAGCATGGCACTGGCACCAAAACAGAGATGCAGATCAATGGAACAGAACAGAGCCCTCAGAAATAATGCCGCATATCTACAACTATCTGATCTTTGACAAACCTGAGAAAAACAAGCAATGGGGAAAGGATTCCCTATTTAATAAATGGTGCTGGGAAAACTGGCTAGCCATATGGAGAAAGCTGAAACTGGATCCCTTCCTTACACCTTACACAAAAATCAATTCAAGATGGATTAAAGACTTAAACGTTAGACCTAAAACCATAAAAACCCTAGAAGAAAACCTAGGCATTACCATTCAGGCCATAGGCACGGGCAAGGACTTCATGTCTAAAACACCAAAAGCAATGGCAACAAAAGCCAAAATTGACAAATGGGATCTAATTAAACTAAAGAGCTTCTGCACAGCAAAAGAAACTACCATCACAGTGAACAGGCAACCTACAAAATGGGAGAAGATTTTCGCAACCTACTCATTTGACAAAGGGCTAATATCCAGAATCTACAATGAACTCAAACAAATTTACAAGAAAAAAACAACCCCAACAAAAAGTAGGTGAAGGACATGAACAGACACTTCTCAAAAGAAGACATTTATGCAGCCAAAAAACACATGAAAAAATGCTCACCATCACTGGCCATCAGAGAAATGCAAATCAAAACCACAGTGAGATATCATCTCACACCAGTTAGAATGGCAATCATTAAAAAGTCAGGAAACAACAGGTGCTGGAGAGGATGTGAAGAAATAGGAATACTTTTACATTGTTGGTGGGACTGGAAACTAGTTCAACCATTGTGGAAGTCAGTGTGGTGATTTCTCAGGGATCTAGAACTAGAAGTACCATTTGACCCAGCCATCCCATTACTGGGTATATACCCAAAGGACTATAAATCATGCTGCTGTAAAGACACATGCACACGTATGTTTATTGTGGCACTATTCACAATAGCAAAGACTTGCAACCAACCCAAATGTCCAACAATGATAGACTGGATTAAGAAAATATGGCACATATATGCCATGGAATACTATGCAGCCATAAAAAATGATGAGTTCATGTCCTTTGTAGGGACATGGATGAAATTGGAAATCATCATTCGCAGCAAACTATCGCAAGAACAAAAAACCAAACACTGCATATTCTCACTCATAGGTGGGAATTGAACAATGAGAACACATGGACACAGGAAGGGGAACATCACACTCTGGGGACTGTTGTGGGGTGGGGGGAGGGTGGAGGGATAACACTGGGAGATATACCTAATGCTAGATGACGAATTAGTGGGTGCAGCGCACCAGCATGGCACATGTATATATATGAAACTAACCTGCACATTGTGCACATGTACCCTAAAACTTAAATAATAAAAAAAAAAGAAAAGGCATCATTCTTATAGCACCATTATTACGAACAAATATTTGTTTCTCATTATGTCAGGGATTGATGGAATCTTTCCCATAAAGAATGTATGTATCCAAAAATAGAGCTAGTATTAAATTTTTTATTTACCAACATAAATAATAACTTTGTAGCTTTTAAGAGTTAGTACAATAAAATAGTCACAAAGATGCTAGATGGTCACTCATTCAGAAACACTCTGTTATGTAAAAACAACCATGGTGTGAAATGTTAATTGATCTCATATCACTTTCTCTTCCAGTTTATCTTATTTTTCTTTCAACATAGGAATATATCTTGATTATGTCATTAGGGCCTATCTGTCTTTTCTGACCATTCTTGTGCATTCTGAGTCTGTACTAAATAGCAGTAGAAAAGATGCTGATGTGCTTAATGGTACTGAGAAATACATTCATTTACATAAAATGTCTTTACTCAGAAGATGTGGATTGCTGAACACTAATGCAGTGCAACCATCTAAAGTGGCCAACTTTGCTGAATACAAAGAATTCCATTTTGATTCATAATAGTTACACATTTTTACTTAGGTAATAATATGAAACAGAAATATCTTTAAAACATATTTTTTTGTTTAATAATTACTCATTTAGGAATAATTGCTTTTCTTGCAAGCATGGAATAAGGGTCAGGCAGGTACTGAGTTTGAAAAGGAAACCTTTGATAAGAATTATTACAGATAGATGTGCTGTGAAGCCAGTAGAGTAAAAAGATGCTAACCTCATCACATCATTTGTTAATGCAATCATTGTTATTAGGACTTTCACAATTATTTCTTTTAAGTTCACTAAGGATTTCTTAAAAATAAAAGTGAAAATGTTTCCTGGACAGCCAAGAACAGTTACTGTGACAGAACCTAATGCTTCCCCAAAATAATTACATCAATCTGATATAAATCTCTTTGTTTTCGTATTCCTATCAAGAATTTCAAAAATTTTAAATCCAGTATATCAGAATTACAGCTTTTTCTGTAAGGTTCAAGATAATGGCAGTGGGATGTGAATTACTGTGTCCTTGAATGGATCATTGTGGGACTCTGATATGCTCATTCTAAGAGGAGAAATCAAATACGGCAGAGAGAGAGAAAAGAAAGAGCCAGAGAGAGAAGAGGTAAAGAGAGAGAAAGAAAGAGAGGGAAGGATGGAGAGGAAGAGAAAGGGAGAGACAGGTAGACATGTCAGTAGAAATGGAATTGGCCAATCACTTTTTTCTGATGACATGTAATATACACACTCAAGGAAGAACAGAAAGAACAATGAAAACAGTGATTTGTGTGTGTGCCTGTGTGTGTGTATATTTGTGTGTGTGCCTGTGTGTGTGTATATTTGTGTGTGTCTGTGTGTGTGTGTACCTTGAAATTCTCCACAACCCTACTAACATGAATTACAAAGAGTAAGTTGTGGTATGTGCTTTTTGGGGGGGGGACAGAGTCTCGCTCTGTCGCCCAGGCTGCAGTGCAGTGGCCGATCTCCACTCACTGCAAACTCCGCCTTCTGGGTTCACGCCATTCTCCTGCCCCAAGTAGCTGGAACTATAGGCGCCCGCCACCATGCCCGGCTAATTTTTGTATTTTTAGTAGAGAGGAGGTTTCACCATGTTATCCAGGATGGTCTCGATCTCCTGACCTTGTGATCCCCCCGCCTCGGCCTCCCAAAGTGCTAGGATTACAGGCGTGAGCCACCGCGCCTGGCCGGTATGTGCTTTTTAAATTAGATGTATGAATGTAATAAAATAACATATTATATACAAATTTTATAACCTGTTTTCGTTACCAAGACTCATTTCATGTTAATAAATGTAGTCATGTAAAAATGATATAATATTCCATTTTAGGGTATGTCTCACTTCAGTACTATTTTCAGTTACATTTCTTACAAATATTTAGCTGTTAGAAATAGTGCTTGGATAAGTCTCATTATAAAATTTGATCCACTTTAATTACTTTCTTAGAATAAATTCTTAGAAACACAATCACAAGCAATTGGTAATGTCGAATTCCAAGATTATGAGAACAATTAGAGACAATGTCATTTACAAAGCTCATGTTAATTTATATGCAGCCAAAAAAATTGATATCGTAGGGCCTGATATGGTTTGGATCTGTGTCCTCACCCAAATGTCATGAAGAATTGTAATCCCCATTGCTGGAGGTGTTGACCGGTGGGAGGTTACTGGATCATGAGGGTTGTTTCCTATGGTTTAACACCATCTCCCCTTAATGCTGTCCTCGGGATAGTGAGTTATTGTGAGATCTGGTGATTTAAAAGTGTGTGGCACCTCCCCCACTCTCATCCTCCTGTGCTGGCCATGTGAGGTGCCTAGCTCACCCTTTGCCTTCCACCATGTTTGGAAGCTTCCTGAGCTCTGTTTAGAAGCAGAAGCCGCTATGCTTCCTGTACAGCCTGCAGAACTATGAGCCAATTAACCACTTTCATTCATAAATTACCGAGTCCCAAGGATTTCTTTATAGCAGGGTGAGAACGGACTGATATAGGGGTCCATTTTCCTACCTTAGACAACACTAGTTATCATTGTATGATTTAATCTTTGCAAATGAAAAATCTTATAATTTACTTTGTTAGCATTACTGCTATTCATATTGAATATATCTTTACATCTACATCTTTCCTGCTTTGCTTGTCCATAATCTTGACCCATTTGTTTGAAATATTGTTATATTTATTCATTTGTAAGAGATATAGATGTTATATATTAGAAACACGAAAATTTAGCAATGTATTTTTCCTATGTCTTGTATGTTTCATGTTAAGCTTATTACTGGGTATTTTTTTTTCTAAAGTGAGTGATATATTTTTCTTATGATTGTGTTTCTCTGATTATTGCTGATCTAGGATGATTGATATCTGTTCATTTATTTAACTAAATATATTACTGAGTCTTCTTGTTAATTGGAAACCCTTATATTGAAAATGTTTTCCTTCACATGGATATTTTTAACATCTGCAAATAAGGATAAACTTTGTCACCTACTTCCAAATATTTATAGATCTTATTTCAATTTTTTTTTTTTTTTTTTTTTTTTTTTTGAGACAGAGTCTTGCTCCATTGCCCAGGCTGGAGTGCAATTGCGCGATCTTGGCTCACTGCAACCTCTGCCTCCAGGGATAAAGTGATTCTCGTACCTCAGCCTCCCGAGTAGCTGGGACTGCAGGCATGCACCACCACACCAGCTAATTTTTGTATTTTCATTAGCGATAGGGTTTCACCATGTTGGTCTGGCTGGTCTCAAATTCCTGGCCTCAAGTGATCCATCCATCTTGGCCTCCCAAAGTGGTGGGATTACAGGCGTGAACCACCATGCCCAGCCGCTATTTCAATTATTCTTTATATTTGTTAGAAGTATTAGAAAATGTATGAAATAATCATAGTGATAGGAAACTTCCCTTTTTTAGAGCATATGCTAGACTTTTGCACTAAGTTTGAATATTGTTTAGAAATGCATATCTCTTCAAT
The DNA here is from genome assembly GCF_029289425.2 of Pan paniscus. NCBI lineage: Eukaryota > Metazoa > Chordata > Mammalia > Primates > Hominidae > Pan > Pan paniscus. The sequence goes on along the minus strand of NC_073261.2, from coordinate 49,444,234 downwards.
ATTTAAAAAGTATAATGTACAATTAAAGGTATAAAATTTAAAAGTATAATTATATAAAATAATATTTTACACAGCAAAGTTTGAAAGTATTATTTATATAACTATCTTTTACTGGGATTAGTCTTAGATAACTTTAAACTTTTAAATTCATCTTTGTAGTCTATTCATGTTTTCCGGCTTTTTGTTGTTCTTGGTAAATTTAATTGATATTCCCCTAAAGCTCCGTCCATCATATCAATAACTTTATATTATTAATGAAGAACCATACATGAATAATTTATTTTATAACTATGGCTATGTCATTTTTAAATTTATTTCATTTGCAAGAGGCTTGACTTATTTCTGTTTCTTTAAAATTCTACTTTTTTTCTGATTTGCATTGTCAATAAATTATATAAACTGCATTCCCTCCACTGTGTCTTTATATTTGGGGTTGATTTTCACTTCCTGATCTGGATTATATTTTTTGTAAAGTGTCAAAGATGATTTGAATGAGTGCATATTTTGTTTATGTAATAAAATAAAATTGTATGTTTATTAAATCAGGATTATAAATATATTATTAAAGATATTGTCTTATTGTGTCAACTTAAAAAGCTGAGCATTGTGTTATAAAAGGTAGAGAATTGCATGTGTAAATGCATTTTTCCTCTTATCTGACTCAAAAAACTTCTATTTGTCTTTAAAATGATCTTAAATTGAATATTTAAATTGGTGTTTCTTTTTGTATAATTCTATTTCTCAAATTTATTTGACCTAAACTTTTGTTTGATCACAAGTCTTAGATTAATTTTCAGGTTTACCTAATTTTGTTTCTCACCATCATATTTACTTCTGTATTATAGTCTGGCTACAGTTAAATTATTAATAAAGAGCAAAGGCTCTAGATCACAGAATAACTTGAGTTTACTAAGAGCAGAAAGAAAATGTCAGTTATCTTATGCATTTTAAATTAAAATTAAATGGTACTCCTTTTCTTTGTTGTTGAAATCCACTGAGGTACGCAGAAAGAAATATGAACTGATGCCGAATCAGGAAAAGAGTGCCATTCAAGCATCAGAAAATTTTAGAAATCTTTGAAAACTTTTAAAGTAAGACAAAAAGGAAGAAACAATCTATAGGTTACTTGCTATATGCAAGAAAATATTTGCTTTGGGAATAAGAGTGAACCCTGGGAGCAAGCTAGATAAAATCCTCTTGATTGGAGTGAGAGTAGTGAGAACGATGAACAGGTGGACTAATGGGTTGAAGTCTGTGGGAGAGTATGTATCACAAAAATCAGTCTGGAAAGTTCATCAGGTAAGTGAAAATAATATCAAAACGGGATTGAGTCCTACCAATCACAACAGATGCATGCCTTGAGGGTCATTCTGGGTAAAGCTGTGGCAGTGTGGTGACACTGCCTCTGTCACATATGCAAGATTTACTTTTAGTAATAGGCAAAGATTGTTTTCTTTATCCATCTCAGGTTACAGTGACATGGTTTGCCACCAAAGCTAAGGTTTCTGACATATTACTAGAGTTAATGGTTAAATTGAATGTTCTTGGACCTACCCGATGTTCTTGGTTCTACCTTTGTCACTTAAGTAAATCTGAATGTTTTATTTTTTATTATTCTTTTACCAAGACACAAAAGAGTCACCCAGTTACCTTATGTCATAGCTGATGGAAACTATCTTCACCATCTGAAATTTTCTAGGCCATACTAGATAAGAAAAGTATTCTCTTTGAGGAAATAAGTAAAAAAATTAAAATATGAAAGAAATTTCAAATAAACATTTTGAGAATTTGTTTCAATAGTTATAAGAAAGTGAAGAAAATTATAAAATACCTTTTTAATATCCTTATCAAGATTCAATAGCATTCTACTTCTATAAAAGTAGAACAATTATTAAATAATAAGTAATAAACTTTGTGAGGAAATATTTATTGGTGAACAAAAAGGTAATCTTTGCCTTTTAAAAGGCAATTTGTTAGTGAGCCATAGATTAGTTACTGGAAAAGCTCTATCAGCACATTTGAAGATAAACAGAGAAATTTTCTCAATAATCAGAGATTAAGAATAAAAATAGAAATGATGAGACAGAAGAACAAAAAATGACACATAGAACAGATGCAGGAGATAAAATATACATAGAGTATAAATTCCAGAGGAAAGAAAAAAACTAAGAGAGAGATTATAATACTTTAAACAAAGTAGTAGTAGAATAACATGAACACAAGTTTAAAAAATATGTATGGTCCAAAAAATTAGCCGGGCGTGTTGGCGGGCGCCTGTAGTCCCAGCTACTCAGGAGGCTAAGGCAGGGGAATGGCGTGAACCCGGGAGGCGGAGCTTGCAGTGAGCAGCGATCGTGCCAATGCACTCCAGCCTGGGCGACAGAGCGAGACTCCGTCTCAAAAAAAAAAAAAAAAAAAAAAAAAAGAAAAAAAAAATATGTATGGTCAGGAAAAATTGTAAAATTACCAGCATCTGATCATGTCCATGCTTTTTAAGTTATATAATTTTTAAAGTTGGAATCCCCAAAATACTTGAAAGGCACTGGTGTCAAGGGAAAATAAATCAAATAAGCAATTTGCAATTAAAAATATTCATTATTTCCTTTCTTTGTGACCCCAGTTAGAAAAGAAGAATGGAGGGAAAAACATCACAAATTCAAGCCTCAAACAAACCAATGGAAGTTAAAAGTGACTGTGTCCTTACTAATTTCAAAGCCATGGTGTTTTGAGGTAAAAATATTGTGACCTAAAATTTTAGATCCACAAAACTCCGATGTGCAAAAATATAATTATATTTTTAGAACTATCTTTAATATCTCACTTGGAACCCCAGCTTGCTTCTTAGCAGGCAAATTCATCTAGTTATTTCCAGCTAATTTAAGTCCAGCTAATTCCAGCTAAGATATTTATAAAACCATCACATTGCAAATAACAGTTTCATATTTGAGTTTTCTCTCTTCCTTAAGTTTAACTCTACAGTATGAAATTTGTAGCATCTGAAGATTTGTGTCCATATTATTTTCGGGGAGGATGTGCCATTTTGTAGGTGCCCTTTGTTAATACATCCTTTTTGGTGTAGACCAGGGGTTGGCTACCTTTTTCTGCAAAGGGCCAGGAAGTGTTTTAGACATTGTGAACTGTATAGTCTTTGTTACAGCAACCCAACTCTACCATTCTAGCATGAAAGTGGTCATAAATGATATGCAAATGAATAAACATGGCTACGTTGTTTTAAATCTTGGTTTACAAAACCAGGAGGCAGATTTGACTGGGCCTGTGGAGTGTAGTTTCATGATCTCTGATACACAAAGTTCACAGAACTCTCTCTAAAATCCTTTAATATTTTTTTAAATACTGGGTTTCCTAGCACAGTCATTCTCAAAAACAGTCCCATGTGCTCACAAACAAAAGTATATGTATTGTGCATCTCCACTGGAGGAGTTAACTCCCTCTATTAAAATCTATGTTTCGCTCAGAATCACACCAAACTGTTGAAACTTCCTCCAGGCCATTTACCTATATAGAAAACTCAGGGAGGTGTTTGGGGTTTCTTATTGTGCATATATCACCATTTTCTCATCCCTGCAAGGTCACCGAGTACTGTAAATCAAGATGATAAAATTAAGCTCCAAATTCACTCTTCCCATACTGCACACATGAAGGAGCTAGGAAGCTCTAGTTAAGATAATGGAAGTACAGTAAAAAGTAGAGGAAAAAGAAGAAATGAGAAGCAATATGTCCCACAAAGGACAGTCATGCCCCTAACTTTCCTCCCCACTCTTTTGTCCCTGATACAAGTAGGACACTCGTGTCCCTTGTGGGACAGGGTAGAAGTAAGTTATACCTCACTTCTAATTTCTTGGTTTTCCTCTATTTTTCACTCTGTCTTCATTATGTTAACTAGTGTTTCCTATCCCTCTCCTTTTTACAGTGGTATGGGTATGCTAGGAAGAGAAACATGCTTCCAAATGTCTTCTATCTGGAACTTTTCCTGCAATCTTGACTATAACAGGCAAAAATATGTCACCCTTCCCCTACTGGGGCAGGGAAAAGGGCTGCAGACACCATTTGATATTTCAAGGTAGTAGTTGCTTTTCCAGTATTAATAATTCACATATTATCTTTTCACAAAACAATGACAATTATGCTAACAAAATAAAATATCAAAAATTGTAACAATACACTAATACATGAGAAATATACTTTCATGAAAAATGTCTGCTTTCTTAATCCATTTATGAAAATTCTTCAGTTATTAAAAAAGGATTAAAATCACAGAATAGCAACAAACTTGTAGCAAATAAATATCAAGTTTAGGAATTTTATTTAATGTTTAAGTTTTTACTTGAGGTGTGATCGAACAATAATATTAATTTACTTTCTGTCAACTCAGGTTTAGATCATATCTCATATATACAGCTGTGTATCCACTTGGATTAAATTCTTTGATAAAATGCAGAATTTCACCATTAAGATACATTTGTCCAATAGTTTTAACTTTTGTTTAGGAATATATCTGGCTCATCACATAGGCCATATTAATGAGGAACATGAGACTTGTCCCCATACAAAAATGCTTTTAAAAAGCAGCATTTCACATAAATGAGAGGGGGAAAATTTAAAAATACAGAGGAACCCGGAAGCATCTGTGTAATCACTCTTGGTGGCCTAGTTAACAGCCATTTTCTTTCTCTTTTTTTCTTAATAACAGCCTACCTCACGTGATAGAAGCTAAAACTGCCACATTCTCAATTTAGCCTCAGTTGCAGCTAAGCGTGGCCCAGGGTTTGGCCAATGGAACTTAAGAAGTCTTCAGAAGAAATCCTTAGAAAGATTTCCCTCTGTGAAGAGCATGAATAAGAATGTCATCCACGATGTATTCCACATTTCATACTAACTTCACTCAAGATAACCCTTTGGCTCAACCATTTACTAGAAATACTCACAGGAGTCAGAAAAGCTGATATGCTCCTGGTTACGGTTTATTGCAGGAAATGGATATAGATTAAAATCAGCAGAGAAAAGGTGCAAAGGACAAAATTCAGGAGAAACTAGGTGCCAGATTCTAGGTAATCTTTCCTAGGAGAATCACACAGACATACTTAATTCTTCCAGAGAATATGTATGGCACACAAGCAAAGTGTTGCCAACCAGGGAAATTCACCAGAGCCTTAATGTGCAAGGATATTTTTGGTGGGGGGGACGTTGGCAGTGGGAGTTCAGTCATATACGCACCTAACACCTTTGTGAGTAAACTCAGCTCTTAAGACTTCAATTCCCCATAGCAAAAACAGATATTTGCCATAAACCGCATTTTTAGTATAAACTAAGTGATCAAACCGGTACCTCATGGCCCAAGGCCTCAGAAATGTGAAACAAAACAACAAAATTAAAAGAAAAATGAGGCAGAATATTCCAAGAGCTCAGAGTTCATCTTCCAGGAGGTAGCCAAGGACCAGTACTGAAGACAAAACTTTCTTGAGAATGTGTGAGGTTTGAGCAACTCAGCCCTTCTGGTTAAACCTCTCCTGCAAGCTTTGAACGTGACTATGTGAGGATATGATGTTTGAAGCTGCGGCCCTCATCCTGTGACTATCAGGAAAGTTGGGAAAATTGTGAAAGCTGATACGAGCCCTGACATTTTTGAATTTATAATTACCACTTCTGAACCAACTTCCCATGAATGGCTTTATGTGAAATATATTAATAAATTCTATTTTTACAGCCATTTTACTTGGCTATCCTTTTACTCAGTTAAAGAAATCTTAACTGACACAGCATCCAATGCACATTATAGCATACAAATAAATCTTGAAGGTTAAAAAGTATATCTTCTGACAGAATTAAGTCTTACATATGACGGGTCTGTCTTCTTGTTGTGTCATTTTCTGGTCCTTTCTCCAACTTTAAACAGATGCAACAGCTGCAATATTCCTGTTGCTACTTTTAACAATTGGAAGACATTCTCATAATCTTTTACTCATTTTTTTTTGAAATGCTATTTACTTCCAATTAAGCTAGCCCAGTGTTTTACATGATAAACTTTCAATAAATGTATTGAATGTTCTATTTGAATTTCAGATAGTTTTCCAATGAGATTTTGCCATATAATTCTTTTAAAACGTAATATGAGATCCTTGCCTGGCATCTAGAGGTGATAAAAATCACTTTGAAGGAGATATTTATGACACTGTAATCTTAATGGAAATAATTTGTAGCCATTCCATATTTTTCTATTTTGCTTTTCTTTTTCTATAGAAATAAAAATATTTTCACCAAAAAGTATAAACATTTATGTAAACCTCTATTAGCCTCAGATAAGCTACTTTAAATCCTAGCTTTCCAGTAGTTCCTTCTGTAATACCTTGAATCCTTCAGCACAATTTTAGATTATTAGATAACTTTTATAATCTCCAGGCTTGAATGTTTGGCTTTGAAATAAAGGTGTAATTTCCTATAGAATTCTGAAGGTTTTTCACTTGTGTGAAAGTCTGACATTGAGGTTTTAGTGATTTATTTTGGAACCTGGAGAAGACTTCATTTTCATACCTGTCACACTAGGTGATATGTAGGGCTTAATGACATTCAAACGTTGTCAACTTGATTTATTTGTAATTTGGGAGACTCAGCTAGTAGATATTTGGAGCTGGTTTGTTGGTTTAGAGGTGTTTTCCTGTGTGTCTAAATACAGAATAATGCTACAGCAATAAGTAAAATGTAGTGTATAAAACAAAGCTCCCAGAACAACTTGTAGTGCATGGTAGATTCTCAACAAATGTTCTTTGCCTTCCACTTCATTCGCTAAAGCCCCATTATTATAGGTCCTATCTCTACTATATTTTAATTAAATAATTTACTGAAACTATTTTTCCTAGCGTCTCTCTGTCTCTGTTTTCTTCAATTTAAACACACTTACAAAATTTAGAACAGTCTTAGACTAACGGAAATTTGCAAAGATTATACTGAGTTTCCATGTACCCCTCACCCTGTTTCTCCCATTTTTATTATCTTTCATTGGAATGGTTCACTTGTCAAAACTAAAAAGTCAGCCTTGGTACATTATTATGAACTTAACTTTACACTTTATTCATTTCACTAGTTTTCACCTAATGTCCTGTTTCTTTCTGCGGATTCTATCCAGGATACAATCATACATTTAGTCATCCAGCATTCTTAGGTGCTTCTTGGCTATGACAGTTTCTCAGACTTTGCTTTTGATGACTTGACAATTTTAAGGAGCACTGGTCAAGTATTTTGTAGAATATTGCTCATTTTGGATTTTTCTAATGTTTTTCTGATGATTAGGCTGGGGTTGTGTTTTTAGTAGGGAGACCAGAAGTTCCCTTCTCAGCTATCATATGAAATGTACATGCTATTAAGATGACTAATTGCTAATGGTGTTAATAGTTTGATCACCTGGTAGAGGTAATGTTTGACAGATTTCTCTACTGTGAAGTTACCTTTCCCCCTTTTTTTCATGCTCTATTCTTTGAAAGCAAATAATTAAGCACAGTCCACACTCAAGATTTGAGGAACTAAGCCTAACCTAATATAGCAGGTAGTACCTATATAAATTATTTAGAATTCTTCTGTATGGAATATTTGTTTCTATCTCTCATTTATTTATCCAATCTTTTTATACCATTAAGGACATTATACCATAGGCATTATTTTTTATTTTGCTGCTCAAGTTGTTTCAGTTTTGGCAGCTAGGTATCTTTTATTTTGGCTCCTATATCCCTTTAATATTTCCCCATTGTTTTGATTTTTGTGGATGTTCTTACTTTCTGGAACTATAAGATGTTCTAGGGTCATTTTGTGTATTCCCTGCACAAGCATTAGAATCAGCCATTTTTTATGGAGCCCTGAGTCCTTTTATTTAGAATGGCATAAGAAATTAAGATCTGGGGTTCTGTGTGTATATCCAAGGAAATAAAATCACTATCTGAAGAGATATTTGCATTTTCACGTTCATTGCAGCATTATTCACAATAAAAAAATTGTGGAAATAATCTTGCTATCTGTTGACAGATTAATTAAAAAAGAAATGTGACATATACATAAACGCAATAACATTCAGCCTTAAAAAAGAAATCTTGCTATCTGCAACAACGTAGGTGAACCTAGAAGATGTTTTTCCATGTGAAATAAGCTAGATGCAAAAAGTCAAATAATGTATGATCTCACTTATACATGTATATTAGTCTGTTTTCACACTGTTATAAAGAATTACCTGAGACTGGGTTATTTATGAAGAAAATAGGTATAACTGACTCACAGTTCTTCAGGCTTAACAGGAAGCATTACTGAGAGTCCTCAGGAAGCTTACAATCATGGCAGAAGCAAAAAGGGAAGCAAGCACATCTTACCCTGGCAGAGCAGGAGAGAGAGAGCGTGCACAAAGTGGGAAGTGCCACACACTTTCAAACAATCAGATCTTATGAGAACTCACTTACTGTCAGAATAGCAAGCCTCCATGATTCAATCATCCCCCCACCAGACCCTTCCCCTGACACACGGGAATTATAATTCAAGATGAGATTTGGGTGGGGGCACAGAGCCAAACCATATCATTGTGGACCCTAAAAATTTGAATTCATACAAGCAGAGAGTAGATTGATAGGTGCCAAGGGCTGGGAGGTAAAGCAAGTAAAGAGATGTTGGTCAAAGCATAAACTTTTAGGTATAAGATAAACAAGTTCTGGAGGCCTAATGTACAGCATGGGTGCTACAACTAATAATAAGGTATACTTAAAGTTTGCTTAAGAAAGTGAACCTTAAGTAGTCTCACCACACATGCAAATGGTAACCAACATATATTGCAGCCATGATGTAACTATACAGGAAGCCAGCAGGAAAACAAAGCAGAGACAAGGCTAGATTGATCTTCATCTCCTAGACGGAGAAAATTGCTAAACAAAATGGAAGTGTCATGGAAACTAAAATGATAAATTTTGGAAAATATTAATATAAAAATTACTTGGTACTATTAATTTACTATAAATTAGCTTATTTAGGGGCAAACACAATAGAGTTATGTACTAAGCATTATGTCTTATTGGGAAGAATCACAAAAGTACTAAGTATGATCTGATATATTCAGAAAAATGCATATATTGACTTTCAATGAATTAAACTTCTGTCAATGTCTTTGTATGTCTTTGTATACTTTATTGTTAATGAAATTAAAAAGAGATAGGTTTTAACTATATTTCCATTTCTAAGTCTTTAGTTTTGATTGTTTTATCTTTTATGTTAAACGTTTGTCTAAAGTTCATGAAACCTCTTGCAACCAGTAGTATGCTGGAGCTGGTTTCTATCAGCTTGGAAGATCCAGTTGTTAAATTTGTAGAAAGTTGGTGAGCTGGTTGTTAAACAGAGCCATTATTAAAAATAAAATTACATAAATTTACTATTAAATAAGTTATATTAATAAATTAAGGTAATAAATACTCAAAACTGAGCAAAAAAAAAGAAAGGGTGTTAATACGCTCATTGCTACTGGGTCCTTTTTCATTTTTGTCATAGAAAATTTCAAATGTATAAAAAATAGAATAATTATTGAATCATTCAAAATGATTCACTCAATTTTAACAATTATCAACACAAGAAAATCTTGTTTCATCTACTCCTCTACCCATATATTCTAGGAAAGCGCTTCCTGTGCATTTTCTAAAATTATATTTTGTTTGCCACTTCCTTTAGTCAATCCCACTGTACTAGTATTTTGCAAAACGATCTCAGATTTTGTTTTCTTTGATGCTATTTCCTTACTGTGTTTCACAAAGGCAAATAGGAATGTTTGTATTTTATGTTTCTTTAGCTATTTCAGTGGTAATTTGGGTGGTAAAACTTGAATTAAGTATAGGGTCACAAATCATTATCTTCAAAGAGAGTATCTTATTGCCTTTTTTACATTCCTGAAATAGTAGCTCAAACGGCTCTATATATGAGGCATCCTCAATATTACTGTGGCATAGGTGTGGAGTGTTTTTTACAGGGCTTTTTTCAACGGTGTTTTCATTTAGGTTTCTTTCTTGAGGAAGCTCTATTGGGAATATGTGCTGACATTTCTTAAATATACTGGCTCCTTAATTACCTGGCCAGCATTTCACAAATAGTTAAGGTGTGAAATGAAGACAAACTTATTTATGTCTTTCTGAAAAGTTATATTATAAAAACTCATCTCCTTTCAGAAATTCACTTATCCTAAACACCTATTTTAAAACTAAAGCAAAAAATATATATAATAGGTCTCATAATCATGAGACTGGAACTAAGGTACTGAAATTGCACCAACCTGTCTTTATAAACTATTTTCCTCAACTCTTCTCTTTTTGTTCTTTATGAGTTCTATGTGATTATGTAGATAAACAATATATTCATCCCATTTCTCTTTTTCTTTGGCTCATTAGATCCAGGAGTACAATTTAGGAGAACTTGATAGATGTAGCTAAAGCCCCATCCATGCATTTATCCCAATTCCACAGTCCAATTCAATTCTATTTTATTTAAAAGATATTGCTAAACTTCCACTGTATGGCAACATTCTAAATACTGAAGGTGGTAGAAGAATAAATACATACAGTTCACTCTGGTATAATACTTCTTTTAAAAATGCACATTAGTCTCAACACTACTGATATATTATGAAACAATTTGAGCATAATACAAATTTTGCATTGGCTTCTGCATGATTTCATCTGTGAGAAACACTAGCTGAATGCAGAAAATTGCACCCAGCTGAACTGAGCCACCACATAGGAATAATAAGACACACACGCAGCACACACACACACCCCTCAAATATCTACCACCTGCCTTAGTTCACCACATGTGTTGTAAACCCCATGGATTCATACATTGTGTTGAAACTTTCAATCCAATTTCATATAGAATTCCTTCTACCTCTTCACGGTAACTTTAAAGCTGGAACCCTTCTGACTTAAGCACAGTTCCAGGATGACCTCTATTGACACGTGCCTTTGTCTTATCCCCTGTTCTTGAGTGAGAGAGACTTGTAACTTACATCTAAACATAAAACATGGAGAGTCGATGGGCTGCCTCTCCCATGATTATGATACATTGCATGGCAAATGTAAGAAAAAAATGTAAAGATGTAATTGAGTTCCTTTACCACCTGGCTTTTTGTTAATACATAGATTATTCTGAGTGGGCTTTACCCAACCAGGTGAGCCCTTTAAAAGAGGGCAAAAGAGATGGAAGAATAAGTTAGAGATGCTTTCCTACTCTTCATGAAGAAGCAAGTGCTGTATTGTGAACTGCCCAGGGAGCGGGTTGGCTTCCAGCAGACGACAGCCTCAATCCTTCAACCTTCAAAGTCTGTTCTGGCCACAACCTGAATGAGCCTGAAAGAGGACCAAGCCTTTAACAAAAATCACAGCCTCAGCTGACCCCTTGATTTCAGCCTCTGAGGCTCTTAGCAGACGATCCATTTAAGCTCTGTCTGGCTTTCTGACCTATAGAACTTCAAGATGAAAAATGAGTGTTGATTTAGCCCATTAAGCTTATGGTTGTTTGTTAAGCAGTATCAGAAAACTAATAGACGTTCTGATGCCCATATCCACAAACAAGCTTCAGGCCATTTTCAAGGTAAATTTCCATTTTTGGTCATATTCATGCATTTCTTAACCATTCACTCTGTGTAAAAGTGTGCTACCTGTTTTATTAGGTTCCTATCTTTTCTTAAATGTCTCACTAACACAATTTTTTAGTGTTATGACCCAATCTCAATTACTCCATAGGGCTTGTGGTTTTTACTGTGCAATTTTGCACGGCAAAGTGGTTTTTTAGGAATACATATGTCATAATATGTTAAAACTAGCTATACTCCCAAGATTTGGGGAGAAAACCTCACACAGTATTTATAATGAAAGCATCCTAAAAAGAGTAAAACATTTTAAAAATGGTATTCAATATAGTTGTCATAGTTGCTCTCCCCTTCCTCTTTTAAAAGTAATATTCAGCTTTTAAGTTCTTTAAGGATAAAACCAGGTTGTTACAAGCCTTTTCTTTCCAACCGCTATGCTTATAAACGACACATGGTCAGCCTGACAATTCATTTAGGAGTTTGTTACTCTAAGTGAATTTGTTCAAAATTCTACTTTTCATAAATTGATAAATAAAATTGTTTCCTTCTTTTGGATTGTAATGTTTTTCATTCAATATTTAAAGTGATTGAGGAAATGTGGAATGTGTCTAGGAGTACTTTTATAAATGATTAACAAAGAACTTTAAAACATTTACTTTTTAAACATAGAGAAAATAAGACTACAATAAATTGTCTTACAAAGAAAAACAGTTTCAACAAGAATACACCACTGCCAATCAACAATAGTACCATATCACTCTATATTAGATCCAGCAAATTTTATTACATAATAAATGGATTCTCTAGGTCTCATCCTCTAATGAAAGTCTATCATTGCCTATTTTGTATATGACAAGGAGATACATTTTGGGCCCGAGGTGAAATGCTATGGATTGAATGTGTCTACCGAAAAGCACATATTGGAAACTTAATTCCTAATGCAACAGTGTTTGGAGCTGGGGGCTTTATAAGTGGTGATTAGGCCAGGAGGGCTCTGTCCTCATAAATTAAAGCTGGTATTGCAGGAATGTTTTGTTATGGTGTTAGTGGTTTCCTTATCAAAGGATGAGTTTGACCCCTTCTTGCTCTCTCTTGCCCTCTCTTTGTCCTTCTGCCATGAGATGATACTACCAGATGCCAGCCACTCTTTCTTGGACTTTCTAGCCTCCAGAACTGTAAGCAAGTAAAATTTTATTCATTATAAATTATCCAGGCTGTAGTATTCTGTTACAGAGCACAAAACGAACTAAGACTGTCTGCATGTACATACTATTCCTTACCCTAAAGTTCCCTAAAACCTATCAGAAAAGGTCATGAAAACACGAAACATCCTCCTCGTTTCACCAGGACCAAAGCAAAGATATGTGAAAATGTGTCAAGATGGTGAATGAGGACATAATATTTTACATCTGCTTAATTTATTTTTGCATACAAATTGCAAATAGGCAATTATTTATTGTGATTTTGCTTATGACATTTGGATTTTTGGTTATTAGCCACTTGCAATACTTATGTTCATGCATTTGGTGTGGACCTCTATAGAGATCTTTATCAGTGATTATCTAACCTATTCCCTGGAAACCCTCCCTTTGCTAGACCTGCATAGTACCATCTTAGGAGTTACCATATTCTTACATGACCACCCTAGGAATTACCATATGTATCCACATTGTTGATTTGGATTGAGATGAAAACTTTTCCCAAAATGATCCAATTTAGTTACCTCCTTATGAGTTTTAGACCTTGAGGGGATTAAGAAGTCTCTAAAGGCCTTGCTGTATAACGGTTCTACGATGTAAACTTTTGTTCTTCCTGATAACCATGATTCTTACAGGTCAAGTGTGAGAGATAATAAAGCAGATGCCATACATAAACAGAGACAAAAGATGGAATTGGAAAGGCTTCCTGGTAGATGTTGGTTCTTGGAGCTACTGCCTTTCCTATTGTTTAGTTTTCCAAAAGTCATGTATGTAAAAAGCCAATACCTTTCTCTATTCCAGTTCACTAATTTACTTGGGTTTCTGTCTCTTGCAGCCAATGGAATCCTAATTAACAAACTAAGAGGTAGCAAATAAATGAACATACATCATTTAGTATCCTTGATTGTGTATTATGTCCTCAGTTTAAAAATTCAACCTGATGTTTGATATTCTTCTTAAGAAACTTTCCATTTAAAAGTACTGATCTCTCTGTGAAGGTCTCCGTGTAAGGCTCTCAACATTGAGACAGGAGACAATGCAGTTAAGCAGGTAAAAAGAGGTAAAAATGATGTCAAGGGTTAAATCAAGCCCTTTTCTGACTAGGAAGCAACACGATTTATTTTTTCATGTAACTTATTACTTCAGAAGCCTTGTTCTTAAAGCGCAATTACACTGAAATGATTCAAATAAGCTGAATAATTTTGTAAAATACGTGTCCCAATTGCCTTTCTAAATTTCATGCTCCTGTAAGGCAGAGAACGTGCCCTTCCAATTTTTATATGGCTTTACATGAGACATATAATAGTCGCATAATAAATGTTTGTTGAATTTAACAGAAGGACAGGAGCCATGTGGATGTGGAAATTTAGGTTTGCAACAAAAGTCACACTTTAGAATCACATCTCATATCTGATGTTTAAAATCCTTTAAAATATTGATAAAATAAAAATTCAGTGTTAATTGGAGTTCTCTATTTTGACTGTCAGTTCTCTCATTTAAAACATTAAAAGTGGTATCATGTATAATTTACTGAATAACAGCGAAAGCCATTCCAAAGTGTTATGAATATGTTTAAACAAGTGCAGGACTAGAGGCTGAGATGTAAAGACTTTCAATTTTGTGGTTGCAAGATCAAATTCTGCAGCGTGCCTATGGGCCTGACCACTATCCACGGAGGAGCTTTGAGGATTATTGATGATATAGAACAATCAGTGGTGAAAGATCAAAGCCTTGAACATTGAGGGCAAATATGGGTTCATGCATTTTAAAGGCAGTCGTGCCTTAAATGATTTCAGGGCATAGAAAAAAGCTGCTGGTGCTGGTGAGATGGGCATTCAGGGAAACCAACTCACCTTCTTTTTACATGAATAGGAAAATAAAACTGTAACCCAGAATACTGAGTTCTCAATGTTTTCGAGCTGACAGAATGACTTTTAATCAGTTCATGATATTAAAAAATGCTTGTCAAGTTTGCTACATAATTTGTGAGAATTTCCTTTATTGATTTACACTGTGAAAAAAAATTAAGCAAAGCAAAGAACACAAAAGAATGTGATGTAGTCAACTTTAATATAAAATCATATTAAATATATTTCCTGTGATTGTTTCTATGTTACTGTATTTGATTTTAATGAACATTACAAAGCTCTATGTAATATAGTATGTTCTCACTTTCAGAGTGACTTAGATATGATTTTGTGAGCATTCCTGTTACAAAGGTGAGCAGATGACTAAAACACAGGTTTAACTTACTACTACTGTAGTTATCTTACCACAACATTACTATGATAATGTTGACTACATATTTTAACCTCAAGCTCAAGCCTACAAGCTCAGCCTCTCAGGAGGAGCTCTGGAGCGCTTCAAGGAAATAAAATTAAATTAGGTCACAGAGTTTAGGACCAGAGATATCACTGGAAGGAAAGAAGAGGTTTTGTTTCCTTTGTTTCTTTGTGGGGTGACATTAAACAGCTAGGTGTTTCGCAAACTAACGCCCATGAACCACATTGAGCCTACTGTACAACAAATGCATTTGTGCCCATTTACCTCCCTAGTGTCCATGGCTGCTTTCATGCTACGATGGCAAAATTGAGAAGATTCAACAGAGGTCTTATGGCTGACAATGCTATCTGGACATTTGCAGAGAATATTTGTCCACCCATCGGAGTTGGGTTCAAGAAGGAGTGTGAACTGATAATTTTAGACCTGCTCTGCTGTTGCTGTTAGCTTTTTTTAACTTCGGTTTTCTTCTGAAACTTCCTTTGCACTTACAGTGAGAAAGTCTAAATATCCTACTACAGACTTTAGAAAAAGTGAGAGAGTAGACATGTTTCTTTAAGTTAAACAAGTGAAGTCCAGCATAATTCCCCAGGGCTGCAGACTTTACCGGATTATGACAAAGCCCTTTCTGTATAATAAAGTGAGTGTTTACCTGGCATTGCCTCCACCAAACCACATATCCTAGCATCAGTGATCTGATTAAAAAATAATGTTTCAAAGAGAAAAATCAAAGTTACCTCATCTATCCTATCTTTGTAGCATGTTTTTAGAATATAAATATTTTTAAAAGTAGGTGAATATGTTTTGTACTAAAATTCTAAAAATGTGATAATTGCAATGAGTTTGTGTGTGTGTGTGTGTGTGTTTTAAATTTAATTTATAGAATACTTTCTTAGAGTGAAATCCAGTTTGAGTTGAAAAACTATCTCTGGTGGTTATTTTTATTTTTTGTATTTCTCTGCAGAAAGATTGGAGATCAGTATTGTATCAGTTTCAGGCTCTGTGTACTAATGGTGTAATTTCTAACAGCCAATCCACAACAAACCCATAAAACTTGTCTTAATGGGATTTTGCCTTGAGCACCATCTGTAATTAGGTAGGGGGTTTCCACTGCAACTCTATTACTGTGATTTCTAGGTAAGTCTCTTGGGGGCCCTTTGGCCTCTGGGCCTCCAAGCTTTACAGCATTCACTGAGCATTAGCTAAGTCTCATGATGCGCAGGTGCGTGTGCACGCATGCGTGCACACACACACACGCGATATGGTTAATATCCATCAGCAGTTCTGTAATTAGTAAACGTGTCTGTGCTACGGGTTTTGTTCTTATTATTTTCTTCCTTTTTGCACATATTGGCTCTTTTGATGTAAGTACAATCCAACCTAGAGGCACAGAAGTAACCGCAGATGCCACAGCAGAAGTGTGCTGATGGCACCATCTGCTTTCTGCAATACTCTCTTGGTCATTGATTTCTCTGGGAGATTTTCTTCAAAATAGTTGGACAGTCTTACAGCATGTTGTGTGACATATGGAGTGCTTTTTCACTATTGACTTCAGCATGCTGTAGTGGAAGGAGCAATGGATGTGGAATCAGAGGGCCAGAGTTAGAAGCCTGGATTAGTTTCCTCACTAGATAAAGTCATGTGTCCTTCCTGACCTTAACCTCCTAATCTGTAAAATAATGATAAATGATTATTAAAATTGCCTAGGAGGTACAATGATGAATAAATTAGAAAACATTAGAAATGCTCAAGAAATTATGAAGCACTGTTTACAAAGAAAATATAATGAATTACATTTTTTATAATTTTCTAGATGGTAGCCAAATCATTTTCTATCATCCAAAAAGAATATTTCACACCAGTCCTAGTGATGTTTATAAAACTGTGTCAGCACTGCTTGTGGCTCATAGACCTTGTATGATTTTTGAGGTATTTTACATTTGTTTAAAATTTGTTTTACAGCAGTTATCTTACCTATGCAAGCAAAAGGTCATGGGATTATGGAACAAAAGCAATGAGAAAGAAAGAAAGAAAAAAATAACTGAAAGAGAATAGAAAACATATTTACTTTTTTATCAAGTCAAAATTAATGCTAATATGTTGATATATCTGATTTCCATCAAATAAACAAGAAAGTCATTAAACAGAAGTGATTATTTATATTCTGGACAGTTTTTAGGAGAAATGTGAGCATATATTAATGCATATTAGCAAAAATACTCATGACTATCAACATTATGTGAAAATCACCTTCTATAATAAAATAAAGTAAAATAGGGAAGGAGAAGCCATTTCCTTATTCTTTTCTCATTCCTGCTTTGACCTTTGATTGTACTGTCTTCCTTGACCTTTCTCACAATGTCTTCCTTTAAGCCTGAGTGTGGGACAGGGTTCCCTGCTGTGCCCATAATGTGCCTGGATACACTCTCTCTCTCCACCACTTTCATCACTCAGTGTCTCCTAGTTGTCCTCCTACTGATAAGGACAATTCTTCCTTGCCCTCAAAGTTGGAGGGTTGAAATCCAATTGGCTGGCTGGATACACATGTTCTCTATGGATCTAACTGCGTTTACACATGGATTATAAGGTCTTGATTTAAAGAAGAAAAGTATAAAAATTCATTTGGCCTTCAGTTCCAACGTACTTTTTTCTGTCCAGGTTTACCAGCATAAAGCTGATATTTTGCTACCAACCATACCCTAGTTTTACCTTTCAAATGATCCAAAACCATTCAAGAAGGGAGTTGTGATTAATTAGAACCGTAAAAATTCCTACTAATAATTTCAATATTATGATAGAGTGCATTAAGTTGAGAGAAAGGAGGATGGGCAGAACAGGGAGGTTACTAAGTAAAAACAGGGTTTTAAGACTAAACAAAAAATGTATTTCCACAAGATATTTGGCTCCAGTTACTTTATCCTGAGAATTGATGACTTCGATCAGTAACTACTGTGTTTCTCCCATCTTCTGCCCTTTCAACGTGAATTTTATTGTGTTCATCCTGTTCCTCCTTGTATTGTTTATTGGATGAGGCTGGAAAAAGTATCTTGAGCCATGGAGCATCATATCCAGATGTGATCACCTCCCTAGTAGCTAGACTTTAAGCTGAAAACCTGAAATGATCGAACCTTGAGTTTAGTTACTAGGGAGGGGTAAAATTTGCTTATGTGTGCCAAAAAAAGGTTCTACCATTATTTGAGTGATCAAAGCACCAAGTATGGAGAGGCAGATATTATCTTCCACCAATAACTCCTTGTCTCCTTCTTTCCCCTAGTAGTATAATCTCCAACATGTATACATTATGATATGTATACAGGTACCTATAATAAAGGCATTCCCCTATCTTCATCACAGGAGTGTTTAGCCAGTGGAGTAAAGTGAAAGTTAGGAGTGTGAGTGCAAAAAAATATTACAGGAAGAAAACGGCACGCCCTTAGGCTGTATCCAGTTTGGAATTTGGTCTCTTCTGTACTCTGAACCTATGTTTCATTCTTGTAAATAGAAAAATATTTTCTATGTATTTTCTAAATATTTCCAGATATTTCTAAAATATTTTCTAAATATTTTCTAAATATTTGTATATATATGAAACATTATATATATGAATGTGTTCATATATTCATAGACACACGTGTTCTCTCTATATATACATATACACACGTGTGTATACACACAAAAGAGAGGAAAATACTCTAAAGAAATTAATTTGAAATGATGTGTTCTTTTTTTGGTATTTAATTTTTTAAATTTTATTATACTTTAAGTTCTGGGGTACATATGCAGAACATGCAGGTTTGTTACATAGGTATACACGTGCCATGGTGGTTTGCTGCACCCATCAACCCGTCATCTACATTAGGTATGAAATGATAAACTTTCACACAGTTGGTTGAAGTTCACATAGAAAAATCATTTGAGAAATCTTAATATTCAATTCCTCACATCCTATTTTTTATGCATAAGCATTAACCGTTAAGATAGATAATATTGAACACAACAGCAAGTCAAGTTAGGATAACAATAAATATATCTAAATAGCACATTTAAAAAAATATGTTAAATGCCATCAATTCCCTTCATCTGAATTTCATGTCAAAAAATAAATGAGTAATCAATGAAAATTGTTTCTAAACAATCAATAAAATTGTTTCTATTTCTAAAACAATAAAGTTATATGTTACCCCTTTCTACTATGGTATAACTTGCCAATCACTACATCTTAAAACTGTGTTTCTCTGTGCAAAAATAGGCATGTTTTTATTCTCACACTGTCATACAAATACCTGCTTGCCTGCAGAGGTGTATTTTTTTTTAGCATTGCTGTAAGGATCAAATTTTACGTAGTTATCTTCCAAAAGTAATTTCAAAAAGGTAAATAGAATTGGGTTATGTAAAAAGAGAGAAGTACTTATTAATTTTTTAGAATTGTTTACTAAAGTTATCCTCAGGTATTAAAAATTGCATTTTATAATTAATTATTGCATTTAGAATATCATGTTTTGAAAAAATAACATAACAGCGTTTTGATCCACTGGTGTACTAGCAATTTCCATTATATTGATTGAAAGCTGCCAGGTAACTCTATTCTCAGTTACAAGGTGTTGTCTGGATCTGAGACTAATGATTTAAATAAATAAAAAGGGAGAAATTTCTGAGCGCAGAATTAGTATCAGAATCAATGAATTATCCTTGCTGGGTATTATTCATTAGCCCTGGAAACACCAGCTTTAGAGTCAGCCATGACATTTCTGGAAAAGTTGATAATTTAACCCTTTAACCCAAATTTACATGCTTTCCTTCCCCATTTTACTTCAATATTAAGAGTAGAGATTTAAAATACATTGGTAATAGTCTGTCCTATTCAGATACACCCATGCTGAGAAATAACATCTTCAAGTCAGTGGCTAAGATGTCGATAACATTCACATTGATTTATCAGTGTTCACTTTGCATCAGTACTCCAGCTCTCAAAGCAGGACTCTGTATTAAATGGAAATAAAGAACCTTACTCTGCAGAAAAATCTCATGAGAATTTAAATAAATGGGTCTCTATTCTTGTCACTCACATAATTTCTTCAGAAATATCACTATAATGTAATTATGTTGAATACAATAATTAATAGAGCATTATATAAATACCCACTTACACACATATGTATAACTTTATCAGATAGTTAAACTATTGAAAGGCAATTGTTTAGTGACATGGAGTAACTGTGTTAAAGGATGTTAAAAATGATTAAGGTAGTCTGAATACCAGCATTTAGATCCAGTCGTATACATGACAGTAATGTGACTAGGGACAAAACAACTAAAATTTTGCAATTTAGATGTCTCCATTGTAAAATTCAGATTACTGTGCCTTTCTCACACAGTTGTTGCAAGATTTCAATTTAATGGTCTGCTGGTAAATGTGTAACAACCATTTCTCCAGGCAAAAAAATTTAAAGAGCCCTGATCTATAGCAGTTGTCAATTTGCAGTGAGTAAATATTCCCACCGTGGCCAATTTCAAGGTATCAGTACGATGTCCCTGAACATGGAGTTGGGAAGATATGTGCAGAATCAGGTTTCATAAACTGGCATGAGCTGGAAACAGCTCACCACTACTCCCATTGGGAAACATGGATGACAATACTGTGTAGTATGTCTCACAAAAAGTAGATGCTCACTAAATCTTTGTTGAATGAATGTGTGTATGAAGAAATCCTGTGGATATTTACTCAGAAAGGAAAAACATAGAAGGTATTCAGCAGTGTATCAGCTTAATCTAACAATTCTGTAAATCTAGTTTATGATTAAAGTAAAACTTTGGAAAGTACTTAGAGGATTTTCTTTCCCAATTCCATATTCTTTGGAGGAAAAAAAAAAAGATGACTTAGATAGGAATTTTAATTAAATATGCTGATTATCAAACTTTCTGAGTTCAATATAATTTCACCAAAAAGAGAAAAGAATAGTAATAATACAATCAATGCAATGGTCTCAATACATGCCTATTAGATTCAAGAGCAAGAAAGACAAAATATTAAAAATGACATTGCATAGCCTAAGTAATGGGACACAGTATCCCAAAGCTAAGTAATGGGACACATATTCTTTCAGGCCAAATTGTATATTATATATGCAAAAGTTTTGCTGCTCTAGCCTCGTAGTATAGTGTGAAGTCAGGTTGTGTGATGTGTCCAGCTTTGTTATTTTTGCTTAGGATTGTCTTGGCTATGCGGGCTCTTTTTGGTTTCATATGACATTTAAAGCAGTTTTTTCCAATTCTGTGAAGAAAGTCAGTGGTAGCTTGACGGGAATAGCATTGAATCTATAAATTACCTTGGGCAGTATGGCCATTTTCAGGATACTGAGTCTTCCTATCCATGAGCATGGAAAGTTTTTCCATCTGTTTGTGTCCTCTCTTATTTCCTTGAGCAGTGGTTTGTAGTTCTCCTTGAAAAGGTCCTTCACATCCCTTGTAAGTTGTATTCCTAGGTATTTTATTCTCTTAGTAGCAATTGTGAATGAGAGTTCACTCATGATTTGGCTCTCTGTCTGTTATTGGTGTATAGGAATGTTTATGATTTTTGCACATTGATTTTGTATCCTGAGACTTTGCTGAAGTTGCTTATCAGCTTAAGGAGATTTTGGGCTGAGATGATGGGGTTTTCTAAATATACAATCTTGTCTTCTACAAACAGAGATAATTTGACTTCCTCTTTCCCTCACTGAACACCCTTTATTTCTTTCTCTTGCCTGATTGTGCTGGCCAGAACTTCCAATATTATGTTGAATAGGAGTGGTGAGAGAGGGCATTCTTTTCTTGTGCCAGTTTTCAAAGGAATGCTTACAGTTTTTGCTGATACAGTGTGATATTGGCTATGAGTTCACACTGTTGGTGGAAGTGTAAATTAGTTCAACCATTGTGGAAGACAGTGTGGTGATTCCTCAAGGATCTAGAACTAGAAATACCATTTGACCCAGCAATCCCATACTGGGTATATACCCAAAGGATTATAAATCATTCTCCTATAAGGAAACATGCATACGTATGTTTATTGTGGCACTGCTCACAATAGCAAAGACTTGGAACCAACCCAAATGCCCATCAATGATAGACTGGATAAAGAAAATGTGGCGCATATACACCATGGACTACTATGCAGCCATAAAAACGAACAAGTTCATGGCCTTTTCAGGGACATGGATGAAGCTGGAAACCATCATTCTCAGCAAACTATCACAAAACAGAAAACCAAACACCACATGTTCTCACTCATAAGTGAGAGTTGAGCAATGAGAACACATGCACACAGGGAGGTGAACATCACACACCGGGGCCTGTCAAGGGTCAGGGGTTAGGCAAGGGATAGCACTAGGAGAAATATCTAATGTAGATGACCGGTTGATGGTTGCAGCAATCCACCATGGCACGTGTATGCCTATGTAAGGAATCTGCACGTTCTGCACATGTATCCCAGAAATTAAAGTATAATTAAAAAAAAAAAAAAGAAAAAGAAAAAGCCTTGCAGTGATACTCACTCTTTACTGGCAAGTTTCTCATTCAAAGATCCACTTGGCCGGGCACGGTGACTCACGCCTCTAATCCCAGCACTTTGAGAGGCCAAGGCAGGTGGATCACCTGAGGTCAGGAGTTGGAGACCTGTCTGGCCAAATCGTGAATCCCCATTTCTACTAAAAATACAAAAATTAGCTGGGCGTGGTGGCAGGCAACTGTAATCCCAGCTACTCAGGAGGCTGAGGCAGGGAGAATCGCTTGAACCCAGGAGGCGGAAGTTGCAGTGAGCCGAGATGGCATCATTGCACTCCAGCCTCGGCGACAGAGCAAGACTCCATCTCAAAAAAAAAAAAAAAAAGAGCACATAAGTATATGTGAAAACATATCATCTTACCAGTAGATTCATGGTGACAATGACAACGGGAAACCACAGAAGGCCTTTAATAGGCATCATCTGAGGGTGAAAGTTATACAGAGATAGAAAAAACTACAGTCTTGGTGATGGTAATTTTATTACCCAACTCTAAAGAGAAAAAGTTACACAGCATATAATGAGAATGGTACTCCTTGCTTATGGACCAAAATTTAACCCCAAAAGCTTTAGCCATAAGTAGGAGGCATATGGCAAAAATATTTATGAAGTTTATTAACTGATGCAAACCAAAATCTCAATGTTTAGCCATAATCAGATATGGAGGAAAAATGGGGGTTTCTAGGAAGTTCTACTGGAAGGCAGGACTTTGACAACCCTTTTCCTGACAATGATGTGATGGGAAATTGGCACCAGAATCAGTCCGGTCATCCTTCACTTCTAATCTTTGAAGAGAACTTGCTCATCTTTTTAAAACTTGATTGAGCTAATGCATCAAATCATTTTGCTATTTTAATGTAGGCATTAGGCAAGTTGACAGGTAGATCTTAATTATCTTTACAAAATCTTTCTTTTGTGTGTATGTGTATGTGTGTGAAATGAGTCTTGCTCTGTCACCCAGGCTGGAGTGCAGTGGTGCGATCCCGGCTCACTGCAATCTCCGCCTCCCATGTGCAAGCGATTCCCCTGCCTCAGCCTCCTGAGTAGCTGGGATTACAGGTGTGCCACCACACCGGGCTAATTTTTTCGTATTTTAGTACAGATGGGGTTTCACCATGTTTGCTAGGATGGTCTCGATCTCGTGATCTCGTGATCCGCCCACCTCGGGCTCCCAAAATGCTGGGATTACAGGCATGAGCCACCGCGCCCAGCCATCTTTATATATATATATTTTAAAATGAAACCTTAATACCAGTTGCATAGTATCCTTAGATCAAAGTATAACTTACAAAGAATGGAGGAGCTAAGGGGAATATAATTTTGTTTAAAGTTTTGGGAGTTTTCATTAATTGATTTTCCTTTTAAATACCCTCCTTTTTTCCTTCCCCAGTATTTTAAGAATTATCAAATAATTAGCTTTTCCTCTCTTCTTATATTATTTTATAAAATACTTTCTGATGAAAAAAATTCTACTGATCGGTAGTTGCACATTATTAGTTCATTTTAAAAGCTTTTATTTTTCTCCTTACATTCATCTGTTCTCAATCCATCTACTGCCAAGTACAGAGAGGCTCCAGAGATTAGACTAGATATTTTGAGTTAATCAAAAATGCATCATTTGGTCCTAACTGTCTGGCAAACTGAAGCATCTGGCTAATAGTATCATTCTGCTCGTATTTTAGATACTAGTGATAAAAATATTATGATGTATTTTGATTTTGAAGACAAAAGAATATAAATTGTTAAAATTTTAAATCAAATTATAATGATTCTTTTAGAGTGATTTTACTGATGATGAATTGCATAATTTCATTAGAAAGGACTTCTTCCTAATTGCTTTTTATTGTTTGTAGTTATGTTTTGGGAAATGTGATTTGACTCCTATTATGTTTGCATATATGAATTAATGAGCTGAATTATAATAAGCTTCAGTGAACAAAATGAGATACTACATTTCAAGTAATTTTCTTTTCCTCATTTTTAGCAAATCGTTTGAAAAAGTTTAGATATAAAACTAACCAATTGTTTTTCTCAGGAAGAGGTCTTACAATACACTTCTGTAATTGTTTCATCAGGCACAAACACTATTATGGAAGCTTATTTTAAAAATTATTCTTTATAATATATCACTGAAAAAGTGTATTTAATAGGAAAAACAAATAGCAAAATATTTCAAATTATTCATGTCTTATGTAAAAGTTTTTATTTCCAGCAGGTGTTTCTTTTACATTTAAGTTCTGTATATATAGTGGTAAACTAGTCTTATAATATGAGATTTCAAAGATTAAAGGTTTGTGACATTCTCTGATAATTTTTTTCATCATAATTCTATGAAGAATTTTCTGAGGTTTGTGAGTAGGAGATTATGAACAAGTTGGGGGAATCTAGAAAACTCCCCACACATTTTACTTTTTAGATAAATATTCAGACTCCAACAACTTTCTTATTTACTAGAGGTGGGAATAATACTTTTTAGCAATTTTCTTTTACTGGTAACCTGTTACTGAAAAATAAATGGTGATCGTATTTTTAGGTTGATGTTTGTAACTATAACAAGTAAACCTTAGATTTTAAGTGGCTTAACACAATAGAATTTGTTTCTTGCTCAGATAACATTTCAGTGCAAATTTTCTGGGAGTCTTTGCTTTGAATGAAGTGTCATAAGCTACCTTTCTTTCACTTTGTTACTCCACTACTCCTAAAGGCCTTAGAATCCACCAAATTCAACAGTAAATGGGCAAAAAAGTAGCAAAAGCATGTCTGCTCTTTAAGAATTGAAAAATTACACAGATTTTTTTGTCCACATTCCATTGGTGAAAAAATCGTCTGGCCAGAATTAAAGGGAAGACTGAGAATGCAATTCCTGGTTGGAAAGCTCCCGTGCAGTGATACATTTATATTATGGAAGATAAAGCAGATTTTTAGTTGCTCTCTAGTGGCCCATCTTAGTACTGAAGGAATAGAACCAATATTTTACTTGTTATGAAAAATATCCATGCTTCTCTAATGACTATGCTAAATAAATAATTTTCATCTGACCCCAAATTAGCAGAATATTGTCCAAAATTATTACAGGTATTTATGTTAGTCCTACATGCTCTAATTTTTAAGTGATATCCTTTTGGCAATATTAATATTTACGGGCATCTAACTGGCCATACATAGATGATTCATAAAGCTTTTCATTTCTCAGGAAATTTTGAAAAATGAAAATCTTGGAGAATTTTCCCAGACTTTTCTTGCTTGATACCACTTAATCCTTGATCAAATGAATATGTTACTGACAATTATTCATTATTTCAATCCAAGAAGGGGTTGGTTCAAATATTCTTTTCTTTTATTCAAAAAATAACAGATGCTGAAGAGATTGTAGAGAAAAAGAAATGCTTATACACTCTTGGTGGGGGTGTAAATCAGTTCAACCTTTGTGGAAAACAGTGTGTCCACTCCTCAAAGAGCTGAAAACAGAACTAATGTTCAACCCAGCAACCCCACTACTGGGTATATACCTAAAGCTATGTAAGTAATTCTATCAAAAAGATGCATACATATGTATGTTCATGGCAGCCCTAATTGCAATAGCAAAGACATGGAATCAACCTAGAGGTCCATCAGTGGTAGGATGGATGAAGAAAATGTGGTACATGTACACCAAGGAACATGCAGCCATAAAAAAGAATGAGATCATGTCATTTGCAGGAACATGGAGAGAGCTAGAGGTCATTATACTTAGCAAACTGACACAGGAACAGAAAATCAGATACCACATGTTCTCACTTATAAGTGGGTGCTACATGATAAGAACACATGAACACATAGAGGGGAACAATAGACACTCAGGTCTACCTGAGGGTGGAGGGTGAGAAGAGGGAGGGGATCAGGAAAAATAACGAATGGGTACTAGGCTTAATACATGGGTGACAAAATAATCTGTACAACAAACCCCCATGACACGAGTTTACCTATAGAACAAACAGGCACATGTACCCCTGAACTTAAAATAACACTTAAAAACAAACAAATATTTTGTTGTTGTTTTTCTGTTTCTTAGATGTGACAATTCTAGATTGTATGTGCTATGTACCTCAGAAAGAGGTTCTGAAAGTGTGTGGATGAGGTCTCCACTTCCCCTTACTACACTGCGCTAACTTTAACTCCCTACTTAAGCCCAGAATTTAAACCTGATAGCCTAGTCCTTGCAAAAAAAATCACTCTCTCAGGATTGTTTTTCTTCTCTCTCTTTTCTTTCTTTTGTTGACTACAAGGCTAGCAAGTCAACATTTGCTGACAATTTCAGCACCTATTGACTTCTTACCACTTTTGTTATCTTCAGAATTTACATTAATTTTCATAGTAAAAGCAGCTCAAGTGTTTGGTGATTATTGTTGTTTTTAAATTTGTGGCTTGAATTTGATTTGTCTTTCAATAGAATATGAGAAGGCAATGAAAATGAAGGTGAGACACAATAAAGAAGGTAAAGTAAAATATATGTAAAATATTATTTCAGAAGTAACATCAAACAAAAAACAAAAACAAAAAGGAAAGGAGATAAAGCCATATCATCAGCAGTCTTCATTAGCAGGATGCACACATATTATATTTTATACATTGAGTCATATTTGATTAATTTCCAGGCAAAAAGTTGCTGTTTGTGTAAAACACATTTTATTTTATATATTTTTAAATTATACTTTAAGTTCTGGGATACATGTGCAGAACATGCAGGTTTGTTACATAGGTATACATGTGCCATGGTGGTTTGCTGCACCCATCAGCCCGTCATCTACATTAGGTATTTATCCTAATCCTATCCGTCCCCTTGCCCTTAATCCCCCAACAACCCCCCGTATGTTATGTTCCCCTCCCTGTGCTCATATGTTCTCACTGTTCAACTCCCACTTATGAGTGAGAACATGCGATTTTTTTTTGTTCCTGTTTTAGTTTGTTAAAAATAATGGTTTCCAGGTCATACATGTCTCTGCAAAAGACATGAACTCAACCTTTTTATGGCTGCATAGTATTCCATGGTGTATATGTGCCACATTTTCTTTATCCAGTCTAACATTGATGGAAATTTGGGTTGGTTCCAAGTCTTTGCTATTGTGAATAATGCTGCAATAAACACACGTGTGCATGTGTCTTTAGAGTAGAATGATTTATAATCCTTTGGGTATATACCCAGTAATGGGACTGCTGGGTCAAATGGTATTTCTGTTTCTAGATCCTTGAGGAATCACCACACTGTCTTCCATAATGGTTGAACTAATTTACACTCCCACCAACAGTGTAAAATCATTACTATTTTTCCACATCGTCTCCAGCATCTGTTGTTTCCTGACTTTTTAATGATCCCCATTCTAACTGGCGAGAGACGATAACACATTGTGGTTTTGATTTGCATTTCTCTAATGACCAGTGATGATGAGCTTTGTTTCATCTGTTTGTTGTCCACATAAATATCTTCTTTTGAGAAGTGTCTGTTCATATCCTTTGCCCACTTTTTGATGGGGTTGTTTTTTTCTTGTAAGTTTGTTTAAGTTCCTTGTAGATTCTGGATATTAGCCTCTTGTCAGATGGATAGATGGCAAAAATTTTCTCCCATTCTGTAGGTTGTCTGTTAACTCTGATGATAGTTTCTTTTGCTGTGCAGAAACTCTTTAGTTTAATTAGATCCCATTTGTCAATTTTGGCTTTTGTTACAATTGATTTTGGTTAAACACATTTTAAAAGCATAGTATGTGCCAGCTGACGGGGTATTAAGATTTAAAGATCATTGGTGCTTTGCCCCTTGAAGGGAACAGGTAACAGAATAGGTATTCCTGATGCTTAAACTTCTGTGCTAACATTTTTTTTTTTTTGCGATAAAAACATTCTCAGAGTTTCAGCCAGATAAAATAGAAAATGTACGAATTTTTATTGCAAAAATGATCTGTCAAAAAGCTTCAACCCCAACATTTATGAATACTGGGTCTATCTTTTACTATATTTACAATGGAACCTTGGTCAAGTAACCAACCTCTAGGAATCTCTCTGTGTGTGTGTGTGTGTGTGTGTGTGTGTGTGTGTGTGTGTGTGTGTTTAAATCTGTACAAAGTAGATATACATTTTTAAGTTTTTAGTGTATTATATAATTTACATAACATTCTTAATAAGAGTGTGGGGAATACTAGGTACTAAATACATATTAATTTCTATCTTATGGCTTCTAATTCCAAAATGAATGTATCCATAAAATGATATGATCTTTTGTAAAGGTAGGTAATTGATACTGCCAATAATTAAGGCTGGCATGTTGTGATAAGTAATTCAAGATTATTTATCATTTAGTCTTAAACTACGTTTCCTAGTCCTTTTCCCTTTCTATACAAAAGAACAAGAGCAACATGATTTTGAGAATCATAAATAAATCAGGGACATTATGAAATACCATAAAATAGTAATCTGTACATCAACTCTACATCGTAGTTTTTAGCCCTGCCTTCACACTAGAATTCCGGGAAAACTGTTAGAAAATACCAATCCCTGGAGCCTGAAATCTCCAAATCCTCAAATTCCGATTTACTCTTTCTGTGATGGGTTCAGAACACCAATATTTTTAAAAGCTGCCTGGATGACAGCTAACACGGTGAAACCCCGTCTCTACTAAAAACACAAAAAATTAGCCGGGCATGGTGGCGGGCGCCTGTGGTCCCAGCTACTGCTGAGGCTGAGGCAGGAGAATGGCGTCAACCCGGGAGGCAGAGCTTGCAGTGGGCGGAGATCGCACCACTGCACCCCCGCCTGGCGACAAAGCAAGACTCCGTCTCAAAACAAAAAAATAAATTAATTAAATTAAATAAAACTGCCTGGATGATTAATATGCAGACATGTTTGAGCATCACTTAAAAGACTCACTGGAAACAGTTGTTGTGCCATAAAGAGTTGTCTACATTTATGCTGTATGTGGTCTCATTACAATTTTTTCCTCTCTCCATGACAATTTGACCCTACCCTACCACATTTGTGAGCTTCAGACTCCTATATCCTACTGCCTTTTGAATGACATCAGTTATATACCCTGTAGGACTCTAAACCTCAAAACAACACACACTGAATTTAGTACCTTTGTCTCAAATCTACTACTTCTCCTCTATTATGCATCTGAATTATTAGCATGTAATCCACTCATGTGTTTAAGCCATAAATATAAGCATCAGCCTTAATGTCTTGCTTATCTTCTTTGTTTGCACCCAATTCCACACCAAAAGTTCCACATATTCTCTTACTCATCTTGTGTATCGGGCCATATCTTTTCATACTTGGGGCCATTATCCTAGTGCCATTATCCTCTTGTTTGGACTAAAGTTTTTTCATTGATCTCCTAGATTTCAGTCTTGCCCACTATCAATGCAATTTCTATATTGAGCCATCCAAAAACATACGATCGCCCTACTCTCTGACCTAAGATATTCATGTGACCTGTGATGTCCTTCATAATTGCCCCTTGCTTGCCTCTCACATCTCTTCTTACTCTACTCTGGATATTCGAGTCACACTAACTTTCATTCTGTTTTCTGTATGTTATTTCTTCTTTGAACATGCTGTCACTACTCCTGGAATCATACTTTCCTAATTCCTCTCTTTTATGCTCCTGACTCGTCTTCTTACGTCATCTCCTTCAGTCAGCCTTCTCTGACACTCAAATCTGTATAAAATTTTTTCTTAGGGGCTCTCATGGTACTGTACTTCCCTTATCCCAGCACCAAAAAACACACTGAATTCTCCATCTACTTACTTATTTACTCAAAAATATGGAAAGCTTTCCAGTAAAACATGTTGATCTTGTTCTCAGCTGTGTTTCCAGTGATTTATCCAGTACCTGATAAGTATTAGCTACCCAACAAATTTTTGGTGAATGAATGAGTAGAACTGAATGTATTGTTTCTGAACATGAAAGGAGATGACACCTAATCATGAAGGAGGTATAAGGAGGTTCATCTATAGAGAGAAATTACTGGGGAGGGGCAGAAGGCAAAAGAAAAATTTTAAACTCATCTACTCTCTTCAATTTTTTCCCTAGAAGTATGGTCATATTTATCTACTGAAAATTAGGATTGTAGGGAAATTCAGCTGGGAAATTGAGAAGTGTCCTTCTCAACTTCCCAAAGTTCATTTTAGATTAATGGGAAGGAAATTTACAAATGGCGAGTAAAAAGAGTCTTGGAGTGATTTAGAAAACAATCAGAATAATCTATTTGTAAAGGTTAAATCTATATTACTCAGGAATATTTACCAGTGTTCTACAGCTCAGGTATAAGAAGGAAGATGACAGAGCTTCCTTGGGAAGTTTTTACGAGTCCAGGGCTGCTATAAGAAACTACACAGTTTGAAGAATGTGGAAATCATCCCGTGGATTTGGGACCCGAATCTGAGGATTCAAAAACTTTAATTCAGCTTTAGGACAGGTGTGTGTTTTCTGGCCAAGGTCACAGATAAAGTAAAAATCAGCATATTACACACAAAATATAAGTATGTAAAGGGAATCTTACCAAGTGTAATTATTTAATAGTTTTCCTTTTATCTCTGTAAAAATAAGACAGAATAAACAAGTAACATCAACTCTAGAGAAATTGTTCACAAAATAAAGCAACTAGTATGCCTAAATGACACTCTTCATATTTTCCTAAGGAGCATAGGATTTGCTTCAATGTATATTTATCGGTCTCAGAGTAACAACTTTTTCATTGTTGTGAAAATGCCACCACTATAAAATGTATCATGCTTTATTTTAGCAGATTGAAAATGGCCCTATAAGGCATGGGGCAATATTGGTGAAAACGAAGAGTGAACTATCATGGCAAATGTGCAATGGAGTTGTTGGCAGAAAGAGGATTTATGATGCAATGCAGAATATTAAATAGCTTTCCACAGAAAATGAAGCAGCATTTGATTACAAAGTCTTTTTAACCTAAATATATATTAGAGACTGAAAAAGTCCTGCATATATATACTGCAACCCCCAAAGTTTTGCAATAAAATTCAAGAACAAAAAGAAAAACAATGAAACATTAACTAGTCTAAGACGAAAACAATTTGGAGTAAAAATATGAAATATGTCAAGCATTCAGATTTTGAGTGTGTAGAAGTGTGTGTGTGTGTGTGTGTATGTGTATGTATTTATTTCAAAACATCATTACAGAAAAGTAGACTTTTGTAATCATAACAACAAAACTGGTTTATGACTTAAAATTCATTCAAGTATGCAAAAATAATTTTATCCACAATTGAGAAATTGTAGAAATCTGTATATCCCTTCTCATTCTTGTTCTTCACTGAATTCTCTTTAAACAATAAGAGTTTCTCTTAAAATAGCCATGATGTTTTAACCTTTCAAGCTTCTTGAAATCTCAATGCAATATCACTAAAGTATAGCATTTTGCCAAGTTTCATACACATAGGCACATTATATCTTGTCTCTGTGGATAATAATGCCTTAAAAGTCAATATTTTCCCTAAACTTAAATGCTTTCCTGAAAGAAGGTAGAAATCCTTCTGCAGAGTAAGTATTTCAAGGAAATCACAGTCCTAATCATTCTAAATGGACATAATATAAATATGCATTCATGACTCAACACATTTTTATAAAACTTTTGCATGATCTCTAGAGGGAATTGAGGTATTGTCAGCGTTTGTTCAGTGTATACGTGTGTAGAGGAAAAGTCAGAAGCCTGGTATTCTGCCATTTTGCTGACATCCCCATTTGCACGATTTTTATAACTATAGTGGCACATTCAAACAAGAACTAATATATAATAAATATAAACATTATTCTTGCTTTCTTGGAAAGGCGTCCAGTACTCCGGCTTGTGCTTGGAAATGATGCTATAGACTAGATATAATATCAAAGGTCAGGCTTTTGGTGTTTAAAGACAATTGAGAGTGAAGTGGCAAATACAGAGTTAAAGGTCATGCACAATGGGCAACTCAATTTTGTCATGGTTAAAATCGGGATAATAATTTCTGCATTGCCAGCTTCAATTGAAGGAATAAGTAAAACTGAATACCTAAAGCCTAGCCAGTTTCCACAACATTGTAGACATGTAACAGATATTACATAGCATTGTCACTCATACTTAGAGTAAGAATTTGGTCTGTAATCTTCTAAATTATACAACATTAAAAAGTGGACGTTCTTATTCCTGTAAAATTTTATTGAATTATTATCATTTGAAGCATCATTCAATATGGAAGAAATTATTTATGCGCCATTATTTGAAATATGTCTGGTCTGCCAAATGAGGTACACTTGTCATACACAGCTGCACAGAAGGAAGAAAGGCCAAGTTCCTTTGTTTGAAAACATTACAGTGTAACCAGGAAGGCCTGAGTGAAGAGAACAATTATAGAACCAATAAATAAAGATGTAGAGGGAAGGGTTTTAAACTCTCAGTTCCTGTTCTTGAAATTTCAAGGAAGTATTTAGATTTGAATGGGAAAAAAATGGAGCTCTTAAAATGTTAAGTGCCCTTGTCAACTGAACATCAACAGAAGGAATAATGGAGTAATAAGCTGATAATAATAAGTAGTAGAAGTAGAACTAATGTTTACTTAAATGCACTTGATCCTGAGACTACACTGATATGTCCTGTGCCTTCTCTCATTTAAGTCTCACTGTAGCCCTGTTATTAACACTATCTTCATTTTAAGATGAGAGAGTTAAAAGCTAGATTTGATAGGCTGCATAACTTCTCTAGAAAAACAAAGACAGTAAAGTGGACATGCAAGAATTTGAAGCCAGGTTCTTATGAGGAATAGTCATTATACACTAAATACAATAATGTGGGAATAATGAATTGTTCTGTGAAGCTCTGTTTCATTAATATCATATAAAATAAAATATTTGTGTTATTTAGTGTTCACTCATAATGTATGTTAAACTCCATCTTATCTAACCCTTTTTTGTAGGAATCAACGTATAGACTAAAATAAAGAAACATACAAATGGATAGACATTTGTATACACCCATGCATACAAGTATGATCACACATATCCACACATATGAACAGCATTCTACTTTTCATAACCTACTTTAGATGGCAGCTGTTCATTAGAAAGGAACAGCAGTATGATTAATACAATACACCCACTAACCATAAAATCATTTATACTTGACATTGAAAGTGTGTGTTTCATTATTTGTTTTGAGGGAATAGGCACATTTACAGCAGATTCTTATCAGAGACCAAGCAAAAGAAAGAAATTGCAAGGCGACTCCCCAAATCAAAAAGAAATTAGAAGCTGCACAAATATCCTGATTTTCCTCCCTTCTACTCTGGACTGAAGCATCTTTCTTAATTGCATGCTCTGAGCTGGGCTTTTACATTTTTCTCATTTTGCAGATCCTCAAACTATTTTCTTTGTAACAGGATGGAGAAGAAAGAAGCTTTGAGTCAAGAGAGAGATTCCCAAATATTATCGTATCTACAAGTTTCACGGCAACAGCAAGTAATCCACATCACCAAGTGGAAAGTCTGTTCAATGACAAAAAAAGTAGGACTGTCTTTTGTTTCTTTCTCCCACAGTATTTGTTACTGTGAGCAGACAACTTTATAGATAGAAGTGATGACAAATTTACCTTGATGCCACAATTTTGTCCCCATAAATCCTGTTCAATGTTTAATTAGAATGGAGAGGTGTGTAACCAACATGACTGAACTCATGTGGGTTTTGTCAGGTGAAGACAAATGTCTTGCCTTTTAGTGTTTTTCTTTCATTGAAATGTGTTGGGCCTATTTGCAAAGAAAATGTAATAGTCTTACACTATTTAGAAATAGTTTATTTTAGGATGTGTCATCTCTTTTCATATTTTTTTGATATCCATTTCCAGTAGAATTGGTAAGAGTAATTTCATTTGGAATCAATTTCTTGGGCTGATTATGATTCTGCAGGTGTTATATGGTAACTTAATAACAGCTCTTATACATCTAAACCACCAGAGATAATTTAGAGTAGAAATGCATATGGAATAATATATTGCTGCGCCACTGAATTTCAAAAGAATTCATTATGATTAATAATATTACAATAGCAACTGGAGGAAGTAATAATGATTTGCCACAAGTTATAAGGACTCATTGAATAGTTTTAATCTTACTACATTTAAACATTGAACTGCAAGTAAATTCAGCAATACTCAATAATGAAATTTGGGGCTCATAATAATGCTATTAATCATAACTAGATTTTGTACATTTTATGAGAAGGAATATACATTTGGTGGATTTCATTTAAATATTTTACTGATTTTGATAAAGCTATATGCGTGATTTGGATCCTATAGTGAGTATGTCTTTACAAAAGCCATATTTGTTTTAAATGACTGATAGATTTAATTCCCTAGTGAATATTCTGTATTTGCACCAAAATCCAAACTCTTCTTGCAATTAAGAGAAATAGAGTGCTTTGGGGAAAATAAAGGTGCTTTAGCTAATAAAAATACAGAAACATCCAATCCTCTCTTGCTTACATTACAGAATTTCTGTTTCAGAATTAGCTTACATCTATTTCTCTTCAGTTATTGGAGAAATCCTCAACACTGAACCTGGGTACAATTAGAAAATGAGTTCAAATAAATGAATAGTTATCAAGTTTCTGGCTCTTTCACATGGGGTATGTGAGGATGAAGTATATGAAGAAATATGAAGAAGTCAGGCTGCTTTATTGGGAATTCGCTCTCATGGAATTCACAATAAAGGAGATGCAGAGCAATATAGAGCTCAATATAATGCAAGGTAAAACCTGTTCTACTAGGGAATGGAATAAAGTACCCCAAGGAGAGAACAATTTATTCTGCTTGAATAGTTCACAGAACACTTCATAGAAGAGATAACATTTTCAGCCAGACTTGATAGATGAGAGAAATTTCAGCTGTTGAAGGTGGCATGAAAAACGTGCCAAAAATACTAGCAGAGAAATGGTGATGCTCAGTGGCCACAGGATACAGTGGGAAGATCTCAGATTCTTCTCTGGTATCCAGTTCCTCTGTGTTTCAATTAATGTATCTGTAAAATGTGTTACTTCTCTGTAATTATAATTTACTCCCACCTAACAGATTTTGCATCACCAAACACATTAAGATAGTTTAAATCACGTTATTGATTTTGGTGTAAAAATATTTTGATGATGACATTAAGAAAACACAGAAAATGCAATGATTATTTCAACAGAGAAGAGGTAAGCAGCATTATAATTGACTGGTCAAGGTCATAGGCTAAGTCCCATTATAGCCAAATTAAGAGCCATGAGAAAAGCAAAATGCAGGAAAAGTAGAGATAAGATAGAAGACAAAATATATAAAACTGGTGAAAAGTAATAAGACAACAGTAAGATGCATAAGCTTGGACATGAATGAGTGAGAGTAGAGGCCATGATTCAAACAAAGAGAAATGAATTCACAAATTATGAAAACAGTAGTGGTAATGGTGACACATAGGAAAAATAGTTAAGCAAGCCCTCCCAAACACTTCAGAGCATTTCACTGGGAACTCAGTAATCCTTAAACAGCTCTGCCAGAAAAGAAGAGCAACCACTAGTTCTGAAAAGTAGTCTAAATACATATATTAAAAGTCACCTCAAAGGTCTCTATGGTAATGTTACATTTTAGCTCACATATCCTGGAAGGCGTATTTCCTAGGGCACTTCAGGTATTGGGATGGAGTCAGACACAAATACACTATAACCTCACTCACACTTATGCATCTCAACTTAACAAAGCATATGTCAGAAAATCATCCCTGCCTGTACTTTCCAAACTTTGTCTAATGCAAAGTAAAGGGAGTTATTTAAGAAAATTTTATTAACCTTCAAAACAGGAAAAATGAATATTGTATCTGAATTGAAAAGGTTAGGAAAAAATGTGTCCTCTGGTGAATCAAAATGAATACTCACTCATCTGCTTAATATGGATATTTTTTGACTATAAGAATTTGCTGCTCAAAACTTCAGATAATAGATTCTACAAACAGTTGTAAACAAACACTACATTCTGCATTTGGCTAAATTAGGGCCCTATGAAAGTATTTTTAATGTTGAAAAGAGGAAATAGTGAAATCTGATCTAATACTTACAAAAATAAAACAGATACTCAAGAGCAGTTGTAGGTACTTTTTAGAAAGGGTTCAGCCATATTAAGACTAGATTCTAAGTCATATACAATCAAGAAATTTATTTTGTTCATTTGCTCATTGCTAATAAATATGTTTGCTCAATTAGTAGAAGTATAGACAACATTTTATGATAATGATCAGGCATCTTAAATTAAGCTTCAGAAAAAGTATGCAACTATTTCAAATAAATTTCTAATCATTACTCTTCCTTTTAAAAATACTGATAAAACTTTTTATTATATTCCTAAATTTGACCACAACTGGGGCCTGAGAGTCAGTTGTCTTTATATTGAGACAAATATTTTAAGTGTCCAGATGCTGTGGTCTCTCGTAAAGTAGACCTTTGGTGGTAAAACAATAATAGTTCCACACCACTGAAAACTATAATACGTTAGTTTATTACTTCCAGAGTTTTATGTTTATATTTAAAAGGAAAATGAGAAATATTTCCTAACTGATTGAGACATACATTTATATATTTGCTGGTATACTCAGGATACAGGTTACCTCTTTTATTTCCAGAAAATTATATAAAGTTTATCATAAGGACAAGCAATAAAATTGTCCTCAAAGTATAAGATTTGGATTATCTAATAACAATGTCCTCTGCATTGTTAATGGCTTCTTGATTAGGAATTAATGACATGCTATCTGGGAGTACATTAGTGTATTTGAATGGAAACTGTTCAAACTGAGGCTATTACTAAGGTAATAGTGACATATTCTCTTGCCTTCCTGGAAAGAACTTTGTTATCACCATTTGTACATAGTGTAATTGAGTTATTCAGGAGCTGTTTTGCCCAATATCTAAATGTACATCATTAATGAAGCTAAAATGAACTAGAGTTTCCGAGATGTCAGAAAAACCTCATTGTTTTCCTGACAATGTGTCTTCAAATAAACCAGACAGATGCATTCACGGGCAGCCTGTTTTCCTTCATTTCAACACTTTGGAGGAGGAATCCATCAATGTGATTTAAGAATAGATCTGCATATTAATATTTTCTATCATAAGGAGGAAATAAATACAGTAAGTGTAGCACATGTAATTTAATGATGATGTTATTCACAGAAGGTTTATACAAAAGTCAAATGATAGATTGGCTGCTCTGAATAATAGTTGGAAAAAATTATAAGTCTTGTTCTAAATTTTAAAAGTAAACTTATAAGCATCAAAGAACAATAAAGCTGAAGTGATTAGCAGTGTAAAAATATCTGTCCTGTGATTTAACTTGTCAACATGTATGAAATTTAATGGTAAATATGAAAGACGTATAACGATTAGGAGAGTATGAACTGCTATTCTTAAGGATGGCTTCTCTTTCAGTCACTTTTTTCTAGGTATCGGAGTCTATAAAAAAAACAATTTATTTCTTTTAAAAGATAATTACTGTTAACCTAGAGTTTCAACTCTACTCTTCATAATGACCAAATGTCTTTCTCTATTAATTAAAGAAAAGCAGGTCACTGGACCACATCTTTTTTTGTTTGTTCCAGATAATATTTACCTAGCCTTTATTGTCACAGTAAGAGAGGTGAACCTTAAAAATTTCAAGGTTTGTTTGACTATAAGAAATTGCTGCTCAAACCTTCAGATAATAGATAATTTTTTTCTTTTACTTTAACTTCTGGGATACATGTGCAGAACGTGCAGGTTTGTTACATAGGTATACACGTGCCATGGTGGTTTGCTGCACCTATCAACCCATCATCTAGTTTTAAGCCCCGCATGCATTAGGTATTTGTCCTAATGCTCTCCCTCCCCTTGCTCCCCTCCCCCTGACAGGCCCCAGTGTGTGATGTTCCCCTCCCTGTGTCCATGTGTTGTCATTGTTCAACTCCCATTTATGAGTGAGAACATGCAGTGTTTAGTTTTCTGCTCCTATGTTAGTTTGCTGAGAATGATGTCTTCCAGCTTCATTCATGTCCTTGCAAAGGACGTGAGATCATTTTTTATGACTTCATAGTATTCCGTGGTGTATATGTGCCACATTTTCTTTATCCAGTCTATCACTGATGGGCATTTGGGTTGGTTCCAAGTCTTTGCTATTGTCAACAGTGCAGCAATAAACATAGGTGTGCATGTGTCTTTGTAGTAGATATTAGCTATAGTAGGCTATAGTAGGCTTTTGGCAAAGTCTTTAGGGTTTTCTAGGTATAGGATCATATTGACAGGGAAGAGAGATAGTTTGACTTATTTTCCTGTTTGAATGACATGTATTTCTTTCTCTTGTAGAATAATCAGATGGCCTGCAGATTTGGAGAAAATATTTGCAAACTATGCCTCCAACAAAGCTATAATATCCAGAACCTATGAGGAACTTAAACAAATCAACAAGAAAACAACAAATAACCTCATTTAAAAATGGGCATGAACAGACATTTCTCAAAAGAAGGCATACGTGTAGCCAACAAATATGAAAAAATGCTCAGTCTCTAATCATCAGAGAAAGGCAAGTCACAACCACAAAAAGATACCATCTCACACCAGTCAGAATGGCTATTAATAAAAAGTCAAAAAAGCAGAAATAATGGCAAGTTTGTACAAAAAGGGGAGCACTTACACACTGTTTGTGGAAATGTAAATTAGTTCGGCACGGTGGAAAACAATTTGGAGATTTCTCAAAGAACTTAGAAAACAGAGCTACTGTTTGACCCAGCAATCCCATTACTGAATATATATCCAAAGGAAAATAGATCATTCAGCAAAAAAGACAAATGCGCTTGTATGTTCACCACTGTATTATTCACAATAGCAAAAACATGGTACCAATCTCGATGTCCGCCAGTGGGGGACTGGGTATGGTACACATACACTACAGAATACTACACAGTCATAAAAAGAATGATATCATATACTTTGCAGCAGCATAAATGGAGCTGGAGGCCATAATCCTGAATATATTAATGCAGGAAAAGGAAACTACTGCCTGTTCTCCCTTATAAGTGGGAGCTGAACATTTAGTATCCAAGGACATAAATATGGGAGCAATAGACATTAGAGACTACTAGACAGGAAAGAAAACAATGGGAGAATGGTTCAAGAAACTACCTATTGGCTATACGCTCACTACCTGGATACAATATACTAATGTAACAAACCTTCATATGTACCCACTGTATCTAAAATAAAATTTGAAAAAAAATAAAGTAAAAAAAAAAAAATAGTATACCTGGAAAAAAAGAAAAACTTCAAACAAGAAGAGTTTATGGATGTCACCATGATAACACAATAGACTATTCCAGACCTTTTCCCCCACAGGAACACTGATCTAACAACAATATATGGACCAAAAAGCCTCTATGAGAACTTTAGAAATCAGTCAGGAAGTGGCAGTACTCCATGCAAACTCAAAGCCAAGAATAGTTGCTTTGAAACGGGCAAAAATGCTATTTTATTTCAAACAAGAGAGCACCTTTCCTAACGCAGCACTGCTCACAATTGGTAGGAAAACACACGCGCGCACACACACACATTATGTTCTCTTGTGAGGGAAAGAGAAGAGTAGAACATACATCATATATTTCATCATTTTTGGGAAGCTGCCCAAGGGACTGACTAGGAGCACTGAGAGTTAACTGGTATACCTTGAATGTCTGGGGTCCACAGAGATCAAAAGAGAGTTCAGCAGCTTATTGAAGCCCTGGACTACACATCATACCACACAGAAACCAGCACAATTCACCACAATTGGGATTAAATTCCTGGTTTGTGGCTTCTCTCTTGGGAGCGAAAAAGTAGAGTAGAATGTGCATCTGATATTCAGCTTTTCTGGGACTGTTTGAGGTACTGATTACTGTCTTATCTGACTCAGTCCTGATGGGTAGCTGGCATAATTTGTATGCTTGGAGGTTACAGAGCGCAAGAGAGGTCAGTAGCTTCTGACAGTACCGGAGAACCTGCAATACCACAGACAGACACCAGAGAGAGCAAGAGACTACAAGCTCCTGAGAAAGAAACTGACAAGCCTCTGCAGTAGAGAAACTATGTGCACAAGCCTGGAGAAAAGACCATATGTATAAAAGATTTGAGAAGCCCTCAGAGTCTCTAGCCAGGCAGATTGGGGGTGGTCTTTCTCTGAATGAAGCCAGTCCATAAAGACTCAGAGAGGTAGCTTTTTTCAAAGTGTACGGATCCCCACACAATGTTACACGGCATGCAAAGAAATAGAAATAAGGCCTAATCAAAGAAAAAAAATAAATTTTTAGCAACAAACTCTAGGGAAATAGATGTATATAAATTACATAACAAAGAATTCAAAATAAACATCAAAAAGATGACCAATAAGCTCAGAAAACAATGCATGAACAAAACGAGAATATCAGCAAGATAGAAATTAATAACAAAGCAACCAACAAAAAACAAAATTTTGGATATGAAGAATACAATGACCGAATTGAAAAATTCACTACAGTTTCTAGATCAATCCAAAGAAAGAAATCAACAGACTTGAAGATAGGTCATTTGAAATTATCCAGCCTGAGAAATAAAAAGAAAAAAAAAGAATGGAAAAGAG
This sequence comes from Pan paniscus, assembly GCF_029289425.2. Classification (NCBI taxonomy): domain Eukaryota; kingdom Metazoa; phylum Chordata; class Mammalia; order Primates; family Hominidae; genus Pan; species Pan paniscus. The sequence continues at coordinate 49,402,945 of NC_073261.2, read as the reverse complement.
GGATGAAAGCCAAAGGATCTAAAGTATACCATCAAATGAACAAATATGGGAGCTCCAGACGAAGAAGAGAGAAAGGGCCAGAAAGCTTACTTGGACAAGTATTGGCTAACGTGGTCTGAAATCTGGGGAAAGAAATGGAAGTCCAGATTTGAAAAACCCAGTGAATTAGAACTGAAATGAACATAAAGAAGCCCACGCTGATATACGCGATAATAAAATTATCAAAATTAAATAACGAAAAGAATTTCTAAGCAATATGAGAAAAGCAACTCATCACATACAACTCACCACATCACATACATATTCGTAAGACTATCAGTGATTTATCAGCAGAAACCTTGTGGGCCAGAAAGACTTGGTATGATATAGTAAAAGTGCTGGGGACAAAACAAAAACAAAAACAAAAACAAAACAAAAAAACCGCCAGCCATAACATAAATACCATAACCAACAACAATATCCTTCAGAAATGAAGGAGAAACAAAGACTTTTCCAGGAAAACAAAAGCTGCAGGAGTACATCACCATTAGACCTGCCTTCCACGAAATCCTAAAGGGAACTCTTCATGTTAAAATAAAAGGACACAAGACAGCAACATGAAAGCATATAAAAGTATGAAGCTTACTGATAAGGGTAAATTTATAGATAAATAAAAATATGGTAATTCTGTAATGGTGATGTATAAATAACTTTTAATTCTGAAGTAGGAGTTAACAAAAAAGTATAAAAATAACTACAACGATTAAAATAGGTTAATTGACACACAATATAAAAAAATGTGACTTGTGACATCAGTGTAAAAAAGTCTGTTGGGAGAAAAAAAGTGTAGTGTTTTTGTATGTGATTCAAGTTAAGTTGTTACCTACTTAAAACAGATTGTTACCATGATAAGGTGTTTTATGTAATCCCCATGGTAATCATAAGAAAATATAGACATAAGATATGAAAAATAAAATGAGAAAGGAATCAAAGTATGTCACTACTAAGAATTCAATAAAACAGAAAAGAAGCAAGAGGAGAGGGTAAAAAAGCTACAAGACAGCGATATGAACTGTTTATGTTCTTCTTAAATTCATATGTTGAGTTCTCAATTCCCAATACGATGCTATATAGAGGTGGGGCCTTTGGAGGGTAATTAGGTCATGAGGGTGGAGCTCTCTTGAATGGAATTAATGACCACCTAAAAACAGAAGAAGATGCAGGATCTCACCTTTCACTCTCCACTTGGGGAGGGTACAAGGAGTGGATGACCATCTGCAACCAAGAGTGGGCCCTTACCAGACACTAAATTTACCAGTACCTTGATTTTAGACTTCCCAGCCTCCAAACTACGAAAAATAGTTATTAGTTAAGTCTCCCACTCTATGGTAAATTGTGATAGCAGCCCAAATTGACAAAGATGGACAGCAAGAAAACATTGAATAAAATGGCAAAAGTAAATTATTACTATCAGTAATTACTTTAAGTGTAAATGGATAAAACTCCCACTTTAAAAAAAAAAAGCCTAGAGAAGTTGAATGGATTCAAAGAATAATATTCAACTGTAGGCTGTCTAGAAGAGACTCATTTTAGATTTAACAACACACATTAGTCAAAAGTGAAAGAATGAAAAAAGATATCCCATACAAATGATAACCAAAGAAGAACAGAGGTGCCTCCAGGACAGATCACTTGTTAGGTCATAAAGCAAGGTTTAACAAATTTAAGAAGACTGGCATAATGGCAAGTGTCTTCTCTGACCACAGTGGAAGGAAACTAGAAATTAATAGCAGAATAAAAACTGAAAAAATAAAAAATAAAAGAAAATTAAACACATTCGGATAACTAATATGTAAAGAAGGGAAAGGTAAGGGGAACAATTTGTCCAAAGGGAAATTAGAAAATATCCTGATAGAAACAAAAATAAAGCACAACAGACCGAAACCTATGGGATGTAGCAGAGGCAGTAGTAAAAGGGAAGTTTATAGCAGCAAATGCCTACATTATAAAAGAAGAAAAATCTCAAATAAACTATCTAACTTTATACCTCAAAGAACTAGAAAAATAAGAATAATCTAAACCTAAAGACAGCAGAAAATTAAAATAATAAACACTTGATAAGAAAAAATAGAGAATAGAAAAACTAAAATATTAATAAAATTAAGGAGATTTTTTGAAAAATCAATCAGTTGACAAACCTTTAGGAAACTAAGAAAAAAAGAGAGAAGATTCAAAATAAATAAATTCAGAAAGAAAACAGGAGACATTACAAATAAGGCCACAAAAGAAAAAGGATTTCAAGAGATTATTATGAAAAATTTTGTGAAAAATTTGAATAATCTAAAAGAAATGGATAAATTTCTAGAAACCTACAAACCACCAAGACTGAATTACAAAGAAAATTCTTAGCAGACTTATAACTAGTAAGAAAGTTGAATAAGTGATCAAAAACTTCCCAAAAAAGAAAAGTTCATGTTCATCACAGCATTACTAACAGTAAACAAGAGTTAGAAACAAATTGTGTCCATCAATGGATAAATGGATTAAAAAATGTGATATATACATACAATGAAATATTATTTGGCAAGAAAAGAGAAAATATTGTTATATGCTACAACACGGATACACTTTAAAGACATTCTGTTAAGCAAAATATACCAGTGATAGAAGGACAAAAAATGCATGATTTTCCTTATGGGAGGTGTTAAAGTGGTCAAACTCTTAGAACCAGAAAGTAGAATACTGGTTACCAGTGTCTGAAAGAGGGCAAAATGGAAAGTCATTGTTCAATGGGTAGCGTTTCAGTCATGCAAAATGAAAAAGTTTTAGAGATATGCTCTACAACAAAGTGCATATAGTTAACAATGTTTTACTGTACACGTATGTTAAAAAGGTGAATGTCATATTATATGGTTTTTCCACAGTGATAACAAGTTAGATATCTCACAAATAATTTCAAGGTAAAAGAACCCTGCTTTACTTGATTTTAAAATCTTTCTAAAGTAACAGGAAAAATATTTTAGATTTACTGGAGATTCTATTTAAATTTTAAACCCAACTTTAACAATTTCAAGAAGAATCCCTGTTTTCTATTCCAGGATTATTTTTCAATCTTTATCAAACTTGGATTATCATATTTGACTGTCCTCTTATGATGGTGCCAAATGGATTTAATAGTACCTCAGGAACCATTATTAGAAACTGATCTAATAAATTGCTATAAATTTGATGCACTTTCTATTAACAGGGTGTAAAAGCTCGAATATAAGAAGAATAATCAAAGTTTCTCATAATGGCACACACTCACATGGTTTTGACACGCTCACTTCTCAAAACATATGTGCTTATGATATGGTTTGAATAATTCTGCCAGATAGACTAGCTTTCCCTTAAGATTATATGTATACATATATGTGTTTGTGTGTGTGTATATATATGTGTGTGTGTATATATATTTATATATAATTTTAATCAACATAAAGTCTTTTATTGTTATTTGTTCCAATTTTAGTTATTATCAGCTGTAGGCCTTAAGTATTTTTGAGACAATAAGTTAAGCTTTAACACTTGACATGAATCACATGGGAAAAAGGAGGTTTCATTTACTACAAAATTCCATGGAATACAACATTTCTTCCCAGCTTTCCCTTAGTTTGACATCAAATATTTATAGAATAGCTAACCTCTTGCACTCAGTGGCCAGGCAGAGGGCCATGTCATCATAATAATGCCAAATTTACTGTCACAACCTTTCCCAGGAATCCAGAATATGAACAATAAAAAACTATGACAGAAACTCTTGATTGCTGAAAGTTTTGAGTTTGACTCTATGGTTTTCTGGCATTGTGTACTGATGGATTTTCCAACTCAAAGATAGGTAACTGAGCCCCATAATCACCTGAAAGAGCTGCGCTTGTAATGCACCCACCCCTACGCAGAGGAGAAACACCTACGCTGATATTGCTGAATGTTCCAGATAGAACCCTTTAAAATTTTTGGTACAGCTGGTTTCATAGTTGTTAAAATACTATTTAAAAAGTAAACAGCATCCATTTCCATACAAGATCCTTTAGGTTCACAGTGAGGCCCTGAAGCCTCACACTATCTCTCATGTGCAGATTCGAGGGTCTTCATAACTCTTGAATTTCACTCATGTTCTTTGTTTCATTTGAATCAAGAAAATAGCTCTTGGGTAACTTTCATGTTTCACTGAATATAAGATCAAGGTATCCTACTAAACTGATACATAGAGTACCATTTTAGTGGGATTAGAATTACCATAAAGTGTGTAGAACAAAATTACTGTAAAATCTGCAGTATTTTTCAGATTTTTAATTTTGAAATATGCCCCCTTGCCATTCACCTCCTCACAACCTCAAACACCACCACCCAGGTATCTTGCTGGACTAGTTTTCCAGGCTTGTTACTTGGAAAACGCTTGTGTAGAGCTTGTGTAAAGCCCAAAAGGGACTGTCCTTGGTGCTGAAAAGGGAAGCAGCCACATGGTCATTGTTTTTCGGAAAAGGGCCTCCTACCTAGAAAGCTGAATTGCTTTTTGGCCACTTTCTGCATCATGAGCATAATCAGGCCTCTAAGCCCAGGGCATCCCTTTGGCTGGTTATGATTTCTGTTACTTAGTGCTGAAATTTTAAATTTAAAGTCTTTTTGTAATCTTCACTTTCAATATTCTATTAAAATAGTCTTTAAGATAGTCTTGGTAAGATGTCAAATTTTAAAACTATATTATGTTTTAGTCATGATATCAATTTTAAAACAAATGTCATGGTGGAGAGGACAGCATTTTGAATACAGGGACCTAGCATGCCCTTCCTAGAAAATGACTGAAATAAAGAAAGTCACATAAACATAGAAAAATATCACATCAGTATTAGAGGTGGGTGATAAGACTGCTATCTAATAACTAAAATCAGAAACATCAAAATATTTCTGGGGAAAAAAAACACGACAGAAATAAAACAAAGGAGAAATTAGCCACCTTTAAAAAGTGGGGTTTGTTCCATTAGACATTCCTGTAAGAAAGCTAGGATAAACAGGCATATACTCCTTAATTTCAAAAGTAAAGGGATAAAGTAGAAGGCAGTATCTAAAACAGATAAGACTTACTCCTATTGGAAAATTTTCATGAAATATGTGCAAACAACATGCAAAATAAGATAACTTATGCATGTGGCATTGGCTACGGAATTTAAAGAAGTGTGTGATGCAGCTCTTCCTCTAACTTGATAGGCTGTGGGGTGTGATTATAATGGTGAGTAGCAAAGAGTGGGTGTGAGTGGTCCACATCTCAGCAGAGAAGACTATTGTGTCATTTACATTATTTAAAATTCCAGTGCATTATGATTTAAAAACTCCAACTCTTATTTGGTTTTATTATTATTTTAAAATCTCTACAAGTATGCTGGTCATTATTAGTGGTATTACTACCAATACCATTGCCTTCATAGCCACTGGTTTACTCTGTATTAAAAATGGAAACTTGGCCAAACAAAAAAAAACTACCTGTTAAAAAGGGCCTAAGGGCAAAACGACTTTACCAAACTTAGGGAAGAATGGAAACCAACTCAAGGTCTCCCAGTAGGACTGCCGACACCACATCTTTCTCTCCATCATCCTAATTACCAAACAGTACAGAACTTATCACATTCTACCATATTTGAAAAAAAAATATTATTCCACATTAAAAACAATTTTATAGAACAGCTATCTTGGGGAAAAAATGTTTCAAGTATATCAGTTAGTTATAAAAATGCTACGAGAGAGATAACAGTATATGTATTTGCACAGAAAACATAAAACATAAACAGTGGAATTACGTGCATTTTTTATTTTTTATTTTATGATTTTCTATTTTTTAACTTTATAAAAATAAGCATTATAATTATTACTAAAAAGACAGAAACATCAAAATGTTTAAAGTTTTTCTATATAAAGGAACATTATAGCAATGTGGACTTGTACCATCTCTTTATTATTTCTCTTCTCAGAAGTTATTTGAAAAAACAGAAACTGTGAGACCTTATTATCCAGCTGCATGTGGTATTTTCAACTCAAATACTCATTTTAGCAAACACATGCATATGTGTGCACACACACATATTATTTTCAATATCACAGTCATTCAACAATAATTTCCTGAAGATTAAGATGGTATAAAAGTTAAAGGGACTCTAGAATCACGACGTTAAGTTTTGAACCTGATTGTCATTTGTTATGTAACACTATACATTTTGTTTTCCCTAAATAAAAACTGTAAGCCTTTTTATATAGTTGCTTAAATATCTGGACTTAAATCATACCATTCTTATAAAATTTAAAATGAGCAATATATTTAAAGAGCTTTGTGGAATTTTTGGCACATTTTAAACAATAAATGCTCACCATTTTTGTTAAATAACGACTATGTATAATACACCGTGCTACCAATGTGTGGATATTAAAGTAATACTACAAGATAATTTATTTTTTCAACATAATTTTGTAATTAATACTTGTGAAAGATTAGAGAATGTAAAGTTTTATTTTTAATTTTTCTATCAGCACTTATAATGTAAATATATTAACTCATTATCTACTTTCATTTTTATTTATTACAACAACAGGTTAAATCATTTCCCCTTATTGGATAGTATAATATACAGGCTTTCCTAATTATCTAACATTGTAAAAAGTGCTGTTTGTCATGTTTATCTGGTGTCATATGTAAATAAATATCTAATATAACTGGAAATCTTCGGGCAGTGAGAGGAGATGCTGTCGAAACATGATTTGTCCATATCATCGTTTTCTGAGTCTTATAATTCCCACCTGTTATAATAAGGCTTAAGCGAAATATTAGAGATGGAACATCACAGATCTGTTAGCTTGCCAATATTTTTATACATCAAAGGAAAAAAAAACTATCATCGTCATTCCTGACTTTTGTCTCTGCTAATGTGAGGAACGCTCTGTCAGGAATGGCTACCTTAAACATTTCAGAATCTCATTATATATATTTTCTTCATTGAACCATTAGCCAGAATGGTGAGAAAAGAAGCATCCTGGGCAACCTAAGTACTTAAACAGAGAGACCTATATGAAGTGGAATGGATGTTGGACCAACAGCAAGAAAGGTGTTAGATTCCCAGGGCTACTATTAATGAATACTTTTACATTAGGGCGTCACTTCAGATTCCTGAGTGTCAGCTTTTGAATTTCTAAAATGAAGGGTTATAACCAAATTAGGACAAAAATCTACTCTATTTCCCAGGCTCTAAGTGATACATACTATACATATATATCTTATTTTCAACAAATTTTAATTCAATAATATACTCTAAAATTTTGCTTTGTCAATATTTAAAGCATTCATTAAACCTTAAAGTTGAGAAATAAGACATTGATAGCTCTCACTTGAACTTGGGTGATCTTTGCAATTATGAATTTATTCAGTGAAGCCCCTTTATGAATACAGTATTTCTGGTTTTCTGAGGGTTTCCTCCTCAACATAGGTCATATACATTGGAGATAACCAAAGCATGCTTCATGCATGTATACATGTTGAATCTAAGCACTTATAGAGTCTCTACTGTAACTATTTAAAGATGATAGAACTAAGGCTTGGAGTGGTAAACTATATGTTTAAGAAAGGACACACTTAAAATGGTAGGTCAAATATGATTTAAACATCACTACAAATAACTACTTAATAATTTGAAAGATAATCAAATAAAAATTTCTGAGAAGACAGTTTTGTACAAAACAGCATGTACAAGATTAGACACGTACAAAAATTTCAATACAAAGTAATACATATTGGTGGATAAAGGTGTAGCAGTGGTTACAAATGTGGCAAACTCACAATCTTAAGTAATTATATTTACCTTCCACCTCCCTTTTCTCATGCCTCAATTTTTGTTGTTTGCATAACAATATACTATCTAGATAAACGAACCAGAGGTGGAGAAGAGAGAGAGGTATACGATTATTTACTATTATGCTAATAAATAATGAAAGTGTATTTTTTTTGTCTAGGGAGAGAAACAATATAAACAGCTGAACTTTTGTGAAGTGACTTTTACTACTTCACCATTTAAAACCCACGTATGTATTTATTTTTCAAACAAAAATAAATGAAATAAATTTATAAACAAATTCAGTAATATAATTGCAAATTTTGGTGAAATAAATTTTAATATAAATATAATACTGTTTTAAATAAATATAATATAAATATAATAATACTGTTTTAAAAATAGAACATCTTAGGAATTAGAACAACTATTATGAAAGAAATTTCAAAGGGTATTACAGCTTACCTCATTCAACTCATTAAGATACAGATAATTGAAATGCTATTTGCACATTTCCAGAGCATTAAAAAGATGTTAAGCTTTACATTTTTAAATGCCACCATGACTCAGAAGCCAAAAGTTGATTTAGAAAATTTTAAAATAGCATACTTATACACACAAACACGTGCACCATCAGATCAGTCTCAATAAATCTCAATCATGATTATCAATGAACAAAAGGTACAACTCTGACAATATTCAAAGTGTATATTAAGATAAATTATGCATAATAAATTTAGCTTTCATCTAAGAATTCAAAAATAATTCAATGTAATTAATTGATCAATAAATGAAAATTTTCAACTTAATGACCTTACTCAATGTAAAAAATGTATTGTAAAAATTTAATTTTTATTCCTGAAAGAGCAATGATTACTAAAAAAGTAAAAGTAAAATTAATATAACAATTTTATAGACTACAAACCAAGGGTCAACATTAAATTGTGATAAAATCCTAAATACTGTATTCTTAAGTAAATGGTGATTCTACTTAAGAAGGCATTATTATTAGTTATCATTGCTCTGGAACTATCTCCTTAGAAAAAAGTAAAGGAAAATCTGAAAAAATGTATTGATCAAGTGATTAACTAAAACAGATTTCTCATCAGAAAATGGGCAAACCACATGATCAGGCAATATGTAATATAAACACCTTTGAATAAATAATTGATTCTGAAATAATTTAAGAAATTCAAATTAATAAACAATGAAATTTATTTCTTCCTAGAGAATGAAAACATATTTAAAGATTCTTATAAGTATCATCTAAGCAGGAGCCAAGATGGCCGAATAGGAACAGCTCCAGTCTACAGCTCCCAGCGTGAGTGACGCAGAAGACGGGTGATTTCTGCATTTCCATCTGAGGTACTGGGTTCATCTTACTAGGAAGTGCCAGACAGTGGGCGCAGGTCAGTGGGTGCGCGCACCATGCGCGAGCCGAAGCAGGGTGAGGCACTGCCTCACTTGGGAAGCACAAGGGGTCAGGGAGTTCCCTTTCCTAGTCAAAGAAAGGGGTGACGGACGCACCTGGAAAATCGGGTCACTCCCACCCGAATACTGCGTTTTTCCGACAGGCTTAAAAAACGGCGCACCACGAGATTATATCCCACACCTGGCTCGGAGGGTCCTACACCCACGGAGTCTCGCTGATTGCTAGCACAGCAGTCTGAGATCAAACTGCAAGGCGACAGCGAGGCTGGGGGAGGGGCGCCCGCCATTGCCCAGGCTTGATTAGGTAAACAAAGCAGCCAGGAAGCTCGAACTGGGTGGAGCCCACCACAGCTCAGGGAGGCCTGCCTGCCTCTGTAGGCTCCACCTCTGGGGGCAGGGCACAGACAAACAAAAAGATAGCAGTAACCTCTGCAGACTTAAATGTCCCTGTCTGACAGCTTTGAAGAGAGCAGTGGTTCTCCCAGCACGCAGCTGGAGATCTGAGAACGGGCAGACTGCCTCCTCAAGTGGGTCCCTGACTCCTGACCCCTGAGCAGCCTAACTGGGAGGCACCCCCCAGCAGGGGCACACTGACATGTCACACGGCAGGGTATTCCAACAGACCTGCAGCTGAGGGTCCTGTCTGTTAGAAGGAAAACTGACAGAAAGGACATCCATGCCGAAAACCCATCTGTACATCACCATCGTCAAAGACCAAAAGTAGATAAAACCACAAAGAGGGGGATAAAACAGAACAGAAAAACTGGAAACTCTAAAAAGCAGAGCACCTCTCCTCCTCCAAAGGATTGCAGTTCCTCACCAGCAACGGAACAAAGCTGGATGGAGAATGACTTTGACGAGCTGAGAGAAGAAGGCTTCAGACGATCAAATTACTCTGAGCTACGGGAGGACATTCAAACCAAAGGCAAAGAAGTTGAAAACTTTGAAAAACTTTAGAAGAATGTATAACTAGAATAACCAATACAGAGAAGTGTTTAAAGGAGCTGATGGAGCTGAAAACTAAGGCTCGAGAACGACGTGAAGAATGCAGAAGCCTCAGGAGCTGATGCAATCAACTGGAAGAAAGGGTATCAGCAATGGAAGATGAAATGAATGACATGAAGTGAGAAGGGAAGTTTAGAGAAAAAAGAATAAAAAGAAATGAGCAAAGCCTCCAAGAAATATGGGACTATGTGAAAAGACCAAATCTACGTCTGATTGGTGTACCTGAAAGTGATGGGGAGAATGGAACCAAGTTGGAAAACACTCTGCAGGATATTATCCAGGAGAACTTCCCCAATCTAGAAAGGCAGGCCAACATTCTGATTCAGGAAATAGAGGGAACGCCACAAAGATACTCCTCGAGAAAAGCAACTCCAAGACACATAATTGTCAGATTCACCAAAGTTGAAATGAAGGAAAAAATGTTAAGGGCAGCCAGAGAGAAAGGTCGGGTTACCCTCAAAGGGAAGCCCATCAGACTAACAGCTGATCTCTCAGCAGAAACCCTACAAGCCAGAAGAGAGTGGGGGCCAATATTCAACATTCTTAAAGAAAAGAATTTTCAACCCAGAATTTTATATCCAGCCAAACTAAGCTTCATAAGTGAAGGAGAAATAAAATACTTTACAGACAAGCAAATGCTGAGCGATTTTGTCACCACCAGGCCTGCCTCACAAGAGCTCCTGAAGGAAGCGCTAAACATGGAAAGGAAAAACCGGTACCAGCCACTGCAAAATCATGCCAAAATGTAAAGACCATCAAGACTAGGAAGAAACTGCATCAACTAACGAGCAAAATAACCAGCTGACATCATAATGACAGGATCACATTCACACATAACAATATTAACTTTAAATGTAAATGGACTAAATGCTCCAATTAAAAGACACAGACTGGCAAATTGGATAAAGAGTCAAGACCCATCAGTGTGCTGTATTCAGGAAACCCATCTCATGTGCAGAGACACACATAGGCTCAAAATAAAAGGATGGGGGAAGATCTACCAAGCCAATGGAAAACAAAAAAAGGCAGGGGTTGCAATCCTAGTCTCTGATAAAACAGACTTTAAACTAACAAAGATCAAAAAAGACAAAGAAGGCCATTACATAATGGTAAAGGGATCAACTCAACAAGAAGAGCTAACTATCCTAAATATATATGCACCCAATACAGGAGCACCCAGATTCATAAAGCAAGTCCTGAGTGACCTACAAAGAGACTTAGACTCCCACACATTAATAATGGGAGACTTTAACACCCCACTGTCAACATTAGACATATCAACGAGACAGAAAGTCAACAAGGATACCCAGGAATTGAACTCAGCTCTGCACCAAGCAGACCTAATAGACATCTACAGAACTCTCCACCTCAAGTCAACACAATATACATTTTTTTCAGCACCACAGCACACCTATTCCAAAATTGAACACATACTTGGAAGTAAAGATCTCCTCAGAAAATGTAAAAGAACAGAGATTATAATAAACTATCTCTCAGACCATAGTGCAATCAAACTAGAACTCAGGATTAAGAATCTCACTCAAAACTGCTCAACTTCATGGAAACTGAACAAGCTGCTCCTGAATGACTACTGGGTACATAACGAAATGAAGGCAGAAATAAAGATGTTCTTTGAAACCAACGAGAACAAAGACACAACATACCAGAATCTCTGGGACGTATTCAAAGCAGTGTGTAGAGGGAAATTTATAGCACTAAATGCCCACAAGAGAAAACAGGAAAGATCCAAAATTGACACCCTAATATCACAATTAAAAGAACTACAAAAGCAAGAGCAAACACATTCAAAAGCAAGCAGAAGGCAAGAAATAACTAAAATCAGAGCCGAACTGAAGGAAATACAGACACAAAATACCCTTCAAAAAATTAATGAATCCAGGAGCTGGTTTTTTGAAAGGATCAACAAAATTGATAGACTGCTAGCAAGACTAATAAAGAAAAAAAGAGAGAAGAATCAAATAGACGCAATAAAAAATGATAAAGGAGATATCAACACTGATCCCACAGAAATACAAACTACCATCAGAGAATACTACAAACACCTCTACGCAAATAAATTAGAAAACCTACAAGAAATGGATAAATTCCTCAACACATACACTCTCCCAAGACTAAACCAGGAAGAAGTTGAATGTCTGAATAGACCAATAACAGGAACTGAAACTGTGGCAATAATCAATAGCTTACCAACCAAAAAGAGTCCAGGACCAGATGGATTCATAGCCGAATTCTGCCAGAGGTACAAGGAGGAACTGGTACCATTCCTTCTGAAACTATTCCAATCAATAGAAAAAGAGGGAATCCTCCCTAACTCATTTTATGAGGCCAGCATCATTCTGATATCAAAGCCGGGCAGAGACACAACAAAAAAAGAGAATTTTAGACCAATATCCTTGATGAACATTGATGCAAAAATCCTCAATAAAATACTGGCAAAACGAATCCAGCAGCACATCAAAAAGCTTATCCACCATGATCAAGTGGGCTTCATCCCTGGGATGCAAGGCTGGTTCAATATACGCAAATCAATAAATGTAATCCAGCATATAAACAGAGCCAAAGACAAAAACCACATGATTATCTCAATAGATGCAGAAAAAGCCTTTGACAAAATTCAACAACCCTACATGCTAAAAACTCTCAATAAATTAGGTATTGATGAGACGTATTTCAAAATAATAACAGTTATCTATGACAAACCCACAGCCAATATCATACTGAATGGGCAAAAACTGGAAGCATTCCCTTTGAAAACTGGCACAAGACAGGGATGCCCTCTCTCACCACTCCTATTCAACATAGTGTTGGAAGTTCTGGCCAGGGCAATTAGGCAGGAGAAGGAAATAAAGGGTATTCAATTAGGAAAAGAGGAAATCAAATTGTCCCTTTTTGCAGATGACATGATTCTATATCTAGAAAACCCCATTGTCTCAGCCCAAAATCTCCTTAAGCTGATAAGCAACTTCAGCAAAGTCTCAGGATACAAAATCAATGTACAAAAATCACAAGCATTCTTATACACCAACGACGACAAACAGAGAGCCAAATCATGAGTGAACTCCCATTCACAATTGCTTCAAAGAGAATAAAATACCTAGGAATCCACCTTACAAGGGATGTGAAGGACCTCTTCAAGGAGAACTACAAACCACTACTCAATGAAATAAAAGAGGATACAAACAAATGGAAGAACATTCCATGCTCATGGGTAGGAAGAATCAATATCGTGAAAATGACCATACTGTCCAACGTAATTGATAGATTCAATGCCATCCCCATCAAGCTACCAATGACTTTCTTCACAGAATTGGAAAAAACTACTTTAAAGTTCATATGGAACCAAAAAAGAGCCCGCATCGCCAAGTCAATCCTAAGCCAAAAGAACAAAGCTGGAGGCATCACACTACCTGACTTCAAACTATACTACAAGGCTACAGTAACCAAAACAGCATGGTACTGGTACCAAAACAGAGATATAGATCAATGGAACAGAACAGAGCCCTCAGAAATAACGCCACATATCTACAACTATGTGATCTTTGACAGACCTGAGAAAAACAAGCAATGGGGAAAGGATTCCCTATTTAATAAATGGTGCTGGGAAAACTGGCTAGCCATATGTAGAAAGCTGAAACTGGATCCCTTCCTTACACCTTATACAAAAATCAATTCAAGATGGATTAAAGACTTACATGTTAGACCTAAAACCATAAAAACCCTAGAAGAAAACCTAGGCATTACCATTCAGGACATAGGCATGGGCAAGGACTTCATGTCTAAAACACCAAAAGCAATGGCAACCAAAGACAAAATTGACAAATGGGATCTAATTAAACTAAAGAGCTTCTGCACAGCAAAAGAAACTACCATCACAGTGAACAGGCAACCTACAAAATGGGAGAAAATTTTCGCAACCTATTCATCGGACAAAGGGCTAATATCCAGAATCTACAATGAACTCAAACAAATTTACAAGAAAAAAACAAACAACCCCATCAAAAAGTGGGCAAAGGGTATGAACAGACACTTCTCAAAAGAAGACATTTATGCAGCCAAAAAACACATGAACAAATGCTCATCATCACTGGCCATCAGAGAAATGCAAATCAAAACCACAATGAGATATCATCTCACACCAGTTAGAATGGCAATCATTAACAAGTCAGGAAACAACAGGTACTGGAGAGGATGTGGAGAAACAGGAACACTTTTACACTGTTGCTGGGACTGTAAACTAGTTCAACCATTGTGGAAGTCAGTGTGGCAATTCCTCAGGGATCTAGAACTAGAAATACCATTTGAACCAGGCATCCCATTTCTGGGTATATACCCAAAGGACTATAAATCATGCTGCTATAAAGACACATGCACACGTATGTTTATTGCGGCAGTATTCACAATAGCAAAGACTTGGAACCAACCCAAATGTCCAACAATGATAGACTGGATTAAGAAAATGTGGCACATATATACCATGGAATACTATGCAGCCACAAAAAATGATGAGTTCATGTCCTTTGTAGGGACATGGATGAAATTGGAAATCATCATTCTCAGTAAACTATTGCAAGAACAAAAAACCAAACACCGCATATTCTCACTCATAGGTGGGAATTGAACAATGAGAACACATGGACACAGGAAGGGGAACATCACACTCTGGGGACTGTTGTGGGGTGGGGGGAGTGGGGAGGGATAGCACTGGGAGATATACCTAATGCTAGATGACGAGTTAGTGGGTGCAGTGCACCAGCATGGCACATGTATACATATGTAACTAACCTGCACAATGTGCACATGCACCCTAAAACTTAAAGTATAATAAAAAAAAAAAAAGAAAAAAAAGTATCTAAGCTATAAAATAAAAATGTATAAGGGGAAATTTAGCTTTATGTTTTCAAAGCCTTAGGATTTTCATACTGTTTCATACTGCTTTTCCATATTTCAGACATATTACAGGGACATTCTCATGAATATTGGTCCCCTGACATATTGTTTATAACAGTGAAAAATATAAACAATGTAAATATCTAATAATAGTAAGAAGTTTGTACCATAGGTTAATGGCAGATAAACATTTAAGGAAGTATTTTTAGTAAGAGAATATTACCATAATTATATAATTTTAAAAATTTCATTTTTATATTAATATTTACATTTCTGAATGTATACTACACAAAACATGTCATATTTTAATAATGAATATTTTTATTGCCTACTGTATTACCAATTATGCTTTTCATTAAATTTATATACAATCAGAAATATATTATCAAATTTTAATAAGACAAATAACTTTCAGTCATAGACATCAAATGAATCTTCATAGAAGTAGTCAGAATTCATTTGGAATTTTAAAATAAAAATGAGCCTAAACCCCTATGAGCCAAACAAAATGAATGTTTGTAGCTGTGACCCTAATAGCACTTCACTTTAGTTGGAGGTAGACGGGGGATAGTGTTATGTGTTGTTTGGAGAATACTGTTAACATTTTAAGCAATAAAAAAATCAACTCTTCAGATATGCAAGACTTTATTAGTTGTCTATAGTGTCTGTTTTGTTGAGTGTAACTAGCCTCTGTTTCATTGAATGTAACTTGAAATTTGTGGAGGAAATAATTTTACAGATAAATTCAGGTCTACCATACAGAGTATTCCTATACTATCAAAAGTCAGAGCAGCTGAAATGTCCTCTGATTCTTCTGCATCATCCTCCAACAAAAGTGTTGAAATTTATCAGTTGTTTTTTTCCTGTTCCTAAGTAAAGCTCAATAATTCTACAGGGGTCTGTACTCCCTGTCATATATTCAAATTGTTTGACATATTGAAAACTGAAATTATGCTTTTAGAATTGAGTAATGCATATATTACAAAACATGAAAGATCTAAAATTAATAATCTAATCTTCCTTACTTTAGGAAATTAAAAAAATAAGAGCAATTTAAGCTTAAATCAAGCAGAAGAACAGAAACAATTAAAACTGGAACAGAAATGAATAAATTTGAAAATGGGAAAACAGAAAATCAATGAAATAAAAAACAATTTATAATAATAAAGAGAGAGAGATAGAAGACAAAATTATCAATACCAGATATAAAAACTAGGCCCTTTGTACTTTTCCCATGGACATTAAAATAATAACAAAAGAGTACAACAAACAACTCTATACCCACAAATTTAATAATTTAGGTAAAATTAATACAATTCCTTGAAAATATAAATGCCCAAAATTCAAACAAAGAAAAATAGATAATCTGATTAAGCCCATATCTATTAATGAAATTGAATAAATGATTAATAACCTTCCAACCTTCCAAAAAATGAAGCATCAGGTCCAGGTAGTTTCATTGGTGAATTCTACCAAACATTTAAGTAGGAAATGATACCAATTTTCCAGGATCTGTTTCAGAAAATACATACAGAGGACAAACTTCCTACCACATTCTATGAGGTCAGCATTACCCTACCAGCAAAAACAAATTAAGATATTATAGAAGAGTGAATGTAAACTACAGACCAATATCTCTCATGAACATAGATGCAAACAATCCTCAACAAAATATTAGGAAATTGAATTCAACAATGTGTAGAAAGAATTATACACCATCATCAAGTAGGATTTATTTCAGCTAGGCAAGGTTGATTCAAAATATGAAAATCAATTTATGTTATACGCCACATCAACAGGGTAAAAAAGAATCATATGATTATATTAATTGATATATTTGATGAGCAGAAACATCTTTAATTTCTAAACATTTAACTTTGGACGATGTAACAAAAACTATTTTATTGTTTTGGGACCTAAAGTAAATACATACTTGCATATTTAACTCTTACAATTATTATTGTTTACAGGTTAAAAAAACAGTATTCAAAACTGACTTAGCTTGATTTTAGCTGAATTCACATTGAGTAATTCTTGGTTCTACTACTTACACTTTTCACTAGGCATTTCAAATAAACACTGTAACATGTTCTAACTGTAAAATACACAGTACTTGAAAACAAATTTATATAAATGAAACTATTTCATAAAATGTCACAATTACATAAGTTATATGTGCTCATTTAGGACAATTAAAAACTATGCAAATGAAAGTACTAATTATCATCCTTATAGGTATATCAATAAAGTGAAAACCGAGTATCTAAATTTGCCTTTGTACACCCTCATAATAACTGTAGGGGTTGATTGGAGCCAGGTACTCACTGGCCAGCTTCAAAAACAAATTGCAAAGAGATTTCCCAACATCTACTCTGGTGGCAAGAGTTGGCTACAAATCGTTCCTATCATATGACAACAATTTTAGGAAAGATGAAATCTATACTAGTATAGACAAAGGATTTTAAAGCATAGGCTATAATTCCCAAACCAACTCCCCTAACAGGTTTTATAGTAAATGGCAATAAATACTTTGAACACTGGAACATAACAATGAATTGCAAACAAAAAGAAAAGTGAAAGAGGAAGAAAAGAAATGGAGGGGAGGAGAAAGGAGGAATTCTAGTATCAGGTGAAATAGGAGAAGGAGGTAGAGGAGAAGAATGGGGAAAAGGAGGAGCAGGGAGCAAAGGAGGAAGTGGGAGAGAAAGAAAAGAGAGACAGCAAGAAGGGGGTTAGGAGTAATTACATGTATTTTTTGGTGTGTTGTGTGTTTTTGCTCTAGACTCTGACCTCATATTTACAGTTTACTTAGTAATATAAGAAAAAAATATTGAATCCTTTTCAGAAAATTTCAAACATGCATAAGGCTCTTTCACTTCTAAAAAATAACTACGCAAGCAAACAAACACAAGCAAGAAGAAAATCCCTCAATTCTCCGTTTCCCATTGTAACTTAATTCTCTCCATCCTTTGTAAGTAATTTCTTGGAAAAATTATCACCTTCTTGTCTTCCGTTCACTTCTTCATCTTATTAGAATCTTGTTTAATCAAATTGGCTGTCCCAAAAATACTAGTGTCATGCTTTTAATGACAATCTAATTACCAATTCCAACATGATCTTTTGCATTTCTTATACAACATTGTACAGTGGTTGACACTGCCAATTAACCCTCTTTGGGGATTCTTAATAACATTCTCTGTGGATTTTGCTTCTACCTCTCTGACGACTTTTCAGATTGCTTGTATTGCCTTCATTGTTCATCTGGGTCCTTAAATATTTTCTTAAGGTACCCATTCAGCCCTCTCAATTTTTATTCTCACATATTTTCTTGTATAATAGTATTACTACATTTTTAGCTTTTAAAACTGCCAAATCACCTATCAAATAAATAAATTTGTACTTAATCAGGCTCCTAAGTCACTATTTCCATCACATAACATCACATGTTTACTGTCTTGTAGCTGTTTCTACCTGTTATGCCTTACTATGTTTCTCCTTTCAGAATAAGTGCATTCCCTTGCTTTTTTTTTTTTTTTTTTTTATTCTTAGGAGAGGCACTACCATTTACCTATTCAACTAAATGAGTAATTGTGGATTTATTCCAGACACCTCCCTGAGTTTCGTGCTCAGTCAGAAAGTGCTAGAAATTGTATGGAAATAGTTCTCTGACCTAATCTTCTCTAGCTGCCTAGTCATTATCAGTTGAGATACTAATAACACTATATACAGTTCCACTCACCAATCTATCGTGCATAACATTGGAGTAGATCTTTCTATATTGCAATTTTGATCATGTCACTTCCAACATACGGTCACTGAGTGATCCTCCTCCCAGGGCCTACAGAGCAAGTTTAATCTCCTTAGTATTGTTGAAATGTGGGCTTGGGGCTTTTTTAACCTGCTGCATACCTCCCTGTTTTAAGTCTTCTAAAATAAACTTCCCATCAATTATTCTATATGCCACCACATACAATAAATTTGTAATTCATCAGCCTTGCCATATGTATAAAAATGTGTGCTCTCAACGCACGAGGATTCCTCTTCTTGAAATGCCCTTTTTCTTCAGCTATGTATATAGTTTTGTCAAATTCTTACACATTCTTTGCAGCTCAGATTTCATTTATTTTTCTTTGAGAAGCAGTTATTCCCATTAGTATTTAATTATTATTTTGCTTTGCTTTTTTTTTAAATCACAACTTGTAAATACTCATGCTATAATACTCCTTCCATTCTCCCTCTGGCTAATGGGCTTGAAGTGATCAGACACTATGTCTTACTTGTGCCTCTGTTTCCAGCTGCTAGCTCAGTTCCCAATGCATTACAGTTGGTTGACAAATATAAAGACAAATGAACATTATTGTTCATCTCCTCATTTTATTAAAAAGGCAAGAATGGATGATAAAAAGATTAAAGGTTTAAGTAAGCAAAATGATACTTCATTCATTCATTATTCAATTATATCACGCAGATCTATCTGTGATTAACATTTTGGTGCATATGCAAGCATTTACTTATGCAAAGCCTACACAGGAAAAAAAAGTAGCTTACAAGACATTCATAAAATCTGTTTAATTCAGTAATGATAATCAAATTAGTGTAAATTAAAACAACATTGGAAATTCTTTTTAAAAAAAACAAATCTGGCAATGAGTCTAAAAATCTCACAATATATAGGGTTGGTAAAATGTAAATACAAAAGTGTGTATGTGTGTGTGTGTGTATATATATATATATATATACATACATATATATGTAGTAAAATCCCATTAATTTTCTTTCTTTTGCATTCCCTTTTCTCTCTCTGCTGCCTCTATATCTATGTATCTATCCATCTACCTATCTATTTGTATTCTCACATTGTATGTATATTGAAAATAATATCTCTTCAACAGCTAGGCTAGTCGTTCTCAATAACTTTTCTTTAATCCACTGCTCATTTTGCTTTTTAGCTAACTATTCTGTTTGGGGTTAGGCAGAAGAGAAGAGGGAAATGTATGGTGGAAGGAAGAGAGGACAGATGAAGAAAAGATAATTGAGGAGCACATGATGTCTAGTAAATCCACACTCTCTGGTAAGGATCCTTACTCTCCGAAACTACCCTTCTCTTAGTCCAGGCTCTTGTCCAGTTTTTCAGAGTTCAAAGACTTCTCGTGTTCAGCAAAGCATTTAAAGTGGATCCCCCTTTCTCATTGATTTGTGGCTTCCTTTTAAAGATTTCACAGTCCCAGAGCTTTGTTGTCAATGTATTAAATAAAACCTAGCTCCTCCGTCAGTGCCTAGGGATTTGTCAATTACCTTGCAGTCATTTAGCCTTTGCTAATTGCAAAATAAAGAGACCGCTGCCCTTATTGGCCTCCCAAAAGGCTTTCCTCTCCTCTACATACTACATTCAAGGTTGTATTACTCTCTATTTCACTTTTTAAAGTTGAAGAAATTCAATTTTTTAGAACTCAGAAACATGTTTAAAGCTTTTTGTCCTCCTTAAAGACACCCTTCTCCTTGTCAGGAATCTCCACCACACAGCTAATTAGTCTCTTGGGCAGATTGGTCAGGTTGCCCAAGGAGTAATAGCATAGACCTTGTTTCTTTCCTAGTCATTCTGGAAATTAAACTTTATTCTATCTTGTATAAGTTCTAGTAACTTTTTTATCTATCTCATTTTTTATTTTCTGTTCTTTCTGTTACTAGCTGGTGACGGACATGGAGACGGAAAAATGCAAGAAGTATGAACGGTGCTAGTAATTCCCTCCAGAGGCAAATATTTTAAAATTCCTCCAAGAAATACAACTCTGGAAAAGTTGTAAGAGCAGATCTAACTTTAGAGAAATTTTAGGCCATTCAGGTGGACATCCAGATGGCTACAAACCTATTATTAGAACCTGTTACTTTCAAATGGCAAAAACTGCAGTAACTGTTCCATCAATCTAATGCATGCTGAACCAAGCTTTGCATTTTCCATAATGATTTTCTAACAACAAAAAAAGCCATAACAACAAAATAATACATTTACCAGTAATTACAATGATGGTGATGATGATGACGATGATTAAGATATTGGTAATAATATTTGAGTACTTGCTTAATTCTCAAAATATATCACGTACTATTTGCCTCTTATTTTACCAATGTTATCTTCATTAAACCTCACAACCAACACAAGAGTTGGCAATGCTATCTCCATTTTCTTAGGGAGAAAATAAATAAATAAGAAATGGCGGATTAGAGACAATTCGTAATTGACACAAAATCTCAAATCTATCCCTCATGGTCTGTGTCTTCTTCAGAATATATCTGTTCTGCTGGGACTTCTGACAACTTTCATGTAACTTCAAATCAGAAACAATTTTTGATATCACGTGGCCCCACTCACTTATTTTAGGAAGATGAAATTGAAACCCACAGAGTTAAGTAACTTGTTCATCGTCACTCAACAGGTGAGTCTCAAAGCAGACCTCAAAATTTAATCCTCAGACACACAATACAATCTTCCTTCCATGATATGTAAAATGGTTCCAAAAATAGGATTCATAATTTGATAATTTTGCATAAGTGTACAGGGTAAAAGGGATAGAATATTTAAAATCTCTAAGAGCCCAATATATACATATAACGAAGTATATCATGCTGCCTATTTTGTTCATAGACAAAAGTGATGTATTTCATATTGATCAATTTTGAAACAGTCTTTTCTTCCCCTGGCATCCATGACAACTAATAGTACTGTGAATAGTGAAAAAATCATTCTCAGGATACCTCCTTTTGGTTTCTTTCCTATTAAAGTGATAAGCATATTGATTTGTGTCCTTACTCTGTAAGCATGCTACTGAATAAGTTATATAAATAAAAAAGTTTTACAAATTCAGCAACATTTGTGGCATATCATATGACTATTAAAAATATTGTAGAATAACTGTTGCTTTTACCATAATAACCCCTGAGAAATAATTGGCTTGCATTATGAGACTTGCGATTTCTCACAAAAGGAAAATATCCTGAAGCAATTTCACACCATCTTCACATATGTTCTGCCAAAAGTTATAAAAAGCTGAACCTCACAGCCTAGAGCTGTAGCAATGTAATTAGATTTCTTTTCTACAAATGAAAATGCTGATTGGATTGGAAGGTGTTTAGTGACCAGTATGTTTTGTTTAGTGTGCCATCTAAATGTCATGGTTCCAGGTTGGAGAAGTTGAATTACAATTAATTGCAGTTTCAGGGAATGACTGAGACAAGAACAGTGTGGAGTTACAATTGAAATATAATGAGGCCTACTTGAGTCATGGGATCATGGTATTACTTGCTGTTTAGAATGTACCCCTCTACTCAAAGTATCTCCAGAACTTATAGGACAGAAAATAACATTCAAAGTAGCATGTGAGGTGTGTAGGTAATGTGATGGTCCAAACATTCCAAGAGTCCTGAGACAGAGACTTGGGCAATACTGGCTGTGCTGGGGCTGATGCTAGTGGAGGGGACAGTTGCCATGAACAAAGTCTTCCCAAACAGTTAAAACAGACTCTTAATAGAAGATGTTTTTAAAGTCTGTTCTGAGGATCATCTGTATCTGCATCAGCCTGTCTGTAGTTTGTTAAAAATGTGCTTTCCTTAGCCCCATCTACCTAAATCAGAATGTGTTGGAGCCCTAGAATATGTACCTCTGACAAGCTCCCCAGGCAATTCTGATGTACACTGAAGTTTGACAACCACTGATTTCCAAAGTTTGGTGACAGGCAATTGGTGACAGGCAAGTAGATGATTAACAGGGGCTAAATCCCATAAGGAATATCAGTTGAGTTTCACTGGGAAGGCCAACCACTGCATCAGGGAACCTGGGAGAGATCCAGACAGGTAACTGGCATCAGGGGTGTCTGTCTCACAGGATAATGGCAGGGCTCCAGACTCAAGTTTGGGCAGAGCTCCAATCCCAAGGAAGAAATATATATCTGCATGGTGTCTTGTTGGAGCAATATTGGAGCAAGCATGGGTGGTAAAAAGAGAATAAGAAGTAAGCTTGGAATTGAGAACTTAAGAGTCAGCATTTACCTGTATTAATTGTATTTAAAAGTATTTACAAATATTTGCAAAAATTCAGTGATAATTTTTTTTCAAAGTTCCACTGATGCATGATATGAGAAAATAACAGAAAACAACACCCTCCCACCCTATATCAGGCCCACAAAATATACGGACAAAACACAGAACAACAACATCTGTAAGGTTTAAATTGTAATAAAAACTTCTTAATAGTTATTTACTTCTCTATAAAATGAGGACTGTTGATCATGGTGATAGTGCTGTATTTCATTGCACAGATCATGCTATTTCATTTACTTACAGGGGAGCAGAGGCCTTTATTGTGGGGCTACATCATTCTTCTTTTATGGCTTCCATTTAAAATATAGTACTAGAACCTGGTTGTTTCAGCATTTTTCTAGAAGTCAGTCAGTTCTGTACTAACTCAGTCATTCTCAACTGACATCTCCACAGAATAGTTTGTCTTAGTGAAAAGGAGAAACCCAATAGTAGTTCTCTGAGAAACTCTAGTCAAATCTACGCATCCAATTAGGCGAGAGAGGACTGAGGAGGATGAGATGAGAGGAAGTAGCTGGGCATGTGAATATAGCCATCATTCTTGTGAACCCCTCAGCAGAGAACAAAATCTCTTCATATATGCAAGCTCCTTAATAAAAGTACTTGGAAGTCACCTGTCACTCTCTGCCTTGTGTATATCATGGGTAGTCCATTCATTTATTCACTGAACACTTTTTTTTTTTTTTTTGAGCTGGAGTCTCCCTCTATTGCCCAGGATGGAGTGCAGTGGTACAATTTCAGCTCACTGCAACCTCTGCCTCCTGAGTTCAAGCGATTCTTCTGCCTAAGCCTCCTGAGTAGCTGGGACTACAGTTGTGCACCACCACACCTGGCTAGTTTTCTTGTATTTTTAGTAGAGATGGTTTTCACCATATTGGTCAGACTGGTCTCGAACTCCTGACCTCGTGATGTGCCCACCTCGGCCTCCCAAAGTGCTGGGATTACAGGTATGATCCCCCACGCCCAGCCTGAACACATTTTATACCCTCTTTCTGTGTGCAGTGTGGTAGTGTAAGCACATCCATAAATAAAACTGTTGTCCCTAAACTCATGGCATTTGAAATCCCGGATGGCATGTTTTGTGTCTGATTTATTATGTCACCTTTCATTAAGAATTTCACCAAATGATATAATTGAATAAGTATAATACAAAAAGGGTTGTTAACTCATAATTCTGTGTTTCCTTTTCCTGCATTTCCTTTAAAAAGCAGTCTATAGTATTGTGTAAATATTTTTATCAATATTTTAAAAGACTTTACCATTTAACCAAATAAATATGGGAATGCTTTCCATGACACTAAAACAATGAAAGCATGTTTTGACTTGTTGAGGAAAATGGGAAATATCATCAAGTAAGATATAAATTAATTTTTTTCATAATAAGTGCTATACTTAATGGTAGTTACAAGGAGACTCTGACAAAGAGTTGGAAGATCAGTGACACTGAATTACAATGATTAGAATATGACTGCTATGACATCTATCTTGAAAGCAGTAATTACACAGAATTCCAGGTCATGCTACAGGCAATTTTCTATTTTATTATATTTATAAAGTAGGAGAGTATTAGTTGTCCCAGTTCCCAATTAGATTGAATAGGTAACTTTTTGTCTATTTTTAAAAAATATTCTTATATGGGGGAAATATTTTCTCAGAAATGTCAGCTATCTGTTGCATAATTTAGAAAATATGTGTTATATTTAACATGTACACTTTCCTGAAGGTAGACATGCTATTAACTTTTCCCATTGTCTAAAGTTTTCAGATGAAAAGAACTCTTCTTCAGTATTTGGAACACTCTGCCCAGGAAAATACTGATTTTCCTGGGAGACAAGAGGTATTGCAGACCATATTACTTCTGATGAGCTCTAATATATACTTTTGACGGTATGCTCATTTTTATTCTATCAGTGCTAATACAGGCGAATAACCCATTTATGTAATTTTCCATCTTTCTACAAGATGGGTGAGTAGGCTTAATGTATAAAGGATGACAAAATGAAATATAGAAGTCTGGATAGAATAGAATAACCAAAGTAGCACACACAATTACTAGCATCTGTCAATCTTTCCCCATCATTTGTCATTTATTCTGTTACTAATTCTCACCGTTGAGATTATGTGTCATGGGATAAATGTAATGGAAAGTTACTGTTCAGCTTTTCTTAAATAAAGGATCAATGAAACATACATTCAGAAACAAATGCCTGTCATTTTCACATTTTCAAGATGGAGCCTAATGTACTGTCCAGTGCTTTTTGCCCCACTAGGAACATGGCACTTAAGAGGATAATTTCCAGTTGCTTAGAGAAAGGTTTTACCATCCGTTTAAAAAATGCATTTCTAAAGCTGAATTACATAATTATTAACACATTTGCTCATATATATATATACACATACATATATATATGGATTATTTTGACATACCAGAGCATTATCAATGGTTTAACAGAATTTAAGCGTATTTTGGCTTTATCACTCCTGCAGTTAAAAAATAAATGGTTTTTGAGCTAGTAACGTTTAACTTGAGAACACTAAAAGGTTTGAAACTATGCACTGATTATATTATTATTATTACAACATATGGAACATTTTATAATATTAACTAAACTCCTACTATCTATACAAACTTGTAATAAAACAGTACCATTGTGATACACACATACATATAGTGTATATGTGTCACATACACATTTATAATGGAAATCAGGCAAAAGCCAAATAACTATCCAAGTATATATCCACTTTCATCTCTAATAAAAGTGGAATTTCATATCACTACAAAGGATATATTTTTCAGTAAGTTGTGCTAGAACTTGGGAGAAAAATTGTGAAATTTGAGAGAATTAATTCAAATAAATATTCTGACATACTGTTATTATAAATTTAATTTTCCAAGAATATTTCTGGAGTATAGTCAACAATGTACTACAAAAGTTGTTAAATTTTGCACATTTTTTGTCTTTTCAAACCATTTTACTCTTTTTTTAATTTGAGGAAATCACATGGAGAAATAATTATGCACAACAGTAATCATCTTGGCATGTATTTTAATAATAATATCTTTTTTCTCTTTTTTATATTTATGTTCTATTTCTTGGTACTAAAAACTCATCAATTAAGTGGCACTTTGGAGAGTGATTAGCTGTCTATAAATATCCTATGAGCTATGTACAGTGATATGCTGATCAGTGGTTAACAAAAACAAACAAACCAACAAAAACAAACAAACCAACAAAAAGCCCTAATTGGTGACACTGGTTGATTACCACTGGGTCTATTTATGAGTAAAGAGCATATCACAGGCTAGGAAAACCCATAATTTGTTTTTGCTAACTGAGTTTCTTTTTTTCTCATAGTGGTTTACTAGATAGTGCTCTGTTTTTGCCATGCATGTGATGAGAAACAGGGCATCTTACTTCCTAATAGCTGTAATGGCTAGTTTAGGCAAGAAGGATTCAGCTTCACCTGCTCACTATGGATTTGAAAACAAAATCTTACAGGAATAAATGAAATTCATCCTTCTGGCTTAATCATAAGAGACTTATTTATTTGTTTATTTATTTATTATTTATTTTAAGGAAAATCTGAGAATTGAGAAAAGCTGTTTACAGAAAAGATAAACAACTGTATAGATAATACCACGTTCTGGCAAAATATTATCACCTCTAATATTCCTTATGATTTGGGGCATTTTATCTAACATTACTGTGGCTCCATATCTTCAGAATAAAAGAAAATAATCATACCTCCAACAGCCAAAAGATGGTCATGATGCCAAGGTTAGAAGTTAACTGTGGAACTACTCTACTAGGTAGAAAACATTGAGGAGACATAAAAAATATTTACTATTGGACCATTTTGGCAGAGTACCTTATAATAGGCCTTGAAGCATCCTTCTGATGACACCACTTCTGGCCACATTTACAGGAAACAAGTCAAATCAGTGTCTTATACTCTCTTATTTATTTATTTTGTAACTAATCAAATAATTAAGTAATTTAGAAACAAGCAAATAAGTCATAACAACATTTGAGAAGAGGTGCTTCCTGTTCCTATTTTTTTCCTAATGAAATAAATAGATTGCATTCTTTCTTGGCCAATCATGCTCTGGACTTAGATTTTCTTCATTTCTTGCTTCTAATTCTTCGGGGAAATGGTGCTTCCTTCTATTGAATTATAACCTTCCTTATGATGATTATGGTCCTATTGAAAACTGGTTTGTGTGCATTTTATGGGTTTTAAACCTTTATACAAATTTTAATCTGTTTTTAGACATGCTCTGTAATCCTTTCCTTTAAATGTATAAGCAATGTTGTTACCAAACTTTTCCCTTTGCTTGCTTATCTTGTCATTAACCATTCAAAGAGCCTTCAATAATAACACAATATATTTTTATAAAAGTGCATCTAAAATAATAATATCAAGAGAGTAAATAAAATCAAAATATATTCTATTTAGAGCCAGCATCTGTGGAAAGCAAAACATATTGGGCTTTGAATGAAGAAACCCATATATAAACAATGAAAGCTTTATTTAATGAAAACATTTCATTAATAAAATAAACCAAAACCACATGAATAATAATATTAGCCAATATTAATTATGAGACAAAATGTTAACTTTTTATCAGTAGCCATTTAGTCTCTTGGTTCCTATACACCTCACTAGTCTCTCTTTCTAGCTTTCCTTACAATGTTTTCCTTCTCTACTAATCCTCTAAATATTGCTGTGGCCTAGGCTCAGCCTAATTCATTTCTTTACTCACCCACACCATTTATCTGATTTCATCCATTTCTATGGCATTCAAAGTAGAATTGTGGGTATTAGGGGCTGGGATAATCGTGGAAAAAGGTTGGTTAATAGATGCAAAGTGACAGCTGGATGGGAGGATTAATTTCTAGTGTTCTGTAGCACTGTAGGGTAAATACAGTTAACAGTAATTTGGTGTATATTTTCAAAAAGCCAGGAGAGAGGATTTTGAATGCTCATAACACAAAGAAACAATAAATGTTCTATGTGATAGCTATGCTAATGACCCTAATTTGATCATTATACATTGTATACATGTGTTGAAATATCACTCTACATCCCATAGATATGTACATTATGTGTCAACTAAAATTAAACGGAAAAAAAGCATTAATAGGCTAATTGTGTGTGTTTGTGTGTGTTTACATGTGTCAGTGTATGTGTATGTGTACGTAGATTTTTCTCACTTTCAGCGAAACTGTTACCTTTGAGCTAGCAACTTGGCCTCTTTCCCTTGGGTTTTTCTTACTTCTGCTTGAATATTAATAAATCCTAAATAAAATTCTAGATTCTACATCCCTTGCCAATCTTAATGACATCAGCAACTATCCTTTTTTACAAGACACCTGGATATTATACTGATTTTCTGTACACTTCCCCCTAATTTTTTTTTTCATAATTGAAATGTTTTGCTAAGGTCTTCTTTTGGGTATAATATGTGATTCTTAGTTTTTGATCAATATAAATACAAACACCCCAAAACTTACCAACCTGTTGGAAATCACAGTTCTTTCATAGAGTATACACAGCATGAAAACATTTTATTGTAAGCTAACTCTGAAAAATTGCAAATGTTGATTTGTTCTCAACATGAAACTAAAATTTCTGAAGGCGAGTAAGCATTAACCCACTGCAGTCATTCACACTTGAACCAGAAGCCTGTTAATTTCCAGGATATCTAAAGCTACCTCTCAATGCCCAAGGCATAAATGCGATAACCATCACTAACTGTTACTGGATTCCTAGGTCCACACAGTCATAACTCACTGTCAAGTTTTAGTTCTTTTAAAATATTGATGACGTTTATACTAGGAAAATGTGACATTTCATTCTTTTTGTTATAATGGTTGTCAATTGATGATTATTATATTTCAGTCATAAAGGAACAATCTAAAGCATAGGGAATGTAGATTTTTCATTGTCGTTGTTGTTCAAAAAGCTATTAGAAGAAAACAAATACGGAGTAGGGCATAAACTTTTTTTCCTTCCAAATGTGGTGAAAACAGTGGGATGTCCTTTTATGATAAATATGTCTAAGAAAGAACTGAAAGGCTTGCTGAGCCAGAAACATAAATGGCTTTGATAGCACTGGAGTTGAAAACCTTTATTTACATTCAGTCAGTGCGAATGGGAACTTCCATATGGTCAAACCCATGGCTAAGGAGTCTATGGGGAAGGTTAATATGTTATCTGGCTCTGCTCACACAAATTATATTCTGATGAAAAACATTAGCCCTCTCATAGTTTTCTTTCTTTTATGAGCCTTCCCAAACTATTCTCCCCCTCGGCCTACAAACAGATTGCCTCCTCCACCAGGACAGTTCAGCATTGTATGACTCAGAGGGCAAGTTTCTTTCCTTGTACTGCTGAAAAGTAATACCTTGCTAAGGCATTTCCCCCAGATTCCGTTAGCTGTTTGAAATTTAGATACAGATAAACAGAATGAAAGCACATGCTTGGCTTAAGTTGAAGGATTTTATTGCTTAGTTATGTTAGTGATGATGAATGGTAATGGCTGTAGTCATTTTTTCTTATATAACATGAAAATATATTTTTTACAATGTTCTTGCGCATTTATTTTCTGCAATTCAAATGCTCACTATATAACCTCTAGCTTAAGGCTATTGCATTTTAAGAAATGGATGAGATAGACTTGGAATAAAAATGAAACTGGTGAGATAGCACAGTGCACTTAATCATTCCTTTGTTCATTCTGTCATTTATTCAATCAACACATATTTACAGAGGTTCTACCTACAAGATGTAGCACTTTCAACAGTACTACATTAAGATTGAGATGTGCCTGAGTATGCATAGTGAGCCGCTGAACATATTCTCAAGGAGATGGCTTGCATGAAAACTTCTTTGTTTTAGCAAAAGGTTAAATGGGAAATCTGGGGATGCTGCCACCTACAGATTGAGACTAGGACGGGGGTGATGCAGAACAATGCAGTGTCTTACCTTTCCCTGAAGCATGAATTGGGTCTGAGGTCTGAGGTTACAGAAATGAAGGGAAAGTGCAGAAGCTATTTTCATGTAGCATAATATATGACGCCAGGAGACAACCTTAAAGTCCCTGAAATTCTCACATCTCCAGAGAATAAAACATGATACAGAGTGGAGGAAAAGGACTTTGTTATTTTCCACCATCAGAAAAGTACCAGAGAAATCAGGATGCTAAGTGGTCAATGAGGATACCTTGCCCACATTTAGTGCTGAGCAGTTGCTTAACTGAGTAATATAAAGATTCTAGCATTATCAGACATGCATAGGATCACATATCAGGCATTTCTTGGGGACTCCCAGAAGTGCTTCAAGGGTAATTTCAGGTCATTGGAATTCTGCATAAGTAAGTGTACACAAGAACAAGTAGGGTGTCTATTACTACTGATAATTTCACCTCACTTCTGCCTGCAGATTGTTGAAGCCTAGGAAAAGCAGATCTCACTTTCAAGGGGTAATTTAGGTTTTACATACTAAACAGAGAAAAAAGGGACCTTCATTGCATGTGACCAAGGTGCTCATATGTTAGACAAATAGAAAAGTGAGTACAATGTACTTTGAGATGTGTTGTGATATGTCAGAAAGCAGAGATACGTGACAGCACAGACAATGCATATCTAATTCAGACTGGAAAACTGAATTTTATATATGTATATATATATGCTCTTCCTCTATATATAGAGAGAGAGGAAGCATAAAAAGGCACTACAACAAGGGAACTAGCAGGACATTTTATGGTATATTCATGAATCTGCAAGAGCTTGGTTGTGTTTGAATCACAGGTTTCAATTAGAGTATAAGTGATAGATAGATAGATAGATAGATAGATAGATAGATAGATAGATAGATAGATGCATACATACATACATATGAAATACTTGAAGATGTGAGTATTTGAAGATATTTCAGCTCACACCAACACGGCTATATATTAAAATAGTGGAGTAATGAAGCAGTTTAGATTCCTATCTGGTTTCCTGCCCATTATTCCACTAACTATAATAACTTTTTTTCTTCTCACCCCTTCTTCTGGAAATAAACTCTCTGATCCAAATTACCCCACACTGCATCCAAATGGTTAACTTCAGAGCCCCTGGCCACAGATGATTTGTCGCTGGCAGGGCTGAGGGGTAGCTCTAGACCCAAGTTCAGCCAATCCTACCCTTCTTTGGATTTTATATAATGAATAGTGAGATCAGACTATCTCTACATAACTAAAATTATAATACATAAACTAAAATATTACAAGTATCCATGTTCTTCTGTGCAGATGGAGGATTATATAAAGCCAGTGTTCAGCAAGACAGAAAAATGTAATAGAGGCCCAAAGAAAAGCAAAAATGAGAAATGGAGAAAGTAGTCTGATGACAGTTGAGTCCCTGGGGGAAGCTTCTGCTGAGTTCCAGATACCACTATCTCTAGTTTCTGTGAACATCCCTGTAGCATCGTAACAAGTTACACTTTTGTTCAAGCTAATAAAAGTGTAGTGTCTTATATGTATAAAAGAAAAACAATGGTCCTGAGCAATACATCTGTTTTAAAATTTTCAAATACATGAATTTTTAAAAGAAAATTAAAGGTGGCAGAGAAAACAGATGGAATAGTCCGACTACCTTATGTGTCACTTGCAGAAAAATTCAAGAAAAGAGAAGACAGATCACTATGGAAAGAAGCCACTCTCACAGAAGACAAGTTCTTGGCATCAGCATGATTAAGACAGATACACTCTAGCCTGGTATGTTGGCAAGCAAGTGAAAAGCAGGAGGAACTTCTTAAGTCAGCAGTGGGGTGGGGTGGGGTGGAATTTTAAATTCGAGAGTAATGGCTCCTGAAGTGAGCCCAGCCAGCATGTGGTAACCATGAGAAAAGATTTCTCGTGTTTGAAACTTAGATGTCAAGAAATGCCGGATGTACTGATTGGATAGAAAGTATAATTAAGGGATTAGAAGGAGTGAAGGTGCTTTGATTTACAGTTCTGTGTTACATTATATTTTAAATAGATCTTTAAAAAGTTAATGAAAATTGGAGGATTACATCTCCTATGATTACCTACTGATATTTAAGTCATCTTATCTACCTGGTTAACACAATGTCTTATTCTTTAACACTGGCCTTTAATTTCCTTGGGGCAAAGTTGTAATGACTTGATTAATGTAGTTATCAGATGCTGCTTAACTCAGTTACAAGTGCTTGCCATCACAGTACATGCTACAAAAATATTTACATTTCATGAAGAATATAATCATTTATCTTGTTGTTACACTAAAAAGTGATAGTGTTCATTCATTCATTATTCAATATTCATTGACTTTGTTTTAGCCAACACTGGTTATATGTGGGAAATACGGACATGTGACTATAAAATTCATAGTCTCTGCTCTAAAATAGATATTCAGAAGATAATAAAACATAGAAAGGAAATTATTTCTTAACTATCTCTCACTCAGAAATCCACAGTTGGGAACAGCAACTAGGTACATCAGACATCTCCATTTACCTCAAGGCATCTATTCCAACTGCATACATCTGCCATGGCAGAGACAGCTGGGCTTTGCAAATCAAAATCTATTTCAGTTATAGAAATTTAACATCAGCCCAACTCTATTTGGAAATATAATGTAAGCTTTCTGTTTTGTTTTGGATAGGATCTTGCTCTGTCGCCTAGACTGAAGTGCAGTGGTGCCATCATAGCTCACTGCAGCCTCAAACTCCTGGGCTCAAGGCACCTCCTGCCTCAATCTCCTGAAGCCTGGAACTACAGGGGCATGCCACCATGCCTAGCTAGTTTCTAAATTTTTTGCAGAGAAGGAGTCTCATTCTTTTGCCAGGGCTCTTCTCAGACTCCTGGACCCAAGTAATCTTCCCGCCTCAGCCTCCCAAAGGCTTGAGTTACAGGCAGGAGCCACAGCACCAGGCCAGCATCTTTTTTTTTTAAATCTATTAAGAAATAGTCTAGGCTTCTATGTAGAGCAATGGAACATACAATATGAGTTTTGTTTTAAACATTAGATAAAGAGTATATATAAATATTGTGTGGTTTGAGGAGTCTCATTTTCTGGAATTGATCAATTTGGGTCACTGAAAATTAAACTGCCTTGGAGAAGGTTTACTTGCCCTTTGATGCAAGGGGGCTTATAACAACTTAAAACCATATTTGCTAACAAAAGGATTGTGCTCAGTGAATTTCTATTTTCTCATATTAAGTTCTTAACCCTAGGCCATACTCTACTATGTGTCCATGGATATTGTTATGATCTACCATTTGTCATCATAACAAATAATGACTGCTTCTCTAGTCATTTCACCTGAAGAGAAAATCAGCTTCAACTTCCATTTTCTCACTCAGAGTCTTCCTGCATTTGAATACAGAAAAAGTAAGACACCCTTAGTAGAAAAATCACCAAAATAACATAAATTTCTAGAAAGTTTCTGTGTCATATCAAAACAACTATATATTTCACTCTGACAATGCCGGTGATGCAAAAGGGACAAAAATATTTAACCATGTAAAAATTTTACTTTTGGGCAATCAGGCTCTTTCTTTGCTCATAAAGTAAATGGAAAGGAAAAAAAGTATTTGAAGTGTATTGCCCTCATTTTAATAATGATAATAAAAATAAATTTTCATAATTCTTTGCAATTTTTTTGAGCATCATGCCTCCCTATCAGTGAGACAGGGTGGACACTGGGTGAAGGAGCTTGTGTCTAGAAGAGTCGCCAGACTGGGTGGTAGAATATGACTTAGTCATGATGCTGCAGTGTGTGAGGAACCAAGAGTGAATTCAGGGAAATGGAGAGACAGGTATCCATTCCAGAGCTGTACAAGGAAAGTCTGAAAGCCGAAGAGATGAAAGAGAGGCAGGTATAAACCAAATACCAGGATAATTAATAAAAGCCAATGTTAAAATAGATTTGCAAAAAATAGAACACACTTGCCAATTAAAAATAGGACACACTTGTCAAATACAAGAAACACTTGCAAATAAGCGAAGTGAGGGGCAGAGAGTCACAATTTATATTAAAAAAAATTCTTACAGACATGGCTCTTTTGCAATAGCATAAAAGCATTTTTTAAACTTCTTTTTTGTTTTACTTTAAGTTACAGATAAGTAAATTGAAGATCTGATAGTTATATGATTAATTCAAGGTCACATATCAAATTAAATAAAGACACATATTAAATACTCTCACTATAAATATTGTGTCCTTTACATTCAAACAGATTTTAAATAATAGTTCACTTAATCCCAGCATAATGGTAAAATGGTAAAGACCACTCATTTTTGCCAGTGTAGAGAAAGTTACTGCATAGTTCAGTAACGTTATAATAAACCTAAATATTCAAGGTAATGGTATGGTTAGAATGAGGCAGAAAGGTCAAAATTGGCCTTAAATTTCTAATCCATTTTACAGACCCTAAGTCACACATTATTAAACAGTAGTGATATGGTTTGGCAGTATCCGCACCCAAATCTCTCCTTGAATTGTAATAATCCCCATGTGTCAAGGGTGGGGCCAGCCACAGCTAATTGAATCATCTGGGCGGTTTCCCCCATACTGTTCTCATGGTAGTGAATAAGTCTCAGGAGATTTGATGGTTTTATAAATGGGAGTTCCCTGCACGAGCTCTCTTGCCTGTCACCATGTAAGACATGCCTTTGCTGCTCCTTCACTTTCCATCATGATTGTGAGGCCTCCCCAGCCATGTGAAACTGTGAGTCCATTAAACCTCTTCCCTGTTTAAATTACAGAGTCTCAGGTATGTCTTTATTAGTAGCATGAGAATAGACTTATACAGTAATTACAGTATTTTTAAATTTGATTCCTTTTTTCAAAATCATACATGAGATAGAGCAATCATACACAGAAGGAAATAATGTGGATCGTTTCCATTCATCTTCACATAATTCAACTTTGTAAATCTTTTCAGTGAGATTAAAAAATAAGGCCATCAAATATTTTAAAATTCATTTGCCTTCACAATGACAAAGTTTAGAGACAAACAGCTAATCAAATCGGCGATACTGGGCCACAAGAAAGTTGTGTTTCTAGATGACATGCACCTATTTTTCCTATACTTTTTTAAAATTGGATTATCAAAAATTTAACAAACATTCATTACAAAGAGGCAGAGCAATTTCCAGTGTGACTACCTGAGTACCTTGTTTGTAATCATCATCTGAATGAAGATTCACCACATGGTTACCTAAACAATTATGAATTATTTATACCTTTAATGAAACTTGTATGTTACAATGTTAGTAATTCCATTTTAAAAAAATAGACACACAAAACAGAAGAAAATCATCTGACTGAGAATTAAGATACTGTGATACACATAAGACAGCTTTTCACAGCTTTATGATGTATTGTTGATTTAATAGCAATTGCTTTTTTATATAAAATATATTTTATATTAGTACACATTAATTGAAATTTGTCCTCAAATTTAGAAATGTTTCAATATTTTTTAAATGTGTAGTTTTTTTGGTAGAATTGTAGCATCTGGTCATTATTAGATGTTTATGTCAAAGAGAATGAACAACAAAAACAGCAGATACTGTTGCATGTTTTAGTTGTTCTACATCCAAAATCCCCTGTTTCTTAGCTTACCGATATGTACGCGTGGCCATGTAACATTTGGCCTATGGGACTTAAGGAAAAGCCTGTTGGATGACACACACTCAGCCAGCAGGCTCTCCGCAGCATCCTGTTCCTCCTACCCTAAACTGTGATATGGTGCTGGAGGTGGAGAAGGCTTCTAGCAACTTGAGGTCAAGGACTGACACATTAAGATTGGAAGATCAGAAAAACAGCAGAAGCCTGAAACACTGGAGATATGATGGAGCCAATGAATTACCACTAAACTACTATTTTCAAGATTCTTTATCTAGGAGAATAAACTCCTACTTGTTTAAGCTCATGTTAAGTGTATTTACTGCAGCTCAAAGCATTCCTAACTATATTGCTGCTCACACTCAAGTTAACATGATGAAAAAATTGATGTAGACATAACATACTTACATTTGCACAAGTAGATAGTAAAGGGGAATTTGAAAAAGCAAGCATTATTAACTCGTTTCAGAGCAAAATAATTATTTTTTCTGAAATTTGGGGAAAATCAGAGGATAGAAGTTTCACTACAACAGCATTCTAGACATTGAAAATAAAGTTTTTTTAAAGTATTAATTTTCTTTGTATGAGTGGGTCTTTCAAAATCCCGTAAATTCAAGCAGTTTCTCTTATACAATTCCCCCAAAAGGAATTCTTTATCTTCTATCAAAATTTTGGTACACTTTAGAAGAGCTTTTAAAATTTTGAGATTAGTTTGTAAAAAAAGATGCGTTCCTAATTTAGAAAATTTGGTGAAAGAGTTTGTATTAGAAAGATGTAAAAATTGTTTATATTTAAACAGTTCCCCACCTGTGAATTAAATGGTGGCGGATAATGTTTCCTTAAAAGTAAATTGAGAGATTGCTGCTTCTGTAAAAAGAATGATTCACAGGGTTTGCTTTCAGCTTAGAGCCCCAGTGGGATAGCATTTCTTTCCTTTCTTCTGCTAACACCACAGAAAAGGAACAGAGGAATAAGAAGGAATAGGATGTCCCTTCCAGAGACCTTGAGTGACAGTATGGCAAACAAGGGTCATCACTTTAATTAGCTTTAATAACCCAGAGCGGGGTGAAAGATCTCCTCCTGAGACTAAAGTTGCTAGCTGCTGAAAGGATGTTAGTGAAAATTCTGTTATGTCAAATGTCTTGCCGCATGATTTCAAGTTTTTGTTAAGGAATCCAGGAAGTTAGAGGCTTCTGACTAATGTGAGAGGCAATCAAAAAGGAGATAAAATCTAATGCTTTAAAAAAAATTTTTTTTAAGCAAAACACTGGCTTTTTTGAATGGCATTGTGTTTGTATATTATAGTGGCTCTGTTAATGTACTACGCATGCATCATTTTTAATCATAAAAGAGAATATTGAAAGACAATATGAGTCATTAATGACTGAGCAGGAAGAATGAATTTGCCCCACTCTACTCCACTAACATTCTTACTTAGAGATTTCAAAGACCTGAAAACAAGTAATTCACCCTCTGAACCACTGAGATCACAGTTCACAATCTTTCACTTGGCCGCTTCTAGTAAAGGGTAGAGTTCTTGACCTTCCATTCGCATTGTAACTTTTAATTTTATCATGTGCTTTGCCATCTAGAGATATGAGTGATTAATCTAGTTAGATTTTAAATAATGTTAACTCTAGATTTTCATTGGACTTTTGCATTTTAGCAGTGCTACTTTTGTTTGAGATGTTCTTTCTGAATATCTACTTGAATTTTCATTGTTTGACTTGAACTTCTGAAGAGTGTGCATTTAAAATTCTGTTCTTTTAGTTGTAAAGGAAAGCATTATTATCCTTTCTTATGCTATTGATTACTAAAAATGATTTGGCTGCAGGAGATTTAGCACTGTAGAAGATTTCATTTCGTAGTCTTTAACCAAAAATATACTAGAGAGATTTCTTTTCAAGATATGATGTCTGCAAGAGCTAAATCAGAAGCCCTCCCTGCATAGGTCAGATTTTTCCATTTCTAAGTTACTTAGGTCTTTTCCTTTTTGGAGGTCTTCTCTCCTGCCAAGAAACCAATAGTTGTTTGTGCTTTTACATTACAGAAGACATGTAACTAATGTGGCTAATCTGAACATTTTGGGGGCATGGTAATTACAAAGATTTATCTTGCTACTGAAATCTCAGAAGTTGAACATAATGAAAGCCCAGAACTAACTGGCACAGCTATCCTGGCACACAGAATAAGTTTGTTTGAAAAGAAAATCAACAGGGAGAAAACCTGAGCCGAGAGACAGAAAATGAGATAG
The DNA here is from genome assembly GCF_029289425.2 of Pan paniscus. Classification (NCBI taxonomy): domain Eukaryota; kingdom Metazoa; phylum Chordata; class Mammalia; order Primates; family Hominidae; genus Pan; species Pan paniscus. The sequence continues at coordinate 49,364,776 of NC_073261.2, read as the reverse complement.
ATCTCTAATGATATTGTTTGTACTCTTGGATTCAGCCATGCCTAAAGCAAGTTTACTCCTTGGACTTTGCAGCTATATAGGCCAATACATTTCTTCTTTTGCTTTAGCTAATTTGATTTTACTTTCTATTGTATGCGACTAAAATAAACATGGCAAATACATTACCTCATCTTCAATTTGCATGGTAACTGATAGAAAACATTTCAAATAACTAGGTAGCATAAACTATTATGACACCATATTTATCTGACAGTCAGTAGCCAATAGTGGGAAGATATTGGCTTCAATAAAGTATTCTTTTATTTATTTTTTAGAAAGCATGAAAAAAATAAAATCTGGAGTATTTTCGAAGAATGATATATGTTAGGAATAACAATTCTTATTTATTTAATCCTCACATTTTTTGTAAATTCTATGTAAGAATTGTCTTTTACAGTATTCATTACTAATTTTTACATTTTCTTTTTAAGAAGTATTGTTTCTTTTTATAACCAAAGGTTGTATAACATCTGATTGTAGCCAGAATGCTAGCACTTATAACATGCAAGGAAAGTACCCAAACTTCACCTGGTGACAAAGTGCACACTTTTCAGGATTAAATAATTTATTCTTTTAAAAATAAAACTCTAAAGAATTATCATAATTGACCTTATATGTCTATATATTCTCTTGGTAATATTAGGTGATGTCTAGAGCAGTGATTTCCAAATGGGAGCAAAAGGATCCAAGGGAATGCTCAGAAATATGCAATGGGGTACAGAAAGAAGATATGTGAGTTTCTATATATATTTTTGTATTAGTAATTTTAAGTTTCACCTGTGTGTGTATGTTGCTTACAATAATCTAAGTAATGATGCAGTAACAATTTCAAAATTTCAATGGCTTAATATTGTAAAATACATTCATCTCTTATGGTCAGAAAAATGAGAGATAAATGTATTTTAGAGTTTTAAGCCACAATAGTTTGCCTAGGGCTTTGCTCCACACAGTTTCTCGAACAACCAGTACGACAGAGTCTCCATTATCCTGTAGATGCACTAACATGAGCACATGGTGTCCTCCACTTTGGAGGCCTGAAAAAGAAACACCGGGAAAATTCTGCAGGACATTTCACTACTCCACTGACTAAAAGGGCCAGGAAATATAGTCACCCATATGCCCAAAAAAGAAAAGAGCTGAATATTGGTGAGTACTAATAATGATTGCTATGGAATATATTTATTATATGAATAAATTTCAAATGCTAAATATGCAGGGTAAATGCTTTAAAAACTTTACTAGTATTATGTGTGATAAAAGAATATTTAGAGACTACGAAGTCACTCTTAGATACTTTCTTTATACTCTAGCTCTGGGTTCTTTTTTCTTATGTCAACTTTCATTTGCCTCTATAATTAGTTCTAATCATTACTATGGGTTTTCTTGTGTTTTCCAGTCTGCAGCCAACCTAATTTCTCCAAATGCTTCCTCTTCCATTTTTTTGTCATTGATATCGATAACTTTAACAGGTAAAGGCTCAACTCGATAATTTCATAGCAAGTCTCCTTAAGCACAAGGAAAGAAATGAGTAGAATGAATCCTTTACATGTCCGTGGTAGGCCAGCAATCTACCAAAACATGGTACATGTTCCAGTAAAATCTAAATCAGGGGCATTGAGGTGGCTGATGATGATAATATCCTTGACCCAGCTGCTAATTCAGAGAAATTTGTTCTCCATAAAGTTGCCATGGTGATGGAATGTTCCAGTCTACACAAGAGTTTTCTTTTTTCCCTTATGCTATGGACATCAACTTACACTATGCTGCAATTACTGAAATCGTGTATTTCAAAAGTCACCCCTTCGAATTCCTCAAAAAGAAACAATAAAACCTTTTAAAAGCCCCAAATTTTCTACTAAATATTTTGTAGAGGCTATAAACTTAGTCATTACATTGCATATATTATAGTGAAACACCTTAAAAATTCTTATTAAATATTTCTGTTCTCCAAGAACTCTCGTCAGTTCCATAACAGGTGGTCCTCCTCCAGCCCCGCCACCCCATTCTTTCTTCCCCACGCGTTACCCGGACTTGACATCTCCTATCACCTTTTTACCAGAATTGCCACCAGAAAACTATTAATTCTATTCTGGGAGGCAGTGGTATGAGGGAACTGAAGCTACAAAACTCAGATTCGTAAAATAAATCTTACTGTAGTGTTTAGCAAAACAAATAACCTCTGAGAAATAATCACTTAAAATACTTCAGGTATTATCAATTATTATGAAAACAAAAATGTGTCTTTTCTTAACTTTTACTTCAAGCATCTTATCAAATAATTTTTCCCAACAATTTCAATGCTTCTCAAATAGTTATTTTAGGCAATAAAATTTCTACATATTATTACATGTATTGTTCAGTTAAAGTGACTGAGTAGCAGGTAGATTGAAAATTTAACAATCTGTTTAATATGGTATCTACAATGGTCTGTTCAGCTTTCATACTTCCCAAATTGCTACTAGTTTTCCACAAAAACATGCATTAGTGGTCTGTGAGAGAACCCACAACAAAGATTTTCTTATTCATGATCTAAGGGTTTGAAGCAAATTACTTCATTTGTGTTTCAATATAGAAAAATTAATAAAAATTTTGAATCTGCAACTGTATAAAATAGCATAAACAAAGATTGCATATGTTGGATATAGTACCAAAAAGGATACTTTTGTTAGTATGAAATCATAATTACTTGTTGAGAGAAAATACAGCAAATGAGTTGAAAATGCATGTTCTGGAGCAATCTTTCCCTGTCTTTGCAATGAATAGTTAGCCTGTCCAAGGTTGCTTAATCTCCCTAATCTCAGTATCCTGAGCTAGAAATGGCAACAATGGATCTCAGTGTGTTATTGTGAGGGTTAGATTTAAAAAATCTATACCAGTCATATTAAAGCTTATTATTACTATTGTTTTGATTGTAGTTGTCATTATCATTATTTTATAAAAAGTATTTCTATAATGTTTCTAAACTTCTTTTTTTCCATCTTAAAGTATTTAAGATTTGGTTTACTTATCTCAAAAAGAAGTGACTAAAAGTTCAATGGGAAAAATGATAGAAGCTAATTATGATAAAACAGATAAAGTACATGGCACAATGGTGAGTAACTGCTGGCTATTTACTTATATTGTTAATCATATTATGTTTAAATATCTAATAGGTTTCATAAAATTATGCTTCATTATTTAGTTTAGGCAGAGGTAATACCCCATGAAGTTTGAGCATCCATAAAAGTTCTTTCTGGGTAAATCTAAAAGGCAATGCCTTAATCACTCTTTACCAGGAAAATTTCTCAGGGTTGTTTTTGCAGGGCAATTGTGAAAAAATAAGTAACACCTCTAATCCAATCTTAATTTCGTTTCCACCTATGAAAAAGTAGACTTCCTTTTGCTTTCTAAAAAGATGGTGGGAAACCACAGAATAAAAACTACAAAATGACCAGCTAACAACTTCATGATTAGGTCAAAACCTAATACATCAATATTAACCTTGAATGTAAATAGTCTACACACCTCACTTAAAAGGTACAGAGTAAGTTGGATAAAATAGCAAGACCCATATATCTGCTGTCTTTAAGAGACTCATCTCCTATGTAATAACACACCTAGGCTCAAAGAGTTGGAAAAAGATGTGTCAGGCAGATGGAAAACAAGAAAGAGCAGGGGTCACTACCTTCTATCAGATAAAACAGACTTTAAACCAACAATAGTAAAAAAGGAAAAGAATGGGCATTACATAATGACAAAGGGTTCACTTTAACAAGAAGACTTAACCATCCTTAGTACATATGCACTCAACATTGGAGCACACAGATTCATAAAACAAATAGGTCTAGACCTACAAAAAAACTTAGACAACCACACAATAATAGTGAGGGACATCAACAACCACTGATAGTGCGTAGACAGATCATTGAGGCAGAAAACTAACAAAGAAATTCTGAACTTAAATTTGATACTTGACCAACTGGACCTAATAGACACCTACAGACTATTGCACCCATCAATCACAAAATATACATTATTGTCTTCTGCACCTGAAGCATACTGTAAGATTGACCACATGCTTGGCTATAAAGCATGTCTCAATAAATTTTAAAAAATCAAAATCATACCAACCACACTCTTGAACCAAAGTGAAACAAAACAGAAATCAATAACAAGAAGATCTCTGTAAACCACACAGTTACATGAAATTAAACAACTTGCTCATGAATGACTTTTGGGTAAAAAAGAAAATTAAGGCAGAAATAAAACATTATTTGAAATAAATGAAAACAGAGACAAACATACCAAAATCTCTGGGATGCAACATAGGCAGTGTTAAGAGCAAAATTTTTAGTCATAGATGCCTACATCAAGAAGTTAGAAAGATCTCAAATTAATGATCTAACATTACACCTAGAGGAACTAGAAAAGCAAGAATAAATTAACCCCAAAGCTAACAGAAGAAAAGAAATAACTACAATGAGAGTGTAACTGAATGAAATTGAGACTCAAAAATTCATACAAAGGATCACAAAACCAAAATTTATTGTTTGAAAGGACAAACAAGATCAATAGACCACTAGCTAGACTAACAAAGGAAAAAAGAGAGAAGATTCAAGTATGCCCAAGTAGAAACAACAAAGATGACATTACAACTTATGTGACAGAAATACAAAAGATTCTCCAACACTGTTATGAACATACCAATGCACACAAAGTACAAATTCTAGCAGAAATTTATAATAAATTCCTTGAAATGCACAACTTTCAAAGATTGATACAGGAAGAAATTAAAGCCCTTAGCAGACTAATATTGAGTTCTGAAATTGCATCAATCATAAAAAAATACCAACAAAAAAGAGAACTTGACCAGAAGGGCTCAAAGCCAAATTCTACCAGATGTACAGAGAAGAGCTGGTACCAATTCTACTGAAACTATTCCAAAAATATCAAAGAGGAGGGCTCCTCCCTAAACCATTCTATGAATCCAGCATTACCTTGATAATAAAACCAGGCACAAACACAACAAAAAAAAGAAAACTCAAAGCCAATATCCCTGATGAACATAGATGCAAAAATCATCAACAAAATATTAGCAACTGGAATCCAACAGAACACCAAAAAGTTAATTCACCACAATAAACTAGGCTTTATTCTTGGGATTTAAGATTGATTAAACATGCACGAGTCATTAAATGTGGTTCACCACATAAACAAAATCAAATTTAAAAACCATATGCTCATCTCAATAGACATGGAAAACCCCTTTAATACAATTTAACATCCCTGCATGATAAAAATTCTCAGCACACTAGGCAGTGAAGAAACATGACTCAAAATAATAAGAGCTATCTATGAAAAACCAACAGCCAACATCATAATGGGTGGGCAAATGCTGGAAGCATTATCCTTAAGAATTGAAACAAGACAAGGGTGCCCACTTTCACCACTCCTATTCAACATAGTACTGATGTGCTAGCCAAAGCAACCAGGCAAGAGAAAGAAATGAAAGGCATCCAAATAGAAAAAGCAATCAAATTATCTGTTTTGCTGATGATATGATTCTATACCTAGAAAACCCTAAAGACTTTGCCTAAAGTCTAATAAAATTGATAAACAATTTTATTAAAGTTTGGGGATACAAAATTAATGTAAAAAAATCAGTGTTGTATCTATATACAAATAATGTCCAGGCTGAAATTAAAATCAAGAATATTTTTCAACAGCCACAAAGAAAATGAAATATCTAGGAATATGGCTAGCCAAGCAGGTAAAAGATCTGCACAAAGAGAACTACAAAACACTGCTGAAAGAAATCAAAGACAACACAAACAAATGGAAAAACAATCCATGTTCATGGATTGGAAGAATCAATATCATTAAAATGGCTATACTGCCCAAAACAATCTGTAGATTCAATGCTATTCCTATCAAAATATCGGTGTCATTTTTTACAGAATTAGAAAAAACTATTCTAAAATTCATATGGAATAAAAATGAACCAAGATAGCCAAAGAAATCCTGAGGAAAAAAAAAAAAAGCTGGGGGTATCATATTACTTGACTTCAAATTATACTATAAGGCTTAAGTAACCAAAACAGCATGGTACTGGTACAAAGAGAGACACTTAAACCAATGAAGCACATTAGAAAACCCAGAAATAAAGCCCACACCTACAACCATCTGATCTTTGATGAATTCAACCGAAATAAGCAGTGGGGAAAGGACTTCCTCGTCAATAACTGGTGCTTGGATACCTGGCTAATCTATCTGAAAGAATAAAACTGGACCCTTACCTTTCTGTGTATATAAAAATAACTCAAGATGGTCTAAATATTTAAAAGTAAGACCTCAAACTGTAAAAATCCTAGAAGAAAACCTAGGAAATACCATTCAGGACATCAGCTTTTGCAAATAATTTGTTACTAAGTCCTCAAAAACAATTGCAACAAAAGCAAAAATTGAGAAGTAGGGACTAATTAAAGGAGCTTTTGCACAGGATAAAAAAAGCTATCAGTAAACAATCAACGGAATGGAAGAAAATACTTGCAAACTATGTATCTGACAAAGATCTAATATCTAGAATCTATAAGGAACTTAAATATCTCATCAAGCAAAAACCAACCCCATTAAAAAATTGGCAATGAAAATGAACAGACACTTCTCAAAAGAAAACATACATTTGGCTTACAAACATATGAATAAATTCCAACATTACTAATAATCGGAGAAATGTGAATCAAAACCACAGTGACATATTATCTCACATAAGTCAGAATGGCTATTATTAAAAATACAAAAGCAAAAAATGTTGATGAGTCCACAGAGAAGAAGGAATGCTTATACGCTCTTCATGGAATGTAAATTTGTTTAGCCACTGTGGAAAGCAGTTTGGAGATTTCTCAAAGAAGTAAAAATAGAAATACTATTCCACCCAGCAGTCCCAACAATGGGTATGTATCTAAAGGGAAATAAATTGTTCTACCAAAAAGACACATGCCCTTGTAAGTTTATTGAAGCACCATTCACAATAGCAAAGATATGAAATCAACCTAGGTGTCCACCATTCGTGGATTTGATAAAGAAAAATTTGGTACATATACACCATGGAATACTATGCAGACATAACATAAAATGAAAACATATTTTTTTTCAGCAACATAGATGCCGCTAAAGGCCATTATCCTAAGCAGATTAATGCAGGAACAGGAAACCAAACACCACATGTTATCACTTATAAGTGGCAGCTAAACATTGGGTACTCGTGGACATACCAATGTCCACGGCAACAATAGACACTGCAGACAATTAGAGGTGGAATGAGGCAGTGGGAAATAACTGAAAAACTACCTATTGAGTATTATGTTCACTGCTTGAGTGACAGGATTAGTTGTATCCCAAACGGCAGTATCATACAATAGACACATGTAACAAACCTGCACATGTATCCCCTTGAATCTAAAGCAGAAGTTGAAATTATTTTAAAAATTATAAAAATAAACAATTGAGAAAAAAATAAAATAAAATAATAAATACTATGATGGTGAATCCCCCAAGCTGTGTTTCTATCCTGCAACATATAACCAATTTCCTGTGCAAGCATCCAAAATGGGCCCTTTGCATTTCCTTAGTAGGATTGGAGAGCATAGAGAACTGATGTAAATCAGCGTGAGGCTTTGGCTACTGTTGGTGCCATGAGCAATAAAATCCCATGTCTCTGATCCAGGAGCCTCAAGACTTCTGCTACCATTATTGAGATTGTGGCAGGCTAACCTATTTGCTTGTAAGTAGGATAAAATTTCAAATCCTGCATCATTCTTGACATAGTCTAACTATAAGAAATATTATGAAATATTAGCTTTTCAAGAAATATCAAAATTAACAGAATAAGATGAGTAATTTGTGATTGATACACTGAAGATTTATCTCATGATTTTATGAACGTGGTATTTATAGTAAAGGAAATCCAGCAAATAATTACATAAAAGTGTATTATCTGCTGTTTTGATGAATGTGTGAAATTGATTCACCCTACTATCAACAATAATGCACACAAAGTTTTATTTAAAAAAAGCTAGGGAACTCTATTTTATGGCATTCTATCTAAGCTAAATTATTATCTGACCTAACTAGGAAAATGAAATCTTTGCTCAAACCCCTTCCTGACATTTTTATCTAAATCAAGAGGAAAGTTCCAAGGGTAGACCTCAGAGTTGAATCTGATAACTGACAAGTCTGTCTTATTATAAGACTTGAGATTGGTAGGAGAAATTTGACTCGAGAAACTGAACTTTTAAATTTTGAAGTGTGCTCTATAGAACTAAAGTTTAGAAAATGCATATAAGAGACGGAAAGAAAGGTAAGGAATAATTACGAATGGAAAGAGCTACCTAGATAATTCCTTATTTTCATATTTCCTATGAATTGAGTTTACACATATTTTAAAAGTAGCATATTCAAGAGCAATTATTGAACTACTTTTCTGCCTTTGAATTCATGTTCAAGAGAAATATGGATGCACAATGTTTATGCTTGTGAATTCTGGTCAAGATATTGCTGTAACTATATGTGGAATTCCTCTCCACCTTGGTTCTAAATACCTAGCATGATAGTTGCAGTACTTTTACACCATATAGCTATCTCAGTGAACAAATGTTGAACTGAAACCCACAGCAATAAATGAAGCCTGAATGATAATTCCATGAAGTTTCTAGATCAAATTCTGGGGGAGGCAAACGGGGGACTGGCTCTATCAAAGTAAAAATTAATAAATTCCCCTGTTAGTCACAGCTGAAACACCCACAAAAGTAGATCCAAAAAAGTCACAGTCATTGCCCAGTGTTGCTACCTAGGAAAGCTGGAGGGAATAGAGATGTCCACACAACTGGGACCAAGGTAAGCCATATAGATTCAGGAACTATAACTCTGGCATCTCTACAAGATGAGAACTCTGTGACTCCAATATAAATATAAGATCCCAATTTGCAGGCTGGAAACAACTAGACACAGATGGGTGAACATGGGAAATACGAAGTAAATATATGCCCATGCATACACAAACACCTATTCAAGATGAATTTTCATATCAAGGTCTAAAGCACAGAGAAAAAAACTAGTAACTTAAACATACTATTTAAAAAACTCAGGGAGAAATAATTAACTTATGAAGGTATGCAGATAATGTAGTATTTTTTTAAAATGATTATAAAGTGAATCTACCTAAAATACTCAGGGAGATAAAATAAGAAGTAAGATCGTAAATCACCAACAGGAAACTATGGAACAGAACATAGGTATATATATATCAGGAATGAGTTGACATGCAAAAGTACCAATTAGAAATTCTGAAAATTAAACATGTTATCATAAACAAGCAATAGATGTAATATATTTTAGAGGGGCCATAGAACAGAGAAAATTATTGAACTGTTAGATAATGTAACTTAGATCAATTTTGTAGATTTAGAGAAATATGATATCAAAAGCTCATGAATTTAAGCAAAACCTCTGTTGGGAAATTATTAAATAAATAATGTTAATCATGAGAGATTCTGTGTCCTACTAATGAAAATTGTGTCAATCTGCATAATTTTGCTTAGAGTCCTATAAAGTGTTCTTTTCAGGTTACCTGAACAAAGACTTATTTCAGAGGTAAAATAAAATTAAGCGAGGTTACTTCTTTGAAAATTATGGAGAAAAGACAACTCTTAATAATTGTATAAGATCAAGTAAAATTTTGCTTAATATTAGTAAAAATTCACAGGAAAAATAAAAAATGACTATAAAGCTGCACTAATTCTTAAGTGCAAACTTAATACAAATATTCTCTTGCCTGGAAATATGAAAAATGTCATAAGCATTTATGACCACAGTAGGATGTTGGGAGGAAAATACCTCCGGTAATAATCTTTAGGAGCAAATGCACACTGTTAGTAATGATTGATGAAAAGTTTCCTCACAATCTGCTGAGAAAAAAATGTTAAAATGAAATTAAGTGTAGTTATAGAAAACAAAATTATATAATTGACATAACGGAGTTATTGGCCTGAGAGTCATACCTATTGCAATCTATTTCTTAGAGGCTCACTCCTGCAGATGCTTGGCTGGAACTTGTCAATGTTTCTATACATACAGGAAATGATAAACAGCACATATCAAGCCTGGCAAATACCTATGCTGAGAAAGAAATGCTGGTCCTCATCAAGGGAGAAGGAGCCAGAGCTAAAGGACAGGGTGTTGTCAAGTGATTTTGAGTATTTATGCAGAGCTAGATTTTTTTAGATAGCTTTCTCAGGATGTCTTATTTCAAAGTCAGTAAAATTTTAATTAACCTAATTTCCCCTGTTCTGATTTCATGTTCCCCCAGCAACTATCAATTTATGAAGCTCAATCAAATGGGCTTCAAATATTTATATCTCTTTGACACTGATTTCTAGAAGTGAATTTTTACTTTCAGTCCTGATTTTTTTCTTGATTCTCATGCAGTTCAAATACAGCAGTAGAGCTCATTGATTGTAAATATGTTGGTGTACCTACCAGTATAAATGCTTTATTTCTCACTGTAAGTTTGATGATTTAAAAATCTCTTATTTGCCTTAGTTTGTTGAGATGTTTTATTCAGCATGACTCAGTCCTCCAGCTCAGGCCTCATCACGCATGAACACTGATGAAATATGAATCTGAAACCCTAAAATGGTGTGACAAAATTGAGTTACTGTCTCATGAGATCCACCAAAGCTCAAACCAGTTTTCCTTGATACCATACTGCTCCCACTTGCTGATTCAGTCTACTAATTTATACCATCACTGTTTACAAAGAAGAACCCATGAAGTCACATTTAAGAATATGTGGTTGGTGACAGAGCTAGAGAAAATTGAACTAACATTCTATGGCAGGGGTCCCCAACTCCCAGGTCACAGAGCGGTACCAGTCCATGGCCTGTTAGGAATTGGGCCGCACAGCAGGAGGTGAGCACCGGCCAGCAAGTGAAGCTTCATCTGTATCTACAGTTGCTCCCTATAGCTTGCATTACTGCCTGAGTTCCACCTCCAATCAGATCAGTGGCATCATTAGATTCTCAAAGAAGCGTGAACCCTATTGTGAACTGCGCATGTGAGGGATCTAGGTTGCACACTCCTTATAAGAATCTAATGCCTGATGATATGTTACTGTCTCCCATCACCCCAAGATGGGACTGTCTAGTTACAGAAAAACAAGTTCAGGGCTTCCACTGATTATACATTATGGTGAGTTGTATAATTATTTCATTATATATTACAATATAATAATAATAGAAATAAATTGCACAATACATGTAATATGCTTGAATCATCCTAAAACCATCCCACCCTGCTCCCCATGTCTGTGGAAAAATGTCATCCATGAAACCAGTCCCTGGTGCCAGAAATGGTTGGGGACTGCTGATCTACGGAGTATCTGTTACATACAATACACTGCCTGCTATCCCATTCAGCTTATTCTGTTTAATCCTTCCTATTTCCTACATAGGTTTAGAGGGTTACATCACCAGTCTAACTAGAGAGCTGAGGGATTTGGATCATACTCACAGCTGCCATGCAGTATCTTCCCAGGGCACCTACAGCTGGGGTTAATAATAATGTGTGGCCCTTCTACTATCTATATTATAATCAATTTGAGTGCTGCTTAAACAAACAGATCCATGATGCACACACACTACCCCTCCCCAACACACACAGAACAACAGTAACAACAATAATGTCAACAACCAACTATGAAGTCAAAAACTTCAGGATGAGATCCAGGAATCTGCACATTTAACAAGAAACCCCAGGCAATTTTTGTACACATTGAAGTCTGATATCCACCGCTATAAAATTTATGTGTATCCCGTTGGAGAGAAAAAAAAACCCAAAAAAACAAAAAACACAATGTGACAAAAACAGTCGCTGTCACAATCCCTAGTTACCCTTCCCTCAGTTTTTCCTCTCTATTTTCTGTTTTTTTTTTTTTTTTTTTTTTTTTCTTAACATCTGGCGTACGTTGAGATTTCTTTCAGTCAGTCCTGACTTACAGCCCCTTTGTGGTTATGACTCATCCCAAACACTTTCAAACTGAACTGCAGCAAAATCGATAAATCAACGTAATTAAACCACTATCATAAAGAATATTACTCAACAGTATAAGAACTGTAACTACTTGCCCTAACATGTGTTTCTTTCTATTTCCTATCAGTCTAACTAGAGAGTTGAGTGCAGACTCCTGGGTCTCATCCTGAAGTTTTTGACTTCTTAGATGGTTGTTGATATTATTGTTGTTACTGTTGCTCTGTGTTGGGGAGGAGTAGTGTGTGTGCATCATGGATCTGTTTGCTTAAGCAGCACTCAAATTGATTAAAATATAGATAGTAGAAGGGCCACACGTTAATGTTAACCCCAGCTGTAGGTGCCCTGGGAAGCTACTGTATGGCAGCTGTGGGTATGATCCAAATCCCTCAGCTCTCTAGTTAGACTGATACAATTCTCAAGTGAACAGTTTCAGAAAATATCTTGATAGAATCTCAAGATGTACTTGAGCAACTGGTACACAGTAATGATGGCTGTGACTTAAGACTCTCTAGGGGCCAATCGTAGAGCTGCAAAAAATGCTTAAATCCAGGAAGGAAAACACAAAAGGAAACAAAAAAAAAGTGTTGGTGAGGAGTTTGCAAATGATCATGTGAGGTACATAAACAGTTTCTCTCAATTTTTAAAAATCAACATATATTGAGCCTAGGCGGGCCAAAACAGAGATACTCCATTTTGAATCATGACAGGAATAGAAGGGCATGTGAAATTTCTCCAGCTTTTCTACCTTTCAGATTTTAAAAGTTGAATCACTTAAACTGTTAATACAGTAGAAACAATCTGCATGTATCTGGCATACTGAATTTTCTTCACCCAGATAATACTGAATTCAATTTTGTCTTTCACGGCACACAGTTTAGAATTTCCCTGTCTGTACCTATTTTCCATTTGTCTCAGGATCTCAACTAAAAGTCATTTTGAACAATTATATAATGTAGATTCCAAACTTTTATAAAACTGCTTCAACATACCATTTTTAGGTGGTTTTCATTCTACCTTAAAACTAAGTTGCTTCAGTTTAAAAGTGCACAAGGGCAGAGTGACAGCCCTATATACTATGGAAAGAATGAAATAGACAATGATAATAGCTTCTTTCAGCTAGAAAGCTGTACAATAGACTGTTCTTCTTTAGACATTACTGAAGGTAGACTGAAAAATATCACCTACATGAATTTTTGGTTTCTTAGCTTCACTGGACTTGATGAATTGACAAAAGCCCCAGACAATGGCTGATATGGAGAAAGCCTGGGAAAGTATGTCCATAGATGGAAAAGCATGACCCTGAATCAAAACTGTGAATGAGCCTGTGGGGACAGCTGGACACAGGAGAATGTTTTGCCCTCATTATTGAGCAATTTCTTCTTTTGGACTGAACATACAGTCTAACTCCTTCTCAGCCTTAAGGGATTTCTAGAAAAAAAAAAAGGGTTAGTAATTGTGTGGTCTTCTCCATTACAAAGATGCTGATATTTCAAATTCAAAAGGTTACAATAAATGAGAGCTTGGGAGAGTGTATGCAAACCTGTTAGTAGAAAGGTAGAGCATTGCTTATGCCCTTGGTCTTGTCAGTTGTATCTACAACATGTAAGTAGTAAAGGGGTTGCTAAGCAACTTCTAACTTTTAACATTAACTGTGCTCAGGGACTGCATACGGCAAAGGCACAGTATTGCCCACTGGTAGAAGAGGCTGCCCTAAGTAAGATGAAGTGGAAGGTATCTCTTTATTGTCCTTTCAGTTTGTTGTTTGTGGAACAGGAAGCACAAGAGAGATTCATGTTTTGGTTTGTTTTGGAAACTTATAGAACTCAAGAGTAGTAGAATGACTAAAATTATTTTGGTCATTCCTACATCTTGTTTTTCTTCATAACTATTATTTAGATTCTGCTCTGTCATCAGGAAGATTCCTTTTTTTTTTTCTTCTTTTCCTGAAATGAATCCCTGAGCCTCCATGGTGGCTGCGGAGGGACCTTTCACATAGCAACACCTTGATTCTTGTACACTGGGAATCTCCTTGCCCTTGGAAAGGCACTGTGCCTCCTTAGTATTTTATTTCAAAAGAAGCTACCTTATACCTCAGGGGAGAACGATTTGAGACATTTAAACACCAGCAACAACAGAACTTAAGACACACAAATAAAATATTCTTCCTAAGCCCAAAGGATACAAAAATGTGTTCAGTATATTTAAGCTAACTAACTAAAGTTATCCTGCCTTGTTTTCTGAAGCTTTAGGCTCAACCCATTGAAGTGCTGACTTTTAGGGCTGTAGCAGCTGTCATCTCAGCAGCTGGTGCAGAGAAACCTATACCAGCCCTCCTTAAAATCTACACTCAAAAAAGTAAGGCCCAAAGAGAGAAGACACTTACTCTCCAGTGTGCCCTAGGCTTACCTTGTGAATTCTGATTATTGTTTTAGGATTACACTTTTTTCTTGAATAACTGACAGGGAATCTGAAATGATGAATATATTTCATGGAGATCCTGGGTCCCAATTCCCAGGAAGGTGATCTACCTGCTACCTCAACAAGCCAACCATATCAGAATGCAATACAACATTCCTAAGGCAAGTATGTGCATGTGCTAGGAGTTTAGTGGATCAAACATTCCCTTTCTCTGCATGAGAATTTCTCATTAATACTTCTTTATGGATAGGAGGCAAGAGTAGAATCAATAAACAGCCCAAAATCAAGGCACCACCCTAGAGTTCTGTCTTTCCTTTATCCTTATAGCCACTTTTCTATATCTACATTCACTACAAAATCAGCCCCTCGATATCCAATACAGGCCATGTAAGGTATTCCAAAAATTAAAACTCAATTGCGAGAGACACTGAAGGACAAAGAATTTTCCACAGTGCTTCCTGAGCCTTTCTCCCATGCCCTTGTATACAATCTCAACTCCTAACTGCTTTCGTTCAACACTGTTGACAAAAGTCTTATTGCCTAAACAATAACGGATCTGCACAATCCCTTTCTTTTCGAGAAATATCTATGACAAACATGAACTTCAGCTCACCCCTCCTGTTAAGCCTCCTTAAAACACTCTGCCCTCCTGCTCCAAGTATGAATGTTCATTTGGAGCCTTCTCATGCCTGGCATTTTCAATAAAAGCTTATGTTAATAGGGCTTGATTGATTTTCTTCCACACAATTTATAAAATACATGCTTAACATTTTACTCTCTTAGAATCAACATCATGATGACTTTGCAAATCTTCAATGTCACACTCTGTATTATTCTCAAATAATATTGTGAGTCCCCTGTTTTCAAATGTATACTTGGCCTCTTTTCAAACATATATGTTAGCTTCCTTTTAAAATAGCCTTTTAGAGTTCATTTGCTGGCCAGTACCAGATGCTCTAAAATTGGGGACTGCAAAGTAATTTCAGAAGGAGTGAAATTTGGTGTCCTACCCAGATTTCTAAAAGAGAAGCTGGAAAAATCATGTGTTAATGAGAGTCATGTGGTAGATGCCCAATTCTTGGCTAGAGGAAGTCATTTTTTCCTGTATGCAGATCCCCAGCAAATACTACAATACATTTTCAAATAAATAGTATATGGGTCTGTTTCCCCATAACCACCATTGCTGACTACCTAATCTGACACCATTGCTAACTGGAAATACAACTATTTCCTTCTAAGTGCTATCCCTATGTCCATATTAGCCTCAAACAATCTATTCTTTTCATAGAAGCCAGAGCATTCTTTTAAAAATGTAAGCAGAATGTGCCACTCTTCTGCTTAAACTCCCAAGACTTTACTCCACAGTGCCGTTTTTGATTTCTGAAAACACCTTGTTCTCTCCTTGCCCTTGTTGCTTCCTTGGTGTCCTTGCTCTCACCTCCTCCCAAGATTGTCTTTTTCTCATCATTTAGGTCTCTGCTTAAAAAGTCTCTTTTTAAGAGATGCTTCTTAGAACACAGAATCTAAGCTCTACCTCTCCCATCAATACTCTTCATCACATTATCCTGTTCTATTTATTGAGCTTACGTTTTGGAGTACTTAATAATATTTTAATTTATTCTATTCATTTTTACTTGTTTGCTAGTTTTCTGGACCACACCAATAATTTATGCTACACAGAGCAAGGAACTTATTTGTCTTGTCAACAGTGGTAACTTCAGTATGTAGAATAGACTTGACATATAGCCATATAGTGGGTACTCAGTATAATTTCTGTTTATTTTTAATTTTTTATGTGTAGTTTTTACTTTGCGATAAGAATATATGGAATTTCTCTTCTCTGAAACTCCCTTATTCTGTAACTTCAGCTTTTTATGTTCTTATTTGTTATTTTCTTCCTGTTGATAGAATTTTGTCCATGTTTGTGTTTCTTATAAAATAATTTAAGCTTTTTTTATAATTATAGATTCTATTTTACTTTTATTTGCTTATTTTCATTATTATTATAATAAATATTAACTACTTATGTAGAGCTTATAATATACTAGGAAGTTGATATGTATTGGCTTTGCACCCCCACCGAAATCTCACCTTGAATTGTAATAATCCCCACGTGTTGTAGGAGGGACCTGGTGGGAGGTAACTGAATCATGCAGATGGGTTTTTTCTCATGCTTTTCTTGTGATAGTGAATAAGTCTCAAGAGATCTGATGGTTTTGTAAAGGGAAGTTTCCCTGTATATCACCTTTGCCTGCCACCATGTAAGATGTGACTGTGATCCTTATTTGCCTTCTACCATGATTGTGAGGCCTTTCTTGCCATGTAGAATTATGAGTTAATTAAACCTCTTCCCTTTATAAATTACCCAGTCTCAGGTATGTCTTTATTAGTAGTGTGAGAACAGACTAATACAGTAAATTGGTACTGGGTAGTGGGGCACTGCTGTAAAGACACCTGAAAATGTGGAAGCAACTTTGGAACTGGGCAACAGGCAGAGGTTGGAACAGATTGGAGGGCTCAGAAGACAGAAACATGTGGAAAAGTTTGGAACTTCTTAGAGACTTGTTGAATGGTTTTGACCAAAAAGCTAATAGTGTTATGAACAATAAAATCCAGGCTGAGGTGGTCTCACAAGGACATGAAAAACTTGTTGCGAGCTGGAACAAAGATCACTCTTCCTATGCAAAGAAACTGGCAGCATTTTGCCACTGTCCTAAAGATCTGTGGAACTTTGAACTTGAGAGAAATAATTTAGGGTATCCATTGGAAGAAATTTCTAAGTAGCAAAGTGTTCAAGAGGAAGTAGAGCATAAAAGTTTGAAAAATTTGCAGCCTGAAATGCAGTAGAAAAGAAAACCCCATTTTCTGGGGAGAAATTCAAGCCTTCAGCAGACATTTGCATAAGCAACAAGGAGCCAAATGTTAATTGCCAAGGTGACAGTCCCCAACCCCCATGATAAGCCCAGAGGCCTAGGAGGGAAAAATGGTTTCCTGAGCTGGGTCCAGGGACGCCTGCTGTGTGCAGCCTACGTACTTGGTGCCCTGCATCCCAACTGCTCTAGTCATGGCCAAAAGAGACCAAAGTATATCTTGGGACATGGCTTGAGAGGGTGCAAGCTCCAAGCCTCAGCAGCTTCCACATGGTGCTGAGCTTGTGGGTACACAGAAGTCAAGAATTGAGGTTTGTGAACCTTTGCCTAGATTTCAGAGCATGTATGAAAACACCTGGATGTTCAGGCAGAAGTGTGCTACAGTGGTGGTGCCCTCATGGAGAACCTCTGCTAGAGCAGTGCAGAGGAGAAATGTAGGGTCGGAGCCCCCACACAGAGTTCCCACTGGGGCACTGTCTATTGGAGCTGTGAGAATAGGGCCACCGTCCTCCAGACCCTAGAATGGTAGATCCACTGACAACTTTTGCCATGCACCTGGAAAAGCCACAGACACTCACTGCCAGCACATGAAAGCAGCCAGGAGGGTGGCTGAATCCTGCAACTGCACAGGAGTGAAGGTGCCCAAGGTCGTGAAAATCCACATCTTGCATCAGCATGACCTAGATGTGAAACATGGAGTCAAAGATTATTTCAAAGTTTTAAGATTTGACTGCCCCACTGGATTTCTGACTTGCATGGGGCCTGTAACCCTTTGTTTTGGCCAACTTATCTCATTTGGAATGGGTGTATTTACCAATGCCTGTACCCCAGTTGTATCTAAAAAGTAATTAACTTGCATTTGATTTTACACGCTCCTAGATGGAAGGGACTTGCCTTGTCTGCAATGAGATTTTGGACTTGGACTTTTGGGTTAATGCTGGAGTTAGTTAAGACTTTGGGGGACTGTTGGAAGGCATGATTGTTTTTGTTTTGTTTTGTTTCTTTGAGACAGAGTCTCACTCTGTCACTCGGGCTGGAGTACAGTGGCATGATCTCAGCTCACTGCAACCTCTGCTGCCCTGGTCAAGGGATTCGCCTGCCTCAGCCTCCTGAGTAGCTGGGATTATACATGCTTGCCACCACACCCAGCTAATTTTTGTAATTTTAGTAGAGACAGGGTTTCAACCATCTTGGTCAGGCTGGTCTTGAACTCTTGACCTTGTAATCCACCTGCCTTGGCCTCCCAAAGTGCTGGGATTACAG
Source organism: Pan paniscus (assembly GCF_029289425.2). NCBI lineage: Eukaryota > Metazoa > Chordata > Mammalia > Primates > Hominidae > Pan > Pan paniscus. Next base: position 49,346,120 of record NC_073261.2, on the reverse strand, counting down.
GCGTGAGCCACCGTGCCTGGCTGATTGTGTTTTAATATGTGAGGACATGAAATTTAGGAGGGGCCAGGGGTGCAATGATACGGTTTGGCTCCATTTCCCCACTCAAATCTCACCTTGAATTGTAATAATCCCCACATGTCATGGAAGGGACCCGGTGGGAGGTAATTGAATCATGGGAGCAGATTTTTCTTGTGCTTTTGTCATGATAATGAATCTGTCTCATAAGATCTGATGGTTTTATAAAGGGAGTTCCCCTGCACATGCCCTCTTGCCTGATACCATGTAAGACATGACTTTGCTGCTCATTCACCTTCCGCAGTGATCGTGAGGCCTCTCCAGCTGTGTGGAACTGTGAGTCAAACCTCTTTCCTTTATAAATTACTCACTCTCAGGTATGTGTTTATTAGCAGTGTGAGAACAGACTAATACAGAAGTATTCTAAACACTTCACAAATATTAGCTTATGTATTAACATCCTCTTGTGTTAGTGCATAGATACTATTATTGTTCTTATTTTACATACAGAGAAACTGAGGCACAAAGAGGATAGTTAAGGTTCATAATCACATAGCAAATAGAAGAGTCAGGATTTAAACTCAAATCTGGGTAATCTGGAATCCAGAATACAAACTCTTAAATAAATACATAAATCGAAACCCCAAAATGATATATATTTAAAATATTTTCTCACATATGATTCAATATTTTCCTTTTCAACCATGCTCTTCTGAGAATTTTTATGTTTTAAACAAAGGACATTCGTTTCTTAAGGGGTAAAAATATGGCTTAGAATAAAATGGACCTTAGAATGGGCTGGGGTACATTCTTTAATCTGGACCCTAACACTTTGGGAATCTAAGGAATTACAATAATTTCAAACCTAAGACTTTAAGAAATAAGATTTTTTCTAAATTCTCAAGCTCATTTTTACTAAATCACATACTAAAGAGATGTTCCCTGTGCTATGGTGGAAATTGGTTGAGAAATATGACCTAGGAATATTATCATTCCAAAAGTAAAGCTTCCAGAAAATTTTATTTTGGTAGATGAGGATTAGAGGAATGAGAAGAAAATCATAACATTAGGGCCAATGCCAATTGCAAAGTCCTGTATTCAATGCAGCATTCTGAGGTATAGAGGGTTAAGAGCTAAGGAAGATGTATAAGTTGTTGAGCTGGAGAGTAGCCCCCAGAACCTGCAGACATCATCATGATGCACAAAAATAAGCGGAGAGATTCTAGACTTCTGGGGATCATGGAATATTTGAAGACAACCGGGAGACTAGAAAGGTCTGGAATCACAATAGAGGGATTGCAATTGGACCTTTTGATGCTTGTCTATGGCAGGTGGGAACAAGCCGCTCACAAGAAACAGGCAAGACCAGCTAAGCTTCAGTGGAAATCAAAGTTGAACACCAAGAGAAGAGGTCAGAGCAGACCTTAGTCCTGTGGAGACCCGTTAAGTCCAGAGGACAGCAGTTGTACCAAATGTGTCTCTAGCCAATCACATTGACACAAACATCCTTTGGCATCCAGGTTCAAGGAGGACAAAAGATGAGCTTTATAGGAAGAGGAATACCTAATATGATGGGAATGTTGGCTTTGTTTTTTGTTTTTGTTCTTTATAGTATGAACAGTTTGAGTTAATAAAAAGATTAAATTTTAACTTGGGCAAGCTGACAATAATAGAAACTCAAGAGAATTTGAAATTTTCCTGTAATAAATAAAGAGGAATATATATATATACACACACACACACATATACATATATGCACACACAAGATGAAGTGTGGGCACATTTGCAATTCTGTTATCTAAGAGAAGTAAGACTAAGAAGCGCAGAGGATTGTGAGTAAAAAGAGGAAGCAATCATCAAGGCTTCCTTTTATATTATATTAAAAGAAATGCTGAGTAACTTTAGACACAGTGCAAAATATTACAGCAATTTAAAAAGATCAATATGAAGATAGAGTCATGCATGTAAAATTTGCTGAGATATATTGGCTATATGACCAAATTTCATTCCCATGTGAAAGAATATATTTGGAAAGCAATGAAAGTCTATACACAGAAATAGCCGTTTCCATTCATTGGAGGACTAAGGAAAAATTAATTACAAGGTCTGAGAAAGTGTTAATCTGCCATAGTCCTTTTGCTGTCTATAAAAATGGCAACATAGGTTTGTTACTAACTTGTACATTTGGCTGACATATTATTGAATAATTTTGCAAGTAAATCTCACCATTCAAGTCTCTCTAAAGGGAAAGAATAAAGGAAGGTATTTATAGTCTTCTTGCAATGGGTCGGTGGAAAAGAAAAGGCTACATGTCTTCCATTCGGCTTCAGAGAGAGAGTTCTGTGAATAGAAAATTGGCTCTTTTACTAATTACTCTCCTGGAATCAGCTGCTGAGTACAACTCCATAACCTACACCATCCAACAAAAGACATGGCAAAGGTTAAGTGATTTTGTCCTATATCCAAGATAGCTTTCATATAGCTTCATTGTTCCTTCAATGAATTGAGTCATTCACTGAAAATGCACACTTTTACTGTGTTCCAGATTTATTAACTAAGGTATTAATCTCCACTGCACCAAACTGAAATACAGAAGGAAAATGTAAACCACACCAAAGTGAACAATTGTAGCATCCTGTTGTTTAACCAATCGCTTATGTTTGGCCAGAGGCATCAGTGAAAGAGACAATGAAAAAAGAGAATAAGTAAAAACTTCAAATATTGTGTGGTATTAGCATATATTAATCTCATCCCAAATGGCAATCTTTACCTTTAAGTCCCAATAACTAAAGGAAAATTACTTGAACTGGTGGTACACACATTTAGGTTTACATCTTAAGTGAAAGCTGATATGTAAAACCTCTAACCTTTGTTTCTCTGATAATTGTAATCTGTATTTTTTTTAAATAAATTCAAGCCAAATTCCTAAAAGCAGAATCATGGAGATATCACAGAATATATGGTACAGATTCTTCAACATGTTTAAAATAATTTAGTTTTATTCAAAAGCCAGCATAACTGTGGATAGTCTGATTTCACCACTGATATGATATTGATCAAGCTTTTTGAATAAGGTTGCTGGCATTGTCACCACAGAACAAGTAACATAGGGGCTGCCAGGATTAAATTCACTAAATGTTGTCAATGCAATTCCTGACAGCTGTATAATTGAATAACATCTGGATACCAGACTATACTCTTGTCTTTCTTGTTGAGGTGTGTTTCCCATATAGCTCATCCTTTTACCAGTAGTCAAATCATGTACATCAACTCAGTGAATTTATTGCTTCTGCCTGAGACACAGTGATTTCCAAATATACCATTTTTATAATTGTTTTCTAGGCCTGAAGGCATGACGAGGCGTCGGCAATGCCTTTCTAGTAGCTTATTACTTTTTCCTTGTAGGATTCACTGTTTCTGACTGGGTTAGCACTTTCTGTCTAACACTTTACTGTATCATACAGTATGCTAGGTCTCAAGCCACATTGGAGCCAACAAGAAAAAAAAAAAAAAAAGAAGAAAAAAAAACGATGAAATGCAGCTAAACAGTTTTACTGACTGACATCTTCTTGTCTCTTTTCATTCACAGAGTGTGAACCCCTGGAGTTTTACAATCATTTGAAATTCAAAGGCAAATGCTGAGAGCACACCATCGTGAGAATTGGCACCAATGAAAAAGTTTGTCAAAATCACTCTGGCACTAAACCACTGAATGTTTTCAACACAAATGGAAAGCTGACATCATTTATAGACAACTCATGGACCAACACAAAGGAAAAAATGTCAGATCCAGTGAATTTCTTTTCTTGTAATTACTGTATGATTTCAACATTGGCGTCTGTAAGAAATACTATTTTCCTCCGAAGCGTTTTCTGTAGCATTATTTTGTTTACCATGGGAGGTTTGTCTTCTCCCATTTTCCTTAGAAGTTGAACACACATTTTCAAAGCCTGCTAGTGATTTTGAATTTCAAAAGCGATTACAAGCATGATTCATGCAATACGACTCATCCCTCTCAAATGTTCTAATTGTATAAACTATATCCTTCAAAGCGTCTTACGGACACATTAAATATTAGTAAACACATTTTCAAGTGCCAAAAGGTATGGTTCCTTCACACTTGCTGATAAGACTGTAATTGATCCTCTAATTTCCATGTATGATTCAAAATAAAGCTAAGACTGTGGTAAGCCTCGCATTTTTAACATTAAACTTGAACACACCAGTTCTGCCACTGCAGTAGCCACATCTTGATTCTTAACAGCAGTCACCTTCACCTCCATAATTTCCCTTTTGTTGCTTCAAATTATTTGTTGTACTAAGCACACTTTCTCTACCAATAAATTCATGCCTCTTATTACAATGTAAGTTTCCATCTCTTAGTAATTTGAAGAATAAATGGTCATTTTCCAAACCATCTAAAGAAGACCTTTTCAAGTCAATATCATATTATATTACTCACTTTTATTTTGCTCAGGACAGTGTACCGACAGTCTTCCATCATTAAACTTAAAATTTCATCAGGGCAGGACCCTTTTTTTTAAAAAAAAATGTTGATTTAACTTTATTTTTAAATTCATAAGAAATAATTGAATATATTTATAGTATACAGCATATTTTGATATATGTATACGTTTTGGAATTGTTAATTCAAGCTATTTAACATGTGCATTATCTCATAGAAGTATCTATTTTTGTGGTGAGAACACTTACAATTTACTCTCTAAGCAATTCTCAAATATACAATATATTGTCATTAACTGTAGTCAACAAGATGTGCAATCGTTTTTTGGAATGTATTTATTGTGTGTAACTGAATATTTGTGTTGTTTGATTAATATCCTCCCATTCCTTCCATCCCCTAGCCTTTAATGACTACTATTTTACTTTCTGTTTCTATGAGTTTGATTTTTTTACATTCCACATGTAAATGAGATTATGCAATATTTGTTTTTCTGTGCCTGGCTTCTTTCATTTAGCATAATGTCTTCCTGGTTGATCCATGTTTTTTCATATGACAGAACTTCCTTCTTTTTTAAGGCAGAATAGAATTGTATTGTTTACACACACACACACACACACACACAGTCTTTAACCATTCATCTGTTGATAGACACGTAGTTGATTCCATTCCCTGGCTATTGTGAACAATGCTGCAACGAACATGGGAATGAAGATATCTCTTTGACATTCTGATTTCATATAAAACAGAACTCTTTTGTATCATGTTCAAAACTGTATCTGCCTTCTTTTCTCTGCCCAGGATGTAAAAAGAGTGGCTGATACTTAGATGATACTTGGAGAATATTTGTTAAATGAATAAATAAATAATGAATCCACTGTTGAGAATGAGATTAGTCAACTAAAGTCTTATCCACAGACAATGTTCTGAGTTGAGACTGATTGTGGTTAGGGGCCATGGAAGGTGATTTTACTTCACCATTCTTACAGCATAGCCATATGAAAGGCAACATTCAAATAAACTGGACATCAGTATGATTTTGGGGACTTTCTCTAACATTATTCATCCATATAGGAGACAGGAGATATTAAAGATAATGATCAATTTTTGATCAGACAGTCAGAAGTACTATGAGTAGCCCACAAGAGCCGTATCTAGAAAGAATATAATGCAAGTCCCAAATATGAGGCATAAGTATAATTTAAATTTTTTAGTAATCATGTCTTAGTAAAAAGAAAGAGATAAAAATAGTTTTAACAGTTTAGCCCAATATTTTCAAAAATATAATTTCAACATGTAATCACATATAATATTATCAATGAGATCATTTACATTCTTGTTTTCACACTAAATTTCTAAAAATTAGAGTGTATTTGTACTCATAGCATATCTTAATTCAGACTAGTTGCATTTAAGTACTCAACAGCTACATGCGTGAGTGGCTATCACATTGGATAGAATACAGCTGGGATAGGGACTTATTATTGGGATTAGATTTTACACCGTTATTGGAACTGGTGGAGAAAACCATGCAAGATTTTAACTGCATGCTTATTGTTGAGCTTGATGTCTCTAAAGTCAGCCACCAGACTGGCAACTGGGAAGAAGCATTTGTGTGTGTGTGTGTGTGTGTGTGTGTGTGTGTGTAGAATGAAGAAAATGTGAAATACATGAGAACAAACTGAAACATACATATGATTTCTAGCATAGCCAGCCTAGAAGCCATAACTTGCAGGAGAGGTCAGTACCCTTTGCCATGGATGAGGCATTCATCCATGTGGTTGAGATGTTAACTCTTTATAGTTAACATTATCTTATTGGGGTAAATATATAACTCTTAAAAATTTCAATATTTTATCTGAGTCATTTCTCCCTTTACACAGGATTTTGTTTCCAGTTCTTCTGTCCAAGAGATTGTGTAAATTTACTGGGGAGATTTTTATCGCTCTTAACCATTCACGTGGTTGAGACCTCAGAGCTGCCAAAGGAAGAGAACTGGTGTAAGGTAAGGAAGATACCACCCCACATTTACAAGGTAAGTTAACAGATCAGTGACAGCATGTGCCAGATGCCAGCATTTGAAGCCTGCATCAAACTTTAGAGCATAAAAATATGGCACATTCCTTTACTCCTACCTTTCAAATCTCACGCAAAATGTTGTCTGTGGCCAATGCAAACCTGAAACCATACAGGGAATGAATTCTGAAAAATGTAGTTTAATTTTAATTAAATTGAGAGAATATAAATGCACCATAGGCAAGCAGGGAAGCTTACTCAAGTATTTCTAAGTCCTGTCAAAACTGGAATAATTCTTTAGAAATAATTATTATTTTCAAATAACATTATTATTTCCAAGAATAATCATTTTTTTTGGAAATCAGTATTATAACACAGAGGTTTGAAACGGATGTTCTAGTAAAACCTCTTGTAGTGCATAACCAGCTTTGACAATGAGAAATTAATGCCTAACAAGCATGTATTTGTAAACTCCTCCCTTCCACTTTTCATCTTCTCCTGTTTCTTTAACTCAAAACTAAAGACACAAACATAAAATCATTTAACTGCAGAGATACTGAAGATTACAGAGAATCACCTGCAGAGCCTGGGCAGGATTGATGAGTGCTGATCTCATTGCACGTTAAAGTTCTAATATTACTTGTTAAAGTAAAAGTATCATAGGCTTTTAGAACTAGAAATCCCTTTTCAAATTATCAGGTTGAACCTCTAGATATGGAACTGGGACCCAGAAGCATGAATTGAGTGACCCCCAAACTCTGTGATTATGCAGCAATTCAGCAAAACTAGGCCTCTGGTGTTCAACTAACACACAATATAACTGAAATAAGGTAAGAAAAGCAGACAAGATTACCAACTCAAACAAGGATTGCTTTGCTGGTTAAGCCTAAGCCACCACGGATATATAATACCAATTTGTAATTACTGCCTAAAATACTATTAATAACATACCTGGAAATGGGCAAACGATGTATTAAGTGACTGTAGGCCTATGGCACATCCTACCAAGGAAAATACAGATGTTCAAGAGGTATAATTTTATTTGTGACAGAATTATATAGAATATAGCATGAACAACAGGATGAGTGCATGCATAATAGCATGAATGAATGGATAACCTTCTCTCTACTTTCCTTTATTCTCATTTTTCTTTTTTTCCTTCAGCTTTCCCATTGAGATAGATCATTATACAAAGATCTTCACTCACCCAGCTTTGGGCTGAATCAGGGGGGAAAGGTAGAACCAGTGAAGCACTTGAGGTAGAAGCAGAGAGCAGGAGAAGCCATGTGCCTTGATTCCAGTTTGTTTTTCTGCTGCTGTCGGTTGGCTGCATAGAGCAGATGTGGTGCTGTGATATGTTTTGGCAAAGGCAGGGACGGAGAAAGTGATTGTCATTCTCCCTCAACTCACAGGCAATAGAGAATGGATATTACTGTGGAGCAACTTTACCCCTGAGATTACCACTGTGAGGGAAAATCGCCTTGTAATGAGCATTGGATGGAAAACTGGTAGTCAAATGGAAGTTGCAGCCAGGCCTGAGAGAGTCTGAAACACTGTTAAAAAAAAAAGTGAAGTGAGTAGTACTATCTGTATCAATGGAGAGATATCCTAGATCTTCCAAAACAATTGACAGCCTAGGCTGAGAGAACAGGATACGAGTTACAATAGCCTTTGGCTTGTCTTCAGTGGAAGCAACAAGGGCAGAAATCAATGCCAGCTCCTAAAGAAAACAGTGATAACAATCTCCCCAGTAAATTTACACAATCTCTTGGACAGAAGAACTGGAAGCAAAATCCTGTGTAAAGGGAGAAACAACTCAGATAAAATATTGAAATTTTTAAGAATTATATATTTACCCCAATAAGATAATGTTAACTATAAAGAGGCTGTCTTAAACTGGGAGGGTCTGTTCTTTCAACTGGACAGGTTACCTAATTTCTCAGTGCTTCAGTTTCCTGTAGGTAAAATTAAGATCATTGTATCCATATTTAAGGGAGTTTGACAATAAGATTAGGTTGGTTCCTTATGGAAAATAAAGTTCCTTTTTTTCTTTCACCATATGGGAACTAAAGTGAATAAATTCTTCACTGTGTGTTTTGAGTATGATGAGAGAGTATGATTAATATGATCAAATTTGCATGATGAGTATGAACGTGCACAGTTTTTTGTTTGATCCCCCTACAGGCTATGGATTAGCAGGGCTGAGTCGAGAGGGCGGATCAAGAGGAGTATACAAAGGCAAACAAGGCTGAGAAGGCCAAATTCAAAAGTAATGGGAAGTAGGCAAAGGCAGATGGTGAAAGGAATAGGCCAGTTGTGAGCACATACATATTAGAATATAGGACTGAGTGCATATTCTATTCACATTGTAAATTAAATATTAATTTATTATAAAAAGAATAGCTACTCACTGAAATATTTCAAATGTACAGAACACAAATAAGGCAAACTCACCCTACAATATAAATCATCTCGTCCCTCTTGTCCCATGGTTTATATGATTGACTATTCTCATAAAAAGCATTGCAGAAGAAGCATTTGTACCCTTTCATATATATATATATATATATATATAAAGATTTTATAGGCCAGGTGCAGTGGCTCATGCCTGTAATCCCAGCACTTTGGGAGGCTGAGGTCAGGAGTTTGAGACCAGCCTGGCCAACATGGTGAAACCTGTCTTTACTAAAAATACAAAAATTAGCTGGATGTGGTGGTGGGCGCCTGTAATCCCAGCTACCTGGGAGGCTGAAGCAGGAGAATCGTTTGAACCTGGGAGGTGGAGTTTGCAGTGAGTGGAGATTGTGCCACTGTACTGCAGCATGGGGGACAGAGTGAGACTCTGTCTCAAAGAAAAAAAATTATAAATATTACTTTTAGTGACAAAACATAAGGATTATATAGTATCTCATATGGCAGTTATATCATAACTGACTTTTCATATTTTTCAAAGAGATTTTTTATTTGAAGAGTGATGATTTTTTGATGTGTCAACTTGGCTAGTCTACTGTCTTTAATAATTGGATAAACACTACTTTTAATGTTTTTGTGAAGGTATCTTGTTGATGTGATTAAACTCCATAGTCAGTTGATGGGGAGAGTAGCCTGGATAATCAGGATGAGTCTGATTAGATCAGTTAAAAGGCCTCAAAAACAGGGATGAGGATTGCCTGATGAAAATATTTTCTCCCTGTGCATAGCAGCTTTGCTTATATCCACAGTTCCAGTCAACCCTTCTGGATGGCCTACCCTAGAGATTTCAGACTTGCCTGCCTGGCTTGTCCCTAAATCACGTAAGCCAACTCCTTGCAATAAATCCCTTAGTATATATTTCCCACTGGTTCTGCTTCCCTGACTGATACATGGAGGAAGTTGTACTTTATTTATTTATTTATTTATTTATCTATCTTTTTTTTGAGACAGAGTCTTGCTCTGTCACTCAGGCTAGAGTGCAGTGGTGCGATCTCAGCTCACTGCAACCTCCACCTCTGGGTTCAAGCAATTCTCTTGCCTCAGCCTTCTGAGTACCTGGGATTACAGGCATGCCCAGCCAATTTTTGTACTTTTAGTAGATACAGGATTTCACCATGTTGGTCAGGCTGGTCTCGAACTCCTGACCTTGTGATCCACCCGCCTCGGCCTCCCAAAGTGCTGGGATTACAGGTGTGAGCCACCATGCCCAGCGGAAGTTTTACTTTATAGAAACAACATTGCCACTGGATGTATTTTGAAGTAGGAAATAAATGACCAAGAGACACTCATCTGCCTTGCGAATGTATGAAGTGGATAGAAAAAAGGGGAAAAAGCCTGGAAATGTCAGAGAAACAGAAATACTGAGGACTTGCCGCCATGCTTACCAAGGAGGATAAGAGAACATTTCTGGAGGATAAGAGAACAGCCAGGTGCAGTGGCTCACACCTATAATCCCAGCACTTGAGAGTCTGAGACGGATGGATTACTTGAGGTCAGGAGTTCGAGACCAGCCTGGCCAACATAGCAAAACCCTGTCTCTACTAAATAATCTGTAATCTACTCAGGAGGCAGAGGCAATAGAATCGCTTGAACTGGGAAGCAGAGGTTGCAGTGAGCCGAGATCATGCCACTGCACTCCAGCCTGGGTGACAGAATGAGATTCTGTCTCAAAAACAAAATATAAACAAACAAAAATCCGGGAGCGGTGGCTCACGCCTATAATCCCAGCACTTTGGGAGGCCAAGGAGGGCAGATCAAGAGGTCGAGAGTTCAAGACCATCCTGGCCAACATTGTGACATCCTGACTGTACTAAAAATACAAAAATTAGCTGGGCGTGGTGGAAGGCGCCTATAGTCCCAGCTACTTGGGAGGCTGAGGCAAAAGAATTGCTTGAACCTGGGAGGCAGAGGTTGCAGTGAGCCCAGATCGCGCCACTGTGTCCAGCCTGGCGACAGAGGGAGAACTCCATTTAAAAAAAAAAAAAAGAGTGAGGAAGAAGATGGGGAAAAGAAACAAGTTCTGATTGCTGAATAGAAACAAATATTTCAGATTTAACGGGCCAGGATAACTAAGAGCTGAGATTTTCCATATGGTCTGTAAGCCTATAATGTATTACAATCATGATGCTTTATATCAGCTCAAAAGCTTTCCACATCCATTTGCAGCTGGACCACTTGAATTGCCTCTCTCTTCTCACGCTAGGTACCTATTTCTGAAACAAGGCAGAACATTTTGCCCCTGAAAATGCAAATAAACTTCCCCCAGTAGAGGCCCCCACTCAGAAATGATAAATGGAGGCCTTGAAGTGTTTCCTCTAGTGAATTACATATTAGAATTACACTTTCTATTTCTGGGAACTTTGCATTCTCACCTATTGCCTTGTTCAACATTTGCCGCCTCTGGCTGCAGAAACTGATTAGGAAGCAAGGCCAATTGGATATTTGAAATGATACTTTATTGACTTTTTTTTTTTTTAATAAGGGAGACAGCCAGCAGAAAAATGTGTAGCAGCACTCTATTTGCCTGTAGTTAGGGTCATATCTTGTTTTCTTTATTACATAGTAGCAAGCTGTGAATACTCCATGCTTCCCTTTCAATTATACTCAGCTAAAATATATTGGGTGTTATTCATTTTAAAGGATTGAGGGAAAAGAAGCAACACCTGGTTGCAGGCACTTTGCTCATTGTTTGATAACCCTTAAGTGTCATCAGAAAGAATTCTCCAGGATAAACATCAACATAGATGAGGACATCAAGGCCACAGAGATAAAGTGTGATATCCAAGGTGGCAAAGACATTTTAACTAAGGCCTGACCTCCTGTTGTTCTACCATCTTATCACTTTAAGTAATGCATATATTCTCTAAGAGTCACATTTAAACTAAAGCCCATTTTACTAAATAAGCTTTTAAATAATCTGATAAAATAATTATATCCTGAAAACTCCTTTTATAGAACAAATGCCATCCTTATTGGCCTTATACATCTCCTTTTCCATTTATCTTTTCTTTTTAATTTTAAGAAAACTATAAAAGAATCTTTCCTGCCTCAGATATCCCCTCCATTAGCTGTACCTCCTAAGGTCTGGTAAGTACAAGTAAAAGGAACATTTGCTGGAGCTAAATGAAAGTAGTGGCCACATCTCTCACGTGTTTGTGTACCATCTACAGAGGAGTTTCCTACTAGTAAGGACCGTTTGATCACTCCTAGACATGGAGTACTTAAACCGAATACACTTTGTATATACATAACTCCTCTCCTCCTCCTATACGCACAACCCGGGGTAGTCATTACGATATCTAAAAGAATAAATAAATAGAAGAGGGGAATAAAAACAACAATTTTAGGAATGACTATGTGAACTGTCTCCTAACTTTATTTGATTAATTTAGCTTTTTTATAAATTTCTAAACTATGAGAACCCAATCTACTTATATTTAGCAAGTTTGCATAATCACCCAAAAATTATAGATTAGAAAGGGTCTTTCTTTAAAACAGGAAGTGTTAGCTCAAACGAGATAAGATGTGAACAAATAATCATAATGACATAATACTTAAATATATTTTATATATAAATAAGGTAAATCTAAATTTCTCATCCATCTATACACATGTTTAGATCAATATATACTTGACTTCTTTTTATAGCTTTGGTATACAAATTGTTTAATGTAAGAAAGAATTGAAAGTACTATTTTTTCCTTTTGATGTTTTTGAAATCTAGTTTCAATTTCAAATATTTAATTTCTGTTGTGTGATGAAAAATAGGTCCCCCAAAGAAAAATTTTTTTTGTTTTTTTTTTCAAAAGTACATTTCACTTAACCATGTAATGCTAAGCTCTTATTGCCTTTTTTTTTTTTCTTTGTCTTTGTTCTTTATCTGACTGTGAGCTGGTGAAAAGAGAACAGTCAGGGAATAAAGACTTCTTTGATACCAGCAGGACTCCTAAGGGTTCTTTTGTTTGCTAATGGCTGGGATTTTCTCATTTACATCCTTTCAGGGAAGAAATCATGTAGCTGCCATATCATATCTGTGTCTGGATAACCTTTTGCACTAGACTGCTGTGTATGGATGGATTAACGCATGACGGCTATTGACTCAGACTTCTACAGCATTCCTCTGAGCAGAAGGCAGAAACCAACCTTTTGCATTTCTGGTGATAACATCAGCAACCAGGCCAATTTCGAGAATCATTAGATTTTCATTATGATAAGAAATGTAAACATCATTCTTTCCTGAAGTTAAATTTTGAATTACTAACAGTTCAGAAGTACAGCTGAAGGTTTACCGCAACTCAGAAAACTTTCTAACTAAAAAGGAAAATGTAATTGTTAAAGTTTAAAGCCCTTTAAAAAGTTTAAGTCCTTTGATGAAGTTCAAAAAGTGTAACTTGCACATAAACAACTGGTATGTCACATTATTATTTTTCTTTTATGAAAGCAAGTTCTAATGAACTTTAAGGTACAGGAATATTTTAGTCTAATTTTACAATGGATTTGTGTTTGAATGTGGTAATGCATAATTTCACTAAATATTTTAAATTCTGATTATTTTCATTTAGCCCACTACCTCAGTTTCTAAAGAAAAAAAATGAAATATCTTGTAACAGAAATGTAGTGAATTTGAATCTCTAGTCTCAAATCTCACACATTGGAAGGTCCCAATCTGCTGTACACTTCACAGTGCTATGTGAAAAACTTCTTGAATGAAATATGGAAACTCAATTTTTAGACTTGTTATAGAGAGTCAGAATATAGCTACACTAACAAATGGATAGTACTGAGTTTTACAAAATGGGATTCAGGAACATACTATTGGATACTAAGCTTGTCACTGCTCTACAAAAAAAATAAAATAAATAAATAGAAGAAGAAGACAGAGTGTATTGACCCTGCTTACTGATATCTTTGCCATTGTTAAGCCCTGGAAGGCCTTAATGCCAGGTATGCAACATTGTGTAGTACCTAAGAGTACTACCTCTTCAGTCAGAATCGTGAGGTTTTAATCACAAATTTCTAACTTACTATGTGACCTCAAGAAGGTTATACACCTTTTCTAAGCCTCAGTGACTACACCAGTGAAATAATACTATAAATCTCATGGAAGGAGCTGCTGTGAAGATACAATGAGGAAATAAATTTAAATCCGTAGCACAATACCTGGCATACAGTAATTGCTTAAAATGGTTAGCTTGTATTATTAACACTGCTAACCAAGTGATAAAAATTAAATCAGTTGCAGATAAAGCCAATTTCTTGTTTCAGATATATCTAAATCCATTTTAAGACAGACTAAACTTGGTTATAATAACATATTATTATATTAATGATACTTATTATGTAGCAATAGATAACTGAACCAGAAAATTCTTATCAAAAGTGAGGCTCCAATGTAATAAAAATTTTAAAACATGTAGCACTGGCTTTAGTATTGGGTAATGGGAAAAGGTTAGAGAAATGGCAAAGAGGCTGTGGGTGAAGGTTGAAAGAATGTCAAACAAAATGTGAGTGGAGGCTCGTAAGGAAGCAAATAAATTATTATCGGAGGCTGAAAAAAATGGTGACCTGTGTTTTTTGATAGCAAAATAGTTGGAAAATTTATCTTCTAGGTTACTTGGAAAACATAAAATATACTTAATGAACTTATGAATCTAAGGATGTGTCTAGGATAGATATTATAAATGTGCTTTTTGCTGTATGTAATAAGGTACAGGAAGAGAAAGATGAAGAAAGGTAGAAATTTTCAGTTTATAAGTAGTATTAATAAAAAAATATAGAAGGCACAGAACTCTTTTGGTTTGGGAAAAAAAAAATAAAAACCTTAATATTCTCTAGTGTCTCCAGCTAGCAAAAGATTCTCAAAGTAAGAAATGGCCTCACAATAAGAATTAAATCTAGTGTAGTTGTATGATCCTCTGTTAATATTAGGTTGGTGCAAAAGTAATTGTGGCTTCTGACATTAAAAGTATTGGCAAAAACCACAGTAACTTTTGCACCAACCTAATACTTTAGAAAGATTTATGGAGGTACCTAGCAGATCCCATCAGCTACACCAAGAAGTTTCTAAGAATCGTACATGTGTTGTCCCTCTAACCCTCTACGAAAATTCGACAGAATAATCTATTTTTAAAAAATCATAGATCTGACATTTGGGGCATGATATAAACACAAATTACACACTCTCAATGTTTTTAAGGGAGTAGTAACATATCGAACAAAAAGCCAGAGGTAGTTCAAAATGAAAAAATATCTCTACGCATGCAATTTTCTATGACAAAGAAGCAGCCTGAGAAGGTCAAGTAGATACTCTGCTCAAACACTGGTCATTTCTTAAAGAAAAGAAATGGTATCTCTCAGCGTAGAGCCATGAGTGAAGTCAACAACAACGAAGATGCTGAGAATTCCATGTCCAAGGAACAGAAGCAGACTAACCAAGGATCATTTTCTGTCCATGGATTGGGGAGTACTGAGAAAATACACCAAACTATTTTCAGAATTGTTATGGACTGGCGATTCACTTCAAAGTTTCGAATTTTTGAATGGGAGCTTCTATTATAGTTATCCTGTATGTGTCTCACCATTATATGCTTGGAGCATGAAAGTATATAACTCAGTTTTTCAGTTTGTGGGTCCCTGGAACAATAAGAAGCCACTAAAGGAACTGCAGGCAAGAAACTTCTCTCTATCTATCTATCTATCTATCTATGTATCTATCTATCTATCTATCTAGCCCTATCTATTGCCTTATCTATATGTATAGCCATATATATAGCCAAATATATGTATATAATCAGTGATATATATATCAGTGATGTATATATCAGTGAGAACTATACAGATAACAAGACCATGAACTTCAAGACGAATGCTAGGAACTTGTAAGATGTTGGGGGTGCAGAGAGAGTATGACCATATTTTACAGACAGAGGAGGGACATGCATCATTGGAGTCACAGAACACACCAGGATTAAGTGTTACATTAATGGGCTGCAATGACTCACTTCTGTCGTCTACACATTAAGACATCAAGATAATGCCTTTTCAAATTGACTCTGGACTTGCCCATGTGACATATTTTGGTCAAAGGGACACCAATACACATGATGCAAGCAAAAACGTGATAAGTGATTATACATCTAGGCTTGTCAGTTGGCATTTTGTGAAGAAAAGGTCACACTATTTGTACTATATGTGAAAGATCACATAGAGAAAGATCTCCAGTTATCCCAACCAGGTCCCATCTTTAACCAGACTGCCAGCTGAATGCAACTGCATGAGTTTACCTTGGTGAGGTTAGCAAAAGAAAGTTTCAATCCATAACATCAAGAAAAACATATGCTTTTGGAGCCTCTAAATTTTGAAAGTGGTTATTTAGCAATAGATAATGCAATTACTAATGCCATAAATTTTTAATATGTATTCAAGGTGCACAACATGATGATTTCATATACACATACATTGTTTAATGATTGCCACACCCAAATTAATTATGGTATCTATCACCACTCATGCTGTATCTTAGCTCCCTAGAATTTGTTCACCTTATAACTGAAAGTTTGTGCCCTTTGATCAACATATCCCCTTTTCCTCCACCTCCAAGACCACCTGTATTAGTCCATTTCATGCTGCTGATAAAGACATACCCGAGACTGGGAAGAAAAAGAGGTTTAATTGGACTTAAAGTTCCACATGGCTGGGGAGGCCTCAGAATCATGGCCAGAGGTGAAAGTACTTCTTACATGGTGGCGGCAAGAGAAAATGAGGAAGATGCAAAAGAGAAAACCCCTGATAAAACCATCAGATCTCTTGAGTCTTATTCACTACCATGGGAACAGTATGAGGAAAACCTCCTCCATGATTCAAATTATCTCCCACCAGGTCCCTCCTACAACATGTGGGAATTATGGGAGTATAAATCAAAATGAGATTTGGATGGGGACACAGAGCCAAACCATATCATTCTTCCCCCTGCCCCTCCAAATCCCATGTCCTTGAATTTCAAAACCAATAATGCCTTCCCATCAGTCCCCCAAAGTCTTAACTCATTTCAGCATTAACCCAAAAGTCCACAGTTGAAAGTTTCATCTGAGACAAGGCAAGTCCCTTCCACCTATGAGCCTGTAAAATCAAAAGCAAGCTAATTACTTCCTAGATACAATGGAGGTACAGATATTAGGTAAATATAGCCATTCCAAATGGGAGAAATTGTCCAAAACAAAGGGGCTACAGGCACCATGCAAGTTTGAAATCCAGCAGGGCAATCAAATATTAAAGGTCCAAAATGATCTCCTTTGACTGCAGGTTTCACATCCAGGTCATGCTGATGTAAGAAATGGGTTCCCATGGTCTTGGGCAGCTCTGCCCCTGTGGCTTTGCAGGGTACAGTCTCCCTCCTGGCTGCTTTTATGGGCTGGCATTGAGTGTCTGTGGCTTTTCAAGGCTCGCGTTGTAAGCTGTAGTTGGATCTACGATTCTGGGGTCTGGAGGATGGTGGCTCTCTTCTCACAGCTCCACTAGGCAGTCCCCAGTAGGGACTCTGTGTGAGGGCTCCAACCCCACATTTCCCTTCTGCACTGCCCTAGCAAAGGTTCTGCATGAGAGCCCTGCTCCTGCAGCAAACTTCTGCCTGGACATCCAGGCATTTCCATACATCTTCTGAAATCTAGGCAGAGGTTCCCTAACCCCAATTCTTGACTTCTGTGTACCTGCAGGCTCAACACCATGTGGAAGCTGCCAGGGCTTGGGGTTTGCACCCTTTGAAGCCACAGCCCAAGCTCTATGTTGGCCCCTTTCAGCCAAGGCTGGAGTGGCTGAGATGCAGGGCACCATGTCCCTAGATTGCACACAGCACAGGGACCCTGGCCCTGCCCATGAAACCATTTTTTCCTCCTAGATCTCTGGGTCTGTGATGGGAGAGGCTGCCACAAAGGTCTCTTGATACCCTGGAGACATTTTTCCCATTGCCTTGGGGATTAACTAACATTCAGCACTGTGTCACTTATGTAAATACCTGCAGCTGGCTTGAATATTTCCTCAGAAAATGGAATTTTCTTTTTTACCACATTGTCAGGCTGCAAATTTTCTCAACTTTTATGCTCTGCTTCCCTTTTAATACTGAATGTTTTTAACAGCAGCCAAGTAACCTCTTGAATGCTTTGCTGCTTAGAAATTTCTTCTGCCAGGTACCCTGAATCATCTCTCTCAAAGTTCCACAAATCTCTTGGTCAGGGGCACAATGCTGCCAGTTTCTTTGATAAAACATAACAAGAGTCACCTTTGCTTCATGTCCCAACAAGTTTCTCATCTCCATTTGAGGCCACCCCAACCAGCATTTTGGTCAAAGCCACTCAACAAGGCTCTAGGGAGTTCCAAACTTTCCCACATCTTCCTGTCTTCTTTTGGGCCCTCCAAACTGTTCCAACCTCTGCCTGTTATCCAGTTCCAAAGTCACTTCCACATTTTCAGGTATCTTTTCAGCAATGCCCCACTCTAGTGGTACCAATTTACTGTATTAGTCTGTTCTCATGCTGCTGATAAAGATGTACCCAAGACTGGGAAGGAAAAAAAAAGATTAATTGGACTTACAGTTCCACATGGCTGGGGAGGCCTCAGTATCACGATCGGGGGCAAAAGTGCTTTTTACATGGCAGTGGCAAGAGAAAATGAGGGAAAAGCAAAAGGGGAGACCCCTGATAAAACCATCAGATCTCATGAGACTTATTCATTACCACAAGAACAGTATTGGGGAAACCACTCCTGTGATTCAAATTATCCCACTGGTCCCTCCCACAACACATGGTAATTACGGGAATACAATTCCAAATGAGATTTGGGTGGGGGCACAGAGCCAAACCATATCACCATGGTAACCACTGTTCTACTCTTTGTTTCTATAAGTTTGACTTTTTAGATTCCACATGTAAGTGAGATTATACAGTATTTGTCCTTCTGTGTCTGGCTTATTTCCTTTAGCATAATATCCTCCAAATTCATCAATGTTGTCACAAATGGCAGAATTTCATTCTGTATTATGGCTGAATAATATTCCAGCATCCTACCTCACACATGCATGTCATTGGTTGCAAACGGTCTAGAATTAAAAAAAAAAAAAAAAAAAAAAAAAAAAAAAAAGGAAAATTCAAGTTCTAAAGAAAAAGAAAAAAAACAACAGAGAGGAAGAGGGAAAAATCACATTTTTTTTTTTTGTTACTAATGAATTGGAAAACCACAAGTAAGCCTTATAATCTCTTCTCTTTTTGTTTTTATAGTATTTTTTCCTTAGGGATAATAAAACTTATTTTACTCACTTAACACTTTTCCAGTTTCAGAATGGAATGAAATTACATGTATGAACCACTGTGAAAATATAAAACACTTTCAAATTTAATATGCTTGTAAAAGTATACAGTAGGAATTCTATTATTGGAAACACATTTTAAACACTGAATCTAGTACACTGTTTCTCTAAGGATGTCTGGAAAGCCAATAAGGATTATATCTTGTTCGAAATGTAGGACACTTCTTAATTGATAATGTGGATAATATTTTCAAAATATTTCCAATAGTCAACAATTTGAGAAACTATTAGTTTTTTGTTTCAAATACAGTGAAAAAGAATCGTGATCTATATTTTTGTAATTTTAAAACTTTCAACAAGTCAAAGCATTTATATTTTCATACTTCAAATTGTGATAAAAATCGGTACCTTCATAATTAGTGGGAATTTATATCACTCATTCTAAAAGTTAAGAATCATAACATAATAGGATCCGTAATACTTTAGTTTCCAGGTAAAATCCATGACATGTCAAGAGATCACATATATTTAGCTGGAAAAATATGGTGAGCTCTTTCAAATACAGGCTGTTGATAATCTTTTCAAATAATCTCTTTGAAAAAGGTTGATTTATGACTACAAAATCTAGATACCCTCTTTTGCTGTTTATCACAATATCTGATCTTTCCTACTTGAATAGTACTAGGTCCTTCTATTCCTAATGAGCACAGGAAAAATCTTGGAGGAGGTCTTGGGTATGCTGAGATGTAAGAGAATTCTTGTCCCTGCTCCCTGGTGGGTGGGCATTAACCTCTTCTGGTTTCCTGCAACGCATTTCTTAGAAATGGCAAAGATTCTTATTCCTCTTCAGTCTTCTCTCTCTTATTAATAGTCTTGATCTGTGTTCCTTCCCTTTCAATAATCATCATACACATAAATAACATCAATATTCTGTTCTTTCCTCTCAGTTGTACAATAGCTTAGTAAGTGACTAAAGAAAAAGGACAAGGCTGGTAGAAGCAGTGATGACAAAAACAAAAATGTAGAATATTTCTGGAGCCTCAAGAAGACTGTTGGCTTAGAGAGAAGCACTATTATGAATCTTTAGCCACATCCACTCCACCCTACTGACTACACAAGTTGTATAATTTTTTTATCCTTTTATTCCTCATTTTAAATGCCATTTTATCAACAGTTATTTCCACATATACTCAGCAGGAGATCCTAGTTCAGTCAGTATTTCAAAGAGATTGAAGTCAATGACCGCTCCTCAAAAATATTGATAAATTATCTTGCTAAATAAACAAGTCATGGGGCACGATTGCACATGTTTCCTACTTGAAACATAAGTAAAATAAAGCATGTGCAATGGGGGAACAATGAATTCATAGCTCTAAAATAAAGTCACGCATTATAAACGTTGACTAAAACAAAATGTTGTTTTCTTTGCCTTGGGTAAGTAATTTTACTAGGGACTAAATGAAACCAGACCACATTCTTTGGAATGCTTTGTAGTAATTAGCATTACAAGAAAAAAATATTTGATTTATTACAGTGAGGAAAATAATAGCTAGCATTTATGTTGCAGGGGCCATTTGAAGCACTTTACATGCATCATGTCAATCAATCCTCATGAAAACCCCAGAAGGTAGATATTATATTTTCCTAACTCAACAGATAAAAGAAATGAGGCTCAGAAAAGTTAAAATCCTTGTGCAACTTGGAAGGTAGAGCTCAGAATCAAGTACATGCTGCCAGATCCTAAATGCTTGGTTTTTAACCCATAGAATGATCATGGGAGTGGTTGTCTCATATATGCACTAACAAAAAAATCTAAATTATCACAATAAGTGAGTTTTATTAACATTTTAAATTGTATTGCATATTTACAACAAAAGTAATAGTAAGTGAATAGCCTATTTCTAAAATTTTGGTATCAGATTCCATTTTAATTTTATACCATATTTAATTATTATATATGTAAATCCTTCTATAAAACCTGAAAAGCTGTTTATTGTCATAGAAAAAGTAAAATTCTGAATGAGTATTATTTGCACTTCTGTTTGCCTATTATACACATATACAAACATATATTCACATAAAAATTGTTTTAAAAATTGTCTAAAATAAAGCTGCATATTTGGGGAACCCACAATGTTAGACTGTAGAAATACACATGTATTCAAAAGAAGACTGCAATATTAATAAACATAATGCAAATAAGTATTAAATGTGTCTATGAATATTTAGTAAGATGTTCCAGGAAATGTTATTTTGAAGGAAAATATATGGCACAACTTAATTAAAGCCAAGCAAAGAAAATCACCCTTTCTCATCAGAAATCTGGAACAGAATTTGAGTTCCTGCTTCCACTACATTGGTCTTCTGACACCTGCTATATTAAAATAACCCACTGAGGTTACAATAATCCCTATAGTGCCCACAACCCACACCTCCCCAATGCCCCTCTTTCCTTGCCTTCCCTTTTACATGATTTATGGACTATTTCCACCACTAGATGTCAATCTCCTTTTCTGATACAATGTTAGATTACTTTTTATTTACATGCCTCTTCATACCAGAGGAAGTGCTATGTAAGAGCAAGATTCAATTTTTAATGGGGAAATAGATGCTTTCATCTGAGGATTATTTTTTAAAGGTTATAAAGGTAGAGGAGATGAATTAAATAAAAAAGAAGTCATAAATGCTTTTTAAAATAGCCTATGTAGTAGAATGAATAGTCACAGCATGCCAAAATTAATTTTCAGTATGTGCATGCTTCAGTGATTAAAAGGTTTTAGAAGCATTAAAATTCTCCTAATCTCAATAGCCAGGTGGCTGCAATAGAATGAGTGAGTAGCCACTCAGGGGTCTTATGGTGGAAACTATTTACCAATCATTATAGAAGCATTTTAATATCTTAACAAATGGCATGACTACACCAATCCTACCAGTGTACTATCAGCTCTAAATGCATAATGTGCTTTCTGAATCACTAAGAGCCTTCTAAACAACTGTAGTTAGTAGTGAATTGCTGAAAGGATAATTTCATCTAGTTAATCTTTTATTGACTGTTTGGCTTTTAAATAACATGCAAGGGAAATATTACAAATATCAAGACATTTGAATTGCAATGAGCATTACATTAATTATAGCATGTTTGTACAATTTATACCAGGTTATTTTAACATATTATATATTCAATATCCAAAAGAATATGTTCAATACAGCCCCATTTGAGAAACAGCAATACTGCTTAAAGCCAGAATGAAAATTATCAACAGAATTAATGGTGAAACTTCTAACTTTCTCTCTTATCTAGTATTTGTTTACAAATTAAAAAAAACTACAAACTTGCAATAATTTAAAAATATGAAAAACTCATGATTTTTCACTCTACAGACATGTCAGATTTGATGAGGCTTTGCTCAAATTAAAAACATATAAGTAATTATTTATTGCAGTATCTCTGTTAGGCTCTATATGGACAAAAATTCAGTTGGAAAAAGTAAATGCAAACACTCAAATCTAAAGTCCAAAGCAAGTTCTGAAGTAAGAAGATGTATCAGAACGTAGCGTATGACTCATTGAGTAATGAAAGGTACATAGATTAGGAAAGTTGGCTAGTGTTCAACGATACAGAAATAGAACATCAGAAGCCAAAAGCATGAATGGAAATCAAGTGTCAGAAACCACTTAAAAACATTAATCAGAGGATTTCCAGGAAAAATGTTGAGTTGAGATCAACCTTCTAACCTTCCTCACTTCATTAACACACTTCTGGAAAATCCCAAGAGAGTATAAAGATATAAAAAGGGACTATTCATGACTAAACTTCAAAAATTTCACTTGAAAACTGGATTATGTGGGATGAGATTGGAAGAGGATAGAAGGAACTATACTGTCAATAATTATATCTATAATTTCAACAAGAATAAGGTAAATATTGATTCTGAAAAGAAGGAAAAATATCAAAGATGGAACAAAAATGATTCTGATGTTGACAAAAAGAAGGCAGACAGAAATAAACACAATAAAAATAGGATGATGATATAAGAAAAGTGTGAAATGCAGGACGAAAACCATAGAATTAAAATATTCATTAGCAGGCCTGGCGCGGTGGCTCACTCCTGTAATCCCAGCACTTTGGGAGGCTGAGGTGGGCAAATCATGAGGTCAGGAGATCGAGACCATCCTGGCTAACACGGTGAAACCACATCTCTACTAAAAATACAAAAAATTAGCTGAGCGTGGTGGTGGGCGCCTGTAGTCCCAGCTACTTGGGAGGCTGAGGCAGGAGAATGGTGTGAACCCGGGAGGCGGAGCTTGCAGTGAGCCAAGATCGCACCACTGCACTATAGCCTGGGTGACAAAGCGAGAGTCCATCACACACACACACACAAATATATATATATATATATATCATATATATATTACGTATATATTCATTAGCAATAAAATGAGACACCTTTGCAGACAGTAGAATCTATGAGTTAGTAGACAAGTTTGATAATGCCAGTATTTAGAGGTTGTATTAGTCAAGGTTCTCTAAAGGGACAAAAATAATAGGATAGATGTATATATGAATGGGAGTTTATTAGGAGTATTGACTCACACGATCATAGGATGAAGTCCCACAATAGGCCGTCTGCAAGCTGTGGAGCAAGGGAGCCAGTCCGAGTCCCAAAACCTCAAAAGTAGGGAAGCAGACAGTGCAGCCTTCAGTCTGTGGCTGAAGGCCCAAGAGCCCCTGGCAAACCATTCGTGTAAGTCCAAGAGTCCAAAGGCTGAAGGACTTGGAGTCTGATGTTCGAGAGCAGGAAGCATGCAGCATGGGAGAAAGATGAAGGCCAGAAAGTTCAGTTAAGTCTCCACATTCCACTTTCTTCTGCCTGCTTTATTCTAGCCACACTGGCAACACCCTCAGAGACACACTCAGGAACATACTTGGTTGACACTCAATATTAGCCATCACAGAGATGAATGTCAGAAATGAAAACTCTAAAAGAGATGATTTGATAACATAGGAAACAGAAATCTAATATATGGTGATGTGAATTTCTGAAGAGAGGGAATAAATGCTAAGCAATAAACAAAGATGTAGTAACAAGAAACATTCTTGAGCAGAACAAAGATTTGTTTTGTAAAAAAGGAATCATCATCTACCCTGACACGTCAGAAAAGGACATCAATGACAATGAAGCAGAGTCCTTAGAGTCTGACAGGTTTCAGTGGTGACCAAAATCCTAGGGACTCAGGGGGAAATTAAAACACATTAAATAAAATAAGAGGATTAAAACAAATAATTCAAGAGCTATAGTGTCATAGTGTAAAAGGTCTAGTAGTCAGCCCATGGAATGTGCAAAACACAATTATGATTTAAACTTCTTTTAAAAATTTTGTCTCATTAAAAAATTTCATGTGAAACAATAAAAACTTTTACACAAGTTCCAATTATCACAGATTTAACAACAAAAATGAAGTGATAAAAATGTAAATAGGCTGGACATGGTGGCTCACGCCTGTAATCCCAGCACTTTGGGAGGCTGAGGCGGGGAGATCACGAGGTCAGGAGATCGAGACCATC
Source organism: Pan paniscus (assembly GCF_029289425.2). Lineage (NCBI taxonomy): Eukaryota > Metazoa > Chordata > Mammalia > Primates > Hominidae > Pan > Pan paniscus. Next base: position 49,321,292 of record NC_073261.2, on the reverse strand, counting down.
CTGGCTAACACAGTGAAACCCTGTCTCTACTAAAAATACAAAAAAAATTAGCTGGGCGTGGTGGTATGTGCCTGTAGTCCCAGCTACTCGGGAGGCTGAGGCAGGAGAATCGCTTGAACCGGGAGGCGGAGGTTGCAATGAGCTGAGATCATGCCACTGCACTCCAGCCTGGGTTACAGAGTGAGGCTCCATCTCAAAAACAGAAAAAGTAAATATTTATTGACAGTAAGGAGGTGCGTTTTCTATTACAATGTTTAGAATTTAAATCTAAATTTGTAAAACCTTAAAGATAGTGAATATAAATACTTCCAACAGGATTTATACTTCCAGAATTTATAGAGGATGAAAAAGGAAAATAATCTGAATCTACCTTTTAGAACAATTTTTCAAACCTAAGGATAACAAACAAAAAAAGACTCCTTGATAAAGAACAATTTAATTCTTTATGAAAATGAACTTAGATGAGTCAAATACCACCATAAAAGAAGACGCATTATTTCCTTCCAGTAATATCCTGAAAGATGATTGCTTGCTAAAGACTATTGGCAATCTTTAAAGTTTTAATAAGTAATGCCAAATAATCTGTCACAAAATTTGTATCAACATGCATTTCTTTTGGCAATATTTTGAAGTAACTGTTCTTTCTGCCCCATCAAAGCTCAAACACTCTTCAGGTTCTAGTATTGTTACTTGCAACTGTCTCTCTTAATTTGCAACGTGTCAATGGCTATTGATGTAAATATTTTAAGAGATTCACTGGACAGTGGGATTTATTTTTTTCTTTGTGAATAAACTGTAAATATTATTTTCCTATATTTTAAATGGAGAATTTACTCAGGTTTGTAAGCACAATTTTAATATCTTATGTAGAACATACATTTACAGATATTATAATTTTTCTGTTATTTATATAGCAAAATATCTATTTCTACATTTGCCATTTATTTTAACTATTGTTTGTTTACATGCCAAATATTTGTGTTTTTAAAATAATTTTGTGTAGCTAAGTGTACTCTGCATTAATTTATCATTTCTTTTTTCATTAAGAATGGACTTCCAAATGCTTTCACAAATTTTAGATCAAATAAATATTTTCCTTTAGCTGTCCTGTGGCTTTGTGTCTTTATTTCATTATTTAATCTACACAAGGTTTATTTTACTATAACATCTGAGGTGGAATTCAACTTTCTTTTCTAAGTAGATCATGATTATCCTAGGGCTGTTTATTAGTTATTTCCTAATTTTTCCACATGGCTAAAAATACACATTGTTCTACTGAAATCACTGGAACAATTATGAAAGACTGTAGATGATGGGTTACTCGGGGAGTGAGATATATTAGAGAGTCCCAAGGTTTATTTAGTCCTAGGATCGCTTTTCAGGGCTTCTCTGTGTCAGTGATGACATGCAGTCACATGGTTTAAAATGTCACCTATGTCTGATGACACCCAAATGAATGTCTCCAGTCAATAATGAACACCATGTGATCTCTAACTATATCTTTGTGTGTGCGTGTGTGCGTGTGTGTGAGAGACAGCGCGCACACTATGTGCATGTAAATGTAAATTAATATAGTGAATTATACTTATAAGAAGTAAATTTAGAGATATGCCTATCTGCCTACTTGACACGTCTTCCTGAATGTCTATCTTCTCTCCCTTCTTGTCCATAGCAGTTCAGCATCTCAAATCTTTCAGGCCCCTAACCCTAACATGATTGTCAACTCCTCTTTCTTCTATGCCTCACATCTCATTTCTTAGCAAATCAAAACACTTTTTAAAGATATTAAGAATCTGATCTTTGTTCACCTCCTCTACAGCAACTGTCCTGGTGCAAACCACCATTAACTTGGGCCTAGAATTTTGTATTCTGCTCCTAATCAGCCTCTCTACTTCTATCCTTGCGCTTTCCACCTGGCTCTGCAGTAACTTTCACATACAGGAAGCACAGTGAAACTTTAAAAACTGCAGGGCCTTCATATTTACCATTCCCTTCTTCTGAAGCAATTCCCTCAAGTTGTTACGTAGGTAACTCTTTTACTTCAAATCCTTACTCAATTTTCATTATATCAGAGAGGTTAGTCTAATCATCTCAAACAAAATAACAACTCCAAGCTTATTCTATTTCCCTGTTAATTTTCCTGTTTTCCTCACAGCATTTACCATTGGACTATTATATGTCTATTTTATTACCTAGTATCTTTCTCCTTCCACTAGATTATGAGGTTCATGACAATACCAAGTTAGTTTTGTTCACGTTGCCATCTGTTAGAGCAGAAATTGGCACAAAATAGAAGTTCAATATATTTTTTGAATAATTGAATAAATAATTGAATAGATGAAAAAAAGCTGGACTAATTAAGATCTGTTTTATTCAAATTTAATCCAGTTTTTCCTAAAAGCTGTTCAGTTTTTGCAAAGAAGGATCATTAATATATGTTTTATAGTCATAGACCCCAGTGTTATTCCTCATTATGTGCTGAAAGACTGCATTAGGATCTTCTTTAAGACTTACCGGTTTAATTCTTTTAAGCTTTTTCTGATTTATAAACAGCATTTATAGAAATTATGTTTCAATAATGATATGTTTGGAAATGCTGATTCGTTTTAGCACCAGTTGTGCCATGATTTCATGGGAGTTTGTAATGTGCAAGGTTTCTTCCTTGCTGGGTTCTAATTGCCTATTACACCATACAACATGGTTCTACTAATTGTACTAAGTAAGAGTGATCTACCTGTGACACATTTGATATTTTATCACTGTGTTTTAACTCCCAGTAGAACAGCACACAGGGAATAAGAAAGAAATATCTCTCGGGACAATCACAATCAATGGTAATCTGATGTTTTAAAGTTGAAAAATAGCTGAAAAACTGCAGCAGAAATAATGTCTCTTGGGAGGAATGGCTTCAAACTTCAGCTACAGAGAGAGAACAATTCCAAGGAGCCAATATAGATTGTAATCTATTCAGTATTTAAAACTCATATTTTCTAAACAAGATCATTGTCACATACATTTATTATTTTAAATGGGCTCTCTCAAGAAAGCACTGAATTTATATTTATGAAGACATTTATAGCTCACTAAATGCCAAGTAAAGATTATTAAAAAAATCTTTATCGAAGTCTAACAGCAATGAAAGACATTTTCCATTAGTAGTATAATTAGCTCATAATTATGTAAGCAATAAATGCATAATTAGTTTTTTTACTCTTAATATATTAATATTGTATATGATATCGGCCATGGAGCTGTAAATAATGTTGACAAATTAAATCACCATTCCCTGTGTACCGAATATCAATTTTATTGAAGGAGGAGATATTTCTAAAACAATATTTTAAAAATTCTCCCACCACAAATCTTCAAGCGTCTCTCCTTGGGGCTCTTAGTTTAGATTATAATTCTCCATATTTGTAGTGAAGGGTGATAATAATCTATGCTATGCAAGAGTCAACATAGAGCTAAGATTTGTAATTTTCATTTATACGTCAGTTAATTTCTAATATCAATAGGGCTGTTTTGTTTTATGCTATATATGTGGCTTGTTTGTCTCTTAAAATTTAATAATGTCTTATTAAATGAACTAATAAAAATAATTAACTTATAAAGGAGGAGATGGATTACTTAAATGTTAAATAAAGACTTACACTGCAGATGTTCAGATCATAATAGTTTTATATTTTCCTTACTTTGCGAGCTGTAAGCAAAGGACCAGAATATCTGAGGCTGAAACTATAATACAATCAAGATTTCAAGATTTTTTAATATAAAAGTATGCTTAGTATACCTTTATTATTGATAATTAAATACTGGAAAAAACCATAAAGGTTCTGTTATGGCAAATAATTATATTAATATTTTTATCTTAAAATAGCATATAATAAGATTTTTAAAGTAAAGATTTCAAAGCATTTTCAAAATTTGGAAAATTTTCATTATAGGATCCATTTCAAATTGTTTAATTTTAATAAACTACAGAAAAGATATGCAGAACTTAGTGAAATATTATAAGGTAAACATCCTTGTCACCACAACCTAAGCTGTGAAACAGAATTTTGCCAGCTTTCTAGAAGTCTTGCCCAAGTGTCTCAATTCAATCACAACTTCTTCCTTCTCTGCAAGATTAAATTGCTCTTTTGACATTTACTGCAATCCTTTTCTTCTACGTTTTTCTAGTTTTAATATCAATATGCACATTCCTAGACATAAATAGTTTAATCTTGCTCAATTTTTAAAAACATGATGCCTTTTAAGCTTCTGTTCAATCTGCAGATTTTCTCTCTGTCTTCTATTTTCTTACTATTTATGGGTGGAAGCTCTGGGGAAATCTGGATTTCTCACAGTCTGGAGTTTGTTGATTTCATAATCATGGTGCAGTGTTACGTATTCCTTTGTCTCCTGTATTTCCTGAAAATAGGCAACTAAATCCAGAGGCTTGTTTAGATTGAGGTTTGATCACTTTGGTCGAGCTGTAGATGTTTTCCTTCTGCAGGAAGTGTATCACGTCTGCCTGTTTATCTTTTGGTGATGTTTGCAATCACTGAAATTTAGTGCCTGTATTCAGTAATCTTTTGAGGGTTGCAAAATTATGACATTCTAATTCTAATATTCTTTTCACTTATTCTTAGAAATTATTCTATAAAGAGAAGATTACATTTATCTACCATTAGTTTACCCAGTGTTACAGTTCATATATAAAACTCAGGATAAAGGCAAGATATTTCACATTATTTACTAGTTCTCAAGAAAATGAATTGGTTTCCTCTCATTCTCCAAATGTGATTAACTAGGCTTTTAAAAAATAATCTTTTATTTTTATTATTTTTTCTTAATTATTGTTTTTTATTATACTTTAAGTTCTAGGGTACATGCGCACAATGTGCAGGTTTGTTACATATGTATACATGTGCCATGTTGGTGTGCTGCACCCATTAACTCGTGATTTACATTAGATATATCTCCTCATGCTATCCCTCCCCCTCCCCCCACCCTGGTGTGTGATGTCCAGATTCACATATAGTTCTAAGAAAAACAAAAAAACAAACAAACAAACAAAAAACCAGAAGAATCCTGTATATATTTACTCAAGTTCCCCTGATGATAATATCTTGCAAAACTACAGATAACATTATAACCTGGCTATTGACATTGGTATAGTCAAGAAACAGTATGTCCGTCACTACGAAGGTCCGTCCTCCCTTTTACAGCCACAGTTACTTTTCTCACATTCCCCACACCTTCATAACCTCAGGCAACACTAACAGTTTATCATTTCTATAATTTTATTTCATTTTTTAAATTAAAATAGTGTTTTGCTTTTCTTTTAACATAAACCCAAGAAATAAAAATGATGTAAGCTGTTATCATTTTATTTCAATAATTTTATAAATATCAAATTATACAATCAGTAACTTTTTGGAATTGACTTTTTTCACTCAGCATAATTCTCTGGACATCTAGGCTGTTGCATGCATCAATAGTCCCTTTTATTTCTAAGTACACTTTAGGTTATGAGTGCACCACAATTTGTTTAGTAATTTACCTGTTGGAGAGCATGTGAGTTGATTTTCATTTTTTAAAATGTTCCCTAGCTACTAAATACGTACTACAATGGCATCTAACAACCATCAGGGGCTTTTTGAAACTTTGTCCTCTTAGATTTAGATTCTATTAAGCTCTGAGGAGCAGCCTAATGGTTTTCAGATTCCAGACTTCAACCATACCTCTCTAGAGTGTTACAGTGTCTTACTCTCCAAGAATTTGTTTGGATCTTTAATTAATTAAGACATATTATTCCCACAGTGATGTGGATGTTACTACATAAAAGTTAAAGAATACAAATTGATAACTTATGCATATGCATGAGTAGTAATGGTTTACCTGCTTGCAGACATAATGTAGACCACAAAACAGAAACACCAGGGGAAAGCATTATGGTGGAATGACGGACGAAAGTGAGAAAAAATAATGAAGATAATATTGTCATTATGGGAGAAGATAAAAAATAAAATAATTGCAAAATAAATTTTATTTAATTGGATATAGCATTTCTGGCTTTATCCACATTTCTACATAGATATTTTACAATTTCATGGACTAGAGTATTATTATCCTAGTTTAGGGTATTTCTTCCCCCTCAGGCTTGTCTTCAAACTCTAGAACATTATTAATTTTTCTGGCAAACAAGGCTGTCTTAGAAATTCTACTTTAAGGATCTTGCTCAGATATCTCATCCTTTACAGAACTATTGTTGACCAGCCCAGTAAAAGAGGATTTCTATCAACCCATAGGCTTCCTACAATCCTTATCATCATTTACTTCTTGACATTCTCTAAATGTTTCAGTTTTTCTTTTTGCATGAACATGTCAAATCTCTTAAAATATTACGTATTCTGTGGAATATTGATGCTATTTCTTTGTAGTCTCCTAAGCACTCAATATAGAGACTGTCAAAGAGTAGCTATTTTGGCCTTAGTTAGCTTGGCTCTTGGCTAGTAAGCTGGATATTGCTGAATATCTGAGAGAAAGAAGAGTCTTTTCCAGTTTACTCAATAGTAGTAACTGAAGCAAAAATGTGGTGAGACATTTTTCATACGTAAGCGTCCCAACCCAACTTAGGGATTTCTTAAATCAATCTGCTGATCAAGAAAGACATATAGATTATTTATTAACCTAAGGTTGTGAGGGAATTCTCTGAAAGGAAGTGATTGACCCCTACTTAATTCCATAGAAATTGGAGATGACTCAGATGCCTAGCACGCTAGGGATTCGTCTACCAATTGTTTAGCAATTCCCTAGCTGTCCCCTCAAAGGGATGGAACTGTAGAATCAATTTTTCCATTTCCCTCTCACCCAAATTATGCTGTGCAGGCAACTGGACGGGGTTCCACTGCTAGGCTGTAATCATTTAGTTCACCAGAAGTATAAATGCACTAATATTTTATCCATTATATATGTCTATATATAGAGAGAGAATATGGGCTTCACGGATCCTGGTTTTCCAACAAAGACCATCATCCAATTAAAAGGGAGTTAAAATAACTTTTACAAACCATGTTAAATACAAAGTTCACACTTGTGATCAAAGAATATGGCCTCCTATTATCTTTTGGTGAGTCTTAAATTTATAAGGCACTCAGTCACCACAATTTCTGTGGGTCACTATAGTTCTCTCTATAACCATTGCTTAATCCTGCCATGCACATAATTGAAAGCATTATACAGCTCCTACATGTTTTGTCTCTAAATTCTTGAAATATTACTTGCAAACATAAAAAAATGCTTATGTCCAGGTACTTCCTTTGTTGCTGTTTTATTACTAGATTAAAGAAAAGCCTCACATTTCACTTAACACATTGTGTCTCATGCAAATAGGATGCACAAATATCCATTAAAAATGTAGACTCTAATATAAGAAGAAATATTTAAAATGTGTCTGAAAGAGGCAATTTGGATAGCTCTATATACTCCCCATTAGACACATTTTATTTGTTTGGTTGTTTGTTTGCTTATTTGTTTTCAGCTTGGAACATCTACCACCAGAGTTTATCTTTGCATGCAAATGATAATAGATTGCAAGGGCTCTCTCAGTGTTAATCTCACAATTTAAATTGGTTTCATATTAATGCACTTGGTAGGAAGTACACATTTATCTCTGGTTTTCTCACTTGAGGATTCTAGGAGTGAAGTGTTTCTGGAGGAGTCCAGTGACCAGTAAAATTCTTAGGGAGCACAAGCTCACATACTTTGCTGAAGTTACACAGAGCCTTGTGTTCCCTGAATAACCTATATAATTATAGTAAGCAGACTTTCTCCCCAGTGATGTGCCCATCTGTTTCTTTTGTAGACTTCTTTTCTTCCTAAATATTTATTGATGAATATCTACTATATTTCCAAGGAAAATCTTTACAGGCTTTTGAGTAGAAAAATTGCAAGGACTAATTCAATATCCTTACTATGGTTTTCATTTATTCTTTACAAATCCTTTAAAAAGAGTCAAGGCCATGGTTTAATCACCATATTGCATTAAAAATTCAGCATTTGAAATTTGCCTAATAGATTACTATTTGCTGTGCACAGTCAGGCACAGCTTTGCTATTAGAATTCACTTGACCTTAGGCATGTTAAGCTAACTGCAGTCCTAAAATAGAATCTGCTTTGTTTCGATTTGTTTTGTTTTTCACAAGTTAGCATTACCTTTTAATGACTGAATTTATTTTAGAAAAATTATAAAGTACTGTTCAGAGTCTATAAAGTAATATTTTAGCATTGTGTATGTCACATGCCCAATACTGACTAGATACAAAATTCTGTATCCCCTTCAGTTGAATTTATTCTATTAGTTTCCCTAGCACCTGTATGACATAGTAAGATTTAAACTATATATGGATAGAACTAAACAACTAGCATAACAACTTCTTGTCCCCTAGTTTTAGTCTCCTTCTGCCATTTTGCAAAGCCAGATTTCAAGAAATTATCCTAGAAATTCAATTAAGAGGTTTTGTGCTTACTCAAGTTATCCTGCAACACAATATTGATAGGGGAATCAGTTGGAGAGTTTCTTCTTTCTTACACTACTGCTCATGGATCTAACCATCTAATGTTGCATTTTATTTCTTTGCACACTTGACTCTCAGACAAAAAATGTATGAGTTTAGAGACCAAATTACACTTGTGGCATTGCTCTTATTATATAGTGGGTTTTTAAAAATCTGTAAAATAAGCCACACAGCAATTGCAATACTAAAGGTCCAGTAAAAGTCAACAGACCTCTAAAAACCCCCTTCAGTTCATAAGAAAATGGAACAAGGCTAACCATATTTACAATATAAAAATGAGTGGAATTAATTTAAAAAATAAATTGATCAAGGGAAGTAATTAATTTATAAAATGATAAGAAAAAATAAGATATTACATACCTAAGTTTTAACAGATCTGTCATCTTATAAAAAGAGGATCACAGAATAGCTTCTAAGGATGAAAAAGTAGGGGCAGCTTAATTTTCTCTTAGATACAGGCTGTAAGTCTGAGTCGGGGACATATGGTGAAATGAGTCCAAAACATCTTTCAAATGTTTTTAAAATTGTAAGTCTTTTTTTTTAAATGAAGGCAAATCAGATGATAATATGAACAGAGATACAGGTGTATTTGTTTTAATCAAGCTCTGTTTAAATAAGTTAGTGTCAGTTCCCTCAGAGTCAATGACATAGATATCTCTTACTAATCTGTCATCATAAATATTTAGTTCAATTTTAGAGGACACATTTAGGACTAGCAGTAAGAAGCAATTTTAAAGTTAAATGATGTTTGGATTTATGTAAAACAAACACCTCCCCAATCTATCTTCCATTTGTTAGGAAATTATCTTATTTTACAATGATGAAAAAAGTATAATTTTTATACCATATCAAACATTAATAATGTAATACCATCTTGTGTTTATTTGTATACACAGATTAGATCCTTACATTAGAATGTTCCCTTTTTTCATGTTAGACATTTCCAAGAAATATTATTTGATTCTTTAAATTTTTGTCTTTTTCTTTATATAAAACCAAAAATGATTAACAAAATAATTAGGACAACATTGCACTCACAAGGGAGATTATCTTTAAACTATTTTAATAGAATAATATTGCAAAAGGAACAAAGCTCAACTTAGTAATTTTCTCATTAGTTAATATTAATAAAATATTTTTAAAATAATTATTTTCTTAGCTGTTAATTACTTAAAATTACAATAAACTGTCTTTATAATCAAAAGTATGAGGATGTATTTGTTACATATTGGCTAAATCAAATTATCTTGATGTATGTTGTAGCATTATAAGACAGGTGGGTAGGCAGCAAAGTATAATAAAAACTGTCACCTGATTAATGTTACCATGGATTTCATTGTAGTCCAAATCCATGAATCCATATAAAACTATTGAGATTTTCCATGTTTTTCCATTTAAATACTAATTAAAATATAATTGTTCTTCCCTTAACAAGACACATATATTGAACCTCCTTATGTTCTATAACATATATATATATATAATCATGATGTATGCAAATTACAGCTCATCATTTGCTAAATGCTTGCAGAGATTTTGACAAATGGTGCACATGAAATGACTAAAAATAAACAGCTCTTGTTTAATCTACTGAAACAAAATGAAGCTTGAATAAGGTCATATCATATGAAGCTGAAAGAGATTGTCAAATTGATAAATTTCAATGAAGTCTCAGTAAATTTAGTAAAGAGAGAGAGAGAAACGAGGTCATCAAGCTTGTGTTTTGATAGCCCTACTCAGAAGTGCTAGTAAACAGTAGGCTTCTCAGTAGAGCAAAATACTTTGGAGCCTTTGCATATGGCAGTTGCAAAGGCTTATTTACTCAAACACAGAGCCATATACATTTTCCAATATACAAGGCAGAAAAAGTGACATATATATTGGGCTGATAATGGGTTTAGGGGAGCAAATGAAAAGAGATTTGGAAACTAACCAGTCCACTAATGTTTATAGCTCTGGAGAAGAGAAACTGCTTTAGCCCATTTTTTCCATTTTATTTTAAGTTTTATTTTGTTTTTCATTGATACACGATAATTATACATATTGATGGGGTAAAGTGTATTGTTTTAATATATGTATACATTGTATAATTATCAAATTAGGATAAATAGTATATCTATCACCTCAAACATTTGTCATTTCTTTATGAGGACATTCAAAATCCTCTATTGTAGCTATTTTGAAATACACATTATTATAATTATAGTCATCCTATTGTGCACAGAATAACAGAACTTCTTTCTCCTATCTAACTGTATCTTTGTACTCATCAACCAACCCCTCCCCACACCCTTCCTCCTTATACTTTCCAGCTCCTGGTAACCAATCTCCTACTTTCTACTTCTGTTAGATCAACTTTAGATTCCACCTATGAGTGAGATCAAGCACTATTTGTCATTCTGTGCTTGCCTTGCTTCATTTAATATAATATTCTTTGGGTTCATCCATGTTGTTGTAAATGACAGGATTTCATTCTTTCTTATGGCCAAATAGTATTTTATTGTGTATATATACCACATTTGTAAAATCCATTCATTTGTTGATTGATAGACACTTAGGTTGATTTCATAAGTGAATAGTGTTGCAATAGACATGGGAGTACAGGTACCTCCTTCAACATCTTGATTTCCTTTCCTTTGGACATATACCTACTAGTGAGACAGCCAGATCATACAGTAGTTTTGAAATTTTAAGGAACCTCTATATGGTTTTCCATAGTGGCTGTACTAATTTGCATTCCCACCAACAATGTATAAGAATTTGCCCTTCTCCACATCCTCATGAACATTTATTATTTTTCGTCTTTTTTAGCCATTCTAGCTAGAGTGAGATGCTATCTCATTTGATTTACATTTCTCTGATGATTAGTGATGTTGATCACTTTTTCATACATCTGTTGGCCCTTTCTATGTCTTTTTTTCAGAAGTATCTAGTCACATCTTTTACCCATTTTTAAATCAGTTTTCTTTTTGCTAGTGAATTGTTTGAGTTTTTAATATTAGGCCGGTGCAAAAATCATTGCGGTTTTTGCTTTTGAAAGTAATGGCAAAAACTGCAATGACTTTTGCACTGACCTAATATATTCTGGATATTGAAACAATTCTATAATTTGTATGGAAACACAAAAGACCCGGAATGGAGTAAAGAGACAATCATCTGAATACACTTTCTTTATGCTCATATTGAGACTAAGGAGATGTTCCAAATTTAAAAAACAAGAAAGAACAAATAAACATAACAACTGAATGCAATGTGTAATTCAATATTTTTAATTAACATTTTTTAATATGTGAGGAAGAGTATTACTTGAACAATTGACAAATTCTGAATAAGGCCTATGGTTTTAGATAATAGTATTATATCACTCTTAATTTCCCGATTTTTGAGAATTACACTATGAATATATATAAGAATGTCCTTGTTTTTTAAGAAATATATACTGACATATTTAGGGGTAAGTGGACATTATTTTTACAAGCTACTCTCAAATAGTTAAGAAAAAATAGAAAGAAAGAAATCAACACAGCAGTATGATAAAATATTAACACTGCAAAACTACAGTGAAGGATCTATGGAAATTCTGTGTTCAATGTTACAATTTTCTGTACATATGCACAAATATGTAAACATAAAAAGTTATTTTTTAAAAAGTTATTGAGATTATCTCTATTATAAAATTTACTTTGATGTATGAAACATAGTATCTACTTAATATTGAATATTATAAGTACTCAACCAAACTGGAATTATAACAAGAGTGTAGTTTTTGTGTAACACAGTCTAGAATAGAATATGGGGTCTATTTTTGTACAGGAATAAAATAGAAGTTTGTTTTTATTGCATAGAAAATCTTTATATAAAGTAAAATTAATTTCATGCCATTCTTATGATGATAAGTAAATTATGTGAATATTGTATAATTTAACATTACTAATGAAGTGTTTCTAAACCTATATTCATCAAGAGCATTTCCAATGCTAGAACTGTGATGGTGTAATAAAAGCACTTGTAACTTCAGGACCTAAGCCTCCTTTTTACCTCCTCAACCAACTTTCTGACCTCTCCCACTCTTCTTAGACAAAGTCTCTGGAATGGGCCATTATGGTCAAGGATAAGGCTTTTTCTGTGCCACACAAAGGGATTAAAGCTCAATCTAGAGTTATCAGGGTGAAGAGATGGGGGTGGGCAGATGGTGGGGGTTTCTTAGGCTCTGTCTCTGTTTCTCAATATATGCTGGGACTCATGAGATTTACTCAGGCCTAGGAAACCTTCTCCGTGGTTTCGTTAGGCCTACCCTGCCCTTGGACTTAGGAAGTAAGCCTTAATCTACTGATTTTCTCTTTCTTTCCTGTTTTGTCTTTTGTACGTATCTTTCATTGTTATTGCTGTATAAGTGGATGTGGTTCTGTGGGGAAAACAGGCTACTTTATCTATTTTGATTGCAGGTCAGAAGTTGCCTCTAGTCTACCCATTCAAGTTTGGAGTTAATGTTCCACCAACTAATAACTGACTTTCTTCAGTGTGCTTAAATTTTCTCCACTACGTTCAGAAGTGTTGTCCATAGGAGAATAGAAAAAGAGGATTTGGGCATTGTCTTCGCAACAGTATTGTCCTCCAACTATAACACAACATAAAATATAGCAACAAAGAGCACTTCTGAGAAATTTCTGGTTCCCTGAAGGGACTTCCTGTAATGCTTACACAAACATGCCTAAAGATGCCTAAACGAATGTCATTGTGTTCAATTTATGTAGTCTACTGAAACTGAATTTAAGTTATAATCAACAATGACATTGCAAGAGAGAAGAGAGAGAAAGAGTTAAGCAAGTGCTGTCTTATTCAAAAGGTATAATATGGGAACATTTAATCATACTAGAAAATTATCATATAAATGTGCAGATTACAGCCAAACTTTATGAAGGATGATGAATCGGGACTAGTCTAATAATCCTACAATCTGGCAGAATTCCTCTTGCAAATATCCTTCATCTTAAAGCAATGAAGGATTTCTACTGGAATAATAACTAACGAATGTAAAGCTTTATATGGCAGATAAAAAAATCAATTATAATGTCTTACAATTAAAATAGCAAAATGGTCATTTTTGCAGCCCATAAACAGGTAAAAACAATTTTTTTTTTTACCCACATACTAGAATAGCATACATCCCAAGTAATGAAATGCTGGTTTACTTATTCCAGGGTGTGCAATGCTCCCATATGGAGGATTTCCTCATTTCCTCCTTCATTTCTGTTTGTTTTCTTCCTCATTTTCTTCCAAATAAAAATAAATAAAGACAAAAATTATAATGCCTTAGATATTCTGAGGAAGGACCTGGAATTATTTAAATGGCTGCTCTTGGTATTAGAATATGTTACATAGTGCACCCAATGCAGGAATACATTGCAGAGGACCTACTGTCCTTCATACCTGAGTACCCTGAACACTTTAGAATATAAAGTATTTACAATTTTAAAGGTAATATTATTTTAATAAAATTAAACATACACTACTTAAAATAGGTCAACTAAAGATTATCTGTCAAATATGGTACTTGGAATGTTTCTTCAACACTCTGCCAATTACATCAAACAGTCCAAACATTACCTTCTATGGAAGCTCAAAAATGCTAACTTCTATCCTATTCTCTCTGAAAAGAGAGATATACTAAAAGAGGAAATCCATATAGCTCTGAAAGCTGACATTCAAATGTTTCTTATAATAATGTATTTTTCTAAACATATGCAGATATTAGTCAAGGGTGTGTGTGTCTGTGAGTGTGTGTGTGTGCATGCAAAAGGGAGGATTTAGTGGGAGTGAAAACTAGTTTATTTGATGTTTTTTGGCTATATATACACACAAACATATACAAACACACACATACACATATACACACATATTACAAAATATATATATACACAATACATTTATGTATATGCCTCATTTGTGCCACCTATATATAGACAGACATATATAAATATCTACACATACATATGTATAGATACAGGTGTATAAATATATGTGAATGTGTGTGTGAATATATATGTATGTAGGTGGCACAAATGAGACCTATATAAACATACACAGACAAATGTATACATATACATATATATGTGTATGTAGATAGGTGTTTGTGTGTATATGTGTGTGTGTATGTGGCACAAATGAGACATATATCTGGGTAGTAGGAATGCTGTAGTTATGATCATGACTGGTTACCAATTACTTACTATGTGAGGTACCTGCCTTTTAAATATGTGAAAATAAATTCTCTTTACATAAAGAGGTAATACAGTATTTTTAGCAGAATATACAAATGAAGTGAGAAATGTTTACCCAGCACAAATCTAGTAACTCTACATGGAGATGTAGGGATTGAACACAGAAATATGTGAATCTAAAGTCAGCATTCTTACTTTTTAAATGTTTGTTACAAAACTTTTCAAATCTCACAAAAAAAGTAGAGAAAAATCTCACAACAAATTCCCAAGTGCCTATCACTCAGTTTCAACAGTTGTCTTTTCCTCATTCCTTTTATCTATTATTTATTTTTATTTTATTTATCAGCTGAAGTATTATGAAACTGATTTCAGGTATCATGTCATTTCCCCTGCAAATTCAATCATTATTCACCTTTTAAAACAAATATGGAGATATTTTATGCCTAAAACAAAATTGGCTTTAATTCGGTTAGGCTGTGTCCCCACCCAAATCTCATCTTGAATTCTCATGTGTTGTGGGAGGGACCCAGTGGGAGGTAATTGAATCATGAGGGCAGGTGTTTCCTGTGCTACTCTCCTGATAGTGAGTAAGTCTCATGAGATCTGATGGTTATTATAAGGAGGAGTTTTCCTGCACAAGCTCTCTCTTTGCTTGCTGCCATCCATGTAAGATGTGCCTTGCTCCTCCTTGCCTTCCACCATGATTGTGAGGCTTCTCCAGCCACATGGAACTGTAAGTCCAATTAATTTTTTTTCTTTTGTAAACTGCCCAGTCTTGGGTAAGTGTTTATCAGCAGTATGAAAATGGACAAACACAGCATTTTTTTGCTATCATCTGATATCCAGCCCATAATCAAATTTTTCTGATAGTTTCCTGATACAGTTTTTTACACTTGGTTTGAACAAAGATCCAATCCATACATTACATTTGATTGTTATATCTCTTAAGAAGTACATTTAATATAGAACAATTTCCTTCCTTTTTCTTTTAATTATATTAACTTGCTAGAGAAACCAAATTCACTGTCTTAAAGAACATTCCACATTCTGGATTTGTACGTTTGATTCTTTTTAGTATCATGTAAGTGGTTCTTCTCTTGTATTACCTGTACTGGGAGCTAAAACTCACATCTTGGTTTGATTGCAGTTCAACTATTTATGTGAAAACACTTCATAGGTGATCCTATGTGTTTTACACTGCAATAGAACCAGCTCTAGATGCCTAAAAGAATGGGTACTTAATTTTAAAGTGCAGGCTGTTTCCTTCCAGGCAGATTTCATTCATTCACACTAGTCTGTGAACTCCATCTCTGGGAACAATTTTTAACACACGGCCAACCGAAGTGCAAAATGTGCAATAGGCAGATTTTTTTTCTAGAAAACTAGTTACACATCTTTGGGAACTGGAAGTTTAGTGTCAGCCACTATGCTCTATCACTCCACTGAATTGCACATTTGAAAATAACCTGATATCCAGTTGCCACAGAATCTTGGCAGACAGTCTCAATGATGATGTCCCTGGAGGAGCCTTTGGCAGAATGACTAGAGTATATACCATTCAGCAGGGAAACATCTATGTGTCTGACACATGCACCCTCAATGTTGCAGTGCAGAGATTCATTTTACTCAGAGGAAGCAATTGCCTCATTCACACTATGAGAAATAGTAGAAAAATAAGATTCAAAATTTTTAAAAGCATAGAGAAAAAGGCAGAAGGAGGTCTGTCCCATAGTATAGTCACACATGCATGTATATCTATGCCCATCTCTAACACTCACACACACACACACACAATTTTTGTCATCCAGAAAAAGACAGAATGACTTTGAAGAGTTTGAAGTATTCACAATGCATTTATCATCAAAGAAATGAAGTGACTTTGGCTGGATAAAAGAAAGGGAAGCAGAAGCCTGATACTTAGAAATGCAACTGTTTTGATTGCTAACTTGTTCTGCATGAGCATATCCTGCTCCTCTCTGGGAGCAAATGTCCAAGAATAAAGATACATTCTGCTATAATTTGGTAGTTATAATGCATTTACTGGTTCAGAAACATGTTACATCTCAGTTTGGGAGTAATCTTTACCAGAAATTATTGTTCTGGGCAACCCTACTACATCTTGAGACATCTTTAGCAAAGCATTTGTTTTTGCTTTGGTTTCAAACATAACATTGATTTAAATTAGGTGATTGCATTACTAAATGAACTGAGCCTTACTCAGTCATTTCAGGCACAGCTTATTGTTGTGGATGTTATTATTATTTCTCTTTTTTTCACAGCTGTTCCTCAGCAGAATCCTTAAGGAAGGTAAGTGCTGGCACAGAAGTTAAAAGTGCAATATATTAGTTTGCCAGGGCTGCAGACTGAGTGGCTTAAATAACAGATATTTATTGTTCTAGACTTGTGAAGGCTAAAACTCTGAGATCTAGGTTTCTGGAGTGTTGGTTCTTTCTGAGAGCTGTGAGGAAGAAGCTGTTCTACGCCTCTCCGTGCGCTTCCGGTGGTTTGCTAGCTAGCAATCTTTGGCATTCATCAGGTTATATAAACATCACCCCAATCTTTGCCTACATCTTCACATGATGTTCTCCCTGTGTGTGTGTTTCTGCTCCTAATCTTGCCATTTTATAAAGACACCAGTCATATTGCATTAATGGTCTACCCTACTCCAGTGTCACTTCCCTTTATCTTAACATATTACATCGGCAATGACTCCATTTCCAAATCAATTCACATTCTGAGGGACTGGGGATTAGGATTTTATCATCTGAATTTTAGAAGGACAAATTTCAACTCATACAATAAACCAATCATACTTGGAAGATAAACTATTAGGGTTTATGAACTTCAGCATTATTGACATTTTGGGCATACTTATTCTTTGTCAAGTTTGGGGTTGAGGTCCAGGCTGTCTTGTGCATTGTAGGACATTTAGCAGTGAAGTAACAGTTACCTTTTTCAAATGATGCTCATTTGTGTTTTTGTTAAATAAGGTGATTATTTTTATATCTAGATGCAAAGACATTTTGATACAAAACATATCTCTCGATTATCTCATCTTATATTTCTCTGCATTTTTATTTTGCTACGTCATGAAAATAAAGTCAAATGCAGACAATGGAAGATATTATGTTAGGGAAAAAATGAAGCAGCATGTGATTCTGCTTATACACAAAATAATCATGATTTTATAATGATATATACGTATGTATGTATGTATGTATGTGTGTGCATGTGTGTGTAATGGTACATTCAGAATGGTCAGCTGAAGTATTGGCATGAGAAATTGTTTTTATGCTAAATGAGTCAAGGGAAGTGGATCCATACATGCATTTAGGTGTTATAATGAAGTTTTAGCATGAATTATTTGGCATTAAAAAGTACATGAACTGCCATCATAGATCAACTTTTATAAATAAGCAATAAAGTCAATTTGTGTTACAGCTTCTTAATATAACTTTCTTAATCTTGAAAATTCAACTGGAGAATTTCCATATGCATATGATTAAAACCATGCTGGAAAAGAGTTCTAAACAAAAATTCTATTGACTTGAATTTTTAAAAATCCCTATTTTGTATACATTTACTTTTGAAACCTTTATTCTCCAGTTTGAATTTTTCTTATTATTATTTTTAATACATACACGATAATTATATGTTTTTTATGGGCATAGTGTGATATTTTGATACATGCATACCATATGTAATTATCAATTCAGGGTAATTAGCATATCTATCATCTCAAACATTTATTGTTTCTTTGTGTTGAGAACATTCAAAGTCCATTCTTCTAGCTATTTCAAAATGTACAACAAATTGTTTATCCTAAACACCCTACAGTGCTATAGAACACTAGAACTTGTCCTTCCAATACAGCTGTAATTTAGTATCCTTTAACCAACCTCTGGCTATCCCCATCTCCCCACTCTCTTATCCACCCTTTAATAACCACCACTCTACTCTCTATTACTAGAAAATCAGCTTTTTAGTTTCCACATACTAGTGAGAAAATACAATATTCATCTTTCTGTGCCTGGTTTATTTCATTTAATATATCTGAGCTCATCCGTGTTGCTGTGAATGACAGGTTTTTTTTTGACTAAATAATATTTCATTATATATATATATATATATATATACACACACCACATTTTCTTTATCCATTCATCTATTGATAGGCAACTTAGGTTCATTCCTTATCTCTGCTATTGTGAATAATGCTACAATAAACGTGGGAATGCATATATCTATTTGACATGTTGATTTCTTTTCCTTTTTCTTTTCTTTTTGATATATATCCAGTGGTGAGACTGTTGGATCATTTGTAATTGTTTGAGGAACCTCCATACTGCTTTCTATAATGGCTGTGCTAATTTACATTCCCACCAACAGTGTATAAGTGTTCTTCTGAGCCTTGCTAGCATTTTGTTATTTTTTGTCTTTTTAATAGCAGCCATTCTAGCTAGAGTGAGATGGTATCTCATTCTGATTTTGATTGGTATTTCTCTGATGATTATTGATATTGAGTGTTTTTGAGATACCTGTTGACCGTTTGTTTGTCTTCTATTAGGAAATGTCCTCTCACCTTATTTGCCCATTTTTAAATTAAATTATTTAATTTTTTTGTTGTTGAGTTGCTTGAGTTTTTTATTATTAATATTAACCACTTGTATGATGAATAGTATGCAAATAATTTCTCTCATTCTGCAGGTTGTCTCTTTACTCTGTTTATTGTTTTCTTTGCTGTGCAGAAGCTGTTTAGTTTGATATAATCCCACTTGTCTATTTTTGTTTTTGTTGCCTGTGCTTTTTGAGATCTTGTTCATGAAATCTTTGCCCAGACCAATGTTCTTTAGTGTTTCCTCTCTCTGTATATATTTTGCTTAGTAAAATTCTGCTTCTTTTAGAGATGATTTAAAAAGCAGTGAAATGACCAAAGTTGAGAAATTCAATAGCTAGAAAGGCAATATTCCTTTTTCTGCAACAAAGAATCATCTCCATAATATATTCTAATTTATAAACACTTGTCCTTTGGAGCAGAGGTCAGAAAGAGTACCCAATAGGCTTCTAGTCTGCAGATGTGTTTCGTTAGAACCAAGTCTTTTTTTTTTTTTTTTTTTTTGCTTTGATTTTAATTCATTCTAAGCAATACAATCAGGGAATTTTATGTAAAAATCTGGGATTCTGGCATTTCTTGTGAAATCAGCAGATCTGGGATCCTTAACCTCATATTCCTGCACGGCAACCATGAGCTGGAGGTAATAGGCTGCTACCACTTTTGGATGGGCCCACTGGCCCCAACATTGCCAATTCTCTACTCGAGGCCTAATGCCAGATGCTATTTATAATTGTAGGGGGTTTTGTTTGTTTTAATTTAGCCCAATCCCCTCAACTATATTACCCTGTAAATAGCATATCAGTGTACCATCTGGACTTGAAGCTTGAATCTATGGAATCTAACTTTAAAGATGCACGTGTCAGAATACTTCTATAAGGAATTAGGACAATAAAGATAAGATATCATTATGAAGACCAAGAATCTGAACCTGCAATGGTCGGTGCATTCAAGCATTTTACAGAAGTTATTGCCAGTAACTCCTTGGAACTCTTAGAAACAAACTAGATTTCTGATCTAAACATATATCTTGAATATTGCAAAATACATCTTTCACCTATGTCTTTTTGCTAGCTGTGTGATCTTGGCATTACTTAACCTCTCCAAACCACTCTTTCTACTTCTGTAAAATGGAAAAGTGATTTTATTTATTTCACAGGATTGAGTATTAGATAAGTAAATACACTTTAACTTCTTGAAATTATCAGCCAGACTAAGAACTTCTCAGATATTATTCATCAGTACTCTTATTACAAATATTTTGATAATTCAGTCACATACTCTCTAAGTAATCATGACAATGTCTTATATTCTCAGATGATTTTAAAAAAGGGTAATTAACTTTTGTGTATCTAGGTAAACAAGATACTTAAAACATTTTTTTTAAAAAAAATAGATAACACTAAGCCTTAGAGCAATGGTTCTTCATTCTGGGCAGTTTTGCTCTCCATGGGATATTTGGTAATGTCTGCAGATATTTTTGATAGTTAGGATATGGAGGGGCTGCTATTGTCATCTAGTGGGCAAAGATCAGGGGTGCTGCTAAACATCCTACAGTGCACAGAAAACAGCTTCACACAACAAAGAATTATCTAGTTCAAAACGTTGGTAGTGCAAGTTTCAGAAACCCTGAACTGGAGATATTTACCATGAGAAACTAAAGAATTACTGTTAGGAGAGTGGGATAAAAGATAATCATAAAAGCAGGATCTGTTTAGGGAGAGGCCAAGTGAGAGTGAAAGAACTGTTACCATTTGCACTATGCACTTCCTAAAGAAGTTCTCAGTGTCAAATGAATTAAGTGCTCTTCTCTGGTCCACAGAAGTTTGACTTTCAAAAGAAAGCTTTTAGAATCAAGAAAAAATCCATCATCTTAATGCCTAAGACTGAGTGACTGAAGCCAAAATAAATTAATTCCACCAGTGAATCACTAGCCATGTGTGTGAGTGTGCTCCCAAAATTAATACATGTAATGTCATGGTCTGAAATTATTTTCTATTCTTTTTCTCCGGGATAGATAGTACAGCAAACTTTTAAAAGTCCCTAGACATCTGTAAAACCAGGTTTTGTGTAGGGCTGTCACCTGTTAGCATTAACTATTTACATAAAGACAAAATTAATGATCAAGTTTGCAATTTGAGCACCTGAATAAAGACTTTTTTTTCACTCTATTTCACCTTGTCAAATAGGAAACTGAAAACAGTGGATAATTTTCATGGCAGTAGAAGCATCTATGTAAATCAGCCATCCATTTCATTCTACTATGCTACTATCTTCAGACATGTAATTGTTTCTTGGGTCTTAAATGCTTTCATTTCCATTTTATCCTTGAGATCCAGCAGTAATTTATGTGTACTTTTAAAAATTTATTTTATTTATAAATGAGACATAGATTGTGTCTGAAGACATTTTGACCTTTGACCATGAGAGGGATCAGTGAAGGAAAAAACAAAGGAATACAAAAGGATTCCTGGGAAAAGGAATGCAAAAAAAAATACCGTTACATTTCCTTTTTTTTTTTTTTTTTTTTGAGACAGAGTTTTGCTCTTTGCTCTTGTTGCCCAGGCTGGAGTACAGTGCAGTGGCATGATCTCAGCTCACCGCAACCTCCGGCTCCCAGATTCAAGCAATTCTCCTGCCTCAACCTCCCAGGTAGCTGGGATTACAGGCATCTGCCACCACGCCTGGCTAGTTTTTTGTATTTTTAGTAGAGATGGGTTTCATCATGTTTACCAGGCTGGTCTCGATCTCCTGACCTCAGGAGATCCACCCGCCTTGGCCTCCCAAAGTGCTGGGTTTACAGGTGTGAGCCACCATGCCCAGCCGACATCTCCCTTTTCATAAAAGAGATAATCAAATATATAAAAGTGACCATTAAGGGCCATGTTACTCATCTAATAAGTTAAAGTCTCCTCCCATCTTTCAACTGGTATTTTTTTACTGATCTGAAGGAAGAAGTCATACCATACCATATTTTATAATAATAGGTTAGAATATATATAACAGGTTTTATTATAACATTTTATAAGCATTGCTTTTCTTCTCTATTATTACAAGAACGTGTTTGTGTGTGTAGGGGTGTGTGTGTGTGTGCAAGTATCCTCGTGAAAGTTTCTATTGATTTTCATTTTAATTATTTTCTTACAATACAAAGGACGCTGACACAGAATTTTTTTAAAAAACGGTGAAAAATGTGTTTGATGTAAAACTCAGCCTAATTGATTTTCTTCAGGGCATATACAATGGAATAGCTTTCCATTTGAATTCACTAATATAATAAGGTGTTAGGCCCATTCAATAATTCTTGAAAAGGAGCTAGGAATACTAGGAGAAAGGCTAAAAAAAAAAAAAACCATCAAATGAAAAGAAAGGGATATTTTACTAACATAGTTCGGGTAAAATGGAAAGCAGCTGTGTGAAATTTGAGAGCAATAAAGAAGTGAGTCCTTGGTGATAACTACAACCTCACTGGTTTAAAGAAACCATAACTAGTAGACAAAATGCAAATGTATCAGTAAGGCAGAATTCAGATACAGGAGAAATGCTGTTACAGGAAATTTTACTTTCATTTGTAGATATGACAACTTTCTCCTCTATCTCCATGACTGATCACTGCAAATACTTAAATCCAAATAAGATATTCATACTTTTAAATACTAAGTAAACAAAATTTAATAGTTTAATAAGACAACAATGCAGGATGATGGATAGGAAAAAAAGTGGAGGAATTAAGGTTCAATATGAAGCATAGTAGAACAAAGTATTTAAAAATCAATATATATTATCAGGAACTAATAATAACAGATCTGTGGAAATGGATAATAGAAAGACAATTGTAGGCCTAGGACTCTCAATTTTAAAAGACTACATTTAAAGTTTGCTTTGTGTTTTCTGAAGATTTATTCCAGGCCAAAAATGATTGCTTACAGCTGACAGCTTGCTAGTCTCCTAGTGATTTCAATAATTATCTCTATTGAGTTAGGGTATTGATCTGTAGCTGCTAGCCATTTCAAAAGTCCCCTTTTATCTGCTAGAGGTAATAGAATTCATGAGTCTCTTTGCCAAACATAAAAGGAACATTGGGTACACAATTAGGTCACAATATAAAACTGAAAAAAAAGTAAGGGAAAATTAAATTGAAATTTTGAGCTAAAAGAGATTTATATAAAATATCTTCCCATTTAATATGTTTGTGAAATATAGGTATCGTACTAAGACAATGGCTAAAGGAAATCAAATGAACTGACTAGAGAATCTTCAAATAACCTGTGTTGATGTGAGTGGTAGATAATTCAAACCTATATGATTTTGAGTCAGAAATGTACTTAGTGACTTAAAAAAAAAGCTTTCAGTGAAAAGTATTGTATGAAAAGTTTTGGAGTCCTGACTCAAGTCAGCATGCCTAAAATGAAATCTGGCTTTGAATAGTCTCTAGTTCCAAGATATTGTCTCAGATTTTTCGTCCAAAACATGGGGAAACCACAGTAGCAATCTCAAGGAGCTGTTCTGAGGAGTCAATAACGGGGCAGGCCAGAGAGACGGTGCCTTGGGAGAGGGTACCTACAGAGACTGTGCAAGCTTCTAGCCAAATATGCAAATGTTTAGAAGCCACAAGTAATGGTTTCCAGCAAACTCTTCAAAAACAAATTGGTTGAAAATTACATTGTACATTGTTCAAAACTACAAATGAATAAAATGTAAATATGTCCAATTGCTAACTTTAAAACTGTTTTCCAGTAGCAGCCACTCTTATTTCCAATTAACAAGATGGAAGATGCTAGACAAATACTTCTCCACAATAAAAAAAGTATGCACTTATTTGCTTCACTTGGCATTTTGTGAGAGACTTTATCAAAGCTATTTAATTAAATAAGTAACGGAAATACTGTGCAGGGTAAATGGAGTAAACATAGCTAAATAGCTAGGATAGGTACAAGCCAGAGAAAAATTCCCAAACTAGATTATTTCTCATTAATTTGACACTCCCAATAAGTACAGACATTATTATGGCCTTTGGCTTAATGACTCCCATTTATAATTAGTAAGAGCTACCTGCTTAGTTTCAAGAATCATGGTTTATAAAAGTAGGAATGGTACCACAGGCTGACCTCTGTTTTTAAAACTAGAAACAATCAGGCTGCTATTTCTTTAGTTTGAGTAATTGCTGTTTTTAAAAGTAAAGCAGGCATCAGTGACTGGAAAAATTGCAAAATCAGTGGCTGGAAATATTCATTTTTGACCAATCTATCATTTCAACAAGTTTGTTTTTGACTTATTCATTTACAACCTTTTCCCCAAACAATTTATTAGCAACCAGATCACTTGCTTCTCTCAGGGCAGAGATTCAACAGCTGCATTTATTCCTGCTCCAATGGCAAGGCTGAGCCAAGAGCAGGGGGACCCCTGTGATAGCTGGCAAGGCTGAGCCAAGAGCAGGGGGAGCCCTGTGATAGCTGGCTCCCAAGGAGGTAACAGTGCCAGCAGAGGAGGATACTGACTCAGCTACTTAGAGTTACCACAACCCACACAGAAAAGGAGCTGTCCAGCACAGCGGTGCTTCCCTCTGCCATGACAGCCTGCCCTGCTGCTTTCTCCATCCACCTCCCTGGGCTGCTGGATACCTGAAGAAGCAAAATAAAAAGATACCACAGAAACATCCTCTTCACTGTGACTGGGTCTTTGATTCTCAGGAAAGAACATGCCCAACCTCTAGTAGAAATCAGCCTTGCTCTTTCTGGGCACACGTACATCTCTTCTTGTTTAAAAAGCTAACATGAAGGACATGAACAGACACTTCTCAAAAGAAGACATTTATGCAGCCAAAAAACACATGAAAAAATGCTCATCATCACTGGCCATCAGAGAAATGCAAATCAAAACCACCATGAGATACCATCTCACACCAGTTAGAATGGCGATCATTAAAAAGTCAGGAAACAACAGGTGCTGGAGAGGATGTGGAGAAATAGGAACACTTTTACACTGTTGCTGGGACTGTAAACTAGTTCGACCATTGTGGAAGTCAGTGCGGCGATTCCTCAGGGATCTAGAACTGGAAATACCATTTGACCCAGCCATCCCATTACTGGGTATATACCCAAAGGACTATAAATCATGCTGCTATAAAGACACATGCACATGTATGTTTATTGTGGCACTATTCACAATAGCAAAGACTTGGAACCAACCCAAATGTCCAACAATGATAGATTGGATTAAGAAAATGTGGCACATATACACCATGGAATACTATGCAGCCATAAAAAAGGATGAGTTCATGTCCTTTGTAGGGACATGGATGAAACTGGAAATCATCATTCTCAGTAAACTATCGCAAGAACAAAAAACCAAACACCGCATATTCTCACTCATAGGTGGGAATTGAACAATGAGAACACACGGACACAGGAAGGGGAACATCACACTCTGGGGACTGTTGTGGGGTGGGGGGAGGGGGGAGGGATAGCTTTAGGAGATATACCTAATGCTAAATGACGAGTTAATGGGTGCAGCACACCAGCATGGCACATGTATACATATGTAACTAACCTGCACATTGTGCAAATGTACCCTAAAACTTAAAGTATAATAATAATAATAAAAAGCTAACGTGAGAATAATTATGTGATATATGAAAAAATAAGGCAGTTTAGAGAGACCAATAAATGCATTGAAGAAGATGCCCTTCTATGAAATAAACTTGCTTCAAGAATAAGATTTTATTAAAAATTAAATTTGTATTTTCCACTAGACTCAAAAGTATAGCACCTCTATACATCAAGAACTTGTATAAATGAAATAATCATAATGTGAGATCAAGGGCAACTACAAGACTAAGATCAACATATATCTAAAATACAAAGTAGGCAACTAGGAGCAGATTGGCTATAACAGAATACATAATAAATGATTTAAATCAAGGCTTAAAATCAATAAAAGGATAAAGA
The DNA here is from genome assembly GCF_029289425.2 of Pan paniscus. Lineage (NCBI taxonomy): Eukaryota > Metazoa > Chordata > Mammalia > Primates > Hominidae > Pan > Pan paniscus. Next base: position 49,294,951 of record NC_073261.2, on the reverse strand, counting down.
GATGAAAGTAATTGAAAAAAGTATTAAAATATATGAAAAGACTGTCATAAAAATACACATAAAGTAATAGTACAGTAAAAGATGTGAAACTCATTCCCTGAATAAATATTGAAGGTTTCAGATTATTGTGTATCAGTAAGAAATTGTATGTACCTGGGTATATTCTTGGCTAAATTATTGAATCCTAATGATGTGGAGAAAAAAGAAATTCAAAGCATCTTTTTTCCTTCCTCAAAAAATGGTTTCCAGTTTGGTGGGGAAATTCTGCTTGTTCTCAAATTTCCCTTCACACCCTAAATATCTATAGGCAAGGTAAAACTTCTGCAAAATTTTGGAAGATAATGCTTATAGCCCAAGATTTTTTCATACAGACAAACTATAGTTCATATAATATAGGATTTGGCAAACTCAACCTGTGTGCAAAATCGGGCCTACCACTTGTGGTAAATAAAGTTTTATGGTAACATAGCCATGACTATTCTTTTGCATATTGTTATTGCTGCTTTCACATTACAATGACAGAGTACTGTATGGTCTACAAAGCCTTAAATATTTAGCATCTGGCTTTTAACAGAAAACCTTTGCTGACCTGATACAAAATTTGCTGATCCCTGATTCAAAAGATATACCATGGTTCAGAAAGATTACCAGACATTTATGCTTTCAATAAAGATATAATGTAAACTAAATTTGAGGGAGAATCCCATAAAACATAGGATAAAGTTTAGATAATTGTGATAAGTTACCATAAAACATATGCATATGTTAAAAAAACTGGAAAAGACTAGGCTAACAGTGTAATAGGTACTTATCATTGAAAGCAATTGTGATATGTGTGCGAAAATGCTGTGAAACCTGGAACAAGCTAAACTAATTAATTGGATTATCATTGGCCACAAGAAGACCATTAATTAGAGGAATAACTAGCTCACAAATAGTAACATGCAATTTAGTTGCTAAATCATAGTGCAGCAGTGGTGAATTTTACTTTTCCTTACTATTAATAACATGAATTTTAGTATGGCTCTTTTGATTTCAAGAAATTAAGAACCAACCCAGCTAGTCCAGTGATTTAAAATCCCAGCTGCACATTAGAACCACCTCAGGTGGTTTCAAGCAAAATGCAAGTGCCCTTCCCCTACTCCATTAAATCAGGACCTCTTAAGTACTTTTTTAAAAGCTTTCATATGCTTTAGATATGCACCTAGAGTCAAGAAGAACTGAGTTATTAAAATACATACATACCTACAAACATAAATGACACCTCTATTAAGGATAGATATAAAGTGGGGAGGTAACTTTCATGAAGAATAAGATTCATCATAACCCAGAGATTCATGAAACTTAGAGGTGAGAAAAGTTATCCTAAGAGTTTGTATGCACGTAAGTGTATTTCATTTCCATTTTCTGTATCAGCTTTTCCACTTGTTACTACCAACTGGATTCTGCAGGTTTCTGTTCCTCCATAAATTTTTGTCAATATTTTGTCAATATTTTAGATTTTTCATGGGCCTCTGTTGTCAATCCCACCTTATGGGAACATTTCATGGTAATGTCTATTTTTTCTAGCCCTGATTCCTTCAGTTTTCTAATTCAAACAACCAACAAAAAGTTCCAAGGAAAGTCAGTCTGTTTGAGGTTGCTCATATTTGATGTCATTTCATAGGTCACAAATCAGAGGTCCTTAGTTAGTGGGTATTTTTTTAAGTTGCTTTTGGTCATATAAAAAGTGCTTCTGTTTGAAGGGACAAACTAAAAGGAACCAGAACCAGCCTGAGGTCAGTGTGTAACAGCTAGAGCTACCGACCATGAAAGCCAAGTCTACTGGAGAATTGGGGAGTACTTAGGCAAATGTGAAGAGAGGGCAGCTGTTACATAGTCAATATAAAATAAATCCTTGGAATCCAACTGTAGCCTAACGTCCTTCTAGCCTCTTTTTCTTTTTTTCATCTCTTTCCTTCTTTCTTTCTTCCACACTCAGTATTTTTTCCTATTTTCATCTCTTCTTCTATTTATTCCTTTGTCCCCTTAATACAAAGTAAAAATCTCATAATCATCATTGTATTCCCAATATATTTCAAGGGTAATTAGAATATTATTCATTTGCTTGATTAAAACCAGAACATATATTATTACAATAAATTTTAAATAGTTAAAACACACTACAAAGAGAATTAGTATAAGATGTCAAACAAAGCTAGAATTATGTTTTCTTGTTTTCTATATTTGGCATATGATTCAAAGAATCTTATTTATTTAGACGATTGTTTTAAATATATTACTTATATCAATCTAATATAGGTAATATTGGATACTTAGTTCCTTTGAATCTTAAGACGGTAAGTCTTGGTTTTAATTGCTTGATTTTAAAATTGAGTTTCTATAAATATACTTAGAAATTAGAGTTTTTATTGAGTATTGAAATAACCAATTTCTAAGTGACTTTTACAAATTTTTTCATGACTTGGGCCAGTCAAAAAGTTTGTCATTTTGAAAACAAAGTCTTTTTTCTTCCTTCGCTAAACTTAGTCTCCTTTGTTATCTGCTAAACTTGGCAATGGTTTTCAAGATCTGTAGCTAAATTTATTCTTTTATACATGGTTATTTAGCATACTTGAATCAAAGGAACTATACTATCAACCTGAAAGAATACACTTCAAAATAAATCTATTGTGTTTGTCTCAAGTTTTTTTATTTCCTGACAAATATATTGAGATTTGGAAGGCCATTTGTCTTTCAGTAATAAACCATTATCTTGTCACAGCGGATAATTCTTTCAGTAGAGTTGTCTTAATATTCCAAAGTCACTTTTTCTTTCTTTCTTTTATTTCCTTTTTTACTTGGGTAGCTTCAGCACTTAGATATTAGAACCAAATAACAAGAAACTAAATGTAATGGCTTATATTTGGCCTAGAATCAACACAAGCTCGTGAGTGTGGTGCCAGTTCCTCCTCAATCATCATTTGGAACACATTCCATGTGCCTGACCAGCATAATTTGTTTAGAATCAAGTCACTGGCAAGAGACTCAATAATTTCGTTTTCTTTTCAAATGAATTACATGGGATTCCTTAAACCTGAACAACACTATTCTGTTATGGGCATGTTCTGTACCAAGTAATTAACTCACATACAATGACAGTACAATAGGAAAGCTGAAAGGGCAATAAATGTTTGCCCAATGATCATTACTTGACCACTTTTGGGAGGAGTGAAAAGTAAAGCAAAATACATTTTACCCACATCTTAAAGTCGCTTTTTATATTAAATATATTTTTCTTGGCCTTGTGAAGTCTATTATACCTGAAATAATATCTCCCACTTCTCTCAAGAGCAGCAGGCTTATTTATCTCTAATTGCTTGTCAAATCAGGAATCTTAAGAAATAAGAATCAAAACAATGTTCTTTGTTTTTTGTATCTGCTTTGTTTTTAGAGGCGGGGTAGAGCAGCAGTTAAGAGCAGGAGTTAGCAGACTATGGCTTGCAGGCCAGTCTGGCCACCTATTTGTGTGTCACCCACGAACTAAGAGTGTTTTTCATAAACATTTGCAAACTATTTCATGGTAGAGAACAACTGGAGTCAGTTTGTCCGGATTCTACCTTTGTTTGACTGTTGGATGTTGGATTAATTTTGTAATCTTCCTATGCCTTAATTTATAACATATATACTTAGAAAAAAGCCTGTAAATATATGCCTATAACTTAATAATAGATAGTTATTGATGAAAAATTTACTGGTGATTTTTTGGGGGTGTGGCATTTTCAAATTTTTGTGCTAAACATGCAATTATTTTGTAATATAAAGATGCTATTGGCTTTATTGAATAGTAAATGAAAAGAATTCAGATTAAATGTCCTCAGAAAAAAATAGATTAGCACTTTTTAGTATCTTTGTAAAAAGAGATTTAGGTAAATATGTTTAGGAATTTAAAAAATATTAATCTAAGATAATATGGCTGTATATTTTCTTATTTGTATTAAAATGACTTGAATATTTTGAGAAAACCCAGCATAAAAACATGGGATTATAATAGATAATTTAACAATTATTTTTAATTCATGATAAAATACAGTGTGCAATATTAAGGGAATATCTATATATGGTATACACAGTATTGTGTAATGCTGAATAGCTCTAGATCTGGAGTTTATGATTAAAATATGGCTTCTGCCATTAACAGTTCTTACCTTGGGTAAGTGCAATGTATCTTAAGATGCAACCTATGTCTATTTTTTTTTCAAAATGAGGAAAATATGGTATTTTCTTAATGGGAGTGTTTTGAGGGCAAGGTAGAAAAATTCATGGAAACATGTGAGCACAATTCCTGTCACATAAATGTTTATGACTCAACCACAATTTATATAAATTTATTCTATGCATCTGACTTTATTTTCCAATTTAAGTAAAGAATAAAAACAATAGCAAATTATAAAGTTATATCAGTAAAAAACACAACAGTTTACTAGAATACCATAGAAAGCTATCATTTGGAGTAAAAAATATCAATTCCAGTCCTAGTTTTGCCACTTCCTTGATTTATTTCTAACTCTGGACAAGCCATTAGAGTTTTTTTTTAACCCCAGTTTCTTTAAATCTATAAAATGAGTTGATTTTAGTAGTCCTTCTTATATCACAATGTAATGTGAGAAGCAAATTAGATAATTGAATATCCTTTAGAGTAAATAGTAGCACCAATTTTAATTACTGTGTTTATACTTGGCCAATCTTGAAAATAAGTTTATATTGCTAATGCCAGTATTTCAAATTTTAAGTCTAGGATTTTAAGGCTGCTCTCAACAGTTCCTTAATTTATTCTGTCTAGTCCACCAAAATCTGAAAAAAAAGTGACCTTCAAAACAGAAATAATAAACCTGCTGAGTTGCTGAGAGTCAACACATTAATTATTTCTCCATTCAATGTGATACAGAAGCTTTCAAAGTGAGATCAGCGCTGCTTCAGCCTGTTCTATCGCATCAATCTTAGGGGTCATGACAAACATTCAAATCTCTCCAGAAAGAGTGTTCAGTGTGGGGGCCAGATTAGCAAGATTAAACACTGCTTTTTGGTTGCAGCATTGCTAATTTTCATATTAGTAGAAAATATCATGTTCATATATACATATATATGTATCAAACCAACTCTCAAATAGTTTTCCATTATCCTCCATATTGAAAGACCTACCACATAATGCCCATCCATTAAATTCTATGAAACTATGATTCATTAATGTGAACAATCATGAGTTAATTGAACAAACTTTTTTGCTCTTTTTATACATATACAAACCAATCACGCTGGATTATCATCACTGCCTGATGAATAAATTGAACCCAAGTTGACTTTCAAAGTCTTCTACATAGTATTTAATAGTTGATAGCTGTTAATGAGCCAATTAAACAAAATATTTAATGTAGACTTCTTGAGAATGTATAAACCACAAGTGACCTTATAAAGTACAGTACGATGAAAATAGCTAATGTTCCAGAATATGCTTGTGACAAATGTGTCAGGGGCATAGAGAGGTGAGAGGAGTGACTGAAATATTTTCGTCATTGGTCAGTGATGGATTGAATTAATCCTTGGGAAAGATCCACTTTTTCTTTTTTGGGGGGTGGCAGGCATAACTTTCTGCATATTTACATTATTGGACACTCCTCCAAACTGACAATATCCACTTACATTATTACACAATAATTCTAAAATCTACCAAAATGGAAACATCATTATTTGCAGTTTATTTTAGCTTCTAAACTAAATTAATCAAAAAGCATATGTCAGGGAGAAAAGCAGTTAAGAATGTTATCCTTTAAAAATGTTAGAGTCCTACATAACAGAATTCGAGTCCCTGCAGGAAAATGATAAAACTCGAGAGTTGAGGAGAGTAGCTTACACTTGCAATTTAAGGCAATCAATTTAAAGTTAATAATAATTTTAATCAGTGTTTAAACTGATGAGTAATCTGATCTGGTAATTATTGCAGATTTTCCAACTCCACAAACCCTTATCTGGAAAATGACCTCGTACTTCTGCCTACTCAATATGCATAGTGATTATGCTGATACTTTAAAACCCTAGAATAGAGGAGGAGAGGCAGGACTTAGATGGTAACTCAGGTTCCTTTTTTTTCTCTCTGTCTCTGTCTCTATCTCTTCCCAACATAACATATTCTTTAATTTTCAATGTATCTTATTGTTGCCCCCAGGAATAAGCAGGTGGCTTATGGATCTCCAAAGTTTAATCACTTTTAAGTGTTCTGTGATGTTGGCACAAGATACAATATTCTGCAGTACAGATGCAGGATAGTAGAAGTAGGCCTTCATTGTTGTCAGTGCAAATTGTAGGATTCAAACAATATTCTAAGATTTTTCTTCTGTGTTCAGTTCCTCTTGTTCTTTTTAAAAATTATTATTATCTTTTTTTTTTTTTTTTTTTTTGAGACAGAGTCTTGCTCTGTCACCCAGGCTGGAGTGCAGTGGCATGATCTCGGCTCACTGCAACCTCCACCTCCAGGGTTCAAGCCATGCTTCTGCCTCAGCCTCCTGAGTAGCTGGGACTATAGGCACATGCCACCATGCGCAGCTAATTTTTGTATTTTTTTTTTTAGGAGAGACAGGGTTTCACCATATTGGCCAGGCTGGTCTCGAACGCCTGACCTTGTGATCCGCCCACCTTGGCCTCCCCAAGTGCTGGGATTATAGGCGTGAGCCACTGCGCCCGGCCTCCCCTTGTTCTTTTTATGGTAGCATAACCTAATTGTCATCATTGTGTCCAGGTTTTATATCATAGTAAGATCTCCAAAGACTTGTTTTACATCTCTTGGGTTAATTCTATTTTGAATAGTGTAATACTGCCTTCTTAGCCTGTGTATTTGCTAACCATGCGGCTATTATTTCATAGGCCTCTCTGTTTCTACCAAATTACCTGTACTGTTAAAGTTTTGGGAAGAAAATACATGAAGTAGAAAAATAGAGCTTTTTTTAATGATATCAATTGTTCTACCAACAGAAGATACAGGTGTAGTTTCTTCCAAATTAGCATTTTTATCCAGAAGTCTTTAAAATATGTTATTGCACATAAGAGGAAAATGTTTTTCAAGTTAAAAACCAAATCAACTCTTTTTATAACTCCCAAAATTCAATAACATTAAAAATTGGCCATTATTTTTGGTCAAAATTAAATTGAGCAGAGGTTGGAAACATTCAGTTTCAAACATTACCCATCCTGCCAAATGTTTATTATAATAAACTAAAATTTTTGAATGTATAATAAAAATGTTTAATTCCTTCTCTTTGTGTTCTTCCCCCATCCCATCAATTCAGCAGGCTACTGTTCTTGGAAACTGAGAATATTTCACTAAAATAAAGATGACTAATGGCCTAGATTTTTTTTTTTTGGAAGGAGACTAAGGCTATTTGGAAAAATAGATTCAAAAGGAAAAGTGAGAAAAGATACTAAGTTTACTGTTAGTGTGTGCACGTGTCTATATACTTACAGCTTGACTTTTAAGGAGCAAGAAATTCTTATAAGTTGTTCCTTATTTTTTTAAAAATGTAACTGTGCAACATGGAAACATAATTTAAAATAAATTTATTGGGGGTAAAAGTTAACATTTTAATCTCAAAACTGATTCAGCTTTGGTTTAACAAAAAGGATTGGGGAATTCTAATTTTATCGAATAAGTACTTCCACCCTAGATAATGTTGCATGAGCTTAAAGAAGTGATAACTGTAAAATGATGTGTTGCAACAGTATGATTGTATATCATTTAAAATAGGCCTTCAGTGGGTAACCTGATAATTACCCCATTTATTGTGGTATATATATAGTAGAGATAAAATAAAGCATGGAAAGCTACAGAGGAAGCTAAGAAATGGTATCTTAATAACTTAATTTGAAAGTAGATTTCAAAGTTGGCATTTTCTTCCTCTTTGAGAATTTCAGGGAAATTGTGACAGATGACACATGTACAAATGCTTTTGAAAGTCACCTGTCAAAAATAATTTCACATCACAGTTATCAGCTATCTTCTTCAGGCTAGAGAAGTATGTGCATATCTTAGAAGGGCCCAGTTTATCATCAGGCAAGTTTCCACTCCAGCATTAAGTTCGGGAGTGTATCATCAATCATCACCTTTGCCCCACAAGATGAATGGTATCTTAGATTTGCTTGATGCCTTTACTTCATATAATGTAAGAAATTTATTTCCATAAAATTATCCACCTCTTTTGGGGAAAATATTTGTCACAGATTGGGGGGACTTTTGGATATGCTATCTGGGCCGTGCTTTTTTCGTACCCTGCTTTCTCTGCCTTTTCTGATTTACAGACTTAACCTACCCTTGACTTAACCTACCCTTAGCAACCTACAGAAGACATCCCCTACATTCTGGAGCCTGCCCATTCCCATAAAACTAGTCCTTAGATATTATATGACTCTGATAAGACTTTTTAATTAATGTTCATTATAGCACCTATTGAACTCAACTGTGGCTCATTTAACATATCGATTCAACACCTGGAATATTAATAATAATAATGTTTTATTGAAAAACAACCATGTATCAAGTATTATGATGGGCAATTCATAAGCATTATTTCATTTAATGCTCATCAAAATCCTTTCAAGGATTACTATTCCCATTCAACAGGAAACTTAACTAATTTGCCTGTTGCTAATTAGGAGGCAAAACTCCTTTTCCACTCAGATTTGCTGGACTCTTGAGCCATGCACTTTTCTCATCTCTATATTAATTCCCATTGATAAGCTCAGAAGTTATAAAGATAAAAATACAGTCCTTGCCCTCAGAGAACTCACATTATAATAATGGCAATTAATTATGAAAATTATATTTAAAGTGCAATGTAAAATTAATTCATGTCCTGCTCTTTATTGACCTTTTTATTAGGTCTTATTATCCTCAGCATCTCAACATTCCCATAGAGGATGCTAAATACATGTTTGTTCAGTGAGCAAATAAATACCACTATTACTACTATATGCTACTAAATTACATTTTCTAACAACATAGTCTAACAGAATAACACGTTGGATTATATGAAATGAAATTTCATGTAATACTGAGAAATGCCTGGGGCTGTGATTCAGGAGAAACATACTCAGTATTAGGAAACAGAGTGTAACACAGGAACAAGACATTTTGCTAAAGCTCAGTGAATTCCTGGTCCAAGCCAGGAGCCTTTGTTAATCTTATTTGAGTCTCCCCTCATTAGTTAACAGAATGGAGTTAATTTCCAATTCACCTGCCTATCATTTGCCTGGTTGACTTAAACTCTGAGATGCCATTTTTATATTGGTAAAAAGGAGAATGATGCTAGCCTTATGTATCTCACATGAAATGAGATCATACATGTGCAATACTTGCTACAGCACCAAGCACACAGATAATGCTTAACAAATGCTTGTTTAATGTAAAACGAGATCTAATAGACCTATACAGTATGGAATCTCTATAGAGCAAATTCAGGATGGTGCAATAGAAGCTACAGCTTCTCAGAGAAGAATAAAAATGGTGTACTATAACTTTTTCTATGGATTTTACAATGCGAATACTAAGAACTCACTCTAGTATGAAGCAGAATAGCATACTCGTGAGGAGCTCAGATACTGGGTTAGATTGCTTATTATAAATTCCTGGTTCTATTAATTTCTATTTTTGTGACCTTCAATATAGTACATAGGTTTTTATGTGTCTCAGTTCTTCATCTATAAAACTGGGTTAATCATAGAACGAGAACTACTGAGTCTGTTGTATTAAGTGGATAAAACAAAAAACGGGACTTAGGACAACAGCGCCATGTAGTAAACATTGTAAAAACAAAAAGACAAATAGCATCATCTTTGCAGGTACAGCTACCTGTGGTCATTGATTCATGCTGTGAAGTTCAAGTTATCTAAGTTAATTCATTTTTAAAGTTCAAGCTTTGGCAAAGAGCCACTAAGACACACAAAAACCCGTATATTAATGAATGAGATTTGAGAAGCTTAATGTGAAAGTTCAACAGTTTCCCTTTATTGGAGAGCATCTACTATAATAAAATGCCAACATGAAGAAAAAAGATCAAAGGCCCTTATTGTCACAGAGGAGCTTACTATGTAGAGAGAGGTATACAAATCGTATAGAGATATGTAGGCATATACATGCATATGTACCTGTATATTTTTACATAGGAAAGGTATGTGTGAAGTATTAAAATAATAGGAGCTACTAAAGATTGACATTTTATAAAACAGAAATTAAAGAAGATGTGACATTTGGTTGAATTTGGAAGAATGACTACTTTACTCAAACCAGTATGTCTGGTAATGTTGTGCATGTATGTCCAGTACCCATGCATGGCTGGCAGAGAGAGCGGGGCTGAATCCCAGGCCATGAAGTGATCACAAACCTAATATCTTTGCTTGGATTCTCCATGGGGGAAGTGCCAAACTCCAAATTTACTTCATGACAAGGTATTGGCCAAAGAGGAAGGGGTTCTGACACTCCATTAGAATTAAAGTATAGCACATTCCCAGTTAATAGAACTGGAGATAAGTCTACTTCTGATTGCTTTACACTGCCTATTGCAACATGATGTTGGAAAATAAGCAAAGTGAGTATCTGGCAGGAGACAATCTGAACTTACCATCACTTTTTTTTCTAATTTTTATTAAAATGACTGAAGAAAGAAAAGAATGGACAACATGTAAAGCACTTTTAAAACTTAAGGGAAAATCCTGAAAACTAAAGGAATTTCTAAAAGATAAATTACAGGTGAGATAAAAATGGTGGATGGCCTCACTGTGTATTGCAAATTAGAGAAAAGTACCCCTAGATAATAAAACCTGGCACTAAGCTGGTCAACAACAACTTCTAATTAGGATCATTGGGCACCTACAAAAAAAGGAGAGCCTCCACTCAGGCAGTGTGGGTGGGGGGCTGGGTATGAGACAATGAGTTCAAATGTAGATACAACTAACAAATTTTAAAGAATCTTTTCAAGTATCAGATGGAATACTGTAGAAAACAGATCAATGATTTAGAAAGTTAGAACAAGAATCTTTCCAGAACTCAGGAAAAAAAATAAGAAGATACATATTATGAAAAACATAAAAAGAAGGATTACGGTGATTGGTTTTCAAAGATACGTACACACACACACACACACACACACACACACATATTTCAGGAAAAATGAAGAAAACGGAAATCACAGGAGCAACAACAATCCCATGTATACTAATTTCTGAGCCCAAAGGTAGCCTCACATCAGAAAGTCTCTTAGTGGATGTAGTGAAAATTAATGAAAAAATATATAATACATACAATTGTAAATATAAAACTAATCTTGATGAGCATCAAAAAAAGGGAAAGTGATATATTTTCATGACATTTCTTAAAGTATCATAAAATAAATTGAAAGTAAAATGAGCTATTGCCATGCATACTATCAATCTATACGGAGGATAAAGGAATATATTAAAAGTTATAAATTAATACATTTTTACCAATCAAATGATATAAATACTAGAGGTGATATATGGACAAGAGATATAGAGACTATTTCATTTTTCATAAATATAGAGACTGGTTTATTTGTGTATAATCTATTATGGAAATAAGACCATAAATTTCAAATTGTTTAAAATACTACTTTCTGCTTCCTAAAAAAATCTGCCTATTGAAAAGGGAGAACATCTGCCAGCTAGAAACTTGTAAGTTGTTTCACTTGGTTCTTAATGCTTCCTGTTTTTTTTTTTTTTTTTTAAATTGAGATACACATCACATAGCATAAAAGTCACCTTTGTAAAGCATAAAACTAAGTGGTTTTTAGTCTATTCAGAGAGTTGTACTATCACCACTGTCTAATTTTGGACCATTTCCTACACTCTAAAATGAAACCTAGAAACTGCTAGCATTCATTTCTCATGCTCTCTCAATGGGAACCCCTGACAACCATGAATCTCCTTTCTATCTTCCTAGATTTGCCTATTCTGAACATTTCATATAACTGAATTTATACAATATGTGACATTTTCTGTCTGGCTTCCTTTAATTGTATATGTTTTCAACGTTCTTCTATGTTATAGCACATACTATGTTATGGTACTTCATTTTCTGACATGTTTAGATAACATTCCAATGTGTGGATACACTACATTTTGAAAGCTGTTATTCAGTTGATTGACATTTGAGGTGTGTTGGGAACAGGCCCCCCAAAATCTGGCCATAAACTGGCCCCAAAACTGGCCATAAACAAAATCTCTACAGCACTGTAACATGTTCATGATGGCCATAAGGCCCACGCTGGAAGGTTGTGGGTTTACCGGAATGAGGGCAAGGAACACCTGGACCTCCCAGGGGTGAAAACCGCTTAAAGGCATTCTTAAACCACAAACAATAGCATGAGCGATCTGTGCCTTAAGGGCATGTTCCTGCTGCAGATATCTAGCCAGACCCACCCCTTTATTTGGGCCCATCCCTTCGTTTCCCATAAGGTATACTTTTAGTTAGTCTGATATCTATAGAAACAATGCTAATGACTGGTTTGCTGTTAATAAATACATGGGTAAATCTCTATTCGAGGCTGTCAACTCTGAAGGCTGAGACCCCTGATTTCCACTTTACCCCTGTATATTTCTGTGTGTGTGTCTTTAATTTCTCTAGCGCCGCTGGGTTAGGGTCTCCCCGACCGAGTTGGCCTCGGCAGAGGTGTTTCTAATTTTGGCCATTATGAATAACATATATATTATGAATATAATAATACTATTAACATACATGTACAGGCTTTCATGTAGATAAGTTTTTTAGATTTTCTTGGATATATACCTAGAAGTACTGGGTCATATGGAACTCTACATTTCACTATGTGTGTGTGTGTGTGTGTGTGTGTATGTGTGTGTGTGTGTGTGTGTGTTGGAAGAGTTCAAGAAGGATTTGTGGCAATTCTGTTTTTAAATATTTGGTAGAATTCCCCAGTGAAGCCATCTTGTTCTGGACTTCTAATTTTGTAGAACTAATTCAATTGTTTTACTTGTTATAGGTATATTCTGGTGTCCTATTACTTCGTGGGGGTAATGTTGGTAGCTTGTGTGTTTCAAGAGATTTGTCTATTTTCAACGTTGCCTTAGCCTTTCCTTCCTAGTTATGTACAGCTTCATAGTCAGCCAGCCACGAGAGCACAGGGCCTTCTAAAGTCTTTCTTGAGCATGTTCACAACTCTGTATATGTGGGTGGCTTTCTAGATTCTCTGGAATATATAGTAGTTTTACAAAGATCTTATGGACATCACATTCTTTAGCTTTACCATTTTCGCATTTTAGTTATTCTTTGCCCAACTTTTGGCTTGTCTTTTCTATCTGTTGCCTCAGACAGCTGCAAAGTTGAAAACACTTGCCTGTAAAACGTATTTCAGAAATACCCTCTAAGAGAAAGCTCTTAGGCCTGGCAAGCTCCAGTTGGGTCAAATGAAAACAAGCCTTTTGAATTAAAACTTACAGGCAAGTACTGCACAGATCAGATTTTATTTATATATATATATATATATATAATCGGAAATGAGGCTATGAATGAGCTATCGCGTGCTTCTGCTTTTTCCAGAATGCAGGCTATTTTATTTTTGGCAAAAATATATCCGAGTTTGAAATCAGGGAATGGGACTATGAGAAGATAAAAATGCCACCAAATTCATGCTTCTTACAGAGGCTCAGTCATTTTTTTAAAAAATAAAATAAAATAAATGCTCCACAGGTTGCTGCATGACTTTGGTTAGTTTCAACAGTGATGAAAATGTTACTTCTGACAAACTTTTGCCAGTTTTTGAGTTGACTTTATTGAGAGACAAATTTTCAGAAGTCCTTTCTCTGCCATTTTCATGGATGTCACTCTCTCTATATATATATTTTAAAGATAAAACATAAATGACCAAACTACATCCTAAAAATGTTCAATCTTTCTATCATGCAGAAAAGCAAACTAAAATATTATTATCACTAAAAATTTGGCAAATGGCTTTTATTTACTCATTTTTCTATTTTCCCTTCAAACATTTCTACTAAGATATTGTATCTTTTTTTATAACATTAGGTTATAAAGTTGATTTTTTTGTTTGTTTGCTTCTTTGTTGTTTTGAGACAGAGTTTTGCTCTTGTTGCCCAGGCTAGAGGGCAATGGCATGCTCTCCGCTCACTGCATCTTCTGCCTCCCAGGTTCAAGCAATTCTCCTGCCTCAACCTCCTGAGTAGCTGGGACTACAGGCACGCACTACCATGCCCAGCTAATTTTTGTATTATTAGTAGAGACGGGGTTTCACCATGTTGGCCAGGCTGGTCTGGAACTCCTGACCTCAGGTGACCCTCCCAAAGTGCTGGGATTACAGGTGTGAGCCACTGTGCCTGGCCAAAAGTATTTTTTTGAAATAACAATTTTAAAATTAAATGGCTGTTTCTTTCAGAATATTGACATTTGAATCCCAAGTTACCCTTGGGATTACTACCTGTGCATGTCTAATATTTTATTCTCCTTTTTGTTGTTTATCTCAGAGATCACACATCCTTTGGGAATAGTACACGTAGGTAAACACAAGAGGATAAAGAGTATTTCACAGAAAACTTTGAAATACACACCTTCAATGCCAAAAACAAATCATCAAAATCTTCGCAAAGGACGTAAAAATGATACATAAAATCCCACTGTCCAATTTAGATTCTATACAATAATTACATAACTTAAACTTTAACTTGTTTGTGCTTCAGAATGCTCCAACAACAAAAATTTTCCAAACCTATATTCTTTTTGATATATGCATATTTTGTTATGGTTATCCAGAGACCTTCACATGCTTATTAAATTTCCAATATGCATTATTATAATAAATACAATGAAAATTGAAAATTTATGAGTGATATAAAGATACATCTCTGGTATTTCATATATTCATTAAAATATGCCCAAACTCTCAATATTTTAAGTGTATTGAAATTTACTAAATTAGAATCTTGCTCCTGAATTCTTCTAAAGGAAGACTAACAATAGCAATAAATTATAATTATGCCTAGAATAGAAAGAAAAGAGAAACGGAGATTTATTCCTGTAACATTATCTAAGTCTGAATAGGACTATTAAAAACCTGAAGTTCTAATCACATAAAAATTATGAAAATGTAAAAACAAATCTAAATTGTTTTCTTGTTTAATAACAACCAACTAAAGAATTTGTTCCCATTCATGGGGATGTATGCTTCAGAGTTTTACAAGTAGCAAAATTCAAGAATATACAGTATCTGTTGTTGATAAAGAAAAATCTTCAAACAGGATCCAAAACCCAGCATTTGTGAAGGAAAGTTGAGGACACTAGTGTCCAAGCTTCATCTACATACCACCTCCACTACAGCTCAGGCCACATCGGGCTAGTGGGTGGTATAAAGTATGAGAACTAATAATATTTTTTGACTTGGTAAGACTCTCTTATTTTAGTTTGGATCATTGAATTATGCAACTCCTCTGTCCCTCAAAAATTCTGACTTGTTTTTGACTAATTTGAAAATATACATTATTAATACATTTTTATATATACATTAAAATAAAATTTATCTGCAAAACTCATAGTCATAAGAATGTTATTAAATTTTCAAATGTTGAAGTCTATGGTGTTAATTTAAGAATCCCAGATTGAGAATAATGACTCCAGTTGGCACCATAAAAATGGGGAAAAATTAAATCAACTAATTACAGTTCTGACTCTATTTAAAAAGTATAGGTTAATCTCTTTTAAATGAGTGGGCTTTAGCTGAGTATCTGCCTGACTCATGTCAGCATACTTATAAACTTATACATTTAACATGTTTTACATTGCAATTGAAACATTATTTCTGTGAAAAAAACTGATGGTCTAAACACATAAATATATTTTCTCTCAAAATAGATGAATCCAAAGATTTAGAACATATAATTAATTGAGATTCCAACATACAATCCTGGGTCACCCAAGACTGCCTTATAGGCCAGACACGGTGGCTCATGCCTGTAATCCCAGCACTTAGGGAGACTGAGGAGGGCAGATCACCTGAAGTCAGAAGTTCGAGACCAGCCTGGCCAACATGACGAAATCTCGTCTGTACTAAGAATACAGAAAATTAGCCGGGTGTGGTGGCACCCTCCTGTAGTTCCAGCTACTCGGGAGGCTGAGGTAGGAGAATCGCTTAAGCCCTGGAGATGGAGGTTGCAGTGAGCCAAGATCACACCACTTCACTCCAGCCTGGGCGACAGAGTGAGACTCCGTCTTCAAAAAAAAAAAAAAAAAAAAAAAAGGCTGCCTTACAGTTTCCAAGGTTTGTATGATTTTCTCAGTTATTCGGCCACTTGTGTCTGTCAGATTGCCATAGACTTTGGAAGATGATGGATTGTTAGGACAGAAGAAGCATAAATATTATTCTTAAGCACACTATATAGATTGTTGCTTCCTAAAGTGTGATGTTAATATCAATAGCCTCATTGACATCAATTGGGAGATCTTTCAGCATGCAGAATATCAATCTGCATCCCAGACCAGTGGAATCAGAATCTGCATTTGAACAAGATCTCCAGGTGATTCATACACCTGCTATGTTTCTGATACAGAGGCAAACACTATTAAATGTTTGCTGGTTCTTCAGTGGTTTTTTTTTTTCCCTAGTATGTTATAGTTTACATATTCATAGAACTTGACAATACTATAAGTATTTTCTTATGTCATTAACATTTTAAAATATTACTTTATAATTCTATTATCACATATACTTATTGGAAAATATTAGTAAAATAGGCCAGAAATTGAATACTATCCAATTCTTCTTACTTAGTGTAAAATTTTGGTCTATATTATTTCAATCAGATAAATACATTAATTATTATTATACATAGGATGAGGAATTATATAGCATTTCCACTACAGACATTTTCCTTTCCATTATATATTTTTTCTATGTTATAATTCCTTCTATGAAAATGTTAATGTGATCCACACAAATCATTAGCATTTTTTATTATGAACCTAAGGGTGAATCTTAGAGAATGTGCAACAGTCTTTCTACACCAAAAGATATTATTGATTTCTGAATTTTCATTTTTTCCATAATCTTCAAATACATTGAAAAATATGGGTATAATGAGTGACTGTGAATATAAGATGAATTCAAATTTCATGTTGCAGAAAACTCTGATTTCCCTTCCTTTATAGATAAATGTTTTTTTCTGTCTCTCTCTCTCTATATATATACAAATATATATTTCACTTTACAATAGTTTTAAAAATTCACTATGGCTAAATCTGTGACCTTCAGCAAAGTATTTTTTTTCTGGGAATCGGGTGAAGCTTCTTGATTTTTATGCTAGTCATTCTTTTTTTCAGCTGAGGGCATTTTATTTAATAAATGTAATTTTACCATTTATCTTTATGAGAAATGCACTCTTCATTAGTTCTACACAGTTCTTCTTATAAATAACATATCATTGTGTACATTTATATTTTTCCCCTACATTGTTTAAAAAGTTCACTCTTCTTATAAATTTTCAATATTACATAGTGATATTTTATGTTTTGTTTTCTTGAATGCAATTTTAAATGTCTTAATGGATATTTTAACTGGCTCCAACTTCATCTGCATCTATTTCTCATCTAATTTTATGATTTTGTTTTATCATATCTGCATTTATACTTGTTATAACATAGATGGTCTAACCTAACCAGCCTTTGCTAACAGTGTGAGTGTGAGGTTTCATTTGTACATCCTGTGTTCTTGGGCATTTGTACATCCTGTCTTCTTGGGCCTGGCTGATCATCTTCAAATTTGGAGCTTGGAAGTGAATTATTGTCCACAGTCCCTTGAACACTTTTTTCTGTTGAAATTGACTTTATCATTTGGGAATTAGTAGTAGTAAGATCATATCTTCTGTGTCCCCTACTGCTTGGAATTATAAAAAACTGAAGGCTGAATATTCAACACCCCTGTTATTAAGCTTATGGTACTCTATTTCTGGTGATGGAATTTCCAAGTTTTCACAACTCTGAATTTGCCTTACCCATTTTTACATATGTGTATATATCTGGCTGGATATATTTTTTATCACTGTGAATTATAGTCTACTACAAGGAGAAAAAGAAGTACTGATTTTGGACAGAGAGAAGGAGAACTATTTAGAAATTAGTCCCAAAACATTAGCATGAAAAAAGGTCAATTGTTGCAAACCCTGACTTTCTAAATCAAGAAGTGGACAAAGATAAGAATAGATTTTCTTCTAATTGTTGGTTGGCACTGAAAAGTTGTGTCAGAATTTGAATTAGTCAAATAAAATTCTATTAAGTTATGGTTTAAAGGAAAACCAGTTACATTGGCAGAGGTTTGACTTAAGTTTCACTTTTTTTCAAGATAACAAGATATTTTTTCTATGTTTTTGTTAGCATTTCTGTGGAAACGTATTTACCACCATATCCAGACTCCTAACTTGTTGCTAATTTAAAACCAAAACTGTCTCTGAGACACAGAAACCAGATCAATATTCTTGCATAAAAATTTAAGATTTATTTTATTTTATTGTCATCAATAATGCTTTCCTACATAGTAGATAATATGTGAGCTGTTTCTGCTAATACCTGGTAACTTTGAAGATGAAACAGATCAATGTCAAGTATAGATGTTACACCCTTTCAAAACTTATACAGAAATTGATTTTGGAAGAAACGGTTTTGTTTTTAATAAGCACTAATTATTTGACTATTATTTCTACAACTTGTAAATGTTAGGCTTAACCACAAATTAATTGGAAGTCTGTGTCAGTCTGTTTATTTGTCTCGATAAGAAAATCAGAGGCTAATTTTTTAAAAATTTCTTCAGACTAAATAAAACCTTGGCTTTATATGTAGGTTTACATTTCACAGAAGTTTGCGTCTTGTTTCACAGTAATTAGGAGGATATAGCCAAGGTGGCAGCAATACTAATACTACTACTTAGGATCCCTTTTGTAAACTTGGCATAAAAATAAGGTCTACATTTTTCTCTCATACACTCAAATTGTATGCAAATATGATGATAAAAATCAAAATTTAAAATTAATTTTCAATTTTGTTTTAAAAATGGGATGAAGAATTAAGCTGGTTTCTGATAAGGTCATTCATTCTGAAGTCTGATGCAGAATCCTTTCCAAAAACTATTTCCATTTATATCAGTACTTTCTCCTAGCACTATGTTGGTCAGTGAGACTTTTAACATTTACATAAAGCAAAAAGGCATTTTCATTCTCTTGGAGCCATTCTTTGAAGAGAAAGATGCTGCAGCTAGGGAAAACATTAATTAAAAGCACATCTAACATAAATGGCTTGTCACCAGGTTACCATACTTAGCAGAACTTACACTGTCCTTGGAAGATAGAAAAATTCCTTCAGTGCTTGGTTTAACTTGAGAAGTTAACTACTCTAATTTGTAGCAATACATATTTTTCACAGGCTGCAATGTATTTGCATATTTTAAATACTTTAAGGAATGTATCATCAAATGAGTCCCTAATGGAATGTAATTTAGTTCACAAGTTAAAAAATGGGATAACAGTTTCAGCCCCTGTTATTCCCCTAATGCTTGAAATATAGTCAGAGAATGAAACAAGCAGTGTATAAAAAACAGATATTACAGTAACAACTGTCATGATAATGAGAAGGATACACTGTACTGTTTTTGCTTAGTTATAACAAATGAGCATGAATATCTTGTTATGTTTCTTCGGGGAATAGTATTAATTCTTTCTGCTACATTGAAATGAAGCATGGTTAATGTCACTAACGTATGCCTAAATGACTCTAAAATGTTACATTAATAGAAACGATAGAATAAGTCATGCAAATGAGTAGAATGTTTATGTCCTCCATATTCTTTAAAGTTGCGTGATTTTGAGATAACATTTCATTGTCCAAAGTATCAATGAATGTCATTTGATTTAAAAAGTAGCCTTTGAGAAAACAGAAACTGTGAGTGCTACTTTATTACTAGAGCTATGCCAGATTATAAGTACTAAAATTTACATCAGTCATCCCTTTGTTAAGAAGCATCCTTTTCTCTCCCCTGTATTTCCCCTAGCAGTAATGAGGTAAACAATAACATCAACAACAATAAAAATGCAGCAACTCTAAAACAAGCATTTCAACTATTGTAATCCATTCCCTTCCCCAACAGCTTATTTGTTGATTAGTACCTAGATGGTGTCTGACAAGCAAAATTTATTTTCCTGTGTATTAGAATGTACATAGAGTATCACACCATATGCAAAATTCTATAGAGGTAGAATAAAGGATAACTATATTGATTAATGAGTTTGATATAACACTTCTTTTCATATAGCAAATCATTTTATCACTTAAAACAGAAGTATCAGTAAATTGTGCCATAGATATCACTAAGTGACTTATCCATACATTTCCTAAATAACTATAATCAATCTGAAGATGTGAGATCAGGGCAACTTGGTCTTATAGTAAGACTAGCTTATTCGCAGTCTAGGAACATGGTAAGTTTTATTATATCCTAATAGATAGCACAAGTCAGACATATTAGAGATATTTTCAAGTTCTTCCAGGAAACATTTGGAATTAAGTCAGAAATGTTGGGAGATTTTGGTATGAATATATCTCCTTTAGACATTTAAAAGTCATTAGAACTGCCTGTAGAGCATGGTGGAAAACCCAGTTCATTGGAGCTGTAGAAGATTTTTCTTACTCATATTCTCCAAGTATAGCTCAGTGATCTGGGAACCTACTGAGATAATTCCAGTGCCCAAGATCCACAAAGACATCTAGCATTGTAAATATGGCTCCTGGGAAATTATGGAGAATGGGAATAACTAGCTCTAAAACATGGAGTATGTTTTTGGGAAATAAATCCCCAAAAATGCTTCTCAGTCTGTCTTTATATGTGTGGAATGTACCCAACAACTTCTAAAAACAATAAGTTGACCCATATTGAAGGAGTTTGCATTTTGATTAATAAGCTATATAGAACACATTCATGGTACTTAGCACATGTCAAATAATTAACCTTCATAGCCTCATTAACAAAGGGAGCATTGCATTTTTAAGCGAAGAAAGAGAGACACGAAGTAATTTGTGTTCCCTTCTGTCTTCATCAGGTGTTCTAATCCCAGTTTTTCACTACTTACAGGCAGTGAACTCCAGACTTTACTTCCTTTCTGACACAGTTGATCTACTCTTTCTACTGTCTACAAGCAAGAATTTCTTTGTGTTTTGCATTTTTACCTTTTGCTTTAAAGCAATAAGCAACATTGTCATTAACTTAAATAAAAATACCTCCATAAGCCATCTGACATTTCATTGAAAATTCTGTCATTTATATCTGCCATAAACTAATCTAATAATAACTGGCAATGTTGAATTTGTTCTAAGTGTTAGTTTCTCTTGTTGCTATTTTCTTTTCATACCTAGTTTCTTCTAAACCAACAACAAATCTAGCAAAAAGAATTTTATTGAAAAAAATATGTTTGTCTATTACACACACACACCCACACACACACACACACACATATTCTGGTGCACTGCTCTGTGATCCCAAAAATAAGAGGAATTAGCGATAAAGTGACAAAACATAACCAAGTTGCCTGAGCTGAACTTGTTCTTCATTATAAAGTATATATATTTTTATAATCAATATTTTATTAACGTAGCAAGTCAGAAAGCCTTTTGTACGGATAAGCTGTCATGATTTATGGTAGAACAATTGTCATTATGTTGGGGAGATGCTACCTTTTGATTCACTGACAAAAATCTGTCATCATCTGATACACATACAGTTTAGTACAGTGACAAACCTTGTCCAACAAGCAAAAGGCTATAGAAAGTATGTAAAAACTT
This sequence comes from Pan paniscus, assembly GCF_029289425.2. Classification (NCBI taxonomy): domain Eukaryota; kingdom Metazoa; phylum Chordata; class Mammalia; order Primates; family Hominidae; genus Pan; species Pan paniscus. The sequence goes on along the minus strand of NC_073261.2, from coordinate 49,273,068 downwards.
CTGTTAAAATTGCCTTTTCATTAGGGAGATACATTGAAATACCATCTTACTTCATTCCAGATGCTCTAACAAAATACTATAGACTGAGTAGCTGATTAACAATATAAATGTATTCCTCACAGTTCTGGTAGCTGGGAAGTCCAAGATCCAGACACTGGCAGATTCTGTTTCTGCTGAGGACTCTCTCCCTGGCTCATGGGTGGCTGTCCGTCAGTGGCAGAAGGGGAGAAGGGGCTCCCTTGAGCCTATTTTATAAGAGCATCAAATGCATTCATATAAGGACTCAGGCCTCGTGATCTAACACTTCCCCCAAAGCTCTACTTTCTAATACCATCACATTGAGGGTCAGGATTTTAACATATGAATTTTGGGGGATACAAATACTGAGACAATAGCAAAGACACTACAGGTAAAAAGAAACGACTGACATAAGGGAAACTGTTTTCTGCCAGTAATAGATTTGGACTTTATGACTATTTAACATTTCAACTTTTTTTATGGAGTTAAAGCTAAGGGTTAGAATTTTAAATGCAATGAAGTCTTGCGTGGAAATTGGCAAACCATGGTTTGCAAGCCAAATATGAACCAGTGGCTATTTTTGTAAATACAGTTTTATTGAAACACATCTGTGCCTACTGATTTACATATTGTCTGTGGATGCTTGTATCATACAATTGCAGAGTTGAGTAGTTAGGACAGAAACCTTATACAAGCTTGTGGCCAAGGACACTTTGAATGCAGCACAACACAAATGTATAAACTTTCTTAAAGCATGAGATTTTTTGCAATTTTTTAAAGCTCATCAGCTATTGCTAGTGTTAGTGTATTTGATGTGTGGCCAAAGATCATTCTTCTTCCATTTGGCCCAACGAAACCAAAAGATTGGATATCCCTGCTGAATGACCTGCACATCTCAAATATTTACTGTGTGCTCCTTTATTGAAAAGGTATTCTGATTCCTGATCTTCCTGTTTCTATGAAGCTTGATAATTATTAGTTAAAAGTTAGGTAAGTGCTATTTATTAAATAGGTAAGTGCTATTTATTAAATAATAGAATGATGGTGATTTTTATTTCTAATTTCTATTCTTTTTTATTTTTAGTTTTCTGTATGTTCCAGTTTTAAGATGATTTCTACAATTAAAACAGTTTAGATTTAATTTTATATATACATTTTATGATAGAAATATATTTTTAAATGTACCTTTAAAGATTAAACTGTTTTGTTCTTTTCCAACAAAATTCTCCAAAGAGTTATTTATATTCACTGCCTGCAATTCTTTTATTCTCATTCTCTCTAAATTTATTCTCATTTGGATTTTATCTCAACAGGACTTTAAAATTACTCTCATTAAACCCTTCAATGATCACACATTCCTAATTTCAATGTTTATTTCTTGCTTCTTTTCTTGACCTATTAGCAGCATTTGAAAAACTTAATAACTCCCTTGAAATTCTTTCTGTACTTGGTTTCTAGAATTCTATGTACATCAGGTTTCCCCCTTACATAACTGGTTGGTTGTTTTCAATCTCCTTTTTTTGACCTTTATTCTTCTCTTCAGCCTCGTGTTAACTGTCAGTTTCCTTTGAGCACTGTCCTTGATCACCTTTCTCAGTCTACACACTCTCACTGTACACATCCCATATCCGACTGAAGTCTCTTTTATAAGTTAACAACTCTGAAATGCATATCCTTATGTTATTCTGGAATGCAGAAGTATATTTACTACCTTCTTGACATCTACCCTTGATAATCTAACAGGCAAATCAAATTTGACCTGTCTATAATTGAACTCTTCACAATTCTACCCCAAATTGACCTTTCTAGAATCCACTTTATCTAAATTAATGGAAATTCTGTCTCCAGTGGTTCAAACTAAACACTTTAAAGTCATCCTTGACCTCTCTCTTTCTCATTTTAACAAATTATTTAACACTTTAAAAAATTATGGTAGCTCCACCTTTATTTTATGTCTAGAACTTAAGACTCACACCTTTTATTAGGAATGCAGTTAATGCCCTAGTCTGGGCCATCATCATCTCTTGCCCTCAAGGTACTTACAATGCCTATAAAGCCTTCTGTGCTTAGCGCCCAGTTATTTCTTCTTTACTATTACTTTGCTCCTGTTTCACCACCTCTGCAAAGCTCTACCATGACAGGAAACACTCTCCAGCTTCAGGGCTTTTGTGCTAGCTCTTTCCTCTGTCCACATCCCCACTTCCCAACCAATTCCCACAACCCAGCTATGTACTAGGTAACTGCCTCAATTATTTTCTTGCTTTAATTGAAATTTCTCAATGCCTCCCATGCTGCTTATGTAATTGATGACCTTTCTCTAGTCTTTTCAGTTCTCATTGCCTTTGGTTTTCTGTGATAGCCTATAATTTGCTTTTTGATCATGTATACTTTTTATCTGTCCCTCTTATAGAAGCTAAGCCCCAAGAAGACAGTAATTGTTTCTGTTCCCTAAAGTATTCCCAGCACCGAAAAATACCTGACAGCAACACACACACACACACACACACATATAAATTTGTTGGAAAAGAGCAAAATGTTTAACCTTTAAAAGTGCATTTTAAAATATATTTCTATTATCAAATGTACATTTAAAAGTAAATTAAATGTAAAAGGTGTTCACATTATACAAATCATTTAAAAATTGGAACATAGAGAAGAAAGTTAATGAATAGAAAATGAAATAAAAATCACTGATATATATATTTAAATAAATGTGTAAGAAATTAATACATATATATGTGCACATAGAGGTAAACATATCTATCTGCCACTCACTCCAGAAGAAGTCAAGCTTTCATCACTTTCACAAATTTTATTGTACATAGGTGACTTTCTTCCCAAAAAATGGCAAGTATATTGTCAAGTTTGGGGTTCTATATATTTTTCTCAAACCTTATTTCATTAGCAGTTTATCAGTTAGGAAACGTATTCTGGATAGGCTTTTAAAAAATTGTTCTAGACCTAATTTTCTGATAATGCTGCACACTGAAAAACTGTTTAACTTTCTTGCCATGGGGTATTGCTGAGTCAACTAAATATCCTTTTAGACCAATCAGATCATTCCTGGAAGCAATACTCCAGTAGTGACAGTCACAAAATCTATTAGAGAATCTACCAAGACACAATTCATCGGCTTTTTGGGTTTTATTTTTAAATAGTCAAATAAATGAAAACTTCTATCTAAATTTCATCACAAAGAGACTACTGTCTTACAATCCATACATATTATTTGAAAGATTTAGCATTACCTAGTTTAGTAGCTATATGTTATACTTTTGTTTTGTATTATTGCTTATTTAACTTTTTCTAACTTTCAAGAAAACAAGTAGATCTAAGAAGAATACTTCATCTCTTGACGACCTTTTCTTAACTACTTTTCTGTCCTAATTTCTTAATATCTTTATTCTTCATGTAAAATTCCAGGAATATTGATGTGCCCTTTTGGATTTTGATTCTGAGGCACAGCTTATTTTTGCTTTTCCCAGTTGCTTGTATTAATTCACGAACAATTTTTTTTACTCTTATTTCTTGGACACTTATGATGTGTCTCATGTTGAACTCTATGCGAGAGGGACCCAAAATTCAAATACCTTACTATTATGCTGTATGTTGTTCTTTTCATAAGTTGTGTCATAGAAACAAATATTAATTTTAAATAAATTTAGAAACAACGTTTATGGTAAATTTGTACAACTTCTGCTGTTGAGGACAAATTTTCAACATCACTTAAAGCCTTTACCTATAGAATTTATTTTAAAAGGTACCATTCTTATATATATAGGTCAATGCAGAAAATTGCTGTTAGCTTAATAAAGTGAAAAACAGTAAAGATAAGCCAGTGCGTCAACACATATACATGAATATATTTGAATTTCTCTCGCTAGTTAAAAATATTAACTTAAAGTAGAGAAATAGAAATATACTCCTATTTGTTCTGAAATTAATGTCAGAGAAAAAAAGTCTTTCTATTTTGAACATGTTTGTTCTTCTCTAACAAGTATTTCTTTCTATGATATGTCACGCATTTGCTCTTTTAAAAAAAGACACATCTGCCTTGTTTTAAACATTACATACATAATAAAAGTAATATTTTACTATTTAATCATTTTTATAACACATTACTTTAGGAGAACAACTTGTTGTGCATCTTATATTTAAAATAATTTCATGCCCTTAGATATCTCCCTAAAAGAAAAATTACTCAATAATTTGATATTTTTAGATTTCTTGTTTTATCAATTTATAACTTTTAAATATATCAGTATACACTTCTGATCTATATTAAAAACTGTATTCTTATGTTTGTGTTTTTAGTAAATATATTCAGATTCATTCATTATTATTTTTATGAGCAAACCTGGAAAATTTCAATCCCTTTAATTTTCCATAAAACAATTGCAGCATGGTGGAATTCCATGAAGGACAAAGGCTACAAAATGCAGGAGAGATATTGTTAATGTCTTCAGTTTTCTGATCAGCTATTCCATGGTGCAAAGGATCTCAGTAAGTAAAAGCTTTGGGTTGAGTTCCATAGTAGGGGTCCTGAGGAGTGCTGATGATTCTTTAATATCCCAAATTCTCAGGGATTCTTAAAGGTTTGCCAACATAGGCACCAAAACAACGTAAGATGTGCCATAGACTGAAGTCAGAACTTGTAGTCAATAAAAAATCTACCACATATTTCACCAACCATTGATTTTAACAGTGGAAACCAGTAAGCTGACCAAAAACATGACCAAATTAGCTACACAGCAAGGAAAGCTAGTCCTGAAAATATTAGACAGTCAGATACTGTACCTAAATATTAGATAGTCAAGTACTGTAGCTAGTCCTGGAAATACTAGATATTCACATACTGTAGTTTTCTACTTCATGATGAACAGTTAGTAAAAATCAATTATTCTAATGCTCCTTTCACTCACTCTGGTAGAGTGTTGATTGTTCTTCAGTAATGATTCTTCCTTTCTTTCATAGTAATAAAACTTCTCAATTTTTAACTGGACACACTTTTTTTTTTTTTTTTTTTTCAGACGGAGTCTCGCTCTGTCGCCCAGGCTTGAGTGCAATGGTGAGATCTGGGCTCACTGCAAGCTCCGCCTCCCGGGTTCACGCCATTCTCCTGCCTCAGCCTCCCGAGTAGCTGGGACTACAGGCGCCCGCCACTGCGCCTGGCTAATTTTTTTATATTTTTAGTAGAGACGGGGTTTCACCGTGTTAGCAAGGATGATCCCCATCTCCTGACCTCGTGATCCACCTGCCTCAGCCTCCCAAAGTGCTGGGATTACAGGTGTGAACCACCATGCGTGGCCATGGACACATAATTTGTTTAAAAATAAAGTGTGTAACTAAGGTCTCACCGATAATATATGAACAGAAAGAAAACTTGCGGAAACTTTCAATGAACATTACTTCAAAGAAAATTGACCTTGTCTTTCGCTCATCTTCAAGTAGTCTTAGATTCCAACACTTGTAATATGGGATGTGATGGCTAGGCTAGTTGCAACCATCTTGAACCCTGAAGATGAAGACCATAGCTGGCACTGAAGGGTGATGAGATGCAATCAGCCTACGTCCTGAGGACTTTGTGAACAGAGATTTTATAGCGGTCTTCAGAATTTTATTTCAGAAACAGCTACCCCTCTTGTTTAGCTATGTTTACCATGTTGTGTTCTTTCTCACAGCCAGACATAACTACGTATCATACTTAATATTTCCATATTTACCCTTACATTATTTATGGTAAGTTGACTAGTTTATGCGTGTTTTAACAACTGTCTACATCCCCTGCTGTACATCTACATGTAATGGTTAAGAGTATAGCTCTGTAGCTTGACTGATTTTGGTCTGCCATTGACTAGATGTGTTATATTTTCAAGTTATTTAACCTCTCTAAGCATCAGCTGGTGTCATCATGAGATAGTTATAATAATGGGACCTACTATTTCATAATATTATCAAAAGAAACCATTTACAGACTGTACACAGGGCTCTGCATAGTTGAAGATATACATGAAGTACTAACATTTACAAGTGGTAACAATTATAAGTGGCAGGACAAGTACTAGACAATGAATGTAGGCCAGAGTTTAATATTTAATAATGGTAGTGATAATTTTATGCGTATGTACATATACGTAAGAAATTTTAAATTTCAAAAATCTATTGTAAATTCCAAGCTGTTACTTTTGTTATGTGAAAAAGCTTACAATGCTTATAATGCAACAATGGATGTCAACATTTCAACTAAAGCTAATTGATTTTAGTAGGATAATTTTAAAAGAAATCCTTTCTATTGCTGGAAAAGAAATATTTTTATGTGTTAAATGGGCTAGTTTTAGAATTTTAGATACAACTAAATTTATGAAGAAATATTTTAGGCTACTATTGGTCTTTAATACATTTTATTTTATTTCATTTTATATATATGGTAAATCATATAAACTTTTTGAGTGACACATTAATTTCATAGTCAGCCTTTTATTTTTGGACATTTCTTACCTACAAGAGTGATCCACTAACAATAATTTAAGAATCATTGTTTGAAGAGTTGAAAGAAAATACATTCAACTGGCAATCCCTTTTTTTTGCCTGTTTTAAGGATGTTATTTGTATACTTTTGAATCTGATGCTATCTCTTTCTAAATAAAAGACAGATTAACTTATACTAAAATTATTAAAATTATTAAAGATTTATATAGTTTCCTATTCTCTTTAAAACATGGAATCACGTATTAAGAAGAGCAATGTGGCTTTGTATTCTAGGGAAAAAATACTGCCAATATGCCATTTGTTCATTTTCAGAAAATACTATATGAAATACCATTTTCCGCTTGACACAATTGCTTTAATTTTTAGCAAGAAAAATGTGTCCGACTAAACAGAACAATCAAATCATTGTCTCTTTCAAAAGTGATATCATATTCTATGTCTCTTTTCAGTATTGTGTACATCATCTAATGATTTTCTGTTGGCTTAATATGGCTTCTTATCACAAACTGATTAGCCAATGTAAAATATATAGAGCTAAAATGATTTCTAAGTATTCTCAGTTCGTAAATCTTTTAAAGATTTCCTGTTGGCCTATTTCTAGCCTCACAAAACTTATGTGGGTAATGAGGAGCCAAAAGGAAGAAATGTCTTTATGCTATTGTCACTCCACAATGGACTGAAATGCAGTATCAGTCTATTTTTTGAGAAAGGGAGAAAGTACGTGAGTTAAATTCAATTTTAAAAATATCCTATGAAAGATTGCCTTGATTATATTTGTTAAGTAATTCAGAATTTCACTGAAGCTGGACTGTAAAAAACATTAATAATAATTGAAAATAAAGAACATTTTAATGTGCCAGCCACTGTTCTACACACTTATACTAATTCACTTAATCCTGACAGCCATCCAAGGAGGTAGAAACTGTTATGTTTATTTTGTAAATAAGAGAAGTGAGCCAAGGAGGATCACAACTGGTTCAGGTCTAACATCACTGATGTAATAAAGCCAGAGGCAAGTTTAGGTTGTCTGCCTCCAAAGTTTATGCTTTTCACCAACATAATTTGTTGTCTCTTAAATATTGCATATTTTTTACTTTTTAAACATTTTGTGTGTGTGTGTGTGTGTGTGTGTATGTGTGTGTATGTGTGTTTTCCTTTTAGGAACTCATGATTGCAGGTTACATATAATAATTTTTTTTTTTTTTTTTGAAACGGAGTTTCGCTCTTTTTGCCCAGGCCGGAGGGAAATGGCACAATCTCGGCTCACTGCAACCTCTGCCTCCTGGACTCAAGCCATTCTCCTGCCTAGCCTCCTGAGTAGCTAGGATTACAGGCGGCCCAGCACAATGCCTGACTTTTGTTTGTTTGTTTGTTATTTTTAGTAGAGACGGGGTTTCACCACACTGGCCAGGCTGGTGTGAAATCCTGACCTCAGGTAATCTGGCTGCCACGGCCTCCCAAAGTGCTGAGATTACAGGTGTGAGCCACTGAGCCCAGCCTATATGTAATAATTTTAAAACCTGCTTGGTAAAAGCCTGTTAACCCCAGACACAGTAAATTAACACCACAATTCAAAGTCAGAAAACAGACTCCTGTTTCTGGCAGTAATGTTATGTAAATAACCTGAAAAAACAACTGACAAAGCACACCTAGGCATTCTGGGTTTAATATAAAACTGCAACCTTTTAAACCTTGTAGCTGAGCTCCCAGCGTAGTATTGCAATTATCAGAAACACAAAAGAAGATAGAACTGAAAATCAGAATGTTAAGTTCATACCAAAACTAAAGCAACCAGTGTATAGCTGCCAATCTTATGAAGCAAGAAGCTTGTTTGTTATGCATCTTGAGTTTTAATAATGGCTCTGTAGACAGGAAACAATCTCACAGCATCAAGAGAGTGGGCATACATACACAAATACACACAATCAAGCTGAATTCTGAAAGACCTATTTCCTAAGTGAATTGATGAACTAGAAACATTTTTCCTGTTGACAAATACAAAACTACAAGAGATTTTACCTATCTTGTCCTAGAATCTGGTAGAAACAAAAAATCTCACCCATAAAAATCTACAATCACAGGCTGCTCTCAGCAGTTAAGAATTTGATTTTATGATTTTTGTGTGGGCCAGGAAAAAATGCCAGTTAATAAATTCATTTTAAAATTTCCCAGGTTGGTAGTAACCCAGAACACCTGGCTGAAAGCCCAAATGTACTCGAGGTACAGACATTCAACCAATGTTTACAGAAATTTTGCAAATTACATCTTGAGAAACTTGAGCTCACCACTTAAAGTTATCAAATACATGACTACAAACCACCATCAGTGAGAATTATCAGGAACAATAAGAAACATAACTGAAGCCCAACAGCATAGGATAAAAATAATCAAATTCATTGGATGCATATAAAATTAGTATGTTTACAGATATAATTGAAAATGATACAAAGGTACATAGCATTATCAAAATAGAATGAGAATATATGTAAAATAAACAAAATGTATACTAAAGAAAAATATATTTAAGAAAAGCTCTTTAAAATGTGCTAAATAACTAAAGAGATAATAAACTGATAGACGTGTGTAGAAAATAGTGAAAATATGCAAATATGCAAATATATGTCTTTGTCAAGGTTCCCTTTTTCCAGAGGCAAAAGATCATATGCTATCCCTTTATTGTTGAGTGCAACCCAAGAGATGCACAGGTGAATGAAAAGGGAAATAAAGCAGGGAAGCAGGGACAACAAATACAAGTAAGTGTGCTGAATGTGTCACTGAGCTAGCTACAGCTTCATGTCAGGTTAAATGATTGGTCTTGCCTGAACAAAGAGGAGAAAAGAGAAGATAATTTATTTTGATTACTAAATTTCTTCTGCTATTTGTCAAAGTTTACTGCCTACGTGGTTAACCCCATATACTTCCAGGTGGCACATAAATCGGTATCACATAGAACAGCCTGAAGCCATCGCACCCCCTGTGACTTGCATGTATACGCCCAGACGGCCTGAAGTAACTGATGAATCACAAAAGAAGTGAATATTCCCTGCCCCACCTTAACTGATGACATTCCACCATAAAAGAAGTGTAAATGGCCGGTCCTTGCCTCAAGTGATGACATTACTTTGTGAAAGTCCTTTTCCTGGCTCATCCTGGCTCAAAAAGCACCCCCACTGAGCACCTTGTGACCCCCACTCCTGCCCGCCAGAGAACCACCCTTTGACTGTAATTTTCCTTTACCTACCAATCCTATAAAACGGCCCCACCCCTATCTCCGTTCGCTGACTCTCTTTTCGGACTCAGCCTGCCTGCACCCAGGTGAAATAAACAGCCATGTTGCTCACACAAAGCCTGTTTGGTGGTCTCTTCACACGGACGCGCATGAAATTTGGTGCCGTGACTTGGATCAGGGGACCTCCCCTAGGAGATCAATCCCCCGTCCTCCTGCTCTTTGCTCCTTGAGAAAGATCGACCTACGACCTCAGGTCCTCAGACCCACCAGCCCAAGAAACATCTCACCAATTTCAAATCCGGTAAGCGGCGTCTTTTTACTCTCTTCTCCAACCTCCCTCACTATCCCTCAATCTCTTTCTCCTTTCAATCTTGGCACCACACTTCAATCTCTCCCTTCTCTTAATTTCAATTCCTTTCATTTTCTGGTAGAGACAAAGGAGACACGTTTTATCCATGGACCCAAAACTCCGGCGCCGGTCACAGACTGGGAAGGCAGCCTTCCCTTGGTGTTTAATCATTGCAGGGACACCTCTCTGATTATACGCCCACGTTTCAAGGGTGTCAGACCACACAAGGACGCCTGCCTTGGTCCTTCACGCTTAGCGGCAAGTCCCGCTTTTCTGGGGAAGGGGCAAGTACCCCAACCCCTTCTCTCCTTGTCTCTACCCCTTCTCTGCTTTTCCGGGGACAGGGCAAGTACCCCAACCCCTTCTCTTCTTGTCTCTACCCCTTCTCTGCTTTTCCGGGGACAGGGCAAGTACCCCAACCCCTTCTCTCCTTGTCGCTACCCCTTATCTGCTTTTCTGGGAGAGGGGCAAGTACCCCTCAATCCCTTCTCCTTCACTCTTAACAGCAAGTCCCACTTTTCTAGAGGAGGGACAAGTACCCCAACCTCATATCTCTGCACCCCAATCCCTTATTTCCACGCCCCAACCTCATATCTCTGTGCCACAATCCCTTATTTCCACACCCCAACCTCGTATCTCTGTGCCCCAATCCCTTATTTCCATGCCCCGGCCTCTTATTTCTGCGCCCCATCCCTTATTTCCATGCCCTGACCTCTTATCTCTGTGCCCCAACCCCTTTCCCCACTTTTCTGGAAGGTAAGAACCCCCGAACCCCTTCCCTCTGTTTCTCTACTCTCTTTTTTCTCTAGGCTTGCTTCCTTCACTATGGGCAACCTTCCACCCTCCATTCCTCCTTCTACTCCCTTGGCCTGTGTTCTCAAAAACTTAAAACCTCTTCAACTCACACCTGACCTAAAACCTAAATGCCTTATTTTCTTCTGCAATGCTGCTTGACCCCAATACAAACTCGACAGTAGTTCCAAATAGCCAGAAAATGGCACTTTGAACTTTTCCATCCTGCAAGATCTAAATAATTCTTGTCATAAAATAGGCAAACGGTTTGAGGTGCCTGACGTCCAGGCATTCTTTTACACATCAGTCCCTTCCTAGTCTCTGTGCCCAGTGCAACTCATCCCAAATCTTCCTTCTTTCTCTCCCGCCTATCCCCTCAGTACCAACCCCAAGCATCGCTGAGTCTTTCTAATCTTCCTTTTCTACAGACCCATCTGACCTCTCCCTTCCTCCCCAGGCTGCTCCTCGCCAGGCCGAGCTAGGTCCCAATTCTTCCTCAGCCTCTGCTCCTCCACCCTATAATCTTTTTATCACCTCCCCTCCTCACACCCGGTCCAGCTTACAGTTTCGTTCCGTGACTAGCCCTCCCCCTCCTGCCCAGCAATTTACTCTTAAAAAGGTGGCTGGAGCTAAAGGCATAGTCAAGGTTAATGCTCCTTTTTCTTTATCCCAAATCAGAGAGCGTTTAGGCTCTTTTTCATCAAATATAAAAATCCAGCCCAGTTCATGACTTGTTTGGCAGCAACCCTGAGCCACTTTACAGCCCTAGACCCTAAAAGGTCAAAAGGCTGTCTTATTCTCAAAATACATTTTATTACCCAATCTGCTCCCAACATTAAATAAAACTCCAAAAATTAAATTCCGGCCCTCAAACCCCACAACAGGATTTAATTAACCTCGCCTTCAAGGTGTACAATAATACAAAAAAGTTACAATTCCTTCCCTCCGCTATGAGACAAACCCCAGCCACATCTCCAGCACACAAGAACTTCCAAACGCCTGAACCGCAGCGGCCAGGCGTTCCTCCAGAACCTCCTCCCCCAGGAGCTTGCTACAAGTGCCAGAAATCTGACCACCAGGCCAAGGAATGCCCGCAGCCCAGGATTCCTCCTAAGCCAAGTCCCAGTTGTGCCGGACCCCACTGGAAATCGGACTGTTCAACTCACCTGGCAGCCACTCCCAGAGCCCGTGGAACTCTGGCCGAAGGCTCTCTGACTGACTCCTTCTCGGCTTAGCAGCTGAAGACTGACGCTGCCCGATCGCCTCGGAAGCCCCCTAGACCATCACGGACGCCGAGCTTCAGGTAACTCTCACAGTGGAAGGTAAGCCCGTCCCCTTCTTAATCAATATGGAGGCTACCCACTCCACATTACCTTCTTTTCAAGAGCCTGTTTCCCTTGCCTCCATAACTGTTGTGGGTATTGACGGCCAGGCTTCTAAACCTCTTAAAACTCCCCAACTCTGGTGCCAACTGAGACAGTACTCTTATAAGCACTCCTTTTTAGTTATCCCCACCTGCCCAGTTCCCTTATTAGGCTGAGATACTTTAACTAAATTATCTGCTTCCCTGACTATTCCTGGACTACAGCTATATCTCATTGCCGCCCTTCTTCCCAATCAAGAGCCTCCCTTGTATCCTCCTCTTGTATCCCCCCACCTTAACCCACAAGTATAAGATACCTCTACTCCCTCCTTGGGGACCGATCATGCACCCCTTACCATCTCATTAAAACCTAATCACCCTTACCCCACTCAACGCCAATATCCCATCCCGCAGCACACTTTAAAAAGATTAAAGCCTGTTATCACTCGCCTGCTACAGCATGGCCTTTTAAAACCTATAAACTCTCCTTACAATTCCCCCATTTTACCAGTCCTAAAACCAGACAAGCCTTACAATTTAGTTCAGGATCTGTGTCTTATCAACCAAATTGTTTTGCCTATCCACCCCGTGGTGCCAAACCCATATACTCTCCTATCCTCAATACCTGCCTCTACAACCCATTATTCTGTTCTAGATCTCAAACATGCTTTCTTTACTATTCCTTTGCACCCTTAATCCCAGCCTCTCTTTGCTTTCACTTGGACTGACCCTGACACCCATCAAGCTCAGCAAATTACCTAGGCTGTACTGCCGCAAAACTTCACAGACAGCCCCCATTACTTCAATCAAGCCCAAATTTCTTCCTCATCTGTTACCTATCTTGGCATAATTCTCATAAAAACACACGTGCTCTCCCTGCCAATCATGTCCAACTGATCTCTCAAACCCAAGCACCTTCTACAAAACAACAACTCCTTTCCTTCCTAGGCATGGTTAGCACGGTCACCCATCAAGCTCAGCAAATTACCTAGGCTGTACTGCCGCAAAACTTCACAGACAGCCCCCATTACTTCAATCAAGCCCAAATTTCTTCCTCATCTGTTACCTATCTTGGCATAATTCTCATAAAAACACACATGCTCTCCCTGCCAATCGTGTCCAACTGATCTCTCAAACCCAAGCACCTTCTACAAAACAACAACTCCTTTCCTTCCTAGGCATGGTTAGCGTGGTCAGAATTCTTACACAAGAGCCAGGACCACACCCTGTAGCCTTTCTGTCCAAACAACTTGAACTTACTGTTTTAGCCTAGCCCTCATGTCTGCGTGCAGCAGCTGCCGCTGCTTTAATACTTTTAAAGGCCCTCAAAATCACAAACTGTGCTCAACTCACTCTCTACAGTTCTCATAACTTCCAAAATCTATTTTCTTCCTCATACCTGACGCATATACTTTCTGCTCCCCGGCTCCTTCAGCTGTACTCACTCTTTGTTAAGTCCCACAATTACCGTTGTTCCTGGCCCAGACTTCAATCCGGCCTCCCACATTATTCCTGATACCACACCTGACCCCATGACTGTATCTCTGATCCACCTGACATTCACCCCATTTCCCCAAATTTCCTTCTTTCCTGTTCCTCACCCTGATCACGCTTGATTTATTGATGGCGGTTCCACCAGGCCTAATCGCCACACACCAGCAAAGGCAGGTTATGCTATAGTACAAGCCACTAGCCTGCCTCTTAGAACCTCTCATTTCCTTTCCATGGTGGAAATCTATCCTCAAGGAAATAACTTCTCAGTGTTCCATCTGCTATTCTACTACTCCTCAGGGATTATTCAGGCCCCCTCCCTTCCCTACACATCAAGCTCGAGGATTTGCCCCACCCAGGACTGGCAAATCAGCTTTACTCAACATGCCCCGAGTCAGAAAACTAAAATACCTCTTAGTCTAGGTAGATACTTTCACTGGATAGGTAGAGGCCTTTCCTACAGGGTCTGAGAAGGCCACCACAGTCATTTCTTCCATTCTGTCAGACATAATTCCTCAGTTTAGCCTTCCCACCTCAATACAGTCTGATAACAGATGAGCCTTTATTAGTCAAATCAGCCAAGCAGTTTTTCAGGCTCTTAGTATTCAGCGAAACCTTTATATCCCTTACGATCCTCCGTCTTCAAGAAAAGTAGAATGGACTAAAGATCTTTTAAAAACACACCTCACCAAGCTCGGCCACCAACTTAAAAAGGACTGGACAATACTTTTACCACTTTCCCTTCTCAGAATTCAGGCCTGTCCTCAGAATGCTACAGGGTACAGCCCATTTAAGCTCCTGTATAGACGCTCCTTTTTATGAGGCCCCAGTCTCATTCCAGACACCAGACCAACTTAGACTGTGCCCCAAAAACTTGTCATCCCTACTATCTTCTGTCTAGTCATACTCATATTCACCGTTCTCAACTACTCATACATGCCCTGCTCTTGTTTACACTGCCGGTTTACACTGTTTCTCCAAGCCATCACAGCTGATATCTCCTGGTGCTATCCCCAAACTGCCACTCTTAACTCTTGAAGTAAATAAATAATCTTTGCTGGCAGGACTATGCTGAGTCTCCTTAGGCACTCTCTAATCAGATATCCTGAGTCATCCCAATTCTTAGACCTTTTATACCTGTTTTTCTCCTTCTGTTATTCTATTTAGTTTCTCAATTCATCCAAAACCGTATCCAGGCCATGACCAATCATTCTATACGACAAATGTTTCTTCTAACATCCCCACAATATCACCCCTTACACAAGACTTCCCTTCAGCTTAATCTCTCCCTCTCTACATTCCCACACCACCCCTAATCCCGCTTGAAGCAGCCCTGAGAAACATCGCCCATTCTCTCTCCATACTACCCCCCAAAAATTTTCGCCGCCCCAACACTTCAACACTATTTTGTTTTATTTTTCTTATTAATATAAGAAGGCAGGAATGTCAGGCCTCTGAGCCCAAGCCAAGCCATCGCATCCCCTGTGACTTGCACGTATATGCCCAGATGGCCTGAAGTAACTGAAGAATCACAAAAGAAGTGAATATGCCCCGCCCCACCTTAACTGATGACATTCCACCACAAAAGAAGTGTAAATGGCCGGTCCTTGCCTTAAGTGATGACATTACCTTGTGAAAGTCCTTTTCCTAGCTCATCCTGGCTCAAAAAACACCCCCACTGAGCACCTTGCGACCCCCACTCCTGCCTGCCAGAGAACAAATCCCCTTTGACTGTAATTTTCCTTTACCTACCCAAATCCTGTAAAATGGCCCCACTCCATCTCCCTTCGCTGACTCTCTTTTCGGACTCAGCCCGCCTGCACCCAGGTAAAATAAACAGCCATGTTCCTCACACAAAGTCTGTTCGGTGGTCTCTTCACTCGGATGCGCATGAAAGTTTTGAGTCTCTGGACCACTCTAACCACCATCACTATAGGCTGTGGAGTCTGCTGAGGCTACTGCTTTTAGGCCCTATTGCCACTAAGTGATTCATCCTACAGTACTAACTTACTAACTTCATGCCTGCAACATATGCTTCTTCCCTTTTCTCCAGGACTTCTGGTTGCCTCTGAGGCATCAGACACTGTGGGGTCAGTATGGCATGCACATAGGAAAGGAAGGTGAAATTGTTTCTGTTTGCTGATGACAAAATCTTACAGGTAGAAAACCCTAACAACTTCACAGAAAACTATGAGAACTAATAATTTTGGTAAAGATACAAAAATCAGTAGCATTTTATACACCACCAACAAAAAAAGCAATTTAAAAACATTCCATGTATAATAGCAACACAAAATATAAAATACATAGGAGTAAATTTAAGCAAGGAGCTGAAAGAGCTGTACAATCAACTATAAAACACTGACAGAATAAATTAAAGGAGACATAAATAAATGGAAAGCTATCCCACATTTATGGATTTTAAAAGTTTATATTGTTAAAATGTCTATAATTTCAGAAGAGATCTACAGATTCAATGCAATTTCTATCAAAATTCTAGTTTTTTTTAGAGAAATAGAAAAAAATCCTGAAATTTGTATGGAACCAGAAAAGACCCCACATAGCCAAAGCAATATTGAGCAAAAATAACAAAGCAGAGAGTATAACACTCCCTGATATTAAAATATATTATAATGCTATTGTAATAGAAATAGTATGATACAGCCATAAATATAGATAAATCTACCAGTGGAACAGGACAGAAAGCCCAGAAATAAACAAACCCAAGTATTTGTCGTCAATTGATTTTTAACAGCATTCTCCCAAACACACATTGGGTCAAGGTTAGTGTCTTTAATAAATGGTGTTAGAAAAACTGGATATCCAGAATCAGAAGAATGAAATTGGATACTTCGGTCACATCATATACAAAAATCAACTCAACATGGGATAAAAGACTTATATGTAAGACCCCAAATTGCAAAGCTGCTAGAAGGAAACAGGGGAAAAGCTCCATGACATTGGTCTGGACAACAATTATTTAAATGTGACCCCAAAAGCACAAGCAACAAAAGCAAAAATAGACAAACTAGATTGTACCAACCTAAAAGCTGTAAAGCAAAGAAAACAATTAACAGGGTGAAGAGACAATCATAGATAGGGAGAAATATTTGCAAATCATAAAACTGATAAGAGGCTAGTATTCAAAATATGTAAGAAACTCAAACAATTAAATAGCAATAACCTAATTTAAAAGTGAGCAAAGGATCTGAACAGACATTTCGCAAAAGAAGAGATAAAAATATCCAACAGATATATGAAAACTAATGATCAGGAAAATGCAAATTAAAACCACATTGAGATACTACCTCATTAGTGATAAAGTTAGAATGTCTATTATCAAGAAGACAAATGATAGCAAGTTTTGGCAGGGATGTGGAGGAACCTCTGTATCTTCTCGTTGAGAATGTAAATTAGTACAGCCATTGTGGAATATGGTATGCAGGCTCCTCAAAACACTAAAACTCAAATTACCATATGATCCAGCAATCCCACTTTTAGTATATATCCAAAGGAAGTGAAATTAATATGTCAGAGATATCTGCACTCCCATGTTCATGGTAACATTATTCATAATAACCAAAATATGAAATACCATATACAAACTTTTTTTTTTTTTTTTTTAGACAGAGTCTCGCTCTGTCTCCCAGGCTGGAGTACAGTGGCATGATCTTGGCTCACTGCAACCTCCCCCTCCCAGGTTCAAATGATTCTCGTGCCTCAGCCTCCCGAGTAACTGAGACTGCAGGCTCAGTTAGCCACCACGCCCGGCTAATTTTTGTATTTTTTAGTAGAGACAGGGTTTTTCCATTTTGGCCAGGCTGGTCTCCGACTCCTGACCTTCAGGTGATCCACCCACCTTGGCCTCCCAAAGTGCTGGGATTATAGGTGTAAACCACTGTGCCTGGCCTCTATACAGCCTTAAAAAGAGATTCTGTCATTTGTGATAACATGAATGCAACTGGCTGTGAGAAAGGGAGTGATAGAGAAAGAGATGTTTATCAGATGGTACAAAGTCTTGGACTATAGGAATAAGTTTTATTAATCTTTTTGACTGCATGGTGACCAGAGTTAATAATAATGTATTCTATACTTCAAAATTGCTTTAAAAAAGAGGTTTTAATGTTCTCATGACAAAAATGAAATAAGTGGCAGAGGAGATGGATATGTTAATTGGCTTAACTGAATCTTTTTACAATGTATGCATAGATCAAATCATCATATTATACCCCATAAATATAATCATTTTTCAATTAAAAATTAATAAATTAATTTTTTAAAGATAGTGACTAAAAATTGAGATCTGCAAAATTGAAAATCAGAAGATTTCTCACAGCAATAATAGAATAAAAAATTGTGGAATAATGCCTTCAAAATTTTGGAAAAAACTATCAACCAATAATTTAAATATGTTCATGTATCATTCAGTTATGAGGGTAAAATAAGGATATATTCAAACAAAAGGAGCTTACTACTAATAAATTTTCAGTAAAGGATCTAAAAGGTGGCTTTTCAGGAGTAAAGAAAAAAAACTCAGAAGTTTGATATGTAAGAAAAGAATAGTGAGTAAATTAATAAATTAAAATATGAATAAATATAAACAAATGTCAAAAGTACAAAACAATAATAAAATGTCTATATTAAAAGTCGAGAATAAAAGACAAAATGAGAGTTAAATAATGTCTGATTACGACATGATATAAAAGTAAAAAGTGATAAAATCTAGAATACTGTACATTTTCTGAATTGATTTGAGAATATAGAGAATAGATAAAGGTATTGTGAAATCAGTATGAATATTAGCATGTTAATAGTAACTAAAAATACTACACATTGACAACATAGCTTCTATTGGGAAAAATGAATAAATTCGTAATCAATTCAAAAGGAAGAATAATTAAGAACACAAAAATAAAGCTTTAAAAATCAGGAGAAATAGAGTGTCCATATTAAATGGAAGAAACACTTTCAGATATATCAGCTATCAACTTAAGGTAATTGGATGAAACTCTTCAGTTAAAGAATTGTCATTTTTCAAGCTTCATTCAAAATAAAAAAAATCCATATGCTAACATATATACATATTATTTTATTTATAATGAACACAACAAAAGTGTAAGGTTATAGAACATTTGAAAGCAAAGGAAAAATACATGCCAGGTTAGTACTAATCAATGACAAGCTGGTAGGACAATAGTAATATCAGATTAAAATTTACCCCAGGGTTAATAATATAATAGATATGAAGAGAATTTTTATGTAATGATAAAAATGACACCTGGAAGATATTGTAATTCTTATGTTTCATGTGCTTATTTATGATACTGGCATAATATTCAAATTATTAATAATTATAATTCAGACAAAAGCTACTGACCCATCCTCCATTATTTTGGAATTTCAATACAGATCTTTAAGTAATGTTAATGAAATTATTGTAAGATTGATAACATTTTGAATATGTCACTATCACAACTTACTTGGGGATATTTACAAAACTTTGCATTTGGTAGTTTGAAAATACACATTCTTCTTCCACTCCAATGAAATTAAGCTTGTGCCAATCCGTAAAATCATGTTTAACAAATTTCAAGATTTCATGTTTTACAGATCACAGTCACTGAACAAGATATAATAAATAGAAACAAATAACAAAAATGACTAAAATATTAGGACAGTTAAAAATATGTTTCTAAAGTACTCATGAATTAAAAGAGAAGTCATATTGGAAATTAGAAAATAAAACTCAAATAATAAATGTAACATACAAATTCATGATTTAAGCTAATTGGTACTAAAACTAAATTGTTAAAATCTGATGTTCATTGTTGTGGGGAAAAACATGTGTGAAAATCAATTATCCAAACATTTGAATTAAAGAATTAAAAGAGAACAATGTGACACAAAAATGTAAAATGAAACAGAGATAGGAGTGGTAATTAATGACATAGAAAACAAGGCACAATAGGGAGGATCATTAAAGACAACGGTTACTGTTTAAATAGATTATTAAAATCTACAAGCTCTGGAGAGAGTATTTATGATTATATGAGAAGAAAAAAATAAAAATGATTAGGAAAATAAGGTGATAAAATTATAGACCCAATAAAGATTAAAAACTTAATTGGGAAATATTATGAACAACATTGTGACGATAAATTTGAAGACTCAGAAAGATACATTTTTACATAAAAATGAAACTTATTATTCACACTTGCAAATAAATAGAAATCTCCAAAAGATAGAAAACTTCATTCTAAACCTAGAACTTGATGCCATTTTAAAAAAAATTTTGTGGAAGAAGGCGGCCACAATTAGTCAAGTTAACTGTAAAAATCAACTTGGGAGAACTTATCCTGTCTCATCATTACACCAGTGTGGTAATCATACATGTGGTATTGACATAAATATGGACAAATAGTCCAAGGGAAGGTAATTGATAGCCTATAACAATAGATAAACAAGTATGAGGCCTTAATATGTAACACAGATGACACTGGAGTCTTTGGGACAAGATGGGCTCTTCAAGGATGATTCCTGGGAAAAGGCAATCCTCATAAGAAAAAATAAATTAGATATCTACCTCCTACTAGAGACAAAAAATTTATAGTTGTAGTTAAAAACCTAAATATAAAAATTCAACTTTAAAATTGGTAGGAATAAATATTAGAGCTTATTCACAGGGCCTCTTGCTAAGGAAATATTGCTTCCATAAGACATAAAGAATACAAACCACTAATTTAAAAGATTGATAAAACTGATCATATTTAAAGACTTCTGTGACTCAAATAATTCTACAATAAAATGACTATACAAATCACTGACTAAGAGATATAATCTATGTAACACATATTACTCACAAAAGATTAGTTTCCAGAATATGTCAAGACTAGAAATCAATAAGATAAAGACAAATCAATGAGAAATTATCAAAAGATATGAAAAGACAATTCATAAAGGGGAAATTATAAAAGTCAATAAAAAAGGAAAAATATTTAAGTCCACTAATAGAGAAATTAACATTAAAACCATGATGAGACTCCATTTCACATCTATTAAGTTGGCAATAATATAAAAGTCTGAGAGTGTCAAATGATGGGGAGTAAGTGGAACCATGGAAAATTATACATTTTGATGGTAATTTAAATTCATTAAAAACACTTTAGGGAATAATTTAGCATTATCTAGTAATACATAAACTCCTAGCTATAGACACTATCCTTTTAGCTATACAAATTTTGCTCAAGGAGATTGATACAAGAGTGTTCACAACGGTATTAATTCTCATACATATGACATCTAAAATAGTATTAATTATCATATACAAAATACTATTCCTCTATAGAATAATGAAAAAATTAACTGTACTATGTTTTCATGATTGTCTATTATATAGCATTGAAAATGAATGAATTAGACCTATAAATGTCAAAATAAATCTCACGAAAACATGATTAGACCCAAAAGTTGCAATACAATGAATATATTCTGATTTTATCTTTGTGTATATTAAAATTTGCATATCAATATTATACATGGTTTAAGGAGACTATATATATTTGATTGTGTGTGTGTTTATATTAACATATATAAGATATGTTAATAATCTTAAGCAAACTCCAGAAAATAATTACATTCAGAAAAAAGAGAATGGGATGCAGTTGGCAGTGGTATCTAGGACAACTTCAATAGAGCTTATAATGTTTTATTTTATTAGGTGTATATTGGGTAGATGAATGTTGTTATTTATCGTTTTTGTGGATGAGAAACAATTTATACTGAATGTTAAGTAATAGGGAGAACAATCAGACCAACATGTGTGAATGTCTGTTTATGTGGAGAAGCTGAAGAAACAATTGTTTGGGTTGATAATGATTACTAACTGGAAGCTATGCAAATTGCATATTAATCTTCAAAGTATTTGAATATAATAAAAATTACCTTAACAACATTCTTGAACATAATTTTAAAAATAAAATAATAATATATTATTCACTGTCACTTATGTATTTTTTTGTGAATGTGGAGTGTTAAAGTTCAGGTGTATAACTTTCTGGAGTCGAAAACAAAGTATTAATAACAGTTTTTTTTAATAGCAGAATTATTCTTTTCTACAAATTGTTCTTTCCTTTCTTTAAGCTACTGATTGATTTTTCTCATTTTTGGTGTCCTCTTGGTCCTTTAAGTAACATGAAATGAATTTTCTGTCATTTCTGCATCATTTACACATTAACCTCCTTGTCAGCCTCATTCCACTGTTTTGTCACATTTGCATTGATAATGTTGACTGCGATAGAAGAGAGAGTATCCATCATTTTTTCAGGAATTTAAACCAACTTGGGTTGAGAAATTTATTTTACGTCATTAAACACTTCAGCAGATAACACTCATAATACCTTGACATACTTCTCCGGAAACTAGACTTCATGCTGTTTCTCTATTCTCAGCAACTAACAATGTAAAAATTTCATACAACATAATAGGAAATAGCATCACTGATGAAGTGTTCTTGCTTCAATGATGGAGCGCATTGCCTCCGAGTTGAATCACACCTTTAGCTCTAATACTAGCTTACAGGAAACACCAATGATAGAAGGTTGGGTTAAACTTCACCACAAGGAAGCAATCAGCCAAATCGAGAATGTGGCACATTCTACAGGACACATAACCTGGATTCTTTAAAAAATAAAAGGTAGGGTTTCTTAAAAGCCTCTTCACAAGTAGAACAATGAAACCAATGGGCAGCCATATTTAAATTGGTTTAAAATAAATTAAATATTGGGAAAAATCATTGAGGCAATCAGGAAAAAAGAATATGGACTGGGTAGTGGGTGATATTAAAATATTTTTGTTTTACTTTGTTAAATATAATAATGGTATGGTAGTCATCAAAAACCTTTTTAATCACTAAGAGATCATACAGAAATATGTTCAATGTAAGCTTCTATTAAAGTAGCTCTGATTCTTTTTTTTTTTTTTTTTTTGTGACAGAGTCTTACTCTGGAGTGCAGTGGTGCGATCTTGGCTCACTGCAACCTCTGCTTCCTGAGTTCAAGCAATTATTCTGCCTCAGCCTCCCAGGTAGCTGGGATTACAGGCACCCACCACCATGCCCAGCTAATTTTTGTATTTTTTAGTAGAGACGGGGTTTCACCATGTTGGCCAGGATGGTCTTGATCTCCTGACCTCGTGATCCACCCGCCTCGGCCTCCCAAAGTGCTGGGATGTAGTTCTGACTTTTTTAGTTAATCTTATCATCTCTAGACTATATACAAAAATATTTTAGATCTTCTTAGGATCTTGCACAATGTCATATGCATAGAAGACATTGGAAATATTACATGAATAAATGGGAAAATAATTTAGAGGGTTGGTAAATAAAGCATTTGCTTTAAAACAAAAGACACGCATATATATCTCCTTAAAATCTGAGGAATAATTATATTCTCTATACCAGAAGTCCTTCTTATATGAAAGTTGGGTTTATCAAAACAGAGTGGATACATACAAAATGAGGGGGGTGAAGATTAAGCAACTACCACCAAAACTGAGTAATGCTATTAGCTTAGGAGTAAAGTTTTTAGATTTCTGTATATATTATGCCAAGCAATATATCCAAATATGGCATTTCCTGCACCTCCACCTGACACCTGAACATCATAGTTAGCCTAATAAAATTTTAAGGAAACATTTCTAAATCTAGTTATGCTCTTTATTTACCTATTGCCTGGCAGTCCAAAGCCCATCTTTATTTACTTATTTTTTAACTTTCACATAGGAATTCTGATTTACTCAAAAGAAAATTTCCACATGTGGATTCAGATAACGTTATCAGCTAGTCATTTAGACTAATTTGGAAACTGAGTATGTTAACTATAAAGACCCAAGGTGAACTAAAATCAAGTTCATCACCACTGTTTTTAATAATCTTGTTTGTACATTAATATTTTCAGTTTGTTTAATCACTTTGCTGCTAAGCTTTTGCTATTCTATTCCCAGTTTTTCGTAAGCCTGTCTTTACATTAGAACATCCTTGTTACATGAGTCTTCAAAAAAACGTTTCCCACATTCGCTTAGTCCATTGGCATTCTGTTCCATTAAGATAACTGCAGGAACTAAGCGGATATTGCAGGACAAACAGAGGGACTTTCTTCCTGTTTCCCACTTACTATCTGTGTGTGCTGTTTCAGCAACATTGGGCAACTGGCTCCAGCCTGCAGCTTCTTTCTATACTCAAATCCCCGGTTTCTTATATCTTTCTGACAATTGGAATACTAACCAGACTGCAGACTCCCACCCACTGAGATGTTTCTCCACCACAACCCCGCACCCTCATGTGGTTCTAGGTACCAGTCAGGCCTTGCTCTTTCCACAGAAGTCTAAGCACCTCTTACGTGTTGCTTCTCCATTCCTCTGCTTCCACATCCAAGCACTGTACTAGTGGATTCCCACCTTACTGCTCTTAGGTTTGTTAATTCCACGTATTCCCACTTCTGCTGCTTCCTGCTGTGATGAATGTCTAGGTTACTTCAGAGTTCTTTTTCTGCTCTTTCAAACTTCCACCATTCAGGAAAACAGATTCCCTTGTTGAAAACATTTAGCCCATCTACCTGACTAGAACTGAGTCAAATATGTTTCAAATGGGGGAATATTCCCACGTATTTAAATCTCCTGTTTTATAAAACTTTTTCAATTGATCAAAGATATATAATACCATCATAGGGCAGGTGACAATTACAGTTAGTTTCAAGCCAAGAAACTCTTCTGTAAGATTTTAAGTGCAGGAAAAAGACTGAAGAAAGGGCTATCAACAATAAGAAACTCTGAAGTTATTGGGCTGACTCATGAAATTCTCAATGCAAAGAAAATGCTTTCCCTTGAACCTCAATATTATCACATAATAGGGGTCAATGAGCTGACTGGTGAGA
Organism: Pan paniscus; assembly: GCF_029289425.2. Taxonomy (NCBI): domain Eukaryota; kingdom Metazoa; phylum Chordata; class Mammalia; order Primates; family Hominidae; genus Pan; species Pan paniscus. The sequence goes on along the minus strand of NC_073261.2, from coordinate 49,248,409 downwards.
CAAACCAGTTTGGTGTCTGCTTTTGCTAATAAAGTCTTATTTAAATATAGTCACACTCATTCATCTATATATTGTTTATGGCTGCTTTTGTACTATTAATAAAAAGATTGAGGTGAGTCTCTGTGTCAGAGACTATGTGACATGGAAAGCCTACCATATACACTCTTTGGGACTTTAATAGCTGAAGTTTGCCAAAATGGTAGACACTAGATTGAAGGGCAAATATGACCCCATTTATATTGAACAAAGTTGGGCCCCAATATTGATTTCACATATTACCTCAGGTGCAAGAATTCTCACAGATAAGGCATTGTATCATAACATTCATTCCAGGTTTCATTTGGGGGCAGAGACAGCAGCAGACTGTGGTTCAGAGGTAGAAGGCACTGCCATAAGAAGCTGCTAACAAGGGATGCTATGACATTTGAAGAAGGAAAATACCAATAAAAATATGTTTACCGCAGAAAATAAAAGAAACATTTTGGCCTCAAAGATACAACAGATATGAGAGACATTGCACAGGCAACTGAAGATTTAAACTGCCAAACAAATCCAATTTTTTCCATCTCTTTTGTCATAAAAGATTAAAACAACTCAATGCAATCTCCAAAAGAATTCCCCATAGTGTGAAAAACAGCCATCCATCTGTAAGAATGAGAAAGCACTTGTTCGCTGAGCATGTTAATAGATTTGGCAGATGAAAAAAAGGGGACCAAGTTTTGAACTCTATACCAATATCCTCTCAGAAATAAATTTGCAATGTGAAAAGCTAAAATTGCATGCTGTTTTTAGTTGGCATTTTCAATGTAATTCAGGAGAGTGTATATATATATATATATGTCACATATATGTATATATACATAGGCATACATAAAATAAAAGATTAGGTAGTTCTGTAAAGCAATACTTGAAGACAGGAAAAATTGATTCAAAGGGAAAGGTTGCCCTGTTTATAAATACAGTGGAGCCAGTACAATAAATGGCAGATCACAAACTGCAGGAAACTCAATTAACTCAAGGCATTCTCACCAAGAAAAAGGCTATTCTCCTAGAATTTAAATAAAAAGAATTCAATGAAGACAAAAAGAAATAATAAATCAGTTGTTCTGATTTGTCCCTAGATTTCAAACTCAATCATTCAACTGACTATTTGGTCATTTTACATGAATATCTAACAGACATTACTAACAAGATCAAAGCAAAATTCTTTATTTCTATTTTTCAAATCTTCTCCTCCTATAGACTTTCTCATCTTAGTTCACACCACCTTCCTTCAGTTGCTCAAGGCCAAAATCTACAAGTCATTTAACTTGTCTCTTCAATCCTATCAATAATTCATCAGCCCACCCTGCCTACCTTTATCTTTGAGTCTGTGTCATCTTCAGTCTCTTCCTCCACCTCTGCCTCAATGGCCCAGTTATTTTCTCTCACCTGAACTGATGTGAACACCTCCTTCCAGGCCTTCCTGCTTCTGTTTCTGTCCCTCCTCAATTCACTCTCCACGTGGTGGTCAGAGTGACCATTTTAAAATGTAAGTTAGCTCATGCCACTTTCCCACCAGAATCCCCAGATGGCTTCCCTTTGTAAGAATACAAGGCAGAAATTTGAAGGCAGTGGTGATATAGATTTTAATTTTTGTAGGTATTCCTTTAGGACAACTAGGAGAGAAAAACCTCAAACCCTCATACAAAATAGCTACAATAAAACTCACCACAAACCTCAAAATACGATCACATGGTGAAAAATACTAAGTGCTAAAGACCCAGATAGATAAGCATTTGTGCAGAAGGAAGCACAAGATCCGACAGACCTGAATATTGAAACCTCCTCAAACAGTTAAGACATCCCCACTGGAACATTTGGTGGGGCCAATTTGAGGACACCCGCTGAAATCGAGCAGGATTTATTTAGTGCAGTCCAATTCAGAGGTGAGCGCCAGGGTACCAAAGTGAAAGTTTCAACCACTCATTGTTCACTTCAGGGCAAGGCCCCATACTGAGCAGAAACTGCAGGATACAGGATCCAGTCATGTATAGAAGAAACCCAGGAGGAAAATCAGATAAGATAAGGAGGGAGCCAGACTGTCTGAAACTACAAGATTGTTAAACATTTCAAAAAATGGCAAGAGAGTTCAAGAAAAGCCACTCTGACCTACCCTACCGCAGTAACGTTTGAGAATTCTTCAATGAGCTAACTAAAAAAATGAAAATAAAAGAAAAAAAAATCGTGAGGAGAAAAGCAAAGGGGAAACCATTTAGATTAAGAGAACATTTAGAAATATGCCAGTAAGTCCCAATATGTGAATATTATTTGGATGCTGAGTATAACAACAACAAAAAACACCAACAACAAACCTTTAAAATGTTATGATGCAATAGAAAACAGCAACGTCTGGAGATTTGTGGATTTAAAAAAAATTATTTTGTGTAGATGATACCGTTATTTTGGTTATTAAAAAAAGAATCCAGTCTATCATTGGGACAAATGATGAGTTCATGCCCTTTATAGGGACATGGATGAAGCTGGAAATCATCATTCTCAGCAAACTATCTCAAGGACAAAAAACCAAACACCGCATGTTCTGACTCATAGGTGGTAATTGAACAATGAGAACACATGGACACAGGAAGGGGAACATCACACACTGGGGCCTGTTGTGGGGTTGGGGGAGGGAGGAGGGATAGCATTTGGAGATATACCTAATGTTAAATGACAAGTTACTGGGTGCAGCACACCAACATGGCACATGTATACATATGTAACTAACCTGCACGTTGTGGACATGTACCCTAAAACTTAAAGTATAATAAAAAAAAGAGTCTATACTATATAAGAAAACATACTAAAATATTTACAGACATAATGACAAAATATCTGTGATTTCCTACAAAATAAAAAGAGGGATTGAATGGGAGCATAGATGAAATAAGTTTGCCTATTTTGAAAATTCTTTAAAATAATGATACATGAGGTTTCATTGTACTGTCCTGTCTTTGAACATGCTTGAAATCTTACAAGATAAATTATTTTTTAAATATAACGAACTGAAAATTAATCTTCAATTTATAATTTCTTACTCAATTTGTTCCTGTCATACTTTAAAACAACTTTCTCCATGAAATTCACCATCTCCAACTACACTCACCTTCTTCCTATTCCTCATCTTGATTCTATCCTGGGGCCTTTGCACTAGCTTTCTATTTTTCTCAGAGTGATTTTCTCCCACTCTCAGCAGGCTGCCTTCTTCTGATGATTAATATCTCAGATTAAATATCACTTTTTAAAGAGGCCTTCCCTGACCTCTTAATTTAAACAAATTTTGCAAGTTTTCTTATCATGACACTCTAAATGATTTTCATGACAACTTCACTATTATATAAAACAATCTCTTTAAAATGTAGGTATTGGTTCCTTGTCTTTTTCGTGATAGTAACATATAACCTCCTGGAGGGCAGAGATTAGTGTGTCCTGTTTATGTTACATCTGCAGAATTTAGATTAGCATTTCACACATAGTCCTTGTGGCACTTATTTAATTAAATCAAAACCATATTTTCATTTGTATCACATGTTGTCATAAATTTTACCTTCTCTGCTGTAAGCATTACCTCTGCACTTACTTTTTCTCCTGTTGGCATTTGGCTGATATATCTTTGAGGGATAGAAATACTGGAATTAAGTAACACATATTAAAAAAAAACTTAATGAAGAGAAAAATATTTATAAGGCTAAAAAAGATACAAACACTTGTAGTGAGATAGACACCCAAATGGTGGGTAAAATAATGGATATGTTAGAGTTACAAGGATAGAAAAATTCTAGCTTAAAATGTTTTCTTATTTAGCAAAACACAAACAAAATATATAACAAAATACGTATCTATAAGGAAGGAAATTCCAAGAGGCTGCCGTTAAGCTTCTAAGTTGCCAATATTAATGATAATAATAACAGACGGTAAGTGGACAATAGCTAAAGAATTATAAGGAAATGAATTTTTTCCCTAGATTTCTAAATCCAGTGATGTTAGTCAAGGAAAGAAAAAGATTCTTAGACATGTAGAGATTCAGAACTAGAAACCTGCATATACATCTATCTGATAAAAAAAGAAACTATATGGAAGAAAATTAATATTTTTGAGAAATATAAGCCACATAATGTACATTTTTCTCAGCAATTTTTGTAATATATTCATGAAGTACTGCATCACATCTTGAAAGATAAGTAAAACATTTTAAAACATGTTAATCTAGATATACGTGTCTATAATATTTCACTAACAATTGGAAGTTAAGAAAAGATAATAGGAAAGTCTTTGGATGCTAAATTTCTAACTTTTAAGGACTATTAATGTAGATATTAACACATAATGTAGCAACATTAAAAAGAAACCACATTTAATAACTCTTAGCTTTGGCACAATAAACAATGAACTATATTACTTTTATATATTGCAAAAATATGCTTGATTAAATCATGTATAGGTGTTAAAAATAAATATTTAGGAGAACGTCAGAGAATCTTTTATATGGTAAAAGAAGATTATCTTTTTTGAAATATATACACATATATACCTTTTTCTTTCTTGGAAAAATGAAACCACAATATGTTTCAAAATATAGGAGAGCAATAGCCTATTCTGTGACCATATTGGACATATAGCAAGTGATTAAAAATAACTAGGCTGGGCATGGTGGCTCACACCTGTAATCCCAGCACTTCGGGAGGCCGAGGTGGGTGGATCACTTGAGGTTGGGAGTTCGAGACCAGCCTAACCAACATGGAGAAACCCCATCTCTACTAAAAATACAAAATTAGCCCAGCGTGGTGATGCATGCCTGTAATCCTAGCTACTTGGGAGGCTGAGGCAGGAGAATTGCTTGAACCCGGGAGGCAGAGTTTGCAGTGAGCCAAGATCACACTGTTGCACTCCAGCCTGGGCAACAAGAGTGAAAATCCAACTCAAAAAAAAAAAAAAAAGAAAGAAAGAAAGAAAAGAAAATAACAAGATTTAAAGCTATTCTGTATAGCTCTTGGTTTAGAATGAAAATAACTTGCCATTGTAAGTTGTTTAGAAAATAACAAGGTAACACTACATACTAAATATTAGATATGATGAAGTTTTGCTCAGAACAATGTACATGGCTGTGGAAGTATTTACATTTCAAAATTCATAAAGAAAACTGAATTTATTGCATATTAAACTCTGTGAAAAAACAACCAGTAAGTGAACCCAGAGAAATCAAGTGGAAGAAAGACTTGGAAAAATATTTAAATTAGGGAGAAAAAGAAAATGAATAGGAATTACTAAATGCAAGAGCTCAGACATTGCAAAGGCCACAAAATATACCATCATTAGCATACTAAAAAAAGCAAATGATAATTCATTGTATGCAGGAGTAGTAAATAAAAAGAAAGAGAAAGAGGAGGCAGTGGGGGAGGAAGAAAAGGAGAAGGAGTAGAAGGAGAATGAGAACAAGAAGAAGTCATTGTATTATCAATCTTATAAAGAACATTCTATAAGAAAGTTCCTACAATTTTATGATAATGTAAAAATATCAATAATATGGACAGTGTTTTACAATAATTTAAATTTTCAAATTTAAAAATAAACTGCAAAAACTATAGAATATATATATTTTAATTTCTTAAATAACTTCTTCAGTTGTATTATTGTGGTCTATTTTAAGAAATAGTTATTTAATTTTTTAAAGAACACAAACATTCTTTATACATAAACCAAAAACATTAAAGAATAAAAACTTCTCCACTAATTTTAATAATTCTAGAAAAGACCTAAAGTAAAATTATTTAAAACTTTAATTTCTGTTAACATAGCAGACCAGATAAAGTAAAATGAATTTCTCCAAAACATATACACTAAAATAAATAAAAGAGATATTCTATTAAGTCCAGCGCTGAAGCGTACAATAAAGGCAATGAATTCCCCAAGGTAACAGAAAGTGAAACTATACTTTAAATACACATTGACACTTTATTTGCCATGTTGGGTTTTTGTTTGTTTTGTTTTGCTCTAGTCATCATGATAGCCAAAGGACTTCAAAATTGTTTGGATTTTAATGACTACCAAATTCAGGAATAATGTCTTAGAACTACCAGGGTAAGCAATAAGATTTTGAGTGACATGAGCTTGAACACTGTAAAACTTGTAAATAGTTGGAATGTGAAAAAAATGAAGTTTCAATTAGAAAATTAGGAGGAAGGCTAAAAGATAATTAAAGCAGAAAGAGTTATTTGCCTTCTCCTAGATTCTGGATAGAAATATAAAGTTTCTCTGAAGAGCTAACAATCTTTGATCTGTTGGCATATTGATTTGGAGATTGAATTTATGCAACCCACATGGTCTTGGAATCCTCATTCCTATAAAGAACAAAGCAGTTCCAGGTTAAGGTATCCCAAGATACTTCACAAAAGCAAAATAAAATTTTTGTGTGGGAGACACATTCTAACAAATAATTGGGCCAAGCATCAACTTAAAATAAAAAATATCAAAGCACATGAGAAAAATGATCATTGTAAATACAAGACAGTAGGACCAAAGAATAGTAACATAGAATTAAAAAAAATAGATAACCAGATTAAAATATAACCTAAAAACATGCATAAAATTCTTAAGATAGGAAGAAGCCTCAAAACATAAGAGCACAAAAAAGTCCAGCACAATTGGAAAAATGAAATAAGATCACATTTAGAACTGAAAAATATAATAACTAAAATTATAGACAAATGTCTTAAAGAACAGAAGACAAATAAATTGAAAGACAGATGTGAATAAATTTCCCACAGTGCAGCACAAGCAGCTGAAGAGATTAAAAAATATATAAAAGACAAGGAAAGAAAATACAAATCTTATTACAATTCAAGAAAAAAGAGAATACAAGGAAGAGAAAAATGCAAAAATGTATGGCTTCACATTTCTCAAAATTGTTGAAAAGCATGAATCCTTAGACACAGACATCACAGGAAGATGTAAGCAGGATAAAAAAGTGAAATCTAAACCTAACACATTGGAGTGAACCTTCAGAACATCAAAATAATGAGTGATATTAATAGGTGGAAACAAATCATTTATCTGAAAACAGACAACTGGACTATTTAAAATACTGGCTGAAACTAGTTGGCAACCTAGAATTTATATTCAGCAAAACTACTGTATAAAAACCATTACAGAACCAAATAAAATAAAATAACATCTTCAGGCAGGTAAAAATAAAAACCCACTAACACAACCTTGCTAAAGTATCTCCTGTAAGATATTATTTAGGGAGAATAAAATTGAATCCATTAGTAAGGATTGTTAATGGAAGTTGAAATTTATGCAAACATAATTTGGGTATTATACATTAACATTTTAAAAATGAATTTTTACTTTATCTTTTGCACCAAGAATTTCTCATCTATATATAATTTTGTGGAAGTTATGTGCAAATGTTTTTTGACAAGAACATTTTATTTGTTCATATTGAAATCAGAAATATGTCTGACCCTTAACAAGAATGGACTTGTGAAATATACCATGAAATATTGAAGTAGTATGCAATTATTAATAATTTTACTATAAAAATACATCTGTATAAAAGCATAGATAGGTGTCTAAGGTACATTGATATTTCAAAAACAACCCACACTGTTATATACAGTTTGAATATAATTTTGTTGAAATATTATTAAAGATATAGCCTTAAGATATTAAGATTGTTATCTCTGGCAGTGAATTGTGAATACTTTTAAATTGCCTTCTGTACTTGGCAATATTTTAAAATTGTTTCTACACTAAGCTTTTGCTTTTGTACTTAGAATAAAATTATTAAAAATAAAGGCTGTCTTTTGGTATAAACATGGTCTCAGTTTTTGAGTTAGAAGACACAAAATTTAAACAAGGAATTGAGAAGCAAGAAGTGGCTATTTGGATTAGCTCATGAGTGAAAGGAAGTACAGTAATTCCCTGTTTTTTGTTTTGTTTTGTTTTGTTTTGTTTTGAGATGGAGTCTTGCTCTGTTGCCCAGGCTAGAGTGCAGTGGCAGGATCTTGGCTCACTGCAACCTCTGCCTCCCGGGTTCAAGGGTTCAAGCAATTTCCCTGCCTCAGGCTGCCGAGTAGCTGGGACTACAGGCGCGTGCCACCACACCTGGCTAATTTTTTTTTTTTTTTTTTTTTTTGTATTTTAGTAGAAACAGGCTTTCAATTGTTGGCCAGGATGGTCTCCATCTACTGACCTCGTGATCCGCCCGCCTCGGCCTCCCAAAGTGCTGGTATTACAAGTATGAGCTACCGTGCCTGGCCAATAATTCCCTCTTATCACAGGTTCACTTTCCAAGGTTTCAGTTACCCAGGTCAACCAAAGTGCGAAAATATTAAATAAAAAATTCCAGAAATAAACAGTTCATTAGTTTTAAATTGCACACTGTTGTGAGTAGGGTAACAAAGTCTCTCTCACTCCTGTGCTGTCCTACCCCATCCTACTTTGTCCTTAAGATTTCCTGTGTCCAGGGTCTCCATGGTGTCTATGCTACCTGCCCTTAGTTGCTTAGTAGCTGTCTTATTGCAGTGCTTGTGTTCAAGTAACCCTTATTTAACTTACTAATGGCCCTAGAGTGCAAGAGTAGTGATGCTGGCAATTTGACATGCTGAAGTAAAGCTGGAAATTACTTTCTTTAAGTAAAAAGGTGGACGTTTTTGACTGCAGAAGAAAAAAAAATTGTAAAAAGGTGGACGTTTTTGACTGCAGAAGAAAAAAAATTGTATGCTGAAGTTGCTAAAATCTATGGTAAGAACAAACTTTCTATCTGTGAAATAATGAAGAAAGAAAAAGAAATGTGTGCATAGTATACATAGAATTTAGGAATGCCCATAGTTTCAGGCATCGACTGGGGGTTGTGAAAAGTAGCCTGCAAGTGCAAGGAGGGACTACTGTACTGAGATTTTCTACATTGAACCTCTAATCTTACATGTGTAATTTAGAAAATGTGTGAGGCAGGAGGACGGATAATAGAGGAGGTGAAAAGTACCCTGGGAAATCTGGGGCTATTTCTAAGGCAACCGGGAGCCTTCTGACTAACCTCAAGATGTGATTAGATATCCAGAGGTCTGCAATGTAATCATATGAAAACTGACTTTTAGTAAATGTTTAACTTTAGTGATTACCACTGTTTACTTCTATTTGTTTATGTTTTTCTTTCAAGTGGAATTTAAACTTACTCTTTATTTTCTTGAATAACCAAGAAAGAATTTAAGCCACCAGTTTCTACTGAGATTATAAGTGGAGTATAAGGTGACAAAATATGTAGTCTCTTATTACCCTATTTCTTTAAAGTGACTATTTTAATACATCTCTAGGCATGGGCATTATACTGAAAATTCTTGAAAGTAAGAGTAATTTTATCTTTTATATTGCTTCTGCAATTAATAAATCTGTAATAGGTTTTCAATATTATCCCAAACATTTTATTGATTTTTCAGGTGAGAATCACTTATGAAAGGTTTAAACAAGGAGGGATTTTTTTTTTTTTTTTTTACAGAAATGGAGTATAATAAGCTTTTTTTTAAAGGTAATTTCTACTAGATAGAGATAAAGCATACATGAATCAGAGAACTCAGATGACCACAATCATCCTACCAAAGTACCTTGAAAGAAAGGATCAGTCGAGCCAGTTTGATTGCTGTCCTTTATGGCCCATGCCCGCAGAACGGCTTTGTGGGTCTCTGATCCAATGTCTTCACAAGCTTTAATATATGCAGGCAACACCTCCTGATCAGGTACATTTTGTTGCTGGACGGAACGCATGGCCATTTTACACTCATGGTTCGCATTCTCAAAAGCTAACATACGAGGGAGAATATCTTGAGCATGCTCATCCGAGACAGATTTTTCAACCCCGTCTTGTAATTTAGCTAAAAAATCAGGGTATAATTCATTGTGACCTTGTTTAACAGTAGTAAAAAAAAACAGGAGCTTGGCCTGGGGTGCGTAATTTATCCCAAGCTCTCATACACACCTTTGTTACTTGTTCCGTGGTAACAGCACCAAAGCCTAATTGGGCATAAGTATCAGAGAAATTATCGGAGCCTGTGAGCTGAGCCTGAGTAATTAGAATGCCATCAGCCCGATTTAGCTGAGCCTGCAGACAGGCCTCCTCTGACCACCAGGTACGGAATTGTAAATGCTGAAATGGGGTTAGAACAGCTTTTGCCAAAAGGTCCCAGTCTAAAGGAAGCAAAATGACCTCAGTACAAAAAGTCTGTAATACCATTTTAACACAAGGAGAAGTAGGACCATACTGAGTACAAGCATCCTTGAATTCTTTTAAAAAGGTAAGATTGAGCGGCGCATAGCGACGCATTTGTACACCTTGAGCATTATGAGGTTCTAGCGCGACCGGATAAGCCCATGCCTCTAATCCACTTGTTTCCTTGTTTTGGCGTAATAAGAGTTGCAATGAAGTTTCAAGAGTAGGCACCTGAGACGGAGTCAGCATAGAAGTGACAGGAAAAGCATGGGTAGATAAGGGAAACTAAGGTTGAGGAGGTCGGACCGGTGTGAGAGTGTCAGAAACGGGCATTGGGGGAGCAGAAGAGGCAGAAGTGCACTGGTGATTACTGGTATCCATGTGTGAAGAAGTGTACAGAGAAGCAGCCTGAGTGGATGGCAAAGTGACCGGTTGAGGAACTGAAACGACAGGAGGGCCAGGGGCTGCAGAGGACGGGGAAGGGCCTGCAGAATTATAGGTAAATTGTAGTTTGGCCCCGGAGCCATTAGCTGACTCCAGAGGCAAATGCTGCAAAGGTTTGAAGAGGGAAGAATTAGCATATATATGGTCCAGGGCTGTCCTATTCGGGGCAGCTGGTAGCGGCTCTTCGTGAAATAAAATAAGATCACCAGGGGGTGATGTTAAGCCAAAGTCACCAGAATTAGATATTGAATTCTCAACATCATCAGGTGGGGGAGGAGTAGGCGAAGGGAGAGGCTGATCAGATAACGAAGGCCCCGTGGGAGAAGAAAGCTGAGGAAGAGGTAGAGGGTCTCCAGATTCAGAAAACTGTAGTAACTGCAGGGGGTCACGGAATTGCTATGTCATCAGGATGGCACGTACCAAGGCCCAATCACCCCACACAGTGATGGGAACATAATTCCCTGTAGGGACCAGTTCCCAGAATTCTGCACCAACACTATCCCATAGTTCTACACTTAAGGTTCCTTTTTCAGGAAACCAAGGACAGTGTTCTTCCACTGCCCTGAATAAGGTAACATATTTTCCATCGGTACCCGAATACCTCCTTGTTTTAACAGGAGTTTAATATAGCAGAGATAAGCATGATGTTTAGACTCCCTGCGACCCGTAGTTAACCCGGACAGTACACAGACTACTCACCAGTTGTCAGGGAGTCGAACAATCATTTCTGTGGACCAAACAGATGAACATTTCTCTGCACCTACCAGAGGGAATCGGGTTCCCACATGCACTTAGGAAAAAGAAAAACCATGTTGGCATGCCAGATATCGGGGGACCAGCCCCCAATATTTCAACGTAGGTTCTTTCTATTTTCCCTAAGTGTCGGCCAGTCTGAGAAATAAGAAGAAAGAGTACAAAGAGAGAAATTTTACAGCTGGGCCTCCGGGGGTGTCATCACATATTGGTAGGACCATGATGGTGACCCCGAGCTGCAAAACCAGCAAGTTTTTATTAGGGATTTTAAAAGGGGAGGGGGTGTATGAACAGCGAGTAAGTCACAAAGATCACGTGCTCCAAAGGGCAATAAAGATCACAAGGCAAGGCAAAATTAGAATTACTGATGAGGGTCTATGTCCCGCTGTGCATGCATTGTCTTGATAAACATCTTAACAGGAAACAGGGTTCAAGAGCAGACAACCAGTCTGACTACAATTTACCAGGCTGGAATTTCCCAATCCTGGTAAGCCTGAGGTACTGCAGGAGACCAGGGCGTATTTCAGTACTTATCTCAACTGCATAAGACAGACACTCCCAGAGCAGCCGTCTATAGACCTAACCCCAGGAATGCATTCCTTCCCCAGGGTCTCAATTATTAATATTCCTTGCTGGGAAAAGAATTCAGTGATATTTCTCCTACTTGCATGTCTGTTTATAGGTTCCCTGCAAGAAGAAAAATATGGCTCTATTCTGCTCGACCCCGCAGGCAGTCAGACCTTATGGTTATCTTCCCTTGTTCCCTGAAAATCGCTGTTATCCTGTTCTTTTTCAGGGTGCACTGATTTCATATTGTTCAAACACATTTTGACAATTAGATTTCATATTGTTCGAACACACATGTTCTACAATCAATTTGTGCAATAGTGGTCCTGAGGTGACGCACATTCTCAGCTTACGAAGATAACAGGATTAAGAGATTAAAGTAAAGACAAGCATAAGAAATCATAAGAGTATTGATTGGGGAAGGATAAATGTTCATGAAATCTTCACAATTTATGTTCAGAGATCACAGTAAAGACAGGCCTAAGAAATTATAAAAGTATTAATTTGGGGAACTGATAAATGTCCATGAAATCTTCACAATTTATGTTCTTCTGCCTTGCCTCCAGCCGGTCCCTCCGTTCGGGGTCCCTGACTTCCCTCAACAGAAAGCAAAACACAAGTCCTAAGTATAACAAAGTGGAACTTGGTAGCAAGATGATTTTTTAGACTCATTGGAAAATTTCGCCTGTTGAATCATGTAGGACAAAGTATATAGATTGACAATTATGTGAGAAATTCTTCAAAATAAAATATTATAGCTTACTTCAAATTTTTGATATCTATAGACTTCCTTGACACTTTACAACATGAAGGACAGATGGATTTTGCTTTCCACCTAGACCTAAATTCAACATTTGTGCTTTCCATACTAGAGATCTCTATGTAACAATCATCTGTTTTTCCTATTCCCCCAGTTTATCTGCTTCAGTCTAGCTTTCCAACCAGATCTTCTTCAGTGTTGTACTTCCTGAACCTTGTCTGCTTGGGGAGTGTTCTTTTTGACTAGGTATGTCCTCTCTGAAAATCAGTGCTCCCTTGAATGAAAGCAGAGAAACATAGGACTGGAGCAAAATGGGTTTAGGCACTTGCATTTGGATAACTCAATTTAAGAGTCTTGCCTTGCTTGATTTGTAGTGTCAACGTTTAGGAGCCTTATACCTTTCATTTAAGTAGGGATTATTTCTCTTTGTTTGGAATTAATATACTGAATTCTGAATGAACAACCAAAGGTGGTGTAATTAAATGCAATAAGTCATAGTATTTGAGTTTGAAAAAAAAAAAGAAAATTCAAAAAGAACTTACATAATATAGTCAACCTATAACACTAAATTTATCCTCTAATATCTTTAACAGAAATATAAGAACTCACTCAAATTGAACATTTAAACATTGTATGTAGAGAAACATATAAGAATAAAGAACCCAATGATTTATTGAATATATAATTACTGCAGTAATAAAATCATTGCAGTTTAAGAAGTGTTAGTCATAAAAGCTTACTGGTTATTTTTAGCAAACTAATATTTTAGATTTCTCATTTTCTAACCACAGTGAACATAATCAACTATGCTTCATATCCTTTTGCTTGTGTGTAGCCCGACAAGCTAACATTTGTTCACATTATAGGGAGAAATCCAGTGACTAAAAACAGTCATCCAGAGCCTGACGAGATTCAGCACTCTTTATTTTTCCATATTGTAAGGACTCTTTCTTTTATTTTTTTCCATTTTTTCCCAAATACAGTTTCTTTCTACTCCCCCATACACTCAAACAACCTCCCTTTCTGTTTTCAAAAGCAATCAATATTTTTACATATATAATTTGTCCATTTCAAGTAAGAAGTGTACAACTCAATGATGTTGTAGTAAATTTACCAAGTTGTGCAACAATCAATATCAATCACTTTAAGCATATTCTTGACATGAACATAAACTGTTAATACACACATAGACATATACACACACACGCACACATCCCTGCCCCAGGCCAACTACTTCCTGTCTTCATAGATTTGCCTTTTCTGGACATGTCATATAAATGGGATCAATAATATGTGATTCATATTTTGAGTAACTTTCACTGAGCATGATAGTTATGAAGTTTATCCATTTTACAGCATGTTTTCATAAGTTTATCCCTTTTAATTGCTAAATGGTATTCTTTTGTATGGTTTATGAATCATTCATTAGTTGATGGACATTAGATTTATTTTTGACTATTTTGACATATGTTTTCAAATATCTATAATTTTAATTAACAAAAAGGAAAATAGAAAATAGTTTTTGAAATGTAAAATTTTAGAATAGATAGCAAAAAGTCACATGATTTTTGCTGTAAAACTTAGAACAGGTATTTAAATATTATCTCAGCATGTTTTATGAATATATGGTATATACCTCCATTTTTACTTATAAAAATTGAAGAAATCCATTATTTGTTATATCTAATATCCAGTGATTATTTTACCCCCAGGTTAACATTTACTCAAGTGCCATCCTTGTTTCTTACTTTTCTTTTTTTTTTTCCCAAAAACTATCTGCTCCATATGGGCATGGCAAATATCTAAAAACTTTTTGTTCCTCTGTGTTAGGAATGACCAATAAATAAATAAGATTGTCAAATAAACATTTATTTATGCACTTAAATTCGTGCAACAAATAAAATCAGCTGATTTAATTTTTTTAAGGTTTAATTATAAAAGAAATTCACAAATTGTATACACACAAATATATATGAACAGCTTTTTATGGTTTATTTTTAATCTCATAAGAGACTTCATTTACTCAGACATCCTAAAAACACTTATGGGTCCTGGACCTGCTCTAGGTGCTGGAGCTTATTTCTGCTTTAAGATTTCAATAGGTCATTGGCTTTATTTGTCCTCCTGCTGTTTGAGGAGATGGAATTCCTGTATTATAGAATAACTTGGTCTCCATCTGCAAAATTCAAGCATCACAGTGAATGTGCACAGCAAATTACTATCAAAATATATAGCTTATTTCACAAGTAAGTAATTATTTCCCAAATACACTAAATTTAGAAATTTATGCTATAACAAGAAGTAAATTTGTTGTCTTCAGGAAATCTGCCTCTTCATCACACTGACCTCATTTATTTCTATAAGGCCAGAGCTTTTGCAAATGCTGTCACTACTAGAAATTGGTAGATTTTTTTGTAGAGACATCATCACTGAGAGTAAGGCTCATTTCATGCCACGCTGGTTGGGAAAAAAAAGCCAAACTTCCAAACTTTAATACATTTTACTTTGGGCTTACAAACATTGAGTGCTAATACTGACATAATATCGAGAAAAAAAAAGACAATGCCAAAACTCAGAAAAGTATCTACTTTTTTCACAAAGGAAAGTGATATACTCATTATTAGCATCAGTGCAGCTGATAAGCCACTAATTCATTTTTTATTATTTGCTGAGATTTAAGAGTTGACAGGGACACATAGTTTCTTTCAGTCATGCTTGCTTATTATTAATGCCCAAGATCTTCCAATGATGGATGCAGCATGCAACAGTGCTGAGGTATCATTATACGAAGTTATTTCTGAGACTATTTTGCTAAAGCATAATTGCTGAATCTACTAAAATTGAGTCTATCAATGTGAATGAATGTTCATCCCTGAATGCAATAGACATGTTTCTGGGAAGAGGAAAGCAGCAAGGCTTAGAGATTAAGAACAAACATTATGGAGACATGCTACTTGATTTGTTATTCATTAATCATTTGAGAGCCTGAGACAAGTTATTCAAATTTTTAGGCATCCATTTTTCACCTTTCAAAAAATAGGAATAATAATGGCATGGAGATTCTTTAAAGATCAAGTGAAAAAATCTTATAAAGCTGAGTAGACCATATACATTTTTGTTCTAATCAGGATACTTTGTGAAAGGGAGCAATTAATAATTATGCTGCGATAACATAGGTAAACCAAGATGTCCAAAGCTAGCCAGGCATGGGATTACTCTATGCAAAACACACCTGGCATAGTACTCACAACCTAGAGAGTGTTAATGTAAGAAAAGATTAGCATTATTTTAATTTGTGTATATCCAGCCAATTTTTGAAGGTTCATCACTTTTAAAAAATGTTAAGAAGAATCCACAATTTCAATGAATCCAACTCATCCAGTTATCTATACAATGTATGCTCTCTTTTGTTAGTGGTATACCTACCACCCCCATCCCCACTCTAACTTCCATCTTCTCTTTTCTTGAATTTCTTGAGTCTACTTCCTTCCTTTTCCTTCTGCTGCTTCTAAATTTGTCATCCACAGACACCGCTTCATTGACGTTGATTTATTAGTTTAAAAAGAGTGTTGATCTTTCTCTAAGAATTTGTTAAGGTACAATTTTCTCCCAGTTGAGTAAGTTTCCTCACATTGCAGTTTGGGAGCAAAAATTTCTTCCTTGGGTGTTAAGAATCTTCACTGAAGGTATCTAAGAGCAATTAAGATAAAAATTCAACCCAACCACTGTCCCAGGAAATTTTCTCTTAGGCATAGCTATCAAATAACCATTTATGCAAGTCATGTTTGTTGTGCCTACTGTACTACAAATACTAAGAGAGATACTGAAGATAGAGCAATGAAGAGAGATTTCTGCCCCTTGGAGCTTACTTCCTATAAACAAATTCAAATAATACCAAAATCATTTAGAGAATCGTAAAAAAGAGCTAGCCAATGATATAAGTCTGCTTCATTTCAAATGAAATGTGGCTTACATACATAGAATTCAAAATATCACTATTCTGGGTAACTTACTCCTCTCTTCCATGCTTCGTTTCTACTCTTTAGATCTGACTGGAACTGAAATGTGAAGATATTCTGGGTTAATTGGTCTAGGATGTATTGTATCTGAAGAGTGTATATTAATAGGATAACCTACGTGTATGCTGAGGTAACACATAACCCTCTGAGTCTCAATGCCCTAACACATAAATACCTATGTTTTGCTCGTGGAAACTGTGCTACTGGTTGGGCAGATCTCTAGGATAGCTTTCATGTAGTGACTCAGTGATCCAGGATATTTCTGTCTTATGAAAATACCATCACTATTCTGGCCTTCACAGTCATCATTCGAAAGGAAGGTAGGAGCTATAAGATTGGAAAATGGTTTTTTCTGGAAGCTTCAGTCCAGATTGATTTCACATCTCTTGTGCTTAGAACTCATCAGTAGTTTCCAGAGAGCGGGAATACATGGGGAACCATCTAGATATTCAACCAACAGAAAATCTATCATCCACGTGATTCTTCAAGTTTCTCAAATGACTTTGTAAATGATTTAGAAAATTATCACATAGATTGCTAACGGGAGACATACTACAGTTAAACTCAGTCTGGAACTTGGGCAAAAATTGAGATGAAGGGTGATAGTGAGAATTTCAAAAGATTTGCTTTATTCAAGATTGAAGAAAGCAATTTGAGAAAATAAATTATTGAAGCCATTAGTTCAATAATATAAAGGGAAATATTATAATAGTCATTTTAAAGAATTCAGAAATAAGCTACATAAGGTTTTCAAATACTTTACTAATTTTCTAGGTCACTAAAGTAATTTCACGTTTCTGATGCATACTTCCTAATCAGACTGAAGCATTTCTTTTGTAAACTCACTTTCTTAGACTCAAGTCCACTGAGAAATATCTTGACAGTGCTGAAAATACATATATTTTTATAAAGGACAATATTTATCTTGGTAGAAAAACAAAATCTGCACATTGAAAGAATATCTTTGACATCTCCGATAGAGCCAAATATTGCATTCACTTCACTGATGCATGGTATTTGTGTCAGTGGAGGAGAGCCTTTTTCTACCAACATTTCTTGTTCTCTGACAATCTGAGAACATATAATTTAATTTGGCTTTTTACAGCAGTCTACAGTCATTCAATGCAGAACCGTGAGTGTTTGGAATGATTTTAAAGCAAACCTTGAAAAAAGAAACACAGTAGATCTACGTATCTGTGTATGGATTATGTGTGTGCAGAGGTACTGTTTGGAAGATAATGACGAGAGAGATGAATAAGACAAGAAATGGAATTTTAACAACAAGCTCTCATGTCTAGATAAAAGAATTAGTTTTTGGGGGGGAATAGGGAGAAAAACAAATGCGAAAGGCAAATTAGGAATGCATTTCATTTAATGCTTCCAACAGCTCTATTATCCTAAATTTTGTTTTACATGAGAGTAAATATCTGGATTTTAAAGACAAAACTATATCTAATGATTTTTATCCTCAGCTTTTCATTGTTATAAAGATGACATCAGTACGAACATCTTTTCAATGAATCTGAACTGCACTTAGACAAGAACATAGCATAATAAATTACCTCTTCCCAAACAAAGGATAAATAGTGTTGCACTTCTCATTTTAAGGCAATAACAAAGTATTAAGATAAGACATATTAATTGTTATGCTTCACATTTAAAAACACATATCTAAAATTTGACTGCTCTGGAATACCACAAAGTTTGAATTTACAATGTAGATAGGTATTATTTACACACAGGGATGATTTTTATGCCATGAAATATATAAAACTGAAATAGTTCAGAAAATAAGAAATGGCTTTGGTGCAAATAAATTATCACAAATAAAGCAGCATAAATGTTATTGTACAACCAGGGATTCAGAATGGCTAACTGGACTTTCGTACTTTGAAGTTTGGCTGTAGTCCAATTTCCCTAGGTAGATGACATTAGCCAATCGCTTTTCTACCATCTGGTAAAAACAAACAAGTGAGATGATATTTAAGGTTACCGTCTTTTTGAGAAAGATAAGCAATGATTTAGATCACTGTGTGGTGACCTCCCATTGCAATGTGGGATCTTCAAGTGTAATAACTTATCATAAATCTGATTTAAATTAATGTCTGGAAATTATTCTGAATGTTATTTTGTAATTTTGCAGAAATTTATAATATCATTATGAGCAATTACTTCATAGGTTGCCACTGCTATTGTTGTTTTAGAAGACATAGACATGAACAATGTTTATATGTTTATATATAAATATTATTCTACCCAGTATGTATTACTTTATGAATGATTAAATATTAGAAAACTTCTTTTAACAACATTTATACTAACAGCTAGATATATTAAACAATCAAGTATCGTAAATGGCAACCACACAAACATTTCCTGAGTAAAATTATTAAATTGAGTTCAATGTGTACTGTTTAAATCTAATACTATATGTAAGTCAGATTATGACCTTAGTGCAACATCAAGTACATTAAGAATATTTGTATAGCATAAAATTAAAAATAATGAGTTCTAATGTTACATGATCCTACATTTTTGTCTTTTGTTATTCTTTTAATTATCTTACTTCAAGAAAACCTACATGTTGCAGAATTCACCAGATGTAAACAGATATATGTGTGTGTATAGATATACATATTATACACATATATAATCATATATATACATACATAAATACTATATATACTATATATACACACACATATATATTATATATACACAATATATATACACACACACATACACATATATATAATCTTTGAAATGATATATTTTGGGCATGCACACACCATTTCTGCAATCTGCATATGTGTGGCTCAGAAAGTCTGATATTAGGCAATTGGATGTTAATATTCTAAAGCTCTGCTATTCACCATAAATTTTTTTCCTCATGGGACTGCCTGCTCACCAAGTTAAAAAATAAATTACAGAACATCATGCAAATAAAAAGCTTCTCCCAAAAAATACGGGACAATAAACTGAAGGAGAGGCAAAACTAAGAAATTCCACAATATATAATGAGTGAGAAATAATGAAGCTTGAAAATACTATATGTGTTATTTTATCTCTGCAAGTGATTCAGCAGGCTCTGATTTCCTCAAGGCTTTTATTTATTTAGGACACGTCAAGTTTTACACATATCTCCTCCAAGAGTCAGAAAATGATGATACTCTATAATAAAAATTACTGGCATGGCTCAATGTGTTAAGAACAAAGAAAAATGATTAGGATCAATTCAAATATGCAAAAAAAAGTTTTATTTTTTTTCTAACACTGAATGCCTAAATTAATTTCCATAGTGGGAACCAATCATGAAAGGAAATAGATCAGTTGACGCAAGAAAAATACATAAGCAAATGAACAAGCCAAAAAAAAGTTCCTTTGTGTTCAGCTTCAGTCTCACGGGGGGGGGGGGGGGGAGAAATTTAATTCATAATTCAGTCTTTTAACTTGAGTTTGGCATGCTTTTTATATCTTTACACTAAAATATATCAACTTTCCTATTGAACTCCATTTAATTAAATAATATTTCTTCCTCTTTTCTGGCTTACAGCCTTAATTACGTAAAAACAGAAGAAACCCCAACTGAACTATGTAGAAAACTAAATGACAATGTTGCTATATTTCCCCCATGTTTATGTATTCAACTGTATTTTTGTGGGACTATGCCTTTGCAAATAACAGTGTTGTTAAGAACCTAAAATAGCGAAGATTCATAAAACCAATATATAATTTTGGCCTTAACTATCATTTTTAACACAGAGAGAAAGAAGGAAAAAAATCGCTTTTTTGAGTGACATTTTAATAAAAAGGAGGTTTTTTCTCTTTTAAAAATTCTTAATTTGTATCATTTTATTTCTTTGCTTTTTAAATTTTGTTTTCACATCAGAAGTTAATATTTGTTATACTAATGCATATTGGATGGCACTACAAATGATTTCCATGACATATACACTAGTATTCCATTTAAACTCAAAAGGCATAACTACACAAACATAAGGCTTCTCCCATTATCCTTGGCCTTGACAGTAAGTGACAGAATTCCTAGCTCATCTTCCTGGGATGTTGGGAGGATATAAGAAAATATCACACTTTACATGCCATTGCAAGGATGGTTAGACAGTGGAAATAAGGAAAATGCAGAAGTTGGTGAGCCAAGGAAATGTTTCCACTATGGGCTAATGTAGACAGTGTAAGAAGCTAAGGATCAGTAATGTGTATTTGTGAGTGAAGTAGTGATCTACTCATTTTTCTAGTCATAGCCTTGGGGATGTCTAACATCAAGGAAAATAAAGCCATAGAGATTAGAAAAGGAAAAAAATTTAATCATAGGAGGAATGGACAAGCTCAATTCTGAGTCCTGTATCTGGAGCAACTGGGGCAAAAAAAACAAAGAGATCCATAAACATTAGGACAAAGATGAAGAAAGGAGCAAAGAGACTGATAGAATGTGGAAGTGGCCTGGGGCTTATACAGAGCAACAAGAACAGGAACCAAGTTAAATACACACAGGACAATGTCAAAACAGAATCAAAATGACATGACTTTCTCTAGGCTGTGACACTGAAGACACAGACAAAGCGGTATTTTAGCCCCCCTCCCGCCAAAGTCAAGACAAAATTGGTTGTAAATTTTGGCACAGAGCAGCACGAGTTCTGAAGTTTTAAAGAAAACTTACTGTCAATGAGCCAATTTTTGTGCTAAATGAAAGTTTTCAACAAGGTAAGGTGGATGTCTCTTGGTATCAAAGTCACATAATCACACCAGATGATTCATGCTACTTCTGTAACTTCTTGTCAACCTTTGATTAAATTGGCAATATTGGAGTCATTCTCAATATTTCCAGTCCTTGAAGGGAATAATAATATTTTTGATTCAGTTTTGTATTCCTCTAGCCATCAGCATGATGTGTGTCGCGTGTTTTCCAGACAATGGAGCATGGCAGCAAGATATTCTGTGGAATATGGTGTTTGGGGCTGTGATGTAGTCCATGATATCCATCTTCTTCAGGTCAGTACTTAACATTGTGCTGACTTTTCAAAACCGTGTCTGTGGTCCCACGTGCACTGCAGATATGTCTTCAGGAAACAGGAATAAGCATACAGAGATGTGTAGCTTTCACAGCATTCTGAGCCTAGTTAAGCAGGACATGTTTTGAAAAAGCATCAAGTGTGTCAGTTGCTTCTTTCTCTATTTTTGAATCATAGTTCCATAAAAGTCATAAAAATAAATTACTATTTTTAATTGAGATGGAAAACTGATTGAAAAAGATCCAAAATGATTTCCAGTGCCAACATGGATAGACTGTAGTAGAATTTTCTTCTAAAATTTTTGGCCACACACATCTGCTGGAGTTCTAGCTGTCTTAGTGGATCACAAGCTTCTGTCTTCACAAAAGAAATCCATATTTAGGACGTCATCTGTGAAATAATTGTCCTTCGTTCTTAGATGATGTTTAAAGATTTTGTAAACACTCTTTCTATAATTGTATATGACATCTGATGAAAAAGATATTCTAGAAAGGTTTCCATCACAGATAGAGGTGCACATGAGTACAGTCCTTACCAGGGCCAACTTTCTCACTTTTGTCATTGGAGTGTGTGAAGACTGGCATGCATTTGATAGACCACGCATTGTTGTTAGTCTCCTACCTTTTTCCATCCTAAACGCTCAAGTCAAACCTCCTTTATCATTAGGATAATTACACTAAGGCAATAAAAGTAAACCAGGACCATCTTGTTCTGTGCTAATAAGTTTACCATTTTTAAGATGCTTCTTAGCATGGTCTTTGTTATCTAATTGTGCTTTTTGTCTCCACAATTAAAACCAAAGTGCATGCATTCTCTTATGTCCTTAGTGTGTGCATGTGATTTGAGAAATATATCAAATATAAACAAATTTAACCTCACCACTAGAAAATTTAGATACCATTCCTAATTTATTGAATTTGAAAAACTGTTGTGCATAATAAAAATTTCATTTGAAGTTAGTAACAGAGCCCTAAATTTAGTAATAAGTAAGGGATTGCATATTACATACACACATAAATGTGTGTGCACATATGTGTAAATATATATGCGTTGAATATATATATATACTATGTATGTGTATATATATATGCAGTATGTGTGTATATATAGACATATACTAGATTGACCATACATATATATATAAGTTCTGGGTCATGTACATATGTGCACTTTATATATATAGGGTAGAAGTGAAATAAATGCATTTTCCACAATAAGATATTAAAATAACTGTTATAGTCTCAAGCAAATTAATTTATGAAATTCTTATTTGTTTACCCCCACTCAATTATTTTTTTCAAAGCACACTGTACCTTTATGTTGTAAAACTAACTTGCCTTGATTATTGTTTATTTAAAACTTGATGACATAGTCTAATAAAGGAATACATTATAAATAATATTCTAAGAGACAGACCAAAAATTGGAGAAAGTTATACATTTATATTTAAGCATCACTAAATATGACAAATTAATAAAGAAATATATACAGGAATTTCATGTTGAGGTTATGGGGTATAAAGCAAGGAGAAGTAGAGAAAAGCTTTGGAAGGTGTTCTAGGTTTCTGTATCATTTATTGTATCTTCTCTTTGCCTCTAGTGTGATATATTTCACCCTGTGCAATGAGAGGAAAAAAGTTCTGCATCCAGCATCCCAAAGCTATGTATAATGGTGATTCCATTACAACAGAGACTATTTAAGTAAGAAAGATAGGTTCCCTTCATGGGAAATCAATTCTTTAAACTCACTTTATATGGATTTCTCTCATCCTACAAGTGAAATATGCGTTGTAAAGAGAAATGGGAAGTGACATAGGGGTCTTGTCAGGTCATTCCTGGAAAGGTTTGATGGTATTAATGGAGTCCTAGGGGGTTGATTTAGAAACACCTGGAAGTGGAAGAACAAAGTATATGAAAGTTTTCAGGAAGATCAAAGGAAAATCAAGCATTCAATCCCTGCAAGATGTGCACATCACTGGCTTTTTTCAGGAGAGGGTTGCATTCCTTTGGGTTCAAAGATATTTACCCACCATTATTTTTTTCTACTTTTCAGAGAGCAGCTGAGAATTACATTATGCAAAGCCAAGGATTTGTGAAAGGTCCTGGAATTTATTTTTAATTCTTCCTCTGGCTTTGGGAAGGTTGCTATACTGTCTTCATGTACAAATACTTCTCCCTCCCATTCCCATGCTTAATAATTTTTTATCCTCTAAATATACTGAAAACACTTATGTGATATGTCATAGTTTCTTGTTTTCATTTCTAAAATTTTTATTTTATTTATTCTTCCTCAGTTTAGATGTCACTTACTCAAATGTCTGTTTTTCTCAGATGTTTGTCTTTTCTGGTCACCCAAGCATTAGTGCTTTCATAGGATTTTGAGCCCAAAACAGCTGTAGCTTTTCTCACATACTTTTAAATACTCTGTTACATGGCTGACTTGTAATTTTCATATGGCTCCTGGTATGCACTTAACAGACATTCAGGGAATAAATTAATTTAAAATACTCATTTAAATTTAATTGCATAAATCACATGAATTAATAAACTAGTAAATGATCTGATAGCTAATTTCCAAGATAGCCCTCAGTGATCCTTGGCTTTTGATATTCACACTGTCTGTAGGTTCCTTCCACACTGTACCAAAATTTTGGTCTACATGACCCACAGAATATTATAAAAATGATGATATGGCACATTTGAGATTAGAAATGACTGCAGCTTCCATCTTGGTAATCTCCTCTCTCTCTTCTCTCTCTCTCCCCCTAACCACTCTCTGTCATCACTTACTGTTTTGAAAGAAATATTATAAGCAGTCTTATCAATGGCCCGGTTGTGACAAGAACAAGTCTCCTGAAAAAAACACATGCATGGTCTTGGAGTCAACTCTGCAACCCCAGTTAAGTACTCAAAGACAGTAGTATCCCTGATGGAAAGTTAGACAGCTCGAATCACATAGCTAAATAGCCCTTAGATTCTTAAGCCTCAGAAACAAATGTTTTTTAAGCCGGCCAGGTGCAGTGGCTCACACCTGTAATCCCAGCACTTTGGGAGGCCAAGGCGGGCGGATCATGAGGTCAGGAGTTCGAGACCTGCCTGAGCAACATGGTGAAACCCTGTCTCTACTAAAAATACAAAAATTTGCCAGGCGTAGTGGCGCACGCCTGTAATCCCAGCTACTCAGGAGGCTGAGGCAGGAGAATTGCTTAAACCCAGGAGGCAGAGGTTGCAGTGAGCCAAGATCGCGCCACTGCACTCCAGTCTGGGTGACAGAGCGAGACTCTGTCTCAAAAAAAAAAAAAAAAACAAAAACAAAAACAAATGTTTTTAAGCCTCAGAAACAAATAAAATAAGTGTTGTTTCAAGCTCTAAATTTTGGGATAATACAGATGACGTAAGGGAAAAAAATGGAAATTAGAAAGTTCATGACATAAAATGTCATTTTAAAGCAGTTGGTATACTTTGACTGTTTTCTTTACTTGGAATTTGATATCTGGATTTAGAAGCATAAGATAACAATGATAGGGCCAAAATTTTGAAATTCTGTAAAAGATAGATAGATAGATAGATAGATAGATAGATAGATAGATAGATGATAGATAGAGAAATGTCCCATCAAATTTAAAACTAAAACTTTTTCCATTGATGTACCTGGGCCTATATATTTGTGACAGTCAGACTCTGACACAATAAGCAATGCTACCTCAGTATTCACAACAGTAAGTCCCATCTAGTAAAACTATACAAAATCTTTCCAACCCTATTTTTCCTCTTATCATCAAAAGAAAGTTTTCATTGTGCATTATAATAAGAAAGAAGAATTATGCTGACGAGACGAAATCTCACTCTTGTCCCCCAGGCTGGAGGCTGGAGTGCAATGGTGTGATCTCAGCTCGCTGCTACCTCCGCCTCCCGGGTTCAAGCGATTCTCCTCCCTCAGCCTCCCAAGTAGGATTACTGGCGCCCACCACCATGCCTGGCTAATTTTTGTATTTTTAGCAGAGATGGAGTTTCACCATGTTGCTCAGGCTGGTCTCAAACTCCTGACCTCAGGTGATCTGCCTGTCGTGGCCTCCCAAAGTGATGGGATTATAGGCATAAGCTACCACACCCCATCTATGCTGACATTTTTATATTTGAAAAGTGTACTAAAATTTATGTTTCTCATATTTTTATTCATGTCATGTTTTATTTTCCACCAAGTCCTTGCAAACAGGTATTTCCAATCAAATAATACACATTTTTCTCTTTGAATCTCCTTTGTTTATTGGAGTCTCTTACACAAAGCTTCCAGGCAAATCTTTATATGAACATGGTAGCACCATGAACTCATGTATATGTCAAGTAAGTGACTGACTACATCAGTATTGTTACTGTCTGCTATGAAGCGAGACCCATTAGTTTTTTTCTTTGGTGTAAGGCATTGCCTAATGAAAGTGACTATTAGCAACCCAGAGTGGTAATCAATGATTTCAAGCTTTTTGAAATGTTAAATATTACAATTCAAACTGCCACAGCCTAAGCAGTTACAGTTATGTTCCTCCAAAAAGTTCTACTAATATTACACTTTGGAGGTTCATATTCATTAGAGTATGTCTTGCTGTATGATCTTTACACAAATTATTTGAATCTACTAATCACTTTGTCTTCAGAAAAGGGAGTTATCAGAAACTCTAAAAATATGCTTCATTTCATCCTCATCAGTGGCTTTAAGCATCACATATTGTTTATATCAGTAAATGCATCCCATTTTCTAGTTTCATTAAGATATTTGCCTCTACTTTACAAATGAGAATGATGTAAATGAGAAACAGGTCTCAGATGCTTTATCTATAAGTCTTCAATCATGAGTGTTCTAGAACAAACATTCAAAAGCCTTTTCATTCATCCTGTTTCAGACCCAGATGGTGTGTTCACTATTAAATTCTCCTTAAGACAATCTGTTTCCCTAAATTTGTCTACCTCATTATTACTTAATCTGACTCTCTATCATATAAGGTATAATTTTGGGAGTATAGCACATAACTGTAATGTTAGGAAAAACATAATAGAGGGCTCATTAGTTCTTCATATTCAAGAGTGTGTGAGAGAGTGACGTGCCTAAAAATACAAATAAAAACAAGCATTTTTTTCTTGAGTAACTTTTAATCTGTTTCTGAAAATAATTATTAATGCAGCTTTTAGTCTTGTGACATACTAGGCTTAATCTATGTTTAGTATCCAAAGACTAAGGAAAAGAACAAAGATGTTTGAAGTGTGGCTCAGGGCAAAGAATATGAGTTATTTGTCATAACATTTTTAATGCATCCCAGTGCTTTGTAATAAATCTATTACTAGGGAAGTTAGTTAGAGAAAAACATTGAACTTCACACAAAAAGTATAAGTATAATTGCATGTATTATTCACTCCATGAAAACGCAACTTTATTAACAAGTAGGCATTACTCAATTGTTCAGGTTATCCAGAAGGCAATATTCTTTCCTCCAGAATGGTGGAACATTATTAGTTTTCCATGTCATTATTTGGATTGTTTAAGGGTGTGGCAGACAGCTTTATTTTCTTTACTTAATTATTATTTGTACACTATGGAGTATTTTTGAAGAAATTTCCCTAGTAAAACTAATGTTATTATTTTTGTTTGTCAGACATATACTATAATAAATAATTATTTTTATTTTTATTTTTTTGAGATGGACTCTCGCTCTGTTGCCCAGGCTGGAGTGCAGTGGCGGAATCTCGGCTCACTGCAAGCTCCGCCTCCCGGGTTCACACCATTCTCCTGCCTCAGCCTACAGAGTAGCTGGGACTACAGGCGCCGGCCACCACTCCGTGCTAATTTTTTGTATTTTTAGTAGAGACGGGGTTTCACCGTGTTAGCCAGGATGGTCTCAATCTCCTGACCTCATGATCCGCCCACCTCGGCCTCCCAAAGTGCTGGGATTACAGGTGTGAGCCACCGTGCCCGGCCAATTATTGGTTCTATTTTTATTATTATTTTATTTTCGTACGTATAACACAATAGAGGAAGCCTGATATCTGAATGTGTGCTAAACAAAGCCGCAAGTAAATGATTTATAGGCATTTAATCATAACAGAAACCTATGGGGTAGGTATTAGTGTTATTCCCATTTGAGACGAGAGACTAAACAAAGGCCCTTCCCTTCTAAATGTGAAAGCTAGAAAGAAATATCAGCTCTCCTGAAATTCCAACTCTTTTAAGCACGAGTGTTTCCATCACTGACTAATTGGCTCTGATAATCTGTTGTGTTAAATTCATAAAACATAATTGATGGAGTTAGCCTGTCTTTTCCTCAGTAATATAAACACATGTGTTTGGGATCTTACCTGAACCAAAACTGTGGTTCTAATGTTCGTATGGCGTGTGTTATCAGAACACAATTACAAGAGTAATATATTTCATAGGAAGGTGGGAAAGAGCCAAACCCAAATTTCTCTATTATTTCATTTTGTCAAAGATAAGGCTACTCTGGGGCTTTACACTATGGGGGAAATTATGGCTCAGGACAATGGGGAAGAATTTAGAATGCTACTTGTAAAGGTAAGATCTAAAGCCTCCCCTTTTCAATAAACTTCCTGTGAATATACCCGACTAGTAAATACTTAGGAGGAAGAATTCCTGAAGGACTGTGTCTTATTCTGTTTGAGCTGCTGTAACAAAATAACACAGTTTGGGAATTTTTTAAATTTATTTTTTAATGACACACAATACTTGTACATATTTATGGGGTACATGTGATATTTTGTTACATGATTAGAATGTATAATGATAAAATCAGAGTATTTAGGGTATCCATAACCTCAAGTATTTATCATTTCTGTGTGTTGGGAATATTTAGTCTTCCAGCTATTTTGAAATACACGTTACATTATTGTTAATTATAGTTATCTTGCTCTGCTATCAAAAATTAGAACTTATTCTATCTAACTGTACATTTGTACCCATGAACTCTTTATTCCTTCCTCAACCCATACAGTTTTTCCAGCCTCTGGTAACTATCATTCTACTCCCTACCTTCATAAAATCAACTTTTTAGCTGCCACTTATGAGTTAGAACATGTGGTATCTGTCTTTCTGTGTCTGGCTTATTTCACTTAGCATACTGACTTTCATTTCCATTCATGTTGCTGCAAATGACTTAATTTTATTCTTTTTTATGATTAAATAGTACTTCATTGTGTGTATATATACCACATATTTTTATCCATTCATCTATTGATGGACACTTAGGTTGGTTCCATATTTTTGCCATTGTGTCGAGTGCTGCAGTTAGCATGGTAGTGCAGGTATCAAAATTTGTAATTTATAGAGAATAAAATTTTATTTCTCAGAGATCTGGAGGCTGGGAAAGCCAAGATCAAAAAGCTAGCAGGTTCAGTGTTTGGTGAGGACCCAGTCTCTGCTCCTGGAATGGCACCTTGAATGTTGCATCCTCCAGAGGGGACACGTGCTGTGTCCTCACATGGTGAAAAAGCAGAAGAGCGAAAAGGGCAGAATGCTATGTGAAGTGTGTTTTACAAAGAGCTTAAAACCCATTCACGAGGGCAAAGCCTTCATCAATGAATTAGCTCCTAAAGTCCCCTCCTCTTATTAATTTGGCTCTTAACTTTTAACACCTGAATTATGGGGGACATTCAGATCAACACAGACTTAGAAGCATAGTTTTAAGGAAAATAAGAGACAGAAAGGGAAAGGTAACAGGAAGGAGTAGGTGTAGAACATTGGGAGGGAAGTGGAGGAGGAAGAAGATAGATAAAATGCAGGTTGGTATAGACATTACACTACTACTACGTGACATTTCTATTATAGATATATATTATAGATATTAATATCTGCCCAGGTAAATCTATTTCCCAGTAAATATCTATCAGAACTGAACCAGTCCTGGAGTGAATGTGGCAGCTGCCCAGAAAATTTACTTCAAGTTTTTGAGCATAGCCAATGGTCATAAGAAGCATTTTGAGCTTAAATTATGCCTTTGTTGAGTTTTATTTGTTTAGAAATAAAGCTATGCTAGTGTTGTCAACTTTTCAATCATCTACAACAGAGACATGCTAGCTCAGCAGTAACTGAGGTAAATATTGAGAACGCTTAGTCTGACATGACACAACTGATGCACCTCTTCATTATTTTTGTCAATTTACTATATTTTTATTCACTCTTTTTTTTCCTGGAAAATTATTTAAGTTTTGCTGTCTATGCCTAAATCTGCTAGTCATATCTGCAGATAATGGATTACACTTGCCAAAGAAATATAAGACAACAATTTGTCCAATTAACTTTTTTAAAAATAAGAATGAGTTACTTCAAGGGTCAGTTTCATGTTAAGGTGGATTAATTTTTAATAAGTGATAATTGAATAAGATACTATTTGGGCTTCATCCACTACTAGGTTAATGATTGAAGGTGTTTTTGTTTTCAATATCACAGGCTTAAAAAATCAGCTGTGTAGTTGTGTCATAGTAAATTATATTTAGATGTTGGATGAAATAAATAACTTATCTGCATGGATATACATACAACCTGGTTCTGAGAGTTTCATGAAAAAAGTAGCACAAAAATAGCTGTCTCCTCACTGTATGTGTTGCTATGATGCCATTGAATGTCACCTTGACTCTTCAGGCATGAGTTTCCACAGTCAGTTGGAATAAATGTATGTAACTAAATGAAATTTGTGATTGAACAAAAGTTTGTTCTATTGTGTTTTCCATATGCATACTGGAGAAATTATAAACCATTCATTATTCGAAAAAATAATAAGAAATTTTAAAAGTTCTGTCAAATCCAAAAATTAATGTAGGTACACTCTTCCTTGGTAACTAACATTGAAAATTAGCAAGGATTAAAAAGCACTTGAAAAGATTCTATTACATATAAATAAAATAAAACATATCCATATCTATTTATGTGTATTTTATCAATACATATATGATATATATGTATATATTTCATACTGCAAATCCAAAAATTTCTATAATCAAGAGCTGACTTTAATAAAGATGGAAACTAACACATTTTTGTTCTAAAGAAAGGTGCTAGGTCTTTTAAATTGGCCAGATTAAATTTACATAAAACTTAGGTCTTCTAGTGCCATGACTTGTTAATAACAAGGATATTCTACAAGTAGCCTAGAAGGTTGCTTTTAGACTAGGACACATTGCCTAGCCTGGGATGATTGTTTTGAGGTTGATGACTCTGTCCAACATATTTATACACTTTTTTCCATTATGAAAATTGTTTTTATTAACTTTATATTAGCAACAAGAAGTTCAGGCTTCTGGAGATAATTATTTTAAAAATATGTTAAATGCATTTTCTCTATTTATGGATTTAGTTTTTCTATTAAGAAACACCAAAGAACTGGACTTAATGCTTCAGTTTTCACATGACTAACTATATCTGATTTCTTATAACTAAAAAATACAGTGAGCTTTCCTTTTATTTTCAAACTTTAATATTCTTTACTATTTTAGTTCTTACTTTCCTGTCTATTGTTTCTGTAGACTTGAAAATATCATGACTAAAAATACCATATCCTGAAATCTTACTGGAACAGAACCTGGATAATATTCCAAATGCTATAGGTCTTTCATGTGCAAAAAAAGGGGGGATATCTTTTTTCATCATTTAAGTAGCCAATCACAAATTAAATTAAAAAGACATAAGTAAATCTTTTATTTGCCACATCTATGCTCAGCTTCCAATGAAAAGATGGAATGCGCTCATTTGCAGACAAAATCAGCTAATAGTAAATGGTAATTTTAGTTATTTAGAAAGAGGATAAAATCCTTAAGAACACCCAATACCCTCTGAGGCATCAGTAAAATTTATCAGATAGAAACTACAAATAGAAATCATGAATTGACTCTGAATAAAATTATAGGTAAAACAACAACAGCAGCAACTATATATGGACGGATGAAAACATTCAGTCCAAAATTCTGAAAACCGGGGATCAGATCAGCATCCTTCCAACTCCACAGAATCAGTTCCTTCGCAGGAACTGGCCAAGATGTGAGGCTTACATCACTACTCATAGGTTGAATAGCATTAAATGACTCCAGAGGGTTCTCTGCATGCGGCAGACTCACGTGTCCCTTCTCAGAGAGCTGAGGAACTCCTCCACTGAGGGACATTCATTATGTTAAATGGCACATTGGCACATGCCCATGCCCCCTTCTGTTTTCATCATAACCAGGGTACAGGTACAGAGTTATCAGTGAGGAGTTCTCCACCCTAATGAGAACAAACTCTTTACAGAATTACTTAGGGTCTTCTTGGATCCTAAACTTCCCAGCAATGTTTGGATTAAATATCAATGTTATCAGTGACAGTGCTATGTATACAATAAAATATAGGAGGATTTGATCTAGAAAGTAAATGCAATATTTACTTATTACAATGACTCATTCTAATTTCTTTACTTCATTTCATTTACAAACTTCTCATGAATGTGCCATGAACCAGAAAGCTATGGAGAACTTCTGAAAGTTCTCAATGAAAAATTGAGTATAAGGAAGTCTACTGTTGCGAATGTTCTTGAATTTGTTTTGAAACATTGACTTTGAAGGCTTAAAAAATAACTTGAAAGCTAGACCCCTGAAACTAACTACTACAAATGTGAAAACTACAAGGAAATATATAGCAATTCAATGTAAGAAGAATGTAATAAGTAAAATGAATAAATAAATAAATTTTTACTTTTTTTTACAGTCTCAAATATAATTAACAGCATTCAAAACATTACTTTATAAATTGTTTTCATATTACTATCAAACATTAATACCTAAATACCCAATTTAGGAAAAAAAAAAAGTGTATTAAAAGGTTTAACATGGTGGTGGTTCCAAGATGGCCGAATAGGAACAGCTACAGTCTACAGCTCCCAGCCTGAGTGACACAGAAGATGGGTGATTTCTGCATTTCCAACTGAGCTTTGAAGAGAGTAGTGGTTCTCCCAGCATGGAGTTTGAGATCTGAGAATGGACAGACTGCCTCCTCAAGTGGGTCTCTGACCCCTGAGTAGCCTAATTGGGAGGCACCCTCCAGTAGGGGCAGACTGACACCTCACATGGCTGGGTACCCCTCTGAGACAAAGCTTCCAGAAGAACGATCAGGCAACAACATTTGCTGTTCAACAATATTTGCTGTTCTGCAGCCTCCGCTGCTGATACCCAGGCAAACAGGGTCTGGAATGGACCTCCAGCAAACTCCAACAGACCTGCATCTGAGGGTCATGACTGTTAGAAGGAAAACCAACAAACAGAAAGGACATCCACACCAAAACCCCATCTGTATGTCACCATCATCAAGGACCAAAGGTAGTAAAACCAAAAAGATGGGGAAAAAACAGATCAGAAAAGCTGAAAATTCTAAAAATGAGAGCGCCTCTCCCCTTCCAAAGGAATGCAGCTCCTCGCTAGGAACAGAACAAAGCTGGATAGAGAATGACTTTTGTAAGTTGAGAGAAGAAGCCTTCAGAGGATCAAATTTCTCCGAGCTAAAGGAGGCAGTTCAAAACCATGGCAAAGAAGCTAAAAACCTTGAAAAAAGATTAGACGAATGGCTAACTAGAATAACCAGTTAGAGAAGTCCTTAAATGACCTGATGGAGCTGAAAACCATGGCACAAGAACTATGTGACGAATGCACAAGCTTCAGTAGCCAATTCGATCAACTGGAAGAAAGGGTATCAGTGATTGAAGATCAAATGAATGAAATGAAGCGAGAAGAGAAGTTTAGAGAAAAAAGAGTAAAAAGAAATGAACAAAGCCTCCAAGAAATATGGGACTATGTGAAAAGACCAAATCTACGTCTGATTGGTATACCTGAAAGTGACAGAGAGAATGGAACCAAGGTGGAAAACACTCTGCAGGATATTATCCAGGAGAACTTCCCCAACCTACCAAGGCAGGTCAACATTCAAATTCAGGAAATACACAGAGTACCACAAAGATACTCCTCGAGAAGAGCAACTCCAAGACACATAATTGTCGATTCACCAAAGATGAAATGAAGGAAAAAATGTTAAGGGCAGCCAGAAAGAAAGCTTGGGTTACCCACAAAGGGAAGCCCATCAGACTCACAGCAGATCTCTTGGCAGAAACTCTACAAGCCAGAAAGAGTGGGGGCCAATATTCACCATTCTTAAAGAAAACAATTTTCAACCCAGAATTTCATATCCAGCCAAACTAAGTGTCATAAGTGAAGGAGAAATAAAATCCTTTACAGAAGAGCAAATGCTGAGAGATTTTGTCACCACCAGGCCTGCCCTACAGGAGCACCTGAAGGAAGCGCTAAACATGGAAAGGAACAATCGGTACCAGCCACTGCCAAAACATGCCAAATTGTAAAGACCATCAAGGCTAGGAAGAAACTGCATCAAATAACAAGCAAAATAACCAGCTAACATCATAATGACAGGATCAAATTCACACATAACAATATTAACCTTAAATGTAAATGGGCTAAATGCTCCAATCAAAAGACACAGACTGGCAAATTGGAAAAAGAGTCAATACCCATCAGTGTGCTGTATTCAGGAGACCCATGTCACACGCAGGGACACACATAGGCTCAAAATAAAGGGATGGAGGAAGATCTACCAAGCAAATGGAAAACAAAAAAAGGCAGGATTTGCAATTCTAGTCTCTGATAAAACAGACTTTAAACCAACAAAGATCAAAAGAGACAAAGAAGGCCATTACATAATGGTGAGGGGATCAATTCAACAAGAAGAGCTAACTATCCTAAATATATATGCACCCAATACAGGAGCACCCAGATTCATAAAGCAAGTCCTTAGAGAACTACAAAGAGACTTAGACTCCCACACAATAATAAAGGGAGACTTTAACACCCTACTGTCAACATTAGACAGATCAATGAGACAGAAAGTTAACAAGGATATCCAGGAATTGAATTCAGCTCTGCACCAAGTGGAACTAATAGACATCTACAGAACTCTCTACCCCAAATCAACAGAATATACATTCTTCTTAGCACATCGCACTTATTCCAAAATTGACCACATAGTTGGAAATAAAGCACTCCTCAGCAAATGTAAAAGAACAGAAATTATAACAAACTGTCTCTCAGACCACAGTGCAATCAAACTAGAACTCAGAATTAAGACACCCACTCAAAACCACTCAACTACATGGAAACAGAACAACCTGCTCCTGAATAACTACTGGGTACATAACGAAATGGAGGCAGAAATAAAGATGTTCTTTGAAACCAACAAGAACAAAGACACAACATACCAGAATCTCTGGGACACATTTAAAGCAGTGTGTAGAGGGAAATTTATAGCACCAAATGCCCACAAGAAAAAGCAGGAAAGATCTAAAATTGACAACTTAACATCACAATTAAAAAGAACTAGAGAAGCAAGAGCAAACACATTCAAAAACTAGCAGAAGGCAAGAAATAACTAAGATCAGAGCAGAACTAAAGGAGATAGAGATATAAAAAACCCTTCAAAAAATCAATGAATCGATGAGCTCGTTTTTTGAAAAGATCAACAAAATTGATAGACCACTAGCAAGACTAATAAAGAAGAGAGAAGAATCAAATAGACACAATAAAAAATGATGAAGGGGATATCACCACCGATCCCACAGAAATATAAACTACCATCACAGAATACTATACACACCTCTATGCAAATAAACTAGAAAATCTAGAAGAAATGGATAAATTCCTGGACATGTACACACTCCCAAGACTAAACCAGGAAGAAGTTGGATCCTTGAATAGACCAATAATAGGCTCTGAAATTGAGGCAATAATTAATAATCTACCAACCAAAAAAAGTCCAGGGCCAGATGGATTCACAGACAAATTCTACCAGAGGTACAAGGAGAAGCTGGTACCACTCCTTCTGAAACTATTCCAATCAGTAGAAAAAGAGAGAATCCTTCCTAACTCATTTTATGAGGCAGATTCATCCTGATACCAAAGCCTTGCAGAGACACAATAAAAAAAGAGATTTTTAGACCAATATCCCTGATGAACATTGATGCAAAAATCCTCAATAAAATACTGGCAAACCAGATCCAGCAGCACATCAAAAAGCTTATCCACCATGATCAAGTGGGCTTCATCCCTGGGATGCAAGGCTGGTTCAACATACGAAAATCAATAAACATAATCCAGCATATCAACAGAACCAAAGACAAAAGCCACATGATTATCTCAATAGATGCGGAAAAGGACTTTGACAAAATTCAACAGCCTTCATGCTAAAAACTCTCAATAAATTAGGTATTGATGGGATGTATGTCAAAATAATAAGAGCAATTTATGACAAACCCACAGCCAATATCATACTGAATGGGCAAAAACTGGAAGCATTCCCTTTGAAAACTGGCACAAGACAGGGATGCCCTCTCTCACTACTCCTATTCAACATAGTGTTGGAAGTTTTGGCCAGGGCAATGAGGCAGGAGAAATAAAGGGTATAAAATTAGGAAAAGAGGAAGTCAAATAGTCCCTGTTTGTAGATGATATGATTATATATTTAGAAAACCCCATCGTCTCAGCCCCAAATCTCCTTAAGTGGATAAGCAACTTCAGCAAAGTCTCAGGATAGAAAATCAATGTGCAAAAATCACAAGCGTTCATATACACCAATAACAGACAAACAGAGAGCCAAATGATGAGTGAACTCCCATTCACAATTGCTTCAAAGAGAATAAAATACCTAGGAATCCAACTTACAAGGGATGTGAAGGACCTCTTCAAGGAGAACTACAAACCACTTCTCAATGAAATAAAAGAGGACCCAAAAAATGGAAGAACATTCCATGCTTTTCGATAGGAAGAATCAATATCGTGAAAATGGCCGTACTGCCCAAGGTAATTTATAGATTCAATGCCATCCCCATTAAGCTACCAATGACTTTCTTCACAGAATTGGAAAAAGCTACTTTAAAGTTCATATGGAACCAAAAAAGGGCCCTCATTGCCAAGACAATCCTAAACCAAAAGAACAAAGCTGGAGGCATCATGCTACCTGACTTCAAACTATACTAAAAGGCTATAGTAACCAAAACAGCATGGTACTGGTACCAAAACAAAGATATAGACCAATGGAACAGAACAGAGCCTTCAGAAGTAATACCACACATCTACAACCATCTGATCTTTGACAAACCTGATAAAAACAAGGAATGGGGAAAGGATTCACTATTTAATAAATGGTGCTGGGAAAACTGGCTAGCCATATGTAGAAAGCTGAAACTGGATCCCTTCCTTACACCTTATACAAAAATTAATTCAAGATGGATTAAAGACTTACATGTTAGACCTAAAACCATAAAAACCCTACAAGAAAACCTAGGCAATACCATTCAGGACATAGGCATGGGCAAGGACTTCATGACTAAAACACCAAAAGCAATGGCAACAAAAGCCAAAATTGACAAATGGGATCTAATTAAACTAAAGAGCTTCTGCACAGCAAAAGAAACTACCATCAGAGTGAACAGGCAACCTACAGAATGGGAGAAAATTTTTGCAATCTACTCATCTGACAAAGGGCTAATATCCAGAATCTCCAAAGAACTCAAACAAATTTACAAGAAAAAAAACAAACAATCCCATCAAAAAGTGGGCAAAGGATATGAACAGATACTTCTCAAAAGAAGACATTCATGCAGCCAACAGACACATGAAAAAATGCTCATCATCACTGGCCATCAGAGAAATGAAAATCAAAATCACAATGAGATACCATCTCACACCAGTTAGAATGGTGATCATTAAAAAGTCATGAAACAACATGTGCTGGAGAGGATGTGGAGAAATAGGAACACTTTTACACTGTTGGTGGGACTGTAAACTAGTTCAACCATTGTGGAAGACAGTGTGGCAATTCCTCAAGGATCTAGAACTAGACATACCATTTGACCCAGCCATCCCATTACTGGGTATATACCCAAAGGATTATAAATCATGCTGCTGTAAAGACACATGTACACGTATGTTTATTGTGGCACTATTCACAATAACAAATACTTGGAGCCAACCCAAATGTCCATCAGTGATAGACTGGATTAAGAAAATGTGGCATATATACACCATGGAATACTATGCAGCCATAAAAAAGGATGAGTTCGTGTCCTTTGTAGGGACATGGATGAAGCTGGAAACCATCATTCTCAGCAAACTATCGCAAGGACAAAAAACCAAACACTGCGTGTTCTCACTCACTGGTGGGAATTGAACAATGAGAACACTTGGACACAGGAGGGGGAACATCACACACTGGGGCCTGTCATGGGGTGGGGGGAGGGTGGAGGGATAGAATTAGGAGATATACCTAATGTAAATGATGAGTTAATGGGTGCAGCACACCAACATGGCACATGTGTACATATGTAACAAACCTGCACGTAGTGCACATGTACCCTAGAAATTAAAGTATTAAAAAAATGGTTTAACTTTATCATTCCAAACTATGAGCTAGACATTCAATGTAGGTAGAGGACTCCTAAGTTTTTATTTTCTGAAATGAGTTGCTAAAACCACGACATTTGTTACTGGCTCCCAATTTTGGTATCGTCATTATAAACTTTTATTTTTTGACCACTATATATATCACCCAATGGTTTATATTATGGCATGACAGCTGTAAGGATATAAGTGTCACCAATCAACAGTTAATAAAACAGACACTCACAGAAATTACATCACAAGTAGATAATAGAGAGACAATATGAGCCAAGGGCTTCAACACCCAAGTCTTCTTGATTCTGTTCTTTCTGGCCTGTTGCATTCATGACTAGAATTCACATTTATGAGCAGTGCTAGACTCAGTGCTGAAATAGACTGAAAAATCTTTAGTTACCAACAGATTGCTTGTCAGTATAGACAGAGCACAAGTAATAAGTGTTCTCTTCACTAACAGCTGTAGGTTTTATAGTTTAGCCACAAGCTTGACATTCTGGAAAATGGTTTCTAAAAGTCTTCCTCGGTGATCAGAAGAACATTTGCAATTAACTCCCTTGAATGTATTAGAACATTTACAACATCAAATTGTTTTTCACCTTGTTCACCACAAAGATTTCAGAAGATTTTTTAGAAGGCTGAAAAACCTCTGTGTTGTTGTAGCATGTGACTGAATTCTTGTTCTTGTTTCCATGGTTTCCTGGGATGTTTAGTCCAAGGACTAGACTAGATCGAAAACCTAATGAGCCATTCACCTTTTTGCTGCTGCTTGTTACCACACACACACACACACACACACACACTTATCTCAAAGGGTCACTAAAGAAAAACTTGATAGTTCTATTGATTGGATGTATATAAGATGATTTTTAAATGTAACATCCCAAATATATTAATAATTATTGAATTCAAATATTAGTAACTATGACATTCTATATGCTTATCCCCCATAAATAGGCAAGACAAATC
Organism: Pan paniscus; assembly: GCF_029289425.2. Classification (NCBI taxonomy): domain Eukaryota; kingdom Metazoa; phylum Chordata; class Mammalia; order Primates; family Hominidae; genus Pan; species Pan paniscus. Next base: position 49,209,152 of record NC_073261.2, on the reverse strand, counting down.
AGTATTAATATAATAACAAGACCATGATTGACCTCAGAATCATATGATGAGAACTTTTACAAAAATCAGGAAAACACATTAGAATGCTGAAGATGATACTCTGTATGTCTACAATACTAACATGTTTTCAAGACAGTGTCAAATATATTCTCCAATCTGATTCTCATAACACATAATCTCTAAAGATTGTAATGCACGGGTTTGCTTTTTTGTAATTTGCACTTACACATAAGAAACCTGAGTAACAGTGATGTAAAAAAAATTTCCCAAGGTTACTCCTCTTGTGACAAAGCCATGTATGAATCTAAGTTTTTAGTTCAGGGAGTTGTGCTTCGTCAAAGGATTGCGTTCTTCCTAAATTTGAATTATCTGTTCTCACATTTAAACAAAATGAGACACAAAGATGAACACCCCCAATAATCACAAAATGGCAACACAAGCCATTTATCAAATGCTTATCTGTATTATGGACTGGATTAAAAGTATTACATACATTATTTCTCATAATTATTACCATTATCCTATGAGGCTATTCTTATCTCCATTTTACAGTTGGACATCTTGAAGTGAGTATGCAAAAGATCCAGAATTCAAATCCAGATTGGATAACTTTTAAATCTAAGCTCTTAATTTTGATTGTAATTATTTTGGGTAAAGCAAACATAATTAGAAAATTTGGGGCAGTTATTATTTGAAGTAGTAGATCTTTATAATCAAGGTGACTTTAAGATAATTTTATCTTAATTTGATATTCAAATATCATTAGCGCATATAGAAAAGGTACTGCAATAGTTGATCATTTTTGTTTTAATAAATTTCAGTGCTCCATTTTACTTTCTTTCTTGGTAGTGGTAAAAGATGATATCAAGAATATATTAGGGAATCTGTTTCAATATTGTGATCTGTGCTTATGCTAATAAATTACTTTGTCTCTCCAAAATTTCAGTGAAAATAATGGTAAACAAAAATAGAGAGACAAACAATAAAAGTGTGAAAAACTAGAAAAACTGTATCATCTGCAAGCCAAAAGCATTTCAGAATTTCTGCAAGATATGCATATGAAGAGCCTAGATTGAGAGAAACACCAATCAACTCATTATTCATAATATGCAAAGTAAGAGCCCAGTAGTAAAATAAATGGGCAAAATCACTAGAGGATTTTTATTGCCAACTGTAAGATTATATCTAGCAGTTGCAGGTAGACTTGGACAATCATTTGGGGCCAAGTCCTGATACTGCCTGTGTCTTCTGTAATTCACAAAGTTAATGAGTTTACACACAGACAAAATACACTGTAGTCATCACATATAACTTATTTTTGGGGGACGGGTTTTCCCTGGAAGCAGATTGAGAGACAGAGATTAATATTTAGAATATTTATTTGGAAATGTCTCTTGAGGATATTATCTGTGGAGGAGATGAGAAGGACAGCAAATTATGCAGGAGAAGTTGAGCTGTGATGAAGGCCCAATTATGACTTTAGCCAACCCAGTGGGAAGCTTTGGAGCTAGAATGCTATTTCTGAGTTGTCCTAAAGGGAGCCAAGATGGTCAGGCCTTTATGATCTTACACCAGTCAGTCATTGAATATGGATCTTCTTGGGAAGTGCTGTGGCCTTGAGAACAGTCACTCTGTGTAATTAAGGCAATTCCCAGAGGAACTAATACCTGAAAACTGCTTGTTAACCACACTCTTCACGACCGAGGCCACAGACCTTTTCTTGAACGGAAACCTGGGAAGCACATCACAGTGCTTAACACACTGACTCAGGGCATAACAAGGCTGCTGCATGGGGTCAAAAAAAAAAAGTGGGGTCAAAAATAAAACATTTTCTGCTGAGAATACACATTCATGAGAGGAGGAAACAACCAGCTATGAATTACACGGAAGAAAATCACACTGGTCCACAGAGGAAGCTATCTGCCACAGCTGCCTCCATTTGTAGCTCAACTCTACTCTGCAAATGGAGGCTAAAGGACTTCTGCACTAGAAAAATAAAACTTCAGAAGGTCTAACCTTTTCTCTTCCCTATTTATGCCAATATAAAATATTAGAAGAGAGTCATAAATGTGATAGAATTCCTCCTAGCTCCTGAGCTGTGTGATAGCCTATAGACTATCATATGTAAGGTTGATCAAAGAGAAAAAAAAAGCACTAGCCAAATAAAGAGATTCAGCAATTTTTTAAAACAAGACACCTCTGAACAACAAGAGCAAATATATTGACAGAACTGTTGTAAGGACCACTAGAAAACTGTTACTCTCAAGATGTGAGAGGACACTGGATTTATGAACTGGGGAAAAGGTGAAATTAGAAATGTATGCTTGGATAAAAACACAGTTGGAGAAATTTTAAAAAATGAAATAATGCAAGTCATGGGCAGCACATTAAACATAAGAAACCAATTTATGGAATTGAACAGCAAGTTAAAATGTATTAAATTCAGTATGAAAGAATGACAACATGAATAGGAAGATACATAGATAACAGACATAGAGTAGCAAGCTAAAATAGATACCACATTTATACAAGGAAAATCTCCAAAAGTAAAGGGTAGAGCATTTGACAGATATGTGTGTGTGTGTGTGTGTGTGTGTGTATATCTCATAGACATATATATCTCTATGTGTATATATATATACACATATAGATAGATGAAATAGTAAAAGTATATAAAATATATAAAATAAATACAAAAGTTGAAAAAATTAAACACAGGAAAGCCCTTTTATTTTTTCATCGTATATATTTTATAATTTTGATTATATATATGATCATTTTATAACAAAAGCAGTGAATGAAATACAGAAACAATATTTGAACGAATTAAAATCTTCTAGTCATTGGAGTTTTTCTCTTAAAAGTTGTATGTGGCTGAGTGTGGTGGCTCATGCTTGTAATCCCAGCACTTTGTGAGGCCAAGGCGGGCAGATCATGAGGCCAGGAGATCGAGACCATCCTGGCTAACATGGTGAAACCCTGTCTCTACTGAAAATACAAAAAAAAAAAAAAATTAGCCGGGCATGGTGGCGGGTGCCTGTAGTCCCAGCTACTTGGGAGGTTGAGGCAGGAGAATGGCGTGAACCAGGGAGGCGGAGCTTGCAGTGAGCGGAGATCATGCCACTGCACTCCAGCCTGGGTGGTGACAAAGCGAGACTCCGTCTCAAAAATAAATAAATAAATAAATAAATAAATAATAAAAATAAAAATAAAAATTGTATATATGCTTAAGTGGCAGAAGGCAATAATAGCTTGAGAGTTTTTTTAAAAATATATTCTGAGCATGTGTTTCAAAGATTATTATTCTTTCGAAAAAAATTTAAGATAAAAATTTTTCAAATTCCATCACTGTAACAGCTCATTCAGTATGCCACCTTTCATCCATAGACCTCCACCTGCTTCAGGTTGGGTAAACAATGTTAAAAATTTGGCCTCTTAAAATCCATATTCAGACCCTCTCTGTTGATGATATATATTTTACCTCTTCTTTCAGTGTATATTTATTCTTTTGTTTCTCTTAAACCCAACTTTTAGAATTAATGTCTAAGCACTGTAACATTGAACAGTTTTGTTCCTAGGGATATAAGGTCCTTTTCTCCATATTATTCTGTAACAATTGAGAATGTAAAGACGGGGAACAGAATTATAGTCATGACAGGTTTTATGTCTCATTTTAACAAGGCTATTTACAAAAATTATTTTCTAACACTGTATTTCCAACAATCTTAATTTCAACTCCTGCTCTCAAATTTTTTCAAGATTCATTACTTTCCTTATCTTTAGTTCTGTGGAGAACAGAGACACTAGATATATGATACTAGGTTCATTCTGTTTTAACTTTTACAGCTAAAAAGTTAAACCAAGCTGAAACATTGCATTATAAAGAAATCTGTGAAACTAAAGGTCTTGTTTCAACTGAGTCTTTGAAAATTATCAAACAATGAAAAGCTCTGAAATTTTAAGCCAGGAATAACTAGAATTAAAATTTTCTTTTTTCATTGTTGCCAAATTCTTTTTTATTTCCATTAAAAGTCACAGATTTATATGAGGTGAAATGCAGATATTCCAGAAAATTAAACATATGTTTCACTAACATTTTGCTATTTCACTCTAATGGACACATTCTATTTTAGGGTGATGGTAAAAAATTCAAATCTCCAAGCAGTTAAATTAATCTTAAATAATTTCATTTACACAGTGAAGCAACTTATGCAGACAGTTGGAAGAATTAAGGATCTCTTCTCTTTCCCTCATTCTTCTTTCTTATCAAAAATTCCTTGAGTTATGCCTTATTTTAAACAGAAAAAGAATTTAGAGGGAGCTAGTTTATCTGACAAAGCAATTCAAATTAATTTAATAATGAATGTACTCATCATTAACTGGCAAATCTGATTTTATAAAAATAATAAAATTTTTCATTTTAAAATATACATCTTTCCCAGAGACAATTAGGAATGCTGCATAAAAATCAGGGTAGGTAGGATTAAGCTAATTTTTTTCTATTTGTATATTTCTTTTCCACTAAATCTCTAAGCATACAAAGCTTAAAAGAATGGTTTCAATGTTGTTAGTTCTTATATTTAGACCTGCAGTTCATTGCTAATACAGTACAACATTCAAGTGCTCTTTGCTTAAGGAAGACATTGATGCAGATATAAACCTCCAAGAGGGATTTCCCTTGCCTAGGTGACAGGATTCATGAGTGTATCAAATGTAATGACTCAGCTCAGACAATAAAACATATGTTCCAGGAGCACATTTAATTAGGACAGGAACTGTTAGTGTGCAAGAGAGCAGAGCAGAATTAATGGCACAGTGTTTCTCTGTGGACTCCAAGGGGTTTATTTTCAAGTGATTAGAAAAGATCTGTCATGTACATTATGCCATCACGTTTCTGTCCTATTACCAAGACACCCTTAACTTGGGTTTGCATTTTCATCCACACAAGTTTTTCTCTTCTATACTTCCCCAAATACTACTGAAGCTCTTTGTTATTTTTTTCCAAATTCTGTCCAGTGACTCCGTCATACTGCTGCAAACATTATTAAAAGAAAAGTCATTTGCAAGCATTGATGGCTTCATTTAAAACTCCCCCTTGGATGTAATTGAGAACATTCAAAAATGTAAACTGAGAAATTCAAAAACATAAATAAAAAGATCATTGATATGAATTGGGCTAATTGTTAAGGAGGCATTTACTAGAGATTATGCCAAATATGTAAATAACATGAAAAAGACTAAGCTACCTTACGGATACAATATGTTTTTGACCTTTTTGTGTCTTATTTTTTAAGCATTGAGGGTTTATGGATGTTTAGTCAAATGAAGCTTATTTCATGCAGCAATTGGAGATGTAAAAATTATTCAATTTACTATTCATAATGGAAAAAATTTGCAAATCTTATTACTATGGAATATTTCCCCTAATTTATATGATCAAAGCCCTCAATAACAGTGATTTTTTTTGGGCATTTTTACTACATGCTAACATGCTTTGGCACTCAACTCATACCCTCCTCTCTTGGCCTGCAGCCACTTACTTTATAGTGTCTACCTTCCTTTCTAACTTTTACTTCATGAACATAGGTAATTAGCTTTTCCTTGGATTGCTGTTGATTTCTGCTTGGCAAATGCACTTTGAGAATGCCTTGGGTGTCTTGCAAAAGGGGAATGATTTGGCATATCTTAAAATGCTTAAGGGAAATGAATAGAGAGCTAAAATGAGAACTGGTATGAGAACTCAATTGAGTTGGGGACTTTCATTTAACTGCTATACTAAGAATGCGAGAAATTTAACCTCTCCAAATTTCATCATTCTTTTTTTCCCCCAATAACTAGATATACAACTAGTTGGCATCGCCCCAAACACAAACCCTACATTAGCCAATTTACTTTTATATATGATACTTTGTTGCATTTGAACATTATAAATGAAGCCAACCCTTAACTTGTTGCATCTTCTGTAACAAAGGAGTTAGGCAAACAAAGAATGAAAAAGTATGCCAGAGAACAGGAGGGGAAGGTAAATTTGAAAACAGAAATAATTTTAAAAAAGGGAATAGAAAGCCCTTACAATTGATTGTAGAAAGCAGTTTTCAGATGGCTCAGGAAGCAGTTTTATTTGAGTAGTTACAGCAGTTCAAAAACTGTTGGTGAACTCCTATCAAGGATTGTGTATATTTATAATTCAATGAGGAAACAAAAGTTAGGAAGTAAAGAAGAACCTCACAGCAGAAATCCTTAAAACTCTCTGCCTTTAGTTCTCATATGGTTGATTAAATGTGGCAAGATTTTTACTCTATGCCCCTTTAAATATATTTCGTTTCCTCACATAAAATCCTCCTAAAAATAACCCTTAATTATATAAATAGAAAATCTTAATCTGAGGTCCAAAAACTCCCTAGAATTTTATGTGAAACTATCTTTGTCTATATTCACACCATGATTTTCTATGCCAAGAATCAAGACCTGTATTAGTAAGTACTGTGACCACTAGACGCACATGGCCATTGAGCATTTGATCTGTAGCTGAATTGAGATGTCCTACAAGTTAAAAAACAAAACAAAACAATACCACTGGATTTTAAAAATTTAATATAAAAAATAAAATATCTCAATGACCTTTTTTACTAATTGCATACTAAAATACAATATTTTAGATATATTGAGCTAAATAAAATATTAAATTTTATCAGTTTTTTTTTAATTTGTGTGTTGTTGCTACTGAAAACATAAAATTCCACATGTGGCTCATATTTATGTCTCCCATTATACTTCTATTGGACAGCATTCATCTAAAGCTTCATTAATTTCACAGATTCCTTGGTCTATTAAAGAAGAAGAAGCAAAGGCTCCCGAGGTTCTCTTTATGTTAAGAGCTTCTGTATTCAAGAAGTGTGTCCTATTGTGGATGCTAAAACAATACTTGCTAATGTATGTGATCTGTGAAAAATGTGGAAAACACTTTGTCAAGGGGCATAAAAAAGCTGTTTGAGTTTTTATTAAGGAGATTGGTTTCTGACATATCAGGCTTTTCTGAGACTTACACTACTCAGGGAAAATTGTCAGTATGAAGGAAGATGCATGTGAGAAGTTCTGAATGTGCCTTGGCAGAGACACACATTCATTAGGGGCTGCGTGCCTCACTGGTGAGCACTGAGTGTCTACCTGTCAGCATCTCACACCTCACTGAACTCAGACTCCCAGGTGGCCACTCCAATCATTCTCTGCCTCACTCTCCCTCCTGCTCTGATAGAGCTCTCTCCTTGGTTTTGTCCAGGAGCCCACATAGCTCACTTACATACATTACTGACTTAATAAAGATAATCAGTGTGGTCCTCTTGGGATGTTTGTTTCTCTAGGCAAGGCTGAAAATGTGTACTTATTCCTCATTAATTTGTACATGACTACTGTTGCTAGCTGCCCCTTGGAAGTTATCTATTTAGTAAAGAATAGAAGAGCAAATACTTTGATACAGAATTTGAACCTTAAATAAAGAAGCAGAGGTCGGTTGTTAGGTTAGGCTGTGCAAAACTGAAAAAAAAATCATAATAGGAGTTTGTTAAGCTAAAAATAGGATACTAAGATTATAATTAAAGGACTATTAAATAAATAGAATTTGCTTTTCACTTTGCATTTTTCTGTTCTTAAAATAGAATATAAAAATGCCAGGCTACAATGTCACCAAGCAAATTCTATACTGTTTTATCCTTTCTCTCTTTTCTCTCTTTTTTCTTTTTAACAAGGAGAATTATTTGCAAAGAAAATGAAGATTCCATAATCCTCTGAATGAAATACTGTATCTGCTATACTGTTAGCCTATTTCAGAATGGGAGTTCAACTAAGAAGAGAGACACCGATTGACTGACTATATTTATGAGAATGGTCCAGAAGCCCTCATTCATTTTAAGATCTCATTTTTAGTGAACTATGCCTATTATCAGTTGGTACTACATTTTGCATTTACTAAACCAATCTATAAGACAGATATGATATATATTCACACATATATAATATTCTCCGTAAATAATTGAGGAAGAATATGCAAAAAACTAAGCACAATGGTTGTCTGTTAAAAGAACAGCCTGGGTGGCTCAGGAGCAGAGGTGGTTGGATATTATTTTCCTTTGCACATTGTGTACCATTGTTTATATTATTAAAAATAAATTAAAATAATATTGTTAATGCCCAATTACTGTCATACTATCCCTACCATTATCAATTCTCAACTGCTATATTTTCTTCCCTTGCCATAGTCTTTATTTGTTGGTGTATTTCTCCATCATTAATTTAAAATTAGTTTTCTTCTCTTCTCACCTCCCATTTATTCAACAGGTTGAACACATTCATGCACTGTTTTTTAAGTTTTACTGAGAAATAATTGGTATACGAAAAACTGTTCGCATATTTACTGTGTATGATTTGGTAAGTTTGGACATGTGCAAATACCTGTGAAATCATCACCACAATCAAGGTAATAGACTAGACTACGTCTGTGTATGTGTGTGTTTGTGTGTGTGTATGTATGTATGTGTATATGTGTGTATGTCTAGTAAGAATACTTAACATGAGATCTACCCTATTAAATTCTGGAGTACACAATACCATATTGTTAACGGTAAGTACTATGTTGTACAGTAGACTCCTCGAATTTATTCATCTGGCATTGTTGAAACTTTATACTCATTGAACAATAACTCCCCATTCCCCCACAATCTCAATCCCCTGGCAACCCCTATTGTATTTACTAATTCTATAAGTTTGACCATGATAGATGCCTCATATAATTGGAATAATGCAATATTATCTAACAAATCCACTTTTGGTTATATTTCCAAAAATACTGGAATCAGGTTCTCAAAAGAGGTTCATTGTAGCATTATTCATAATAGCCAAGATGTGTAACAACCCAAGTGTTCATCAACAGTTGAATGGATAAAGAAAATGTGGTATAAACATACAGTGGAATATTATTCAGCCTTAAAGAGGAAAATCCTGCTGTTTGCGACAGCATGGATGAACACAGAGAACATTAAACTAAATCAAGTCAGTCAGTCACAGAAAAACAAAGATTGCATTTCAAGTTCTTTTTAAAACATCCTTTAGGGAAAAGAAGATTGGAATAGACCTAGGCATTGTGTGTAAGTTTAGGGAACAGAAAGATCTTGTTTGTTGTTGTTGTTGTTGTTGACTATAATGCAGATCAAACATTTTTTAAAAAAAATATTTCTCACTACTTTCTTATTTTCATGTCCTTTAGTATGTATCCACCTTAATGTTTCTAAACATGAAGAAATTTACAGCATAATGTCCTTGCTTTTAAAGGAATTTTACCAAATTGAGTATCTCAAGGAAATACACATGTAGGCAAGAAGGATGAAAAATTTAACCAACACAAAAAAATGCAAAGAAGAGTATTAAAAGTTAGATGTAGCTCAGGTTTCTCTGATTAATTTTTTAAATTGATGACTGGCTTTATGCCACCTTCACCACCTAACGCCTTCTGGTAATTATGAAAGGAATTCACAAAAGTTGTGTGATTAGGGCCTGCAAAGGATGTGAACTACTGTCTCATGGACATTGTGTGGGGCCTGCCATTTGACCCCAAGAGAGGGCAGAGAGAATGACATTAAGAGTACTTGTGTTGGAGCTACATTTTCAAGGTGCACTACCCACTTGATGTGGGAGTTTGAACACATATCTTCACTTTTTTGTATCTTTTTTTTTCAGATGGAGTCTCGCAGTGTTGCCCAGGCTGTAGTGTCATGGCACAATCTCGGCTCACTGCAACCTCTGCCTCCTGGGTTCAAGCGATTCTCCTGCCTCAGCCTCCCAAGTAGCTGGGACTACAGGTGTGTGCCACCACGCCGGGCTAATTTTTTGTGTTTTTAGTAGAGACGGGGTTTCACCGTGTTAGCCACAATGGTCTTGATCTCCTGACCTCATGATCTGCCCGCCTCGGCCTCCCAAAGTGCTGGGATTACAGGTGTGAGCTACCACGCCCGGCCACTTTTTTGTATCTTAGTTTCTTCATTCACTAAATAGAGATAGTAATTATACTTCAAGGGTTTTCTGTGTGAACTAAATGAGCGAATACCTGAGAAGCATGTATAATAATTGAGTAACAACACAATAGGTGCTAAGTATTCATCATTTTTCTTCTATTTAACCCCCACCCTTTTTATTGTAAATTGACAATTTACAGTTATATAAATGTATGAGGTACAAAGAGATGTTATAATTTTAAGTACAATGTGGAATATTTAAATCAAGCTAGTTAACATATCCATCACTTCAAATTCTTAAGATTTTTTGCAGTGAGAACATTTGAAATTAACTCACTTACTAATTTTGAAATGTAATATTCTATAATTAACTATATTCACCATGCTGTGCAATAGAACTCTAAAAAGAAAAAAAAGCATATTCCTTCTGAGATCTTATATCCTTCATCTCCACCCTACTTACAGATATTTATTATAAGATTTCCTCTGCTTTCCATTCTGCACCAAGGTGACTAATTAGCACCTTTAATGCTCACATAGGACCTCTTCCCTATTAAAACCAATACTGAGCCTCCTAACGAGGTACTGAGGTGTGTCAGATTAGTGCTATGTACTTAACAGTCATCTGTGTGCTGCAACTGTGTTGTCTGTAGATGTGAGGAGAATGCTTTCTTGCCCACGTTTTCTGTAATACTTTGTCACATACTCAAAGGCAAAGCTGCCTTTCTTCCTAGATACACAATCTTCAGTGAAGTTAGCTCTCTGAGTATTTTGCAAAGCTCCCAAGTTTAAAAATCTAAGAAATACTAACACATGCAAATTTAATGCAAAAAATAAAGTGAGTCATTTTCTCCCTCTTATAAAAACCAAGATAAATACAGTTATTACCATGAAAAGAAATGTAGAATTGCTTTCTTTTATTATGCCTCAACTTAAAGGGCCACATGCCTTATTTGAAAAGCTGAGTTTTTATTTCATGATGAGATATGTTTTTATATCACTTTTCAGGTAAAATATTCGTTAGAGCAAAAAGGGCATTTTTAGGGCTAATAGGTTCTGCTCTCATTAACACTAAAAGTTATGAATGCTTTTAGATTTTTACCTAGGGGAAAACATAGCAAATGCAAACTGTCAACTCATATATATACATCTGAAAATCTCAATCAAGCACTGTGAAGCCTTGTCAGGAAAAATACTTATCCTCTTGATTTAAAGAGTGTAACTTTTGTCCCTAGTGAAAAAGAAGCTTTTAATTATTAAAAGCTTATACTGGTCCATAGTTGACATCTAATTTATTTTATCACATCAAATATGTTGTAAGATATAAGAAATATTTTAGAATGTTCAGAATTATTTCACAGGTGTTTAGGATAACTGAGTAGTGCTCTTAGTATTTTTGAATTACAAACATCTCAATTACTAGAAGTCTGATCAATGTCCATCAATACCAAATGAAGAGAATTTGTGGGACAGTGCAAAGTGTTCTTAATTGGCTTTGCGGATGCTTGAATTTCTTTCCTGGTGCTCCAATAGAAGTTGTGACATTGGTGAATCCATTTAGCTTCTTCTCTTTCTAGTTTCCATGTCTAACAATTACAGACATCGGCTAAATATGCTCTGTAGTCCACCTTAGAGGCAAACTATTCAGAGTTTTTTTCTTTCCCTGCCAACTTTCTGTGCATTTGAGTACTCGATAAAGAGAAGAATTTTATAAAATGCAGCTGAGTAATAGAAGACATGGTCCACCTCACAAGGAATCAAATAATGCAAATCATTATGTGTTTAATGATTTATAGATTTTAGCATTTCCACTGACAATTAGCAAAGAAGAAAAAGGCTCATTATAACTAGTATAGGCATGGACATAGGAAAATGGGCACTTTCTAAAACTGCTGAAGCAAGTATACATATTAGTAAAGTATTTACAGATAGTAATTTTCCAAAATGAATAAAAAGCAATAAAAAATCTTTTAATCTAATAATCTAGATTCTCAGAACTTACGCTGAGATGATAGGTACATTTACAAAGGTAATTTACATTTATACTTAAGAATATTTAGCATAAAATTCTTTATTATAGCAAAAGGAAAATACAAAATATGAAAACATAAATAAAGAATAGGAGATTAGTTACATGAATGTTGATGGGTCTCTGTACAGTTAGGGCATGCATGGGCTTTATGAGTCAAAGAGCCTGATTCATTTCATGACTCTGAAGCTTTCTAGTATTATTTTCTTGTATAAATTGCTTAAGCACTCTAACTCTGTTTCTGACCCTTTAAAGTGGAATTAACAACGGTATCTTTATCAGAATGTTGTCATTAGAATTAAAGAAGATATGATTTGTACCGGCCCTTGCACTACTAACTGTCAATTTTAGTATAAATCCACATAATAGGCACTCTAGGAATCTGTTAATAGTGATCATGCAAAGCTATGTCAATTCACATCAGAGGTCATTCTTAACTACTTGCTAAGTTTAAAAAAATAAACAGTTGCATGGCAGCAATGTAATACACAAAGTACATTTTGATTTTAAATACAGTGAAAGAGAATAAAAAGCCTGCATATAAATTATTTAATTTTTATTTTCTAGCTTTTATATGATATTCACAGATAATTGTTAAATTTTTATAAAAATGAAGGATTTTTTTCCTTACTAAATTATATATAAGCCAAAGGTAAAGTAAGATACTGATAGTCATTGGATTATAAAGAAAAAAATAGAATTTTTAATTATACCTACTTACACTGAAATGATCGAAATATAAAGCATGTATTTCCTAATCCAGTCTGCATTTATATCATATGAGACATCACCAGGGATAGAATCAAACAAATGATAAAATACTTTAAACGTTTTCAGAAAATACAAAGGTTGAGATAAATCAAGATTGCAAATTCTGTTATAAACACATAGAAACTTTGAATAATATTATATATATATATATATATATCTTTTAACACATAACTCATAATACATAACTAATCAGGAGCAGGGTGTGGGGGAGAAAGACCTTCCTAGCAGACAGGAATGAAGAAAGATATCAAAGAGAGCACCAAAGTGGAACCTGAAACCAAGCAGAGAATGTTGGTTACCAGTGACTCTGGAAGGTTACGGGAGGGGGAGGATGGGAAGAGGTTGGTAAAATGGTCCAAAGTTACAGTTTAATAACAGAAATACATTTGGTTGTTCTATTGTATTGGAGAGTAGAGTGACTATGGTTAACAGTAAAAAATATCTATCACATAACAGCTAACAGGGAACCTTTTAAGTTTCTCACCACAGATAAATGATAAATGCCTGAGGTAATAGATATATGAACTAAACTGACTGAATCAATTTTCAACATAGATATGTGCTGAAACATCAGATTGTACCCCATAAATATGTACAATTTAAATGTGTCAATTTAATTTATTTTAAAAAAATTAAAAGAGAAAGAAACAGAACCCCAGACTCCCTCACTAGTAAATAAAGTACTCTGAAAGGTATATTTATGTGAAAACAGGGAAGGCTGCATTAAACAGGAGCACTCAGTTAAAAAGAATTATAATTTATAAACATCATGAAAACTCTAAGAGAGAGTATATTTACTATTTAGCAAATAGAAGCACAACTATGAAATAACAGAATAAAAGCTATAAGAATTTAAAATAATTAAAGAAATATATGTAAAACAACAAACATAAGTAAAAGACACAATACAAAAAAAACAGAAAATAGTCATATTTGAAAAACAGAATTTCTAGAAATAAAATGAAATCTGAAGTATTTGAAATTAAGATTCATCCAAAGGAAAATGATTCAATAAACTATAGTATATTCAAGCATGGGAATTTGGATGAAAATGAAAAATGAATCAATCAGAGCTTTATGTAGTAAAAGGGACATTAAGTTTAAAGAAATGATAATAAAGAATGATATATTCAGAATGATGCCAATAACATAAGATTAAAAACATCCAAAACAACACCATATATAATTTAGAAATACATGTGCAATATCAGTGCCAACAAATGCATTTGAACATGAAATTCAGGGTGAGGTAGGAAAATGGGATTTAAAGAAAGATACCATGAGCCTTCAACTTTTTTTTTTTTTTTTTTTTGAGACAAGGTTTTACCCTGTCACCCAGGCTAGAGTGCAGTGGCATAATGATGACTCACTGCAAGCTGGCCTCCCTAGCCCAAGCAATTCTGCCACCTCCGCCTCCCAAAGTGATGGGACTATAGATGTGAGCTACAGTGCCTGGCTCAACTTCTTACTAAAGCTTTTATTTTTTTTTCTCAAGGTGTTCAGTGGGCCTTTTGCTTTTTAACACTTTTTACTTTTGAAATATTTCATAAAAACCTTTGTTATTATTCAACTAACCTTTAATATTTGTTATCAAACAGTAATAACAATTGTTAAATATACAAGTTATTAAACAAACCCTTAACATTTTAATTTAGTTTAATTCATAAACTAAAAGATATATCCAAGGAGGCATTATTTAACATTAGAAATCCTAGTAACACAGAGTCAACACATTAATGCATTAAAAGAGAAATGATCAAATGTTGGCTAAAAGCAAAGGTTTTGCCTCGTTCACTGCTGCATAACAAGATGTAAACTGTAGTACAGTTTTTATAAATGGGGAAGGGAGAAAGTGAAGAAGGAAGGTAATTATGAGGAGGGGAATCATCATATCAGTAAGGTGTCAAAAACTGGGCAAAGAATTGTATTAGTTAGAATAAGCTCAGTAGAATATGGACATTAAAGGCCAAGAAGATAACATTTTAAAACTAAAAACATAAATACACATAAATTTGATGTTGTATAGAACTCTTGATTATGGACTTGTTTTTCTTGTTTCTGACTTTAAAATTAATATTTCTATGTCATTATTGCTTATGATATTTGATAATTTTATAAAAGAGAACCTTTTCTTAAATGTATGAGTATAGTTTTTTTTGATACTGATATTTAACTTGATATACTTGCGGTCAGAGAAAGGAGTAACATTCTGCACTTGACTAGAAATAAACCTATAATGTAAAATTCCTATCTTCCTATGGAATTTTTATCTACATCTTCTTTTCATTATTAAGATATTTATGTTTGTGATCCTTAAGGAAGAAAACCCCACCACTTGAGGTCTTGCTGAAAGGATTGAACCTGAGTGTGATCAGGACTCTAGATGCAATGGGCTATTTGCAGGAAACTCAGGGACAGAGGAACATGAGCTATATTATGAGCATGCCATCAGCAGACTCCAGACTGTGAAACTACAGGTCAAACAGCTCGAGTGAGTTCTTCAACAGATAAATTACAACAAAAAGAACGGGATGGGTGGGAGAGAACTTCTGAATTAAAAAACATTCAAAAGGCGTCAAGTTAACAAAAATGGGTCTGACTAAATGATTGTGTCTGGGAATGTGTTCTTGGTGAAAAAACAATAAAGAAACACAGGCGAAATATTATTGTAAATGTCAGAATAGTGATTACTTATGGAGAGGGAGGGAGGTATGGAGAGAGGCTTCTGGCAAACTTCCCTCTCGAACTGTGTGGTGGTTGCAAGGGCGTTTGCTTTATAATAATTCACTAAGTTGTATGTTTGTTCTGCGTGCTTTCCTTTTGTCGTATTTTACAATAAAAATGTCAAAAAATATAGAGATTTAATTTTATATTTCCCACTAGGAGTGTGGATTTCTCAATTTCTCATCACAGATGTATCAAATTTTACATATGTGGTTAAAAACTATGTTCTTAGATGCATATTTGTTTGAAATTATTTTATCTTTTTGGTGAAATAAACACTTTATCAATATATTTGGAATGTTGCCTGTTACATTTCAAGTCCTGTTTTGTATCAAACAGTGACAGCACTTGTGTTTTGTTATGTATTTCATGGGCACTGCCTATTTTTTTACCTTTTTTTTGCAATATTCTGTTTTCTTATGTTTTACATTTATCTTACAAATCAAATGTAGCTGGACTATATTTTTCATATAGTCTGATAAATTTTGCTATTAAGACAAGCAGTTTGTCTATTTATATTTTGTTGTTTTACATACATTTGGATTCTTTTCTATCTTATTTTGTACTAGAAAGTACAAAAGTTGAAACTTGTCCTAATTTTTTCTCCCTGCTTGTCTTTTAGTTATCTAAGTGCTTTTTTCATATTTTTTTCTATTAAGTGCAGAACTATACATTATATTTCTATTTTATAATATGTAAAATAATAAACATTAACATAGGTATTTAACTTTATAATTAATTACATACGATATAACAATTATCACCTGTCTTCTGCAAAATATAGGTATCTCAGAACGCTTTCACTCCGTGAATATTCTTGATTCATATGCTTGTTATATTTCCCCATAACATAGCTTTATATTTTAACCACTAAACCAGACTTTATATCGCTGTTTTGATTTTAACAGTTGCTAAATTTGATGACATTTTATTATTTTTCTACATGAACCATTCATCTTTGCAGATATTTTCTTGTGGAATAAAGTATCTTATTTGGAAGAACAGCTGACACTTCACCAACAGGTGATTTAGCGGTGCTAACTCCAATGTATTCAAAAATCCATGAATAAATTTTGACTTCCCAAAAACATAACCACTAATAGCCATCTGTTGACCGGAAATCTTACTGAGATAAACAGTCAATTGATGAATACTTTGTATATGTATTACATACTGCATTTTTACAACAGTAAGCTGTAAAAAAGAAAGTGTTATTAAGAAAATCGTTGGTTGGGGAGAGGGAGGAGGGATAGCATTAGGAGATATACCTAATGTAAATGACGAATTAATGGGTGCAGCACACCAACATGGCACACGTATACATATGTAACAAACCTGCACGTTGTGCATATGTACCCTAGGACTTCAAGTAAAATGGAAAAAAAAAAAAGAAAAAAAAAGGAAATCATAAGGAAGAGAATATATATTCACTATTCATTAAATGAAAGGGGATCATCACAAAGGTCTTCATTCTTGTCATTTTTACATTGAGTAGGCTGAGGAGGAGGAGAAATAGGAGGGTTTGGTCTTGCAGTCTCGGGGGGGCAGAGGGGGAAGAGGTAGAAAAGGTGGAAGAGGAGGCAAGAGAAGCAGGCACACTTAGGGAACTCTATGGAAGTACATCATGATTTCTGTATGACTTTTTTGCTTTTTAAAATTTCTCTAAAAATGTTTCTGTATGGTAACAATCCTTCTTCCACCATTTGCTTTAGTTTTAGTGCTTATATCATGCAAGACAGAATCAATTCATCTGATTGTGACAGAATCAATCTAACACAATTCAGATTGTGTAATGTCAATTGTTTTCTGGCACTGCTTCTATGTCTTCTTCCCCTGTCTTACACTGGTTTGGAAGCATTTATCTTCATCAAGTCATCTTCCATTAATCACTCTAGTGTGGTGTCTATTCACTCTTGAATTTCTCCAAGATGCATATCTTCAAACCTTTCAGCCCTCACCTTTTTTGCCATGTCCACAGTCTCTTCAATGAATTCCTTGATTGGCTGTATTGAAAATCCTGTGAAGTTCTGCACAACATCTGGACACAGTTTTCTCCAACAGAAAGTTTTCATTTCTGGCTTGATGGCTTTCACAGACTTTTATATAACAATCATGGCATTTCCAATGTTGTAATCATTCCAGACTTTCATGATGTTCTCTCTGCTGGGGCTCTCTTCCAGAGCATTGACAACACTTTCCATACAATTTTGTGAGTAGTGAGCCATAAAGGTCCTTATGATCTTCTGATCTAGAGGCTAAATTAGAGATGCTGTGTTTGGGGGCATGTAAATCACTTCAGTATTTTAGTGTTGAACTTATAGATTCCATATAGCCAAAGGACATTGTTTAATATTTAAAAAAAAAAACTTTAAAAGGCAGTCCTTTACTGACAAGAGATTTCCTGACTTCAGAGACAAAGCATGGATGGATGCAATCCAGATAAAAGGGTCTCATTGTCCAAGGCTTTTTATTGTACAATGAAGACTGATAGCCTGTGCTTTATTTATTTCCTTTAAGGCTTAAAAATAAGACTAGTCTTGATCATAGACTGGTCTACACTTGCAAAAAAACAGTGGAGTTGGCCTACTCTTTCCTGCCTTAAATCTTGGTGCTTGCTTTGAAACTGCCTTCATAAAATTAAAAGAGGCCACACGATTACAATTATGTTAGGGGCCTGAATTTTGATAAGATATTTTCCTTTCTGTCTGATTTTTTCCTTATCCATGCATGATTGCTTGCACATAGTCATTATATGATATGTGACAAATGATAGTCACTAATAACTGATTATCTTCCTGTCCTAGTTCCATGGCAGGCTACATGAAAGATTAAGGAATTTGTTTTTACTTTTAAAGAAAAATGATCCTTAGATCATGCAGACCCCCTCGATGGCTTCCAGAAGTTGGATGACCAACAGGGCGCCAGGCAGCTATGACAACCAGGGACCTCACCTTCCACAGACTTTTCTGCTAAGCTATAGGCATAGTTAAACGATAACCCAGCATTTTTTCCCATCTTGCTTGCCATAGTAACCAGCAGTCACAAATGCTATTGTGAAACCTAAGACTGGTCTTTGAGATAGTTTTCTACCTTGGTCTGTGAGTGGACTGACGCCAACCCAACCAGTGATCCAACGGAACTGACTTGACTGGTATTGTGACTCACCTCCTTACTCAGGAACTGATTCAGCCCTAACACAGCATCCATTCCCTATGCCTCTGCCAGTCAAATCATTCTTTTAAAACCCAGCTTCTGATGCCTCAGCGAGGTGGCTTTGAGCAGTATCTCCCATCCTCCTGGTTTGGTTGCCTTGTGATAATTAAACTCTTCTTTATAGTGATACTTGTTGTCTTAGTGTTCGGCTCTATCTTGGCAGCAGGCAAAAACCTGGTCAGGTGGTAACAGCTTTTCTTCCTTAATAATAAATGTTCTAGGCATTTTGTCTGTGAGTTTTTTCAAATTGTTGCCAATCTCCAGAAAAAAATTTCCAATATATTGAAAAAACATCCACATATAAGCAGATACGTGCAGTTCAAACCCATGTTGTTCAGTGGTCAGCTGTGAAATTTTTTGCAGTATTTTAGAGAGGGTCTGTGGGTAAACTCTTAATTTTTTTTTCTGTGAAAATGCCTTATTTATTTTCTTCTTTAGTAAAATATTATTTCACTGAGTTCCAATGCAAATGATTAAAACTCTAGTATTTTGAGGTCAATTAATTGTCTAGTGCAATTAGTTGACCAATTAAGAGTTCTTCATGGAGGCTCCAAGATGGCTGAATAGGAATAGCTCCAGTCTACAGCTCCCAGCGTGAGCAACACAGAAGACGAGTGATTTCTGCATTTGCAATTGAGGTACCGGGTTCATCTCACTGAGGCTTGTCAGACAGTGGGTGTAGCCCACAGAGCGGGAATTCCCTTTCCTAGACAAGGGAAGCCATGACAGGCGGTACCTGGAAAATCGGGACACTACCACCCTAATACTGTGCTTTTCCAATGGTCTTAGCAAATGGCACCCTAGGAGATTATATCCCATGCCTGGCTCAGAGGATCCCACACCCACGGAGCCTCGCTCACTGCTAGTACAGCAGTCTGAGATTAAACTGCAAGGTGGCAGCGAGGCTGGGGGAGGTGCGTCTGCCATTGCTGAGGCTTCAGTAGGTAAACAAAGTGGCCAGGAATCTCGAATTGGGTAGAGCCCAACACAGCCCAAGGAGGCCTGCCCTACCTCTGTAGACTCCACCTCTGGGGGCAGGGCATAGCTGAACAAAAGGCAGCAGAAACTTCTTCAGACTTAAACGTCCCTGTCTGACAGCTTTGAAGAGAGTAATGGTTCTCCCAGCACAGAGTTTGAGATCTGAGATGGACAGACTGCCTCCTCAAGTGGGTCCCTGACCCGCGAGTAGACTAACTGGGAAGCACTTCCCAGTAGGGACCGACTGACCCCTCATATGGCCTGGTGTCCCTCTGAGATGAAGCTTCCAGATGAAGGATCAGTCAGCAACATCTGCCATTCCACAATATTTTCTGTTTGGCAGCCTCCACTGGTGATACCCAGGCAAACAGGGTCTGGAGTGGACCTCCAGCAAACTCCAACAGACCTGCAGCTGAGGGTCCTGACTGTTAGAAGGAAAACTAACAAACAGAAAGGACATCCACACCAAAACCCCATCTGTATGTCACCATCATCAAAGACTAAAGGTAGATTAAACCACAAAGATGGGAGAAACCAGAGCAGAAAAGCTGAAAATTTTAAAAATCAGAGCGCACCTCTTCTCCTCCAAAGGAATGCAGCTCCTCACCAGCAACAGAAAAAAGCTGGAAGGAGAATGACTTTGACGAGTTGAGAGAAGAAGTCTTTAGACAATAGGTAATAACAAACTTCTGTGAGCTAAAGGAGGATCTTGGAACCCATCACAAAGAAGTTAAAACTCTTGAAAAAAGATTAGACAAATGGCTAACTAGAATAAACAGCATAGAGAAGACCTTAAATAACCTGATGGAGCTGAAAACCATGGCACGAGAACTATGTGACACATGCATAAGCTTCGGTAGCCTATTCGATCAAGTGGAAGAAAAGGAATCAGTGATTGAAGATGGAATGAATGAAATGAGGTGAGAAGAGAAGTTTAGAGAAAAAAGAGTAAGAAGAAATGAACAAACCCTCCAAGAAATAGGGGACTATGTGGAAAGAACAAATCTACGTCTGATTGGTGTACCTGAAAGTGATGGGGATAATGGAACCAAGTTGGAAAACACTCTGCAGGATATTATCCAGGAGAACTTCCCAACCTAACAAGGCAGGCCAACATTCAAATTCAGGAAATATAGAGAACTCCACAAAGATACTCCTCGAGAAGAGCAACTCCAAGACACGTAATTGTCAGATTTACCAAAGATGAAGTGAAGGAAAAAATGTTAAGGGCAGCCAGAGAAAAAGGTTGGGTTACCCACAAAAGGAAGCCCATCAGACTAACAGCGAATCTGTTACAGAAGAGAGTGGGGGCCAATATTCAACATTCTTAAAGAAAAGAATTTTCAACCCAGAATTTCATATCGAGCCAAACTAAGCGTCATAAGTGAAGGATAAATAAAACCCTTTACAGAAGAGCAAATGCTGAGAGATTTTGTCACCACCAGGCTTGCCTTACAAGAGCTCCTGAAGAAAGCACTAAACATGGAAAGGAACAATCAGTACCAGCCACTGCAAAAACATGCCAAATTGTAAAGACCTTCGATGCTAGGAAGAAACTGCATCAATTAATGAGCAAAATAACCAGCTAACATCATAATAATAGGATCAAATTCACACATAATATTAACCTTAAATGTAAATGGGCTAAAGGCTCCAATCAAAAGACACAGACTGGCAAATTGGATAAGCAGTCAACACCCATCAGTGTGCTGTATTCAGGATACCCATCTCACATGCAGAGACACACATAGGCTCAAAATAAAGGGATGGAGGAAAATCTACCAAGCAAATGGAAAACAAAACAAAAGCAGGGGTTGCAATCCTAGTCTCTGATAAAACAGACTTTAAACCAACAAAGATCAAAAGAGACAAAGCAGGTCATTACATAATGGTAAAGGGATCAATTCAACAAGAAGAGCTAACTAGCCTAAACAAATATGCACCCAATACAGGAGCACCCAGATTCATAAAGCAAGTCCTTAGACATCTACAAAGGACTTAGACTCCCACACAATAATAATGGGAGACTTTAACATCCTACTGTCAACATTAGACAGATCAACAGACAGAAAGTTAACAAGGATACCCAGGAATTGAATTCAGCTCTGCACCAAGCAGACCTAATAGACATCTACAGAACTCTCCACCCCAAATCAACAGAATACACATTCTTCTCAGCACCACACCACACTTATTCCAAAATTGACCACATAGTTGGAAGTAAAGAAAGCACTCCTCAGCAAATGAAAAAGAACAGAAATTATAACAAACTGTCTCTCAGACCACAGTGCAATCAAACAAGATCTCAGGATTAAGAAACCCACTCAAAACCGCTCAACTGCATGGAAACTGAACAACCTGCTCCTGAATGACTACTGGTTAAATAACAAAATGCAGGCAGAAATAAAGATGTTCTTTGAAACCAGTGAGAACAAAGACACAACATGCCAAAATCTCTGGGACACATTTAAAGCAGTGTGTAGAGGGAAATTTATAGCACCAAATGCCCACAAGAGAAAGCAGAAAAGATCTAAAATTGACACCCTAACATCACAATTAAAAGAACTAGAGAAGCAAGAGCAAACACATTCAAAAGCTAGCAGAAGGCAAGAAATAACTAAGATTAGAGCAGAACTGAAGGAGATAGAGATATAAAAAACCCTTCAAAAAATCAATGAATCAAGGAGCTCTTTTTTTGAAATGATCAACAAAATTGATAGACTGCTAGCAAGACTAATAAAGAAGAAAAGAGAGAAGAATCAAATAGATGCAATACAAAATGATAAAGGGGATATCACCACTGATCACACAGAAATAAGATATACTATCAGAGAATACTATAAACATCTCTACGCAAATAAACCAGAAAATCTAGAAGAAATGGATAAATTCCTGGACACACACACCCTCCCAAGACTAAACCAGGATGAAGTTGAATCCCCGAATAGACCAATAACAGGCTCTGAAATTGAGGCAATAATTAATAGCTTACCAGCCAAAAAAAGTCCAGGACCAGACAGATTCACAGCCAAATTCTACCAGAGGTACAAAGAGGAGCTGGTACCACTCCTTCTGAAACTATTCCAATCAGTAGAAAAAGAGGGAATCCTTCCTAACTCATTTTATGAGGCAGATTCATCCTGATACAAAAGCCTGGCAGAGACACAATAAAAAAAGAGAATTTTAGACCAATATCCCTGATGAACATTGATGCAAAAATCCTCAGTAAAATACTGGCAAACTGAATCCAGCAGCACATCGAAAAGCTTATCCACCATGATCAAGTGGGCTTCATCCCTGGGATGCAAGGCTGGTTCAACATATGCAAATCAATAAACGTAATCCAGCGTATAAACAGAACCAAAGACAAAAACCACATGATTATCTCAATAGATGCAGAAAAGGCCTTCAACAAAATTCAACAGCCCTTCGTGCTAAAACCTCTCAATAAATTAGGTATTGATGGGACGTTATCTCAAAATAATAAGAGCTATTTATGACAAACCCACAGCCAATATCATACTGAATGGGCAAAAACTGGAAGCATTCCCTTTGAAAACAGGCCCAAGACAGGGATGCCCTCTGTCACCACTCCTAGTCAACATAGTGTTGGAAGTTCTGGCCAAGTCAATCAGGCAGGAGAAAGAAATAGAGGGAATTCAATTAGGAAAAGAGGAAGTCAAATTGTCCCTGTTTGCAGATGACATGATTGTATATGTAGAAAACTCCATCGTCTTAGCCCAAAATCTTAAGTTGATAAGCAACTTCAGCAAAGTCTCAGGATATAAAATTAATGTGCAAAAATCACAAGCATTCCTATACACCAATGACAGACAAACAGAGAGCCAAATCATGAGTGAACTCCCATTCACAACGCTTCAAAGAGAATAAAATACCTAGGATCTAACTTACAAGGGATGTGAAGGACCTCTTCAAGGAGAACTGCAAACCACTGCTCAATGAAATAAAAGAGGACACAAACAAATGGAAGAACATTCCATGCTCATGGATAGGAAGAATGAATATTGTGCAAATGTCCACACTGTCCAAGATAATTATAGATTCAATGTCATCCCCATCAAGCTACCAATGACTTTCTTCACAGAGTTGGAAAAAACTACTTTAATGTTCATATGGAACCAAAAAAGAGCCCGCATTGCCAAGACAATACTAAGCCAAAAGAACAAAGCTGGAGGCATTATGCTACCTGACTTCAAACTATATTACAAGGCTACAGTAACCAAAACAGCATGGCACTAGTACCAAAACAGAGATATAGACCAATGGAACAGAATAGAGCCCTCAGAAATAATATCACACACCTACAACCGTCTGATCTTTGACAAACCTGACAAAAACAAGCAATGGGGAAATGATTCCCTAGTTAATAAATGGTGCTGGGAAAACTGGCTAGCCATATGTAGAAAGCTGAAACTGGATCCCTTCCTTACACCTTATACAAAAATTAATTCAAGATGGATTAAAGACTTAAATGTTACACCTAAAACCATAAAAACCCTAGAAGAAAACCTAGGCAATACCATTCAGGACATAGGCATGGGCAAGGACTTCATGACTAAAACACCAAAAGCAATGGCAACAAAAGCCAAAATTGACAAATGGGATCTAATTAAACTAAACAGCTTCTACACAGCAAAGGAAACTACCATCAGAGTAAACAGGCAACCTACAGAATGGGAGAAAATTTTTACAATCTACGCATCTGACAAAGGGCTAATACCCAGAACCTACAAAAAACTTAAACAAATTTACAAGAAAAAAACAACCCCATCAACAAGTGGGCAAAGGATATGAACAGACACTTCTCAAAAAAGACATTTATGCAGCTAACAGACACATGAAAAAATGCTCATCATCACCGGCCATCAGACAAATGCAAATCAAAACCACAGTGAGATACCATTTCACATCAGTTAGAATGGTGATCATTAAAAAGTCAGGAAACAACAGGTGCTGGAGACGATATGGAGAAATGGGAACACTTTTACACTGTTGGTAGGACTGTAAACTAGTTCAACCATTGTGGAAGACAGTGTGGAGGTTCGTCAAGGATCTAGAACTAGAAATGCCGTTTGACCCAGCCATCCCATTACTGGGTATATACCCAAAGGATTATAAATCATGCTGCTATAAAGACACATGCATACGTATGTTTATTGAGGCACTGTTCACAATAGCAAAGACTTGGAACCAACCCAAATGTCCATCAATGATAGACTGGATTAAGAAAATGTGGCATATATACACCACGGAATACTATGCAGCCATAAAAAATGATGAGTTCATGTCCTTTGTAGGGACATGGATGAAGCTGGAAACCATCATTCTGAGCAAATTATCACAAGGACAGAAAACCAAACACCACATGTTCTCACTCATAGGTGGGAATTAAACAATGAGAACATTTGGACACAGGATGGGGAACGTCACACACTGGGCCTGTCATGGCATGGGGGAAGGTGGGAGGGATAGCATTAGGAGATATACCTAATGTAAATGACAAGTTAATGGGTGCACCAGACCAACATAGCACATGTATACATATGTAATATACCTGCACGTTGTGCACATGTACCCTAGAACTTAAAGTATAATAATAATAAAAAAAAGAGTTCTTCTACCAGTAAAATTATTGTTTTATTATAGGGAATCTGTTTTTTCCACTCCGACTGAATTTAAGATAAATTTATATTTATTAGTTTTTGCAATACCCTTACTTTGGGTGTTTGTGTGCATATGTGTATTTATGTGTGTATGTGGTTTAATTCTAAATGGAATCCGGTGATCTCTCTCAACTTGAGCATTCATATGTTCTGTAATTTATAAAAGATTTCATGTATTATTCCTTCTCTTTTTTCTAGAACTCAAAGTACACAAATGTCATATTTTTCCTTCCATTCTCTATGTATCTTTATTTTTCTAACATATTTTAGAAAATATTTTTACCTGTATATTGGGGTAATTTTTTAGCTATATTTTCCTGTGTGCTGTGTCTCTCCTTTTCCACAAATCCTCTGCTACTTATTATCTCTTTTACGTTTCTAGTTTTTTGTTAGCTGCTTTCTTTTTTATTTATACATAATAATTGTACATATTTATGGGGTGTAGGTGATATTTTGATACATACGTACAATGTGTAATGATTGAATCAGGATGTTTAGGATGTCAATCACCTCAAAAATGTTTTCCTTTCTTTGTGTTAGGAAACATATTTCAAATCTTTTAGATATTTTGAAATATATGAGAAATGATTGTTAATTATAGTCATTCTACTTTTCTATCAAACATAAGAACTTATTACTTCTAACTGTATGTTTGTACTCATTAACCAACCTCTCTTCACCCCCATTCATCCTTCCCACCTTTTGATAAGCATCATTCTACTCTCTAACTCCATGTGGTAAACTTTTCAGTCCCCACGTATGAATGAGAACATGTGATATTTGTCATTCTGTGCTTGGCTTATTTCACTTAACATAATGAACTTCACTTCTATCCATGTTTCTGCAAAAGATAATACGCCACCATAATCAAGTGAAATTTATCCCAGGGATGCAAGGATGGTTTAACATATGCAAGTTAATATATATGATATATCCTATCAACATAATGAAGGACAAAAACCGTATAATCATTTTAACATATCCAGAAAAGCATTTGATATAATTCAATATCCTTTTATGATAAAAAACTCTGAAAAAGTAGGCATAGAAGAAATATACTTCAGCATAATCAAGATCATATATGACAAATCCGCAGCTAAAATATTAAATGGGGAAAAGCTGAAAGCCTTTCCTGTAAGAACTGGAAAAAGACAAGGATGCCTACTTTCACCATTCTTACTTGATATAGTACTGGCAGTCCTAGCCGGAGCAATCAGGCAAGGGAAATAAATGAAAGGCATCCAAATTAGAAAAGAGGAAGTCAAATTGTCAGTTTTTGTGAACATAATTATATATATAGAAAATCTTAATGACTGAACATTTCTATTTTTGAATTTTTTTAGAAATTCCATTTTGTTCATTTAAATTTTTGGTGGATTATTTTCACAGTCTTTTTCTCCTTAGATGTACTTCCTGCTATGGTTTGAATGTCCCCTCCAAAATTTATGTTGAAGTTTCATTGACATTGTGATGGTATGAAGAGGTGGGTCTGTTAAGAAGTGATAAGGCCATGAGGACTCTGCTTTCACGGATGGGTTAATGCTCCTCTCCTGAGACTGGGTTAATTATTGTGGAAGTGGGTTCTTGATAAAACAATGAAATTTGACCCCCATTCTCTTTCTCTCTTGCATACTTGCCTGCCCTTTTTCCTTATGCCATAAAGTAATACATCAGCATGTAAACCCTTGCCAGGTGCCAGTGCCATGTCCCTGGACGTCCATCCTCCAAAACTGTAAGCTACATAAGTTTCTGTTCATTAAAAATTACCCAGTCTGTGGTAATCTGTTATAGTGACACAAAATAGACTAAGACATTTCCCATACTTTTATGTTTCTTTCAACATTTTAATCCTCTTCTTCAATTTGTGTAAAGTTTTTTTAGGTCTAAGTTTGTTTTGTGTTGTTGCTGCTATCACTCATGGTTACGTGTTTGTTATGTCTGTTTGCAACTTTGAACTTCTAGAAAATTATCCGTGTGAATTCATTGAGTTTTATATGGCAATGGGGCATGTGTTCAACCAAATAATAGTCCTCTAAGATGGTGGGGTCCTAATCTTTGGAACCTGCAAATATGCTACCCTATGTGATAAAAGGGACTTCACAGTTGTGATTAGGGTTAGGGTGTTAGAGATGAGATATGATCCTGTATTATATAGGTGGGTCCAGTCTAATCATGTGAGTCCTTAAGAGTGGGAAGAGGAAGGCAGAAGAGTAGATTAAAGAGATGTATGTGAGAAAAACTCAACCTAACCTTTCTAGCTTTGAAGATGGAAGAAAGCGGATATGAGCTGAGGAATGCAGCAACCTCTAGAAGCTGGAAATAAACTTTATGTAAAAATCAGCAAGAAAATGCAGATCTAAATCCTACAACCATAAGGAACTAGATTCTGCCAGTAATACCAATGATCACAAAATAGATTTTCCCATAGAGTCCCCAGAAAGTAACACAATGCTGGTGACACCTTGATTGTAGTCTAGAGAAACCTGGGTGAGACTTCTCACCAACGGAGATCTTAGATAATAAATATGTGTTGTATTGTTTTAAGACATTATGTTTGTAGTAACTTGTTTTTGGAGTCACAGAAAACTAATACATGGTCATTTTTCCAAAGAGAGTTTAAAGTTATTTCTGGCAGATATTTGGCAGAAAAGCATCTTTAAACTTCTGTTTTTGCACATGGTTTTGGAGCCAAGCAGGTAATGTGAATCAGTTCCTAAACCAAATGTTTTATCACTATATTTATAAATGATCATAGGAATTTCTTTCTTAGTTTGTTTTTTCTATGTCACTGAAAGCTGGAAAAAAAGGGTATGTGTGTATGTTTGTATAAAACCTTATATATATATATATACTTTATTTAATTTGTGTATAAAACTTCACATACCCATATATTATATGTGTAGGTATGTTATGTACATACATAAAGCTATATTTATGTATTATATGTATTATATGTATGTATACTAAAGTACACATATATATTAGCTTTATATATGTATATATATTATATGCATAGCTAATATATACATATATGTGTATGCTTTAGTATACACACACATACATATAATATATATGTAAACCTTACTTACTAATGTTGTTATCTTTTGACGGTACCAGCTTAATGAGGAAATAAGTTTGGGAGATAATTTTTGTGCAAATCAATGCTTGGTTTCCCTTGGAAAGCAACTGGATTTAGCATGCTAGTTTACTTCTCTAGAATCATGACAATCTGACAATTTGCTTTATGTTTTTTTTTTCTGTTGTTGTTTGTTTGCTTGTTTGTTTTTTGAGATGGAGTCTACCTCTGACGCCCACGCAGGAGTGAAGTGGTGTAATCTCAGCTCATTGCAACCTCCACCTTCTGGGATCAAGCAATTCTCCTGCCTCAACCTCTCAAGTAGCTGGGATTACAAGAGCCTGCCACCACACCAGGCTTATCTTTGTATTTTTAGTAGAGATGGGGTTTCACCATGTTGGCCTGGCTGGTCTCAAACTCCTGACCTCAAGTGATCCACCCGCCTCGGCCTCCCAAAGAGCTGGGATTACAGGTGTGAGTCACTGCGACTGGCCTGGTATATGTTTTTAAGAGCTTAAGTATGCATATAAATATATGATATAGGTCATATATTTATATGATCAGAAATATTTTTATTTATATTTTAAATTAAAATATATACAAACTAAAAAAGTTAATATTTATTACCTTTAAATGAAGATAATTGTCTAAGTTAGTATTTCAAGGCAACTCTATTTTTTAAATGGCTTATAAATTTTTTTATAAAAGAAAAGAAAAAGTCGTGAAAGGCATTGCTCTTTATATAATTAGAATTATGTCAGCAAAACAAAGGCCACTCTAGATATTCCAAAGGGGAAGATTTTCATACAGCAAATCACAGGTTTGCACAAACTTTGTAAGGGATGTACAATTCAGAGGAGTCACAGTTATACATGAATGAATAATATGTACTCACATAGTAGCCAAACGAAATTTGAAATCTCACATAGTGCCACTGCGATCAACCTCAGCTGTCAATTTTCAAAATTTGATGTTATCCTAGATATCTGCCTGCAACTTCTTTACAATTTCCTTCTCTTATACTTTCAAATTTTAAGAAATATTCTTCACTGATAAAAATCTAAAATAAGCCATAAATATAAGAGATTCTGAAAAATGTAGTTCAAGAATTCCAGAAGAGGTTGCAGAGTAGAGTACTATTGATGAAATGTTGGGAATACATATTCACCACAATGTACCCCTTTGTTTACTCAGAATCCATATATATGCTACTACATTCATTTAAAGGGCTAAACTGGCCAGGCGTGGTGGCTCACGCCTGTAATCCCAGCATTTTGGGAGGCTGAGGTGGGTGGATCACGAGATCAGGAGATCGAGACTAGCCTGGCCAATATGGTGAAACCCCGTCTCTAGTAAAAATACAAAATTAGCCAGACGTGGTGGCTCATGCCTGTAATCTCAGCTACTCCGGAGGCTGAGGCAGGAAAATTGCTTGAATTCGGGAGGCGGAGTTTGCAGTGAGCCAAGTCGTGCCACTGCACTCCAGCCAGGGTGACAGAGTGAGACTCCGTCTCAAAAACATAAAATAAAAAATAAAAATAAATAAAGGGCTAAATTACAACATACAAACAATAGCATTCTTTTATCTAATTATCATCACACAATGAAAATATGTTTACTCTCTCCCAAAAAAATGCATAGACGGAAATTCTCAGAAATGATCTCTGCGTGACAAATCTGTGTAATATTATTTCTAATCTACCTTAGTCATAATCCCCCTGTGATGTATCACTGAGAATAAGTGGGGTTACAGCTTAGTAAAACCCCCAAATATCCATGGCTTAACACAAAGAAGGCTTATTTCCATGTCATGCTACATTTTTATGCTTCTCAACAAAGGCTGAGAAGATAAAATTAAAAGATAAGTATGTTCAGATAAAAAGGACAACAAACATGGGATTCCCTTGTAGATATTCTCAATGTCTCAGTAAAGCAAGGGATGCAATAATCAGCTGCCAATGATGGGCATGATGGACAAGTTGTTTAATAAAGGATGATACAGCAAAAGGAAGATACGATCTTGATTAATATGAGTGAAAAGTTTATCATAAAAATAAATGTAAATAAACCCAGGGATCAGGAGGCAGAATCCTAATTGACCTTACAGAATCTGAAATTGAATTCGGCCATGATTTCATTTTCTTTGGTCAGATCATAATGATTACAAATTAACATTGTTGAGTGAATGAAAAATCAGTAAAATACCATCTCAAGAGTTCAGTCCGTTTAAACTCAGAGAAAGAAGGCTTCCATTTACTCTTTTATTTTTGATCTCCTCATAGAATTATAGAATGTTTAGAAGGGGTCATAGGATCTGACTCTCATTTCTAACATCTTCTGTAATTTTCCTGACATATATTTAGTCTCTGCTTAGGGATCTCACTTTAAAAATGGAAGTTACCTGCCTGAGCCCTGAAGATTGGGAGTCATGGGTGGTTGACAGATAGGGTGATTTGAACGGTCTTTATTAAATTAAACCAAAAATCTACGTCACTCTCCTTCCACTGTATACTGTCCTGTAGTGACATATTGCCACCTTCTTCTGTGATATAAAACTTTCTCAGATGTTTAAAGTCAGCAGTAATAGCTCACTGCAGCCTAAAACTCCTGGGCTCCAAAAATCCTCCTGCCTCAGCCTCCTGAGTAAGTGGGACTACAGGCACCTTCTCACAGCCTCCACGCCCCCACACATTCCCCCGTTCCATCAGCCCCTTCCCCCAAGATCCTTAGCTCCTTCATATATCAGTTGTTTCCTATCCTAGAAAACCAGTGTTTGGAGCAGTACTATTATTATCTTTGCTTGAACCTTTTTCTAAAAGAAGGAAAAGAGCTGGCATTGCCAGAATCTTCTTTCTTTTTAAGCTGTTGGCTGTTTACCTACTTAGAAGACATATGGTAATAGGATGGATGTCTGGGTTTTAGCCTTGGAGTATCTTTTGGAAGCTTAAAAAAGCAGGAGTTGTGCTGCCACCCCCTAAGGAGGGACCCTAACTCTGCCCTTGCCTGGCTCCATATCACCCCATCCAGCCCTGCCCACCAAATGCACCTCCCACTATCAATCCTGCCCGTGCACTCCTCCTCCTCCCACAACTAGGACACTGGTGGTTCTTATTCTAGGTAAGGCTCAGATTATCCCTCCCCCTGATTTGTTTCCCTCCTAGGCCTGTCTGGTAGCCCCCAAATAGACACAGATGCTGAGCATCTCCTCAGGCCTGGCAACCTTAAAAGAGCCACACGGACATTATTCAGCTTTTCAGGCCACTGGGTTTTGGAGGCAGAAGTACAGAGATGTTGGCTCTGCCATTCTGTCATACTAGGCTGTAGCAAAGGCTTTGAGACAGCACAGGTGTATCTCTGCTCCTGTTCTACCAAGGCTTTGAGTGTAGCGGGGGCCTGTGTGTGGAGAAATGCCCTCAAAGGGTAACCGGTAGTTGTTACATAGAATTGGCCAATGTTAGCATATGCAGTCATCACCAAGAAATTTTTCTCCTACCATTGCCTGCTGGAGGGCCTTTTAAGATTGCAGAGGGAATAAGGAGGGAGGCTGCCTGGTTGTTTTTTTTTTGTTTTTTT
The DNA here is from genome assembly GCF_029289425.2 of Pan paniscus. Taxonomy (NCBI): domain Eukaryota; kingdom Metazoa; phylum Chordata; class Mammalia; order Primates; family Hominidae; genus Pan; species Pan paniscus. The sequence goes on along the minus strand of NC_073261.2, from coordinate 49,177,100 downwards.
TTTTATACTTTAAGTTTTAGGGTACATGTGCACAACCTGCTGGTTTGTTACATATGTATACATGCGCCATGTTGGTGTGCTGCATCCATTAACTTGTCATTTAACATTAGGTGTATCACCTAATGCTATCCCTCCCCCCTCACCCCACCCCACAACACGCCCTGGTGTGTGATGTTCCCCTTCCTGTGTCCATGTGTTCTCATCGTTCAATTCTCACCTTTTAGGAGAGGCCACAGGAGTCATTTAAAGAAATCTTTTGTGCCCGGAGCTTCTTTTCATTAGAGCAGGGAAGTACATTTCAATAACTTCTTAAACATTTATGTAGAACAGACGTGAATGTGAGGGAGGTTTTAAGCCAAGCACAAAGTTAGTTTCAAATGCTAGTTAAGAAATCTATTTTTCTTTCTTTTTTTTTTTTTGACACAGTCACACTCCCTCACACAGGCTGGAGTACAGTGACCCTATCTCTGCTCACTGCAACCTCCACCTCCTGGGTTCAAGCGATTCTCATGCCTCAGCCTCCAGAATAGCTAGGATTACAGGTGTGCACCACCACTGTTGGGAAAAGCTGAGTCTCGGGAGAAGCTGAGGCAGGGCTTCCATGTCTGACATAATGTAAAAGAGTCTTGGAACATTTCCAGGGTCCAAGGTCTAAAACCCCTCATGGCCTTTGGAACTCCAAGCTCTGTGCTAAAGGGTGGAAGGCTACCCTGACGCACCATAATCTAAGCCCAGGGCATAAAATCCCTCTTGGCTTGGATAGAATCCAGGGCTCGTGGCTCTGGAATGTGTCTAGACTTGCTGGCTCCTTGCTCCTTGCTCTCCTAGGATTGATTGTATCTTGAGTTAAAAGAACCTGCTCTCCATTATCTCAAGCAGCAGAGCAAATGCTAAACTATCACAGCTGTAAATCATGTGCTTGATGCAACGCGACCTTTTGACCTCCACCTTCTCACCACCTGTTTCTTTGTTGGATTACCAATAAATACCATGCGCCCCCAGAGTTCAGGGCCTTCGCAGCCTCCATGATCTTGATAGCCCCTTGGTCCTACTTTACTTCTTAAACTGTCTTTTTCTCAATCCTTTGACTCTGCCAGATTTTGTCACCCCCACACCCGATGTTGGTTCTGATCACCTCAACAACCACACCTGGCTAATTTTGTATATTTAGCAGAGATGGGTTTTACCATGTTGGCCAGGCTGGTCTCGAACTCCTGACCTCAAGTGATCTGCCTGCCTCAGTCTCTCAAAGTGCTGGGATTACAGGCATGAGCCACTGCGCCCACCACTCCCGTCTTTTTTTTTTTTTTTTTAATTTTGCACAGAAGCTGGTAATGTAGGACCTACATGTGAACAAGTTTCTATTTGGTTACTTGGGTTGATATAATTCATTATATTTAAGTTCTTTCGAACACCGGAGATCCCCTTAATGTGTACGAATGTTTGAGGCTTTGTAAATTAAGGATGTTTGTGTGAATAAAGTTATTTGATGAGATTAAAGCAGCCTTATGTGATTTGATATAAATAAATATAAAGTCAGCAATCAGGTTAACGTTTCCAGATGTATGAGACTACTGTTCAGTTTATCAATGCCTCTTCATACTGGTCACCCATCACTTTAGATGCCATTTCTGACCTCCGTTAAGGATTTATACAGATTGTCAAATTAGGATGACCAATGATTTCAGTTTGCCTGAGACTTAGAAGGCTCCCATGGTATATGACTTACAGTCTAAAACTAAGCCAGTCCTGTGCTAACCAGGACAAGCTCATCATCTTGCTCTAGTGGTTCTTAACCATCACAAGGAAACAAAATCTGCTAGATGCAGTTTCAGTGTCTTTCTTTTTTTCCTGACAATTCCTCTGGAAATGATGCTAATGATCAAATCAATAATCAGGCAGCAGGAGGGTGATGGCATGAGGAACAAACAATTTAGATCATTTAGATCATTTTGCAGTTGGATTGTCAGGATCAAGATGATAAAAAATAATAAACTCTTTTATCTACTGTGTGACAAATTTAGGAATTTAGGAAACTGATTTTACATATTGGTTTTATATTTTAGGCATTCTGTTGCTCCTGAGATAGGAATCTGGCAGGACTTGTTTTACCAGAAACCAATCGCTAAGACCCCACTGGTGAAACAGGATGAGGTGAAGAAGCCAGTCAAAACCTGCCAAAACAAAGATGGCCACAAAAGTGGCATCTGCTTGTGCTCACTGGTCGTTATATGCTAATTATAATACATTAATATAATAAAGAAACTCCCACCAGTCCCACGGCAGCTTCCAGAAATTATCATATATGGTCTGAAAAAGGGAACAACCCTCAATTCCAGGAATTCCCTACCCCTTTCCTAGGAAACTCATACATATTAATAATTCACTATTTAGCATATGATCAAGAAATAACCACAAAAATAGCCAACCAGCAGCCCTAGGGGCTGCTCTACCTATGGAGTAGCCACACTTTTATTCTTTTACTTTCTTAATAAACTTGTTTTCACTTAATTCTGTTCACTGCTCTTGAATTCCTTCCTATGCAAAGCCAAGAACCCACATGGTCTCCTGCGCTGAACCCCAGTTTTGGGGTTCACCCTGTGACACTCGCAAGCCATAGTCATCTGCACTAGATTCATGATGAACAAATAGACAGTAGCAAATTATTTTTCATGTCTCTTAGAATGTGTCTTAGGACCACGTTTAGAAAAATCATTCTCTGTATCCAAAATGTGAGGAGGGAATCCATGGATATGTTTCACAAACTGCCTCATCTTCCCACCATGCTCCATCCTGAGGTGTCTTCTATATTCAGAAAGCTTCAAAGTTTTCTCCAGTCTCTTAAAAATTATCAAGATGCAGAAACCTATGTCTTCTACAAAAGCATTTTCATTCTTCAGTCTACCCATACTCATGAAGCGGTGGTTCTCTAAGAAAAAACTGCCAAGTCAGAATGCTTTCTTATGATCTCCACTGACTAAATAATTTTCATGATTGGAATCCACACTTTCAAATAAGCACCACAGGCTCCAGGTGACATTATGACTGAGTGATTTCTTAAGGACTTGATTCTTTTCAGCTAAATTAGCTGCAACACTTGTGAGTACAGCCCCTCTTCTGGAAGGCAGTTGACTCAGCTGATGCTACCAGGCCTTTCCCCAGACCTTCTTTATGGTTCCCTTCCAGTCAGATGTCTCCAAAACTCATGAGAAGATCTGCTGTCAGTTTTAAGCAACACAATTCCTTTTGGGGAACTTTTATTACAGTGAGAGATCCAAAGGAGAGATATTCTTTCTATGCTTATTTGTGCTGGTATTATTACTATGTCAACAATGACCTCCTTCATACTCTTCTTCATGCTTAGAAGAGTGCCTGACATATAGCAAGTGCTCAAAAGATGTCAGCTATTATTAACTGCTGTATCTTTAGACTATATTGCAATGAATAAATATTTTCTTATTTAATTGTTAATCTGAATATAAAATGTAGAAATTGCATGTAGGAAAATATAAAAATTACCTGGAATTATTCTGCTCAGAGATAACTATTTTCAATACTTTAGTGAACAATATGTATAAATTTGAAATAATTCTGGGTATACATTTAAAACTTTATTTCTGCTGGGCGTGGTGGCTCATGCCTGTAATCCCAGCACTTTAGGAAGGCAAGGTGGGCAGATCACGAGGTCAGGAGTTCGAGACCAGCCTGGCCAACATGGTGAAACCCCGTCTCTACCAAAAAACCAAAAATTAGCCAGGCGTGGTGGCGCGTGCCTGTATTCCTAGCTACTTGGGAGGCTGAGGCAGGAGAATCGCTTGAACACAGGAGGTGGAGGTTGCAGTGAGTCAAGATCGCGCCACTGCACTCCAGCCTGGGCAACAGAGTGAGACTCCATCTCAAAAACAAACAAACAACAACAACAACAACAACAACAACAAATAATACTTTTTTTTACTGTTTCCCTATTTCATATATTCTTTTAATGTGTGTAAAAATTTTTCTTATGTAGCTATAAAATGGTATTATCAATCAATTGTTCCTAATGTTTTATTATTGCAAACACATTTTGGCATTGACTTTTTTTACCTAAACTTTACAGCAAGGTCTTAGTTATTTCCCTAATATCAAATTCTAGAGAAAAATATTTGCACTAAAAGGTATAATTTTAAAACGTGATTCACATTGTCAAATTGCTCTCAAAAAAGATGTGGCCAACTTACATTCATACCAGTAGTGTGAACTTTTTTATAGCCTCTCAAATATTAATAAATGAATGTAGATATCAATATACATACACATATGTAGATAATATCTATGGATTCAATATTAGTCAAATCATTGTATTTTAGCTTCTATAATCTGTATTTTAAAAACCCTTTCTACGAGCATTTTTGCATAATACAAAATGTTTTTAAAACTCAGTTATGGAGGTAGGACATGCATCACTAAGGCACAAAAGTGCTACAGGAAATCTATGGATGCCCCAGTCAATAAGTGGTAAAGAAGCAAAACTTAGATCTTTGAATGCCAAGCCTAAAACTCTTACTATTTTATAAGCAGAATTAACACGTCAGCAAGCAAATTCCCTGAAATATGATGGTAGCAGCTAGGATCACTCCATTTTAGGAAATCTAATTTGGCATTGTACCTAACAGTAAGTAAAAAAAAGTCAATGAACAAAGTCAGAATAAATGTACTTACAGATGTCCTGAGTCAGAGGTTCTTGAAATATTTAACTTTTTCCCTTGTGTGTTGCTTGGGCTTTTGCTGAATAATATTATGTGAGGTTTAGTAATCGTTTGTTCAGTTGACTGACAGGCATTACATTGAGTAAGTAATTACTTGTCGTTCGTCAGTATTTCAAGAAGACTGTGTGGATGAGAGTAAGTCACTTAAGGTTTAGGGGTTTAATGTTCGATTTTCCATTGATTTATGTCAGATTTTACTCTATTAAAAAAATTAGACCATAAAACTATCCTAATAAGGTTGATTCGGGCTTCAGCTGGAGGAAAAAAGATGAGAATAAGAGCCAACTTGTTTTATTACTAAGACAAGACTGATTTCTTATCAGCATAATCACCTTACATCCAGGATGCAGGTCTTAATATAGTCAGAATTGAAAAGCATCATGACCATAGACTAGAAACTGAATTCTTTAAATCGCAAATTTCTCTGACCTTTAGAAAAACAAAAGTAAAAATTCACCAAGAAACAACATAGTTAATCAGAAATACATAAGTGTATTGTATAAAGTTATAATACAATTCAATGTTTTTCTTTTAAAGAACTCAAGGTGGCTTATATTCAAGAGCTGAATAAAAATTATTAGAAAGTGGAGGGCAAAATAAAAAGGCACTTTATTAGAATTGCTTATAAGATTTCATCTTGTGTTGGATATCAATGTATAAGAAGTTAGAATCAGAAAACTTGTCAGAGGCAATGTAAATATTTTGCTGTAATGTAAAAAGAGTTTTCTGGGAACCTTGATGGACTACTATAGTCTCTTTCAAACAACAGGAATTACAACTTTGACAGCCCCAGAGAGATATTCTGAGTCCCTGAGTCCCAGTACAGTTTTCTTGTAAGACAGCCTATCTTTCAAAAATAGGGAATACTGGTACATAGCAAACTAAATCTTATGACATCCCTGCTGGTCTGTCTAATATTTCTCTCTCCCCAGCCTCTCTCTCCTATCTATATTTTGTATACTTTAAAGAGTACAATTATACAACTGTGCACTCTAATGACCTGTGTTTAAATACTGGCTCTGCCACTAATTATTTTTGTGACCTGTATAAGTCCTTCTCTTTGCCTTAATTACTGCAACAATAAAATGGAGATTTAGTTCTTCCTATTTCATAGACCTGTTGAGAAATTCATGTAAAACCTTCACATCAATAAAATATACCTTTCATTATCATTTCCTTTCCTTAGAGAGTTTGTGTAAAATCATGAAAATTACTTTTTAATATCATCATGTTGATTATATGCCAATTTCATTTCCATTTGTATTTGAAAAGAAATTCTGATTGTCTCATCTATGCCACTGTACTGTGAATTGATGATATCTACTTGTCATAAGAGCTATGTGAAAGAGATACCACAAAAACATTTGAAAGGAGAAATCGTGAATCTGGAAGGTTACAGAACATTGTGTTCCAATCTCTTCAGACGTTGTATGCATACTCTCAGGATAAGGCATGAATGATAAACATTGAATTATACAATCTTTCAGTACACTTACATATATTATATAAATTCTACCCTTAGAGGTATATTTCACTCTAATAAAGCTTTCTAATCTTTTTTCTTTAAAAGATTTAGAAAAATAAATATACATTATAAATTGAAACTATGGTTTGAGTCCATACTTACAAATGACTTTACCAAAGAAATATAATAATGAGTAGAAATTGATTCTAGCAAAGGATGACATAAACTAGACAAATGTTTTGAGAAGTGTCTGTAAACAATACTACAGGTAAGACTGGGATGAGGTCAGGGTCTATGACTGGCTGCTTGAAGGAAAATACCACATGGATATAACAAAAATGGTGTCCAAAAGACCCATGGACAATTCTATTTTGGAATACCAGTTTCATGTCTGAGGGTGAAGTACATGAGGGAAAGGAGAATGAAGGAGAGTTGAGCAAATCTCAGTATCACTAAAGACTTAGAGAAGTGGTCCAGGTACCAGAAGCTACACAGAGCATTCCCATCCCAGGTCTAAGGATTTGCATTTGACTGAATATTGTGGAGCAAAAAGCAACAAATGACTTAGAATTGATTCAAAGGAAGGACACTGGTACTCTTAGGAAATAAGTGCCATCCTGCCAATACAACAAAAAAGGAATACAAGATTTTAGGTATAAAAGTAAAATTACTATAAAAATAAACAACAAAAAGATAAGTTACCCAACCATAGAGGTTTCAAAAATGAAGTGGTAATTTAAACACAAGCAAATAAAATTGAATAAGAACAGATTGATAACTTGTTAGTATTATTAAGTAGGAAGCAGTTAATTCTCCCTATCTTAACTAATAAATTTATGATGATGCGAAAAAAAGCAGTAGATGTTTAGGAGGGGAGGAAAGGCAATTTAACAAAATTATTTCGAAGTACACATAGAATGAAAAACAGCTCAACCTCACTGATCACTAGAGAAATGCAAATCAAAATCACAATGAGATACCATCTCATGCCAGTAGAAATGGTGATTATTAAAAAGTCAAGAAACAATAGATGCTGGTGAGGCTGTGGAGAAATAGGAATGCTTTTACACTGTTGGTGGCAATGTAAATTAGTTCAACAGTTGTGGAAGACAGTGTGGCAATTCCTCAAGGAACTAGAACCAGAAATGCCATTTGACCTAGCAATCCCATTACTGGGTATATACCCAAAGGATTATAAATCATTCTACTATAAAGATACATGCACACATATATTTATTGCAGCACTATTCACAAAAGCAAAGACATGGAATCAACCTAAATTTCCATCAATGATAGGCTGGATAAAGAAAATGTGGTATATATACACCATGGAATACTATGCAGCCATAAAAAGGAATGAGATCGTGTCCTTTACAGGGAAATGGATGAAGCTGGAAGCCATCATCCTCAGCAAACTAAGACAGGAACAGAAAACCAAACACTGCATGTTTTCAACACTCACAAGTGGGAGTTGAACAATGAGAACACATGGACACAGGAAAGGTAACAACACACACTGGGGCCTGTTGGAAGTTGGGGGTGAGGGGAGAGAATCTAGATGATGGATCAATAGGTGCAGCAAACCACCACGGCACACATATACCTCTGTAACAAACCTGCACATTCTGCACATGTATCCTGGAACTTAAAGTAAAATTTAAAAAAAGATAATAGCTTAAGGAGATTTTGGGCTGAGACGATGGGGTTTTCTAGATATACAATCATGTCATCTGCAAACAGGGACAATTTGACTTCCTCTTTTTCTAATTGAATTCTCCTGCCTGATTGCCCTGGCCAGAACTTCCAACACTATGTTGAATAGGAGTGGTGAGAGAGGGCATCCCTGTCTTGCGCCAGTTTTCAAAGGGAATGCTTCCAGTTTTTGCCCATTCAGTATGATATTGGCTGTGACAAACCAGACAAAAACAAGAAATGGGGAAAGGATTCCCTATTTAATAAATGGTGCTGGGAAAACTGGCTAGCCATATGTAGAAAGCTGAAACTGCATCCCTTCCTTACACTTTATACAAAAATTAATTCAAGATGGATTAAAGACTTACATGTTAGACCTAAAACCATAAAAACCCTACAAGAAAACCTAGGCAATACCATTCAGGACACAGGCATGGGCAAGGACTTCATGACTAAAACACCAAAAGCAATGGCAACGAAAGCCAAAATTGACAAATGGGATCTCATTAAACTAAAGAGCTTCTGCACAGCAAAAGAAACTACCATCAGAGTGAACAGGCAACCTACAGAATGGGAGAAAATTTTTGCAATCTACTCATCTGACAAAGGGCTAATATCCAGAATCTACAATGAACTCCAACAAATTTACAACAAAAAAACAACCCCATCAAAACGTGGGTGAAGGATATGAACAGACACTTCACAAAATAAGACATTTATGCAGCCAAATGACACATGAAAAAATGCTCATCATCACTGACCATCAGAGAAATGAAAATCAAAACCACAAAGAGATACCATCTCACACCAGTTAGAATGGCGATCATTAAAAAGTCAGGAAACAACAGGTGCTGGAGAGGATGTGGAGAAATAGGAACACTTTTACACTGTTGGTGGGACTGTAAACTAGTTCAACCATTGTGGAAGTCAGTGTGGCAATTCCTCAGGGATCTAGAAATAGAATTACCATGTGGCCCAGCCATCCCATTACTGGGTATATACCCAAAGGATTATAAATCATGCTGCTATAAAGATACATGCACACATATGTTTATTGTGGCACTATTCACAATAGCAAAGACTTGGAACCAAGCCAAATATCCAACAATGATAGACTGGATTAAGAAAATGTGGCACATCTACACCATGGAATCCTATGCAGCCATAAAAAAGCAATGAGTTCATGTCCTTTGTAGGGACATGGATGAAGCTGGAAACCATCATTCTCAGCAACCTATTGCAAGGACAAAAAACCAAACACCACATGTTCTCAATCATAGGTGGGAATTGAACAATGAGAACACATGGACATGGGAAGGGGAACATCACACACCGGGGCCTGTCGTGGGTTGGGGAGAGGGGGAATGGATAGAATTAGGAGATATACCTAATGCTAAATTTCGAGTTAATGGGTGCAGCACACCAACATGGCACATGTATACATATGTAACAAACCTGCACGTTGTGCACATGTACCCTAAAACTTAAAAGTATAATACAAAAAGATAATAATAATAAAAGTACACGTAGAAAAAATAATCAGAATATATCTAGTAAAGTTCAGAAAAATAAAGTATAACTAAAGTATAAAATATTTCAACAATATTTTTAATGAAATATATGAAAACATATTAAAAGGAATTCTATACCAAAATAAGAAGGTAAAATCACTTCTACAACTACAGTCTAATGAAGTACTAAAATTATATTAAATATTAATGCCCAAAGGTTTCAATATTTTTCTTGGATATTTTTAAGTCTCACAGGGAAGGAAGTGGCAGCAACTAGGCTCGTGCCCATTCCTTACCTCCTACAAAAATACCCACAGAAACAGCTAATTGAAAACTGAGTACTGATTCCCTATAAAAAATGGTATTGAAATGAGAATATCATTGAGTACTCGATTTTAAAAAATTCAAAAGAAGTGGAATTATTGTTCCTGCCCTGCTCTGCAAATGTCACTGGCAATGCCAACAATAATATTCAAATAATAAGGATTCTACATAAAGCCTTTCCCAAAGGAGTTCAAGTTTGTCCTTAGATAGGTTCTGGGTCATCATGCCATATCACTCTATTTGCCTCTGATCCCTCCCAGCCATAAATAAAACAAGCACAATTCAGAAAAACTGATTTCTACATAAATGTTAAATTTATATCTCTTTATATAAAAGTGGAAAGTTATTTTAATCCGAAAGAACGTTCAAATATTTGGTCCTATGCTATTAAAACTAAAAACCAGAAAGATACTCTGTATTTTTACTTCTTACAATGTATTTTGAAAATAAGATAGCGTTGATTTGGAGAAACATTTATTCCCCATGTTCTTTAATTTCATGTGGAAGAATTGCTAGTGCCTGAGCCACAGACCAAAGTAATTAAAGAAACTCTTTGTTGAGGTCTCTACATATTGTATAGTATCATCTCTACATGTTGTACAGCCAGGAATGAAAATCATGGACCAAAATTAATACTTCTGGCCTTTACCCATCACCATCACTCACTCTGCCATTCACTCATTTTCTACAGTGGGAAGAGATATGTATTATTTATTTAGTAATCTTTGGAGAAGAAACTAAGCATGTTCAGCTCAACTGCAGCAAGCTTAGAAGACACCCTGTACTCAATTCTACATGTTCTGGTCTGCTGTCTGTCTTGTGATAAGGGTGCTGCTCCTGGTAGAGAAAATCTACAGTTGTCCAGTGTCGTTCTTGGGATGAAATGTTAGCAATCCCACTTGGCCATAGATCAAAGTTGATTTTCAAAACAGCTCTATCAGTGATAAAGGTCATATTTTTGTCTCCATCCACCAGATGCATGCATGTATCACTCTATTGGATCTAGAAGTAAATGGCTACAAGGGCGTTTACTTATATATCATTCCCTTCTCACACAACTGCAAGAGTATAATTTATATTTTACTTTACCTATACAGCAGAAAACTAAGGAAGTTAAGTGACCAAGGTCACACAGCAAGCAAGGGCTGTGTGCATATTTGGAATAATTATGAGGGTCAGCATTCATGGTTAAGATGGATAAGTCAAACTAAGGTATAAACAAGAATCAAACTTTAAATTACAGGAAAGATTGTTGCTTATTCAAGAGTAGTTAGTTGCCCATAAGCCACATGCATCTTTTAAACCTACACTATCCCCTGAGAATTAGTCAGGACACATGGTTTGTAGTATCATGCCATATTTAAGTTCATGAAAACTAAGGTCAAACAGGCCTAGTTTGAATTACTGTTCAGTCATTTGGCAAAGGTGTGACTTTAGGAAAGTTACTAAAACTCTTTAACTTCAGCGGGCTCGTCTGTAAAATGATAACTCGCCTTACGTGTTTAACATGAGGATTATGTGAGATTATGTTTGTGAACCCTTTGGTACAGTGTTCAGCATGTAGTAATTAGTAGATTAGTTTGTAAATGAAGACCTGACACAGAAAATCAGGTAATATATTTAATATAACAAAGCTACAGAGTGGCAGGACGGATCTAATATATTCATTGTTTTTCATCTTTAATATCATATCCACTTTCATTTCCATGAATTTCTATCAAACTAGTTCTCAGGAACTTAAATTGGGACTTCCCACCTCGCTTCCTTTGCACATTCAAGTCTGTGCCCCTGAGATGTCCACATCCAATCTTTCTGCTCTTTGATGCCATTTATTAGGTCTAGTACTGTAAGATGTGACCTCCACGAAGCTCTCAGAGATCACCAGGAGTGACTTCCTCTCTCATTAACAAATATAACCAGCATCTGTCCAGGGGACAGATTTTATGCTCCTGGGTAGTGGGATTTGTGTCTTTTTTTGTTTGTTTCATTCATTACCTTATATAGAATAAGCACTTAATAAGTGTTTGCCAAATGAAAAACAGAATTAGTGAACTTGCCAATGTCCACATAGAAAGCACTGTATTTCTCAAAAAATAAAAAATAAAATAATGAGATTGCAGAAGCAACAACAAAATTAAATACAATTAAAATGTCATATAATGTCATAAAAAGGAAATAATTATTTAGGATGAAAACGTATTGGCATGAAGCAACTTCTTCCCTGTGTGATGCTTCTATGATATTTGGGTTTCAATTATATGATTCCTTCAACTCATTTATGGAGAGATTTATACTGAGCAAATAATAATTGGGGTCCAGCTAAGAGTTGAGAGAAGCTTGGTTTCCTCATACTACAACGAATCTTCAGACCAAACCCCAAGAAGCTGCCGGTATGTTTCGGAGTCATCACACAGAAACTTCTTGAAAAATAATTTACATTTTGGTGAAGATAAGAAAAAATTATTACTGTCCTGATTAAAAGAAGAACTAGGGCTAGATACTAATTCTTTTGGTGCCCTAGGACATGGATTTTTCCATTATCCATTGCAGTACAAGTGCAGCTGCCTCACACAAATCTCATTTACTGCAGATGCACCCATCTATGGCTACTACAATGCCCAGCAAGGCACTTTTTCTACAACAGGGCCACCGTATTCAGAAATGGGAGGAAAGGAAGTCTGTAGCCAATGTCTGGATGTTTGGATAAAAGCCCCATCCTTTTGCCTTGAGGTGAAACTACTGTGGTGCCATTGATGCTACAAAGTTCCTTGTGAGCATGTGTTGAACCTCGATTTCAGCCAAATCACATCTTTGCTTGGCCTCTTTGCCTGCCTTATTCTGTGCCCTCACTGTATCACAGGTTTTCTCCTGAGAACACTTCTTCAGCAAATCACTTCCACAGAATCAAGGTGGAAGAGCCTGAGCCTGCCTACATAAAAGTCATATTACAATGAGAACACATGGACACAGGAAGGGGAACATCACACACTGGGGACTGTTGTGGGGTGGGGGGAGGGAGGAGGGATAGCATTAGGAGATATACCTAATGCTAAATGACGAGTTAATGGGTGCAGCACACCAACATGGCACGTGTATACATATGTAACAAACCTGCACGTTGTGTACATGTACCCTAAAACTTAAAGTATAATAATAAAAAAACAAAAAACAAAATACAAAAAAAGATATCTATTCTGGCTTTTTCTTTTAAACAGTTCCTTATTTTTTATTTTATGTTTCAAAATTTCTCATCCTGAAAGCAGTGGTGATTTTAGCCTAATCACTGAACTGGGTATAAACAAAAATAAAAAATATATTCTTTACACAAGCATACAGATTAAAAGCTTTTAGAGAAAAATCAAGGGACAAAAAATTAAATCATTTTATTTTTTCTTATGAAAAAATAATAATGGATACTTCCTATGAAAATATATAAATACAGAATGTTATTTTAAAACACAACTGTTACAAATACTATTTTACTGTAGATATTGTTCTATATTTTGTTATCTTTTTAAGTAGCTTTCATTAGATTTAAATTATACTACATACCAATTTTACATTTAGCTTTTAGTTCTTAAAAATTAGTGTGATGACTTTGAATATATTGACTGTTTACTCCCTGTAACTTTAAACTGCTATACCATCACTGTTCTCACTTCCTTTCTGTGACAAAGGAAGCAAGTTGCTCTATCCTATCAAAGACCAATATTTCTACATGTGGTCTAAGGCTCATTCCTTCTTACCTTCTTAGAGACTACACTCATCTCTTGTTTTCTACTCCACCTTTATTTGCTAATGACGTACGATATTTACCTTCTATGGGGAAAATGATGCAAAACACATTCTTCCTTGCTCCAAAGGTTGCTCTGGCTACTTTCCTTTTTCTCTACTCATTTCATTTGACTTGGTTAATATTTCCTTCACATTCTCTACTCCTAGTTTCATTAATGAAACATATCATTGTTTTCCCTCCTAAATATTTGATCACCGTTTAAAAAATGATTTGGTTCTTCCTCCTACTAATACCTTCTACATGTATATTTCTGTTGCAGCCGACATTTCTAGGCACCAGACCCAAATATTCATTCTTTTATTGGCATCTTCCTTTAGATGCTTCATCCACACCCAAATATGATCCATCCACACTGCAACCTCTTCTGCCACACTTGAAGGATGGCCCCCGTCCAGTGGGATGGAGACGATAACATCTAATGTGTGTGCTTAATTCTCTCTGCACATTCAGCCATCTTTTCAATAGAATGTCTTGGCAATATTGGTCTGCTCTGCCCTCCCATTTGCAATGCTCTTGACCCTTCTATTACACCAGGTGCTCAAGTCGGACGCATGGGGAAATCCTTGCCTTCTGCCTCTAATTCTAATCCACCAGTGAGTTCGATCATTTTTGTTTCCAAAATATGTCTTAAAGTTGTCCACTTTTTAAAATCACCACTACCAGCTTCTCTATCTCAGTTTTGCATCCCATCATGTTTGGTTGATAGTAGTAATTTCTTCATTTTATGAACATGGAAGCCAATTTTAAACAGCTAATAAGTGGAAGATGGTGGATTTAAATCCAAATTAATTTTTATAATTTTCCAACAATTAAAATCTCTCTATAGCAAACAAATTTCAAATAAAAAAAACAACTTTTGATCAAATGAAATAAAGTGCTTTTAGTAATGAATAAAAAGTAAAATCTACCAAGCTCTCTAGATATATTTAAATCATCTAAACAATTTCAATAAATAACTTACAAATATTTGCCCTCAAATGCTCAAGTCAAGACATTGTCTATAACAGACCATATAACAAGGATGGTTGAAAGAAAGTGGATTGATTGCATCCTCAGCAGTTCTTCATTAAATTGCTTTTGTGCCTTTTTCATTTAGATGTTCTTAAAGCCCTTGTTATGGACTAAAGGTTTGTGTCCCTCTAAACTTCCTATACTGAGATCCTAACCCCAATGTGATGTTATTAGAAGGTGGGGCCTCTGAGAATTAATTAAGTCATAAGGATGGAGCCCTTATGAGTGGGATTAGTGCTCTTATAAAAGAAACTCCAGAGAGGCTCTAGCTCTCTTTCTGTCAGATGAGGATTTGAGGAGCTGGAAATCTGCCACCCAAAAGACAGTCATCATCAGAACCCAACCATGCCGGCACCGTGATCTTACACTTCCAGTCTTCAGAACTGTGAGAGCTAAATGTGTGTTGTTTAAGTCACTAGTCTATGCTAATTTGTTATAGAAGCCTGAACTTACTTTATACTTTATATATACTTTATATATATATATACACATATATACACACACACACACATTTATATATACACACATCTGACTATATAGTTATATACATAACTACTTATAACTGTATACATAAACAATATCTATGTATGTATACACATATATAACTGACTAGCTTTTAATATATGTATAAATACTTTATACTTGACTAATTTTTCTGAATCAAGGGAGGCAACAAATGTATTTTGAGTTTCAGAGAAATAGTTAAATGAGATACAATATGGAAAATTCTAACTTTAATTCATCTCTTTCCTGTGTTTTAAGTGCTATTTATGCCTAAAATTTATTCTCATTTTCCAATAACTCCTTGAGCCATTGACTCACTCTTATCACCTGCAGGTCATTTTTCTTTTTCTTTTTGGGTCTAGTTTATCAATCATTCAATAAGATTTTATTCTTAGAAACTTGATTATCATTATTAATCTTTCTATCAATTCATTTGTATATTGGTTGGAGATGGGGCCCATAACTAATATTTTTGCATCCCAGGTTGTTCTAAACAGAGCATTTTCATCTTTTTTTTTTTTTTTTGAGACGGAGTTTCACTGTTGTCCCCCAGGCTGGAGAGCAACGGCACGATCTTGGCTCACTGCAACCTCCGCCTCCCAGTTCAAGCAATTCTCTTGCCTCAGCCTCCCAAGTAGCTGGGATAACAGGTGCCTGCCCCCACACCCAGCTAAATTTTTTTTGTATTTTTAGTAGAAACGGGGTTTTGCCATGTTGGCCAGGCTGGTCTCGAACTCCTGACCTCAGGTGATCTGCCCACCTCGGCTTCCCAAAGTGCTTGGATTACAGACGTGAGCCACCGCACCCAGCCAACAGAGCATTTTCTTTTAAACTAGGAATATTAGCACATTGAACTATTCATCCAGTCAGCTGGCCATGCATTCTTTCATTAAAAATATGGTTGACTGTCATGTGATAGTGTACTAATTGCTACAAATATATACTCTACATGCACACAAAATACAAAATTTGTAAATGCATACAAAGCAAACAGAATATGTGGGCTCACTGAAGTTATGGAAAAAATAATATATACATAAACTGTACTTAGCCTAATAAGTGTTATGTGGAGGAATTAAAGGATACTATGGCAGTGTGTAGCAGATACATTCCTAATGTAGCATGGAACAAGTAATGTTCCTAAAATGCTTTCTAAAGGAAGTTCTCTTTAAGTTTGTTATGCTACTGAGTTTAATCAATATTAGGTTGGTGTGAAATTAATTGCAATTAATTTTGCACCAATCTAATACGTTTGACTTAATAGAATTATAGCAAACTTCCTATCTGGAAAATAGTAACTACAGCATTTCTAGCACTGTAAGTTTTTAAAAACATGATTATGTAAGAGAGCAAAGTCTCAGTAAACTTTCAAATGTACACATAGGACATATTCTTTGAACTCCCACAAACAGAAATGAGTAATACCAGTTTAAATTCATGATTAAAAAAACACCCGAAGTTTTTCTTTCAAAACACACTCCTAGATAACTTCTCAATCAGAAAAGAAACAAAATCTTAAATAAGGCTAATAAATCAAAAATAACAAGAACACAGTATATGGAAATTTATAAAATGTCATCAAAGGCCTAATCTGATGACTACATAAAGACTGTCTCAATAAAAAATAAAAATGCTTAATATTTGTTTCTCAAACTTTATTTAAAAATATATATAAGGTAGAAGGCAATATAAAAGTGTAATTTGAAATTAATTAAAAATAAAAAAGCAGTATTTGACAAGTTTCCTTAGGATAAAAGTCACTAATACCAATTAAAATTTTAAGTTAAAACTCTATTTATAAATATTAAAAAGATTACCATTTTAAGAAACACTATATATGCTAAATTAAAGAATATGTAAAAAATGAAAATTTTTCTAAATAACATGCAGTTTGTCTTAGTTGACTTAGGAAGAAGTAAAAAATATGAATAAATAAATTATCATACGGAAGATTTGTTGAGAAAATTTTGAGACAAGATTTTTTGTTTTTAAATTTTTAGTACTGGAGTACATGTTCAAGGTGTGCTGGCTTGTTACATAGATAAACCTAACTTAGGTAAACATAACTTTTTCTGATTCTCTGCCACCTGGAACTATAATCACAATACAGCTCCACCCCTAAACTTTACAGGACAAGGATAATAATACAAATCAAGGTCTGCATACTGTACATTTAAATACTGAAAAGGTCAGAATAAAGACATCCAACTAGTAAATAAGACATAGTATACCTCCTACCCACAATAGATAAACTTTCCAAATATATGTATGTAAAGCTACAATTTCATATAACTAAAAATTGGCAAAAAATCAATGACAATTGAATTAAATTTATAATGCTGATTCTGTGTGTTCTTGGGTTGCCATGCTTGTGAGAATAATAAAATAAAGGCATTCTGTTTAAAACCTACATTTTTAATTCCATATATTTATGAATCTTTCTTCAATTTCAGCAAAATAAAGAGCTACATTGTTTGAATCAAGATTTTTGCTATACATGCATTTTATTGACCAGAATGTTAACTTAGGCAAACTTTCTTGTCTCAGTTTAGTTTGTTATTTTTGAATTTTACCATAATGAGCAATTATATTATTGCTAATTTTTACTTTCTCATGAAACAACATCGGGTACTTCCTAATTTAAAAAAAAATTAGTATGGCATACTATCTAAAGAAATAAAGAAAAAAATTCAAAATAGCAGTGTGATAGTTGACTGAATCACTCTTCTTTTGAAATTGAGAAAAATAATTTTTCTAAAAAATGTAAAAATAATTTTAACCTTTTTTAAAGTAACCAAAGTAAATCTGTTTTTTTGGTAAATCATTCCAAATAACTGTAGACTGCACAATTTCCAAATTAATTTAATTTTCTCCCCAAAACAATTTGCTTCTAGTAGTTTTGTATCTTATCTACATTAAATCAAATTGTTTTTACTGAATTTGGATGGCATTAGTATTGTGTGTCCAGATGTGATCTTAAGTTGAAATTTACTGTGTGCTTCATAAGATATTTCACATTTGGGTAGATTCAGAAAGCATCATGTACAATATTAGAATTTTTCAAAAGAATATCACTATTAGCACAGTAGCACAAACTATAAGCCGTGCATGGAAAAGAGAAGTCTTCTGATTTCCAGTCAAATTTCTGGCATGTGCATTTTCTTTTCTTGTCTTTGACAATAAGTCATATGCTGCATAAGGACGTTTCTGTCAAGGAAAAATCACATATCTAATGGTGGTCCCGTAAGATTATAATAGAACTGAAAAATGTCTATTGCTTAGTGACATAGCCATTGTGCCTTTGTGATGCAACGCATTACCTTTTTAATGCTTGGATACGCAAGTACTTACAATTTTATTACAATTGCCTACAGTATTTAATACAGTAACAGGCTGTACAGGTTTGCAGCGTAGGAGCAATAGGCTAGACCATATAGCCTAGGTGTGTAGCAGGCCGTGCCAACTATGATTGTTTAAGAATACCATGTGATGTTTGCACAACAAAATCACCAAACAAAGCATTTCTCAGACAATAGTCCAGTTGTTAAGAAATGCATGACTGTATTTAAATTATTTAAATATAGCTAACATTTAAATTTTATTGCTGAAAAAATTTAAATATTGTTAAATACGTTTTATGAAATAAAGTAATTCACAATTCTTGTATTTAAGAATCCATCTAGTTGTCTGTATAAAAATTGATATGCCTTGCTCTTTTTTTAAAAATATTATAAAATATTTTTCGGCCAGGCGTAGTGGCTCACGCCTGTAATCCCAGCACTTTGGGAAGCCGAGGCGGGCAGATCACCTGAGATCAAGAGTTCGAGATCAGCCTGGCCAACATGGTGAAACCCCGTCTCTACTAAAAATACAAAAATTAGCCGGGCATGGTGGCACATGCTTGTAATCTCAGTTACTCAGGCAAGAGAATTGCTTGAAGCCAGGAGGCGGGCATTGCACTCCGGCCTGGGCAATAAGAGTGAAACTCCATCTCAGGAAAAAAATATATATTTTTCAGTCACCATGTGCAACTGCTGCACACTTTTAGGACACACTGACCTGCGTTTATATCCGGATCACACAGAGAGGCAAGAAAATGGAGACTCATCCCTTTTGGGAAGTGACTATGTCAGAAAGCTTATGCTTTCTAAGAGAAAGGAATTTAACGGGTTAATTTACTTCTCTTTCAGCTGTTACTTGCAGTTTCATAGTTCTGAAATAGACAATGGCATCACCCATACATCTTCCAGTATTCAGTTATAGTCATCTTTTGCTTTGATGGTTATTGAGAAACATAACGGAATGATTCCCTGGGGCTGAGTGATGCTTGTGTCATAAGGGCCTTCTTGCCCAGGTCTTGGAGTTGTGCTGAAGAGAGGAGCCAGTCTAAGAAAATATGACTATATCTTGAGTATGGCAGAGAAGGAAATAAAGAAAACTGGGTCTTTGATGATGTCATCAATCTTCTGAAATAAATACCTCTAGAACACACCTACCTTCACAACTCTTATGTGAGAAAGCAAAAGTCCATTTGATTTAGGCCTTTTTAATTGGTGTATCAGTTAGGATTTGATGACAGAAACCACTCTATGTATT
Source organism: Pan paniscus (assembly GCF_029289425.2). Classification (NCBI taxonomy): domain Eukaryota; kingdom Metazoa; phylum Chordata; class Mammalia; order Primates; family Hominidae; genus Pan; species Pan paniscus. The sequence continues at coordinate 49,157,453 of NC_073261.2, read as the reverse complement.
TCAGGTGTGAAGCATTTAATATGGGAATTATGAACACATTTCGACATGTGAAAGAATGGAGATCCAGAAAGCCACCACTGAACATCTCAACTTGTAAAGCTGAAGTTGGAGTTTCCTCAGATTCACATGGAAGATGCTACAATTCTCAAAAATCTCTAGAAGTTTCTATCAAGTACTCAAACATCAGCAGAAAATCCTGATGTTCTTAAGAGCTTGCTGGTAAGTTACTGTGAATCTCCTATCTCATCTGGCTACAACTGCCTCCAGAGGAAAAAAAAGATGTCTTTCTCTTAAGCCTTATAAATCTTGCAAAACACCTCTTATTAGCAGACTCTGACCCCTAACCTATGGGTAACAGGACCTGGGTAACATGAGCAGGATCCTGCTCTTCTGTATCTACAGAAGAGGGAAGATGGGGGCTGTGATGACACCAAGTTACCACAGACAATAACTCAATATCATATTTGGGTTTTCTTTCACTTACAGCTAAAGGTACTCACATCAGAGCACTAGATGCATTTACATTAAAAGAAAAAAACAAACAAGGAAATTTATTTTGTAAGAATGTCAATTATAACATAGTTATAAGACAAAAATATTGAAATATTCATGGTGTTTTCTTTAAGATGCTGAAGTTATTAAAATATTTGATAGTCTCTGATGCAAAAGATCCCTTGATATATCATTAATTTTAAAACAGAGGATTTAGAACAGTGAATTCAACAATATCCCTTTGGTTTCATGTATTTACTATATAAGAATCCATTTTTTTGAATTATTTAAAATAAACATATCTATATAATTTAAGAGGTTTATTAGTGAGGGGAATTAAAATTTTCTCCCATTGAGTTTGCTATAATGACATGCCACTAAAATATATTTAGATTGACTCATAATTTAAAAATCTTAATAAATTATTAATATTATAAATATTTATAGATTTTTCTTTGGCACTGTTTCATAGAAATATGCAACAAGTGATTTCTGGAGGGATGATTTATAGAGAATTTTAAAAGCTAAGCACTTATAGCTTGAATAAACAAGACCATTACACGTATATTTAATAAACTTTAACAAGTAGGAAAACTTATCACCTACTACAAAGAACTATTTTTGAAACTAAAGTGACTAGTTTATTCAAAATTTATCAAATACCTTTACTGCACTGTATCTGTATGCAAGTAAAGTTGTAAATATGTATAATGGTAAATATTTGTCTTTAAGCTAACATGATAAAGATATATTATGTAGATATATAAAATCATGAAACCATGGCAGTCAAATTGCAAACTAAACAAATTCTAAAATATAAGCATTAATAATGTAGAGTGGTAATACAAAAAATAAGATTATCTGTGATTCTAATTTTTTAATTTCTAGGGTAGGAGTATGACCACATAATTAATCATCCATATAGAATGTGAAATTCTGTTTTGAGAGGATAGGGGGTGCTATTAATTATGATGAGTCCCAAGGTTCAAACAAGGGTGTGTGGTCACTGTACAGAAGGAAAAGGCTTCATAGAAGAGGTAGTATTTAAAATGGATCTTGAAGATTGAATCTACACAGAGAAAGGTCCGTATGTGTAAGTAAGCCATTAATCTTTCCTGACAAGAAGAAACTAATCCTTCTCATTATTGCCCTCCAATGATCCAATTAAAACCCAAATATATTACCTTGGAAGATGTTTAACATTTATTAGTACATTAGAAATAATGGTGTATTTGTTTGGTTACTGTCATTTTAATAAGACGGTGGAAGTGAAGAGAAATTTATATGCTTTTTCCCTTTTTGAATTTACTTTCTTAATTTGGCACAATAATTGTACAAATTCATGGAATGCAGAGTGATGTTGCAAGATATAGGTTAGTGATAAGATCAGGGTATAGGCATATCTATCTATTCTTAAACATTTATCATTTATTCATGTTGAGTGCATTCAGTATCCTTCTAGCTATTTGAAATGACTCAGAAACTAAAGGGTACTATGAGAACATTGAGCATCATAGGACATCAAAATAGGACCCAGAAGTAAACAAAAGAAAAAATTACTATTTAATAACTTTAGGCAGTTCACCATGGCTCATGCCTGTAATCCCATGTAATCCCAGCACTGTGGGAGGTGGAGGGCAGCAGATCACTTAAGGTCAGGAGTTCAAGATCCTCCTGGCCAATATGGCGAAACCTCACCTTTACTAAAAATACAAAAATTAGCCGGGTATGGTAGCAGGCACCTGTAGTCCCAGCTACTTAGTAGGCTGAGGCAGGAGAATCCTTTGAATCCAGGAGGTGGAGGTTGAAGTGAGCTGAGAACGTGCCACTGCAATCCAGTTTGGATGACACAGTGAGATCCTTTCTCAAATAATAAATTAAATAAAATAAAAAACTTTAAGTTGAATCTAAGATCTATTAAATTTAAAAGGAAATAATTGTGTTTAGTACCAAGAACAATATAAGTACGGGAAATAAACCATTTTAAAAATAATTTGTTGAAATGTCAGGATGGCCTAAGAAATAGCTCTAGCACCATGTTATGTTTTTTTAATTTTTTTCCAGTTTTAAGTGCTTACCAATTTTTTCTTCTAATCCTATAACTTTCTTGGACTTCTTCTGTTGGCTCTGTGAGTTTCATTACTAAATCTGTTAGGAAAGTAGGTGTTTTTTTCTCCATTGATTTCAATAGACTCATCTATTTTAAATTACAACATCTTAAATTTATAGACTCGTACATTGTTGAGTAGTCATACAAATAGTAGGCATTCTTGCCTCTTTCCTAATCTTAATCTTTGTATTGGGGATAGATTAAGTAATAAATCATAAACTAATTAATTAAATGTACTATGAATAAATTAAGGCATCCCAAAATAAGTGTGCTCCTGGAAAATTATTTTTGTGAATATTGAGGACATGCAGGAAATATAAAGGTTAACATAGTAAGATATATTAGTGAACTTACTTTATGAGAAAATTAGCCTTATAATCTACACATACAAAAAAGTAAAATATGATAGTAAAATTGCCATTATTTTCCCATATATCTGTATTATTTGAAATGAGGAGCAGCATCTCTTACTATTATTTCAGATTGCTGATTTTAGAGATTATTAGACAAAGAAAAAATACATCTTACAACTTTCTATTCTAACAAGTTAATATAACTAACATAATAAGTTATTATTTGAAAGAATTGAGGTCAATCTATTATACACCTAAAACACTATTCTGTAAAGTTTTGTATTATAATTCACATATTGAAAGTGTAAATGAGTTGGGAGGCATATTTTTATGATTTTGCAACCTTGAGAAATTAAGCCCTTTTAGCTGACCTTCCGTCATTCTATCTATATAGTGAGAATATCTTATGCCATACCCTACTCTCCTCACTCATTTGCCTAATTTATCATTATGATACAGAGTGACAGACTGACCTAAGATTAATATATTTTCTTTGACTTACTGAAAACTTGATTCCTTGCAAAGGCATAGAGAAGTTTCCATTTTTGTCTCTTTGCATGTATTATATCAACCAGGGGAAAAACTGTTTTGAATTATATTTTCATTTTAGTTTTCTTTTTCCTGCTTAAGAGACAAAGAAATAAACACACACACATGCACGACTTTATGTTGATAAATATGAATATCAGTTAGGCTAGACTAGGTCATGTTGCAGTATAGTAAAATTCTCAAAACCTCAGTAGTTTAAACAACAAACTTCTATTTCGTCTTCATGCAACTTCTGCACTGAGGGCTGCTTTGATCACTGCATGTTCTACAAGACCTTGGGCGACTGAGGTTTCATCTTTATAGCCTCCTATTCACTGCCTCAGTGGGAAGAGGCCTCTGAAGAATCCTGCAAATGATCCAGTGCTCTGACCTGGGCGTGACACATGTCATACCTTCCACCACTTACTGGCCAGAACAGAGCCCCAGATCATCACAGTAGGGCTGGGAGTTCTGTCCTTTCTCATTGTGTCAAAGGAAGAAGATCTAGACATTGGGAAGCATTCTAAGATTTCATATTAGACAATGTTATTGGCTCAGAAATCATAAATATGTTAGCCTCTAATCATTTTAAGTACAATGTAGTCAAGCTGTTTGAATGATTCTAACCCTTCCCTTATCATCAGAAAGACTGTTAAAATTAAGATTAATTGTGATTCAATCAATTTAAGTTGAACATTTTCTATTTGGAGATAAAGGAATGAAAGTTTAGAGAGCATGAAAAACCTAGATATATTTGGTACAGAATTTATAAACCAGACTTGCTTTTAAGAATAATATAGCTATAAAAATCAGTGAACTTAGCTACTTGCTTTCAATCACTGACATTTTCCAAGCTGCTAGCTGGCCTTCACTCTTCACCTCCAGGACAAATTTACCTCCTCTACAGAGCCTTCTGCTAATGTAGTCCTCCTTGCCTACTTAGGCAAACAGAGCCAGAGCAATCTCTCACTAGCTATCCTAACTACTACATTCTTAGTGCTCATCATGTTTCCTGCATATATTATTTTCTTATTACTTGTGACCACTACCTTCCGCAGACTGTAAATGCTGCAGGATCAAGGACTCCAGTGGCCCTGTTACCCCTTGTGTCTTTGGATCCTACCACAGAGTGACATCTCCAACTTCTGAATTCCTCTGTGTCCTTGGTATCTGTAGCTCTGTTTTAGCACTTTGGAGCCTTGATCACAAACTTTCCTGTGTTTTTCTGATAATACTTATTGAATGCTAATTTATAAAATGCAAGTAATCTCTATAGGGACATTAAATAAATTGTTCTCTGAACACATTTAGCTAAAACACAGACTTCAATCTTAATAACAGTATTAAAAAAAGAAAAAGGAACCAACTCTTACTATGCACCAGGTAATCAAGTTTTACATAATTTAACTTACTTGGCCCAAACCACCCTAAACTCATTTACACATGAGGGAATTAAAACTATAAAGGGTCAAGAATTGCCCCAAATCAAATGGCTCATAACTAGTAAAATCAGGAATTGATCTTAGATATATTGGCTCCAGAGTCTGTGAGCTTAACCATTTTGCTATAATGCCCTCTTATTGGTAGATTCTATCTTCCCTTAAAGGTTCTAATTTTGGATTTGTCATTTTTCTCTGTTTTGTTTTGTTTTGTTTCCTTTGTATACAAGAGGGAAAAAATGTATTGAGACCAGATGATCTCCAGATCTCACTTTCCATTCCGGTAGTCTATGAGTCATATTAGGAAAACTGTTTTAAATTGCAAACATTTAGTTACAAGAATCTTCATAGTGTCTGTTCAGATACAGCTAACTGAAGTGACAAAAATTTTATCATGAACATTCTATGCTGTCATGTTAGTACACTTAAAAGACAAGGAACAATTATAGCATGCTGTTTAAAAAGAAGGCTTATTCATTATAATTAATTACTAGTAAACATAAATCCGTTTCAAGAATGCCATGCCCAAGATAAATGGAAGTGTCACATGCCATAACCAAGAGAAAGTTAGAAATCAAAGGCATTTGAAGCAACCACATATAAATACATAATACATTTCCATAAAAAGTTCAAAACTTTTGCTAACTTTTGTTTCAACAAAAGTTGCTAAGAATTCCCTAGACACAGAATCTTCAATTTTATAAATCAAACGTGTTGGGGAATACTAGATTAAACAAAGTTAAACATGTGTTTTAGAACATTTACTATAAAAATAGAATCATACATTTCTTTTAGAAGGAATAACAGTGTTTCCCAACATACTTGGCCATGGAACCCCTATTTCTTTTATTAGGCATCTCTTGTGATTAATGGTCCCTGAAATATTCTTTAGCAAATAACAAGTGCTGATTTGAGATCTAAGGAAACATGAAATTTAAAAGTAGTGAGTTTAGTGTGAATGTCCCAGAAACTTGAAAGAAACATAATAAAATGTTAGCTCTCTTACTAATGTAACTTTCAAATCAAAAGTTTAATTTTTCTGTAGCCTGATATAGACATCAGTTGACAAAAACATTTAAATACATTTATATATGTGTGCATATATATGGAGATGCATAATTGTTATGCATATATATGCATACATATGTCAAATATAAACTCTTCTTCAATTCAGTTCTGAACAAAGCAATTAACATTCTAAAATGTTTATGAAAAATAAGAATGTCTATATTGGGAAGCTCTTTTTAATGGACAATATGCATGTTCTTAGAGAAATATTTTATAGGGGTGAGTGTTGGTAAGAATCATTTTGGCTAGGGTAAAAATGTTCAGTAAAATATAATCTTCACTCATTATTTTTCTCACAAGCTACAGCTCACTGCTACAAAGGTCAGCAGTTATAGTCCTCAGTGGATTCTTAGAATGTAGAATGAGGGAGTTTGAAATGATTTGTTCTGTCACCTGTTCCCAGAAAAACTGACATAATTTAATATGATGACTGTTCTCCTTTACCTCATTAAACCAGTAAAGGAGAGCTGCATAGAATCCTAAGTAATTTATGACTTACCACTTGCAAAATTTGAGTTTGGGATTCTGAACTCCACTTGCCACAACTGCCTACTCATGCCCACCACTAGCCAAAATCATCTGTGTGCCTAGAATAGAAAACCTGTGGCAAAGTCCCTTCTAAATCGGACAAGGCAAGTGTACGTAAGCCAGTTATGGTGTAAATATACAACACCTTTGCCTTTCATCAAAACAATGATTTCAGGAGGGGATTCTCCTTTATACTGTCATGACTTCGAATCAATGAGTTAAAAAATAGGAAATATTCAAAGTATGAACAATAATATAGTAAAGGAAAAGAAAGAAATTAAAAACCTTTAAACAGAAGTCTTATCTGTTGGTTGATAATCTGGATTCTTAGAGGTTAGCCACACAGTAAGAGGAGTCTGCAAAGTATATTTTATAATTTCAGAAACAAAAATGGGAGTAATGTACTATAGGAGTACCCAAGAGAAGCAAACTGTTATATTTCCTTGCTTTTGCCTAGAATTAGTTAAATTCCATATGCTAACTTTGGTTATATGATGTTTATTTCTGGAAATTCAGTTCTGTTTCTGTTTCATATAAAATTAATTCATTGAATTTTTGGAAAAGGAAATAATTATTACTTAAAAACAATAGTTTGGTTGACAAAACATTTTCAGAAGCTGTGACAGAGAGGTGTCTATGTAAGAGAGCATAATCCAACTTCAGAAACAGAATGCAAAGAAAGAAGAGATAGTTTTTCAAGTAGAAAAGACTATACTCAAACGAAAAGGTTAGTGTTCTTTCAATATACCTAGGGAAATAAATTTTAAAAAGTCGTAAGAGCAAAAAATCAATATGTGCCAAAGGGTAACATTCCATAGCATTTCTGATATCCTTATAATATTTAAAAATCACAGCTTGCTAGGATTTTTATTAATGACAAATGAAATAGATTATAAATAGCCATGAACCTAACCTCCTTCAATTTGTAGAGTACTTATCAAATTTCTAAATGCGATTTTTCATAATGCTTCTTTTCACAGACACTACAGGGAAGGATGTCATCGATGCTATTTCAGATCTGTCATATATAATCTTCTAATCTGCCAACTTTTGCAACTAAAAGATGAGCTCATGTACAAGCTGACAAGAGGTGGTAATGAGTCTAGGCTTTCTTGAAGGTTGTTAAAAGTTTAAGTCCCCGGCATTGTGCAGGTGCTCTCTGAATTGGCTCGGCAATTTTTATAATGACAGCTGCTGGGAGGTGAGAGGATACCAGGAATGTTGTCAGTAACAGTGAAAGAGTGTTAGAAATAAAAGTGGCCCCAGATATTGGCAAAAGTGATTTGTGTAAACTTATCAAATCTCTTTGGGAGTCCTGGATGGTTCATTTTTCCCTAGTTATGCTTTAAAATCACCATTTCTGCTGATGATTATATTATCTTTATATGGAAATTAACCAGATTAGCTGAAATAGGAAAAAACCCAGACACATCAATCCGGAGTTTATGGCCCTGACATTTCCAAGTCTGAAAAAACTCCTAATGTATAATATTACTACCAATTATTATTAGAAGTAGCAGCAGCATCAATGCTCCTATAAGTAATACTACATGCTTTAACGTATATGTCTATAAATGTCCACGGCTTTCAGTTACCTCTTTGGAAGTGATCAACCAGACTAGATTGCCATTTTACATTGGAATTTGGATAATTTTTTTTTTTTTCCAGAAAGTTGAGCCTAAGAAGGCTGAGGCCTAACTTTAGATCCACATACCAGGGTGCTGTAAACACAAGAAGTTATCCAAGCTTTGTAACTCACTGTGCTATACTAGATGAATATTACTGGAGTTATGTCAGCTTTTTGTATAAGCTAAAGGTCTTAGGCCAGTTCCAGGAAGCTGTTACAGTTATCACTTTTATTTGTTTGTTTCATTTTATATTTTGTCTTCTCAGTATTGGTTTTTATTATTTCTGGATTAGTTACGAGTTCTTCAAAATTGGAGACTTTGCCTAAAAAGCAAATTTTCATCTTCTAAGGAAAAGTAGAATGTATGGGAACAGGAGGATCACGTTCAAACACAGCCAGAGTGAAATCTAAAGGAGTAGCTTTGAGTGCTTTGGAAGGCCCTCAGGTGACCATATTCCCCACCTGGCTGGTTTCACACATTTAGACTACCTACTGGTCTTGATAATTATGTGAATTTGATAATTTTGCAAAAGATCTTCAAGTAGCAACAGGTTCTTACAGAGGAGTAAATATATATATATATACACACACATATATACATATGTGTGTGTGTATATATATGCAGTCCCTAACTGAGTTCCTTAGGAGTGAGAACTTTGAACATTTACTTTTTTACCCAATTTCCTATGAGGTCCCCAGAGAGAGGCTGACAAGACAAAAACAGATCTCCATTCTCAGAAAAGGAATAGACGGGTCCCTAAACGGCAAAAACAAGCATCCAAACAAACCCTAAGTTATACAACCTTGACTCCTGGAGATGGACAGGGAATGGTAATTAATGAAAGAAAAGGATTTCAAGAACTGGGTCACATGGTCACTTTCGGAAGAGCAGCACATACAACTTGACACTGAATCCCAGTAGTCACTGGGCTTGTTTACTACTGACTGCCTTAGGTCAAGATTGGTGTTGGAATTTGGCAGTAGGGCCCATCTTAAAGATAAGGATCCAGGAACCCACTGCTACTGTGAAGGTAAAAACTCAAGACTGAGCCAAGCCAGACAGACAGCCATAAGTGTGTGTTTCTGATCATCAGAATGTGGGTTTAGCAAATACAACTATTAGTTTACCTTAATGATAAAGCCTTTAAGCTCTGGAGAGTGTATAGAAAAGAGTCAAGCGCAGAAGTGTTGTTCAGAGGCAATGGGTATTCTTCAGAGCAGATGAATATTTTAGGTACAGCCAGTGCATGGTAACACCCCTGTGTCAAGAAACTTTTTGTTCAAAATGTTCTATTGCAAGGTTAAGTTAAAGAAACATACTGTTCCACGAGATATCTATAAGAGAATTAAAACTCAAGGCAGCGTTGTGGATTTCAGTCTAGAAGTCTGAGGTAAAGTTCATTTTCCTTCTTTTAGGTCACAGAGTAAGTCGCTATAGCAACCCTAGACCTGAAACGATGTTGCATTGTTTAGTGTCTGTTGCCATTATCTGAAATGATCTAGGATCCACAATGTCAGTGTCAGGCCAGGAGACCTGGGCATTAAACCATGCAGCATAGGTCACCCTTTGTCTACATTGACATGTTACCCATGTTATGAAGCAAAGATTGCATCTCCCAAGCAAACTGAGTCCAGTGCAAACATCACAGGGAGCAGCAGAGAACAGAAGCACATAGTACTGAGTAGCTGGGTGGGCCAGGGTGAAATACTGTGAGCTTCACTTCCTCATGTGTAAAGAAAATATAAGCTTAGTGCTTACTGCTAAGGTTGTTCTGAAAATTTCTTGACTAAATCATGTAACATTTTTAAAGGTAACTCTTCACTGAATAAATACTGATGATGATGACAATGATGATGATGGTGATAATGATGATGATGGCAGCAACTAGATGGACTACATTTGGAAGCAAACCAACTTTTTAACACTGAATCAAATAGAATGAAGCATTTTAAAGGCTGGGTTCCAGAAACTATTCTAGTTGGGGAATTAGGCCAGGTGGATACTTAACTTCTCCTGACTAATGCCTATGTCTCCTTCCAGTCTCAGGTTTGATGCTGTTTCTTCAGGAAGTCTTCCCTATCATGCTATCTTGAGTCAAGCATTCCAGCTTTGTATGCCATGACATTCTGCCATTCCCAAATCATAACACTTTCTGTGATTCATTGTTAAAAAGTTTGATTGTGTGGTCTGTATATATTAGTAAACTGCAAACTCCATGAAGGTAGCAGCCGCTTCAACTTATGTCCTACACCAGGCATAGCACTAAGCAGATAGGAAGGGCTCGATAAATACTTGCTGGATAAATTAACCTATCAATTGACTTGGTATACCAACCCACCCACTCTCAACTCAGGTAAGAATGTAGTAAGTAAACCCATCAGATATAAAATCAGCATCATCCAGAAAAAGGGTGATAATTTTCCAGCTATGATCTAATGTGGAAATATTACTAAGTGAAAGTATAAGGCTGTTGCTATTATACAGTTACAGAATCAATTTGAAAGATTTATAACTCCCTATTTTTGGAAATCATAAGGGTGATTACTTATCCGTTGGAAGGGTATGAACATTTTCCAGTCCTGGAAGAAGGCAACATACACATGTAGTGCAACACTTAATGATGTATTTATATGAAGATATTTGAGTACCACTTATCTTAGATTTGGGGGATGCCCCAGTGAACATGATAAATACAGCTTTGTTTTTAGTTTTGTTTTGTTTTCATGGAGATTATAGTCAAGGGAGAAAGAAAGAAAACAAATCAGAAACCAAGAAAATAGGACGATATCAGATATTGGAATGTACCGTGGAAGAAAATAATGTTGGGTAATGGAATGCAGAGGACTGGGAGGTAATGACTGGGGTTTTCTTCAATTAGATTTCATAGATGGCCTGAGGACATGGCATCTTTCAGATAGGAACAATGAGAAGAGCTGGCACTACTAAGATCTGGGAGGATGTCATTCCAGGAAAAAGTAATGACACACAACACATGAAGACTCTCTGAAGCAGATGTATGTGGCCTGTGCAAGGGTCCAGGAGAGCTACGGAGGCCAGAGCACAAAGAGGAAGAGGGAGAATGGAGTGAAGAGAGGTCAGAGAGGAAGGACAATCCAGGGCCTTTGGACTTAGAGCACATTCACAGTCTGGATATTATTCTGATTCTAATGGAAATCCACGAAGTTTTCGAGCAGGTTTAGGTTATTTGAAAAATCATGACTATCATGAGGAGAATGTACCCATTATATTATGAGTGCTGAATGAGCACATTTTATATCAACTTCAGACATCATTAATAATCATTTGCTAAAGATTGTGTCTCTTTTTGTTTTAGAGACAAGGTCTCACTCTGTCACCCAGGCTGGAGTGCAGTGGCAGGAACTCGGCCCACTGCAGCCTCTACCTCCAAAGCTCAAGTGATCCTCCCACCTCAGCCTCCCCAGTACATGAGACTACAGACATGCACCACCACCCCTGGCAAATTTATTTTACCTTACTTTTTGTAGAGGCAGGGTATCACTATGTTGCCCAGGCTGTTCTTGAGTTCCTGGGCTCAAGCGACCCCAACTACCTTGGCCTTCTAAAGTGCTGAGGTGACAGGCATGAGCCACCATGCCTAGCTGTCTTCTTTGCCAATACGCCATAATTTCAAAATTCTATTTTTTTTTTTTTTTTGAAACAGGGTCTCACTCTGTTGCCCAGGCTGGAATGAGGTGGTGCAATCTTTGCTCCCTGTAACCTCTGCGTCCTGGGTTCAAGCGATTTTTGTGCCTCAGCCTCCTGAGTACCTGGGACCACAAGCACATGCCACCAAGTCCAGCTAATTTTTGTATTTTTAGTGGTAACATGGTTTCACCATGTTGGCGAGGCTGAGGCTGGTCTTGAACTCCTGACCTCAAGTGATCCACCCACCTCGGCCTCCTAAAGTGCTGGGATTACAGATGTAAGCCACCATGCTTTGCCTCAGAAAAGATTTTTTTGAGACAGAGTATCGCACAGTCACCCAGGCTGGAGTGCAGTGGCCCAATCTCTGCTCACTATAACCTCCACCTCCCGGGTTCAAGAGATTCTCATGCCTCAGCCTCCCGAGTAGCTGGGACTGCAGAGCATGCGACCATGCCCAGCTAATTTTTGCATTTTTAGTAGAGATGGGGTTTCAACATGTTGGCCAGGCTGGTCTCGAAATTCTGGCCTCAAGTAATCCATCTACTTTGGCCTCCCAAAGTGCTGGGACTACAGGTGTGAGCCACTGTGCCCAGCATAAAACTTATAAATTTTAATTTAATTGTTCTCTATTCTCCAAAATCCTCTAAATGATTTTGTTGACAGAGCAATAAAAACAACCTTAATTAAGGCAGCGTGGGTCACATTTCACATCAAAAACAGCTAATGTAAACTAGAACCCAAAATTACCAAACTTCAGAAAAATCTCCTACAATAACTCCATCTTATGTATCACCAACATTCAAATCATCTCACAAAGGTGGCAAAGTTATTCATGGATAATTTCATACAATGTCTCTTCAGAGCCTGAAACATTCCCTCCAAAATGTGACTTATTCTTCTTTCTTTTGTTTGTAACCAACTGAAATTTAAAGAAACTCACATATATTTTATATTTTTTTATATATATATATAGAAAATTTCAATTGATAACAAACAAAAAACAAAATGAAACCAGGAAAAATATATACACATATGTGTATATATATATTCATATTTATACACATATATGAAGTACACATGTATGTATATGTGTGTATATATATACGTATATATACACATGTATGTGTTTATGTTTTTCCAAATTTCATATATGTATATATACATATATATATATACACACACATATTTATATACACATATATATTTCTCCTGATTTCATTTTGTTTTCTTACCAGAAAACTCTGGGACACACTTACACATTACCTTCTGTTCTCCTTGTAGCATGTCATCAGAGTGAGCTTATAATTGATGCTGACTCTCAACCTGGCTGTGACTTATTGTTCATTGCAGAGTTGAGCTCACAGCATTTGGCCATTTGTTATAAATTCATACAAAGCTTTGCAAGTAGGTCTCCTTGATGTCTCATTATGCTATCACCTTTAAATGCCTATAACAATCACTGACAATTCTGGATGATATGGAGATTTTAGCTGGTCTCTAGGTTCTCCTTAATATTTTCAACTCATAAATAAACTATGTATGATATGTTCCATCACTTATTTCAAAATAAATTATATTCTGTTTTTTCCATTGGGATGGAAGAGTTTTTGTATACTCTGTTCCATACCAGATACTGGTAAATGAAAGTTGAATAAGGGAAGGTGGCTTTTTTTTTTTTTGTGAGATGTAGTCTTGCTTTTTTCACCCAGGCTGGAGTGCAATGCTGTTATCTTGGCTCCCTGCAACCTCTGCCTCCTGGGTTCAAGAGATTCTCCTGCCTCAGCCTCCCAAGTAGCTGGGATCACAGGCACCTGCCACCATGCTCAGCTAATTTTCGTATTTTTAGTAGAGACAGGGTTTCACCATGTTGGCCAGGCTGCTCTTGAACTCTTGACCTCAGGTGATCCTCCCACCTTGGCCTCCCAAAGTGCTGAGATTACAGGCATGAGCCACCACGCATCCCCCAAGGTGGCTTCTTTTAAGGGGTATAGAATATAGTGGGGAAGACAAACAATTGAATCAACAATCACATGTTAGACATAGGAACTAGATGCTATAAGGGACTTTAGCCCCCTCTTCCTCCCTTTCTCCCACACAGAAAGAGAAGAGTGTAAGTCATAGGAAGCCTCCTTTATAAAATGAAGTTTCAACAAGGCTTTGAAAGGTAAACATAATTATTTGAAGAAGGAATTTCTTCTATATACAAGAAGGCAGACAGGAGTGAAGATCCAGAGCACATGTGAAGATGGTATGAGGAATGATACTTCCACTCACTGAGTGAGAAAAGGGAAGAAGGGAAGCCTGTGGGTGGAGGCTGGTCAACTGTTGGAGAAGGAGTTGGGGTGTCACAGATATATATGTGTGATATGTATGTCACACATATATATGAAGTCACACATATATATGAATGTATGAGGTGAGGTTTTCTGAGGATGGAGAGAGAATTGAGTCAGGGGACTTGGGGAAAATGACTGCTTGAGATTGCCAGTGTGAGAAGTGTGAGACCAGAGGTTTAGACTAGAAAATCAAGCCATAAGCAAGTTGATAGTTCATTACAAAATGCTGAGCTCAAGGGCGTGGAAGTGTTTATAGGAGCTGGAACAGTACTTATATTTGCATAATATACTAAAATAATTATATCTTGATGTGAATTAACCCAGTTGGCTATTTGTACCACACATGTAAATAAAATAGAATTGTAAAAGATACCAGCAGGTTTTAGACATATAAGTAATTCTGTGATTCAGTACTCACTTACAATTAATTTTACCAGGTGAAATTTCACCCCTTATCTAACCTCCACTCAGCCTTCCCCTCCCTTTCTATTGTCTAAACTACCCAAGCTGTCCTATCACCAGCGCTCTCTCCTCACATGGCTCCCTCCATTCCAATTTCCGAGAGGACTTAAGTACTTAAGACTTTGAATGGTTATCAAGATTATAAACTCATCCTAGGAGAGAAATTATACCTTACTTTTCATTTTGTTTTGTTCTTTCTACAACAAAAATTCACAAGCAAGCTGTACATGAAAACATACTAATGCTAGGGCTCCATGCCTAAGTACTAAATCGTAATTACCAGCAACTGAGGACTGGGCATCAGAATTTGGGGAAAGTTACAAAGGTGATTTTAATGTGAAGTCATATGGACCACAGTGTTAGTTCCTAATTGGCATTCAGAGAAAAGTGATGTGTTTGAGTGGCTTTTGTAAGAAAAACAAAAAACAAAAAACTAACCAATTTATACCAGTCGCACTGTAAAAGCACAAAAATTGCAATTCTTGGTTGCAATAGTGGGGTCAATGTCCTTCAAGTCACAGATAATGTTTTAGAGGTAGGTATTATCGACAATGTTACAATTCAAATAAAAATTCATTTGTTGGAACACTCACACATGTTGTCAACCTGCCCAAATACCTGCATATGATTTATTTAGCCAAAAAATACAATGCAAGGTTTCTAGTGAACTATATAATTTTCTTATGCCATTTTCTAAAAGGCATAAAAGGCAACAAAACAATTGCATTGAAACAATGCTCTGACCTGAATAATCACACATAGAAAATAGTTTTATCTGGCAAAAGCCATTAGGAGAAACTGTGAACAAAGTGAAAACAGCTTTTGTGTATTTTGGATAATAGTAACTCAGCAGGACTAAAAAAGTAAAGCCCTATTAAATCTACTTCACGTTCTACAATTCTTGCTTTTTCAAAGAGTAACTCTTTGACTCCTGGGTTCAAATATTTCTGTTCCCAACACAGAATACAATTATAAAGCTCTCTGCCTAGATTTACTGAGCATTACACTTTTCACTAGGATGTCAGACACTACATCAATGCATTACAATTACAATTATACCAAGACCTAGTTTATTTACAGAAATAATTAATAATGTTGCTGCTGCTGATTTCTGACACGCCAAGGAATTGACTAGGCATTTGAAGGAGAAACCAAGAGCAAAATAGTGTTAGCTTGTACCTGATCATGTCTGGGCCTCATGATGTCTCTTTTTCATCCTGTTGGAAATAACATTTCTGCTTCTTATCTCACAACACAAAATCCTTCCTGCCTTTTCTAGAAACTTACAGTTCTAGAAGTTCTCCTTTTCCATTTCCTCTTCCCCACCCTATAAAGCTTTCCTTTAGCTAGTTAACACCTGAAAAGAATAAAATCCTTTAAAATAAATTAAAATTCCTAAGACAAGTCACATGGCAACATTAAAAATAGTTTAGGAAGTAAAAAGAAAAATTTTGTATACATTCATCTTTCCAATAATGCACACATCATTTTGTTTTCCTTTTCTGTCTCTGTGTCATATTCATGAATAATCTTTATATCCATTTTATATCCATTTAATTCCCCACAATCTTTACCTGTCTCTGTTGCCATCACTGTGGGCCAAACAGCTGATTCGTGGTGGAAATAAAGCTCCAATCAAATTCAGTTTGACTCTTAATTTTGTGTGCCATTTTTCCCACTGCGTTTTCAGGGTCTGGTGATGTGTTTGAAGTTACCAAAGAAATTGAGAGCCTGTTTGAAGTTCCACCTGAGGCCATTCAGCTAATAATTTTCCAAAATAATTTTAAAAATCTTCTTCTATCAGGCAAGTTCACCAAATCTGTAGCTGCAAGAGAGACACATATGGAGCATGAACAGAGGCAGAGTGTACTGTCTGTAGTGTCAGGTGAGTACAGGAAGCTCTGCTGAGCAACGGGAGATGGATGTGGTAGCCCGCCCATTACCTGGAATGTGTAATGGATGTGAAAGTGTAGTCACCGTACACTAATGACTCCAACAGAAGAAAGCTCCCCTGTACCCCTGTGGTGTTCAAGGCCCATCCAGGAAAGCAGAACCCAGGTAATTACATAAAATAATTCAATATGGGGAAATAGATAGAGAAGTGTTGAAAAAGCTAAACACTGGGAAAGGGGAGGAGGGCAATGAAATTATAAGCAACTATAGAAATTGTCCTAAACTCTACAGTTGTGAGGACAAAGAGAGACTATTATTACCAGAAACTAGTGCTAAGGCCATCCTGGAGGAGCTGGAAGGACAGATAAGGGGACACTCAGCAAGTGCTGAAATGATGAAAGAGAAGCAGATACTGCTTAAAGCAGAGAGAGAGAATTAGAAATGCTTTGGCTTCTCCTAGCCTCCTAATCACAGCCTCCTGCTGGTGCTTACATTAGAGAAAACTAATAGGAAGCCGCTGGGTGAGAGAACAGAGAAAGGGAAACAAATCTGAGAGCAAATGGGCAAGTGATTGGCCCAACTTCCAATCCACCCATAACTTTATTTTGCAAACAAAGTATTTTAAGGAAAATCAAATACTTAGGATCCTTATCAATAATATATTAAGGGTATATATTTCTTGCTAGTTTCAGTTATTATTATGACAATGGTTGTTGTAAGCCTATCACTACCCTTTTCAGGAAAATATGGCTAGGTAAATTCATTCATTTTTACTACCCATGATCAATTTAATGCCAGTGAAGCTATCAGAAAGACTCCCTTCCCATAGCCATGTCTCTTGATACTTTAGAATTTGCTGAAGATTTTAAGTGAAATATCAGATAATTCAAATATTTCACCAATTTTTACCTTATGCTGAATGTAATATAAATAAAATTTAATTATTACATTATTATATATAGCTGTATTTCTTAATTTTCCCATGCAATTAAAATTTTACTGTGTACTATATTCTTTTTTAATTTTTCATGAATCTTTTTCCCACTTGATAATAAGCTCTTTGCGGATTAAAAACAATGAGTAATATGTGTGTTAGTCCCAATGGCACCTGAGCGTGTTATGCATATTGTGATGGATTTCAGGGTTAATATACCTCCTCTTTCCTCATCACAATGTACGTTAAAATGTGCATGGGATGTGGGAGACTACTTAAATGCAAGGAAAAACATACTATTGAGCATTGCTGAAATGACAAAATGACATATCTAGGTTTCGAATATTTAGAAAAAAACATTACTTAAAGTTGATTAGTTAACAAAATACTATGTTATTAATGAAATAACATATTTTGATAGTAGAGTTTCTGAGAAATGTATAAGCACTATAGAATTTTGGAACTATTACTAAATTAATACAAAGTGGTTTATAATTTGTGTAATTCTCAAGATTAACTCATGATATATATATAGTGTCATATATATATATGAATTTTGTTTCAAGGTCACCAATCAATCTTCTATTCAAAGTTAATTGTTCTGAATTAGTGGAATAATTATATATATATATATAGAGAGAGAGAGAGAGAAAGAGTTAATCTCGAGTATATATATATGTATATATCATGAGTTAATCTTGAGAATATATATATATACTCTCTCTATATATATAGTCTTCATTTAGAGATAAACAAATGGTAGTATAGAAATTTAGATGAACTGTCTTACACCAAATAACTGACAAATTATTGCACTAGTTTGAGAACTTTAATCTATTACTTTATTTGAAATTATTTGCTCCTCACTTTATACCAAGCTGTGTCTGACGCAAAACCTCTGAGGCAGTTAATGTATGCATTACATTAGGCAAATTTACCTCTAATACAATTGTTTATACAATCATTTTCTTAGTTAAATAAAAGATATCGTATTTATTTTGTGCACTTAGTTCTTGAAACTAAGGAGAAATGAAACATTTTAGGAATGAGATGTAATTTCTGCACATAGAGTCTTATTTCTTTGTACCCACTGATCACATAATGAACTTCACTGTACTTCATTAAAAATACAGACTATATACTCTTTGAAGATTTTTATCTGTCAAAATTTTGTTTCAAGGTCACCAATCAATCTTCTATTCAAAGTTAAGTTAATTGTTCTGAATTGGTGGAATAGTAATTTTCCTAGACAGCAGTTAACAACCGTAAATGTTACCAGGAAACAAAAGAGACTGGTAGGTCATTCTGTCAAGAATGATGTTCTTACATATAATTTTCATTTTCTTTTAAATACCATCAGCATGTCAGCTGTAAAGTAGGGAAGTGTGGTCTTGTGAGGCTGCTGGGGAACATTGCCAAGTTGACAGCAAATTTCATGGCAGTGCAGACTCCAGAACCCTGGATTTAGATAAACTGGATCTTAATCGCAACCAGCTCCTCTACTACTTGTTGTGTCATGTGGTCATGTCACTTAACCCCTATGGGCCTTAGATTCCTCATCTTATAAAATGGGCATGGTAATAATAACCCCTCATAGAAATGTCATTGATTAAGTATACATAAATATGTATATGTATACATACACACATATATTACATAGAGAAGTACCTGGTACACAGTACACTTTCAATAATGTTAGCTACCATCATTATACTGCACAAGGATTTGAAAAACAAGCCCTACATTATTTTCCAACAACAAAAGATAAGAAAGACTTCTCTGCTTCTTCATGAGCTATCTTTGCACAGTGGGTGACTGAGGTCTATAACATCCAACTTTAGGACTGTCAGAAGTCCATGTGGAGCTAATGGGATAGGTTACACTAATCTCTTCTCTAATATGCCAGCTCCCTTCCTTTCAGAGATGCTAGAGAGACTTGGCAGCCTTGGGACGGTGTAATTGATCCTTTGTTTGCTGAGACTCCAGCAGGAAGAAGAGTACTTCACTTTATCTCAGTAGTAGAGCAGATAAGGAAGAGATATGGAATAAATGTGGAACCAAAATGTCAACTAGGCATTCAGCTCCTGCATTAAAAAAAATCAAAACAAACAAACAAACAAAAGAAAAAAAAACCACTGTATCCTGAGCCCTAGAGGAAACTGAAATATTAGGGACTCACAGTTCTCCTGTGGAATGATCAAGGTCTCCTATTGAGCTTAAACATTGAGTCTAAATGAAAACCTGATTTTGTTCTGGCAATAAAGAATTCATTCCGTTTTGCCTTTACTTGAGAGTTCATGATCTTATGTGGAAGCAATATCACAATATAATTCTAACATGCAAATGAAGTCATAGAAACAAAGACCAATAAAATGAATGCACGGGACAAAGTTGTCACTTGGGAACAAGAGAGACCTGTGTTCTTATCCTAACTCTGCATATTACTTATTAATTGCTTGGGGTTAAGTCATTTGGATTATCTACTTTTACAATAGGGATGATAACATTTCTGTGCAGTATTGCTAGAGTTATTAGATAATATACTGCTGTCCAGCTTCGTGTCAGATGCACAGAAGGTTCACAGTAAATGAGGTTATTGTTACTTTATTAGTTTGTCTTCAGTGCAGTGATAATTATTCTGTACAATGGCAGAACATAACTGAGGCCTCCTTAAATAGGCTCTGATATGCTAACTTATTTTGACATTTTCAATATAAAAAAGAGCTATGAAAAGATTTAATTTATTGAGTTCATAGTTTTTCATGTTACATATAATGCTTGTATTATTAAACCTTTCCTTAAGTACAATAGGAAGAAGAGATAAGTGGCAAAAATACTATTTTTATATAAATCTTTTTTTTTTACCATTGCTAACTTGTTAATATGGACAATCATCTCCAGCCATCTGTTAACTCGTCTCTGAAAAAAATATTTATTTATAATTCTAATGGAATATAGTTTTTCCTTGAATTAAACAGATGTTCTGGTGTTTGGTATCCTAAAAAGGCAGTTCTCTCATATTTATTCCAGAGTGATATAGTTTTCTGTGGGGTATCATAATAAACTTTTTCTTAATAATTTAGAGTCTGCCTTCTTTAGCTTAAATAAAATCAAAGTTCCAATGTAAGTTAATTGTCTTATGCTATACCTAGTAACATTCCAAGTGTCTCTTTTTAGTAAGAGGATAAGGACTAGCGATATATTCCCAGATGTGGCTTACTGTAGTCAATTGTTGATGGCTGTTACTTTGATGATCAATTAAGTACAATCTATATTTTAAGAATAATCTTTCTTCATTTAACAATATGAGAACCTTTACATTTTAACTATAATTAATTATGTAATGATCAAAAGACACATTTATGGGAGACAAAAATCCTAGAAAAGAGGAAGGAAAGAAAAAATGATTATGGAAGAAGATTTCGAAGGGAATGAGGTCAGGGTAAAAGCAAGTCACACTTAAAACCTGTGGCCTTTACCTAGTAAAAAGGTGTTTTAGATGCTTCATTAATGAGAAGAGTAGATTGTCCCAAAATGCACTTCAAAGTTATGTGGTACAATTGGACACTTGTACGCCTAGATTCATCACTTGCCTTTAAGAAAATGTCATGGGCTAATTAGGAGGTAGTCTAACACTGTATCTTTCACAGGGGAGAATTATGACCTATTTTTTTTTCTTTAACTATTCTTGGTATCTCCTCATTAAATACAAATTGGCTTATTCTATCATACTTAGGGCAAAAATATATTGAAGACTTACTTTTGGGGTGAAACTTTAACGCTTAGCTCTTATCAATTTTATTTGAAGTGACTCTGAGGCACTATTTTATTCATCATAGTAGGGAAGTGCTTCAGAACTGGCTAAACACCCAGAGTTTCCTTTCTTTTAAAGTTTAATTGAACTTCGGTCAGTCTGGTTTCTTTGGAATGGCTGATTTTAATTGCCACTGCTGAACAATGTCAATTAGAGTAAAACCTCAGAGATTTTAACGTCTCAGTCTTAATTAGTGAAGTCTGTAATAATGAGTATATGTTTATAAGTATTATTTCTTTTTAGAATCATTATTGCTAATGGCAACATTGAAAAATTCTGGGTCAGTAAGAGCTGCCTCCTCCACATCATTTGATACCTGTTCCTATTCTTTGCTGTGTTACCTGCAGAACGTTAGAGCTGGTCGAAGAAGAAAGAGGGGTGCCTTCTATTTTTTGTAGAAAAGCTGAGGACTATGATACATTAACTGCCCCCCCACCCAGCAATACAACTAATACTTGAATACACTAGAAAATATTTGTAAAGCATCACTAGGATGTCAAAAGGGTAGTAAAAATCTTCTGGACAGTCAGGTGAAATATACTTGACACCATTGCCAGAATACAAAATGGAAAACTAGGGTGAACTTGGTTGCAAAGCCATCCCAAATATCTTAAAATAAATGAGTGTTCATAATTTTTGTGCATATAGTGATTCGAAGGCAAGTCTAATAAAGTATTTTAGAAGGAATAATAATGTGCTTGCTTTAAGAAATACAGTATTTGGGCCGGGCGCGGTAGCTCACGCCTGTAATCCCAGCACTTTGGGAGGCCGAGGTGGGCAGATCACGAGGTCAAGAGATCAAGACCATCCTGGCCAATATGGTGAAACACCAATCTCAGCTCACTGTACTCCAGCCTGCCGACAGAGTGAGAATCCATCTCAAAATAAATAAATAAATAAATAAGAAATACAGTATATATTTATAAGTAGCAATATTTACTTAAAATTTCTCCCCTGAAGATAGCTTGTTCACCTAAGCAGTTAGAAGTGAGTCACCTAAATTTGTGTTTTTCAATAGAAAGGGTAACATGTGACATTAACATAGAATAAACCTTGCTAGGAAGAGCATATTTCGGCGGCTTTCAGACTTCGTTGTGTATCTGTATCACTTAGAGAGGTTTTTGAAAAGGCCGGGCGTGGTGGCTCACGCCTGTAATCCCAGCACTTTGGGAGGCCGAGGCAGGCAGATCATGAGGTCAGGAGATTGAGACCTTCCTGGCTAACACGGTGAAACCCCATCTCTTACTAAAAATACAAAAAATTAGCCGGGCGTGGTGGAGGGCACCTGTAGTCCCAGCTACTTGGGAGGCCGAGGCAGGAGAATGGCGTGAACCTGGGAGGCAGAGGTTGCAGTGAGCCAAGATTGCGCCACTGCACTCCAGCCTGGGCGACAGAGTGAGACTCTGTCAAAAAAAAAAAAAAAAGGAGGGCACATCCTAGGCCGATGATTTAGAATTTCAGAAATCTTTAGGACTGGTACCCAGGCACTTATTTCTTTCTCTTCTTAAAAACTCTTCAGGTAACTTTGATGTACAACTATTGTTGACAACCATTTTATCCTTTTGTAGAGAGTCCTGTTTACCTAATCTGTTTACTCTAGGCAGCAGAATTTTGAGGGTAACCTACTAGAGATATTAACATTTAATAATACCTACTTGGCTTGTGTCTGGTTATTAATTTAATTATAGCAATTGAGAATGATTCGGGCTATATCTCCAAATGAAATATATATATATGTACACTAAGCCTTTAATTTAAAAAGATAATATACCAATAATATAAATTGTGCTTGTAGAACTGGGTTCAGATTACTCCTCACTTAAGCTATAGCTAGAAGTGTCAATGCAAACATGGCTGTTTGTTTGGGGGTCATGTTGGTTCTGCTCCATTTGCTGTGTTGCTGAAATGTTCCATGTCCCATCACTTCTGTTTTGAGATGGTTTCTTTATTTTCTAAGTTCTTGCATACCAATTACAGATAAGTCATAAGTCTTTCTATCTGCAGTACCTAAAAATTAATTCTTTTAGCATAGTTTTTGCCAATCTCATTTTGACGTAGCAATCTGCTTTACTCTTGATTTTACTGAGAACATGGAACATTCATATCTTATATACCTTGATTCCAAAATAAACACAATGTGTATGTTATTATATTAAAAGACTATGTCTTCTTTGTTGGCTACTACACTCATTGCGCAGTACCTAGCACAGAAAAAGTTTCAATAAATATTCATTAAACAAAACTGAGCTTTTTTTTTTTTTTGAGACAGAGTTTCACTCTTATTGCCCTATTGCCCAGGCTGGAGTGGAGTGGCATGGTCTCAGCTCACTACAACCTCCCCCTCTCAGGTTCAAGCAATTCTTCTGCCTCAGCCTCCCCAGTAGCTGGGATTACAGGCATATGCCGCCATGCCTTACTAATTTTGTATTTTTAGTAGAGATGGGGTTTCTTCATGTTGGTCAGGCTGGTCTCGAACTCCCCACCTCAGGCGATGTGCCCACCTCTGCCTCCCAACATGCTGGGACTGTAGGTATGAGCCACTGCACCTGGCTGAGGTCTCTTTTTTTCTACAAAAAAACCTAATTGTTCAAAGTTGAGTTATTTTGGTGATGTTATGATAGCTTATTTCAGATTTTTTTTATATTTGATGCAAGTTTTCTGCAAGGAAGAAACAAAAAGAGTAGAGAAAAAAAGTTGGCTATTTCTTACCCCATAAATCCCATCTCTCTTAATGCCATATACCTCCACTCCATGTTCTGCTTTATTTATTTATTTATTTATTTATTTATTTATTGTTCCTGGGATATTGGAAATTGTTTTAATGTCTCACCAATATTTAATGAAAGCCAAATAGTTTCAAAGTTGAGAAAGAGTTGGAGAATTTCTCTCAAATATTTGAAAACACAAGACTAAGATCCTTCCTTGGTGGCATTATTGAAGATTTCTCCTAACATAGTCTTGAGGTATCTAATGCTGCATATCCAGCTTCACCTGAGCAACAATATAGTAAGCTTTAATAAGGTGAATTTTGCAGCTCCATTTGTGCAAACTTTGTGATGCCTTCATTGAATAAATAAGTGCCAGACCCAGACTGAGCATTGTTGATGCTGAGGTTACAAAAAAAAATTAAAACAAAAAAGATTGGGTCTCAGCCCTCAAGGGGCTCAAAGTAAAATGAGGTAGATGAAAACGTAAATAAACGAAACAAAATATGTCATGATACGTGCTGGGCACTGCCAGAGTACACTGGAATGACAGAGTATTGAAATCCCTGTGAGAAATATTAAAATCAGACTTTTACTACAAAATTCTTTCTTGATAAATAAATAGGCAGGGTTAAAATTGATTTTTCCCTACTGAAATGTCATAAAAGAGGCAAGAACAATCCTGCAATGTTTAGCCTGACACCTACTTGAAATATTTGAGTAGGGGGAGAGCTTCAACTATAAATTCTTCCATGAATATGGATTTGGGAGACCTAATCCTGTGAGAAAAGCAATTGGAGAAACATAGAGAAACAAATTTTGCACCATCTGGTTATGTTTGCATCTACTTTGCCTATATAAGTGGTTTGTACTGATCATCATCTGAATTATTGACCAAAGAGTACAGCCTGTTGAGTCACTGAAACAAAAAACACCAGAAGGCCTCAAATCCCTTCCCCTAGAAGTCTGAATTTCTAGAGTACTCCTTCATATCAGGAAACATATAGGAAAAAATATAGAAATATGATTTAACAGGTGGGGCATATGGTAAACAAATATCGGTACCCTTGTTTACAGTATGGATAACTTCTAAGAGGAGGCTGATATTTCTCATCTCTACAAGCAGACTAATAAAAGTTTTGGGAAGACCTTTACCACAGTGTAAAGACTTCCCTGATGTTTTTGCATCTGGGAATCAGGGCATGATGGAAAGAGATGTTTGGCAGAAAAGAACCTGAGGATTCCCACCATTCTTTTACCCAGCAGCTGTGCAACTTCAGGGAGGTCACTTTGGTGGCAATAACACCTAATGTTGACCTCTGGGGGCAGGGCATAGACAATCAAAACACAGCAATAACCTCTGCAGACTTAAATGTCCCTGTCTGACAGCTTTGAAGAGAGTAATGGTTCTCCCAGCACACAACTTGAGATCTGAGAACAGGCAGACTGCCTCCTCAAGTGGGTCCCTGACCCCCAAGTAGGCTAACTGGGAGGCACCCCCCAGTAGGGGTGGACTGACACCTTACACGGCCGGACACTCCTCTGAGACAAAACTTCCAGAGGAATGATCAGGCAGCAGCATTTGCGGTTCACCAATATCCGCTGTTCTGCAACCACCGCTGCTGATACCCAGGCAAACAGGGTCTGGAGTGGACCTCCAGCAAACTCCAACAGACGTGCAGCTGAGGGTCCTGACTGTTAGAAGGAAAACTAACAAACAGAAAGGACATCCACACCAAAAACCCATCTGTACGTCACCGTCATCAAAGACCAAAGGTAGATAAAACCACAAAGATGGGGAAAAAACAGAGCAGTAAAACCGGAAACTCTAAAAATCGGAGCACCTCTCCTCCTCCAAAGGATTGCAGCTCCTCACCAGCAACGGAACAAAGCTGGATGCAGAATGACTTCGAAAAGTTGAGAGAAGAAGGCTTCAGAAGATCAAACTATTCTGAGCTAAAGGAGGAAGTTCGAACCAATGGCAAAGAAGTTAAAAACGTTGAAAAAAAAATTAGACGAATGGATGACTAGAATAACCAATGCAGAGAAGTCCTTAAAGGACCTGATGGAGCTGAAAAACACAGCACGAGAACTACATGATGAATGCACAAGCCTCAGTAGCCGATGTGATCAACTGGAAGAAAAGGTATCAGCGATGGAAGATGAAATGAATGAAATGAAGTGAGAAGAGAACTTTAGAGAAAAAAGAATAAAAGGACATCAACAAAGCCTCCAAGAAATGTGGGACTATGTGAAAAGACCAAATCTACATCTGATTGCTGTACCTGAAAGTGATGGGGAGAATGGAACCAAGCTGGAAAACACTCTGCAGGATATTATCCAAGAGAACTTCCCCAATCTAGCAAGGCAGGCCAACATTCAAATTCAGGAAACACAGAGAATGCCACAAAGATACTCCTCAAGAAGACCAACTCCAAAACACATAATTGTCAGATTCACCAAAGTTGAAATGAAGGAAAAAATGTTAAGGGCAGCCAGAGAGAAAGGTTGGGTTACCCACAAAGGGAAGCCCATCAGACTAACAGCAGATCTCTTGGCAGAAACTCTACAAGCCAGAAGAGAGTGGGGGCCAATATTCAGCATTCTTAAAGAAAAGAATTTTCAACCCAGAATTTCATATCCAGCCAAACTAAGCTTCATAAGTGAAGGAGAAATAAAATATTTTACAGACAAGCAAATGCTGAGAGATTTTGTCACCACCAGGCATGCCCTAAAAGAGCTCCTGAAGGAAGCACTAAACATGGAAAGGAACAACTGGTACCAGCCACTGCAAAAACATGCCAAATTGTAAAGACCATCAAGGCTAGCAAGAAACTGCATCAACTAACGAGCAAAATAACCAGCTAACATCATAATGACAGGATCAAATTCACACATAACAATATTAACCTTAAATGTAAATGGGCTAAGTGCTCCAATTAAAAGACACAGACTGGCAAATTGGATAAAGAGTCAAGACTCATCAGTGTGCTGTATTCAGGAAACCCATCTCATGTGCAGAGACACACACAGGCTCAAAATAAAGGGGTGGAGGAAGATCTACCAAGCAAATGGAAAACAAAAAAAGGCAGGGGTTGCAATCCTAGTCTCTGATAAAACAGACTTTAAACCAACAAAGATCAAAAGGGACAAAGAAGGCCATTACATAATGGTAAAGGGATCAATTCAACAAGAAGAGCTAACTACCCTAAATATATATGCACACAATACAGGAGCACCCAGATTCATAAAGCAAGTCCTAAGTGACCTACAAAGAGGCTTAGACTCCCACACAATAATAATGGGAGACTTTAACACCCCACTGTCAACATTAGACAGATCAATGAGACAGAAAGTTAACAAGGCTATCCAGGAATTGAACTCAGCTCTGCACTAAGGGGACCTAATAGACATGTACAGAACTCTCCACCCCAAATCAACAGAATATACATTCTTCTCAGCACCACACCACACTTATTCCAAAATTGACCACATAGTTGGAAGTAAGGCACTCCTCAGCAAATGTAAAAGAACAGAAATTATAACAAACTGTCTCTCAGACCACAGTGCAATCAAACTAGAACTCAGGATTAAGAAACTCACTCGAAACCGCTCAACTACATGGAAACAGAACAACCTGCTCCTGAATAACTACTGGGTACATAAGGAAATGAAGGCAGAAATAAAGATGTTCTTTGAAACCAACGAGAACAAAGATATAACATACCAGAATCTCTGGGACACATTCAAAGCAGTGTGTAGAGGGAAATTTATAGCACCAAATGCCCACAAGAGAAAGCAGGAAAGATCTAAAATTGACACCCTAACATCACAATTAAAAGAACTAGAGAAGCAAGAGCAAACACATTCAAAAGCTAGCAGAAGGCAAGAAATAATTAAGGTCAGAGCAGAACTGAAGGAAATAGAGACACAAAAAACCCTTCAAAAAATCAATGAATCCAGGAGCTGGTTTTTTGAAAAGATCAACAAAATTGATAGACTGCTAGCAAGGTTAATAAAGAAGAAAAGAGAGAAGAATCAATTAGATGCAATAAAATATGACAAAGAGGATATCACCACCGATCCCACAGAACTACTATCATCAGAGAATACTATAAACACCTCTACGGGAATAAACTAGAAAATCTAGAAGAAATGGATAAATTCCTCGACACATACACCCTCCCAAGACTAAACCAGGAAGAAGTTGAATCTTTGAATAGACCAATAACAGGCTCTGAAATTGAAGCAATAATTAATAGCTTACCAACCAAAAAAATTCCAGGACCAGATGGACTCACAGACAAATTCTACCAGAGGTACAAGGAGGAGCTGGTACTATTCCTTCTGAAACTATTCCAATCAATAGAAAAAGAGGGAATCCTCCCTAACTCATTTTATGAGGCCAGCATCATCCTGATACCAAAGCCTGGCAGAGACACAATAAAAAACGATAATTTTAGACCAATATCCCTGATGAATATTGATGCAAAAATCCTCAATAAAATACTGGCAAACTGAATCTAGCAACATATCAAAAAGCTTATCCACCATGATCAAGTGGGCTTCATCCCTGGGATGCAAGGCTGGTTCAACATACGAAAATCAATAAACATAATCCAGCATATCAACAGAACCAAAGAAAAAAACCACACAATTATACCAATAGATGCAGAAAAGGCCTTTGAAAAAATTCAACAGCGCTTCATGCTAAAAACTCTCAATAAATTAGGTATTGATGGGGCGTATCTCAAAAATATAAGAGCTATCTATGACAAACCCACAGCCAGTATCATACTGAATGCACAAAAACTGGAAGCATTCCCTTTGAAAACTGGCACAAGACAGGGATGGCCTCTCTCACCACTCCTATTCAACATAGTGTTGGACATTCTGGCCAGG
This sequence comes from Pan paniscus, assembly GCF_029289425.2. NCBI lineage: Eukaryota > Metazoa > Chordata > Mammalia > Primates > Hominidae > Pan > Pan paniscus. The sequence continues at coordinate 49,128,595 of NC_073261.2, read as the reverse complement.
GCAATCAGGCAGTAGAAGGAAATAAAAGGCATTCAATTAGGAAAAGAGGAAGTCAAATTGTACCTGTTTGCAGATGACATGATTGTATATCTAGAAAACCCCATTGTCTCAGCCCAAAATCTCCTTAAGCTGATAAGCAACTTCGGCAAAGTCTCAGGATACAAAATCAATGTGCAAAAATCACAAGCATTCTTATACAACAATAACAAACAGAGAGCCAAATCATGAGTGAACTCCCATTCACAATTGCTTCAAAGAGAATAAAATACCTAGGAATCCAACTTACAAGGGATGTGAAGGACCTCTTCAAGGAGAACTACAAACCACTACTCAATGAAATAAAAGAGGATACAAACAAATGGAAGAACATTCCATGCTCATGGGTAGGAAGAATCAATATCGTGAAAATGGCCATACTGCCCACAGTAATTTATAGATTCAATGCCATCCCCATCAAGCTACCAATGACTTTCTTCACAGAATTGGAAAAAACTACTTTAAAGTTCATATGGAACCAAAAAAGAGCACGCATTGCCAAGACAATCCTAAGCCAAAAGAACAAAGCTGGAGGCATCATGCTACCTGACTTCAAACTATACTACAAGGCTACAGTAACCAAAACAGCATGGTACTGGTACCAAAACAGAGATATAGACCAATGGAACAGAATAGAGCCCTCAGAAATAACGCAGCATATCTACAACTATCTGATCTTTGCCAAACCTGAGAAAAACAAGCAATGGGGAAAGGATTCCCTATTTAAGAAATGGTGCTGGGAAAACTGGCTAGCCATATGTAGAAAGCTGAAACTGGATCCCTTCCTTACACCTTATACAAAAATTAATTCAAGATGGATTAAAGACTTACATGTTAGACCTAAAACCATAAAAACTCTAGAAGAAAACCTAGGCAATACCATTCAGGACATAGGCATGGGCAAGGACTTCATGTCTAAAACACCAGAAGCAATGGCAACTAAAGCCAAAATTGACAAATGGGATCTAATTAAACTAAAGAGCTTCTGCACAGCAAAAGAAACTACCATCAGAGTGAACAGGCAACCTACAGAACGGGAGAAAATTTTTGCAACCTACTCATCTGACAAAGGGCTAATATCCAGAATCTACAATGAACTCAAACAAATTTGCAAGAAGAAAAACAAACAACCCCATCAAAAAGTGGGCAAAGGATAAGAACAGACATTTCTCAAAAGAAGACATTTATGCAGCCAAAAAACACATAAAAAATGCTCATCATCACTGGTGGTCAGAGAAATGCAAATCAAAACCACAATGAGATACCATCTCACACCAGTTAGAATGGCAATCATTAAAAAGTCAGGAAACAACAGGTGCTGGAGAGGATGTGGAGAAATAGGAACACTTTTACACTGTTGGTGGGACTGGAAACTAGTTCAACCATTGTGGAAGTCAGTGTGGTGATTCCTCAGGGATCTAGAACTAGAAATACCATTTGACCCAGCCATCCCATTACTGGGTATATACCCAAAGGATTGTAAATCATGCTGCTATAAAGAAACATGCACACGTATGTTTGTTGTGGCACAATTCACAATAGCAAAGACTTGGAACCAACCCAAATGTCCAACAATGATAGACTGGATTAAGAAAATGTGGCACATATACACCATGGAATACTATGCAGCCATAAAAAATGATGAATTCATGTCCTTTGTAGGGACATGGATGAAGCTGGAAACCATCATTCTCAGCAAACTATCACAAGGACAAAAAACCAAACACTGCATGTTCTCACTCATAGGTGGGAATTGAACAATGAGAACACATGGACACAGGAAGGGGAACATCACACACCGGGGACTGTTGTGGGGTGGGGGGAAGGGGAAGGGATAGCATTGGGAGATATACCTAATGCTAAATGATGAGTTAATGGGTGCAGCACACCAACATGGCACATGTATACATATGTAACAAACCTACACGTTGTGCACATGTACCCTAAAACTTAAAGTATAATAATAATAAAATTTAAAAAAGACCCATAACTAGTGTATGTGGATGAACACAAAATTGTGAGAAAAAAAAAAAACAGCTGATGTTGCTAAAGTGCTTGCGGTGTGCCCAGCACTCAAAATGTGTACATATATTAACTCATTTTCCATCTTTCTGTGCCTCCATAAATATTAAATTGAGTACTTGTTAGGTAAATAGTGGAAACTGTACATGGAATAGGGTTACTCTCACAATTCTTGACTAATGTTAATTGAGTTAATTAGTAATACATATACACAATTTAGTTTTACACTGTATGTAAATGAGTAATTATTATTTGCCTAGACCTATATATTCTGTGGTGAATGTTGATGAAATACACAATATAGCCAGGCACTTAAATAGCTTAAATTTACCTAGAGAAGAAAACTAAAATACACATGAAAATTGATTTGAGTGGCCTTGCCATTTTGTCTTTACTTTTACATAAAGTAGCACATTCAAATATAATATTTTAAAGAGAAAACAGTAATATATATTCTTATTTTTCTACAAAGATGACATCAACTGTTGTTTGAAAATAAATAGCTAAGTAGCTATTATATTTGATAAGTAATTTATTCTTACTGCGTGGTAGTAAAAATAAGAATGTAAAAAATGTGTACATGTTTTATTTAATATTAAAAATATTGTCTAAAATGTATAAAGTTATATATTTTATAATTATTATTGTTTTAAAGTATTTTGTTTATTTTCTAATGGATAATATGTTTATGTGTATAATTTAGAAAACCCTAAAAATCATAAAAAACAAAATTGAAAAAACAATTACAATTCCTCTATCCAATATTTCACTTAAAATGTTTCGAACAAAGCACCCTATTACCTATATCTGTCAGAGAATTATTTCCTTCTACTCCTCTCCTGCTCTGGGTAAGATGAGCACAGGTATGGTCAGAGATCACAAAGCAAATGTAAAAATTAGGAGTGGTCAGAAACAGCTTCTATTCTTTTTTACATATAAGAATAGGTCTATGTTTTTGTCCTGAGAGCATAGAAATATATAAAGGTCCTTTTATGTTCCATATCCCCATTTAAAAAGCATAAACATGTAATCCTGCCATTGTTGGTGTTTGTTTTCTGTCTCTCATTATTTTCTACTGATGTGCTTATTACAGAGAAATATATATATATATATATATACACTAGTGTCTAAAACAATTATTGCACTTAATCATTTTTAAAGAAAAGTTCACTAAATTATATAATGTTGTCTCAAAAATTAAATAAGTAAAATGTATTTGTTGAGCTTAATAAGTGAAACGTTTGTTTTCAGGTGTAGGTTTTTGTTCTCAAGGCCAACAGACATCCTATAAACCTCTTTTTGATATACATTGAATCCCTAAATAGGAATGTAGTTGGGTAGCCTATTCTGAAAATAGATGTTTTGCACAGGCATAGGGGAAAATGTGCTGATAGTTGAGTGACTTTAGGAAGAGGATGGGTTTTAGACAGAGTGCGTACAGTGTACCTCTAAGATCTTAACTGATTCGCCCCATTCAACATCCAATACCTCTTTCTCTGTGCTCCGGTTATATTTTCAGTATGTTGCCTTATACTCTACTAGATGGAAAGTTAATTAAGTATGTTCTCCACTGACTGTTATTCCCAGCCATATCTAGGGACAAGCTAAGACTGGGTTAATAGCACTGCCACCTGGTTTTCCAGTTTGCAATGGTAGTTGTTGCTCCATTACTATGGAGCAATATCTCCATTACTTTTGCAGCTCCCACCTCAGTTTTATAAGTGTTAGCAGCAATCTCCCTTAAGAATTTAACATACAGCCTCTGAGAAACAAAAGGAAAGAAAATAACACTTTTATGAATTTCCAAATTGCCATAGCTCACACTCAATGTTTATTTTATTTTAATATTACTGCCAATGGGTTTTGCTGAGTGAAATAAATTTAGCACTAATGAGCATATTTTGAAAGTTTAAAAACACAATTTAATAAATGATTCAATGTAATCTCTACAAAAATGACTCTAAGAGGCTGAAGAGTCTTAGAGCAGGAGAGAAACCATGAGGAAACAAAAGAGCAAGAAAACAAATAGGTGAAGCAATTATGATTTTTAAATTGGCAATTAATCAAGGAGTTTGGGTGTATTTTTTTTCAAAATCACAAAGACAAAGATGCCCAATGACAAAAGTAGGTCAATTTAATTATAGCTGTATCCCAGACTTGTGACTTGATTAAATTAATCTACTAGGGCCTGGCACATAGTAGGGGTTACACCTGTTAGTTTCTTTCCAGTATCTGCTTCCTTCTTGTTTCACAACATTTTAAATACAGATTATATAGTGTGGTCTGGCTAATTTTCAGTTAGATTTATCAATTATGTTGTGCAATAACTGTTATCTTTTTAAAATAGTTATTCTACAACCAGGATCGTTTTAATAAATATAGTTTCTAGTCATTAAAATATGGTTATACTTTCCAGCCTTTTTCTTATGCATATGTCTACATTATTATTTTTTCTTACAAAATGAGATATCATAAGACTAGTTTGTTCCTTCTTACTGTTATTATTTCAAAAGTTATTGATTTGTAACAAATATATCATCTACGAGTTATCAGGAAAAATAAAATACAAAGGGAATGAGATATTATTAAAGCTAATGTTAAAGCTAATATTAACTTGGTTTTGAAACAGGACACAATTATAAATTCTTATAGCACAATGCAAACCTGGGCAGGGAAAATCTGAGAAAAATGGATTCAAATGTATTAAATGTTTTCTCATGTTCTAGAACAGAATTAAGATATTATTATTTGGGTGCTGTCCAAATCCATGATATTTCTAACAAACTTAATTTTTTCCACATAATAAATTTATATTTACATTGGTAAGTGTGATCTATTCTCCTTAATTCTACGCCCAGCTCATCCCTTCTCTCTTGAATCCAATCTAATCTGGTTTTGTCCCACCTTGAGTTAACCTGACCCTGACTGATCTCCTGTAGACTGGTCACTCAGCAAAGGAATGGGTTTGGCGAAGTCCCGTGAAAACCACATAAGCTCCAGTGAATGAGGCATTTAATCTTAAGCCTCTCCAAAGCTGAGATTCAGCCTTCTTGATCATGCCAGTGGAGAGTCTGAAGCTTTTCCAACCATGTCTCCTCATGTTTGTGGGAAATCTTGCTGCCAGTTTTCTACATTACACAGTTATAAGCCCAAGGCTTGGATTCCAGCCCACAGATCACTCCAGGGAAAAAGCTGGTGCTACTTCCAACCATTAAAGCTGAGTTAGCAAGATTGGCTTTCAGCCAAAGTTCTGTCAAAATATATTCTTATTGTGTCCTGTCCTTGTTCATATCAGGAGAAGAGCTAGTGCTTTCTTAAAGCAACATAAAATTTCAAAGCCAAGAATCAGACCGCTTCACATGGTATATAATATTCACCCCTACTAGACATCTGGGAATTACCTTAGAATAAGTGTGCATGAGGGATCCACACATCTATTACCTCTCCTGTCTCCCAGTAAACCAGGAGAATTAGTAGATGTGCTCTTTGACCATATGACCCCTTCTCTTTTTTAATGAAAATCACAAACTATCCAGAAAAATTGCTGGACCACCTCCAAGTTTACAAATCATGCGATTGCTCCTCTCTCTTTATATCACTCATCCTAGCAGCAGCATTTGGCAGCATTCATCATGCCCCCTCTGTCCTTTAAAGCCCCTTCTTAATTAATTTCCAAAATATCACATTCTTGTTTATTTTCCTACCTACTTATTCTTTTTTGCTTAATGATACTTGCATTCATAAATTGTAAAATTAGAATGTCCTAGTTTTTGGTCCTTCTTTATACTTTACTGTATTCATTCCCCAGGTCCCTGTTTTATGACTTCAGGTATCACCTGTAATCACTGAGTAACAACTTAGTATTTCCAGCCCCAAACTCTTCTCTAAATCATATATTCCTTTATCCAAACAATTTCTTAACTTCCTACGAGAGTCTTAAGCAAATGATTTCTAACCTTCTTTGATATATGAGAAAATCAGATCACTAAATTATTACTTCAACTTTAAAAAATCCAAATTTGACTACCCGTAACCTTGCGTCTCAAGTCTTTCCAATATCATTAAATGGCAACCACATTTTCCTGCATAATCAGAATTACCCGGCATCCTTATTGACCTCTTTCTTTCTCTAACACCCCACATTTCAGCCATGAGAAAAGTATGTTGACAACTCTTCTGAAATAGATTCAGAATCCCACCGCTGCTCTCCAGCTCCACCGCTACCTCTGCAGTCTATGGCATCATCATCTCCTGCCAGACTTAGAAATAGTAATGTCTCTTCCTGGAATATCTCAAGTATACATGCGGCTCAGGTTTTGTACTAGAAGTTTCTTCTGCCTGAAATATTTTTTAAATACCTGAATATCTTGCTTTCTTATTTTCTTCATATATCTGTTCACATATCACTTTATTAGAATTGTCATTAAATTTTTTCTATATAAAATATATCCCCCACTTGAACTTTTCACCCACTATCTTACTTTAAATTTCTTCATCGCATTTACCACCACTGGAAATGTTATACTATGGTGTGTGTCGTCTGTCTTTCTCTGAAAAACAAATAATACAGGAGAGCAAGTCTGTGTTATTCTTGTAATTCCTCTAATTTTTCAGTGCCTAGCCACCTGTTTATTGACACATAAAAGGTACTCCCTTTGGAGTTTTCGGTATCTTGCTGTTAATTTTAGTTTCAAAATAGAAGATTTTAATATAAACAAGTCATATCCTTTGCATTCTTTCAACACATATACTAAACAACCACATCATTAATTATTAACCTACCATTATTAATTATTCAATGCTAGTAAATTGTTCACCAAATATACTTTTAATCCATATAGGTAAGAGACTGAGTTAAATACTGTTGGGCATACACCATACACATAGTAAGACACAATTGTTCTCCTTAAAAATACAATGTAAACTAGTAACATCATCAGAGAGAAAAAGATATAGAGATAATGATCTAGTAATGTTCCAAAGGCATAAATAATTTCTAGAAGGACAATGTGTAGTGATATAAAACTCTGTTGCATAACCAATTAGATGGGTTCCTGATATAATTTGAATATAAAATAAGATTGTGAAGAAATAGCAATCCCATCGCTTGCTAATTATAATCTTTTTGACATTCTTTCCTAAAACTTTTGTTGATGTTTTATTTTTAACTCTTTGATTCTTAGTTTCTTCATCTATGTAATTGGGGGTTTTATGCATAATAAATGAGGAAAAATTGAATAAAGCACATAACTCACTACCTAGAACAGAGTAAGTCCTCAGTTATTGTTGTAATAATAATGTCAACATAGATTAAATGAACAGCATGACTGACATAGCCAAAGAGACAGAACTTATCTTTAATATACATTTTTAAAAGAAATAGTTATCACTTTAACGATAAGAAAAAAATAACACAAACTATCATTAAAAATAGACAAATTAAATTCTATTTTGAAATGGAAATTTTGTCATTGTTCTTCAAATGATTTCTAAATAAATACAAGTAGATTTGCCAGATTTAGAAAATGCTCAGTTAAGCTTCAATTTCAGATAAATAATAAATAATTTGCAGATAAATATTTTCCAAATATTGAATGGGACATGCTTATAATTTTAAAATATTTGTTTATTTTTACCTAAACTTCGAATTTAACGTGGATGTCTAAATTTTATCTGGCAAATTTAAATATAGTCTCTGTTTTATTTTTTTAACTGAAGCCAAACCCATGGCGTGAGGATAAACAGGCTCATGAAGTACACATGCACACACACACACATGCACACACCCACAGATGCACACACCACAAAGACCAGATATGCAATGTTTGGCAATATGATCCATTGAGCTCATAAGAGTCAGCTATAATGTATCACTGAAAAGGAACTTAGAAAATTATAACGGAATCTTATAAATCACATTAAGATCTGTTTAATATATACAGCAGAGATTAGCAAACTATATCTGGCTAAATCTAGTCCATGGTCTGTTTTTACAGATCTTGGGCTAAAAATAGTTTTTACATTTTATATATTTTATACTTTAGCTTAATTTATATTTTATATTTTAATTTATAAATGGACATATATAGAGATCTTATTTAGCCCATAAAGCTTAACAGTTATTATCTGGTAATTTATAGAGAAAAATATGTTAACCTATATAGAGAAGAAATTCATTCTTTTATTCATTTAGTGAATAATTATTGAGAACCCACTGTGTTGCAGGAATCCTCTCAGGTGCTGATATGGAGCTCACAGTGTAGTGTATAAACAGAGACGACATTAAATAGCAACAAAACAAACCCAAGAACACTCAAATAAATCATACATGAAAGTATTCAGTATTATGTAAACACATGACTCTAACGTTAGGTATTCTGACTTATTTATACTGCAAGCTACTAATTTAGATCCACCCAGGATGAAAAACTGTTTTCTGATTTATTCTTTTATATTTTCTAACTGGTCATTTTAAATACTTAATTCAAATTCACTTTTTATTTACCTTTTGCTTTTCTTCAAATTATTCCTTTGTTCAGATACATTTTCAAATAAATTCTAGCAAAGCAAAGTTGTTACATGTGTACTAACCATAGCATTGTTCTCTTTGTTTTCCACATCAACTTCTTGTATCAAAAAAGTAGGTTCCAGGAGGGCACACATTGGGTGGTAAGACATAAATGGGAAAAACACTGAAACCCAGACCTGTCAAATCTACTCTGCCTGTGAGTGTGTTGGTAAATATCATTGTCTGATAGATTTCTGATCGGACCTTCCTCTTCACATATTTTCCCAAGTCATCAACATCTTTATTCCTTTATTATTTAATTTTAAAGAACAGAGATTCATTATTTATACAACATTAGTATTTCTTCCTAGGAACAGAGTTTGAGTCCTTAAATTCTACTTAACATGTATCTTTCCATGTTATTCGTGAAAAGGGTGACCTCCACAGGGCAACTCCAGGCAAGCGCTACAGAGCATGATACGAAATATTGCCCTGTTTTGCTAGACTGGGCTTCTTATGAGCCTCACAATTTTCTCTTGTGCCTTCAGAATAAAGTCCAGGTCCTTCTTCCACAGGCACCTAAGTCTGCATGTTTAGACACACAGGTTTACTTTAATCCGAACTTCTTTGCTCTGGTTATGAAACAAAGATAGGAGAGGATATCTCTGAAATTTCCCTATTATTTTGCCAATAGTATAGATGTGACATAATCTTAAAGTTTTATAAAGAGCACTATGAACGTATTGTCGCAAACAGCCAATACTTATGGGTAAGAGTATTTTTCTATTACTAAATTAGAACTTTAGGAGAAAAAAATTAAAATGTCCTTGATATAAATGGTTCTACATGGAATTAACTTGCATCTTAAGATCATATCATTTCTCATTAATATGTTTGCAGTTTGAATCAAAATATATCTTTTAGTTCTGAGAGGAATTATCGGATGAATTTGTTAAATGTAATTACTTGACTTTAGAAAATGTGGCAAAACTATAACAAAAAAATCTTTAAAAGAAAATTACATTTGTGCAATATAAATTAGTGGATGATAAGTTGTTAGATAAAGAAATTGCATTGCTTGACATTTTTGAGTTCCATGAAGTCCGAGTTTTCTAGAGTGATTCACACATAAGAAATCTACCTTTTTAGGGTCACAAATCATATGACAAATTAGTATTTTCAACTAAATCCTTTTGTAGGAAAACCACAGAGTTTATGAAATATTTGGAGGATTGGGCCTTGCTAAAAGTGTTTTAGAAAGTTAAAATCTACCACATTTCTCTCCTTTTTGCTCATTCTTTAATCCTCTTTGGCATAGTCCCAGCTGGGAGACTGGTTTTACAGCTGCTTCTTGAAACTGTGCAGAACTGGGCCTCAGGAGCCTCTGTACTCCCAACTGGGTTATAACAGAAAAGTTGAAATATTAAAGTTACCTCCATAATATTGAGATATAACATTTCTCAGTTAATTTTTTAATAGTGTAAATTCTGGGGTATCTTGGAATTATACTTTTATGTATGTATATTTATTATTTTGATGTTTTTATTTCTAAATATTACTATATTTTGTTTATTTGATTTTCTACATATGAAGGTTTATATTTCAAGTTTTCTATATCTCAATTTATTTACAGTTTGACTACAACATTTCAGTGTTTTTCTCACTAATAACTTGCTATATAGTTCAATTGCTTAACAATGGAAAACATTCTATTTAAAGTGTATTTTTGTAAATCAAAACCTCAGAGGATAGTTCCTATTCATGAAACATTGCTGGAAACTATTTGACTTATTTCTGTTTGTTGCTGTTGTTGTTGTTTGTTTGTTTGTTTTTGAGACGGAGTCTCGCTGTCACCCAGGCTGGAGTGCAACAGCGCGATCTTGGCTCACTGCAACCTCCGCCTCCACCTCTGCCTCCACGTTCAAGCGAGTCTCCCGCCTCAGCCTCCCGAGTAGCTGGGGTTACAGGCACCCACCATCATGTCCGGCAAATTTTTGCATTTTTGTAGAGACGGGATGTCACCGTGTTGGCCAGGCTGATCTCAGGTGATCCACCTGCCTCGGCCTCCCAAAATACTGGGATTACAGGCGTGAGCCACCACTCTCAGACTGACTTATTTCTTTAAGACCACTTTTAGAGTAGCACGTATGTGCCAGATATACAGTACTAGATGTATCTGACAATGTGTTGGTAACATCTACTGAATTGGGTTATGAAAACCCAAATCATATAAACGAAATATATGTCCTTAATATTTTAACCACCCTCATTATTTTTAGTATTTTGTGCAGACCATTCAAATGAATCTCAGTTGATAGCCTACCCAACCATAAAAATAGAAGAGACTAAAGGGGTTGATTTAACTCCTTGGAAAAGAGATTTCTCTCCTTAGCTCACAAAATGGAATCACTATAATGATTTCGAATAATCTGTGACTACAGTTTAGATGTGGCCTATGGTAGAATATATGTCTACAAGTGTAAAAAATGTAGCTTTGCTTAGTTTCACTGTAAAAGGTAGGATTAACAAGTATATTAAAAATTGATTATAATATATTTACAAATATTGTAATTATATGCTAAAATTTGTTATTTTATATAATTGCTCAGATTTATAGGATCATTTGGAATTATTAGAGCAATGACTGATTTAATCTTGTATGCACATTGAAACCACCTGGGTAGATTTTTTAAAATTGCCCATAACTGGGGCCCTGCTCAGATCAATTAATTAAGAATCTCTGGTGGATGGGACTTGGACATCAATATTTTATTAGTTTTCTAACTTTTAAAAAATTTATATTCGGGGGTATAAGTGCAGGTTTGTTATCTAGGTATATTGTGTGATGCTGAGGTTTGGGGTATGAATTTTCTCATCACTCAGATAATGAACCTGGTTTATCAACTCTTACCTCTTACCCTCCTTCCCCATCCAGTGTCTATTGTTGCCATCTTTACATCTGCTTGTATCCAATGTTTTGCTCCTGCTTATAAGTGATAACAGGCAGTATTTAGCTTTCCATTATTGCAGTAATTTGCTTAAAATAATGGCCTTCAGCTGCATCCATATTGCTGCAAAGGATATTATTTTGTTCTTTTATATGGCTGCATAGTATTCTATGGTGCATATGTACCACATTTTCTGTATCCAATCCAACACTGATGGGCACATAGGTTGACTCCATGTCTTTGCTATTGTGAATAGTGCCACAATGAACATGTGAGGCCAGCATCTGTTGGTTTTTTACTATAATAATACCCATTCTGACTGGTTTGGGATTGTGGTTTTAATTTACGTTTCTCTGATGATTAGTTACACTGAGCATTTTTTCATGTTTGTTGGCTGCTCATATATCTTCTTCTGAGAAGTGTCTGTTCATTTCTCGTGCCCATTTTTAATGGGGTTATTTGGTTTTTGCTTGTTAATTTGTTTCAGTGCCTTGCAGATTCTGAATCAAGATTCTTTTTTGATGCATAGTTGTGAATCTGTTCTGGTGGGGGTACTCTGTTGATAGTTTCTTTTGCTGTACAAAACCTCTTTAGTTTAATTAGATCCCACTGTCAATTTTTGTTTTGTTGCAATTACGTTTGAGGACATAGTCATAACTGATTTTCCAAGGCTGGTGTCCAGAATAATGTTTCTTGGGTTTTGTTCTAGGATTCTCATAGATGGAGTACTCACATTTAGATTTTTAATCCATCTTGAGTTAATTACTGTATATGGTGAAAAGTAAGGGTCCAGTTTCATTCTTCTGCATATGGCTAGCCAGCTATCCCAGCATTATTTATTGACTAGGGAGTCCTTTCCTCATTGGTTATTTTTGACTGCTTTTTTGAAGATCAGATGGCTGTAGGCGTGCAGCTTTATTTCTGGGTTCTTCATTCTTTTTGATTGGTCTATGTGTCTGCTTTTAGTATCAGTTCTACATTGTTTTTGCTACTGTATTCCTGCCCTATAGTACAGTTTGAAGTCAGGTAATGTGATGCCTCTACTTTTGTTTTTAAGTAGGATTGCTTTGGCTATTTGAATTCCTTTTTCATTCCATATAAATTTTAGAATCTTTTTTTTCTAATTTTGTGAAAAATGATGTTGGTAATTTGATAAGAATAGTGTTGAATCTGTAGATTGCTTTGGGCAGTCTGGTCATTGTAATGACATTGATTCTTCTAATCCATGAACATGGAATGCTTTTCCATTTGTTTGTGTCATCTACAATACCTTTTAACAGTGTTTTGTTTTTCCCCTTATAGAGATCTTTAATCTCCTTAATTAGATGTCTTCCTATTTTACTTTTGTGTGGCTATTGTAAATGTAATTGCATTCTTGATTTGGCTCTCAGCTTGAATGTTATTAGTGTATGGGAATGCCACTGATTTTTGTACACTGATTGTGTATTCTGATACTTCTGTGAAGTTGTTATATTAGTTCTAAGAGCATTTTGATGAATCTTTAGGGTTTTCTAGGTACAGAATCATATATTTTTGCCAAGAGAGATAGCCTCACTTCATTTTTTTTTTCCATTTGGATGCCTTTTATTTCTTTCTCTTGGCTGACTGATCTGACTACCACTTCCAGTACGATGTTGAATGGGAATGATGAGAATGAGCATCCTTTTCTCATATAAGTTATCAAGGGGAATGCTTCCATGTTTTGATCATTCGGTGTGATATTAGCTGTGGGTTTGTCATAGATGGCTCTTATTATTTTGAGGTATGTTCCTTCAATGTCTAGTTGTTAAGTGTTTTTATCATGAAGTGATACTGGATTTTACTGAAAGCTTTTTCTGCATCTGTTGACATGATCATATGGTTTTTGTTTTTAACTCTGTTTATATGGTGAATCACATTTATTGACTTGCATGTCAAAGAAACCTTGCATCGCATGTACTAAGTCTACTAGATCATGGTGAATTAGCTTTTTGATGTGCTGCTGAATTTGGATTGCCATCCATATTTTGTTGAGGATTTTTGTGTTTTTGTTTATCAGGGGTATTGGCCTGTGGTTTTCTTTGTTTGTTGTATCTTTGACAAGTTTTGGTAGCAAGATGATGCTGGCTTCATGGAATAAGTTAGGGAGGAGTCCCTCCTCCTCCTTGATTTTTTTTTCTTTTGAATAGTTACAGTAGAATTGGTACCAGTTCTTTTTTGCATAATTGGTAGAATTTGGCTGTGAATTCATCTTGTTTGGGGATTTTTTTTTTTTTTGGTTGCTAGGTTTTTTCATTACTGCTTCAATTTTATAACTTGATATTAGTCTGTTCAGGGTTTTGATTTCTTCCAGATTCACGCTTGGGAGATTGTGTCTTTGTGTCTTTCCAGGATTTTACTCATTTCCTTTAGATTTTCTAGTTTGTATACAAAGAAGTATTGATAATAGTTTCTGTGGATCTTTTGTATTTTTGTGGGATTGGTTTTAATGTTACATTGGTCATTTCTGATTGTGCTTATTTTGATCTTCTCTCTTTTTTGCTTTTGGAGTATATCTAACAGTCTATCAATCTTATTTACAGAACCATGTACAGAACCAACTTTCAGCTTTGTTGATTCTTTGTATGGAAGTTTGGGTCTCAATTTCATTGAGTTCTGATTTGATTTTAGTTATTTGATTTAGTTATTTATTTCCTTCTGCTAGCTTTGGGGGTGTTTACATCCACATATAGGTTCATCTCCGTGATCCTCCACCAAGTTTATTAATAAGATTCAGAATCACATAGGGCCTGGAGAAAGCCTCGTTTGGTGGAATAAATCTGGAGAAAAGACTGCCATTATGGCAGGAGATACACAGAGCTCTAACTAGATCATTCCTTACTATACAAAAGATGCAGGCTGCCTAGGAAAAGATAGCAAACCCTGTTGCCTCAGGGCACAAGTAAAGACCTCCTGTGACTGAAGGAAGAGCAAAATAAAATAACAACCCTACCACTGGCCATGGGGCTGGTTCTGGATCCAGGTTCTTTATATATATACTCAAACATACACACAGGTTGATAATAAACTGGTTGCTATGGGTATGGGGTGGGGAGGAAATGAAGACAGGTAGGTCAAAAGACACAAAATAGCAGGTATGTAGAATGAACAAGTCTGAACATCTAATAAACATGATAACCATAGTTAATTAAATGGCATTATATGAGGTTTTTTTTTAAATAAAAAATAAGTTGGTTTTAGCTGTTCTTGTCACAAAAAAGCTATTATATCAGATGCTAGATATGTTAATCTGCTTCACTATAACAATTATTTTACGATCTATATGTATCCTATAATATCATGTTGCAAGCCTCTAATATACAAATAAAATGTATTAAAAAATAAGTACAAAAATTTTAAAAGGGACTATATCAATATCATTGGCAGCGTCTTAACTTTGGAGGAGAACGGGACACTTTCCCTTAAAAGAACACCAAAAAATCAAAACAGAGTTTGTCTGCCACAGAGAGGGGACACCTCAAAGAAACATACCACCTCAAAGACACAGGCATACCGTGCCTTCCTAATACACAAATGAGGATTAGAAAAATAGAGAACTACCCATGTTGGCTTGCCCTCTTTCCTCAAACCACCCTAGCAGGCACAAAGTAACAAGCAAGAAGAGTCTGCTACTGGGAGTGGGTAAACAGCATGCAGAGAGATACATGTAGAATAAATACAAAAATTAAAACAATACTGGACACATTGTATTCAAACTCCTTAAAACCAAAGCTAAAGAGTCAAAGTTACAGATAGCCATCCAGAAAAACACATATACAGACAGAAGAGCAAATGTAAGAATTAAAGGAAACTTCTCATAAAAGAACTATGCAAACCAGAAAACAAAAAAATGGCATTATTAAAGTATTGAAAGAAACCAAAATGTCAAACCAGGGTACTATATTCAGAAAAAAAATCTTTAAATGAAAATAAATATTTTGTGGACAAACTAATGCTAAGAATAATTCATTATCAGCACTTATATCTGCACTGTAAGAAATGCTAAAGGACATTCTTAATGTACCCCATAAGTATACAAACCTACAATGTACCCACAATTTTTTTAAATAAAAAAATTAAAAAAATACTATAATATCAAAGAGAAATCTGAACTAAAGAAAGAGATTTAGAAATGGTCAAAATAGAAATAATTGAGCAAATATTTTCATTCTTATTTGTAATCACTCTAAATGTAATTGAATTTCCAAATAAAAATATTAGCAAGATATGGTAGGTTTATTGTGTGTTGTATTATATGACAACAATAGTGCAAAAGAAGAGAAAAAAGTAAATATACTAGTGTGCATACTACATGAAGCTTAATATTATTTGCAATATAAACTGTGATAATGAGGTATAAATAACAAGCGAATATTGTAGTCAAAATGAAATAATAGAAATATACTTCATCATTCTAAATGCATGTAGTTAAAAAGAAAAATTATATTAACAGTTGGAACAAATAAAAAGCTACTAGCAGGCTCTAGATTTTAAACCCATCATATAAATAGTACTAAATGTAAATGTTCTAAACACTACAATTAAGAAAGAGATTGTCAGATTGGATATAAAAGTAAGCCCCAACTATATGCTGTCCACAGAAAGTTGTTTTAAATATAAAGTTATAGATAGATAGGTTCAAAGCAAAAAAATAAGAAAAGTATACCTCACAAGTATTCTTCTAAAAGAAAACTTGAGTAGCTATACTAATACTATAGGAATATCATTAGGGATAATGAAGTTAATTGCAGAATGATGAAGAGTTCAATCCATCAAGGAGATATAATAACCATATTGTTGCACCTAATAGTAGTGCTTTGAATTTATAGAGGAAAATTGATAGAATTGAAAGCAGAAAAAATAATCCACAAATTTGGTTGAGATCTTCGGTACTTCTATCTAGTAATTGATAGAATAAGAAAATAGAAAATCAGTATAATTATGGAAGCCCTTAGGAACATTATTTGTTATTCACCTTATTAAGTCATTACATTAATTATTCTAATTGATGTTTACAGAACAATCTACTGACTATCAGAATACACAGTTTTTTCAAGTGCATGCACATGTAACATCTATCAAGATAGACCATATTCTGGGTCATAAAATAAACTTTAAAATATTTACAATAATTGAAATAACAAAAAGTGTGTCTCTGACCAAAATGAAATTAAATTGCTAGTCAATAACAGAAAACTATCTATAAAATTTCCATATATTTAGAAATGAAAAAATACTCCTAAATAACTAGCACACCATAGAAAATGACACAAGGGAAACTAGAAAATATTTGTAATTGAATAAATAGGTAAACATAATATATCAAAATTAGTGGATGCAATCAATGTGATAGAGTAAAGAAGAAAAACCATATGACCATCTCAACAAATGCAGAATATGCATATGCCAAGTTAAACATCAATTCATTACAGAATAAATGGATTTTAAGTATTTGCTGAAGAACTCTTTAATTCCTCAGCAAGCTAGAAATGAAAGAAAAGGTTTTTATCTTCAAAAAGTGTTTCTTGCCATAGAGCTATACTAACATACCTAAGAGTGAAAGACCTCTTTTCTAAGATAAAAATGTCAACTCTATGTTGTTTTCTCAGTCTTATTTGATACCATACTTGAAGTTCCTTCCAGCATAATAAGACAAGAAAAATAAATACATAAAGAAGAAATACAGTGGTATTTATTTGAAGACAACATAATTGTCTATGTTAAAAATCCCTAAGAATCTAAAAAATGCTACCGCCACTAATATGTGAGTTTAGCAATGTTGCCAGTTAAAAGGTCAATGTATCAAAATGTATTGCATTTTTACATACTAGCAATGAAAAATTTGAAATTTATAATAAAATGGTACCATTTAACATAGCAATAAAACTGAAATGCCATTAATTATTAAGGTAACAAAATGTGTACAAAATCTGTATGCTGAAAAATAAAAAAACAATAATGAAAAGTTTATAGAATACCTAATTTCATTAAGATATGGATCACGCTTATAGACAGAAAGACTAAATATTGTTAAAATGCTGATTTTCCCCAAATTGACCTACAGAATGCATACGTTTTTAACCAAATCATATTAGAATTTTTAAAAATAAAATTGAGAAGATGATTCTAAATTTGTATAAAAAAGAAGGAACTAGAAAAGACAACACAATTTTGAAAAATCAAAGAACAAAGTTGGAGGACTCAGATGACCTGATTTTCTGTTTTCAAGACTTTCAATAAAGCTAGAGTAAACAAAAGCATGGAATTGGAAATACACACACACACACACACACACACACACACACACACACACGGGTCTAGAAACAAACCTAAATATAAATGGTTGATTGGTTTGACGATGGCACAAAGGTATTTGAATGGAAAGAGAACAGACTTTTTGAGAAAAGGCGCTGGAAATTTAGATATCCGTGTGCAAAATATCTCAATGCATACCTTGCACTCTATGTAAACATTTAGTTCAAAATGAGTCAGTAATAAGCATAACTGACTATCATAACAAGGGGGTAAAAAATGCAATATGATTTCTACTGATGGAAGCTTCATAAAGATAAACAAATTGAAAGGATTCACAGCAAAACAGTTCATATTTAGTAAAATGCAATAAACACATAACCAGCAAAAGAAAATAACCTATTGAATAGAGATTAGGTATGGAATGTATGGAATAAGCTCTGGAAAAAAACCTTTTATCTTTGAATATACATAATTACAAGACACAGATAAGGGGTTTAGCAAATATATAAATATTCGCTAATATATTCACTTTATTGAGATACATACATCTCCAATCCAATGTCATAAATCTTTTCTCCTATATTTTCTTCTAAGACTTGTATAGTTTTAGCACTTATGTTTAGATCTTTGGTCCATTTTGAGTTTGATTTTGTATATCGTCTTAGGTCCAATATAGTTTCCCCAACACAATTGGTTGAAAAGACCATTCTTTCCCCATTGAATGATCTTGATCCCCTTGTTGAAAATCAATTGACCCTATGTGAAAGGGCTTATTTCTGGGTTTTCTATTCTCTTCTGTCAGTCCATACATCTGTCTTTATGCCATTATCACACTGTTTTGATTGCTATAATAGCTTTATAACAAGTTTGAAAATCTGGAAATATGAAACCTCAGCATTGTTCTTCCTTTTAAAGATTATTTGGTTATTTGGGGTTGCTTCAGATTCCATATAAATTTTATGATGAATCTTTCTATTTCTGTAAAACAAAATCATTGGCATTTGGATAAGAATTGCATTGCATATGTAGATTTCTTTGGTTAATGTTGACATCTTAACAATATTAAGTAGGAATAAATTTCTGTCTATGACACCAAAAGCACAGGTAATAAAAGCAAAAATAAGTAAATTGAATTACATAAAAATTAAAAACTCCTGTGCATCAAGGGACACAATCAACAGAGTGAAAATGCAACCATTCAAATGGGAGGACATGTTCGCAAATCATATATCCGATAAGACATTCATATCTAAAATATATTTTAAAAACTCCTACAACTCAACCACAAAAAATCTTATTTTCAAAATGGACAAACAACTTGAACAGACATTTCTCTAAAATACATACAAATGACCAATAAGTACATGAAAAGATGCTCAACATCACTAATCTTTAGGGAAATATAAATCAAAACCGCAATGAGACACCATCTCAGACCATTATGATGGATACTATCAAAAAACCAAACCAAAACAAAATAAAACCAAAGAAAAGAAAAGCAAAAAACTAAAACCAAACAAAAAATATAAAATAACTACTTTTAATGAGGATGTGTGGAGAAATTAGAACCCCTTTGTTCTATTGGTGGACCCAAATAATGAAACTGCTATGAAAACAAAATGGCAATTCCTCAAAAATTTGAAAGTAGAATTACCCTATAATCCAAGAATTCCACTTCTAGGTATATATCTACAAGTAACTGTTAGAGTGGTCTTGAAAAAGTATTTATACACCCATGTTCATAGCAGCATTATTCAGAATAGCCAAAAGGTGGAAACAACCCAAGCGTCTATTGATAGATGAATGGATAAACAAAATGCAGTGTATGCAGGTAGTGAAATAACATTCAATATTAAAAAAATTCCAACACATGCTACAACATGGATTAACCTTGAGGAAATTATGGTAAGTGAAATAAGCCAGTCATAAAAAAGATAAATACGACCTGGCACGGTGGCTCACGCCTGTAATCCCAGCACTTTGGGAGGCCGAGGCGGGTGGATCACCTGAGGTCAGGAGTTCAAGAACAGCCTCAACATGGAGAAACCCCCATCTCTACTAAAAATACAAAATTAGCCGGGTGTGGTGGTGCATGCCTGTAATCCCAGCTACTCAGGAGGCTGAGGCAGGAGAATTGCTTGAACCTGGGAGGCGGAGGTTGCAGTGAGCCGAGATCGTGCCATTGCACTCCAGCCTGGGCAACAAGAGCGAAACTCCGTCTCAAAATAAAAATTAAAAAAAAAGATAAATACTATCTGATTCTACTTATATAAAGTAATTAGAGTAGTTAAATTTATAGAGATAGAAAGTAGAATGGTGGTTTCTGGCATCTGGGGGAAAGGGAGAATGAGGGTTGATTAACGGGTATAGCGTTTTAGTTTTGCAAGTTGAAAAGAGTTCTAGAGATAGTTGGTAGAGATGGTTGCACAACAATGTGAATGTACTTAACACTAGTGAACTGTACACCTAGACATGGTTAAACTGTCAATTTTCTTACGCGTATTTTTCCAAATTAGAATTTTATTTTTAAAAAGGGATAATTGATATCATATCCCTTGAAATAAAGTGTTCATATTAATTTTCAGTTTTATTTAATGTTATTCTAATGTTATTATCATTAACAGGCATTTATACCTAGATTAAAAAATAATTTTGCGCCACAAGAATGGGAAAAAATGTTTAAGGAGATTGGTAGATATCTGAAAACAGAGATTATGGAATGCAGCTTCAGAAATAGCCCCCAAATATGCCCTCCACCCCCTCCTGATACTTATGTCCTTATGTCATCACCTCCCCCATGAGTGTAGGCTAGACTTAGAAGTTCATAAGAAATAAAATGTGGCAAAAGTTATGGAAAATCATTTTTAAGATTAGGCTAAAAAACTGTGAATTTCCTCTTGTTCTCATTCTATTTTGCTCCTCACTTTCTCAGTCTGATGAAACAACCTGCAATGTTTTTAATTACCCTTTGAAGAAGCCCAATGGCAGAGAACTAAGGGAAGCCAAGAATAAAGGGTCTCAGCCCAAAGTTCATGAGAAAACAAATCCTGGCAACATCCGTGTAAGTAACTTTGAGAGCAGATCCTTTCCTGGTAGAGCCTTGATACGATGCCCTAGTCAACACCTTGATTAAAGTCTTATGAGAGATTTTGAGAACCAGAGGACCCAGTCAAGCCAAGCCCACATTCCTGACCCACCTAAAGTATAGGATTATGGTTTTATAAACCACTAATTTCTGGATTGTTTTGTTGTACCAACATAGAAAACTAATACATGACAAATGCTACTGAGAGAGACAAAAATAGAAGTGCTTACAGATTATGAGAAAGTTCTAAGAAGGCAATAATCTACAAGGGCAAGGAAACAGATAGAAATGATACTTTAAATGTACAACTCAGTGTGTTCTTGAAGTTAGAAGTTATTGATGTTCATGGCCAGGCCGGGTGCCTCATGCCTGTAATCCTAGCACTTTGGGAAGCTGAGGTGGGAGGATTGCTTGAGTGCAGGAGTTTGAGACTATCCTGGGCAAAATAGTGAAACCTCATCTCTACAAAAAATAAAAAACAAAACAAAACAAAACAAAAATGAGACAGGAGGGTCACTAGAGCCCAGGAGTTCAAGGCTGCAGTAAGCAGTGATAACATCACGGCACTCCCACTTGGGATACAGAGCAAGACACTGCCTCAAAAAAAAAAAAAAAAAAAAAGAAGAAGAAGAGAAAGTTTATTGATGTTCAGAATTTTCTGAAGAAACCAAAAAACAGCTAGGATTCACTTTAAACACTTTTTTTTGTGATACCTTCTAGTGTCAACATGAAGCAACTTGCATTTTTTCTTTCTCAGAGCAAACTAGCTCTCAATCTAGCTTATGAAAATAGAGGTTATTTTTAACATCTACATGTATCATGTGTGTTTAGGTTTTTGAAGCTGTGGAATAGGAAAGAATGAAAAGGACTGAAACAGCTTTCTCAGTCATTTGTAGAGATGCAATTTTAGATGGTTATTCTCACTCCAGTTTCAGAGTGAACACTGGGGCTATGAAGCAACATTTGTACTGCATGAATCTTACAGGAGAAAATAGAGATTTTGCCAATTGACAAGATTCTACATTAGTCAATCACATAACATGATTAGCCAATTCCATTAATCTCAAATGCCACTAAATACACTGTAAATCCTTGGCTGAGTTACTTATCTTCTCTGGGTTTTTCTGATCCCGGTTTGACTAGCCATCTTTACTGATGAGTAAGCAAAGCTTCCTTTACTTTGAAATGTGTGTGATTCTAGATATAAACATTTGCAAGTGACAAAACAATTTATTTCTCTAGGTTCAGTGGCTGATCAACAGTTTGTTTTCTACAATTTAATTGCTTAGCATTTAGGAGATAGCTCCATCTGAATGTGCTTTCTAATCTCTGCTTCCCCATAAATTGGGAATTAGACAAAGTACTTCACTGGCTTCACAGTGTGATCAGCATGATGAAATTACTCAGAAGGCATGGGTCCAATTCTGGTGACATTTTGCCAATATATACACACTACAAAGGTAAATAATTGGATCAGTGTATAAATGAACAGTATTGTGCATCTGTGCTGTTCAAAATTGGCACATGTGAATATTAACATTTAAATTAAAATCAAATTAAATTAAATATTTAATTTCTCAGTCACATGAAACATAATTTAAATGCTCAATAGCCACATGGGTTTAGAGGCTACCAAATTGGACCGCACAGATACAGAACATTTGCATCATCACAGGCAATTCTATTCTAGAAAACTTCTTTAGACATTATCCTCTGATTTTCCCACCTTGAAAATCCAGCTGAAATTCCCTGCCTACTTCACAATGTAGGGGTAATGATCAAATGTCATAATCAATGTATATATGGATATATATATATGGATGTGTGTACATATGTATAGTTATGATAATAATATGCCTATATATGTATATATGCCTATATACATATATATAGACACGCCTATATACATGTATACATATATGCATATATAGACATATTATTATCATTATTTTTCCATTATCTTTTTTATCAAGCAAAATATAAAACTTCTGGATGAATATATAGTACTATTCCCAGAGGCAAATATGCCAGCATATGTAAATGTGTTTGCAAAAATGTTTTATATTTACACCCATAAATTACTATTTTTAATACTTTCAAAATCACATTTTCACCTCTGTGATCTATGCAATTTTTACTTCATTTTCTAAATAAGGATGACGTCTGTTTGTTATTAATTATATTGAATGAGGTCACATAACATTTTGTTTAACAGAAGTGCAGAAGTGTGTTATAGGTTGTTTTAGTACTATAGTAAACACTTGACAATACACCAGTCATCTTAATAAGATATGAATGATTTAATAAGATATGAATAACTATACAAGGAAAGCAAAATATAACTTCACAAGGAGTGAGGAATATGTAATGTATAGAGTTGAGTACCTGCAGTTTTTATTCAGTTAAAACTTGGTGTAGATGAATTGAAGGATCACAAAACCACACTACCATATGACTTACTCAAACATTTTCTCTTTTTTTGTTATATACATGAAAAAACCGTCTCTCTATTTTCTAGTTTCTAGTAATGTTGTCTCTTAGACAGGTGCTTTAGAAATAATAGGCCTATTTGTTCTTTATACCTTGCACTCAGAACAGAACTACTTTGCTGAATTCATTGCCATTTTGAAGATACTGTACCTGAAAGTTACAAACTACCTAATAACTCTAAATTGACTCTTATTTTTCATAACTTAGTTGCTCACCACAGCTCCCTGTGCTCATTACTCTGCCAACATCTGTGATTGCTAAGAGGTTGGAGAGAAAATTTTGAGCAACAGAAAAATGTCATATTGTTCTTCCAATAATACGTGCCTAGGAAACACTAATGAAAAACTATTAGGTCTATGTCTATAATAAAAAAAGTTTCACATAAAAATAGAGATGAATTAGTATTTTGCAATTGCACTTTTATATTTAGTTCTTCATGTACATGCAATTGATGATTTTAAAATTATGACATTGTTTATATTAATGATGTTTAATAATATGGTATATGATATTAACAATATTAATATATTATTGGTATATCATTTTAAGACTTTATATTACTTAGAGAATGTTTTCCTTTGTAAGCTGGTTATACTAGTACACCAGAATAATGATTATTAGACATTCAGTTATAACCTGTAAAAATTACTGCAAAATTTTCATGTATTATGTTACATAAATATGTATATATTAATTTATATACACATAAACTGATTTCAACTGTTCTTATGAATATATAAATGTATATATATGCATTCATGTTTATAATAATATATGAATACAAAATAATTGTGTGTTTTATGTGAGTATATATGTGTTTGTATATGTTTTTAATATGTGTGTATGTATATTCAGTTGCAAATTAAAATATGAACACAAAATCAGTATATTTTGAAACAATAAAATAGATATAAATCTAACAAAACGTACAAGACATGAAGAAAACTGCAAATTCTGATTAATAAAATCAAACAAGAACTAAATAAATGCAGAGATATTCCATGTTTATGGATAGAAAGACTTGATATTGTCAAGATGTCAGTTCTTCCCAAATGATATATAAATTCAATGTAATGCCAATCAAAATCCCAGAAGCTTATTTTGTAGATATAAACAAACTAACTCTAAAGTTTATGCAGACAGATAAAAGACCCTGAATAGCCAACACAATATTGAAGGAGAAGAACAAATTTGGAGTTCTGACACTATCTCATTTCAAAACTTACCATAGAATTATAGCGATCGTGACAGTATGGTACTGGCAAAATAATAGATAAATAGACCAATGAAACAGAACAGAAAACCCTGAAATAGACGCACATAATTATAGTCAACTGATCTTTGACAAAGGAACAAAGACAATATAATGGAGAAGAACAATCTTTCCAACAAATGATGTCAGAACAACAGGACACCCACATACAAGATAATGAATCTAAACAGAGACCTTATACTCTTTAAAAAATTTATTCAAAATGGATCATAAACCCAAATATAAAAGACAAAATATAAAACTCTTAGAAAAATAACATAGAAGAAAATTTAGATGAACTAGGGTTGGTAATAACTTTTTAGGTACAACACCACAAGCATGATCCATGATAGAACTGATAAACTGAAATTCATTAAAATTAAAAATTTGGGGGCCGGGCACGGTGGCTCATGCTTGTAATCCTAGAACTTTGGGAGGCTGAGGTGTATGGATCACCTGAGGTCGGTAGTTTGAGACCAGCCTGGCCAACATGGTGAAACCCCGTCTCTACTAAAAATACAAAAATTAGCTGGGCTTGGTGGTGAGTGCCTGTAATCCCAGCTACTCAGGAAGCTAAGGCAGGAGAATTGCTTGAACCTGGGAGGCAGAGGTTGCAGTGAGCCGAGATAGCGCCATTACACTCCAGCCTGGGTGACAATAGCAAAACTCTATCTCAAAAAAATAAAATAAATAAAATGAAATAAATTTTTTGGTCTACCAAGGACACCGCCAAGAGTATGAAATGAGAAGCCACAAACCGTAGGAAAATATTTGCAAAAGATATCTGACAATGCATTGTTATTGAAAATATTTTTTAAAAAACTCTTAGATATCAACAATAAAAAACAGAACATAGAGATGGCAAAAAAGCATATAAACAGATATTCCATATTCCATATTATATGTCATAAGAAAATGCAAATTAAAACAACAAGAAGATACCACCACCTATCTATTACAATGGCCAAAATCCAGAGCACTGATAATACCAAATGCTGGCAGGAATGTGGTGGAAAAGTAACTCTCAATTATTGCTGGTGGGAATGAAAAATGGTACAGCTACTTTGGAGGACAGTTTAACTGTTTCTTACAAAACTAACAGACTTTTACCATATGACCTAGCTAGCAGTCATGCTCTTTTGTATTCATCCAAGGGTGTAAAACGTACATCCACACAAAAATTTGCACAAAAATGTTTCTAGAAGGTTTATTCATAATTGCCAAAACTTGAAAGCAACTGAGATACCCATCAGTAGTTGAATGGATAAATAAACTATGGTCCATCCATATAATGGTATATAATTCAGTGCTGAAAAGAAGTGAGCTATCAAATCATCAAAAGACATGAAGGAAACTTAAATGTAAATTATTACATGAAAGAAACCGTTCTGAAAGGCTACATACTGTATGATTCTAACTACAAGATGTTTTGGAAAAAGCAAGACTATGGAGATAGTGAAAAAAAAATCATAATTGCCAGAAGTTAGAAGGGAGGGAGGTATACCATGGCAGCGCACAGAGGATGTGTATGGCAGTGAAACTATCACGTCATAATAAATTTGCTAAAATTCATAGAATGGCACCAAGAGTGGACCCTAATGTAAATTATGAACTTTGCGTGATAATGATTTTCTTTGTGTGATAATGATTTTCAATATACATTTGTCCGTTGTAACAAATATACTACTTAGGTGGATGATGTTGAAAAAAGGGGAACATATGCATAGATGGAGTAGAGGGATATATGGGAAATCTCTGTAACTTCTGTCCAATTTTATAGTGAATCTAAAACTTCTCTAAAGATAAAGTTATTAAAATAAAACACTACTGAAACGTTACATATACACTATGTAAATATATTCATATACTAATTTATATGTACATAAACTGGTCTTCTTAAGTGGTTTCATAAATATTTAAATGTACATATATGCATTAATTGGTAAAGTAAAATATGAACACAAATTGTACAGAAAAATATAAAAGCTTTTCAGAAAGGCAAAGGCTTAAGCACATGGGTTTGATTTCTCTTTCTCTCCAATATTCCCACTGAAATGATCAAAGGCATACATTGTGTGCAACAGGAAAATGTTCACAGGTTGTCCTTGTATACTTAACCTCTTCTTCCTATTTTCAAAAAGTAGCAGCCGGGCGTGATGGCTCACGCCTGTAATCCCACCACTTTGGGAGGCTGAGGCGGGCAGATCACCTGAGGTGGGGAGTTCAAGACCAGTCTGACCAACATGGAGAAACCCCGTCTCTACTAAAAATACAAAATCAGCTGGGCATGGTGGTGCATGCCTGTAATCCCAGTTACTTGGGAGGCTGAGGCAGGAGAATCCCTTGAACCTGGGAGGTGGAGGTTGCAGTGAGCCGAGATAGTGCCATTGCACGCCAGCCTGGGCAACAAGAGCAAAACTCTGTCTTGAAGAAAAAATATATATATACACATATACACATATATATGTGTGTATATATATATACACATATATATACACATATATATGTGTATATATATATACACACATATATGTATATATACACATATATACATATATGTGTATATATACATATATGTGTGTGTGTGTGTGTATATACACACACACATATATATATGGGCTTTGGGGTTTTTAGCCACAAATTTTGAATTATCATAAAAAAGCTAAATGCACTTGTCTTTTGTAGATTTTTAAGCTCAGCAGAAAGGATTGCTAGGAGTTCCAGGGAAATGGAGGAAGAAAGAGAACAAGAAGTCACTACATGGGAATGGAATTGAGATGAAAAGGAAGCTAAGTAATATGTGTACTTGAATTCACCCCAGGGAGAATATAGGACCTCAGAAGTCATAATAAACAACGTGAGTCTAAAGCTAGCTATGTATCATATCCCTGCTCTGTGAACTTCACCTGTGTTTATTCATCTAATCTCCACAAAAATCTTTTGATATCAAGTATTAGAATTTAAATTTTACAAATGAAGAAATCTGAGATGAAGAGAGGTTATATAATAGCCAAGGCCATGGAACTAACAGTAGAGACTATATTTGAGTCAGAACTACCTAGCACCACTGCCCTTGCACTCACCCACTATACTCTGTGACTGCTAATGGCTGCATGGGGTTCTAGTCTTCACATACATGGTATTTTGTTGGCAAATTCTTCACTGTCATGTAACTAAATAAAACCCCAGGAATTTGTCTTCCTGAGATTGATGATATTTGGGTGGGTAGTGGTGATCACAGGTTGAGAATTCCCAAGACTGGATTTTCCATAAGCCTACTAAATGGGAGCTCAGAAGCATGAATATGTTAATTTAAAAATATTGAAAATAAAATATTCCCTAAGACTGGCAGACAGATAACAGTATGCAAGAAACTTTGAGGACTTTAGATAAAGATATCATTGGTTCTGATGAAAAGTCAACAAATCCGTCATTCACCACATTCAAGACAATAGTTGGCATCAGAAATGTGTGAAGCAGATTGCAATGGGTCTTGCTTTAGAATATCTAAGACCTGAGATAGGGAAGTTGCTGGAGCATGTAAGGGGTGTAAATCTTGATCCAACTATAGCCTTGGGGAATGTCATCAGATACCTTAGATGACACAGTATAGGGATCCTGCATTGGCATATATTGTACCCTACATACACTTGGGGCAGCCAGATTTGCTAGGCAAAAAGAGGTTTGGTTTTTAGTTTGTCTTTTTTCTAACAAACAAGGTCAACTTAACCTCTGCGGGAACAGGAGCCATGCCCTAACCAACTTAGTGACACAACCAAAATGGAGGCAGAAGACCCATGCTATACTTGCTGCTATGACTCTATGTCACCACCCTCCTAAGTCTTCTTAGATTTTAGGGCCTCTGAATCAGAAAAGAAAATTAAAGTGAATTTAAACTTTTTTGTTTCCTACCTCATTTCATTTTAACAAATTCAAACCAAAACGAACCCAATCTTCAAGGTGATCCTTCCAAAATTTCAACAAAGTGCAAGCACACTGGAAGGGCAAGGAGAAAAGCATCACTGTCTCTAAAAGTGGACAGACAACTATGGGGAGGGAAAAGAGTTGTGACTAAGAAAAACGTTGCCTGCCTCTGAGATGGGGACATTCCTGGATTTGGGGGAGGAAATGACATGGAGCTTAAACAAGAGAAATTTATTCTCTTAAAGTGCTTGATGTTAGAAGTCTAAGATCAAGGTCTTGGAAGGATTGTTTCTTCTCATGCCTCTCACCTAGACTTGTAGATGGCTGCCTTCTTCCTATGCCTTCATATGGTCGTTGTGTTGTTCCATCCCTGGCTTTTAAATCTATGTAAAATTGCCTTAAATTTCTCCTGTGCCCAATAATTCTCTCCCTGCCTCCCAAATCTCATAGTTCCTGGAAGACCAATGGTTTCCCAAGTGTCCACGCTAATACCAGGGCAGTTACACACTCCTCACCTTCTCTGTCTCTTGCATTATTTACTGGTCCTAATACATTGGCCTTAATATAAAACATGGCTATTAGTCCTACCATTTTCAAACATAAAAAATAAAAATAAATAAAATGATTAATCAAACACCCATACACTGAAAATGGGAGGATCCCATACTTTTATTCATACTTTAGGGTTATAAGATACTCTTCCCTACTTTTACCTGGGGTGGACCTAGTAGAGAGTCAGGAATTTACCACCACTCAGTAGTAAAGAGGGTTCTCTCTTCTACTCTAGCTGTCAATAGAGGCCAACTAGGGAATCTGGGCTTCAACCTAGCAGGAATGAGAAGAACTCTCCTAACCTCTGTTGAAGCTGTTTCAGAGAGGCCACCCTGAACTATATTTAAATGATATCTAGAGTCTCATACCCAGTCCTGCAGTTATTCATAATTTAATTTTTAAAAAATACCTTGACATATTGAGAACCAGAAAAATCTCAACTTGAAAAGGAAATGACAACTAACAGATGCCAACAATGAGAAGATGTGAATGTGAGAAGTATCTGAGAAGCATTTTAAATTGTCCAACATAAATTTTCCTCTATGAGCAATTATGATGTGATATAATTATAAAATAGAAAGATTTGTGAAGAAATAGAATATATAAAAAAGAATATGAAGAGAGTATAATCAAAAGTATGTAATCTTCATTTTTTAAAAAAATTTTATGCAATCTGAACAACAGAAAAAAATAACCTGGAGGGAGAAAGCAAAGCCTCAGAAATCTGTGAGACGATTACAAAAGATCTAACATTCATGTTCATAGTCCTGGGAGGAGAAAATAGAGAAGAGTTGAAAAGATAGTTAAAGAAACAGTCTGAAAACTTTCCAAAATTGACAAGATATAAACTTACAAATTCAAGAAGAGCAAATCTCAATCAGGACAATATATGTATGTTTATACATACACACACATACATCATACATACATATACACACAACTATATAGGTGTACACACATATGTATACCTATAGATAAAGTAAGCATCTGAAAACTAAGGAAAGAAAAAAGTATTGAAAGCAGAGAGAAATGGTACCTTACCTTTAGAGGATAAACATTCGAATGGCAGTGAATTTGTCATCAGAAATCATAAAGGCAAAAAGAAAGTGGTATCACATTTTTTAAATGCTAGAAAAGAACTATCATCCTAGATTCTATATCAAGCAAAACTATTCTTCATAAATGAAAGGAATATCAGCAATTCTTGATGGAGGAAAATAAAATAAACAAAAAAGTAAAACAAAACAAAACAAAAGTGAACTGTTGCCAAACTTACCCTAAAAGAACAGCTTTAGGGCATTCTCTAAACAGAATGGAATTAATAAAGGAACAAATCTTGGAATATTAAGAAGGAAGGATGAAAAGTAAGAATAAAAAATATGGGTAGATAAAATAGATCTTTCACTTTTCTATTGAGTTTTCTATATTATTTTTGATGGTAGAAGTAAAAATTTTAACTGCCAAATGCAGTTCTCAATAAATGTAAAGAGAATAAATTTAAGGTAATTAGCTTATAATCAAGGGGGAGTAAAATAAAATAAATGGATAAATGTTTTCTATACTTCAGTTGAGCTATTAAAATGTTGATAGCAGTAGACCTTAGTAAGTCACGCATAGAGAAAATACTTAAAAATTCTATACAAAGAGATATACTTAAAAACGCTATTGATAAATAAAAATAGAATTTTAAACAATGGTCAAGTAACCTGCAGGAATAGAAGTAAAAGCAAACAGAGAAATAGGAAAGAGAGAGGGCAAACAGAAAAAAAAAGGACAGTCATAAGCGATGACATATCAATAATTACATTCATTAAATGTAAATAATCTAAATAAAACAAAACACAGAGATGAAAGAAGTGAATTTAAAAATGTGATGCTACTACATGTTGTCTATGAGAAACTCACTTAAAATATGATGATATATGTGGTTTAAAAGTAAAAGTATATATAAAGAATATGTGCATAATCAAAGAAAACAGTCATAGCTGTATTAATATAAAGTACACTTCATGGCAAACAAAACTACTAGTAACAGACAAAGTCA
Organism: Pan paniscus; assembly: GCF_029289425.2. Lineage (NCBI taxonomy): Eukaryota > Metazoa > Chordata > Mammalia > Primates > Hominidae > Pan > Pan paniscus. The sequence goes on along the minus strand of NC_073261.2, from coordinate 49,097,461 downwards.
TTACATAGTGATAAAAGGGCAAATCCAGCAGAAAGATATTAAGCCTAAATATGCATTCACCAAAGAGAGATACAAAATATGTGAAGCAAAAACTGGTAGATTGAAAGGAGAAATAGGCTAATGCACAATTACAGTCAAATCTTCCACTCCCATCTCTCAAGCAGTGATAAACAACGAGACAGAAGTTCAGCAAGTATATATAAGAACCAGTATCACTATCATTAAACTACAGGATCTACTTGATATTTATTGGTCACTCTACCCATCAACAGGAGATTACATATTATTTTCATATGTTGACAGAACATGTATCAAATAGATTGTATCCTAGACCATGAAACACACTTCAAAATATTGAAACACATTGAAATTTTACAGAGCATACACTCTGACAGCAATGGCATCAGAGTAGGTATCAATAATAGCACAATAACAGGAAAATCCACAAATATTTGGAAATTAAATCACACTTCTAAATAATCCATGTGTCGAAGAGAATATCCCAAGGGAAATAGAAAAAATAATACATTTAACTGAATAAAAATGAAATTACATGTCAATATATGTGGTTTGTACCTCAAGCAATGATGAAAGATAAATTTATAGCATTAAACAATTTATAGCATTAAACAATTTATAGCATTAACCAAAAAGTCTAAAGTCAGCAATCTAAATTCCCACATTAAGGAACTAGAAAAAGAAAAGCAAAATAAACCCAAAGTATTAAGAAGGAAGAAAATAATGAGACAACAGAAGCCAAAACCAATGAAATAAAAACAATAAACAACAGAGAAATTCAATGTAACAAAATTTGGTTCTTTGAGAAGACTGATAAAATTGATAAACCTCTAGTTTAACAGCCGAGAGACAGAGAGAGAGAGCAAAGGAGGAAAGACACCAATGTCATGAATAATATTGGGGTTATCTTTATAGTCTCTGCAAATATCAGAAGGTTAATAACAGAATGATGCAAACAATTCTACAAAAATTAATTTGACAACACAGGTAAAATGGACCAATTATTGAAAGCACAAATTATCAGTACTCGGCCAATTTGAAATAGAGAGTGTAACTTGCCCAATATCAATTAAGAAATTTAATTGTTTATTTTAAAATACTAAAAAATAAATCTCCAGTCTAGAATGGTGTCATTGGTAAACTATACCAAACATTTGAAGAAGAATTAATGATTTTAAACAAGCTCATCTAAAAAAAACAGAAGAAAAGAGAAGACTTCTCATATTGTTTTGCTATGCCCCCACCCAAATCTCATCTTGAGTTGTAGCTCCCACAATTCCCACATGTTGTGGGAGGGACCCAGTGGGAGGTAATTGAATCATAGGGGTGCATCTTTCCAGAGCTGTTCCATGATAGTGAGTAAGTTTCATGAGATCTGATTGTTTTATAAAGGAGAGTTGCCCTACACAAGCTCTCGACTGCCACCATACATGTAAGACATGACTTTGTTTCTCCTTGCCTTCCACCATGATTGTGAAGCCTCCCAGCCATGTGAAACTGTGAGTCAATAAAACCTCTTTCTTTTATAAATTACTCCGTCTCAGGTATGTCTTTATCAGCAGAATGAAAACAGACTAATACAATTTGAGAACATTTTATGTAGCTGATATTATTCTGTTACTAAAACCAGTTGATAAAGTCCATAGGGAAGGAAGGAAGAAAGAGAGGAAGGGAGGGAGGGAGAGAACCAAACAGTGTTCCTCAGGAAAAACAGACACAAAAACCCTTAACAAGTAATATATAAAAAGATGTATAGAACATGACAAACTTGGGTTTATTCCAGCAATGCAATGCTGGATCAATATTTTAAAATCAAGAAATGTAACCCACCATATTAATAGGCTAAAGAAGAAAAATTGTGTGGTAACATCACTTGATACAGAAAACAGCTTTGTCAAATTTCAGCCCTCATTCATGATAAAAACTCAGAAAACTAGTACCAGAGGGGAACTTCTTCAACTTGATAATACTTTTTCTAAAGGCTACAAAAATCCTACCGCTAACGTCATAGTTAATGGTGAGAGGCTGAATGCTTTTTCCTAAGTCTGGGAATAAGGCAAGGCTATCCACTCTCACCACTGCTATTCTAAAGAGAATTGGAAGTATTAACCAAATAAAATAATCTACAAAAAAAACCTCTAGAATAAATACATGATTTCAAAAAGTTCACAGAGTGCAAAATAAACTTTATAAAAATTGCATTTTAATATGCTATCAATAAATATGTGAAAACCAAAATTAAAAGTACACTGCCAGTTAAAACCACTGAAAAAAGGGGAAATACATAGTTGTACATTTAATAAAGCAGGCAGAGCACTTTTTTGCTGGAAAGTCCAACTGCTAATGAAATAAAATATCTTTATAAATGTATAGTCATGATATTCACAGATTAGAAGACTTTTTATATACTTTTCCTTTGCTTTAGGAAAGCCCTGACAAGAGAAGGAAAAGATAAGTTATAGACCGAGAGAAAATATTTGCAAAGCTGATAAATAACTTAGAACAAAAATTTATAACAAACTTAAAAATACAACACACACACACACACACACACAAATCCAATTAGAAAATGGAGAAAAACAGGAAGTGACATTTTACTGAAGAGAATACATTAATGGCAAACGACCATGTGGGAAGATATTCAATAGCAATACCCATAAGGGAAATATAAATTAAGAGAATGAAGCAGTCGGGAGTTCGAGACCAGCCTGACCAACATGGAGAAACCCCGTCTCTACTAAAAATACAAAAAATTAGCTAGGCGTGGTGGTGCATGCCTGTAATCTTAGCTACTGGGGAGGCTGAGGCAGGAGAATTGCTTGAACCTTGGAGGCAGAAGTTGTGGTGAGCCGAGTTAGTGCCATTGCACTCTAGCCTGAGCAACAAGACCAAAACTCTGTCTCAAAAATAAAAAGAAAAGAAAAAAAGAAAAAAAAAAGACTATGAAGAAACATTACCACACATCTAGTAAAATAACTAAAGGTAAAAATAGTGACACCACCAAATGCTGGTGAGGATGTGAAGAAAATGTCCCTTTTACTGCCAATGAAAACGTAATATGGCAAAGTCACTATAGAAAATAGCTTGACAGTTTTCCAAAAAGTTAAGTACACGTTACCATACCACAGATCACTGCACAATGGAGATATTTATGGGATGCAATAGCTCTGTATCTTGATTGTGTTTTGTATTGGTGGTTTCATGAATGTACTCATGCAATAAAATGACATAGAACTATAATCACATTTTATAATACCATCATTTTACTGGATTTGCTGTTGCATTTACAGTTATATAATGTATAATCCATGAGGAACCCTGAATATATAATACCTGAGAACTCTCTGTACTATCTTTACAACTTCCTGTGAATCTGTAATTATTTCGAAATTAAAAATTAGGAAAAAAAACCAAAATAATTCAATAAAACAAACATGGCACTCAGATAGTAAACTCGTAAACCCTTTTTGTTATGGTTAAATTATTGGTTATATTCAGGAAAATTGTTAAAAACTTGGAAATAGGGCAAATGAATAGCTGCATATTCTCACCATTCTTATTTTTTAAAAAAAATACAAGTTCCACAACTCAAATAGAAATCTCACTGAGACTTTTGCTGAAACAACTAAATTCTGATAAAGTTCACCTATTAATTAGAATTATATAAGAGTGATATTTTTAAAAACATACCAGGCAAAAATTAAAACAAAACAAAAACAAAAATAATTGCAAAGATGTATAATATCTTAATATTTAAAGAAGGAGGCCTGAAGGAGCAAGGAATATGGATTTTTACTAGGAAACATCAAAACACATTTAAAAATTACTGTAATTAAATGTGTACATTATTGACCAGAAATCAGTGTGGAGATATTTGACACTAATCAGAATGCGTAAACACAAATATAAAAAACTTTAAAAAAATTTTGTGTTTTTTAAAGTACTAATATTAGTAAGAGAATATGCTGAGTCAATAATATGGGCTTAAGAATTCAGTAAACTTAGATGTGAATTCTGGCTCTTCCAGTAACTGGCTGTATGACATTGAGCAAATTTTTTAATCTCTCAAAAACATCTTTTAAACACTCATAAAGTGGAAACAATAATACTGTCCTTAAAAAGTGTTATGAGTGTCAATTGAGACAATGCACACAATATGCTGAGTGCTTGACAAATAGCAATTTCTCAATATATATTAGCTGTCATAATCATCATTATTTATAATTTTAATTCATTCAACAGCATTTTTGAGGGCTATCTATGTTTCAAGGACTATGTATCACCACACTGGTGAGGCATTAATAATCAAGACATACTCACTTTCGTGGGAAATCTAAAAAGGATACAGATGAATAGACATAAATAGTTATGGTAAAATAAAAGAAGTTTGGGAAGTGTGGTGTTCAATAGGTAGGAAACCAGATCCAGGGTTAAAACGTAGGCACACCCTTTCCAAAGTGACTGTTCCCTAAGGTTATATATGAAGGATGAGTGAGTGGTCTAGGTGAATATCCAGGAATGGAGAAAAATGAGCTAAGATAGTGAGCATGATTCAATACAGAGGATATATCATATGCAAGGCCAAGAGAAAATAATTTTTACAGTGTTGATATAACCAGCTTAGTTTTCATTCCTTCCATATATAACACCTACTCGTTTGATGAACAAAGAGGTTCAATAAATCAGCCCATGTCAAGAGCCTTGTAGGTCAAAATAAAGTCATGTCTCTTCAATTGATTGTTGTGAATGGTAAGAGAAACACAGAAAGGAAAGGAGAGGGCATTCTATGTGGAGAGTTGCGAAGTGAAAAGAAAGTGTCAGGAGGTTTAAGATGTAAATTAAAATAACCAGTCTAATAGATGATAGGGTTTCTTCTGCAACTAGCAAGATACAATTCTGTGTTAGATGATTATAGAAGGTCTTTACTAGATTTTTAAGAGAGGTTATATTTCTCAAATGTACAGAATACTCAGGTTTACAAATATGTGGGCAAGGCACAGCTTATGTAGGTAAAGAATAAACTCATCCAAAATTTCTTAGAAGAGGTTGAAGAGACAGAAAATATGAACAGAGTAAAAGCGCATAGGGCAGTCTCCAGGAGCTTCCTGCATTAGATTTTCTCTAATACTTCACCTATCATTGAAGAAATTGGAAGTACTACCAAAAAATCGTGTGTGTGTGTGTGTGTGTGTGTGTATGTGTGTAGATAGTTGATTGGCTGCTATCAATGAACAGTTGTGATTTATAATACAGTACTATACAAGTGGATAACAATATTTAGATACCAAACCACTCCTTACCACAAGTTAACAATGTGTTTTTCTAATAGCTATTAACTACCACAACATTATGAAAGAGATTCTAATTTGCCATCATTTAGTTCTTGATGCAATTAAGAAAAGTAAATGTAGACTGAGTTTGCACCAGGATGCAACAGCTAATTCAACTAAATTCAAAGGCACACATGCAATAAATGCTGTCAAAACATAGCATTTTCATAGGTGATTGGGCATTTACATTTGGAGTGGGTTGTTAAAATTGTAATTATCCAATTTAGAAGGCAAGAGAACAATCTCCTTATGAAAATAAAGTCTCGCCGAGCTGGATCAAAATGTAGTTGGGAACCTTATGTGAATGTGTGATGCTAGAACTGGCGACAATTTTAGAGTAATGATTCCAGGAGATGAACCATAGGATAATTTGTGCTAAGGCAATAACTTCAAAATAATAGTCTCCTATATTCACACATATTATACTTCTTCCATATTTCCTATTTTTTTTTCATTGATAAGTCTTAGGCAGACACAAATTGGAGGAAGCATGAGTATTGTGTGTAGCCTATAGGTGAAAAATCGAGATCTGCAGTGGTGTTCATAGTTCCTCTAGAGAAAGGATTGAGCATATTGTGAGCACAGAATATAAAGCAGAGTTCATAAAAACAGAGTTCTCAAATAGCTTGGGAGTAGTAATAAAAAAAAAGAAATTGGATAAAAGTAAGCCAAAGCGTAGTGCAGAAAGAGAAAATAAGAATGTGTGGTAAATTTACCACTCACCAAATATTCTATTATTTTCCCTACATTTCCCAGTCCTCTTACAGCTAGACACGGTCATATATGCTCTAGTCAATGGGCTGTGAAGAAAAGTGGCATTAGACATTTCTGGACAAGGGCAGTGAAAAGCCGTTTTGTAACCATCCAGGATATCTTTTCTCATCCTGGTGAAACTACAACATTGTTCGAGATGATGGTGTCATGTGAAGCTTTTGTCAGTCTTGGTCCCTGAATAAGAAGATTCCCCTAGTGTCTCAAACTGGAAATGAAACATGAGAAATAAATAAAGCTGGATTGCATCAAGTCTTTATTATTTTTTTAATTGCTAAACCTAGCCTTTCCTGACTAATACACCTGGGGTCCCGGAAAAGGGTCCCAGGATCTAACAGGATGCCTAACAGCATTAAGATAACTGATCATGGTGGAGAGAGAGGGTTCTCCATCCTGGTCTATGGCTCCTATTGATATTTGTGTAAAAATCAAATAAACAACAACAATAAAATACAGTTCCCTGTATACACATTTTTAACTTAAAATTTTTTAGTACTTTCTGATTTACTTAACATCTCATTACAGTAGAGGTCCTATACAACATGGGTTCCCAACCCAGCCTGGATTACGGACTGGTACATGGCCTGTAAGAAACCAGGCCTCACAGCAGGAGGTGAGCAACAGGTGATTGAGCAAAGCTTCCTCTGTATTTACAGCCATTCCCCAGCATTGCCACCTGAGCTCCGCCTCCTGTCAAATCAGCGGTGGCATTAGATTCTCATAGGAGCATGAACCCTATTGTGAACTGAGCATGCGAAGGATCTAGATTGCACACTCCTTATGAAAACCTAATGCCTCATAATCTGTCAGTGTCTCCCATCACCTACAGATGGGACCGTCTACTTGCAGAAAGACAAGTTCAAGGCTCCTACTCATTCTACTTTATGGGGAGTTGTATAATTATTTCATTACATCTTACAATGTAATAATAATAGAAATAAAGTGTACCATAAATGTAATGCACTTGAAGCATCCCAAAACCATTCCCCCACCCCAGTCCATAGAAAAATTGTCTTCCACAAAACCAGTCCTTGCTGCCAGAAAGGTTGGGGATCACTGCTAGACACCCCTTCCTATTTCCCCTATTATTAACATCTCACATTAGTATGGTACATTTGTTATAACTAGTGATCATGGATACATTATGTTTAATTAAAGTCTGTACTTTATTTACATTTGTTTAGTTTTTACCTAATGTTTTTTTTTTCTGTTCTAGGATCCCATCTAGAATAACATTTTTTTTTTCATGTTTTCTTAGACTTTGATAGACTATGAGTCTCTCAGACTTTACTTGCCTTTGATGACCTTTACAATTTTGAGGGGTACTGACTGGGCATTTTGTAAAATGTCTTTCAATTTTGGTTTTTCTAATATTTGTCTCATGGTTAACTCATGGTTAATATTTGTCTCATGGTAAAACCCATGATTATGGGTTTTGGGCAGGGATATCACATCGTACCAAGAGTACTGCAATATTGCGACTTATATAATAATGTTTTTGTTCCTAATCCTGGCACAGATCTCCTAGAGCTCTGAAAATTTCCTAAATGATGAGAGTGATAAAGGTAAAAGGAAGGTCTTTTGTTATTCAGAATAAACACCTTTCAACCATACTAGAGTTTATATCAATGAAGTAGCTTTTGAAAAACCCTCGTGATGGGAGGTTGGTTGCCAAGGGAACGAATCTTAGGATTACAAGTGATTAGAAGGTTACAATTTTCAGCTCCATCCTCAGACCTCCAGGGAGGAGACAGGGGCTGAAGGTTGAGTTAATCACTTAAGGCCAATGATTTAATCAATCATACCTAAGTAATAAAGCCTCCATAAAAACCCTAAAAGGATGGGGTTTGGAGAGCTTCTGGGTTGCTGAACACATAGAGGTTCCTTGAGAGTGATGCACCTGGGGAGGGCAGGGAATACCACTCCCTTTTCTTCACACCTTGTCCCCTGCATCTCTCCCATCTGGCTGTTCCCTATTTACATCCTTTGCAATAAACCAGCAATCTAATAGGTAAATTGTGGTTTTGAGTTCTGCAAGCCACTCTAGCAAGTGATTGAACCTGAGAAGCAGGGAATAGGGACCTCTGATTGGTAACCAAGTTGGACAGATGTTGTGGGGAATCTGGAGACCTACTGCTTTGATTCATATCTGCAGTGGGGGTATCTTGTGAATCTGAGTCTTTAAACTGTGGGATCTGACACTATCTCCAGATGGGTAGTTTCAAAATTGAATTGAATGGTAGGACACCCAGCCGGTGTCAGAAAATTGGTTGAAGTGGGGAAAACACTCATACATCTGGTATCAGAAGTAAAGTGTTAAGTGAGTGTTAAGAGTATTGTGGAAGAAAACAGTTTTTGTTTTTCCTGCTATACAGATGCATACCATTAAAATAATGTCACTGATGATGTTCTTCTTAATCCCCTGGCTAATGTAGTGTAAATTAAGCTTCTTTTACTGTAAAGTTATGCTTTTTCTCTCTTCCCCTACTATACCCTATAGAAGAAAGTTACTTGCTTGTATGTTTTTATACCTAGATTTCACATGGTCCAACAATTCAAACTGAAGTCTCATTTTCCTCTTGAGGAGTGTTCTAATGTTTAATGATACCTTTTCCTGATGGTGTCTATACAAAGGAAGACCTTCAGGTATTAAAGGATCTAACGTGTTAGAGAAAGATATGTTAAACCGAAACTTCTTTAAGTTTTTTTTTTTAATAGAATTTTATCCAATACTTGTGTACCTCTCACAGCAACTCAGAATATTGCTATTTCAGAATTGCATATGGGAAAGTGTATTACTGAGTTCACGCATCCATAAAAAATACCAGAGAATGGGTGGCTTCAACAACAGAAAGGTAATTTCTCTCAGTTCTGGAGGCTGGAAATCTAAGGACAGAGTCAGTTTCTGGTGAGAGCTCTCCTCCTGGCTTGTAGGTGGCCATTTTTACCCTTTGTTCTCATGTAGCCTTTCCTCAGTGCTTATGCACTAAGAAAGCGAGAGAGAGGGAGAGAGAGAGACAGAGAGAGAGAGAAAGTACAACCATGCATGCAATTGAGCGCTCTGGTTTCTTTTTGTATAAAGATAATTATCCTATCAGATCCATACCCCATCCTTATAAACTCATTTAACCTCAGTGACTTCTGTAGAGATCCTATGTCTAACTACAGCCATACTGGGGGTTAGGGCTTCAACTTACACATTTTGGAGTACCCAAACTTCAGTCTATAATAGAAAGTAAAGAAATCCAAGACAACTTAAAGAATTAAGGCAATATGTTAAATATCTCATTCAGTAGAAATAAAAGAAAAGCAAATCACTGGGAAAAGCATTTTATTTTATTGAGATTATTTGTCTTTGGAAAAGCAATAATATTTACCTTTCAAATGTATTAGATGTCATGACATGATTAGATATAAATCTATTCAAACCAACCCTAAAATGAGGCCCCTTATATAAACACTCAACACAATTAGAATGAAATGGTCATCTTGATACTGCTCTACTAATGAGAACTGCCTCTATGAAATGACTATATTCATTTAATTAAAAAGCCCATTATGGATCTCATTCAAAATGCTGTTCACTGAACTCTTCAGAATAAATCTAGTTTGTTTTAGTGGAGTGTTTAGCAGTGTCATTTTTATTTGTTTTCAAAGATGGTAAAACAACAGGATCTTGGAAATTATAATGAGCCATTCACCAAGAAAAGTCACAGTGAATGGCTTTTGTAAGTTGAGAAAGTCTTAAACCAAAAGGGCGATCATGTCACTATAATATGCTAAGAAACAGACAAAAAAGAGGCTTCACATACAATAGAGGAAAAATGCAACAAGGATATAAAAGGTGATTTTATCTATTTCCTACTTGTTCACCATATTTTCAGTTGTATTTTAACTACTTTATTTATCATATTTGAGAAGGAATCAGTACACTAACATGTTAGCTATGGTTTGAATGTGTCCCCAAAGTTTGTATGTTGTAAGCTATCCCCAATACAACAGTGTTGATAGGTGGAAACTTGAAGAGATAATTCAGTCATGAGGTCTCTGCCCTCATAAACAAATTAATGCTAGTATTCTGGGTGTTAGAGTCTTACAAAAGAATGAGTGTGGCATTTTCTCTCACTCTCTTTCTCTCTACCTTCCCGCTGCCCCTGTGCTGCCATCTTCCAAGTTATGATGCAGCAAAAAGGCCTTCACTGGATGTCATGGAACTTGAACTTCCCAGCCTCCAGAACCATGAGCCAAATAAATTTCTGTTTATTATAAATTATCCATCTGTGGCATTGTGTTATAACAGCACAAAACAGACTAAGACAGGACTAATATAGACACTGTTGCATTAGTAATATGTACAAAGAAGTGTACTATGAGATTTTACATATAATTTCAATAGATTTAATCAATATAAAATCTTGAGGAAACACTTTTCAAATTGGAGGAAGTATATAAAAGTTTTACTATATTAAAAAGTTAGAATTACACATTTGTAAAACATAATGAATAATAAACTATGTTATATTAGAATAGTTGATTATTTTAGAAAAAAATGCAGTCAGATTCTGACCTAATTTTACTTTACAAAATAAATTTCAGATGACATAAGATTTAGATGTAAAAAGGTAAGCATAACATTACTTGTTGAAAACATAAGTTAGTATTACTGTACTCTAGAGCAGAGGTTGGTAAATTGTGGCCCACAGGCCAAATTTGGTCTGCCACCTGATTTTGTAAATGAAGATTTATTGGAACACAGTCATGCCTACTCATTTACACATTGTTGATGGCTACTTTTGTACTGTAATAGCAGAGTTGAGTAGTTACCGCAGAGATCATATGGCTCACAAAGCCTTAAAGAATTACTATATTGGTCTGAATAGAAAAAGATTGCTTATCTCTGATCTAGATACAAAGGAAGACCCTTTAAAACATGACAGTAGAGAGACACAATAAAGGAATATTATTCAGATGTCTTGGCTGATGAAGTACGTAAAATTTCTGCATGTAAAACTCAACCACTTATGCAAATTCAAAAGGCAAAGATAAAATGAGATAATAACTTGGTGGAAAAAATGCATGAGATCATATCCTTTCATTTCCCAAATACCAAAAGTGAAAGTAAGAGAATAAAAAATATTGTCACGATGATTAGAAAATAAAGAAGAAGAAAAAAGAGCAGATATCAGAAGCAAAATATTTTAACTGATGTTTTGGGGAAAAAAGAAGATAAAAAAGTGTTAAATGATTTAGTAGAGTGGGGGAAATTGCATTCCAAAGGTCTACAGAGGGGATTCTGATGGGAAAAGGGCCTATTAGTCCCACCAATCACCTGAGACAGTGCAGCAGAAGTAATAGTGAATAGTGGGTGCTAAAAATATGTCTGAAAGGCCCAGTGTTTCTGACTGCAGGAAGCAGGAGGACAGTTCTGCAAATCAACAGAACTGTTGGGGCTCGAGACTGCAGGACTTCAGGCACAAGAGAGTGCAGGATGAAGCTCAAGACTGGAACAGGGAGTAAATGTAAGTCAACATGCTGAACACAGAGACCTTTCCCTCTTCTCACAACCTGCTCCTGAAAGCGAGTTGGAGAATAAAAGGTTGTTAAATAATTGTACAAGTTCTGAGGAAACAAAGAAATAAGCAAAAATATGGGACACACTGACATTTGATCAAAGGGGTCCTTCCCCACCAAACAAACAGAAACAAAAAAACCAAAAATACCCTGCTTTCTTCCTGCTCTCTGTACAGTGAAGCCATAAGGAAAAAACAATGTCCCCATACAAATTTTCCAATAAGCTTTTTAGTGCCTCATTTATTATCTGCAGAAATCCCCCAGGAAGCAGAAAATGAAGCAATTGAAATCAAGAGAACAGAATCGAATATTTAAAGGATTCATCCAGAAGGTCCAACATATTACTAATCTAGAAAGGCCACTTGCCTTAGTCCAATTTTATACTGCTATAGATGACTACAGACTGGGTAATTTATAGCAATAGAGCTTTCTTTCTCATGGTTCCGGAGGCCCTCTAGTATAAGATCAAGGCACCTGCAGGTTTGCTGTCTGGTTAGGTCTTGGTCTTTGCTTCTAAGATGCCACCTTGAATACTGCATCCTCTGGAGGAGGGAAACACCATTCCCCACATGGCAGAAGAACAGAAGAGAGTGTGAACTCACTCCTGAAAGTTCTTTTTATAGCAGCATTAATACATTTATGAGGGCACAGCCCTCATGACTTGTATACCTCCCATTAGGCCTCACTCTCTCAAAACTACTGTATTCGGGATTAAGTTTTAACATGAGTTTTGGAGAGGAAGAAAACACTCACTTCATAACACCATTAGAGCCCACTTTACCTACCTGGTTAGTCCTATTTCAAACTGTTTTTCCAGAATATTTTTTTTTGATAATGCTCCTTTCAAGTTCAAAAATATCCTAGTTTGGACTATACATTATATGATTACACTGTCACACAATTAGAAATTCAAAGAAAAGAGAATAGAAAAATTTTAAATGAGAAAAGGTCTTAGTATGTGCTGGTGAAATGTCAGAGCACTGAGGCTAAATTGAAGTCCTAAACATGTTCAGAAGGGAAAAACAACACTAAAAATGTCCTTATGAAAATGATTAGGCATTATAACATTTTTTTCCTTTATACATCTCTGGCTATTGACTGTCAGCTTCCTTTAACAGCTCATTTTCTTCACTGTCTCGTTTTTCCTTCATAAATTTATACTTACGCTCTTTCAGCTTCCCAATCTATACTTTACCCTTAGATAATCTGATCTATAACCATGACTTCAAATTCCATCAATAAGTCAGTGACTTTCTAATTTCTGTGTTTGGCATATATTTTCCAATTGAGCTCCAGGTCCAAATATATCCAAATGCCCACTAGACATGTGCAGTAAAAAAATAACAAAATATCTTCAATACCCATCATATTCCCCTCCTTCTTTCGTTCCCTTCATCTCCAGCTTGGCCCTTTTCCAGGAATCTTCTTCACTGAACAGCAACACTAAGTTGCAGAAGACAGTATTCTTAGTCATTTTTTGGCCCTTCCCTCTTCATTACCTTTATACTTAATTCACCACCAAGCCCTATTGATTTATTCCTTCTGAATATCCCCTGTGTCTCTCTAAGTCTTTGTATCATCACTCTTACCATCCTGCCTTGGTCTCAGCTGAACTCTGGAAGTCTTCTAACTGCTTTTCCACCATGCATTCTTGCTTCCCCTCCAATCCATTCTGCACGCTGTATATCAAGTGATCTTTTTAAATTACAGATGTGATCATATCAATTCCTCACTTAAAGTCCACTAGGTTATCCCAGTTGCTCTTTTTAAAAAGCTGATATACAATAGTTGTACTCAATTTATTTTAACTGTATGAAAACAAAAAAAAATCTTATAAGGGCTTAAGTAATCTGTCTTCTCCCTACCTTTCTGTATTCTGAATCACTCATATCCATAGTTACATTAAACTAGACATAATGACTTTTCTTCAATTTCTGTCATCTAGTGGTTTTCAAAGTGTGGTTTCTGGACCAGAAACAACAGCATACTTCTGGCATTTGTTTGAAATGCCTCTCTGGGAATACTTGTACCCTGCCCCAGTCTGCTAAATCATAAGCTCCACGGCAGGGCCCAGAAATACCTTTTTTGCACAGGCCTTCCAGGTGATTCTGACGCACAGTATAGCTTGAGAACCACTGAACCTTTGCACACACTAATTTATTCCCTTACAATTGTCTTCTTTCTCCCTCTTTCTTACTTTCTAAAAATTTTCTAGATCTCAGCTGAAATTTTATTTTTTCTGTGACATTTTCTTTGACCTTCCATCTTTTCTATGTTTAGTTTAGAATTTCTTTTAATAAACTGGTATTTATTTGTGCATTTTCTTTCAAAACAGCTATTACAATATATGATTATATATTTATATATTTATGTGATTATTTGATTAAATATCTATTTCCCTACGTAGATATTACACAATAGGAGGGCCTGGAGCTGGTTAGATTGACTCATAAATGTTCAAGAATGGTGGCACATAAAAAATGTTGAAAAAATATCATTAAATTACTGTGAGTAAGTTAAACATAGAAATAAAATAATTACAAAAGTACATGATAAAAAGAAGACAATTAACACATTGCATTGTTAATGACAAGTATTCACTGATTTAACACAATAGATTATATGTCATTTTATAAAACTTACTGAATTAAACTGTCTGCTAAACACTCTAAGCAAGTGCCATTTAACAAATACAAATTAAATTCAAATACACCAATTGCTGATAATCACTAATAATTTAATGAAAGAAAAAAAGGCTTTAGTTATACAGAGCATGATTATACAGGGATCATTTATAAACAAGGATCTTTGTTAAATTATTTTTCTTAAGTTCTTTTTCTTTCAGTGCACAAGGGCCTTTGTTCAACTATGCTTGTTTTGCGTATGTTTTATATAAGAATATTATAATGTTCAACAAAAAGCAAATAATAAAAGAGACTAAATAATCCAATGTTTTATCCTTGGTAACAGTGATTTATTGGAAAGAGCTTGAACTAAACTCCAGGATCCCTGGTTCCTCACATTCTGAATTATGTTGCCTGGTAACTAAGTAACATAGGCACTTTCATGGAGGACCATGCTTCCAACATTGATTTAGCTGTGTGTTTTTTGATTGCTGAAAGACACAGAAGCTGAAGTCCTCTAGCCATAGGCATGAACTAAAGTAGAAAGATGATGATTTAAGATCTGAGCTGTAGCAAGATGTCTGGATTTATTGATAAGGCAGCACTTATACATCTACATCCCTCTACAGAGGCTTGGGCCAAAGTAAAAACCTCTATCTTAATAAGTTATGTATTTGGGTCACTGGTTTTAAGAAAGGAAGAGACAGCTTAGAAAAGTGACCTAGAAAATTGAAAAGTTAGGACTTAATTGGAAGAAAAAAATGAAAAGGTAATAGGTCTTGCTCTCGGTTTGCCAAAGAAGGTTGTGAAATTGTATCCTCTTGCCCTTTCTTTACACTCACTAAAAGGAGATTATTTATATTGGGATCTGTCTATGATGACTCGTGTGAAAATAAGGTTACCCTTGCTTGGTTCTCCTCCAAATGCTCTTTTCTGTGAAAAATATAATTCTAATTTGGTATCACAATAAATGTGTAGTAAAAGGCCCTATGGAATTAACACCTACTAGGGTATTTTCTAGAAGAAAATGTCTGCTCCTTTTTATAAGCCTGAAACTCAAAGGTCTTCTTTCATAATCTCTGTTACTATTCTACTTCCTCATTCTTATTTGACCATTAACATTTCTGATACTATCCTCACCCTCTCTTCCTTATGATAGTGACGAGGCGGCCAAATGACTAGGCAGATAGGGGCATGTCTCTGGTAAATCCCCATCTCCAAGCCAAAGACAGTTTAAAGCCTGAAAGCCAAGCTACAAGTCAAATCCTTGGACCAGATTGAGAATGTGTCTTCCTGTTTGGTGCACTTTCCTCTGGTGGGTCACCACCCTTCACCTATTTCATGTGTAACTACCTTTTTCTAATTGGTTTTCTACACTGCCGTGCCCACTTTAGAGTTGTGTCTTTGCTTTAACCTTTTTTGCATATTCAAAAACCAATCAGCATGCAATCCCCATTCTGAGTCCTATGAAGACCCCAGGCTCAGTCGGTAGAGGGAGAGACAGCCTGATTTCAGGGAAGAGAAAGCCTGACTTCGATGAAGAGACAACCTGACTTCAGAGAAGACAATCTGCCCTTGTCATACCTTCTGCAGCTCCCCTCTCCTCCGACAGCCATTTTCATCAGTCAATAAAATTCTTCGCCTTCACAACCCTTCAACTGTCCATGTGACCTCATTCTTCTTGGACGCCAGACAAGAGCTCAGGACCCACTGAATATGGGTACCCAGAAAAGGCTGTCATATAGGCCCTTGTCCTCACTGGCAGAGGGCAGCCAACCCATGAGATGAGGCAAGGGGCCAACTAAGCTGCTAATACACCACCATCTATCGGACTGCAGAAGGTGGAACTAAAGGAGCACCGTAACACCCCATCTGGGGCTTCCAGGTCCCGCACTTGCTTGCTTGCGCCTGGTCTGGCTGTGGGTCCTGCATGGAGCTTGTTCCTGTGCCAGCACCTGGAGCAGCCAGCCAGATCCTGCACTCGCTCACTCACGTGCTCCCTCCCAAAAGAGGTTGAGTGCGGGGGGCCAAGTAGAGGGGGCACCCCTGCTGTGAGTCTAGCAGAGAGGCCAAGAAAAGTGCTGCATCATTAGTTCATACCTCTTTAGCCACCTAGAGTCTACACCGTATCATAGCTTCCTAAAGGGTCTTTCTGACTTCTGCTGTTCCCCCTCTAATTAACTTTCCAGGTTGCTACTCAGATTAAAGTTTCTATAATATTGCTCTGATTATGTCCATCCTTCCTGTTTTAGTTACCACTTACTTTCAGCTAATGGCCAAATTCCTTATCAGAAGATTAAATTTTTTCTCTGATCCAATAGCAGATTTCTTGTTCATTCTTATTTCCTACGAAAATATGCCTCCATCCACCATGTGTCATGCGTACTCACTCCACAGGCACAGGTAGTTCAAACATAAGACTTTACTTAAGTGTCTTTGACTATGTCGTGTTGTTTAACACTTTCAAGCCATTATACTTGCTGTGTTCATTTGCCCAAAATGTCCTATCCCTTTCCTATGGTTTTTTGCTTGGTTAATTCTTAGTCCTCCTTCAACATGTCTCATATTCCAACTTCTTTTTGAAGCCTTACCCATCCATCTCTCCTTTCTTCTCAGTGAGCATTATAATCATTCCCTCTGTAACACTCTTATTTTCTCCATGCGTCTATCAACATATATTACATAGATTTTGGTAATAATTTTGGGGTTTTATTGATAAACCTTGCCATTTGTGACTTTTATTGAGCCATTTGTTAGTGGATGGCTCAGGCAAATTGGCACTTTAATAAGGATGTCTTGAACAATAGAAAGATGTTATGGTTCAAAGAATGAATCACTAAAAATTAATTTCAAGCAATATAATGAACATAGTAATAGCCATTTTTGAAGGTGTGGGATGTTGGGAAAGGAAGAAGGGAGAAGGGAAAGCAGCATCAATTCATCTTGCCTGAGAAGACATGGAGATCTCACATAAAATGAGGTCATTAAACAAGTGTATTGATCATCATTTCTAATTCCTTGACCATCAAAACAAAGTGAGCCTTTTAAATATTAAGTTTTATTTTCAAGATAGAGATTGCTATAGTTTGGATGTTTGTCCCCTCTAAAGCTTATGATGAAATTTAATCCTTGAGCTTGGAGATGGGGTCCAGTGGGATTTGTTTGCGTCATTGGGGCAGGTCCTTCATGAATAATTTTTACACTTGGTCACAGAGTGAGTGAATTCTCAATCTATTTGATCCCATAAGAGCTGGTTATTAAAAAGATCCTGGCACCACCCTCCTTTTTTTCTTCCTCTCTTGCCATGTGATCTCTTGCACATACTGGAGCATATGAGCCAGTTTAACCTCTTTTCTTGTAAAGTGCTCAGCCTCACATATTCCTTTATAGCAATACAATGGACCAAGACAGATTTATTCAGAATTGTGGAGAGCCATATTTTTACATATGTTCTATAATTTGATAGTTTTAAAGTCATGTATTTTAGAGTACAAGGAAATTTTGATGGCAGTACTTTTTTAGTGAATTCCATCTTAATATTTTCATTCTGTGTGGCATAACAAATTATAATGGGACCACTTTAATCAACTTGTTTTTTCATCCTGTTAATTTCCAAGTCTATTTGGGACATCCATTAAAGTCAATATCCTTAATTTAATGGAAGATTTCCTTCTGAAGTTGCTACATTTTTTTCTGTCTAAATTAACACTGAAGATATGTAATGGATGTGTTAAATAGATAATGCTATTAATGGGAAAAAAATGCATAAATTACATAGAAGACCAATAATTTTCAGAGCACCTGTTTTACTTTCAACAGTTTAGATTCTTTTATTGAGTGAATAAGCACTCTGAAGAAAACAAACCTTTACCCTGTATTCTCTATTACCTTAATTTTTAATCACTATGGCAAAATTTTTAATTAATGTAATTCTGTTTTTATTTTAGTATGAATTTAGCACAAGGAAGAGTATAAGCTAATAGCCAAACCCATTTAAACCACACTTTCAAAAAATAACCCAAGGATTTGGGTAGAATATAAGTGGGGGTTATTATTTAGGAAACCTATAATAAGACAAACAGGAATTTCAGAAGTTTCTGGGAATCAGATGTCAGGTTTTTCAAATGTTTAAAGGGGAAGAATGTACAAGACTGTCTTCAAATTTGATGCTTCCCCCTTGCAAACAAAATTACATGACTAATGTATAAAATCAGCAGTACAAATTTTAAATGTGTTGTAGTTTTCTGTTTTGTATTTGATTTTTGACGCCATTTAGAAACAGACACAACTAGTAAGATTCATAAACTGTTAATCATATATTTATCATGTATTGATTGACTTTACAAAACATGTGGATGTTTACATATTATCATATTCCTTAACCAGCATTTTCTTCTTACTAGTAAATGCACCACACATATTTCTTACTTATTTCAGTAGTTAGAAAATTCTTAGGAAATGACCTTCATGAAATCCTTTTTTTTAAGTGTCTCCTAAAAATAGAGAGTAACAATGCTTGAGATTCATTAGTTTGATTACCCTGGAATCCTTTATGTTCACTCTGTGGAAATAATGTCACATTTTCTATTTCCAAAGCCCTCACACTCTGTATGTATTGCTTTCTCTGTCTCTCATATATGATCACATTTACACACACACACATACACACACAATTAAGACATTTGGCAACCAGGCAAGATATTTGTTTCATTTACCATTCTATATATTAAGATACCCAATAATTTATCACGAAAAGGTTAATGAGCATCTAGATGAGATAAAACCCAAGGGTTTTAAATGTTCTTTCAGTGATTTTAAATGTAGCCTTGGCTTCCTGCTATATCTATATCTCAAATTGCAGAGAAACGTGGTGAAACCACAGATACAATAAAGGTCATGGTGTTTGGATGATAAATTTGCTCACCTAACTATCCATATCTCTTATGGGAAGAATTTTTTTTTGTTTAAAGAACTAACAGATATGCTTCCAATGTCATATCAGAAAATATTTAATAATCCTGTGGCTTTTTTCTAGTGTATTTAAAGACTACAATTTAGGTACTCGATCAGTAATTTCAAAGTGATATTAATAAAACCAAACGAGAATGTGTCAAAAGGTTTTGACTAAAATATCCCAACAACTATTATCACAATTGTATTAAAAGTATTGGTCTCAGAGATTTTTTGGCTCTACAGTACAATAGCTTTTGTGTTTTTAATAGCATAGCTCATTCCAACATCGACTAAAACCTTCATATGGGATTATTAAGATAGAGATAAAAGGAACCACAGAAGAGTTAACAAATAGTAACTTTCATTAGGGTCTCCCTCCTTCCAAAAATTTCAAAACCCAGATATTTTGACAGAATGTGTAGCTTGAAGAAGAAACAGAACAAGGATTTGGTAGCCCTCATTGTGAATGGGTTCCATCACATAAACCATGGGCATCACTGCATGTGTCAGCTCTATGTGGGCCACTAAGGACACACAGTCATTAGTGTGCAAAACACTAGAATCCTGATGGCAATAGAAACTACATGCTGTCCAAATGTAAAGTTTAACTCTTAAAAAAAGAGAGAAGAGACATGAGAGAAAAAATGGTAAGTGGTTTCCATGGGCCATTTAAACTCATCCTGACATATGTAAAGTACTACTGACTATAAATAATCTCTTTTCTTAAAACTTCCATAGCATTTCTCTGTCCCACACATTTAGTACCCACCTACACTGATTTGCATTGTTATTTATTCCTGCAAAGATTACTTTGTAAGTTTTTAAGCTAGAGTATAAAATCCTATAAGACAAGGTTGGTGGTTTATAAGGTATTGATTTCTCCCTACCTCCAACGTATTTATTAACGTCTTGCATAATTAGTGCTACATAAATACTTACTGAATTATTTTTATAGAACCAAACATAGCCTTATGCAATCAATAGAAGCTCAGTAAATGTTCTTGAATTTAAGTTTAAAACATAATTGATAATCAGGCAAAATTATTCTGTAGGCAATGTTATTGTAAAAAGGTACCCAAAATAAAATTAGGAGCATACAAATCAATTCAAGAAACATAATTATATAAATAGGCCTAAGGCTTTTTAAAACTACTGTGTATCTTGCTTGGCTACCCTCAGGTCTATGCAAGGATTTAGGCTTCTAGGGACCTGCGATGTGTTCCTCTTCTGCTGGACCTCACCTGGACTGGCCTTTACTCAATCTATGTAGCAGTACTAGCCAAGCTTGAACATTGCTTTTAAAGGCAGGTATTAGAAAGCTCCTGGACCCTCAAGATTAATGTGACACCAAATCAAAGAGATAAATAATATAGATAAAGAAATAGAGATGAATAAGTTAATAAGAGCTTTTCTTAGTGGTTTTCTCTGGGGAAAAATGTTAATGTATTCAATTTTTATGATGAGCTTTTATCTGAGTCCCCACAATTAAGATGACAATCCCTTTCCTGTTTAGGCTTCAGGAAATAACTAATTTTCAAAAAATGGGAGTTTTGGAACTATGGAAAACACATAATCATTGAGTAGGAAAAGTGTGACTGAAATGTAAGCGATAGAATCCCAAAACTAACAAAGAAAAAATGATATTCAAACTATCTTCAACTTTTGCTCACAGGGTTAAGTTTATTAAGTTAAAGAGCTCCATATTCTCCTATACTTTAATCAATAAATTATAATTCTAACCATTAAAAATAAGTCACTGATTTTGGATTGGCCCAAAACCCCCAAAATTGCCTATTTCAGAGCCTCAAGGAAACACTGCAATGTAAAAACATACGCTATTTTTAAAGCAAGTGAGAATGAAAGGAAGAGAAGAAGGAAGGAAGGAAGGGAAAAAGGAAGGAAGGAAGGAGAGAAGGAAGGAAGGAAGGGAGGGAAGGAGGGAGGGAGGGGAAAAGAAGGAAGGAGAAAAAGAGAGAAAGGAAGAAAAAAGAAAGGAAGGAATCTTGTCACAGGAAATATATATAGACATACAACTATAGTGTGATATATATAATATATATATGTGTATATTGATATAGATTTTGATTTCCTCCAACTCCAATGCATTTATTAACATCTTGCATAATTAGTGCTAAGTAAATATTTGTTGGATTATTTTTATAGAACCAAATATAGCCTGATGCAATCAATAGAAGCTCAGTAAATGTTCTTGTATATAAATTTGTGTATGCATATATATATATATATGTTTTCTTTTTATGGAGACATGTTTATTTCTAACTCTAGCTGCTGAAGTGGTTTCTAAAGGGAAAAAGCTTAGAAGGAAGAACAGAGAAACTGAAACTTTTGTCTTCTAGCGTTCAGAAGACAGGAGAGCTTCATCTGATAAATGTTAAGGGGGGAAATAATCAGGAAAAGAGGGCAAATTTCGAGGCCAGGAAAAGAGGGCAAGGTGTGGGTAAGTGTATTAGCTGCCTTATTTCACGTTGTCCTTGAGATAATGGCTGTATATTCTCTATCAGTATTCTGTGCTCGCCTATGTTCAGTCTTTAAAAAACACTAGGTAAGGTCAGTGACTTACAACTACACAGTATACGTCAGGGCAGAGGGAACAACTCAATGTGTGCATTTTGAAATGATTTTCTATAATGTGCCACATACCTCGTTGTTCTCTACTTTTCACTCTTTGGAAACAGTTACATGCAAAACCAATTACAGATAGTTATCAACAATCCCACAGAGGACATAATTTCTGAGAAAATAAATTTTACTATTTTTAGTGTAGCTTTGTATAGCAATGAAAAATACTTTGTTTTAGTTCAGTATAAGTTTTAACTATTCTCTTATATCAAATAGAAAATAATCATTTGCTAATTGCATACCATTTCACAGAAAATTTGAACTTGTGTATTATAAAAATTTATACTATAGAGTTATAAAATAATAGAGATTAAACAGCAAAGATATCCATCTGTCTTTTATTAAAAATATTTTCAAATACTCAAGATATTAAGGTTATATATGTATTCTTCAGATTTTCCATTTCTTTTCTCTACCAGCTTTCATCAAGAGAAAGTGAAGGGGGATATCCTCACAGTTTGATTATTTGAACCTAAGCCACTGGAGAATGGTAATTTGGATAATTTCTGGCTTTGATAGAGCTTAGTGCACACTTAAATTTCTCCGTTCATATGTAAAAGCAGATGATCTCATTTTCTTAAATGACAAATGAATTCTGTGAATATAGCTCATTCGTAGTGAACTTTACAAATGACTCACACCATACATGACTTGTGTAATTACATTTACATTTGCTTGTCATATTTACTCTAAAATGTCACTGAGTACTTTTTAAAGTAGCTCTGTGTGGCACACAAAAGATTAGAAAACTGCAGCTATTCATTTCACATTAATTCTAGCCCTTATTAGGTCCATAAGAAAAATGAATTAAATTCATTTGCTAGGGTTGACTAGAGTATTTCACTTGAGTTTCTCTCTGTCTCTCTCTCTCTCTCTCTCTTTCTTTCCCCCAGAAGAACTGCTGCTGCAAAGTCACACTGAAGGCTAATTACCATGTTGGAGAGATGTGGCATTTTACTTGGAAAGGTCACATGGCATAGTGAAAAGAGCACTAAACTTATAATTAGAAGTCCAAGGTTCAAAGCTGGGTTCTCCTCCTGTCTAGCACCTCTTCAGTCCTGCTCACCTTTAATCAACAATGTCACCATGGGCAAAGCCAGTGTGTTTTCACTTCCTCAGGAGCCCTTTCTATTTTTAACAGTTCTTATAATCACCAGAAAAATTTTCTAAATGTGAAACATTTCAAAAATATTAACTTTATTCATAAATGAGATTAAAAACCAATTGTTAAGTTAAAAACATTTTCTTTGCATGTAACATTGTCCTATAACAGCTAGAAGGAGCTTAAAAATTCACCATACTTATGTCTGTGCATGTTGATCAGTACTTTTAAATATGCTTTTCATTCTTCAAGCATTTTATAGCAATGAATAAGATATTAAGTTTGCCTGGAAATAATGGTGGTCTTCACATCAATTGAAAAAAAAAATTCCCAAAACTGATGTTCCCCAAAAGGTATATAGGAAGAATTGGCAAGAAAAATTAAAAGTAAAAATGTGACTTTCAAGGCATGGTTAAGGCAGAGCAAAGGGGCCATTTATCCCCATATAGCTGAAGAGGAAGGATTCAGATATGTGTGAGAGATAAAGCTACCTCACTCACAACATCCTACTTTACCAATTTGTACAGTTCATGTTAGAAAGTGTGTATACCATGTGGACTCTACCACTTTCTGACTTGTTATCCTTTGGCAAGTATTAGATTGTCCTCCCATGACCACCGTCATGGCCTTCACCATTCATTACCTACCACTGTCCTTGTTCGACTAGCCTGCATAGTGTGCCCTTTGTACTTTGGCTCAAAACCATGAGACTTTACACATCTAAAAATTAAGTGTGATTATAATAGGCAATGATGACTCTGTAAACTGGGAAAGAAAGTGGAGCATGATGCATGCCTTTGGAGATTGTTGCTAGCTACAAGGGCCAAAGTTTCATCCATTACCAAATTCTAAGATGCCCTGGTGAGAAGAAACTATAAACATTGGAGGTCCAACAAGCAAACTTGCTTTCATCTTATTCATGGGATCAACTGACTCACTGCATTTCAAGACAGTTCCTTTTATCTTTGGACAACTTCAATTATTATAGACTCCAAAAGCTCTTTCCGTGGACCTACTAAATACATATTAAGTCTTATTAGGGGACAGAAAAAATAAATCTACTTCTTTTTTATCATGATGATTCTTTAAATATTTGGTAATATTATCCTAGCTTTTGCTGCTTTTTGTTTCGTTTTGTTTTTGGTCAAGCTAAACATTATTTCTTCAACCAAATTTATGTATATTCATATTCATACATCATTTTAGCTGCTCTCCTATGCATATATTCCAATTGTCTACATTTCTTTCCATTGTGGTATTCAAAAGAGCATATCATAATTCATTTGTTGTTTAGCCATTATAAAACTATGGGATAACATGCTTTCTTATTCTAGGTATTATAATTCTATTAATTTAGCACACATTGCATTAGCTTTTATTATTCTAATAATATAGCTAGCTATTACAGGGTCTAATGAAACCCTTCAGTCTATTTTTAAATTGCTATTATGAAAAATTTTAAATGTATAAAAATTAGACTAATATAATAAAACCCCCATATGTCTGTCACTCAACTTCAACAATTTAGACTTACAGAGTATTATAATAAGACATGAAGTTGGTTGAATATTATCTATAAGGAAATGAAGAGAGAGGCAGGACATATTTAACTAGGATTTGAACTATTGAGCTTGTGCAAGTGGTTATGAGAGGAAAAAAACAATACTTGTCTTAGAATTTCACTCTTGCCATAACATAGAAAATAAGTTATAAGGAATGTGGTAGATAGAATAATATAATACTCCCCACTCGAAGATGTCCATACCTAATCTCCAGAACCTATGACCATGCTAGTCTGCATGGCAAAGGATAATTAAGTTTGCAGATGAAAATAATCAGCTGCAATTAAGTAGCGAGATTATCCTGAATCACTTGGGTGAGACCAATATAATAATCACATACGGGAGCAGAAGTCCGGGGAAAATGTAAATATGGAAGAAAAGCAGAGAGAAATACACCATGGCTGGCTTTGGAGGTAAAATGGGGCCATGACCCAAGGAATGTGGGCAGCCTCTAGAAGCCGGAAAAGGAAATAAATCAGATTGTCCCCTAGAGCCTCCCGAAGAAATGTGGACTTACTCACAACTTGATTTTAGCCTAGTGGGATCTGAGTTTGACTTCAAAACTACAGAAATGTAAGAGAATAAATTTGTGTTGTTTTAAGCCATTGAGTTTGTGAGACTTTGTTACAATAGTTATAGAAAACAAATGCAAAGAAGCTAACTTTAATGTTAATTGCATTGCTCAGAATATCTTCTGTTACTTCAGATACAGCTTATGGCACAATTTTCATTGCTATAATTAATTAAAATGCCTAAAGGTTCAGAACAAGGGAAGTGATATATCACATAGTGGTTAAGGGTGTAATTTTGAAGTTAAACTTACTGGGTTTGCAGTGTGGCTTTGCCCGTTACTATTCACAAGACCTTGTATAAAGTATCTAACCTCATTTTGCCTCAGTTTTCTAATATAAAGGATGTGTATAAGATTTCATAGACTATGAGAATTAAGAATGTTGGAGCATACATGTAAAGCATATGGCAGTGGCTTGCATATGAATAATTCTAAATAAATACTTATCATTATTTTGATTTTTCAAATTATTTACACATTATCATTAACTTTTCCTCAAGCAGAAATTGCTTGAAATCCAGCTTATGTTAATTGTCTTGTCAACAAGAAAAATATCAGAAGACTTGTCAAATGCCTGGCTTAAATCCAGCCCCTGTCTGTAGTGTCTCTAATACCCCCTGATCTATTAAGCTACTAACCCTATTAAAGAATAATTTAAATTAGTCTAACATGACTCAGTCTTTGTGAACCCATATTGAAGCAGAGTTGTATCTGTTTTTTATTTCAGGTACTGACTAATAAGTTCATTCATAATTGATTCAAGAGTTTCATCTGAAATCAATGTCAATCTTATTTGGCTAAGATTTCCCAGTGCCCCTCTATCTATGCTGCTTAATTCCAGAAACCATGTTTAGTGTTTCTTGTGATAATAGGTCTTGCAAATGCCTACAAGAAGCTCATGGTCCATCAAAGGTCATTCTTAGGGTTGAAGAATCTCAAATTATTTATTATTTCTGTAGATGGTTATGATCTACAGTGCCTAGAATATAACAGGGTTTCTAGACTTTATAATTTCAGGATTTGTTTCTTAATTTGAGCTTCTATCTATTAATATCAACAACATTGTCCTCTTTTGCTTGCTATCTCCAAACTTCTGAAGAACAATGAGCTACTGTGTCTTAAATAGTAATTTATTTTTTAGACAAATGATAAAGGTAAATTTAAAAATTAGTAGGGGTGAAGTAGAAAATTTCCTACATGACTTCACTTTTACGGTAAAAGAAATAACCAATCACATTTGTGCTTTGG
The DNA here is from genome assembly GCF_029289425.2 of Pan paniscus. NCBI lineage: Eukaryota > Metazoa > Chordata > Mammalia > Primates > Hominidae > Pan > Pan paniscus. The sequence goes on along the minus strand of NC_073261.2, from coordinate 49,071,071 downwards.
TAATAAGGCAATTTGCAGCTGTTCTCAACTGCTAAATTCTCATTATTAAAAAAAAAATGGGCATGGCAGAATGATAAGTGTTATATCCAAATACCTTTAGCCTTTCAAGAATGGGGAGGTACATGAAAATGCATGAGACAGAAGCCCAGATGTAGGTAAATATATTAAGGAAAATATGCAAATAAAGTCACAAAAATAGTCAAGAAGAGAAAGTACACAAAAATAAAAGTTTGACCATGTAGACTATGTTAGGTTTCTGGCTTTTGGCATGCTACATAAAAAAATTAAAATAAGATGCAGGTGACAAATGTAAAAAAATCATTCACATTGTAGATTTTTAAATAGAACATCTTGCTAGTTCTGTGAACAAATTATGTTGGTAGTTTGATAGGAACAGCATTGAAACTGTAGATTGCTTTGAATAGTATGGCCACTTTAACAATACTGATTCTTCCAATCCATGAGCATGTAATGCTTTCCAAATTGTTTATGTGTCACATGTTATTTCTTTTAAGAGTGTCTTATAGTTGTCCTTGTAGAGATCTTTCACCTCCTTGGTTAGATTTATTCCTGGATACTTCATTTTTTTGTTGGCTATTGTAAATGGAATTGCATACTTGATTTAGCTCTCAGCTTCAATTTTATTGGTGTATAAAAATGCTACTTATTTGTGTATATGCATTTTGTATCCTGAAACTTTACTGAAGTTGTTTATCATTTATAGGAACCTTTTGGCAGAGTCTTTAGGATTTTCTGGGCATAGAATCATATTATCTATAAAGAGAGATAGTTTGACTTATTCTTTTCCCATTTGGATGCCTTTTATTTATTTATTTTTTTCTTTTCCCTGATTGCTCTGGCTAGGACTTCCAGGATTATGTTAAATAGAAGTGGTAAAAGTGGGCATTCATATGAAACAGAAAAAGAGCCAAATCAATCCTAAGCAAAAAGAACAAAGCCAGAGGCATTATATAACCTAATTTCAAGCTATACTATAAGGCTACGGTAACCACAACAGCATGATACTGGTACATAAACAGACACATAGACCAATGGAACGGAATAGAAAACCCGGAAAATAAGTTGAACACCTACAACCATCTAATTTTTTACAAAGTCAACAAAAATAAGCAATGGGGAAAGGACTCCCTAGTCAATAAATGGTGTTGAGATAGCTGGCTATCCATATATAGAAGAATGAAACTGGACTTCTATCTTTCATCATATGCAAACATTAACTCAAGATGGATTAAAGATTTAAATGTAAGACCTCGAAATATAAGAATCCTAGAAGTAAACTTAAGTAACACCATTTGGGGCATCAGCTTTGAGAAAGGATTTATGACTAGGTCCTCAACAGCAATTGCAACAAAAACAAAAATTGACAAAAGGCAGCTTCTACACAGCCAAAGAAACTCTCAACAGAGTAAACAGACAACCTACAGAATGGTAGAAAATATTCACAAACTATCCATCCAACAAAAGACTAATACCCAGATTCTATAAGGAACTTACACAAATTAACAAGCAAAACTCACATAACCCCATTAAAAATGGACAAAATACATGAAGAGACACTTCTCAAAAGAAGACATCCAGGTCTCCAACAAACAAGAAAAAATGCTCATCATCACTAATCATCAGAGAAATGCAAACCAAAACCACAATGACATACCGTCTCATACCAGTCAGAATGGCTATTATAAAAAGTCAAAAAACAAGAGATTCTGGTGGGGCTGCAGAGAAAAGAAAACACTTATATACTGTTGGTTGGAATGTTAACTAGTTCAGTCACTGTGGAAAGAAGATTGAAGATTTCTCAAAGAACTTAAGACTACCATTTGATTTAGCAATCCCATTACTGTGTATGTATCCAAAAGAAAACAAATGTTCCTACCAAAAAAATACCTGCATTCAGATGTTCATTGCAGCAGTATTCACAATAGCAAAGTCATGGAATCAACCTAGGTGACATGCAATGGTGGACTGGATTAAGAAAATATGGTTCATATACACCACGGAATACCATGCAACCATAAAAAGTAATGAAATCATATCTTTGGCAACAACATGGATGCAGCTGGAGGCCATTATCCTAAGCAAATTAATGCAGGAGCAAAAAATCAAAATACCGCATGTTCTCAATTATAAATGGGAACCTAAACATTAGATACTCATGGACATAACTTGGCAACAATAAAAACTGGGGATTACTAGAAGGGGAGGGAAGGTAAGTGGCAAGGGTTGAAAAACTACCTATTGATCATTACGCTTAGTACCTGAGTGATGGGGTCATTTGTGCCCCAAACCTCAGCCTTACTCAATATGTCCATTGAACAAAACTGCACATGAAGCCCTTGAATATAAAATAAAAGTTGAAAAAAAGTTTGAAGGCACAAATAAGTAAATAAATAGGAAACAAATAGAGCATCTCATTCCTGTGTTGTCTCCTGTATATCTAAAAATAACACTTTTAGATCCCTTAGACGTATTTTGAAATTGTGTTGTGTTCCTTTCTTTGTCTAACAAGTGAAGCTCACTCTGATTTGAGAGTTAATAGATAATAGTTACATATATCCCAAATATTTCCTTGGGATGTGTTTCTCATGGGAAGGATGTACACCTATGGTCATGGGTAAACACAACGGTCTGTTAGTGATAATTCTCATAGTATACTTACATATTGTCCTATAAAATAATGTTCTGTTAATATAGATTTACTGTTAGATAATAACACATTCTATTAATAGACGCCCAAATTTAAACTGGCTGGTAATTACATTTTATTTCACAAGTAAAATGTTTTGCTTTTTGATATTTTGTCTTTTCATTAAATATAGAAAGTAGTAAAAAATTACAACTAGATTTAAAATTCCATTGGACAGGGACAAATATACACTTATTTAATATCTGTGAATCACTAAAATGATGATTAAATATATAGTCAGCATTAAATACATTCTTGACAATTTCTAGTATTTCCCAGTCAGATGGTATCTGATGCTGTTTCTCTATTCTGCAGGTAATTAAGTGATTTTTCTTAAGATCAACTAGAAGTTAGTGATGGAGTTAAAAACGTAATTTATTTCTTCAAAGTCCTTCTGTGCTCCTTTCACCTCAATATGGTGCTTGCTTGCATGATTTTACTGTAGTGAGGAAGAGGCAAATTATAAGGAAATTAGAAAATGAAGAAATCAAAGGAAAGTGTGTGTTGATAATCTCAACAGTCCTTGAAGTCTGCTTATCTACTGCTAAACAAGCAATTCACTGAGAAGCTGAAAAAAACTTAATATACTCATCAAAGCCCTCTTTTACAATTATACAGGTATTAAAGAAAGTGTCCAACAGTGAGAGGTGAATCTTAAGTAGTTTAAGGATTGCATTTAGATGATGAAGATAAGAGAAATAATACTTAATGCTACTATAGAGCCTTTATTCCTGGCAGTTCAGGATATTTAACTAAAGGCCAAATGATATAAACCTCTGATATCTGTAAAACTTAGCTGGAAAACTTTATTCTAATAACATTTTTGTGGGTTGTTTTCCTGCTCTTTCATTTTCTTGCAATAGAAAGCAACCCTATACCTATTTGAGAGCATTTCGGCACAAATTCTCTTTAAAAAGCAATGGGGATATTTTCAACTCACAGTAAAAGGAAATGTCTTAGTACTAAGTTTAAATAATTGTTGAATATAATTAAATCTATGTAAATTAATTCTAGTCAGCATAAAATATATATATATATATATGGCCAATAGAAATGCTAAAAATTATAGTCACATGAGGTATTGCAAGCAAATATTAGAGAAATCCCATAACAAAGAGAAATATTAAAAATAGATCCTGGCCAGGTGCAGTGGCTCATGCCTGTAATCCCAGCACTTTGGGAGACTGAGGCGGGCAGACTGCCTGAGGTCAGGAGTTCAAGACTAGTTTGGCCAACATGGTGAAACCCCGTCTCTACCAAAAATACAAAAATTAGCTGGGCCTGTTGGCACATGCCCGTAATCGCAGTTACTTGGGAAGCTGAGGCAGGAGAATTGCTTGAACTCTGGAGGCAGAGGCTGCAGTGAGCCGAGATCGTACCATTGCACTCCAGCCTGGGTGACAAAGGAAGACTCCATCTCAAAAAAACAACAAAAAAAATCCTGATAGTCTAAAATAAAAGAAAATAACCCACATATATTTTTAGGTATTCTATACCTTCCAAATTTTACCATTATGATATATCTCTATCTTCACAATGTTGGATAGGACAAGTCATATTGGTTAGTAACACTAATAAAATGCTATATATCTAACCTTAAGGAAGTAATTATAAAAAGTCTATGCTACCAAAGTAATAAAACATTTTCCTTAAACACAATAACTTTTTCTTATACATAATTATAGACATCAACCATATATTTTAAGGTGTGCTAAACTGCACTGAATATGGCCACTGAAATTATTAGAATCTGAATAACTTTGGACAGATTCATCTTCTATATGGCAAAATTGGACGTTTCCTGTTATTTTCAGAGCTGAAAAAATTATGTGGACCAGTCAAGTTGCCTCAATCTTGCTTCCATCATGAGAATTCTGCTGGAGTATATAGGTTAAAATCCAGATTTTTGAATTGGTTAAGAGTTTGTTCTTCATACTTATCTCAGTCAATAATTAAATAAAATGAAAATATGCTTTTAAACACATACAATACAACGTAGTCAAAGCTCACATTAATAAATTATACCAAATCATTTTATGATATTAATTTTTTAAATTGTTACTTAAAAATTGATAATTAATAATCATACTATTTAATTAAAAATAGTTAAAATCTTTTTAAAAATCATAAGACTAGCCTAGCTGATTAAAATATACTAAATGTTAACTAACATTTTGGCCTTTAAGCATCTACTATTTTAGCATTATAAAATGCAAATGATTTTTTCTCAATTGGCAGTTTTTTCTTCACTAAATTACCACCAACAAAATATATATAAGAAAAAAAAAAACTCTAGCAAAGAAAAAAGTCGTACTGTAGAAACTACAAGGGGTACACACTAAACAGAAGGCTTCTATTTCAAATTAGTATCTTGATATGAGACTCCAGTTTAGTCCAAACTTCATAAAAGTAGTCATTAACAATACAAAATATTACAATAAAAAATCTAGCTATTGTCATGTTTTTAATGAATAAAACAACTCTAATTGAGGATTATGGGCTACCTGAAGGAAAACCTACTGAAAATTAATTTTATTGACTGTCTTAGATTTGGTTTACATAAAGATAAGAAAATACGTCACTCACTCCATAGTATCTGTTCTCAGAATCACATAATAAATTATGCTTCTCTTTCCTTCTTCTAGTCTGGGAGAGTACAGTTGCTTTTTTCTTGCTCAATACTAACTTAGCCTCTCTGTGTTTGCACAAATGGGGAGAGTAGATAGGAAAAATATAAAATAATGATATGTTCGAGGCCACAGTGCCAAAAGAAGGACCTCTGTATCATTCACTGGGTGTGGAAATGTGGGTTACACAACGCAGCATTTCTGCATAGGTAAGCCCGTGTAGGTTACTGAGGAGACAAGCAGAACAGGAGGGGTATAATGGAAATTCAGGGAGAGAACTAGTGCTTGTGTTTGGCTTGTTCATGTCACCTTGTGTTGTTTTAGAACTTAGAGAACGGAGCAAGGCATGGGGAAAAATGACACTGTCCTAGAACAACAGGAATTATAGTAAAAATCTATTACAAATGGAGAGCTCCTCTTATCTACTCATGCTTTACCTTAAAATTTAAAATATATATTATATATCTATCATATGTATATATTAGATATATAAAATCTTATTTAAACACAAGTACAATAGTCCCCTTTTACCCATGTTTTTTTTCCCCCAAGGTTTGAGTTACCTCAGGTGAACCCGTCTGAAAATAACAAATAGAAAATTCCAGAAATAAAGAATTCATGAGTATTAAATGACGTGCCACTCTGAGTAGTGTTATGAAATCTTGTGCCATTTCCCTCTATCCAGTGCAGGACATGAATTATTTCTTTATCCACTACAGAGTGGATATTACCCACCTGTTAGTAACTTAGTAGTTGAGAGACAGAAACCACATTTACATAACTTTTATTACAGTATATTGTTATAATTGTCCTATCTTACAATTAGTTTCTGTGGCTAATCTCTTACTATGCCTGATTTATAAATTAAACTTTATCATAGATACATATGTATAGGAAAAACAACATAGTATACATAGGGTTTGGTACTATCCGTGCCTTGGGCACCCACTGGGGGTTTTGGAAGCTATCCTCCATGGATAAAGGGGCACTACTGTATACAATAAAGGGTAATGTATTCACATCATTCAACACATCTGTTGTCTCAACATTCTTCAAGGAAAAACAAACAAAAGGCAGCCAGCCATAATAACATTGGTCTATCGTTAGAAAGAAAGGAACAACAAAAGCAGTATGAACTAATATAAAAGCAAATATGACCCAAGAGAAATTCTAGAAGGAAAACACAGAAAACTGACTTACCAAATAGATTACAATAGAGCATGGCCACTATTAATCAGAAGCAGAGTGTCAAGTAGAAAAAATAATTTATAAATTAGATAAAATAATAAATTTATAAGATAAACATAGAAGAGATAGGAAAGTTAAAAACAAAACAATGGAATTGCAATACACTTTGAAGACAATAAATAACCGAATATTGCTGAAAAATGATATGAAAAACGTTTGAAAAACAGTAAAAAATTAGATTAATGAAATGGAGTGTGAGAAGATATTGAAGAAAGAACAATATCTGAAAAGCTGATCTTTCTGAAGGAAAGATAAATATAAAAGGAACAAAACTGAAAAGTCAATATCATCTTAGAAGATAATATTCGTAAACTATAAAAAAGACTATATGTATTGGTTTTAAGAACTCATCATTTTCCAAGGTAATGTGTCCAACATATAAACATACCATTGCATTTTATCTATAAAGATATAATTCATAAGCACGCATCCAGGCAAAAAATACACACAAAGAAATAAACATTTGTCTGTCTTCAAATTTTTACAGGCAGAATCTAATCTTTAGAAGAAACTTGAATAATACCTATGTAATGCTTAGGAAATAAATACTATGATATGTTCAAACTCATCCTGTGTATCTGGTTTCCCAATTTCCCAGACTTTCTTGCAATTAGAGATAAGTTTTGCCATGTTTCTCCACAGCAGTATCTCAGCAGAAGCCAATTGGGATGGAGCCACAGAAATAAAGTTACAAAGCTATTACCTCATTACTTGCTATCCGAAACACTGGGAAAAAAAATTCATCAGTTAATGCACCTCTCACCTACGTAATGAAAAACAGTTTGCCACTTGCAATATTTTGAAAATGAATAGTTGTTTGCTGATATATAAATACACTTATAATATGGAGTTTATGTTTTTTAAAGCAGGTTAAATGTCTATATGTATAGCTGTATCCTTTTATTAAAAAGATACTATATGCATGAATTGGACCTTGACCAATATCATCAATATGTGAAAGGAGTTTACACGTGTGGTAGCATTATGCATATTTTTATAGTTCCTTTCTTAATTCAGCCCTTTATCCTTTTTTTCTTACAACAATATGTCCTAATTTAGGTACTAATACAGAATAGAGGTTTTTTATTTTTAAAAGGAAAATTTGAAAGCTAATGGATGTATCTATCCCTAACATTTCTAAATCTGAGAGTACAAAAACAGTTTTTTAAGTGATTGTACCCTTCATTAACTACATGTTTATACTTGAATTGAAACATCCATGCATGCCTTATATGCTGTACAATTACCAGAATCCCTGAGCTACTCTCATAACCCTGATTATCATTCATATTAACCGTGGGCTTCAGAATGCACAGTTAACAAAGAAACTTGTTATTTTATCTCATGCCAATAATAACACAGGCAGGATCAAGAAAATATGTTAGTGGTTTTTTTTTAGAAATGGTTATTTGGAGTGCAAGTTAGGTTACTACTGACAATTTGGACTCCAGGCTTCTGCTCGAACAGGTCTATTTCTGGCTACAACATAGGCAGATTGATGGAATTTTGCATTCAAGATTACATGATAAGATGTTTGCCAATTTAATTATGTTTGAAAATAAAAATATCTCAATGTTTAAAGCCTCTGAGGTGAAATATTTGTTTAATATGAAGAATCACACAATATTTAATCTATTTTACTGCCCACGTTTCTCAAAATAGTGTCCCTTTAGCCTTCCTCTTGGCCCCTGTCTCCCAGTTAATTTATCTCTTAATTCCTCAGGGAAAAATCAGGAAAAACAAAAACATCCAGGAGGAATTATTGTGTGATTGTAGTAGTAGGAAGGATATTACTTCTTCTTTAACAGTTTGTTTGCTTTTTTTTTAGTTTTTAATACTTTATAAGCAATCAAATATTTTATAGGCTAAAACAGGATAAAAATCAATGAAACATATAAAATTGAAGGAGAGTTTTCAACTGTGTGACTCATGAAACAAACTAGACGAAATAAAAAGCCCAGTCCACACTAATGTAAACCCAACTATTAGGTGAAACTTTCCCAGTCACTATATGATATTAATTCAAGACAGATTAAATATGAATCTAATAGTTTTGTTTGGATGCTTGAATTCAATGGTGTCTCATTGCCTTCAAAGTGGAAGTTCTATTTGACCTATGTCTCATGTTCTCACTAATATGTGGGAGGTAAAAATAAATAAATAAACTCATGGAGATTGAGAGTAGAATGATGGTTACCAGAGGCTGGGAAGGGTATAGGGAGGGGAGCATAAAGAGGAGATAGTTAACGGATACAAAAATATTGTTAGACAAAAGGATAAGACCTAATGTTTGGTAGCATAATAGGTCAACTACAGTTAACAAAAAATTTATTGTATATATCAAAATAACTAAAAGAAAAAATGAAATGTTTCAAACACTAAGAAATCATATATGCTTGAGATGATGGTATCCCAATTACCTTAATTTGAGGTATTCTGTGCTTGTATCAAAATATCACACGTACCCCATAAATATATACTATTATTCAGTATCTGTAATAATGAAAATTTTAAAAAATTAAGTCCAACCTCTAGGATTAGCCTCTAAATTCCTTCACAACAGAGCCATACCTGTAATTCTAGCTTCCTTTTCCTCCTGTGTTTCCTACAGTTTCATGATTTTTTTAAAATTTTCCAGCCATACATGATTATTTTAGAGTTCTTAGAATTTGCGCTTTTCCGAGTTGCATCAGCTCCCTGATATGTTGTTCATGCCTCCTTAGTGCCCTGTGATCTTCCAGTTCAAGCATCTTCCAATCTCAATATACACAAGAGTCCCAGAGGAGGACAATACTGCTGGGCTTTTCTGCTCTCACAGCCTACAGATAACCTCCATATTCTGTCCTATTGAATAAGGTAAGAGTGGTGCTTTATTCAATATTATGTTCTCAGTGCAGATATTTAGTAGCTGCCATAGATTTTCTTAATACTAGAAAAACTGTTTGAGATTTTATTATACAGATGAGAGATGGAAATAAACTATAGCTGTGTTAATGAAAATAAGGATTTATTATGTCTCTCTGGTATGCATCTTGGGGGTTAATAAAAATTGTATTAGAATTGAAACTAATTTGGTATAAAAAGTGAAGTTTTCTGAGAAGAAAATGGAAGAAAGTTTTGTCAAATAAAGTGTTAAAACTATTGAACAGTGAGAAATCAACAAAGATCTTAGTATTAATTTAAACTACTTATTTCTCAAATTCTGCCATGTGTATTTTTACAGATTTTTAATTCAAAAGCACATTTCAAAACTTAAGAAGCCATGAAATTATAATTTCGTTTGCATGTACATAGGTCTGTCTTATTTAAGTTGATATCACTAGAAATAAAGATTGCCAGTAAAGTTCAAAAGCTTGAAGGTAATATAACAGCATTCACACACAAATATTTAGCAGAGTTCCTTCAAATAAGAGAAAACTGAAAATCTTAATGAGATAAAATTGCTTGAGAAAAGAAAAATTTTTTAAAAGCATTGTATTTAGTGACCATTATATTTTAGCACCATGGTCTGTATTTTTCTATTTTGATAGATCTTAGATAAACCTGTTATTATGTTTTTATTTTGAATGACAAAAATTATGTCCCATTTGATTACTTCTCTAAAACACATCATGTCTAAAACACCAAAAGCAATGGCAACAAAAGCCAAAATTGAAAACTGGGATCTAATTAAACTAAAGAGCTTCTGCACAGCAAAAGAAACTACCATCAGAGTGAACAGGCAACCTACAAAATGGGAGAAGATTTTCGCAACCTACTCATCTGACAAAGGGCTAATATCCAGAATCTACAATGAACTCAAACAAATGTACAAGAAAAAAACAAACAACCCCATCAAAAAATGGGCGAAGGACATGAACAGACACTTCTCAGAAGAAGACATTTATGCAGCCAAAAAACACATGAAAAAATGCTCACCATCACTGGCCATCAGAGAAATGCAAATCAAAACCACAATGAGATACCATCTCACACCAGTTAGAATGGCAATCATTAAAAAGTCAGGAAACAACAGGTTCTGGAGAGGATGTGGAGAAACAGGAACACTTTTACACTGTTGGTGGGACTATAAACTAGTTCAACCCTTGTGGAAGTCAGTGTGGTGATTCCTCAGGGATCTAGAACTAGAAATACCATTTGACCCAGCCATCCCATTACTGGGTATATACCCAAATGACTATAAATCATGCTGCTATAAAGACATGCACACATATGTTTATTGTGGCACTATTCACAATATCAAAGACTTGGAACCAACCCAAATGTCCAACAATGATAGACTGGATTAAGAAAATGTGGCACATATACACCATGGAATACTATGCAGCCATAAAAAATGATGAGTTCATGTCCTTGGTAGGGACATGGATGAAATTGGAAATCATCATTCTCCGTAAGCTATTGCAAGAACAAAAAACCAAACACCGCATATTCTCACTCATAGGTGGGAATTGAACAATGAGAACACATGGACACAGGAAGGGGAACGTCACACTCTGGGGACTGTTGTGGGGTGGGGGGAGGGGGGAGGGATAGCTTTAAGAGATATACCTAATGCTAAATGGCAAGTTAATGGGTGCAGCACACCAGCATGGCACATGTATACATATGTAACTAACCTGCACATTGTGCACAGGTACCCTAAAACTTAAAGTATAATAATAATAAAATTAAAAATAAAATAAAATAAAATAAAAAATAAATAAAACACATCACTCGTTAATAGCAGAATTAGAAACCTAATTCAGATCGCATGACTTTAAGTTTACATTGCTTTAAAAATACCTAAAACTTAAAGTATAATAATAAAAAAATATATATACCATATTGTGTCAAGAGGAAATTTTTCAGTTTGACATAAAATCAGTACATTGAGCTTGTATACTTGATAGCTTCCCTTGTCAAATTCTCTTGGAAATGTACAGAAAACATCTGACATATTTGGAAAGTAGAATGAAAATGTATAATCGGGAAGAAAAAAGTGTCATTAAATATGAAACTGAGGACTTTTCACAAAGTACAGTGCAAATAAAACCCAAATGAAGAAAGTTCTGACTATAACCAACAGTAGTAAGAACATTTGTTGAGAACTTATTTTATGCCAATAAAAACATACATAAGACAGAAAGAAGTATTTAAACTCTGTGATTCATTAGACACAGCGTGTTTCAAGCAGTTAGCAAGACAGGGCTCAACCCATTAAGAGAAACCCAGGGAAGGGGGTAAATGAACAAAGCGGACAGTTTTTCCAGAAATCCCTATAATGGAAAATCAGGGAACCACTAAAATAATAAAGATGTCTACTTTTTAAGACAAAAATATCCGGTATTATTATTGACATTCTCTTGATCAACACACAAATAAGCTAAAGTCTAAGCTCATATGCATTTTTGACAGACAGACAAGAAGAAAGAACACAAAAAGAAAAAAGAACATAAATATTTTTGTGAAAGAACATTGTAATTGTCCTTTTGGTGCTGATTCTCAGCCACTTATTCTCCTTTCAGGCTCATGAGAGGAATATAATTTTAAATCCCTTGCAATTAGACAAGGTCATGTGACTAACTTAAGGGCTATGTCCAAAGAATATAATTGCTGGTGTGGGACACTAATCCTCCCTTCCCTACTATGGTAAGCCCTGGACCCTCATAATGAGACCGTGATGTCATAGAGGTAAAACTTTATCAGCCTATGGTCCCTGAATGACAAAAGGGACCAAACACTTTTATTAAACAGTGTTGAATATATATATATATATGAATAACAAATAAACTTGTTGTTTTAAGTCATTGAAATAAGGTTTTCTTACTGCATCGTGGTCTAGACCAGCCATGTAATGTGTGTGTGCCAAAAACATATATGTATACCACATAGATGCATGTGTGTATGCATATATGCATGTGTGTACATCAAAAACATGTTTTTCTTATCTCTGGATTGTAGACCCTTACGTATTATTTTATCATTATTCTCTGTTTTTGTTTTTTGGATTTTTATTAAAGTATATTTTCTACTTCAGATGGCACTCAGTATATTTGGAATAATACAATCAACTATTCGATCAATAGTGACTTTTTTTGGAAAATCAGGAGGAAAATGACTCTGGAACATTGATTTTTCAGTTATGTGAAGAGCCATAATTAATACCAGTTATCAAATATAGATATTTTTATTTCCCTGCTAAACAAAAATTAGAATTTACCTAATATTTAGATATAGTAAGAATGCATGCATTTGGCAGAATGTATTCATATAGGTTAAATATTTTGATTTAGTATTTAGAAAGGTCAATAAATTGCAACTGTTTTGTGTTTGACCAGATCTTGGAGTAACAAAAGCAGATATATAGTTTAAAGACAGTCTTACATATGTCTTCAGAAGCTAACTACATGGAATTTATCTTTTGAGTGGGCAGGAGAATGCACATTAATGGATACCAGTGAGAGATTCTTGCCCTACTTGTAATAAGGCTCAAGTGTGACCTGAATGGCTCCCTGCTGCTTAGATTTATGTTCTTCTCAGAGGTATTGGATATTGTATTTCACTACAAAGAGCTAAAAACATTGCAATCATTATTTATAAATCTTTTAGAAAAATGTATCTTCTTTGCAGCAACTATGGCAACAGGGAACTCGAAATGACACTGGAAAAGAATTGAGCTCAGTTGCAATGGGTAGTGTACATAGGATTTATATTTTATTACCATCTATATTTTAGAACTGAAAAAATCTAAACAGTATATATGATTTTTTCTGTATTTAACTCATGTGTTACATTAAAGCAACATTTAAATATAATGCAAATTACATTTATGGAACTATCATGAAAAATTTATAAAAATGACTCCAGGTGAATCAAAATAATCTCATTTCAAGGGTACTGCCAGCTTTACATATTAGCAACAATACTAGCATTTCTAGCCATAGTGCTTATATTACTGCACTTGTTATAAATTTAATGAGCTTTCTGGAAATGCAGATATGGTCGTTCTTTTTAAATATTTAATTTAAAGCAAACATAATTTCTTTTATTTTACATATTACTTTAAGAACACACCTATAGTACCCTCTTATATTATATTGGATACAGTAGGTTTTTGTCTTAGCAATTGTTTTACCCTATGTTAAGATTCCTTTTTTGATCAGGAAACTTTCTGCTATTTATAATATTTCTTACAAAGATATATTTTTCCCTTAAATTAAAAGCATACATTACTTAAAGATATAGATAGTTAGGAGCTCTTACGTTTGTCACCACGTTTATGCCCACATTAGCAAGTCCACGCAAATTCCTCTCCCAAGGAAGATATTGGAAAATTGCTATATTTGACTGTATGACATGACCATCACTGCATTAGTTTGCTAGGGCTGCCACAAGAAGTACTGCAGATTGAGTGGCCTAAGCAGCAGAAATGTATTTTCCCATAGTTCTGGAGGTTTAGCAGTCCAAAATGAAGGTGTCGAGCAGGGTTGGTACTTTCTGAAGACTGAGAAAAGGACCTAGTCCAGGCCTCTCCCAGGCTTGTAGGTGGCCATCTCCTCCCTTTCACATTGACTTTCACGTTGTCTTTCTTCTCTATTTGTTGTATCTAAATTTCTTCCTAAAAGGACACCAATCATATTAGATGAGGGCCCACTCTAATTACCTCATTTTAATTTAATTGCTTCTTTAAAGACTTAGTCTCCAAATACTGAGATATTTGGACATTCTGAGGTGCATGGAATTAGTAACTGAACATACGAATCTTGAGGGGGCCCAACTCAGGCCATAACAAGCATTTGATTTGATAATATAACCTGTCGAATATATTTGTTTCCAGTGCTCTTATTGTTTTACAAATTCTACAGCAAATATCTGGGTAGTTAATTCTTCGTATAAATCCTTAATTATTTTGTATACTGTTTTGCTCTGACAGATATATTAGATTAAATAATGCAAATATCTCTTAAGCCATTAAACTTGTTGAAAAATTTCAACCTGAAAATACATGGCAACTTGTAGATACGATAGAAATATTTGAGAAATTATTCCCCAATATTTTCCCCAATACTAAATATATTTTAACAAGTTAATATTTCCTCTCATAAGAAAACAAAATAGTATATCATTATTTCAATTTGCATTTCTAAAGTATCAATGACATTAAATGGTTTTTATATAAGTAATTTGTATTTCTTTTTTGAAGGTGGGAGATAGCATGTTCGATTTTTTTGGCCTATTTATTCAGTAACAGTATCATTACCTTCTTTGTAATAAGACATATTACACAGCATTTTTCTTGGGTTTTTGGTATGCCTTTTAATTTTATCTATGGTACGTTGTTCCTGAACACAATTTTTTAAATTTATGAATTAAATTCAGAAAACAACACTCTTTTTCCTTATAACATTTACTCCATTTGGTGGCATGGTTAATTTATATAAAAGGCATACATTTATTTGGGACAAGTAAACAAGGTATAATTGGATTTTGTCTCTTGTCAAAATAACAGCATCATCATTTTTAAATTAGGAACTTTACCTGCTGTAAGTAAGTGCTTTGCTTCAGGAATTGCACTCCCCAGAGTGAGCTGGGCCACCACCAACCACACCTCCTTCTTACCTGTGTCCTGGATATTGCTTTTCTCACATGAATGTAGAACGATGCCCAAGGTGAGAATAAGCAGTACTTTGGTAAAGGAATTCCTGTCCACTTTTCTCGTTCTGAGTTAAGATGCATAGTGACAAAGGCTAAGCTTCTGTGCCTCTCATTTTGTTTCTGTTTCAGAAAGTGAGATCTAGGCTCAGCACAGGAGAGCAGATTCCCTAAAGCTCGTCTCTCATCATGGCTCCCTGGGGTAATGAACGGAGATTCCTCCAGTATGCCGGCATTAGTAAATCTTCTTATTGTTTTCTTGTCTGTTTCTTTTTGTTTTTGTTGTTTTTTTTTTGTTGTTGTTGTTGATGTGGTGGTGGTAATGGTTGTTTTTGTTTTCGTTTTGTCTTTTGCATTTACATGGAAGTTTTCTTCCAGCATTTTAGAAGCCACAAGGGGGCTGTAGGAGGCCCTTCTCATATTTTACTATTTAAAATAATTTTCCTCCTTTATGAATTTTATATCATAGTAAAAATAATTGACTATTTTATTTATTTAGGTCTATAAAAAGTTAACTAAAATTTAATGAGACTGATTATTGTTTTGATTTACAGAGACCATCCTAATTATTTTATAGTCACTATGCTCTATTGTGCCTCTAATGAGGCTACTGGTTCCAATTTAGAAGCATTATCTATAAAGAGAGAGTTAGAGGAAAGACAGAAGTACACACAGACTTTAGAAGGTTGATCTTTAGGCATCTTCCTCATGCGTGAGCTAGCCAATGTTTTCTTCTTTATTTCTATGCCTTTGGACCTAGGGATTAATTAAGTCTGGGTTGGTCTTTGGTCTATTTTACACCATGGGGTTCTTCTCCTACCAAGCCTGAGTACAGTCTCCCCAGGAGCCTCTCTATGCTGTCCCTATGGCAGTAATATCAGGGATTCTCAGATTTTCACTCTCTTATTAAGAGCCAAGAGAGTAGAGCTTTAACATCAATTAATAATGATATAATGAGACAAGTTTTCCACTTTATGGGTCTTCATGCTCTTAATTCATCAATTTGAGGTTCTCCAAAACATCCACCTTTGTTACAATACTGCTTTAGGACTGACACAAGATCACATGGTCAAAGACTTATTCACCTACAAAGACAATTTTTGTTTTGTTTTTAAATCTTGCATTGTTTCCAAAGAAAATTTATATGATGTAAATTTCAAATCATAAACAGCACCCTTTCGAATTAAGCATGATGGATGAGCATGTGATGTGTAAGAAACTACAAGAGAGAGACAGGAGAGAGAGAGAGAGTAAAGAGAGAGTAAATTCTGCCTCTCACTTATCCAAGATCAAGAGACGAAAGGATTAATCAGTCAGTAGGAATAGTATCCCCCAATTTTATGTCTGAATCTATTATCAAACGAATACATTCTAATAAAGTCAGACAAGTAGTTCTAAAAATTACTTCACTTGACAACCACTAAAGGAACTTTTTTTTTTTTTTTTTTTTGAGACGAAGTCTAGCTCTGTCGCCCAGGCTGGAGCACTGTGGCACGATCTCGGCTCACTGCAAGCTCCACCTCCCAGGTTCACGCCATTCTCCTGCCTCAGCCTCCCAAGTAGCTGGGACTACAGGCACGCGCCACCACGCCCGGCTAATTTTTTTATATTTTTAGTGGAGACGGGGTTTTCACCGTGTTAGCCAGGATGGTCTCGATTTCCTGACCTCGTGATCCGCCCGCCTCGGCCTCCCAAAGTTCTGGGATTACATGTGTTAAAGGAACTTTTAAAATTAATTTCTGAGTCTCACATCAGACTTACTAAATCACTCTCTCTTTTAAATGGTGGAACCCATGAACAGATGTCTAAAATTCTAGAGACAATTTTTATGCCCTGCCAGAGATGAAAACTATTGTGATAGATGATAAACCAAAATCATGAACTAGCAATGCAGTTTGCCAATACTCTCCCTAATTTAACCTCATGACATTTGCAATTAACTAATTAATCTTCCATTCATCAGAAAATATCCTGCTGCTATCATTAGAGAGGAAAAATAACTTGAATAAAAGCAATGCTATTTTCTGCATTTATTCTCCAATACAAAATTGAATTTTGTTGATAGCTTAAATTATTTTTT
The DNA here is from genome assembly GCF_029289425.2 of Pan paniscus. Classification (NCBI taxonomy): domain Eukaryota; kingdom Metazoa; phylum Chordata; class Mammalia; order Primates; family Hominidae; genus Pan; species Pan paniscus. The sequence continues at coordinate 49,053,775 of NC_073261.2, read as the reverse complement.
CTTACTACTAATTGTAATTCTAACCTCCTAGTGACAAATATTTACTATTGATCAAGCTCTATGAGAAACACTTAAGATAATTTTTAAGATATATAGAAGATAATGTAAAAAATCGTTTATATAAAACACAATACAAAACAGTATACAAGAAGGTTTACATAATGTATAAAAATGTTCTATATTTAATGAGACACAGGGAGGTTCCTTTCTGACCAAAGCATAAACTAAGAGCACAAATATAGGAATAGCAATTACATTTTAATACGACACTCTACATGGTCCCTCGCAACAATGCAGACTAGCTTTAGTAAGAAGGAAGAGAAATACTAGGTAGTTCTTCCTACAATCTCTCTCTCTCTCTCTCTCTTTATCTATATATATATATACACACACACATACACACACACGTATATGTATATATACACGTATATACATATATGTGTGTATATGTGTGTATATATACGTATATATGTGTGTATATATACACGTATGTATACAAACACACACACAGATATCACAATCAGTCTTATTTACATTTTCATTATTTCCATATTATAAGTGGTAAAGGATAATTAATTCAACTTTAAAATAATTCCCAGAAGATTTCTGAACTAAACAATAGACTCTTCAAAACTCATCATCAATTCTAAGAACTGGGAAATTGTTTTCCTTTTGTATGGTAGCAGAACGCTTGTTTATTTTAGTCATCTAGTTCCAAAATAGAATGAAGGAAAAATGAAAGCCTAAGTAAAACTGTTGCATTCTCTATTGTAAGACACACTGAGACTCTAAAAAGAGGGCAAGAAAACTCAAGGAGTTTATCCATCATAAGTTATTGAAAAGAAACACTTTCAGCCTTTCAAAGAAAACATGTTGACAGATATATGGAAATCTAACAACACATTGTCACTGAGTGTGAGGACATGATGTAAGGTAATGATATTTTTTTTTTTTTTTTTTTTTTTTTGAGACGGGGTCTCGTTCTTTGCCAGGCTGGAGTGCAGTGGCGCAATCTCGGCTCACTGCAACCTCCGCCTCCCAGGTTCAAACGATTCTCCTGCCTCAGCCTCCCGAGTAACTGGGACTACAGGCATGCGCCACCACGCCCAGCTAATTTTTGTATTTTTAGTAGATACGGGGTTTCACCACGCTGGCCAGGATGGTCTCGATCTCTTGACCTCGTGATGTACCTGCCTCGGCCTCCCAAAGTGCTGAAATTACAGGCAAGAGCCACTGCACCTGGCCAATGATGATTTTTAAAAGTTTATTTCAAGCCAACAGTTCAAGAGAGTACCTAAAAGCAATGACTTCTAGGAAACATAGGTTATTTCATATCTAATTTGCAGAAGTGATTACTCACCATTTTCTTTCATTAGAACTGTTATCATAGCTATAACATTTGTACTAATCTTTAATGCTACTATCTAGGTGAAAAATTAGAAATATTTTAAACTTTGGTCGGAGTCCACAAAGAAGAGGACAAAATAACTAAGAGTTAAGAGACTTTAGCATTAGAACCCAGGATTGAGACTGAGTTCTACCAAAGACTAGATGGGTAATTTAGAGCTAATTGCTTTATATGCGGCTCAATTCTTTATTTGTAATATAGAGTTTATAATAAATAGCATATGTAGTGAAGAAAAAGTTATAACAAGTATACATTACATTTAACACACCTAGCACATAGGACACCCTCAACAAATAGCTACAGCTGCTGTAAATCATGTGTATATAATATAACGTGCAAGCATATCTTCATGTATTGATTAATTACTACTTCTTGGAAAAGGATCTGAGGAATATATTTAATATATTTAATATGCCTGCTCATATGTTCATTTAGTGCTTATCAATTATATTTAGTGCTTATCTATTAGCTTCATCCATTTGATTAAGATAGCAACTTGTATTATTTAATATGTTACTCTGTGCTGTTTCTTCATAGTTAAAAATTCCAATACATACTAAGTAAAAGGAAGATGTAAGTCATTAAGGTGTTTTTCCATTTATCAGTTGTGCTAAATGGATTTTTTTTTTACAGTTGTGGTAAATGGAAAAGCACTTTAAATGACTCTAGATAGATGCACTTTTTTTCTTTTCCTTTTTTTTAAATTAACAGGATATGAATCCATGCTATATCTCTTTTAAAGTTGCTGGGACTGTCTAGTTTATCTAGCGTTAATAGCACTGATATAAACCTATCATAGAAAAATACATTTTACACATACTCAATGTACTTTAAAATTAGATGCTTCATGGAATTTTTCAGGTTGCTTTTCTGTTCAACCTTAAATACTTAAACAGTTTTATAAAAAATAGATAATTTTGTGCTTCAAAATATCATAACTGTGTCAGGAATTTTAATTTTGAGTTTATCAAATGGCATAATTGAATTTGAAAGATATAACAACACCATAGTTGATAAAACAAATTATTGCTAAAAATAATTTAAGCAGGCACTACCAACATAAAATATTATAAGACATTTAGTAAATAAGAATGGCATTTCATGAGGTTTTCCATTTGGATGGCGCATGTCCTGGGAAGAATTTCTTTATGTCATTATGTCACAGAGACTATACTAAGTAGTAATTACTACTAACAAAAAGTAATACTGCACAAATTACCAGAGCCATCCTTTTTATTAACACAACTTGATAAAAAATAAGAAAGCTATTGCTAAAACTATCACATTAATATTCCTCTGAGAGTTGAACTATAATTGCAGTCACTTTTATTCTGCCCCATGAGATACCAGAGGAATGCAGGAGGCAGCTGGCAATCTACTCATGTAATTATATTTCTCCCTGTGTTTGAATTATTAGGCAGAATTTTTGCTAATAGAGCTGCAAATGAATAGTGTCCTATTCTCTTTATATTAAATTCAGTTATTAGTGGGCTGTAGAGAGATTTCCAACACAGAGATTTCCAACACAGCACAGATATCACATATTGTATGCCTCTGACCTCCACTCATAACTTACCAGTAACAGAGAAGTTAAGGAATTGCAAGAAATAAAGAAAATTTAAGATATTGCCTAGCAACACTCGAAAATGTTAAAGTCATAGAAGACTCACTAGGAATGAGAAAAGGTGAAATCATTTAAAAACTATTTTAGACATAGTTTCTTGGTTTCTATGTCATCTAGGTAGAAAAAGAGAGCTAAGCAGAAATTGGCTCATTTTCCATGCATCAGAAAAGCAATAGAGGAATAGATAGAAATAAAGACATACTTTTCTAGTCATCACTGCAAACTCACATCAGGGCAGTAAAATTTCCATCAAAAATATTTCTAACTGAGTTTAAATTTAAAGTAATAAAATATGCATCTAATACAGAAATAATTGAGTCACAACACCATGCAGTCTTGCTTCGGTGTGGCATCCATGATATCAGTTCCAGGCCTTTTTATTTATTTCAAGAAATAGTAAATAGATCTACTTTTTATTTTAAAAATTAAACATCTTTGTTATTTCAAATATACACTTATTTTTAATCACTGAACATGACAATTCAGACGCTGTTTTCCTTGCAAATGGCTCTCTAAAGCACGAATACTGGGATTCAAGAGTTCCTCAAAGGCATGGAATATAATGAAAAATATCACAGGGTTGCAAGTAAAAATATGCTTTAGCAGTGTTGTTTTGATAATTAAATAAAAAAGTAAACCACACAGCCTCTTTGTGTATGAGGAGGTAATTTCAGTAAATACTTGGTCAATCTTACTGATTTATAATGTCCCATGGGAATTATTTCAACAGCAGAGGTATTTGTGCTCGTTATAGTAGAAGAAGCTACTTGATGTATCAAACTACCTTTATGTGTCTTCTACAGTGCTTTTGAGTGAAACATCCACACGTGCACACGCCCCTTCCTGAGACTGTGGAATGAGGTTGTGGGAACTTCTATCAGTGAGATTTTAGGGAAGGGAGGAGAAAGGGCTACTTTGTGTGAAGACAATGTCAGGATAAAGCAGTCTGTCTTAATATAGCCTAATATAGAAAGCCATTTTGCATGGCATGGGTGGGAGGGTAAAAGAGGAATACAACTTAGCAAAGTAGGTGGAAGCTCCTAGAAACAGAAATGACAAAACTGTTTAATGTTAAAATAAAAAGATCTATCTACTAATATATATATATTAGGCCCTACCATTGCTCAGGCCCTGACAATTTTTGCTTTTCCTGGATGAGCACTATGCTATGTATCTGCCTCACTCCCTCTATAATATTCCCAGAAAAATCTTCCTCAAATATAAAACTGAAATTTTTAGTCATCTGCTTAAAACCCGGTGTCTCGGAGGCGGAGGTTGCAGTGAGCCAAGATCGTGCCATTGCACTCCAGCCTGGGCAACAAGAGCGAAACTCCATCTCAAAACAAATAAACAAACAAAAAAAAAATGGTGTCCTTTCTTGTTTTCCAGAATAAAATTGATTGTCACAGGTTGATTAGTATGTAATTAAAAGTAGACTTGACTGAAGCCAGGGGATTTTAGCAGAGAAGACATTTATAATTTATATTTCCAACAAAATAAAGGCTTCCATACAATTCTTTTGATAGGGAAGAAGGAAAAGTAATAAATTAGAACAAGCATGATTACTTTAAGTGGTGAGTCTCTAAAAGGGTTTGATTGCTGGCTCAGACTTTATCAAACACAATTAGTGTCCCAAAGGGCATCCTACTCTGTCCTCAACACTTTTTAACTCTGATCACATGGTATACATTTAATAAAAAATTGTTGAATGAGTAACCACCATTCAATTCTCTACTTCTATGATATCAACTTTTTTAGATTTCACATATAAGTGAGGTCTTCAGGTATTTATCTTTCTATGCCTTGTTTAGTTCATGTAATATAATGTTCTCCAGATTCACTCATGTTGTCACAAATGACATGATTTCCTTCTTTTTACGGCTGAATAGTATCCCATTGTTTATATATATCACGTTATCTTTATCCATTTATCTGTTGACAGACACTTAGATTGATTTCATGTCTTGGCTATTGTGACTAGTGCTTCAGTGAACACAGGAGTGCAGGAATCTCATCAATATACTGACTTCATTTCCTTTGGATGTAAACCCAGTAGTGGGATTGCTGGATTATATGATCATTTTATTTTTAACTTTTTGAGAAACCTCCATACTGGTTTTCATAATGGGTTTATTAATTTACATTCCCACCAACAGTGTGCAAGGGTTCCTTTTTCTCCACCGATACATGTTACTTTTTGTCTTTGGGATAATGGGCATTCTAACAGAAATGAAGTGATATCTTATTGGGATTTTGTTCTGCATTTCCCTAATCATTAGTGATGTTGAGGACTTGTTCATATACACGTTGGCCATTTGTATGTCTTTTGAAAAATATCTGTTTAGGTCTTTTGCCCATTTTTAAAATCAGGTTATTTGACTTCTTGCTATTGAATTGTTTGAATTACTGATTTTGTTTGGATGTTAAGCCTTTATCACATGTATAGTTTGCAAATATTTTATCTTATAAAGAGAAGTGAATGCCAAGTTCCTGAATCCAGAAAGAAGAGGTATTGGGTTTAGTGGCAAGTGGTCCTCCATCTAGACCACTTCAATGGAACTTCTTTTATCCATGAAACAACTGAGAATAAATGGAAAAAAATAGTCAGCTGGCAAACCTGAAAAAAATACTTGAGACATAGGATGAATAGAAGTCAAACAGAAAGCAAGAGGGGAATTGCTCTTGTCTCTGATTTATGACAATGGCTATCAGTTATGTGAACTAATGCCCCAATAGCTAATAATTGAGTTAATATAATAACTAGCATGTACTAAGCAATTAGTATGTGATCAGTCATTATGCTCAGTGTTTTCCCTACATTATCTCATTTACTCTTAAACCAGGTGAAATTGGTATTATTATGTCCATTTTACATATAAGTAAATTTAGGCTTCAAGTAATTGATTACCTTTTTTGGGATCACACAGTTAGTCCAAGGTTCAAGTGAATGCCTTTCTGAGTCCAAAACTTCTTAAAATATTATGGTATATTTAATGTTGTTAAAACGATATCATTTAAGGTCCCTTTGTAATATAACATGAATTATGCAGAGCCTAAATTAGCCAATCTTTTCATTCATTCATTGTAGATTAATTCATCATAGAAGATCACGTCATGTATATGTATGAGAAAAAGAAACATTTTAATGCACATTAATCTCTAAGAATGTTGGACTATATAAGCTGAGGTTGAAAAACTACACATAAAACTTAATTATTTGAGATTATGGTTTAATTATTTTTTTCTAAATCCAAAACTAGTTAATTCAACACCAAAACATCAATTATCTAGTTTTCTGTGTTGATATACAGAAATTAATTTTTCCAATTTCTTATATATTTATGTTATAAACACAAATCCTATACGCTGTAATTTTTAATTTATAAAAATTAAATTGCAAATTGTTTTGAGATTCTTAGGAACATGTTAAGAGATGTGCTTGAATTTAATTTAAATTCTCAAAATGTTAAAATACTAATCTCAGTTTCAATATAGGTAGTAGCTAAAAAGTTGATTATACAAAACCAATTTTGTGATTAACTTTCTTCTCAACCTTGCTCTTCATTTATTAAGACTTGTGCCTTTAAAATCGTTCCAAAGTTTACATACATTTTGCTGAATGAAGTGCTTTAGGCACTAGCAATTTCAGGTGTTTAATATTCAACAGGCATAGTCCTAAAACTCAATGCATGTTTTAAAATTTTCATTGCATATCCATGTGTTACTGCAGAGCTCTTCAAATCATTGCTTTGTTATACTACTAAAAGTTGGCAAGATGACTTTTTGATATGATACCTCAAATTTAAAGTAAAAAAGGTGGATGTTATACTTTCTGAGAAATGTGCAAAGTATTATGTTTAAATAATACAATCATAATTATCTATTTTATATTTTAATAATAAAACAATAATCCTGGAACATCTTAAACTTTTAAAAATATATTAATGAAATTATTATCACTGATTCAGCATACAATATTTTGAAGGCATACATAAGCCAGGATAATAGTATGTACATTTTTATGTATACACTGGATTACATCATTTTGCAACCCACACTTCACTTAAATTTAACCATGTATTATGACCACATGTCCATGTTTACATCTTCTTAATGTTTACATGTTATTCATTGTATGAATGTGCCATAATTTGTGAATCCAATCCCAGATGTTTGGGTATACATAATTAGGTTCAATTTTTTAATATTGTCTTCCATTCCTTAATTTTCTAATTATATACAGAAGATAAACTATCTTAAGTGGAATTACCAAATCAAAGGTATATTTTTAAAGGAATTTTAATATGTGTTGCCTTTGTGATATCTAAGAAACCGAAATAAAATTTTGTGTTCTTTTGCATACTTCGGCATCTAAAATGTCATTGAACAACACAGCCTCACAGGTTGCAGGAACAATGGCTTATATAAGGTTGGTATGTAAACTCCTTGCAATAGCTCTACTGCAACTTAGCATGGCTTTTGGATATTGCTGATTGGCTCTCTATTGCAAAACCCTAAACTTAATAGTTTCTATTAAGTCACACCTGAGACTTTGGGAGCAGACATATCCCAAAATGTTATGCAAATGTGAAATAATTCAAATGATTATTCAGCTTTTGCTGCTTATAAATCCTTAATATCGCTCTCCTCTTCTTCCTAAAGCGGTTAACCTGAGACCAATTAGTGATAAAGTCATTGCAATTTTCTGTGATGCTGATACCTTTCCAAGTTGGGATGTGAAAAACAATTATATTTGAGGATGGATTCAATATATTGACCCTGACTTTCAAATATGCTGTTTTTCCTCCTCTCAATCAGTTTATAAAGTAATGAAATAGAGGGAAAAAAGTTAAATGCCAGTAAATTATAATTAATGAGGTGAAATGTTTGCAATCATTTAAAAGTAAAATTAAATACTATTCATTATTTCATATACTTTTCTAAAATAGCTATATACTGCTTTTCCATATTTTTGTAGTCTAGAGTTCTAAAATTTGATAGAGTAAAATATAAATAAATTAAAGACCAATCTGAAATTTTCTCTGAAATGTGACTTAGTAGTCACATTTTTGCCTTTCAGCTGTGCTTTTCTCATTATATTTATCCATCCAATATTTCATATTTCAGGAATTCACACATTCATTAAGAAACATCAAATAGATTTTTTCCTGTATATGATATGTAATGTTTAGGATTTGTGCTTGCTTCTGAAATTTAATAATTCAATGTTTATATACATACATAATATATGTCACTTCTATTACACACACACTATATATAGATATATAATATATAGATATATATATATTATAGAAATATAAATATATAGATATATAATATACAACATATATGTTACATATTATATATTATATATCTATATATCTGTATAACATATGTTATACAGATATATAGATATATGTATATGTTATATATTATATATCTATATATAATTTTATCTATATATAGTTTTACCATTTTATTTGCTTCTGCATAGGTAAAGGATTGAAAAGAATGAATAATAATAATAAAATATTTGGTATGAAATAAAGGGATTTATCGTTAATAAAATGAAATTCAAATTCATGTTAAAATACCCAAATGGTAAAGACTAACACAACACAAAAATTGAAAGATACTAATACCTTTGTTTTACAATTTAAGTTTCAATACTCAGCACCATTCCATCTTATCATGATTATTACATTAGTTACTGCTGTAATTATAAACAATCGACTAACACTCAACTTTTTAAATTTTAGCTCGAATATTATCAACTGACTGGCCCCTTTAAATTTGAGGAATTTAGATCATATTTTCTTTCCTCATGTGAGTTTTGTAGATAGGCATTTTTTTATCTTTATCATTTTAAATAACATATATAAGCCTGTATGTATTCTTCTGTTATCTTGAGATAATGTCTCTTAATCCACACTATGTTTGTGAAGAAATAAATACCATTTTATCTCCCCATTTTTCTTCCATCATTCCCACTTTCTGACATCTATCACCACAGCAATCCATGTACATTGACAAAGTTTGCTAAAAGACCTACTGTCTCTTAGGCCAAATTGTTTTGTTTTCTTTTTTGTTCTTTTGCTCTGTTTTATTTTGGTTTGTTTTTGTTTTTGCTTTTGGTAGCAGCCTCTATCCAATTATACTTTACTGGGGCATGGGGGTGGGGGTTGGGGTCGGTTAAGCAAACTCTACGTCTCTGTAGAATACACAAACCATGACTCAAGAAACAACAAAAACAAAAACACTAACCATAAACTCAATATCACAAAAGAATCTCATTTTCAAACCCAGAATTTCCTGGCATAGATAATACAAATTGCAAAACAAACAGAAATGTAAATAAAAGGAAGGCTGTCTGAGCCCAAACAATCCTATTAACCTATTCAACAAAAAGAATAATGTGAGTTAGAAATAAAAAAGCAGAAATAGAGCAACTTTATGACAATCTTTTCCTATCATTTTCAACTCAGAAATGCAGACCCTGAAGCACAGTTCAAATAATGCACTTTTAAATAACATTAGCATAGAAACATGGACTGAAAAACCAAATGGACAGGTCTTTCAGGAAGAGTAGAGTGACAAATGTTTGACTCTCCCTCCTATACTTAAGACTCAGGAAATGTGAAAATATGAGAAATAAACTTCGTTGACCTTCTAAGCTATGTAAAAACACATTCAAATGCTGAAAAATTTGCAGAATATCTGCAAAATTGGTGCAGATATGGCCATAATAAAACAGCACACCAATTAAAGAATGTCTTGTAATCAATCTCTTTCATAAAGTGGTATACATTTGAGACAATTAATGGAGGTAATCCAAGGCTCACCAAGACCCTTTGGCTGAGAAGGGAAAGGCCTGTAAGTCCAATCAGGTTGGAAGAGTTCTTAATGGGCAGGAAAGCTAGCCCCCTGGGATACTAGCCACTGCACCGAGCAACATGACTGCAGTAGAATCCTTAGCAGGCCAGAAGTTTAGATAGATAGATGATAGATAGATAGATAGACAGATAGATAGATAGATAGATATAACAAAAGGCTAAAAGCACAAGAAATATCTCACCACAGCAAAAAGCTAAAATAAACCATACCATCTCCATAGTATGGAAGATTATGCAGCCATTAAAATAACAACGTAGGCCAACTTGGGTAATCATGACACACAGGCCAATTCTTGCACATTTTCTGTTTGTGTCAATAAAGTTTTATTGGAATACAGCCACACCATTTTTTTTAACTATTGTCTGTGGCTGCTTTTACCATACAATGGCCAACTTGAGCAGTTGTGACAGAGACTATCTAGGCAATAAATCCTAAAATATTTGCTATCTTGCTCTTTACAAAAAAAACTTTTTTTGGCTCTGGGTAAGAAATGTATACTTGACACTAAGATATTCTCATGAGTTAGTACTAAGTGAAAAATGAAGTTATAAAACTATATATGCTAAGCTCATACGTTTATAACTAAAAAGGCATTTGCCTGTGTGTGTACAGGGAAGGACAAATACCATAATGTTGACAATGGCTATCTCTACTAGGATTATTAATGACTCCTTTTTGTCATAATTATCTGTTTTTAAAATTTATACATAACAACATACACACACACATATACACACACACACACACACACATATATATATATATATATATATATAAATTTGAAAAGAGCAAAGAACCAAAATCTTTGAGGCAGTTTTTATCATTAGTTGTCAATCATTGGTTGTAACAGCTGAATTTTCAGAAAAGGAAAATGGACTCTTCTGTGTGTCTGTAGACTAGAGCTTGCCAGCCTCACGGACTATGTGGGCCTCATTTTAGTGCAGAGCAGGCTGCAAATTATTTCAAGGTTCTGTGGGTTTGATAACAGTTGTCTGGAAGGGGGACAACTGCTCATTTTCAACTGTGGTCTCACAAGCATGGAGAGACTGTTATTTTCATCTGTGCTCCTTCAATCGAACATGAAACATCTGTCACAAAACTATTGTCTGATGTGGCAGCAAAGGCTTCTCTCCATCTAAAAGCCCAGCAGCTGCTGTGGGAAAGATCAGACAACTACAAGCAATGTGTCAATACCTGTACAGACCACCATGATTTTTTAAATAATACTGAGCATTGCAGCACTGGTAATAATAATCACGGCAATATTCTGTGATGTCATATACACACACACATATATATTTAGAGAGAGAATATTGTGAGCGTGGTGTGTGTGTGTGAGATATATTTACACACATACACACACATATAGAGAGAGAGAATATTATATATGCATGTGATGTGTGTGAGAGATATATTTACACACATACATATATATAGAGAGAGAGAATATTACATGTGTGGTGTGTGTGTGAGAGAGATATTTATATACACATACACACACACATATATATATATATATAATTTGACCTAAAATAGACTTTTAAAGTAGGAATGTGGTAATGTATTTGAAAGATTTAAATCTCACATAATTCATGTGTTTTTAATTTCTTCAAGAACTTAGGTCTTGAAGTGCAAAGTTGGCTTTTCACTGGTAAGCAGAGGTTTGCAAATGTTACAGAAAATCTACCTCATTTGAGGGTACTGAGTTTTCTTGGAAAAAATAAAAGAACAACTTGGACCAGTTGAATTTGAATGCATTTTTAAAACATTTTTCTTCTGGGGCTCAGGAGGAATTATTTAATTTAAGGCATCTAAGGGATGAATGTTGATGTGGGAGAAAATGGAGTACCTGGGTGAAGAGCATAGTCTCAGGAGTGGGAACACAACATTGAATCACGTTTACCAGCCATGGGAAATTAGGCAAGCTTCAAGTCCTTGCTTTGCACATCATTAAAGTGTGGGTGATTGATGGCACTACTGCCTGTCTCCCTCATAAAGTTACTTTGACAGTCAAATGGGTTAAAATTTGTAAAGTGTTTAGCATAGTAGGTGGCATATATGAAAGGTTGTATGAATTGGTTAAATAAATAGCAGCAGGTGTGATGCTGATCTGAAAGCCCGTAGTGAGCTACTGCAGTAAAGCCACTAGAAGAAGTGAGCAATAATGATGGGAAGACAAATTTGGCTGCAAACCCAAGACACAGGTCAGACACAAATTTAAGAAAGAGAAAAAAAAAAACCACAAAAGACACAAAACCATTGAGAATTCTGGCTTTGTTAAAAAATAAAATTAGAGTGGTCAGGAGACTTAAGAGTAAATTTGGTTTTACTTTTACCCTAGCCTTTCTAAATGGATATGAGGCAAAGCATGTGGGGCTTAATGGACTCTGGTTTTGTTTCCTCCTTACTATCCCACAAATAAATAGCAGACACAGTATATTTTCCCTTTTGTCATCCCTCAATATTGGAGTGTTGATGAGTTCCCATAGCCCCCACCCACTCTCCACACCCCCACCTTGGACCCATAAACTGTTGAAACATGTGGTGTTTCTTTTATAAGTCATTTGACTTCAATCCTTTTCACTGCCCACAAATCTCTGTCATTAATATCAATTTTTCTCATCTATTTCTCAAAATATATTCTATTCTACAAAAGTGTGTAATTCCACAGTATTAATTGGGTGTCACTTAAATCTTTCTAATGATACACAACTGACTCTTTTATTCATGTTGCCTTTCAACCTCTTTTGGACTGTGATTGTTTCAATGACTGAAAAATGCTGCTATTGAATCCTATTTAGTTATATCAACGAGGTATCACCCATAATTATGTAAATATAATTTTATTTTGCTGACATGACCAGATAATTTTAGATCAGTAGGCTTGGCTTCAATGATTTACTTTGAACTTCAACTTAAAAATCTAAAATTTAAAGACAAATACATTTCTTAATGGATTTTTGTTAATTAATACATAAATATTCATTGTATTTATTTCTCTTTGGTTTGTGAAACCTATACTTCCATTAGTTCAACTCTGCATAATTACGTATTTGGTTCTTAAAGTACACCACACACGCGCGCGCACACACACACACACACACTCTTCCATTTTCAAATCATGGCTTAACTGTTGTCTTTCCTAAAATCTTTTCTAACTAAATGGAAACTAGTCATTCAATAAGCCTGATCTACACTGAGTAAAAGAAAAAAAAAGCAAATACCCACTGAAATAAGTCTAATTATGATAGAGATTTGGTATAACCATTCTAGAATATGTTAAGGGAGAATTTTGAGATATTGAAGTCACACAAATGAGGTCAAGTGAGTGGTTAGCACAGACGCCTCTTATTTGATGTGAGTTCTGGGAAAAGAGGGAAAACACTTGAGAAAGATAAGGGTGCATGCCAAGAGTTAGAGTAAATAAAGTTATATAAAAATTGAGTACCATCTCTTTAGGTTATTTTATTTCCTTCCATCACTAGAAAACATTAACCCATAGACATAGATTTTGAGAAAGTTAAAATCAAAACTTTAAATGCAAAAACAGCCTGCTGGGACCTCGTGCTGGGATGTGCCTCCCTGTGTTTTCCTGGGACCTATTGCTGTGACGTGCCTCCCTATTTTTTCCTGGGACCTGTTGTGGTGATGTGCCTCCCGATGTTTTCCTGGGACCTGGTGCTGGGATGTGCCTCCCTACTTTTTCCTGAGGCCTGTTGCTTGGATGTGCCCCCCTACCTTTTCCTGGGACCTGGTGCTGGGATGTGCCCCCCTACCTTTTCCTGGGACCTGGTGCTGGGATGTGCCTCCCTACCCTTCCCTGGGACCTGGTGCTGGGATGTGCCTCCCTACGTTTTCCTGGGACCTGTTACTGTGATATGCCTCCCTACCCTTCCCTAGGACCTGGTGCTGGGATGTGCCTCCCTAGGTTTTCCTGGGACCTGCTGCTGTGATGTACCTCCCTACGTTTTCCTGGAATCCTGTTGCTGTGATGTACCTCCCTGTTTTCCTGGGAGTTGGTGCTGTGATGTACCTCCCTACGTTTTCCTGGGACCTGGTGATACGATATGCCTCCCTACCTTTCCCTTCATCCCAGCACCTATGAGCATCCTTCCTAGTTTTCTTCTGCCCTATATTTGTTTTCATCTGCTTTGAAGTCATAGCACATATTATCCCTCTTGTTAATCAATTGTTATCATGATCATCCGTGTGGTATTCCTGTCCCCAATTTCTCCTCCTACATACAATTGACAGAGTGTTCTTCCTGAAGCCTAACTCTGAAAATACCAACACTCTTCTCCCTGAAGACAAAATTATTCCTAAACATCAATGATTCTTCAAAGACTACCCATTGTCATTCAAATTCCTTAGGAAACCACACCTCACTCAAAATCAAATATTTTAACGCATTATTACATTTTCCTTAAACAAAAATCTGTTTTTTAAATTTTTTATTACAAAAGTCTATGATAAAATGAAGACACGTTGCAATGGGAATCATTATGCCCAATTTTGAACCAAAGATCCCTTGCTATCACCAAAAGTTTGTAATGCAACTTACAATATCCTCTTTGGCTAAAGAGGTAATTTTTAGAGGATGTCTAGATTTCAGATCATTGTAAGGAGCAAACTCACGCATATTTTAGATCAAGTTTGTTTATCATATTCAAAGCTTCTAAGAGCTTATTTGTTTTTCTTAAATGTTCAAATACTGAAAAAGTTGCAGTAGATGGTGTCCATAATTATATAACTCTTCATATTGTAGGTACATTTTTCTTGGTTTGTTTTATATAATTTTGCTGTGTTTTAGTATTCAGTGAATGAAGATTCATCAATCATCTACTTTCAAAAATAAATATAAGTGCATTCCATGCTTAAATAATAATTAACAAAAATAATAAAACAAAATGCATATCAACAGAGAGAAGCACTGTTCAGATCTTGATTTATAGCCTTTTATACATTTTATAGATATATCTAAACTAGTTTTCTAAGAATAGGATCTTATCATATTTACCGCTTTTCAATCAGCTATTTTCATTTAATGTATGACTTATGTTTGGCAGGATTACTAATTAAAAGTTATTCGGCAGGATTATTTCACTAGCTGTGTGACTCTAGGGGAATAACTTAATATCTCTGTGATTAAATTTTCCTATCTGAAAGATAGAGATGAAAATAGTACCTCACCCTTAGGGCTCTTTAGAGGATTACATGCAAATTACCCAGGATATACAGAGGATCCCCAGCTAAACAATGGTTTGATTTTTCTACTTTATGATAGTGTGAAAGTGATACACATTTGGTAGAAACCTTACTTAGAATTTTAATTTTGATCTTTTTCTAGGCTAGCAATATGCTCTACAATACTCTCTAGTGATGCTGGACCACAGCAATGAGCCAAAGCTTCCAGCTAGCCAGGCAATCACGAGGGTAAACACTCGATCTCTGCAGTGTACTATGCTGTCAAATGATTTTGCCCAGCTGTAGGCTGATGGAATTGTTCTGAGCATGTTTAAGGTAGGCTAGGCTAAGCTATGAGGCTCAATAGGTTAGGTGTACTAAATGCATTCTTGACATTATATTTTCAAATTACAACAGGTTTATTAGGAAGTAACCCCATCATAAGGAGAGAAGCATCTATTTGTACACTGTTTCATGTATTAAAGAATAATAATAATAATATGTTATTATGCAAAGTTAAAGTTTTTTTCTGGAATAGTGTGTGACATATACACATTTATGACTAGGTTGACACCAATCTATGTGAACTAGTAAACTTTGCTTAAAAATCATAAATCACTGATAAAGTGTCAAAATGAAATTTAGGATGACATTGTAGAAGTGTTTGTTCACAAGGAATAATATTTAAAAGGTATTGCTCATTCATATAATATATACATTTATATATAACTCATATAACATACATAACTAGTATAGATAGTTTTTGTCACTGAAGGTTTTATCATTTTTCTATAACAAATATAGATTGCTAGTGCTGTAAAATTTACTAAATTGTAAAGTAAAATACAGCTTTTAAAAATTATTTGTAATAATTATGACTAATTATGAGCATTAATTTATTTGAATATCAAAATTTCTTATGAATGCTTGACTAAACTTTACACAGGTTTCTTCCTGACCCTAGACCCTAACCTTCCTTTCCTTTGAGCAATTTTTTTTTTGGTTGGGGGTGGTAAGAGCAATATAATTGTACATTCTCTCTCTGCCCTTTTGAGAAGTAAATATTTTTAAAGCCTCTTGCCAGTTTTACAACCCAGGGCTGTCTGTCTTTCTCAAGGATCTGGGAACTAACTCTTCAAAATGTGATCATCACAGAAGATACTGCCCTTTCTCTTAGCTTCTATGACAGGGTAGAAGCCAACTTTGGCTGGAGCCTTGCTCCAATTTGTCAAACTACCTCCTGCCATGAAGACATAAGAGCATTTACTTTTCCTTTGGGCAAAGTAATTAGCAAACATAGGTAACCTGTCAGCCCCCTATCCTGGTTCTTAAAAACTCTCCAGACTTTTTTCTCACTGGAACAGGGAATCTAAATTTGGTGGTCTCTCTTCTATTGTTGGCAATAAAATCAACTTCTGTCTGTCCATCTTGTCTAGTGTGATTGTTCTCTTTAACAGAGGCATAATGGTTCTAGATTCTTGCTGCTTGCTTTATATTTTGGGGCCAGTTACATGGTAAACTTTAATTTCCAATTTGTAAATGGGAACTTTCAACACCTCCCAAGTACAGCAATCATCCAGATGAAAGGAGATAATATATGTAAAGCACTTTACAGAATGATGCGTAAGTTCTCAGCAAGCCTGAGAATTAAAAAGATAATCTAAGAGATTAAACAGGCAATTATGAAAAGACTTTGCCAATAAACACATTAAAAATGTTCTATGTCAACTGTAAAGTTTTTTAAGTAAATTGAAACAACAGTACAATATTAGTTTTAAACAATCAATGTGACATAGAGTTTTTTAAATGTCTCTACAGAGCTGGCCAGTGTTTGGCAAAACATATACTCCTATATACCAGGGCTGAAAATATAATGGAAATATAAATTGCTATCTTTTTTTTTTTTTGAGACATAAGTTTCACTCTGTCACCCAGGCTGGAGTGCAGTGCGTAACCCCAGCTCATTGCAACCCCTGCCTCCTAGATTCAAGCGGTCCTCCTGCCTCAGTCTCCTGGGTAGCTGGGATCATAAGCACATGCCACCACACCTACATTTTTTGGATATTTTGTAGAGATGGGGTTTTGTCATGTTGCCCAGGCTAGTCTCAAACTCCTGACCTCAAACGATCCACCTGCCTCGGCCTCTCAAAACGATGGGATTATATGCGTGAGCCACCGCACCTGACCTCTTTTTGAAAGGCAATTTGCCAATTAAGTATCAGAAATCTTTAAATTGTGCCTGCCTTGCAATTCTACTTTTAGATAAGAAATAGTTGAACATCAGTGAATTTTAATAAACACGTAAGTTTTTCCTAGCTATATTTCTAATAATGAAATTTGGAACTGACCTAAGAAATCAAATCATAGAAAATAAATAAATCATTGTACAATTATACAAGGGAATATACTATATAAACATTTAGAATCACATTTAAGAGCCTTTTACAGTTGAGACAATCTTCATGATAAAATGTAAAGTGAAAAAAAGTTAAATAGCTTATATATTGCCATCCAAATATTCTATATCAAAGAAGTTAGGGTTCTAAAATAACATATGACAAATATTAAGTGTAATTATCATATTTGCAGTTTTTTGCAATTTTATAAATAATGGACAAATAATGTGAATATAATCAAAGTAATCAGTTTTGTTATTCATTCTCCAGTTAAAAAGCAAGGTTTTCTTTTAGGCCATTTTATCTCTATCAGGAATTAAATATTTCTGTGTTGTTTTCTGTCTTCTCTTTAGGCTCTTCTTGCTTTCTTTTAGCTTTTCTGACTTTATTCCTATGAATTTTCATTAACTTTTATACGTTTGTCATAAATTGTGTTATCTCTGAATAAATATAATATTTTTCCCTGTTTTTTATTTGAAAGATTATCGTAAACACTAAATAGACATTTTTCCCCCATGTGCCTTTTCTTCATGAAGATGTCAGTGTTATACCTAAAATTAGATGACAGTATTTGATGTTGTTCACACAGAACAGGCAGACTACAGTCAATATGGCCAGTGCACTGTGGTGGGGTGAGGGGAAAGGTAAGGGGCTGGAAGTCAGTCTGCTTGAATCTTGTAATAAATACATTTGGCTTATTGGCTTATTTCTGTTCCCTATATAGATAAAACCTACCACTGACTGAATATTGCCTATTGATTACCAAAAGAAAAAGCACTTCACATCTAAGAACTATCAAAAAACATGGATTTACTATAGCTCAGTGAGAATGTTAACAAAGGCTCACATGAAGGATTTTATTTTCTCAAAAGATATAAAAGTAATGTATTATTGTTTTTATCGCTAAACCAACATTTTCCTTTAAATTCCTAACACTTTTTTTTTTTTTTTTTTCAGACGGAGTCTCGCTCTGTCGCCCAGGCTGGAGTGCAGTGGCGCGATCTTGGCTCACTACAAGCTCCGCCTCCCAGGTTCACGCCATTCTCCTGCCTCAGCCTCCCGAGTAGCTGGGACTACAGGCACCCGCCACCACTCCCCGCTAATTTTTTGTGTTTTTAGTAGAGACGGGGTTTCACCATGTTAGCAAGGATGGTCTTGATCTCCTGACCTCGTGATCCACCAGCCTTGGCCTCCCAAAGTGCTGGGATTACAGGCGTGAGCCACCGCGCCCGGCCCCTAACACTCTTATTTTTATTTAAAACACATTTGCATGCTAAATCAGTCGGCGTAAGTTACATATTTTTTAAATTGTTAGATGTGACTCACGTTGAAACACACAGGAAACTCAAAGTAAACATTTATGGACTTAACAACATCTTGAAAAAGCAAAGTCAGACCCAAAACTTTCATAGAACTGCTGCAGGTCACGTTATCTTCTGGCTGAAAATTAAAATGACACCTGGAAAATATAACTACCCTTTTCAAGGCACAAAGCCCAAATCAAATAACCTCCTTACTTAATACCATTGTGACTTGAAATAGGATAGTTTATCTAATTTGGGTAATTAGGAAGAGGCAATATCAATTCATTTATGTGGCATGAATACTGTTTTATTTGCATACAAAAGTGATCATTATAATTTTAGAATGGGTAGTTTCTTAAAGGAGAATAACACTCATCTTTCCATCAACGGACTGTCATTTGAAGCTAAACCAATATAAACATTTGTAAGAATTAACACTAGAAAACTAAGGTAAATCTGATTGACTTCTGTAAAATTCTGAGTGTTGTAGATTTTTTAAATACCTACTTGCTCTTTTTTTTTTTTTATCTTGAAACAATGTTTCAAGATAAAATATACCTTTTAGGCCCAGGATCTAATCCAGAATCCTATACTGCATGGAGTTGTCGTATCTCCTTAGTCTCCATCAATCTCTGACAATTCCTCAGACTTTCTTCTTCTGCCATGACTGCAATACTCTTAATGAATACTGGTCAGTTATTTTGTACAATATCCCTCAATTTGTGTTTATCTGATATTTTCACATTGCTAGATTATGGTTATGGATTTTGGTAAGAGCACACAGAAGTGATGTTGAGCCATTCTCAGTACATCCCATTATGGGACTACATAATGTGAACTATCCAACTTACTGTATCCTTGCTTTTTGGAGTAGGTTATTTTCATGGGACTGTCATAGAGGTGAATGTTGGCAAATGACTATCCCAAAATGTTCAAAGAGATAACTCATATGAAACTTAGGGATTACTATTAAGAAAAAAAAAACGGACATGTTTTTGGTTCACTCCTCATATATAAAATGTCAAGTCATAGGTATCAATGTTTTCCTACTAAGCTGAAAGTGAGGCTATTATGTAGATAAACAAAAACAAACAGAATGGTCATCTTCAGAAGAGAAATTTCTATATTATATTTGGGACTTTGGGAGACGGGAGAGGGGAAAAGCTACATATATATGTATAAGCTACATATATATACACATATATACATATATATACACATATATGTATATGTGTGTGTGTGTGTGTATATACACACACACACACACACAGAGCTTAGTTTACCAGGAACCATTTGAATTTTAAGCTGTGAGGAAACTAGTGTGACTTGGTATTTTGATATTAGTATATGACAACTCCAATAACTAATTCATAATTACATGTATTAAAGATGGAGATGTAATACTCATTCGAAGAGATGTCTGATATGGTTAACTGGGCAGGAAATAAAAGAATCTATTTTCAAACACATTTCTCCAAACCTTAAATGAAATGTAAATAATAGGCATTAGGGTAAACTAAAATGTTGTTAATATTTTAGATTTTACAATCACTCTCACTATCGGAAGTCTCTCCTCTCCAACTTAAGAAGCTGGATTCCCTCTGTATACTTAGGGTGCAATTTATTTTTTTCAACTGAGATAGTCAAGGATAACTGGACACAGCTATTTTCTCCATTTATAGATAGAGAAAATATTTTTAACAGGATTACTCAGGGGCTACAGTTAATTATCATGGGTATAGTTTGGTACACATCTATATTGATAGCCAGCCCTGGGATGGGCATAGTGGCTCATGCCTGTAAACCTGGCACTTTGGGAGGTTGAGGCAGGCGGATCACTTGAGGTTGGGAGTTCCAAGACCAGCCTGGTCAAAATAGTGAAACCTTGTCTCTACTAAAAATACAAAAAATCAGCTGGGTGTGGTGGCGGGCTCCTGTAATCCCAGCTACTAGGGAGGTTGAGACAGGAGAATCGCTTGAACCCTGGAGGCGGAGGTTGCAGTGAGCCGAGATCGCGCCACTGCATTCCAGCCTAGGCAATAAGAGCGAAACTCCACATCAAAGAAAAAAAAGCCAGCCTCAAGTTTCAGTAAAAATTAAATAATTTAGCTAACACCTACCTGCTACTTGATTTCACTCAACCATCTCTTGCTCCACCCCTTCAAGCTGATTTGGTTCTCACTGCGGAGCCTAGGGGAGTGAGTGGTTCAGGAACCAGGGAGTTTTTGAATGCCTTCAGCTTATCCTTATGTCCCCTTCTCCTACGTCTTGTAAAATAAGGCAATATGGGATGTTATGGGAGTAAACATCTCAGATTTTCTGGCGTACAGGCTTACACAATTTCTCAAATAGGAGTGTATGTCGTACAAATGTAGCACTTTCTGAACAATTAACAATTGGCTTTAAAACTAAGGACACCTACATTTTGAAATAACCATACTACATGGATTTGACATCCACTGAAATCAAGATTTGTTGTCTATTAAAGATGTATTATTTTTCCCCAAAGGTGAAGATTCATATATGCTTTACATCTGGGATTCAAAATCTAGGCTTTTATATTCGGATAATTTTTCTGAGAACCATCATAGAACATCCCTTCTAGCGTTGTTCACTTAGAAGTTAAACTACTTTTTTATTAACTTTCAATAAACAGTGAAAAAGAAAATGTAACATGCACCTCTAACTGTTGTTTTTTTTTAGGGGAAACCGGCCTATTAATTTCAGGCTTCCCGAGTCACTCTCCATTGTCCCTACTTTGGTATTTGTTGAGCCTACTTAGATACTACGTACTCTGAGGCCTCTGCCCTCCCTTTTCCTTACTAATGTCAGATCTGCTAAATCCATTCATACTCAATTCAAAAATGAAAGATAAAATGACTACCACACACAGACATGAGGGTACTTTAACAAGAGACTAGGGACTGAAAGGAAAAAGAAATAATAATAAAAGTAGTCTCATATTACAACTGGTACATACGAGTTATGAGTTGTCAGATAATCTCACCCACAACCTTAATTTCCCACAAGGGAGGTCCCACCTAATAGACAATGGTAATGGAAGGAGAATGAAACTCTTCATGGATATTACAATATGGCTTTTTCTTCTCTGTTGTGCTCGCATGAGATATTTGAAATTACAATTATTATAAAAATACTGCCTAGTGTTATTTGCCTACTTATTTTAAATTAAGAAAATCTGTCTCAAAAGGACTCAATGTGGCTGACCAGAAGAAGAACATAAGGCAATTAAGCGGATATAAGAGAAATGGAGGCCAGAACCAAAGAAAGAGACCAAATAAAATATGGTAAGAACAAATGTTAATAAAGTTATTGTTATGAAAGATCAGAAATCTTTTATTCATGGTTATTATACCTATATGAGTTACTTAAAATTTTTAGTGTTTATTATTTAAAAATATTAAATACACAGAGAAAAAAATGTATTACCAAACTGGCATGAATTAAAACAATAGATGTGAATCTATATGTAATGGGAGTTATATTACTCCAACTATATAAACATAGAACATTTAAATAAATTATTAAGCTTTAATATTTATATTAATTTCAGCTTTTTTGATATTTCATCTCTGTCATTATTTAACATACCTGATAGGGATATTGAAAAAATTGTACTGAGCTTTGCAAGTACACATGTTAATAAGAATAAAAAATATAGACTTTGCATTATGTCATGGCAAAATATTATCCTTATTTCTGGTTAGTTTTATTTTTTTAAAAAAAGGACAAAAAGAATATTCAAGTAAACTCATAACTTTATTACTAAAAGCACCATCTGGTGGTTACTAGAAATGGATGCATTTCAATCTTTCTGTCCTTAGATCTTTTGATAAAACAATAGAAAAATGTTTCTCTCTTGCATGCTGACAGAGATTCCCCTCTGCATATTGAAATTATAAGCCTAGAGAAACAGAAGGTGGATTTTATTGGTAGAATGCTTTAGTCTATGTGTGTGCATGCAATAAAATCAATTTTTCAGCTTCCCTTTTATTAGAAACCTTGGTATACAAATAAGAGTATTTTCTGATCTAAATCAGTTTTGCATAACCAGAAGGCAATTGTGAGTTCAGGAGTTAGAAAGGTCTCCCATACAGGGGACATTAGAAAATCCAAACTGAAGTATTTTAACTTTCCCAGGTTGTTACCTGATTCTAGCACGCAGTAGGTTCTAAATAAGTGTTGGCTAAATCGGGGAGGGGGGGGTGTGTGAAAGAAAAGAAAAGAAAAGAAAAGAAAAAAGAAAAAACAAATGAATTGCCATGACTTAATGTGAGATAAGACAAAACCAGGGGGAAATATCCTCATATTTTATATTCATTAGATAGATATTTTTAACCATGCCAAATTTGATGTGTGAATTTAACATTAGCAGGAAAGGAGTGATGATTTTTATTTTTAAGGAAAGATTATCATGCAATGAATAAATTTAGAATTTTTTTGAGATTTCAAAAATATGGCAAGGTATTAATTCTGGGAGCTTTAAAAGACTGTTAGTATGAGCATTTGACCTAATGAATTATAAACACAGAACAAAGAAATCCTCTGTTGCCACATAGCTTTGTTGTGAATTCAGTAGAATTCATTTTCTACATTCTCTTGAGAGGATTGAAGAAGATTATTTCAAATTGAAATTTAAGATATGAAATTCTGAGCTGTAGGAGGGTAAAAGGTTTTTACTTTTTTCTTCTTTGAAAATTAATTTTCCCCATTACAAATGGAGAAATTGAGTTTCAAGTGTAATCTAGTAAAATCAAGTCACACAGGCAGAAATAGTGGAGTTGACATTTGAGTTCAAGTTCTTTGTTTCCAAAGCACTGTTTCTCAGCATTGTGAAGAAGGTTTGCAATTATACGAATAGATTTTTCTGATGATTTGGGAGATGGGTAGATGAGGAAGAATATGACTTTCTTTATATATGGGTAACTTCCTCTAAATATCACTGTGTTATTTCACCACTCCTTCTATGTGATCCAAATATATCTCTTTAAGTAACATAGTTGACATGAAGACTGTTTACTCTGCATCTGACTCCTCTAACCACTTTGAGGATAAACTCTTAGTGTTTCAAGATGTGATCTCATATCACAGTTAAACTAAAAATTATTCTGCTTTCACTACATGATAGGGAAAGTTTAACAATTCATTCAACAGATACTTTCCTAAGTGTTAGAACATTTCTGTATCCAATAAGGAGAAAAATGCATTCATACAAATTTTGTAGTCAATGATAAAAACAAGAGTTTGGAATGGCTTCGGGGGAAAACTGCTTCTGCCAGGAACACTTACTTAGTTCTAGGGTAAAAATAAGCTTCACAGATCCAATATCAGTAAGCGATCCTCATCAAACAGATGCCAAAGTTTGTTTTAAAAAGTGATATATCTACAGTTCACACACAACTTTAAAAATCTATTTGATTTTGTTATGCGTATAACAGAGAAAGTCCAGGATTGAGGGTTGGGATGTTGGAACTACATAAACTCTCTCTCTCTCTCTGTCTCTCTCTTTCTTCCACCCCAGCTTATTGTATGTAACCAGTTTTTCAAAATAGAAATGTCAGCATCTGATATCTGTTACATGGATATTTATATTAGTAATAAAAACAGTACAATAGTAATAATTTTTGGTCAAATTGATCTGTTATCCATCCAACATTTATTGTCTCTCAATAGGATCTAGATGTTTCATGGAGGCGTCACTTTTTCTTCACAAGTCATAGACAAAAGATGTTGGCTCCTGGGGGGAACCCTGATTATGATACACCTGGCTCTGTGCTTCTATTCCTCTTGCTCCAGTGGGCAGTCACCCAGACCTAATCGTCATATGACAATCTCCTGTCCACTGTGATTGCTTTCTGATTAAATTTATTCCAAACAGATTAAATGCCAGAAATTTTTCCCCAGAATTTTTTGGTGGTCAGGGGAGGAACAGTCTCTGAACTGGAAAGAGGCCAGCATTTTATTGTTTGCTGCCATCTTGAGAACGTAATGGGATCTAGCCTTTGCATCAAGCTGTTACTGTCAAAGGTTAGAGTTGGGAAAAAACTTGAATGCTGAGAAATACTGTTGAGGCTCTAACATTTTTTTGGAGTCCACCCTACATTTGAACTTTTCTGTTGGGTAAGCCAAACATTTCTCTTTGTTTCTTATGCCAGTTTCACGTAGCTTTTCTGCTGCTTGAAAATGAATACCTAATCACAATGGCATTGATAGCAGTTATTATTTAAGTAATTTCTGGTCAAAAGGCATTGTGCTAAATGGTTCATTAGGAGGCAGATACTTTGATTACCTCCATTTCATAGCTAAGGAAACAGATTTGGAGAGGTTAAATGGTTTACTTAAGATCACACATTTAAAAGACATCAGAGTTGCAATTCGAACTGCATCTTTCTAATGATAAATTTCATACATTTGAACCTTCCACCATGGATGAGACAATGGGCTTAAACTTTGATGTCACAATATCTAGCTGTGTGGTCTTGGGCGAGTTACTTAACTTCAGTAGTTCTTAATTTCCTTAACCATAAATTGGGGAAAATAATAGTCCCTAGCTTATATAAGAATTAAGGGAGCTAACATGTATAAAAATTACCTGTATAATAGAAAACTACCTATATAATAATTATTAGACAATAAATATTAGATTGTCATAATTACTAGGCTTGCATTTATTCATTTTCAGATTAGGTTTTCTAACCAACAGAATACAGATTCTTCAGGCACATCACCACTACCTCCAAACAGACCTAAATAAACATAGTAACATGGGGTTTTCATTTTTATAGAGCTCAGGCTCAAATGGTTGCAATATTTCTGGTGTTCTCTCCCTATCCCACATGTATTTATCTTTATTGATATTTTTCTCGACAAATATTTATTAAGAGCTTAGCTTGTGTTGAGGTGTATTGGAGATGGGAAACAGACTAGCAAACATAAAGCAGATAAGGTTTTTACCTTCTTGGGACTTAACAGTCCTGTGGGCTGGAGGAAGAGACAGATTATTAAATAGGTAAGCTCATATGCACACAAATATATTTCTGACAGAAGTGCTACCAAAGTAAGGAATAGTGTGAGAGCATATAAATGGAGGCTCAAATCTAGTCCAGGAAATAAGGATCCCCTGAAGATGTGATTTTTATCTTTCCCCTAAACCCTTTTCTAGATTTTTTTTAATCCAGAAAAGGGTTTAGGAGAAGGACAACAGCATTCACATCAGCCCTGAGACAGGAAATAACTTTGTGCTCTTAGGAAACTCTTAACATCTTCTTGTAGTTATAATAGAGTGAGGTATGGAATTTATATGGTTAGTGAAGTGGCTGGAGAGGTTGAGAAAAACAAGATTATACTACATTTTGTTGGCCATCTTATAGATTTTGGGATACGTCCCAAGATTCTTAAGTAAGGCGGTGGTATGGTTTCATTTTGTTTAAGAAGTCACTGACTATTTTGTGAAGAATTGATTGGACAGGCATACAGGCAGATTTGCAAAGAACAATTGAGAGAAGAGTTTATTTGTCTTGAAGAGTAAAAATACCTGTAGGTGATTCGAACCAAGGTCATGGTAGACTGATAAAGGAAGGTAGCTGAATCAACAATTATTTAAGAATCTGAATTAATGAAACTTGGTAATGAACTAAATATAGTTAGTTGGTGGACTAGATGTTATAGTATTCCATGCACATCCCTTCTACTGAAGCAGCTACTATTTAGTTGTTTGCTTGGCTCACAATTTCTCCTTTCTGCAGAGAAACACAAGAAATTTCTTAGAAGTGATATATCACTCTACATTCTTCATACCTATACTCCCAGACAATAATGAAATCGCCAAAGGACTGCCCCCCTTCAAAGAGAATATTTTCTATATCCAAATCCCTGTATCAGCCTCTGGTTCTAGGGAACCAAAAAAAAAAAAAAAAAAAAAAAAAAAAAAAAATATAGTTGAGCACTTGGCAAAGGACAAAAAGATTTCCAGGATGATTCTCAATCTTTTTATCAAAGCAACTTTTACTCGCACTGTGGGTGGAACTGGCCAAGACGTGAGTTCAGTTTGGGACGCACTGGGTTTGAGACCTATAAGAGCAAACCAAGTAGAGATGTCAAGTTGTCACTTAGCTATATAGGGCTCTGGATTTCAGAAAGGACTGGAAATAAAATTAGAGTGTATTGATATCATAATAAGTAAAGGCAGCGTGGGAATGGGAGAGAGAGTAGTGTGAGAGAACGGTCAAGACTCCTCTTGAAGATATGTAATTGGCAGTGAGCCATTTGCTAACACAATTCTCTCTACTTCCTCTCTAAGGGCCCTTTTATGTTGAGTGTGGGAACTTTACCCTTTTGGTTTGTTTGGGTGTGGAGGCTATTTCTGAAATAATATCAAGTACTTTCACAGCTTTCAGTTCTTTGTACTATGTATCGGAAAAAAGATGCGTGAAAGCTTTTTTCCCCACCTCTGCAGCCTATCAGCTTTATCTATGGTTGACTCTAAAGGCAAAACCATTATGGATCATTTTTAAACCATTAATAGTTTGCTTCTGAAGAGGTTCAGGACACATTATCCCAAATATGGCACCTTGGCATTTGAGAAAACAGTAGAAGCAAGAAGGCTACTCTTAGCTTTGCTGTGCTTTTTTCCTGTGAGGCAGGTCACAAAACCTAGGAAGGTAATTTTCTGACATTTCCTCACTCTGCTCCCCCAGAGCAGGTCACAGGATCCTCATTTGAGAAATGCACTCCCTTTATCTGGAGGAAAGGAGCCAAAGACACAGAGATGCTGTGAGAAATTCCAACAAACAGATCTTACTAAGTTGTCCCAGTTTATTATCATTCGATCATACCATTTTGTTCCATGACTGCTCACTTTTAATCAAATTTAAGCATAAAAACAACAAGTTTACCTATTTCTTTGGTGTTTCTTTCCTTATGAAGTTTCTCACATCATGTAAAACTTGTATTAAATAAATGTATCTACTTTTCTCTTGTTAATCTGTCTTCTGTTATAGGAGCCTCAGGCACAGACCTAGAAATTGCAAGGAAAATAAATCTTTCTTCCCTTATACCTCTTCTTAATTTTACTTTTATTTTAGTTTTAGAGTTGGGATCTTGCTCTGTCTCCTAGGCTGGACAGCAGTAGTATGATCATAGCTCACTGTAGCCTCGAACTTCTGGGTTGAAGCTTCCCTCCCACCTCAGCCTCCTGAGTAGCTAGGACTACAGGTATGAGCCACCATTCCTGGCTATTGGTTTTTTAACTTTTGTAGAGACAGGGTCTCACTATTTTGCCCAGGCTGGCCTTGAACTCCCGGCCTCAAGCAATTGTTCCACCTTGACCTCCCAAAGTGCTAGGATTACAGGTATGAAGGACTGTACTCGGCCTCACCTATAACTCTTTATAGTCAAAACGGATTACTCCTCTCATCATCTCTAAATTGAATAGGACCTATAGAATCTAACCTTATTTCCAGTCAATGAATGGAAAGACAATGTGTTATATCCTACCGGCCTACTTTCCCTTTCTCTGTTGCCATCTTGTCACAAAAACGTCTTTGCATGTGTTTGAGACCATCACTTGACAAAATTTTTTCTTTGATGCTGTTTATGTGCTTCCATTTTCCTCTCATGCAATTTTAATTTCAGAATTCACAGTTTCCTCAACCAGCGCCTCAGCTGTTTCTGCTGCAGGAAAGGTTGTGGGCAAAAGGATGTTTGTTTTGTTCTTTAATCTGGAGTTTTCTCGTCTATGATGGATACAGTAAAGGAGCAGGGAAAAAGATTTTCCTCCTGAAAGAAAGGAGTAGGATAGCTCTTCACTTGGGCAAAAGGATAGCGGTCAAGCTAATTATTTATATTAAGCTACTTATACCTATTGTGGTACTAAAGGATAACTTTGTATGAATTCCAATAACTTGTAAGCCTAATTATACATTATAAAATATAAAAATGCTATGATAGATTTTAAAAAGAAAATGGAGTAACCCAAGAATGTGATGCAAATTATGTTTATATATAATTTCGAGACTCTCAGCTCCTACAGCTTTCCAATATTATATACCACTTACGTGGGCGTAGAGTTCAGTTTTTACAGGGTGATTAGTAACCTATCCATAACAATCAGAAGCTATTTGGCCATGTATAATAAAGATTGTTATGCAAAACTGTTCCTTTGGCATGGTACATTTTTTTATTTAAAGAAACAATTCAAATTCCCTATAGGTAAGGAAATAAAAGAACAAAAGGTTATATGTTGTACAGGTAGGAATGAAAAGGAGAAAAATTGAGGGATTTCTTATTCTTTTATGTAATTACAGGATTTGAGACTGATGTTATTTGTTGCCTTCTGTTTTCCTCCATTTAATTATAGAAAGGCCTACCTTCTCTAGGCAGTACATTTCCTTGGGAGAAGGCGACCCAGTGATAGTCACAGGGTTATCCCCCTTGAAACCAATACAATAGCTGGTGTGTGGAAAGAAAAATGTAAGTATGACTTAGAAAAAAAGGAAGAAAAACAGAATAAAAGAAAATAAGAAGCCAAGAAAGGAAGAAAAGAGTAAAGACAGGAACTGAGAAAGAGGGAAAAGCAGAGGAAATGTTTGAAAGAGAGCGTGGGGACAATCATAGAAAGAGGGACAGAAGACAACAACGGACAAGAAACTGAAAACATATAGGGAAAGAAAGGGTCCTTGGTGGATTTGTCATTTCACAGATTTACAACTGGAATCTACCTTTCATCAAAATACGTGTGTTGAGAGACATGGCATTGCATTTCTTACTACATACTGTGCTAAACCCTAGGTGACCTCTTATTTTTGGTAATAAAAGTTATAATTTCAGCAAATAGGTTTTATCCATTAACTCCATAGCCTCCTTGATATAACCTGAGATTAAGTTAAATTTAAAGTCCAAGTGAGCTCAAAGGTGTAGGTGAAGGTTGTTGCTATTAGGTCTAACTGAATAATAGCTCTCTGCAAAATCCCAGCCACATAAAAGCCCTGCTCTGGCAGTCATAGCAACCTTGCCAGCTTTGGATGTGATTGCTGACAGAGAGTTCACTGATTTTTCCATGGAGAATCCTGAAGCTTGCTGTTCGGGTTGACATTTTTACAACTGTGTAGTTGAAAAGGGAGATTTGCAGTCATGCCCCCTCCCTTCCTTCTTTCTTTTCTTCCTTTCACTCATTGTCTCATCCTCATCCTCTTTCTTTCTTTCATTGATTACAACCATTTCATTAGAAAATGTTCAGGCCACAGTTTGAGGATATAAGGATTAGAGCTTTGCCATGACAGTTTCTAAAACTATAACTTCTCAAATATATTATACATTCATGTGCAAAATGTGAAGCCCTGGGGGAGAGTGCAGTGAGCTACGATCTATGGTTTACAAGTGCTGTCGTTGGGAGAAGTTACACAGGACTCTTCACATAACTCAGCAGGTGATTTATTCCTATTTAGGGATTTCAGGCTGCACTATAGGCACATAAATTGAAACAAGCTGACAAATGGCTGCTATGCTTCAGTGCTGATATCTCGAAAGGCATTGCACATGCTCCAGGTATAGAATCCTTTGGAGCAGGGATCTCTGAGAGCTATGTGAGGCAGTAATAGGCTGAATGGTCTGACAGCTACCTGGTAACCTTGGTCTGGCACCTGGGGTGTTTCTGAACTGAGTTTTCTCATCTGTAAAATATAAGGAATAGCCAGGATTTCATGCGTCTTGTCTGAGATGGCTACTGAACATTGATATCAACAGAGTCTCCTGAGCTTACAGTACTTAAGATAGTTTGTCCCAAGCTAAGACTAACCATAGGTCAGCAAACTGCTCATCACAGAGGAGTCTGTGGTGTTTCAGTTACTAGTTATAATATACTCAGCTAAGAATGGCTTTTCAGAATTCAGCTCAAATTACCAAAAAAATTGTTTACATAAAATTGTACCTTTACCTTCTGTGCCCTCTGAATTTCTAACCAAACAGGTTTTCATTCAGCGGATATTTAGTGAATGCCTAATGTGTGCTGGGCTAGGAATCCTTCTAGGAATTTCCTTACATCATTAAAATTCTTTGTAAATATGGTTTTGGATGGCAATTTATCGTGAAGAATACTACCATGAACACGTTGGAAACAAAATCTTATCCTCAAGGAGTTTACATCCTAGAAGGGATGACTGTCAATTTTAAAGAAAGAAAAGCCAGCTTGGTAAATCTAGAGTATGCTGAACAGTGCTAAATACTAAGAAAAAAAATAAATCTGGGGAAGGCTCCCTGCACTCCCTTTGCACAGAGACTTTAAGAAAGTATACAGCATGGCCCCTGGACTGAAGGTGCTCAGGTTAATAAGGGAGTGTCATGCAGGTCAACACATGTCGCACATGGACCACAAATGCCTGCCACCAGCAGGATGCATGGGGACTTCTGGGAGGAGAGTGGACAGGATACTTATCTGTGACTGGAATGTAGGTGAGAGGTGGAGAAGAGAGTGAAGGATAACTTATAGAGGGGTCAGCATTTGTTTTGGGTCTTGAAAGAGGTAGAAAATTCTTCCAGATGGCCAAACCGACAACGGTGAATGCGTTACAGGGGTAGACAAGAGACCCATCAATATAATCATGAGCTGAATTCAGCCAGAAGTTGTGAATTCATTTAGGCAAGGATAAGCCAGTAAACTGAAGAAAGGAGCTGACCTGGGTTTGATTGGCATATGAGAGAGGAGGCAAAGGACCATGGAAGGCAGGCTCAGATCACACCTGCTCCTCTTCTCTGTGAAATAGCACACTTGATTTAGCTGGAACCTTGGGTGATAGAGTAACTGGCTCAGATTTGTATTTTTGAAATGTCACTTGATAAATAAATGTCACTTGAAGAGGAGTAATCTGGGGGGGGCAGGACTGTAGGTGGGGAGACCATTTGTTCAGTGCAGAATAGGCATTCAGCAAAAGTTTGAGAGTTGTTTTGTTGCTCTTAATTGTTGGATTCCCTAATCTTCATTACTTACAATGTGCCCACATGGTTCAAATGACTTGCTAACTACTCACAGAAGGAGCTGACATCTATCAAATTAATAGTGCTTTATTCAATAGTGCTGATTGCAATCAAAAGAGTGATATTTAAAATATTACTAATTGTTTGTATTTTGTTGAGTGGGGAGAGAAGAGATCCTTCAATGAGTTTCATCCTACACTAAATAAAAAAATAATAAGCTGATAAGCTGCCATCCAAAACTATATTTACAAAGAATTTTAATGATGTAAAAAAATTCCTACAGCATTGGAAATAAAATGAAAAAATTGCATGTATAATCTGAGTTCTATTTTATGTGCATATGCATGTGTATATATGTTTATTTTATACATATTAATAAAATATGACAAATTTAATCATTGCTGTCTTCAGCTATTTGGATGAATGGGTTGTTTTTGCTTTTATACTCATCTTTTTTGTTGACAAAAATATGTTCTAAACATTCTATCAGTAAAACTATTAATTTGAAAAAATAAAATATAGGAAGTTTCATGTATTTAATTCTCCTCAATCATGAAATTGTTTTCATATCCCAGCATTTCATAATGCTTCTTAAGTTATGGGTATAGAAAATGATTAACTTGTCAAAATATCAAAAGGGCACTTTTATCCATTATAAAATAAAGCAGGATGACTCAAATTAAGATTTATATGTATATATATTGTTATTCATTAAGTATGTTTGTGTGAAGGTGACAGCAATCCATTTCCAAAAATGGTTTATGTAATTTGAAAGATAAAAGGTGCAACTGGTGGGTGGATCTAGAGATGTAAAGAAAACACAACTTTAGGAATCTAACTCAGGAGACAATATTCTTATCTTGTTTCTTCTTATTCTATTTTTCTATTTCTCTTTCCAGTTTGTATTTTTCTTCATGTTAGCATTATTCTTTCTTATGACAGATGTATATTCTTTCCATAATACAGGCTTAGCAATCCCAGTAGGCAAACCAAAAGAAAACCAGACAAAGTGACATAAAATCTCCCAGGATTATATATCAATCCAAGGGATGCCATTGTTTTGGTTATATACCCTTCATTGTGCCAAGCAATGTTGCTGGGGTAATGGGATAGAGGGCAGCGATTATCCAGGCCTACTCTTGGAATTGGACAGGGAAAGACACTGTAATTGAAAGCTATGTACTAAATGATTAAGTAGTAGTCCTGCCATCCATTCTCTCCTTTTATTGGGGGCTGCCTTGGAAGAGATAGGACATATAGCTTATGAACATATCTAAATGAAAATAGTGAAGTTCCATGAACAAATCAACTACTCTTCTGTACGTTATTCGAATTCACACCACGTTTCAAAACCTCCTATGTTAATCTGGGCCTGGAGTAAATCCTGATGTGGTAAGAACAGATTTGAAGAATGGTGTTTGAGGTTCTAGATTTTTCCATCCTTGTATTGCATCTCATGATTACTTCTATTCTGACACTTTAATAGCAGTTGATACTGAGTAAAATCTCTATTTTTTTCTAGTGTTATATGACAATCCAATCCTTCGTGTTAAGCCCTGCCAGAAACATGTGCAATGGTGGTTGGATAGTTCCCTAAAGGAAAAAGTGGATATACACAATTTAATTATTTTTGTAAAAATTTTCTGAATACCAGTCATATACTGAAGAACTTATAGAACAGGAAGTATAATTTAATTAATTAAGATCAATTTTTTATCAAGGCAAAGTGACAGATATTATCATAAATAATAGGGATGCAAATATGTTTCTTAGGAAGAACTTTCATCGCTAGTTTTCTAGAAAAATCCTTTTCATATTTTAAACTGTCCAAATTTCTGGATTGGATTTCTTTGAAATGCAAGGTAAACTTCTTCAAAATTCAATCTAGTAAAAGACAAAACAACTTTTTTTAGGTTTACTTGCACTCTTTCCTCCAATAGGACTTGGACAATGGGAATTTTTACATAAATAAACCAAGCAATAAATATGTATTTCACAAAAGGCAATTGGTTGGGTATTTTAGAACTTCTGGTGAGAGTCAACAGAAGACAGAAATCAGGAGCTACATAATTAGTACATTGTAGTCTCAATTATTCATACACGTTTTAGAATAACCTTCCTCTATAATTATAAACTTGATTTATCCTGCTTGAAAAAGTAGTGCTCTAGAAACTGGTGTATGTATGCATAGGATAATATGAGAATTGGTCATGAGGATTTCTTCCCTTAGCCAAATCAGATACCCAATTCCGTCTGGCTTCTGTCTTTATATTGGCTTCAAGGAAATCTTGCTAATCATATTTATTTTTAGAGATCAATCAGAGAATAATCAGATTATAGCCCCAAATATATTATCTTCTTCAGTAATAATATTAAAAGTCTGCTTCATTCCTAAATCTATTACATATTTTTAACACTTAATTGGATTTATACTCACATGCATAATGTAATAGTCACTAATTGTTTTACTGCATGTTGTCCTACACCTACACTATAGAATTCTATAGTTTCAACTTGTCACAATTGTAGGTATTCACATTTTAATTTTTGGAAGCTCTCACCTCACAGTATTGATATGGATTGACTGTGTCTCCATTCAAACCTCATCTTGAACTGTAACTCCACAATTCCCACGTGTCATGGGGGGAACTAGGTGGGAGGTGATTGAATTACAGGGGCGGGTCTTTCCTGGGCTGTTCTCATGTTAGTGAATGAGTCTCATGATATCTGATAGCTTTAAAAATGGCAGTTTTTGTGCATAAGCTCTCTGTTCATCTGCTGTCATTTACATAAGATGTGACTTGCTCTTCTTTGCCTTTCACCTTCTGCCATTATTGTGAGGACTTCCCAGCCATGTGGAACTGTAAGTCCACATCTTTTGTAAATTGCCCAGTCTTTGGCATGTCTTAACAGCTGAGTGAAAGGAAACTAATACAGTGAATTGATACCAGGAGTGGGGTTCTTCTATACCCAAAAATTTGGAAACAACTTTGGAACTGGGTAACAGGCAGAGGTTGGAACAGTTTGGAAGGCTCAGAAGAAGTCAGAAAAATGTGTGAAAGTTTGGAATTCCCCAAAGCTTCTTGAATGCCTTTGACCAAAATGCTGATAATGATATGGACAATGAAATCCAGGCTGATGTGGTCTCATTGGGAGATAGGGAAATTGGGAACTGGAACAAAAGTGACTTTTGTTATGTTTTAGCAAAGAGACTGGTGGCATTTTGACCCTGTCCTAGGGTGCAAGCCCCAAGCCTTGGCAGTTTCCATGTGGTTTGAGACTTTGGGTGAAGAGAAGTCAAGAATTGAGGTTTGAGAATCTCAGCCTAGATTTCAGAGGATGTATGGAAATGCCTGGATGTCTAGGCAGAAGTTTGAAGCAGGGGCAGAGCCCTCAAGGAGAACTTCTGCTAGGGCAGTTCAAAAGGGAAATGTGGGATTGGAGCCCCCACACAGAGTTCCTACTGAGGCACCACCTAGTAAAGCTGTGAGAAGCAGACCATCTTCCAGAACCCAGAATGGTAGTTCCACTGACAACTTGCACCATGCACCTGGAAAAGCTGCGGACACTGAGCACCAGCCCATGAAAGCAGCTGGGATAGTGCTTGTACCCTGCAAAGCCACGGGGGCAGAGCTGCCTAAGACCATGGGAACCCGCCTGTTGCATCAACATGACCTGAATGCGAGACATGAAGTCAAAGGAGATCATTTTGGAGCTTTAATATTTAACTGCCCCACTGGATTTTGGACTTGAATGGCACTTGTAGCCTCTTTGTGTTGGCCAAATTCTCCCATTTGGAATGGCTATATTTACCCAATTCCTGTACCCCCATTGTATCTAGGAAGTAAGTAACTTGCTTTTGATATTACAGACTCATAGGCAGAAGGGACTTGCCTTGTCTCAGATGAGATGTTGGAATGTGGACTTTTGAGTTAATGCTGAAATGAGTTAAGACTTTGGAGGACTATTGGGAAGGCATGATTGCTTTTGAAATATGAGGAAATGAGATTTGGGAGTGGCCAGGGGAGGAATGATATGGTTCAGCTGTGTCCCCACCCAAATCTCATCTTGAATTGTAATTCCCACAATTGCCACATTTCATGGGAGGAAGTAGGCCAGAAGTGATTGAATTATGGGGGCAGGGTCTTTCCCGGGCTGTTCTCATGATAGTGAATGAGTCTTATGATATCCGATTGTTTTAAAAACAGTAATTTTCTGCACAAGCTCTCTCTTTGCCTGCTGCCATCCACATAAGATGTGACTTACTCCTCCTTGCCTTTCACCTTCCACCATTATTGTGAGGCATCCCCAGCCATGTGGAACTGCAAGTCCAATAAATCTCTGTTTTTTGGTAAATTGCCCAGTCTTAGGCATGTCTTTATCAGCAGTGTGAAAATGGACTAATACAAATACAGTTAGATTTCTTCTTGGTATGTTTATCTTCATTCTCTACAATTTCTACCCATCCTTCTTGTAGCATGGTACTCTGGAGATGAACTATGTTTTAGTCAAAGATAGGATACTAGTCTTTCACTTTCTTTTAGTTTTGTAACCCCCACTGGGCAGTTGCCCTCATTTTCAAAATAGAAATAACTCTCTTGCATGTGTGTTTTGGCCAGTAATATATCTAAAATGCTTGTATGCCTAGCATATGATAGACATTTAGTAAATGCTAGTTTCTATTTGAATACTCTCACTCCCCCTCTCTACATTCTCATAGTTCCTTCTTTAGCTTTTTCCTTTTACTTTCTCATTTTAATGCCTCTAAGTTGTTATAGATACTAGTAATATGTTACCTTTTGCAACTAGCTTATATTAATTTGGATGTTATATAATATTTTATTTTGTTATAGAATCTACCAATTGATATAGCATGGAATTTGAACTTCTGGTGCATTTATCCAGGTTCGATCTGTCTATTTTATGAAAGCCTCCAAATCACTTCCCACTTAAGCATAAAAATTATTAGCTTGAAATGGCTATAAGATGCTGAACAATCTGGTTCCTGTAATGATTTTATGACCTCTATTTCACCTACCCTTCCTCTTGTTCAGTCACCTTCATTCAGGCTGTGTTCTTCCTTGTTGATCCTTCAACAAACAAGCATGCTCCTGACTCAGGACTTTTGCACTTGCTTTCCCCACTGCCTGAAATGCTAACACTTTGGATTTCCCCATAGCCAATGTTCATCTTCTTTAAGTACGTTCTCAAGTTGCACCTACTCAGAAAGGCCCATGTATATCTTACTATTTAAGCTGAACCTTGCCCCAGCCTACCCACTTACTCTTATCTTTTGGAATTTGTTCTTGCATGCAGCATAAATAATTTGCTTATTTTATTTGTTACTTATAAATAATATTCATTTATCATAATTATTGTTCTTGGAGCTTAAACCACATGGGGGCAGGGTGTTATATCTATTTTGAACATTGATGAATCTCTGCTATTTGACTTATAGCAGGCACTCAACAAAAATATTTTGAATGCATGAGTAAATTTGCCCAAATTAGGCTCATTCTTATAATTTTCATAACAGTTTTGTAGGAATCAGCAAACTATTTCTCGGAAGAGGTAGATAGCAAATATTGTAGGCTTCATGGACCATACAGCCTCTAGCACAAGTCCTCAACTCCACTGTTGTAGCACAATAGCAACTGTACACAATACAAAAATGCATGGGAGTAACTGGGTTCACTTACAGAATTAGGCAGTGGGCTGGATTTCATCTGCAGGTCAGAGTAGTTGCAAACTACTGATCCAGTAGTTTTACTTATTCTTGCATGAAATTATTTTGGAAGGAAGGAAGGAAGGAGAGAAGGAAAGAAGGGAGAAAAGAAGGACAGAAACAAAGAAGGAAGGAAAGAAGGAAGGAAGGGAGAAAGAAAGGAAGGAAGGAAGAAAGGAAAGAAGGAAGGAAAGAAGGAAGGAAGGGAGAAAGGAAAGAAAGGAAGGAAGGAAGAAAGGAAAGAAGGAAGGAAAGAAGGAAGGAAGGGAGAAAGGAAGGAAGGAAGGGAGGAAAGAAGGAAGGAAGGAAGGAAGGAAGGAAGGAAGGGGCACATTTTTACCACATCCTATGAGAGGCTTGCACTTTTACCAGTTAGCTCATAATTTTTTACCAAAATTATAGTTTTAAAGGAAACTACAGGCCAACACCCCAGATGAACATAGATGCAGGAATCCTCAACAGAATACTAGCAAACTGAATCTAACAGCACACCAAAAAGATAATTCACTACAATTAAGGGGGCTTTATTCCTGAAATGCAAGGATGGTTCAACATATGCAAATCAAAAAATGTGAGTCACCATTTAGAATTAAAAGCAAAAAGCTATATGCTTATCTCAGTAGATGGAGAAAAAGCATTTGATAAAATCTAATATTACTTAATGATAAAAACCCTCAACAAACCTGGCTTTGAAGGAATACACCTCAAAATAATAAGAGCTATCAATGACAAACCCACAGCCAAGATCATATACTGAATGGGCAAAAGTTGGAAGCATTCTCCTAATGAGTGGAACAAGAGAAGGTTGTTCATTCTCATCACTCCTATTCAGCATAGTACTGGAAGTCCTCACCACAGAAATCAGACAGGACAATGAACCAAAAGACATCCAAATAGGAAAAGAAGAAGTCAAATTATGTGTCTGTTTTCAGATGGTATGATACTATACATAGAGCACTCAAGATTCTGACAAAATGCTTTTAGACCTGAGGACAAACAACTTCAGCAAAGTTTAAGGATACAAAATCAATGCACAAAAATTAGTAGCATTTCCATACACCAATAACATTCAAGCTGAGAACCAATTTAAGACTGCAATTACATTTACAACAGACACAAAAATAATAAAATACCTAGAAGTACATCTAACCAAGGAGGTGAAAGTTATCTTTGAAGACAATTAGAAAACACTTCTGAAGGAAATCATACATGACACAAGTAAGCAGAAAATCATTTCATGCTCATTGTTTGGAAGAATCAAGGTCATTAAAATGTCCATACTGTCCAAAGGAATCTCCAAATTTAATGCTATTCCTTTCAAATTATCAATGTCATTTTTTCACAGAATTAGAATTAAAAAATTATTCTACAATTCATATGGATTCAAGAAAGAGCCTGATATGGTTTGACTGTGTCTCCACTAAAATCTCATCTAGAATTGTAATCCCAATAATCTCCACATGTTGAGGAAGGGACCTGGTAGGAAGTGACTGGATCGTGCAGTGTTTTCTCCCATGCTGTTCTCATGATAGTGAACAAGTTTTACAAGTTTTCGTGAGATCTGGTGGTTTCATAAAGGGCTCTTCCCCCTTAGCTCCCACTCTCTTTCCTGCCACCTTGTGAAGAAGGTACTTGCTTCTCCTTTGCCTTCCACCATGATTGTAATTTTCCTGAGGCTTCCCCAGCCATGCAGAACTAACTGCAAGTCAATTAAACCTCTTGCCTTTATGCGTTACCCAGTCTCCGGTATTTCTTTATAGCAGTGTGAGAATGAACTAATGCAGAGCCTGAATAGCCAAAGCAGTCCTAAGCAAAAAGAACAAAGTCGGAGGCATCACTTTACCTGACTTCAAACTATACTACAAGGCAAAATATAGTACTGGTACAAAAATAGACACATAGAACAATGCAACAAAATAGAGAACCCAGAAATAAAGCTGCCAACATACAGCCATCTGATCTTCGACAAAGTTGACAAAACTAAGCAATGGTGAAAGGAATCCCCATAGAATAAATGGTGCTGGAATAACGGGCTAGCCATATGCAGAAGATCGAAAGTGAAACCTTTCCTTATACCATATACAAAAATCAAATTAAGATAGATAAAATACTTGAATATAAACCCCAAACTATACAATCCCTGGAAGACAACCTAGGCAACACCATTCTGGCCATTGACCTTGAGAAATAATATATGACTAAGTCCTCAAAAGCAATTGCAACAGAAGCCAAAATGGACAAATGGCACCGTATTCAACTAAACAGCTTCTGCACAGCAAACAAAACTATCAACAGAGTAAACAGACAACCTACAGAAAGGGAGAAAATACATAAACTATGCATCCAATGAAGGACTAATGCTCAGAATCTATAAGAAACTTAGACAAATCCACAAGAAAAATCAAATAACCACATTAAAAAGTGGGCAAAGAAGATAAACAGACACTTTTCAAAAAAAGACATAGAAGTGGCTAACAAACATATGAAAAAAATTCTCATCATCACTAATCATGAGAAAAATGCAAATCAAAACCACAATGAGATATCATCTCATACCAGTCAGAATGGCTATTACTAAAAAGAAAACAAAAAAAACAAAAAACAGATGTTGATGAGGTTGTAGAGAAAAGGAAACACTCATACACTGTTGATGGGAATTTAAATTAATTTAGCCCTAATGGAAAGCAGTTTGGTGATTTCTCAAATACCTAAAAATGGAATTACCATTAGACTCAGAAATCCCATTGCTAAGTATATACCCAAATGAAAATAAATCGTCATACCACAAAGACACCTGCACTCGTATGTTTATTGCAGCACTATTCACAATAGCAAAGCCAAGGAATCAACCTAAGTGTCTATCAATGATGGATTGGATGAAGAAAATGTGCTGCATATTATACCATGGAATGTCATGCAGCCATAAAAAGAACAAAATTATGTCCTTTGCAGCAACATAGATGCAGCTGGAGACGATAATCTTAAGTTAATTAATAAAGTAACAGAAAACCAAATATCGCATGTTCCCATTTATGAGTGGAAGGAAAACTGTGGGTACAAAAACATAAAGTTGGGAACAATAGATACAGGGACTCCAAAAAGAGGGAATGAAGGGGAACAAGGCTTAAAAAAAAAACCTACCTTTCGAGTACTGTGTTCACTTTTGGGTGACAGGATCAACAGAAGCCCAAATCTCAGCATCATGCAATATACTCAAGTAACAAACCTGCCCAAGTACCTCCTGAATGTAAAAATTTTTAAAAACTGTAATTGTTTTAACTGCAATTTACTTAACGTATATTTAAATTTTCTTAAGAATTTTTTCAAATGACTTTCTAAACATATTTTAAATATAATTTATATGCAATTATGTTTCCTAAATTTGTTTAATTTTAGGATGCCGTTTTTTCTTTTCTCCCCTTTAATTCTATAAAGCCACCACAGTGAAAACAAAGATTTTTCTAGCATTTAAATTAGTACTGGCATGTAGCAGGTGTTCAATAAATACTTGTTAAATGAATAAATACTTTGTCGATTGATAATGCATATATTAGTGCCTTCAATTAGAGATGAAGAAATGAGACACTTGAAGTAAAAATGAAGTGGTGAAGACCATACAGCTAATTACTATAATTTCCAGAGTCTTAGTCCTTAAATCCCCCCACTGTATTACACTGATTCCCTCTCTTGAATGTAATATGCATCAAAGGCAGATATATAAAGAAAAGATGGAAGGTAAGAGGAACACAGAGCTACATATCCTTTTTCATAGGCCAGACATAATGTGAGGAGTGAAGGGGAAAAAGGGGCTCACTCTCCTGAGCAGAGGAAAGGTTGTATCAGGGGAAGCTTGCGTACTTTTATCCCTCACACCTAATTTTATCCTCTGCAATGCATGTTGCTTCATATGCTAAATAGAATGACACACGTTGACAACTGAGACCAAGAAAGAGGACAAAACTTAAAGGCCATAAATCTATATTTTGAATATAAAAGAGTCTACATGAAACTGAAGGAATGCTAGGATAAAACAGATGCCATGAAAAACTTGATGTACATTATACTGGTAGATTTTTTTAAAATGATAACATATTTTCAATGCAGTTTTCAAAAGGAAAGATTGCATGGAGTAAATTTTCTTTTTACTAGGTAATTAGATATGCATCTGTTTGGTATCACTAAAATATATATTTTAAATATAAAGTCTCCACCACACATTGCTGGAGGTGGCAACATAGAGTGGTGGTTGAGAACCTGGCTTAAGAGTCAGAAGTGCATAGGTCCACAATTTATGAGTTCACAGATCTTGGGGGTAAAAAAACAAAAACAAAAACACACTCCAAGTTGGTATTTTCAATCATAAAATTGGCATAATAATAGAATCTGCTCTATAAGACTGCTATAAAGATTACATGACTTAATACATTTAATGTTTAATACACTACGTGGTACAGTGTAAGTTCTTACTAAACATTAGATATCCACATTTGGAACATCAAATATAAACTTAAACGCTGAAATAGCAAATTAACCACAGTAAAACTCATACATGGATTGTTGACCTTTAAAACACTTTTATTGTCACATGCAGAGAACAAGGAGTTAAGAAGAATTGGTAGGGATGGAATTATGAGCCAGGAATTCAAGTTAGTGTAGAAATAAAATAATTTATAGTGCCACCGTGTTTGTATTCTCTTGATTTATCATTTATTGAGCATCAGAAATGATTTCATTTTGGCCTCCATAACTCATCATTTCAATATTCTTTTCAGGC
The DNA here is from genome assembly GCF_029289425.2 of Pan paniscus. NCBI lineage: Eukaryota > Metazoa > Chordata > Mammalia > Primates > Hominidae > Pan > Pan paniscus. The sequence goes on along the minus strand of NC_073261.2, from coordinate 49,011,476 downwards.
ATTTGACACTACAAGTTGTTTAATAGAATAAAAATATAGACCTTGCTCAGGGAACATGATCTAAATTTCAAAATGAAGATGTTTTAAAAAGTTAGTTGGTGAGAGTATAGACAGAAAATTTAACAGTGCATATCACACAATCTCATAAAATACCTCTGAGTCAGAGAAAATTCAAGCAGGTGTGAAACCCTGATATAAAGCATTTGCAATTCCAATTTTTAGATGTTCTACCAGAGAAATGAAATCCTCCATGGACACAGTGGCTATAGTGGATGTCTCCTATTATTCCCTGGAATATCTAGAACAGAAGAGTCCATTTACTCAAACTCCTTTATTAATACTTAACATGAGTCACTCACTCTGCTACCCAGAGAGGGCCATAAAGACTGGGACAGAGTCCTTAATGTCTAGCTGAACACACCCAGGTAGGAAAAATATATCCTCATTCTTACTAGATTTCTCTTCTCATGTTCAAAATCTATGATCAAATTTTCCTAGGCTTTTTGTGTTGCTCAGTACCCATGAATGAATCATGTTCTCTCTTGCCTTTGAGTCTTTGTTTATGTTTTGGCTTTGTCTGGTATATCCCCCCCTCCATCATCACTGTTCTCATTTTCCTGGTGAACTCTGCTTAGTTTGACTCTGCTTAAACGTTATTCCTTCATGTAAGCCTTTCCTTACCATATCCTACATTATTTCAGCTGCTATTGAAGAGTCCATATTTCCTCTAAAACAACGTTTATCACATTTCCTTGGATAATTATACATTAACTTTTCCCTTGCTACTGGCTATTGTGCCCTACGAGACAAGAACCACGCATGCTGCAGTTTAGCATAAGAGAATGGATTCAGTAACTATCTGTTGAATGAATGAAAAAATTAATGCCCTTGCAATTTAGGTTAAATGCCGAGAGACTTCTATGGTAAAATAATTTCTTTTTGGGGAAAGCTAGGAAGTTTATACTGAGTAGTGACCTTTTAATATGAGTGTTTTAGGCATGGATGGGAGTTTCTCAATTTGGGTAAAGGAGAAGGGCATTTATGGGAAGAAAGAAAGCATTTGTAAAAACAAAACTGTGTGACCAGTTTCACTTGGAAAGGTCCCTGTAAGAATAAAAGTCTGTGAAAGGCATTGTAAGGGGCTTAATAGAATACACAAAGGCATTGGGATCAAGATGGATGAAGTAATACAGTATCACAGAACTTCAATGTCAGTTAGTGGGTGTATCAGAGACTTAAAAACATTTAAGTTAAATAAATTTGGGTAAGTTTTATTGCTGCACAATTTCTCAGAGCCTTTTGCTATACCAATGTGCTATACCAATGTACTGTACCAATGCACTTTGCTATGAAGTTAGAGTATGTAGAAAGTATTTTAAATATGTTTGCTTATACAGCACTCTTTCCTGGAGCATCATTAATGATTGATGTACATAGAACAAATGTTAGAAGTCAATAGTATACGTCAGTGGTTTTCAACCAGGGTGGTTTTACCCTGAGAGGATATTTGGCAATGGCTGGAGATATTTTGGGTTATTACAACTGTGCAGGTCAGGAATTTTTATTCATTACTAGTGAGTAGAGGCCAGGAATATAATTAACATCCTCCAATACATAAGAGACAGCTTCTACAACAAAAAATTATCTTCCCCAAACTATCAATAGTGGCAAACCTGAGAAGCCCTATTGTAGTGTAAAGAGCAACAGCTGTGGATACAGATGGGACTTAAAGTCTCCAGTTTGCCAATTTATAACTGTTAGATCTTAAACAAATTTTTTAATATCTAGAACACAGATTCTTCATGGGAAAATAGAAATAACATTACTTAATTTGGAGAATAAAGTTATTTTTTCAAAGATAATATATACACAATTGCATAATAAAATATCTTCCAGAGAAAAGTCATTTAATAAATTAAAACTGTCAAAGCTAGATGGTGTAGGTTGTTTTGTTTGTTTGATTTTCCTCTATACCCAGGAAATGTATTGTTTCTGCTTCTAATATAAAAGCAGAGTTGTCTACTGCAAAAGCGGCTACTCTGTAAATACATCAGTGGTATGTTCCCCAGGCAGGTTCAAACTGAGGACTCTATGCCATGAACCACAATTAGAATCCTGAGACTAAGTAGATTATCCAAACTGGGCCATAAGCACCTCTCTCAAGGACTCCAAACTTGGCATAATGATACTCTTTAGCTTTTGTCAAAAGACTGTGATAAAGTGGTTCTAGTTATGACTAAAGTTCTTTTGCAGTAAGACAGTTTGAAGTTGGTATTAAGAGGAAAGCAAATTAATTCACTATATCCAGTCATCATTGAAGCCACTTCCCCCAGGTCGTTTGAGGTAAGTAGAGACATTTCAACCTCTATTTTACTTTAGCTAGCTCATTGAGTTTCTGTCACTTGCAACAAAAAGAGCTCTACAGACACAGGTAAAGATATTTTTTTTCCGTAGAAAAAGGAAAGCTCTCATACTTTTTAACACATGCTACAAAACAGTTCTCCTAGGTAACTTGCTTGGTCTTGTCATAAAACAGATTTTTCTATGGAAAACATATTTTAATGTTTCACAGAAAACAGAATAAATTTTATTATTGAATTAAAACATTAGGATTTCTCAAACCCCAAATTAATTTTTGGATTTTATTTTATGTATATTAACTCTTGAAGACTAGTTGCTCTGAACTAGTAGTAATCAGTATCTTGTATTCTGTATTCTACTTTTAAAATTTGGTTTTTAATTTTAGTCATATCTGGCTATTTGTACTTGGGTAACCTGTACTAAATTTTCCAAAAAATATTTTTAAAAGGCAAAGAAAATCAATTATTATAGTTATTATATAATCTAAAATCACTAAAGAATCTCCAGCTGCATTTAGCAGTTTTATTCATTCATTAAGTACTTGTTTATGAAGCACCGACTCTGTCATTTACTGTTGTGAAAAGCTGATATGTTTATATTAACAGTGGTGATATATAATAATCAAGACAAAACCTTTGTAGTTTGTGTTATAAGGTAAATAGATAAGAGATTGTGATATAAATATGCAGGTGGTCAGGGACGGCTTCTCTGAAGAAAAATTAAGCTGCTATCTAAAAGCAAAGAAAAAGCTACACAAGTAAGATTGTTGGAAGAGCATTCCAGGAAATTGGAATACTTAGTACTAATGTCCTCAGGGAATTAGATTATTGCAGTGGAGAAATATAAGGAAGGATACGATGGCTTTAAAGAGAATAAAAGATCTGGAAAAAAATAAATAGATCAATATTAAAATCTGTGAAATTCTGGCCTCTGATTTGTGCTTATACAAGTGTGTAAAACAAACAAAAAAGGAATCAACAGATACATGAGGTAAACAGGGCCTAGAATTCCATAACACAATATTAACATATTCAAGAAACAAGTCAAAAGAACATGAAAAATAACAATGAAAATCTTATTTCATAATAAAACATACAATTAGCATATATCAATTAATTCTGAGATGGTACAGGTGTTGAAATTATCTGACAAAGACTATAACCAGCCATTACAATGATGCTTTAGGAAGAAGGGTAAACACTCTTGAAATAAAGACACAGCAAGTTTAAGCAGAAAATATAAAGAATAGCTAAATGGAAATTTTAGAACTAAAAACAATAGTGTGACCTTCGTAGAATAATGGAATTTATGCAGGAAAAAAGTCAATGAAACTGAAGATATGTAATAAAATTACTCAATCCGAACAATAACAACAAAAAAGATAAGGGAAAAATGAACATATCAAGCCTTACGAACCTTTAGGTCAATACCAAAAGTTTAACATTTGTGTTATTGTAGTACCAGAAGAAAGATTATGATATGGAAAAAAAAGCTAAACAAATAATGACTGAAAACTTCCAAAATTTGGTGAAAGTGATAAACTTACAAATTTAAGAAGCTCACTGAATCAAAAATAGGTTAAAAGCAAATAAGTCTATGCTGAGTTATATCCCAATCAAACTGCTGAAAACTAAAAAGAGTAAATTTTAGAGTAACCGGAGTTACTAACATGAGTCAGTCTCTCTGCGACCCACAGAGACAGACATGAAGACTAGGATACAATCCTTAATGTCTCGATGAACATACCTGGGGGTAAATTATGTCCCCATCCTTACTAGATTTCTTTTCTCATGCCCCAAATCTATGATCAATTCTTTCTAGACTTGAATAATCATATAAATAGATAGGGAAATAATTATATAAATAGTTATTGATAATATAATAATCAATAACTAAAATAATACTGCAATTAATTATACAAATACCTAAAATAATTATATAAATAGTAAAACACTCAATAAAAATCAGTAAAATTATAAAAATATACAAATAGTTTAAAAGAATAAAAGAGCAAGGAATGAACAGAAAAAAAATGAATAAAGATAAAACAATAAAATGGCAGACCTAACAAACACATCAATAATCATATTAAATACAAATGGTGTAATCACAATAATTAAAAAGGGAATGTAAAACTCTATTTTTAAAATTGGTAAACTGGATTTTATCAAAGCTCAAAATTTATGCCCTGAGAAATGCAGGAGTAGGAGAAGGAAAAGGCAAGCCAAAGTGTGGAAAAAATATTTTCAAATCACACACCTTAAAAAGAACTTTTGTGAAGAATATATAAAGAATTCTAAAAACTCAACAGTAAGAAACAAACAGTCCAACAGGAAAAAATAGACAAAATATTAGAAAAGACAACTCATTGAAGGAGATATACAGATGGTTAATAGGCATATTTAAAGATGTCTAATCTTCTTTGTCATTAGGATAATGCAAACTACAACTATAATGACATACTACTGTTATACATGTAGTAGGATGAAACAACAATCACCTCCTGACTTGCTGGTAAGAATTTCCAGCAATTGCAACCCTCATGCATTGCAGGTGGGAATGCAAAATGATAAGAGTTACTCTGAAAACCATTTGGAAGTTTTTTTTTTAAAGTTAAATATACATTCACCATATGAATTTGTGATCTCACTGTCAGATATTTACCCCTGAGGAAAAACATATATATATATATATGTGTATATATATATACACACACACACACACACACACACACACATATTCAAAGAAAAAATATATATATTCAAAGAAAACTTGTACATGATGTTTATAGCAGTTATATTTAAAATCATAAACATTGAAAACAGTCCAAATACCCTTTCTGACTGAATGGATAAAACAAACTAGTATTTTTTATAATAGAATACTACTTATCAAAAAAAGAATAAATAAACTCTAGGTACTTGTGTCACCCTTATGAATAAAAGGAGGTACTATGGTGGGTAAAATAAGCCATTCTCAAAAGTTTGCATAATGTATGATTCCGTTATATGGCATTCTGGGAATGGTAAAATATAGGAACAAAGAACAGATTAGTACTTTGCCTAATCTAGGGACAAGTTGATACAATAATAGGCATGGGGCAGAGTTTAACCACAAAAAGTGGTACTTGGTGAGGTGATGGAACTGCCATATCTCCCAATTATACCCAAATAAAAAAGGGGAAAATTCACATTAAGATAATTCATAGAAAACTAAATTAGAAATGGCTGATATATGATCAATGTTTCATCTCACTATCAATTAAATATAAATTTAAAAGGTAAATTTGCCAAAACAATGACAGAAATGTATATGTGCAAGTACTTGTGTACACATGTGTGTGCTGGGGGGGGGGGGTCTATGTACTTACATGGGGACATGGACACTGGAATGTGGAAAAAGAGACATTCATATATTCATATAACTGTCAGCAGGAATTTTACATTGGTACAATATTCCTTAAAGTTTTTCATAAATTTGTAGAACTCTACCTCTAGAAATAAAATAAGAAAATAATCATGGATATAGACAAAAATGTAGCGATCAGGTTTTTAATTGCAAAATTAATTTTAACATTGTTTAATTCCATGAAATATAACTAAGCATAGGGGTTTCATTAAGTAATAATAATATAAGAAGCCCTTGAAATAATGCCAAAAATCATTACTTAAGTGAAAATAATCACAATAGGTTGATTTAAAAAAAAAGTTACAGAATAAAAGGATGGCTTGAAAATTTTGGGAATTAATATTTATATTTCTTTAATATGCACTACTCAAAACATGAAAATTTATGTGTGTGATGCGATATATTCTCCATTCTCTCCCACAGATGACCTCTGCACTCCCTCTTCCCTGCCCTGGGACAGCATCAATCAACTCCCTGGCACTCCAGCTCTCAACTGGTTTGGCCAATATAGGGTGGCAGGATTGAAGCAAAGAAGGAATTAAAATGTTTATTCCTCAATTCTCTCTCTACTGTCTCTGATTTGATAACACTTACACGCCTTGACAAAAGACCGTAACTCCTATCAAGTGGCTAAACCTTAAAGCGATAGTTTTGACAGACTTCCCGTCACTATGGCCTCCTGTTCAGACCCGGGAGCTGTGATAGCTTCACACTGGTTCAGTCCTAGGGGTTTTCAATATCCCTTGTCATTGTGTCTCTCTGCCTTTGTAAGTAGCACCTTTGTAAAACTTTCTTTAATCACTTCATTTAAATTAATAGCTATTTCTAGCCAGGATCCTGAAAAATACTTACAGAAATGTATTAGCAGAATATTTGGAGTACTATTGGACTATGTATTTATATCATACTCTTATTTGGAACATTGTGTATAATATTATTAATAAACTGTAGAACACTATATTACACTATTAAATGGACTCATCACAAAATAAAAAATACATAATTTACCAAAATAATATTTCTCAAATTATCTGTAGTGACAGATTAGTTGTGTTTTTTAAATAAATCATGGATATACAGTTTTATAAAATATAATAAAAATGAAATGCAGAAAATAAAGTTTTAAAAATATACAAGTCTTCATTTTTCATATTCAAATTCCACAGACATAAAATTACTCTGTTAAATTGCTATAAAAGTTTCTAAACTTGATTTTTATTGTGTTCATGAAACTGCATCACTTTGCAGCCCATATTCTTGGTAGGTCTGGTCTAAAATATGAACACATAAATCATCAAATAATATGGCACATATATATCTGTATCTACATCATCTATTTCTTTATATATCTACTTATATCTATCTAAGCATGTACATAATTAATGATGCTTGAACCGTGTCATGTTACATAATTGGGTGCTCAATAAATATTTGTTGAACATAAAAATGCTCAAACTTGAAAAAAAACAAACAATTAACAAAACACAAGTACACACACACACACACACACACACATATTTACTTATATATGTTTTTTTTATTTCTAAAGTTTCATAGGTAGGGCTCTTTCATATACTTCTGCAGGGCTGGAAAACTGTCAAAACCTATCTAAGTGGTTAAGTGAGCATACTTTTTGACCTGTATGCTCATTTAACCATTTAGATAAGTTGTATATACTGTTAAACTTAACAGTATTATTCACTAGACTAAAGTGGAAGAAATTATAAAAGGATTCAAAGTAGAGTTGGAAAGGTTTTCATAATACAATACAATACAACAAAATTAAAAAGAAATTTTAAAAAAGGAAATTTTCTTTTTAATTTTATTTTATAGTCTGTATTGTGCTCCATTATATTTCTTGAAAATGAAATATAATATTTTCAAGAAAAAGGGAAAATTATATATACACACATTTAATATTATAAAATAAAATTTTATAAGCTTATGTAATTTTATATATACACACATACAATGTTATGAAAAGATAAAAAATAATTGTCAAGTGAAATATACCTTACAAATATACAAAGTTAAATATAATATTTTAAAGAATATATCTGTAAGAATATGAAAAACATTTATTTCTGTTATTGGAATTATGATTTTTTTTAAAAATAGCATTTTGCTTATATATAATCTTTAAATTTCTTCAATGAACCTATATTTTAAATGAACACAAATAAATAAATTATAACCACCTCTTATGTACATTTATAAAAATTACGAAAATAATAATAGAAAACATTAATACAAAATATATATATATATTCAAGCAGAACTTATTATTACATGAGTGCAAAAGTGGTTAGATATAAAAAAACTATCAACATAATCTTACATCAACAAATTAATGAGAAAATTAAATGAAAAGGCATCTGATAAAGTATAGCAGCCACTTATAATAAAAACTGTAAAGAAAACAAAAATAGAAGACCATTAAAACTGACAGCAAATATGATTATAAATGTCAAATCACTAAAAGCATTTCCAGTAATATCAGGAGGTGGGCAGAGATGCTGGATAGCTCCATTTTTTTTAATCAACAGTGTTTTGGAGGACATAGTGAATGCAATAAGAAAATGAAATAACATCAGAGAAGTAGAGATAATACCTATTTTGGTGATGAAATTAGAGATTAGTGAAAAGCCATTAAAATTAATTATTGACTTTTGTACCTTGGCTGCATATAAAGTAAATACATTAAAAAATAAAACTCCAGCTCATCTCTATTCTGGCAGTAGTTACTTAGAAAAACAGACGGGAATAAAACATCTCCTATTCACAACTACAACAACAATAAAAAAAACTAGAAAATGCTTATGAATGAATTTTATACAAAAAGTCTAGACGAAATGGTAACAGAAACACTGTAACATCTTTTTGTAAAACATAAATAAGATTTAAACAAAAGGGAAGTGATACAATACTACTGACTGGAACTTATTTCCCCAAAATGTACTAAAAATGTCATATAACTATGAAGGTAACTGTTAGAGTTTTGTTGTCATTTGTTTTTTCATTGGGAAGGGAGAGATAAGAGAATCTTAAAGTTTATAATAAAGAATAAATATGTAAAATAATATTTTTGCTATAGAACAAAGGAAAATGAGTACATATGTTTTATCAGACATTAGAAAACACATAAATTTACTGTAGTCAAATCCATATAGAAGTTGTAAAAAATAATCACACATTAATGGATTAGAATAAGAATACACACAAATAAATTTCCAGCATATATGAAAATATGTTATGAAAGTAGTGTTATTCCAATTTAGTACATAAATAACAGATTATAAATTACTTAACTAGTGTTGTTTTTAAAGTTAGCTAGCTAGCTAGCTAGGAGAATATAATATTATACCCCTATCTTATACCATATACAATAATAAATTCCAGTTAGTTCCCTGGCACTAGGTTCAGAATCTTTATGAATGGGAAATTTAACTTCAGGAACTTCAACTTTTTCACTCATAAATTTTATCACGAAGAAATTGGAAATGCTGAGGTGTTACAATATGAATTTAGAAAAAATTGATAAAAATTAATACATTTGAAATAAATATTTAAATGGCTTTCTAAAATTTCTTCCAGAATTTTTCTAAAATAGTATGTATAGTCCAGTGTTAAGGTATAACTTTGTAATCAAGACTTGAAATCCAAAAATCTATGAAAGGAAATGGAGATATATTTGAATATAAAACTAATTAAAAACCATTTATGGAAGTGCAATAGAAAAGTCAAAAGGACAAACAATTGACTTGGAAAACTTATTTTTACCAGCAAGCAATCCTTTATAATATCTACAAAATAGAAGAACTCTTATAAACAGACTAAAACAGGACAAACAATCTAAAGGAAAAATAATAAAAGATATGAATTGGCAATTACCGAAGAAAACAATCTAAAATATTCAGAAACCATATGAAATATTGCTCTGACTCACCAGTACTCAGAAATATGCCATGTATAAAAGACTTCACTGTAGTGAAATACCACTATAAGCATATGACTGAAAAAAAGTAAAATATTAAACAAACGAAACTTTTTTAACTTGCATTTTAAGTTTAGGGGTACACATTAAGGTTTGTTACATAGGTAAATGCATGTCATGGGGGTTTCTTTAAATATTATTTTGTCACCTAGGTATTCAGCCTAGTACCCATTAGTTACTCTCCCTGATCCTCTCCTTCCTCCCACCCCGTATGCTCATGTAGGCTCCCGTGCCTGTTGTTCCTCTCTATGTGCTCATGTGTTATCATCATTTAGCTCCCACTTATAAGTGAAAACATACAGTATTTGGTTTTCCATTTCTGCATTTCTTTGCTAAGAATAATGACCGCCAACTCCTTTTACTGGAGGAAACACACATTGATATAGCTCACTGTGAAATAAAGTAGGAAAAAAAAAACATAAAATTCAGAAAGACATGCCTAGTTTGACAAGGTATTCCCAACTTAAGTGTTGTATTTCATAGCAATAACAGCAGCTATATTTGAAGATGTAAGTGTAATGATGTTTATTGCAGTATTTATTAAAATATAATGGTGAAAGACTTGAAACAAATTGAATTCCCATCAGCAGTAGGATAGTTGAAAACCTTATGATACATCTGATCCATGGAATATTAAAGACTATGCAGAAATAAACCAAATGATTTGGAAACATTTCCATGAGATATTTTTAAAGAATTTTAAAAAGCAAAAATTAACATGCTTTTATGAAACCATGACAAATTTATATATATATAGTTAATGTGAATGAGTGTGTACACATGTATACTCGAACATAATTATATGAGCATAGAGAAAGATATAGAGTGATTTATATTGAGTCATGAATTCAGACTACTTGGTAGTTAATGTGTGTAAAGAGGAGGAAGGGGCCAAGTAAAATGAGGAACAAAAAGATCACACTATATATCACAAACATTTTTTTCCTGTGTGTGTGTGTAATTGTGTTTGGAACAATATTTTTAAACCCAAATAAAAATTACTGTGAAATGTATGTAGAAATGTTTGATAATACTCTGGTTTTCAATTCTCTGAGTATCCTCTTTTCTTCATTTTGTACAACTTTATTAATGAAGTCACCTTCATCACATGTTTGAAATATGTGACAGTGTAAATTAAAGTGAGAAATTAAAGGTCAAGGTGCATAAAGATGTCATAATCCCTAGTCAATCATGAGCATCAATTGGCAATGAGGGAAGATTCTATTATTATAGGACAACTTTTCTTTTCTTCTGCTTAGCATTCATAAGAAGCTGTTCTCGCCTTTTGATGCCGGGCCTAGCCTTCCATTTTATTGAATAAGAGTTTAAAGCTATTTGTTTAGTTATTCTTATCTATGTTTGAATAATAATTAGATTTTAGGAGTGAAGTCATTTTACTGATTTGATGTGTAACCCACCAGATGGCCAGAGGAAAATTTGTTAGTTTCCTACATTTGACTGCAATGAAGAGTAAATTCAAGCTCTCTCTCAGTTACCTAACACACCGAAGACAGATTATTCTGGCCATTATTAAGTGATCCTCATTACTCTTGGATCATTTTGTCAACTCCAGGAATTGCAATTAATTTTATACATGGCCCACCTTATTTAAAGTACTCACTATCCCAGGAAATTGCTTGGACATAGTTGTAATCAGAAGTTCTCATTGCTCCAGGTGTTTTCATTTGAGGAGAGACCAAGTTTGTCCCTGCTTGATAGACCTATATTTTAATGTGAGTTATTGGTCTAAATATGACAATAAAGAAATCCCTTAAGCCACACAACAATTTCATTTTCCAAACCAAGATAAAATTTTTTTGCAACCTGGCTTGCAAATTCCAGAGAAAGAGAATAAGGAAGAACAATTTTTTTTTTTGTTTTTCCTTAGTACAAGCTATTATAAATGCCTTTTCAGTGAAAGTAGACTAATAGAGAAACAAAAAATAACATAAAAACTAAAAGCCTATTCAAGATTTTTAGCAAGAAGCCTAATTGGTAATATTAAACAAATCAAAACAAGTAGATATAATTAATTTACATATTTGTCCTTATGAATATTTTTAAAGATAAAAATTTATGGCTAATTTTATTCTAAGAATATGAATTGCACATTTAAATTAAGCATTATAAAATGCTAATTTCTTTATTTTTAAGTACCAAAAGTTTAACACATGTGATAAATGAAATTCAAACTATTATTTAAAATGCTTTTACTTACATTATGAAATTAAGGTAAGATGTAGTAATATTAGAAAATTCAGAACTCAACAGAATTTACAAATAAAAGTATAATCAAGATAATTTTATTTTTTCAGTTAATAGGTGTTAACATCTGATGGATAGTTCTCAAGGCTTTCTTTCCCTTTTGATTTGCACAAATAAAATAAAATTAAAAAGTGGGTATAAATATGAATACAGAACTGCCTTTGAGTTGCTACTCTCAGCACACTGCCTGTGGGGTACCCCCGCTACAAAGATATACCTTTGTTGTGCATTGTGTATCTCTTGTTTGTAAATTCTTCAATGACATGCTTGAAGATGAAATACTTTTCTATTGTATGGCTAACTCATAATACAAAAATCTATTACCTATTATTAGGCTTTCAGATGCTTTCCACGTTTTCTGTATTTCACATAAAACCGTAATGAACATCCTTGCACATATATCTTTTCTGAACTTTATGTAGGGGGATAATGAAACCATTGGTGAAGTTACATAAACATCTATATTTTCATCTACTTATTTTATAATTCTTTTTTACCTTTTGAAGCTTTTTCATGTGTAAGAATACCGATTAATTTATTATTATTATTATTATTATTATTATACTTTAAGTTTTAGGGTACATGTGCCCAACCAAATTATTATCTAAGTCCTAATATAACATTGAATAATGTACCCCCAACTGATATGAAATGCAGCTGATACAAGGCAGGTGAGCCCTAAAGCTGGGGCTTAGCCCAGGAAGGTTCTTGGCTTCACAGGAAAGGATTCAAGAGCAAGCCAGTGGTGGAAGATGGAAGAAAACAGCTTTATCAAGGCAGCAGTGTTACAGTTCCATGACTGCATCTGTAGAGCAGGGCTATTCCACAGGCAGTGTGCTGAGAGTAGCAACTCAGAGGCAGTTCTGTAGTCATATTTATACCCACTTTTAATTACATGCAAATTAAGGGGTAGGTTATTCTACAATTTCTGGAAAAGGAGTGTCACCTTCTGGGTCACTGCTATGGAAAGGGGCAGTAACTTCCAGGTGTTGCCATGGCAATGGTAAACTGATATGGCACCAGTGGTCATGTCTTAAGGAGAGATGCTTTTGCCTCTTTCCTGTTTCAGCTAGTCTTTAATCTGGTCCAAAGTTCCACCTCCTACTTCAGTAAAGAAGCCATGAGTAGAGGAGAGAAATAAAGCTATAAAAGAGCTCCAGGCTAGGAGTTAAGGGATGCATATCCAGATAAGTGGTTCTTAAATTTTAGCATGTATAAAAATCACCTGAAGATCTTCTTAAAATGTAGATATCTTGGACGTACTTCCTAGAAATTGTATTTATTGGGTGGGGGGGTGGGTAATGCTTCAGCGGTTAGTTTGAGTAGCATATTTCAAACTTGGCTATCACTAACCAACTATGTGACTCGGTAAGTTTCCCAGAAGCAAACCTTGAAACCAGTCATCATGGGCAAGTATTTTATTAGGGTACTCCCAGGAGACTGGTAAGGGAGTCACGGAAGCAGGACAAGGAAAGTAAAAAAAGACAGCACTCGTGATTTCAGGCAATCTCAGCTTTACGCAGGTATGATGGGGGTCTCTAGGACATTAATTATGCCTCAGAGGTACTTTCAGCTCTAGACAAGGAAGCTGGCCTTTCATACTTCCACACTCGTCAGCCATTGGCTAAGGGCAGGGCAGAATATGTATACTCCCAGCTCTTCTACCTCTCAATCTACAGGCAAATGGCAGTGCTCAGAACAGAGTTACAGATCCACAGCACCCTGGGTGGTACACAAAGCCCACTTTTCTCTGTCCCTCATTGGTTAAGGGCCCCTGTTTCCTCAATTGGCTTACACTGGTTTTACATATACATAGAGATAAAAATAGAAGGGAATGAAAACAATTTATACAACTGCACAATCGCTCATCACTCTGTAAAATCCTCTATTTTACCGAAATGTACTATTGGATATGAGAAAGAACATGATCCTCTCATGCTTGGATTCCATATTACAAACACTCCAATTTCTAATAACTTGCCACTGATGTTTACCATGTCATGGTCTAATGAATAAAATGAAAGTGTTATTTATTATACCACATGTATATGTAGGTAAGTAATGTAGGATAGCATCTTTTGGATGTCACCCCTCATAATTCCAGTTCATATCAAAATAACAATTGACACTGTGTTTTTGATATTAAGTACAAATAATATAACATCAAATATCCCCTCCTTAATAACTTACATTGGACAATAGAGAGTAAATTTCCAGTAGTTTGCTTTCTGTATCCAGAAGCCCTCATAGGGTTGCTTTGAGGACTTCTTACCACTCAGAGTAAAGTATCCATATTGAAAAAGTTATTTCCTATGCCAAAATGATTCATTCTTACTAATCACCGGTTGTTCTGATTACTTTCAGGGCAACAAATTGCTACAATAATGCTATCACTGGAGAACAATACAACACTCAGGAAAAGGACAATGAAAACATGGATTCCATTTGTTTTTCTTGGTATCAAAATGTTCAACCAAGGAGAATAAACCTAAAAAGAGAAAAATCACACCCTTGTGATTGGGAAAGATACTTTGAAGGAGCAAAGGTAAAGATAAATAGTCCATCAAGTGACACCTGCTGAGAGAATCCAATTTGTCTAATTGGCTCTGGTGCAGTGTAGTGGAACATGTGTCAACTCTCTTTGGAGTTTATATTGGAAATAAATTATAGGTGGGGCCAGACACAGTGGCTCATTCCTGTAATCCCAGCACTTTGGGAGGCCAAGGTGGACAGATCGCTTGAACTCAGGAGTTTGAGACCAGCCTGAGCAACATGACAAAAGCCTAATTTTACAAACTACAAAAAAATTAGCTGGGCATTATGGGATGTGCCTGTAGTCCCAGCTACTTGGGAGACTGAGACAGGAGCATCACTTGAGCCCAGGAAGGTAGAGGCTGCAGTGAGCCATTAATGTGCCACTACACTCCTGCCTAGGCAACAAAGCGAGACCCTGTCTCAAAACAATGACAAAAAATTATAAGTGGGCCTCGAATGCCAGGATAAAGTGGTTTTTTAAAATGAGATAATAGATTAATTGAAACATTAAAGATCTTATTCAGAACAGTAACATGATCATAATAATATTTTAGGAATACTTATTAGACACTATCCTTTATGATAATCTGAAGAACATTTCAAAGAAAATTAGACCATTTGGAGATTCCAGAAGTAACCCAGGCTTGACGTTGTAAGTATCTACTAGTGTGATGGTGAGATTTCAATGAAAGGCATAAATAACTCAATGAGAAATAATAACTGAAAATACATAAATATGGAAGAAACTAAGAGAAGGGAGCTTCAAAACTCACTCTGAAATTGACCTCAGAGTTAGAAAAAATGCAGAAGTATCAAAGGGAACAGAAGTATCAAAAATCACATAAAAGGAAGAAGGTATCTTCAATTTTGTTGGTTAAAATCGAGTAAAGGATTCAATTTGTTTAGAGAAATGCTGTTAAAATGAATCATTAAGACAATTTGTCCATGTGTCTGTAGCGCCTATGCTAACATTTCAGCATATAGATTCACATAAATGTGTATAATGACTACAAAGGTCAATAGGTAATGCTAAGTCTAAGTTTCCACTTGGAATTGAGATAAAACCAAAAACCTGAAATCCAGTCCAAACACCAGGGCCAATTAGTATTGTGATTTTATATGTATCGCTCAACCTTTCAGCGTGTCAGTTTTCCTATATGCACACAAGGGTGCTTGCTATTTTCTAGTTACTAAAATTGTTGTGAAGGCCTAATTAATTAACGTATTTGATTTTTTTGAAAGAGTATAATGTGTCTTTTAATGGTCATAATTATGAAACACTGATACTTAGGAATTCACTATACCTTCCTCTTCTCAATTTGAAGTAGTTTACAATGGCATCCTAAGTTATTAGTGATTCAAAATAATACCTAGATACTATACTTTACATTTACTTTTCATGGTTATGAACTCAAACCAGATTAAATTATGTCATGCCTGAGATATTTTATTATGAGTAGCCATGGCACTCATATTCCTGTTTTCTAATTTCAAAAAATTTAAATCAACTTCATTTTTGTTTAGATAATGGAAGTGAAGGATAATTTCAAAAGTCTTTGAAGAAGAAAAACAAACAAAATGAAACCTAAAATAAGAATAACGTCTTACAAAAAGATGTCATTATACTGCTGCAAAATGAGTTATGATGATCCTGACCTTTTTCTATTTCCCACAATACATTATAAATTAGCACAGCTGGAACATTCTATAGAAAATACAAGATCATGGCCACATATTCAATTTTACTTTGGTATTTTAATCATTGCTTAGAAAAATCCTTCCCCAATATTCCTGGTCCTCCTGAATACTAATTAAATGAAAAGCATCTAGTTAGGCTAAATGTCTGCTTCAAATCTTCCCATGGGTTATGCATATAAATATGAACTTCTTCATTTGCCAAACCAAATTTGATTGTTCACTCTATGCCGGGAGCTATATTAGGTGTTAAGACAAAGGCATTTAAAAGACATGGTGTCATCACAGCAAACTTGGAAACTTAACTAAAACTTTTATACATTTAAGATTAAAATGATGTATGACTTACTTTATTAAATGACTTTATATATTTTTTAAGAAAAATCTTGTACTGTTTAATGAGTGTAGCATTAGTGTGCACATACACATATATGCACACACAATGTTTTAAGTAATGAATGCTCACTATAAAATCTTAATAAACAGAGATGGGTAAAAAATAATAGAAAAAATAACTTCCCACTCAGAGAGATTCTTATTATTGCCTCCCTGAACTTTTCTATGTTCATGAATAATGTGTTTAAATATATACACTTTGGACAAAATTATAATATAAACCATATATACTGGTTTAGAATCAGGGTTTCCCTCAACTCATATATACTTAAGTCATTTCTTTAACCTTTCTCCTAAAGCATGATGATTTCATATTAAGAAAAACATTGTAGTGTTTTGTTTATATTTTTAATAGTATAAATTTCTGTCTTAGTTTTGTGTTGATATGAAAGAACATCTGAGCCTGGGTAATTTATAAAGAAAAGAAGTTTACTTGGCTCGTGGTTCTGCAGACGGTAGGAGATGCATGGTGCCAGCATCTGCCTGGCTTCTTTGCTGAGTAAAAACATGGTGGAGAAGATGAAAGGCAAAATGTTCCTAGGAGAGCAAAGCCAAGAGGCATCCTGGCTTTATAACAATCCACTCTTGCGGGAACTAGTCCATTCTCTTCCTTCCTTCCTGCCATCCGCAACCAACCAAGTCTCTTAAGAGGGAGAACTCACCACGAAGAGCATGGCACCAAGCCACTCATAAGGAATCCAGCCCAAACACCTCTCATTAGGCCCCACCTCCGACACTGGGAATCAAGTTTCAACATGAGATTTGGAGGGGACAAATATTTGAACCATAGCCGCTTCAATGCATAATTTTCCCACATATTTGAATATTTTTAATAAGATAACTATTAGATGTTGAAGTACTATGTCAAAAAATATGAATTCTGAATGTACAATAACAAATTTCATTCATGAGAGATATTTCTGATATATCATCCCAACAACAGTGAATGAAATTCCCCATTACCTTATGGCTTCGGTAACAGATATTTTAAAACTTTGAAATTGTTGCCAATTTAATTAAAAATGCATTTTCTTACTAGTGATGTACAAATATTTAGTACATACCTTATATTAGGGCTTAGGGCAATTGTGTATGGTGGCAGATCCAAGACTTGGCCAACACATACTCTTTTATTTAAATTATCTCTCTTGAAACTTGGTTTATTTCCCCTATTAGGTAATTCAACTAATACAACTTTTTCTTATTGAATGATGAAAGAATTTTACATTTTAATTATATTAATCCTTTATTTTTCATCTAATTACAATATTTTCCTAGTTTACTATCTTTGTTTTTGATGCTTTTAATCACCAAGTTTTTTAAGTCTTACATAATAAATGTATGAACATTTTATCATTTTCTGTTTGGACTTGGTCATAGATTTTCACACCTAACGTCAGATATCTATCCACGTTTGTTTCTAATTATTTTATGTTCTTGTTTTATGACTTTATAACCTTTTAGTCTAAGTAAGAGAAATTCATTTTGTTGCGTGTTTTAAAGCAGGGGTCTTCTAGATGTCCCCCCAACCCAAACTAATTATTCAAATGAGATTTTTATATAATCAATCATTTTCTCTCAGGTAAAAAGGCATATATAAAATTCTTAGACATTTTCAGTCCCTGTATGAGTTTGTCATTCTATTTTTCATCAATACTACATTATATTAACTATTGTAGTTAAAAAGAAATTATGTTGCCCTAACAATTTCCCTCCTCCATCTCCTGATCATTCTAAGCCCTTTTCTAATTGATAAAAAATGTGATGCTCTTTACTGCATAGTACGCGTAGGTTTTATGAAATATAGTGTTGTAAATTACATGATCATTAGGGTTTTTCAGTCCTTCTGCAAACTAACAGCAATGTTGCACAGTAGGAAAAGCTGAGATTTTGAGTCACACATTTTTCATTGGCCAAGGATTGAATCTTGGATCTGCCACTATACACAATTGCCCTAAGCCTAATTTTTTCTTTTCAACTAATAGATGTGGACAGTCATACTTCTCTCAGATAATGTTTTTGTGAATTAAGGGAGACACAGATAAGATACACAAAGTGCCTGGTACACAGTATTTGCTTTACAGGTTCCTTTGCACTTCTATTCAACAGGATAAATTAACTGAGATACATTATGACAAATTTAAGACGGTTAAAGGAGACATTAATGATACCAAAATTTTTACAAGTGCTAACCTAGCTACTATTATAGAACATGAAGTCTTCTCTGAATTCTTTTTTTTAAAAAAAGTATATTTGTTAATATATTTGAGCAAGAGAAATCTTAAGTTTTTTAGATAAGTATATGATAACTCATACCAATTTTATCTTAAACTGTAATGATTGTATACATTCATTCATTCAGCTGATATGAGTTGAATGCCACCCAATAATAAATAGTGCTTGTAGGCCGGGAACCGTGGCTCACGCCTGTAATCCCAGCACTACGGCAAGGTGAGGTGGGCGGATCACGAGGTCAGGAGATACAGACTATCCTGGCTAACACGGTGAAACCCCGTATCTACTAAAAATACAAAAAATTAGCCGTGCGCGGTGGCAGGTGCCTGTTGTCTCAGCTACTTGGGAGGCTGAGGCAGGAGAATGGCGTGAACCCAGGAGGCGGAGCTTGCAGTGAGCCAAGATCACGGCCACTGCACTCTAGCCTGGGCGACAGAGCAAGACTCCATCTCAAAAAATACAATGCAATACAATACAATACAATACAATGCAATAAATACAATACAATCATTCATACATACATACATACATACATAGTGCTTGTAATTTGTGGATAATGAACTAGCCCACAAAAGTAATTTGACTTCCCTAAACGTCTCCTTAGTAGAGAGTAGCAGAGCAGAAGTGAGATCTTGAGATTAAGACTTTCCAATATTTCAAGGCATTACAATGTAACTAAATGGAATTGAATGAAATTCAACAAATAAATCAGGAAGGTTAATTTTTAATAGTCACTATTGATCTCTCCAGGATACTCTTATTCTATTACCTGTTTTTACTTTGTAATTTTCTCCCCAATCCATTAATTATTTTCCCTCAATATTTAATTCAGAAACTATCACATAGGCTGCCATTGTTATCATTATTATTGGGCTTAACTTTCTTGTTTACATACCCATCATTTGTCTCAGACTAGGATGAATCAAACCACTGTGCCTCTCTGTTTCTGGTCTTGGACAGCTGACTGAATACATTAAAAAAATCTCACCATCTTATTACAGCCTCATAAAATAACCAATTTTATCTGGATTCTAAGCTATGCCAGATCCTCCTCAATATGTCCCTAGTTGGTTCTTTATCAGCTCCTTCAGTAACCCTTCTAAATATTGATTTCTTTTCTCAATTCCCATGTGTTTCACCCACTCACTTCTCTTAGCACATGATCTTTCCTCCTTCATTAAAAAAAAAAAAAATTGGGTAGTAACTTTTTAAAATTTCCTCCTTTTGCCACTGGTAAAAGAAATCAAACTCTGTGCATTCTTCCATTCTTCTTTCTCATTTAGGTTAAAGAAACTTCCTCCCCAAGCTAAACTCTACCCCTTTTTAAAACTTTTCTTTCCTGTTGCTTTCTAAGACATTGTGCTATTTTGATCGTCTTCATTCTCTTCATCCTTTTTCCTGTCTGTTTTGGCTTAATCTCTTAGACAAATTATAATGCTCAAATCTCATCCTTAAAAAAACTGTTCCCTCACATCTACATTCTCTGCTAACTGTGGTCCCACATATCCTCTTCACAGCTTAGCTAATTGAAAGAATTGTCTAAAAAACATGTCCTTTATCTTCCCCGTGAAATAACTATGCCTGGTATAAACTAGCTATAAAAATAAATACAAATAGACAAAAATGGCAAAATATAGGCTTGGTGACGCAGGTTGAAGTCTGGATGCCCCCTTAGGATCATTCCACTTTAACATCAAATATTTTACCTTTTTAATACTTCTTAACTCTATCTTTCTTTCTCCCTTTCTATCAGTACAACCATTGACATTTTACAGGTGACAAATCTGAGATTCAGAAAGAATTCTTTCACTAGAGGCCAGGAGTTCAAGACCAAGCCTAGCCAACATGGCGAAACCCCATCTCTACTAAAAATACAAAAATTGGCTGGGCATGGTGGCACATGCCTGTAGTCCCAACTATTCACTCAGGAGGCTGAGGCAGGAGAATCACTTGGCTCCAGGAGGTGGAAGCTGCAGTGAACCAACATCGCACCACTGCACTCCAGCCTTGTGACAGAGCTAGACTCAGTCTCAGAAAAGGAAAAGGAAAGAAAGAAAGAGAGAGAGAGAAAGAAAGAAAGAAAGAAAACGAACGAACGAAAGAAAGAAAGAAAGAAAGAAAGAAAGAAAGAAAGAAAGAAAGAAAGAAAGAAAGAAAGAAAGAGGAAGAGTTCTTAATGTCCTGAAAGAGGTGAAAGAGGCTTATCTCAGATTTAATTCCGAGGCAGACTGGCTCCGGAGTCCATAGTCTTAACAAACACATTTCGCCTCTCAGTTATGTTCACTATTTCTTGGACAGAAGAAGTTCTAGTATATGAGACTGGTGTGCCTAAGTAAGATAAAGTACATAGTTCTAAGTACGTAGAACGAGATATATTTCATTCTGTCTGAGAGAAAATAAACCAGTCAGAAATCAATCCAACACCTTTGAAGGAGAAACTAGTTGGTTTGAAAGACAAAAGCTAAAAACAGAATATTAGAAAAGGTTAAACTATGATCACAAGCTGGTGCTGTGGTCCGTGTTACCCCAATCTGTTCAGATATCATCCTAAAACTGATCCTATGCCTCCTTCTGCCCCATGAACAGTAATCTGGGGACTGGTCCAATTCGTCTTTTGTCCCAGAGAAGCCCATCTAATGGGAAGTAAAATCTGACCAGTGATGAGGATAGTCTAACTGGCTCTGTCCTTTCATGAGGGCCATAAGACTGTGGCTACTCCTTCCTTTCTTTTACTTTTTGTTCGTAAAAATCAAATAATTGAGTCCTTTTTTAAGTATCTGATTTACAGATGTCTTAGGCAAGAAAAAACATGCCTGTAGGATTGAGAGTACTGAAACAGTCATCTGTAAAGAACTCAAGCTGACTGAGTCAATATTAGCCTGTTTCTTAATTTGAAAAGAAAACATAAATTTAATTTAATTTTTAATGTTTGATTTTATGTATTTAACCATGACTCTTTATAAACATCCATATGGGTAGTATTATTGTCCACCATTTTTCTGATGAGAACATTGAGGCAAAAAGAAAAAGGTTAAATAGCTTGTCTAAGATCAGTAAGGGTTAAGCAACAAAGGTGAGGATTGGAAGCCAGGAAGTTTACTTCGTGAATCCTTATTCTTAACTACAGTGTTATTTGTCCCTTTAGAATTTATACTATCTCCATAATTAACATTCACAGTAAATTTTACCGTGGCTTATCATTTAAAACTTACACAATGGCTCCACATTTTATAATATGTAGTTGTCATTGGCTATATAAATATTTTCAGTCCTTGGAATTGAATATTAAAAAGAAAAAAAGGAGTAGGAGGTAAGGAAAAAAATAATAAAACTGTAGTCAAGAAAGCAGAAGGAAAAGAAAAATATACTCCCAAGAATATAGCATCTCACCTTGAACTGACAGACTCCAGCGTTGTCCCTAATGACAACAATGAGATGGAAACTAACAAAGCCAAGTATTATTCCTGTCATCTTACTGAACAGAGGCAGTGGTGGTAATTTCCCTTATGTCCTTTAAGGAATCAGGGCCATGCATAATTGCATGTATTCTGTGTCCTGTCATCCTGGTATGGTTTACTGAGCTTTGCTTCCAATCCGAAACTCTATTCTGATTCAGAATTGTGAAATAAATAGTAAATGACTAATGAATGTGCTCTTCAAAATGCTTTCTCATTAGCATGAAGTCCTTGATAAAAAGGGGAGAATTTACCTTAAATAATTGATTCCCTATGTGAAGACCACAGCTCTAACTAAACACAGATTATGTATATAATATTTATCTCCTCCTTTTCAAGTAGGTATTAGGAGGAGTGCTTTGGAATTTTAACAAAACATATTATATAACTCTCTGAATTCAAAAATGAAAAGAAAAATCTTTAAAATAATTGAACTGAAGTAGTTTTTGGCATAATGGAAAGCTTCAATTACAAGTGATGTATAATTCCTCATATGATTGACACATTTACCACAGTTACGAAATTACTGAAGATAAATGAGCTGCATGTGTTCCCTCTCAACACACCTAAATTTGAATCCCAAAAGGGAAATTTTCATTGAAAAAGGCTCTCTTCTCAACCATATATTTAGAAGCAGAGAATGCCATGGATGACTACAAAAAAAAAAAAAAGTTCTTGGTTATCCCTCTGTGTTTGTATGAATATTTGCATTCAACATCAGCACACCTGCCACATCATAGAAGGACAAGTGGCTTCTGAGCACATGAATGTTTACCTTCTGCTCCTCTGTACACGTTTGTTTAAAATTCCTCTAAAAATTGAGTCTTCAAAATAAATGCTGTATATAAGGGCTGTATTTGGAGAAAGCTACAGCGTTGATTCAATTTTAAAAGACTTAAAGAACTATAGGAAATTGTGGACTCAAGTCAAACAAGAAAGGATGTGTTACCAGCAGAGGACTAAATGCTCACTTACAGGCAAAACCTATTTCCGGACATATTTTAAAGGGACAACTCTCCAACAGCCTAGCAGCCATAATGAAAATTGGATACACCTCTCCCTGAATTTATGGTGCTGGTTGAATTCCTATTGCATCCTCTGTAATTCCCATAGTGCCCTTTCACTCCCTCCTTTTGCTACATCCTCCATCTCCTGTCAGTTTGCCTCACCCTCTGTGAGTCAATAGTCTGTAATGCAGCTTCTAGAAGGAAGGAAGCAGTCTAACGAAATCCATTCCGATAAATACTATCTTAATAGTAAGGGGGCATATAAAATGAGTCTAGAGATCATAGAATCACAATCATAAGCTGAACCCTCTCTATTATTTTTGTTATTATCATTGTTATAGTAATTTTTGTGTGGGAAAAACACTGCTTTTAGATTCACCAGAGTAGAACAAATCCCCAATAATTACATAATCCTACCTCTTATCAGATAAACAACATTTATTTAAATAAAACTTCCAAAACAAACATTGATCCTACCAGTGAGAAGGATTCCACTTTTATAGATTCCATCAACTCTTTCAGTGCCCAAACCTCTACATACTAAATTTTCTATCTTCAGGGTAGAAGTTGAACACTAATGAGATATAAGAACTAATAATCTTTAAAGGAAAAAATAATAAAAGTAACATCTTCTCTTTTCACAGGTAAAATTCAGATCTATATTTTGACTCTTACACATAAAAATAGCCTTAAGTGGAATAAAATTTACCCAGAACATGTTTACTGAATACTAATGTTCTCAGAGAAATGCTGCAGTCAATGAACAAAGTTTCATCACCTAGTTATGTTCCATATATCACAAAGTTTAGCTCTATTTCCAGAATATAATGCTTAACTACATCCTTCTAAGCCTGTGTTCCAGCTCTGTGAAACACTTACATTTTTTAATTACATAAAATAACTATGAATATACTAAAGAGTCATTCAGTAATCAAGCAACGTGAAAAGCTCTTATGGTTTTCTTTTGGCATAGATTTTTTTAATAAAGGTAAATAATTTAAGTTTGGACATCTCTTTAAAATAATTTGTAAGAACTCCACGTATGTAGGAGAGAAGAGAATCAAGAAGAATTTACTAAAGTTACTTTATCAATATATAAATACAAATATTACCTGTTCATATATGCAAATAAAATATATTTTATACATGCAGTTAGTGGTTATGCTTCTTTTATAACATTTTTGTTTAATAAACTTGATGGAATACTATGATGCCATTAAATATATATCAGAAAATTTTATTACAGTAGGGTAAACATTGGGTATGTTAGTGAAAAAAGCTTAAACTAGAATTATATCTTTAAAGTAGCGTAACCCTATTTGATGGAAACGTATATACTTAAGACTAGTAGAAGCTAAAATACAAGCAATGTTTTAGAGTGTTGGGATTGTGAAATTTTTAATATTTATTTTTCCTACATTATATATATATAATAATATTTATTTTCCTACATTATATATATATATAAAATCTAAATAATTAATTTCTACTTCTTGGTAGAATAGTAATTATAGACCCTTGATAGATATAAGGGAAATAAAATATGCCAGATTGATGTATTTCTTTGAAAGTTAAGTCTAGCATATAAACATCAATGAATATAATGAATCTCCTAGTCATAGACAACTTTATTAGAAGAATCATTAATAATTTCTACCTCTATTGCTCTACCTACCCCTCAAACATTCACCCGATCCAATCTGGCCTCTTCTGCTGCCCTCCCTGACAACAGTATTAACAGATCTAATGGTCATTTGACAATACTCCACTTAATTTCCTAGTTGAACTCAACCCGATTGACCACTCTTTTTACCTTGACTTCCAAGACACGTTTTTGTCCCTATTTTTCTCTAGTTATTCCTTCTGTCTTTGCAGTAATGGTACTTTTTACCTAATCACTCACTACTCAAATACTTCAAGGCTTATTCCTAAGTGGCCTCCTTTCCTTACTTTGTATTATTTCCCTGGGTATTCTTGTTTCTACCCCAAGCTTTGCTTGTCTCTGTAAGCAAATAACTCACAGATTTATGTCTCCAGCCCAGACTACTCCTAAAAGCTTTAACCAATTATATTAACTTTCTTATATCTCACTTGGATGTCTCAAAGGCCACACTCATCAAAAATAAAGCCATAATCCCTCTTACTGCCCCTAAAACCTGATCACTTCCAGTGACCCTTATCTGAGTAAAAAATACCACCATCCATGCAGTTAGACACAGAAAAGTGATCATTTGTTTACCTCACACATTTACAATATTCAATAGACTCTCTAGTCTCAAGAACTATATTTATTAAACATCATTCGTATGCATTAATTAATCTCTATCTTCACAACATCCTGGGTCAAGTTATCACCTTCTCTGTCTCAGATACTGTGTTAGTCATTTAGCCCCCCCAACTGTCTGTCCAAACTCCGAAGTCACTTTTTAAAAATCACAAATCCGTCTTTCTACTCTCCTTCATTAATAAACTCCTTCTGAAGATAAACTTATTAATTTGGGATTACCCTTCCATTCTCTTCTTTCTCCATCCCTGCCACATAATTCCCTTTCCATTTAATGCATACTGGCTATTTGTCAATCTCTCATATTCTCTATGTCCTCCATCACCATTAGAGCCTGAATGTATTGATTTCTCGGCTTGGAATGACCTTCCTTGCCTTCCTCACCTAATTATCTTGTACTCCTTTTGCAGTTATTAGCTAAGAAGTTTTCCTATCCTCCTAACCTCTGTGAATGCCACTCCTGCCCCCAAATAGGTTTCCATGGCACTCACACATATTGGTGTCATTATTTGATTTTTTTTAATGTCACTTACTAGATAATAAGCTACATGAAAGCAGGAGGCTGTCAAATTTTTTTCATGATTACAACACCAGCTATTATCTAAAATGATTAATTATAAATATCTAATTTTCTACTTGAATTATTAACAACTTGTTTAGAATTTAAGTCCTTGACCAGAGTACTTGTGTACAAAGCATATCTCAGGTGAAACTGTGGAATAGGTAATTACTATTATTCCATCTGCTGTTTTCACCCTTTTTTGCTCCAACTTCTGAACTTCTGACAATTCCCTTCACTCTTGGAAACTGTGTTTCAGTCAGCCTTCATCTAGCTCTACTCTTTCTGAGCATTCCAAGGATATTTCTGTTTCCAGGTATCTAAAGAACAGAGGAAATTACAGAAAAAGTAAAAATAACACAATTGATTGTTTCCATTTCTGAATGATAAGAGACGGTAGGTCAATTTGCTTTGTGGCCTTCAAGGTCTGGATTGAGAGAGGCTCATCCATTCAATCATTTATAGACTCATTAAACAATTAGAGATTACCTCATATTAACAAATTCCATTTGCTGATTACAAGATTCTGTAGCTGCACTGTTCAACACAGTAGTTACTAGTCACATATGGCTACTTAAATGTAAATTAATTAAAATCAAGTTCTTTTTATTTGTTTGCATTAGCTACATTTTAGGTGCCTTTTTTCATTGTTATAAAGCTCCATTGGACATTGTTGTTCTATAATCTGTGTTTTAATACATAAACTCTGTAGTGGAAAAATATTGCTTTCTTCTGCCTTAAACCTAGATTTGCCTTCTAATCTATATGCTCTTGGTGGTGGCTTAGGAAAACCAGCTTTCTGTTGTGTTCCTGCAGGATTATTTTCCTCTCTCATCCAGGAACAGGTGTGGGCAGGTGCCCTAGCTAGAAGAACCCATCTTTTATCAAGGAATTTGGAAAATAAAAATCATTTTCTGTATAGGTGACTCAACTATGATTTCTACATTGTGGTTTGGAGAGGCAGAGGAACTGGATTCAAGGGATAAAGAAGAAAACATATGTGACATAGCCAATTATTAGAGGGGCATCCAGTTTGGTTTTAGTTCTTTCTTTTCCCTTGTCTTTGAGGTACTATGAGGTACTCCTGAATCCTCAAACATAAGCTGCCTTTTTAGAAAACAAAAGCTAGCTTGATTAGCCTTCACTTAATCCTCATAATAAATCATGAGGGATAGTTCAATATTCCTATTTACAGATGAGGAATCTTTGGGTTCAGTGAGATTAAGATTAGTCATAGAGCATGGATTCAAATCTATATGGCTTACATAAATTGAAAACATTATTTTGCATTATGCTATAATATTTGTAAGGTACAAGTTTATGCTGGAATCTGAAAATAAAGAAATTAATAAGGAATGGCTCTTGGTTAGTTACAGTCTTACTCCATTGTGATCCAAACGAAAGGAAAGGAATAGAGATTAGGAAGATATCCACATATCGGCTATTGTGAATAATGCTGAAGTGAATGTAGGAGTATAGCTATCTTTATGAGGTGGTGATTTTATTTCCTTTGGCGATATATGCAGGGGAAGATTTGCTAGATCGCATGGTATTTCTAATTTTAATTTCTTTAGGAACCTCCATACTATTTTTGATAATGGCTTCACCAATCTACATTCCCACTAACAGTAAACAAACATTCTCTTTTCTCCACACCCTCACCAACACATTATCTCTTATCTTTTTGATAATGGCGATTCAAACAGGTATGAGGTAATATCTCCTAGTGGTTTTGATTTGCATTACCCTGAAAATTAGTGATGTTGACCACCTTTTTATGTACCTGTTGGCCATTTTTACATTATCTTTGGAAAAATGCATATCCAAATTCTTACTTCATTCTTTTAATATGGTTATATGTTTTCTCACTATTTCCTATTATATAATTTCCCAAGCTGCAGGTTGCTTTTTCATTTTGTTAATTGTTTTTTGCTGTACAGAAAATTGTTAGTTTGATGTAGTCCCATTTATTTATTTTTGCTTTTGTAGCCCATGGGATCTTAAAAAAAAAACTGTCAAATAAGAATAAAACAGTTGTTACCAGTGTCTGGGTGGAGTGGAGAAAATGGGGAGATGTAGGTCAAAGAATACAAAGTAGCAAATATGTAGGATAAATAAGGCAAAAAATATAATCTACAACATGAAGACGAAAGTTGACAATAGTTTATTGCATTCAGGATTTTCGCTAAATAAGTAAATGATAGCTGCTGGGGTGGTGAGTAGGTAACTATGTGAAATAATAGATATGTTAATTTGTTCCACTATAGAAGCCATTTTACTATACAGTTATGGGTGCTTAACTACAGATATATGTTCTCAAAAATGCATCGTTAGGCAATTTCATCTTTCTGTAACTATCATAGATTGTATTTTCACAAACCTAAATGGTAGAGCCTACTACACACCTAGGCTATATGGTATACCTATTACTCCTAGGCTAGAAATCTTTACAGCATCTTACTTTACTGAATACTGTAGGCAATAGTAACAAATACTGTAGGCAATTGTAACACAATGGAAAGTATTCGTATATCTAAACATAGAAAAGGTACAGTGAAAATACAGTATTATAATCTTATGGTACCACCATTGTATATGCAGTTCATCATTGACTGAAAAGTTGTTACGATGCATGACTCTCTCTAAATATCTTAATCTTCATCGTGTATACCTTAAAC
This sequence comes from Pan paniscus, assembly GCF_029289425.2. Taxonomy (NCBI): domain Eukaryota; kingdom Metazoa; phylum Chordata; class Mammalia; order Primates; family Hominidae; genus Pan; species Pan paniscus. Next base: position 48,982,604 of record NC_073261.2, on the reverse strand, counting down.
ATGCACAATATGATTTATTTTATTTAAAAATTGATATTAATGTAGGCCAGTGTGCATAATGCAGGGGATTCCTGGAAAAGTCTGACTCGGGGAAAACCCAAACTTTTCTGACCAACACAAGCAAGGTTGTTGCTTGTGTTGAAGTTGAGAAGACTGGAGTTGAGAAACTCACAGAAGACAATGGGTCAGATATTAGGCCCAGTTACTTACAACCTGGCATTTCCAGAGAGATGGACTCCCCTAAGGCTAATTCAAACTCATGCCTGGAAAGAATCAAAAAAAGAAGTTAATCTTGGCTTGATGAAGTCATGAGAGGAGTAGAAAATTGAGATAAATCCTGGACTATAGATAGAGAGCCCACTAACTTACCAAGTTTCAGCATAATAACTACTGCCCCCTAGCAATGCTTTCTAAAACATAAACCTTTGCAGAAAGTTGATTTGATAGTAATCTCAATGCTTCTAATTTGAAGAAAATAGAACATTGTTTCATTTCTCAGTGGCTTCATTCATTTTCAAACTGTAAATGAGAGAATATTTATATGGCTGCTGAGCAAAAATGAAAAAAAATGAGGTTTGATTTGTTTTTGAAGTTTAGAAATATGTCTATGGATGACTAGCCAAAGATGGCAGAATTTAGATGTGATGAGATGGATTGATGTAGCTATCTGCCAAACAGCATGATTAAAACCATTCAGACCCTGCAAATGGAGCAGAGAACATTGGCTTTATTTCTATAAACTAAACTGTCGCCATCAGACTTAAGTGCTCTTGTCTTGTCAGAGGATTTATTATTATTAAGAATTTCTCTGACATGCATTTGCCGAGTGCCTCTTTGAAGTTTCCATCAGTCACAGCTCTTTGGTGACATGGTCTGGCTAGTTTTCAATGATAAAAGGAACTGAGGCATCCATGCAAATTAACACTAGTTTCATGCCATAGGCCCCTCATTAATATATGATTTCAAATGAAGGTGGATTTAATCTGTAATACAATTAGTTGGTTGGGGAGGACCACATCAAGCAGTAGAAAAATGTCAGAAAATGTATGTCGATCTCAACTCTTGCAAATCAAAGGTGAGTCCCTCTATAAGGGAATGTTATTCATCCATTATTTCAATGGTCAACTTACATATGTGAACGTACCATTAGTTAAGATGTGAGACAGACAGGTGACTTTCAGGTTTATCTCAAGATACTCAATAACGAATATTATTCTTACTACATATCAGGAAAGTAAAATTCTAAAATTGACCTTCTCTGTTATTTCAGAGCAACTTAATTCTGCCAAAGACCATCATAGAACCATTTGTGTTAAAAACTCTACAGACTGATAATCTCTGAATTCAGCTAGGCCTTCAGCACCACCTGCCAATTCTGTTATCTGTCTTTTGTCAGCTACTTTTACCATTCCCTTCCTCAAAATTTCAGAACTGTCCCCTTTCCTCAAATTTTCTCTGTACCAAATTTCTACCCTACTTCTTTAAGCAGATAGCATGACAACCTAGATACTTGTGCCTATCAGGCTTGATTTACCTCAATATTCCACCTCTTTATCTATTACACTTTTACTGCCACAACCATCCTTTCTCTCTTTTCATCAATGACATAGAATGAAGTGACCTTCTTGTTCTAAGCCATGCTTTACTCCGGTTTTTGGGGGTTCCTCCTTTCTGCTCTAAGTCCTGACTACACTAATTAACCTTATTTCCTTTACAAATCTTCAACTTTTTTTTCTATTGGCTCCTCCCTCTTAACTTCATCTCCTTAATCCTAATGACCTTCCTTGGCCCCACGTTCTCCCCAGCTACTCACACAGTCAAAACGTGCTCCACGCTAAATGGTCATGTCAAGAACCTTTGAAGGGAAGGAGATTTCACTCTACTTGAAGGCTAACAAGCTAGTGTGCTAGAGTTTCATACTTACTGGCAGAAGACACAAAATGTATGGGTAAGAAACAGTGGACTTCATTCCCATGAAACAAGACACATGAAGTTTATGTTTGCATTGGTTCTCCATGCCCCTCAAGTCCCACAGCAGTGATGCAAATGGTGCATGCGGTACTGTGCACACAGTACATTTGTGTTACAGCTAAGGAGACACTAAAGCTTTAAAAAAATATGACAATAGGCTGCTGGCAAACTTGTCTAACTTTGTGCAGGAGTAAGACATTAGTTTTGTTATTCTGGTTAGGAACAAACCTGCCATCTGTCTTAGAGGGAGAATTAATCTCTACCTTTCAAGGCATTTTGTTATATAAACATCCTTGAAAAGATAATGTAGGACAAAACTGCCCAGAGACATACACATGTGCCATAGAAAATTGCTCATCCATAGGTTGCCTTTCATTTATTTATATTATTAACAATTTTTTGGTAAGTTGACTGAATGTTCTCTGTCTGTTATACATTTTGCTAGGTGGGTAGCACACTACCAGACTTTAAGAATCCTATTTAATTTTTAATGGACACAGTGAACCTCATAGCACATTTCAAGAATAATGCTGATTTTGGAATGCCATTACTAATAAATCATAAATCACCTGTAGTCATTTCATTACAAACTGCTGGAAGGGTACTAGGCATTGTGGTCTGGTAAAAAATTTTCCACTTACATTACAATTGATCCAATAAAGAATAAATTGCAAATAATACTTCAGCATTAATGGTGTTTTCTTCACTCTGTAAGACATACAAATGGACCTTCATGGAAAATATACTGTTGTAGTTGCTATAAACCTCTATTTCATTTTAAGCCAAGACTCAAAATCACATTATATTAAATAACTGTGTGTGTTTGGTCTTTTGGGGTAGGGATGAGAAAACACATTTTGCCAAGTTTAGCATTGCGAGTTCAGAGTTCAGAAGCAAATTCAATTCTTTCTGGAAATGAGTGTAATAGAACAGCTGGTCAGACACAATTTACTTGCTCACAGAAACAAACTTAATGATTTCTGAATAAAAAAAAAAGGCTTACTAAAAAGGGTCATAAGGAATATCACCAGATTTAGGATACTCTGGGCTTAAAACGGCGTCTGCTTATAAACTCTGATGCAACACTTCCCACTCCTCAAAAGCAAACCAACAATTAAAAAAGAAGAAAATATATATATACATATATACACACACACATATATATACTATATATATAAACTCAAAAACAAAAACCAGGAAGCTTTTTTTAAAAGATGAAGAGTAACTTAAAATATCTAGAATTTCAATTGATAGGCAACTTGTAATAGGGATTTTTGAAGACTTTTTATAAACTAAATGGGTAATAAACAGATTGTGAAAGAAGTAAATAATATATTTAGTTGTTACATCTTAGAAAACTTAAATATGTTTTCTGAAATAAAGTTCACTTGCAAAAACAATACTGAAAAAAATCATTTGTCTTAAATTGCCGTTTGCCTCCAGGCTCAGAAATCCAAAGCTAGTACAAAACATAGAATGGGGCAGCTGTCCTTTTGTAGAACTGGTGCTACATTTTAAGGTCTTCTCCACCTTCATTTTTTTACCTTTTTATTTTGAAAAACAATCAGACTTATTAGAAATTGTAAAGTTAGCATAGAAAGTTTTTTGGAACCCTACACCCGGCATCTCCTAATGAAAACATCTGATATAAACATGGGATATCAAAAATAGGAATTTGACAAAGGCACCATATGCTATTAACAATATCACAGATCTTATTTGGATTCCATCACTTTTCTAACCCTCCTTCATTCTTAAAGCTATACTTAGATATAAAACTCAGAAAATAGCCAGGAAGTAAGGTGAGAATGTGACAGTAGAAATCAGGGGGTTTCTTGCGGAGGTACATTCCTATTAACACAGAGCTAGAAAAGTCTAGGCAAGAGTGGAAACAGCTCAGGTTAACACCTAATGAAAAGCCTATATTTTTTTCTTATGCCCTTCAGTTGACAGTGCCAGAAAATCATATAGTGGAAAATGAAAATGAGCTTGCTAAGTTAACAGAGTCAAACAAGACAAAGCCTTGCTGGAAATGAGAAACTGGACAGGGAGATTTTGACCTTCACTTTTCCACTGGCTAAGGTCTGAAGCTAGAGGGCAAGCTTATATCTGCAACCTGCCTGTCTACCATTTCTACTGCTGCATAAAAATAAAAAATTTCAGGAAGCTTGGCACAGTCAAGAGTATAGGAAGATGCGAAGATGTGATATGGGAGGAAATAGCTGTAGAAAATAAAAGACTGAAATTAAAAGTGAACAAGCATGGGATGTAATTTGAGACTGAGGAACTAAGAAAGAATTTAAGAGTAAATGGAAATAAATATATTGAAAGCAGAAGAGTAAACTGACGTGCAGAGAATGCAATAAAATTAGGCAGTGGACTTCTCTCCATATTTTACAAAGATGTTAAAAAATGATATCCCAGGTTCTAACACACAGTGCCCATTTCCCTGTGGTTTTCACTGTAGACAGATATTGTTTTCACAGACAAATAAATAAACACTTTCTCATCTCAAAAGTATTTATTAAAATGTGAGTGATATCAATATATTTGCATAGATTTTCATCATCTCTTCTAATATGGAACTAGATGGTAATTCTAGACTTTACAGTGAGACTTTATTTTTGTATGAGTGTCAACCCACTCCTCAAGCCAGAATGGTTCCAGCAGAGCGATTACTTTCAATAGCTGTATAAATTTATTGGTAAAAGTTTAATGCCAGCCTTAATTGCCTTCAAAATTCTTGACTGGAGACCATCTGGTCTCAAAGATTTATCTATACCTAGTTTACAAATGCAGTATCAAATATTCTGTGGTTGTACCACTACTTGATCTCATTGCCATAAATTTTAAGTTCCAAAAGTCATCTTAAAGTGAAAAACTCTCTCATCTCTTTTTGTGAAATGGGAAAAAGTTACTAATTTTTTTTCTACTGTGAATTTCAGTTTCTAGAAGAACCTCCTCCAGAAATTATTGAACAATCCTACTAGTCTATCAGTCAGTTTTCTAAATTTCTTCTAGTCTTCTAAGCTTTCTACCTTTCATATTTCCTATTTTTTTCTGAATCTTAGTCCAAAATTTTTGTAATACATTTTAAAAGTCATACATTCACTCTTTTCTTCCTTCTTGCCTTTTTTTTCTCTCTGTATGCTTCACCCATCAGTGAGAGTTTAAGTAGTACAAATTACAGATTTCTGTATTTTCAAATTTAGGAGGAATGTTTTAACTTAATTTTTAAAATGTACTTTGTAAATTCTACTAGGAACAGTTAATAAGATATCCTCCCTCTTTTTCGATTATCAGGTTTTTATAAGTATTTTTGATATACAAAAGAACTATACATGTTTAATTAATATAATTTAGTGATTTGGGACATATGCACATATCCATGTAACTATTACCACAATTAAGATAATAAACATATCCATCACCTCCAAAAGCTTCCTTGCACACCTTCTTGTTTGTTTGTTCTGTTTTGTGATAAGAAGCCTTAACATGAGATATACTCTCTTGACAAATTTAAGGGAACAAATACTACTGTTAACTATAGGCACAATACTGTATAGCAGATCTCTAGAACTTAATCATCTTGTATAACTGAAAATATACACCTGAATAACAACTTTTCATTTCCTTTTTTCCCCAGCCCCTTGCAACCACCATTCTATTCTCTGCTTCCATGAGTTTATTATAGAAAACTCATATAAGTGGAATCATGCAGTATTTCTCCTTCTCTGGCCTATAACATCCAGCATAATGTCATCCAGTTTGATCACTGTTGTTGCATACGGCCGAATTTCTTTCTTTTCCAATTCTGAATAGTATTCATTGCATGTATGGACCACATTTCCTTTATCTACTTAACCATCTACTGACATTTAAGCTGTTTCTGCATCTTGGCTATAGAAATCACCTTGCATAACTGAAACTTCATACCCATTGAATAGCAATTCGCCATTTCCCCTTTCCCTAAATCCCTGGCAACCACCATTCTCTCTGCTTCTATTTTAAATCGTTCATACAAATAGAATCATGCAGTACTTGTTCCTGTTGTGACTGGCTATATCTGTTCCTAGAAAATAGAAGTTGTTAATATCTTGCTACAGTTGTCTTTAGCTTTCTCTGAAAGAAAGGACAAAACTAAATTATTTTTGTATAATAGCTCTACCTATGTGTTAGATTTAGTCTCAGGTATAAAGATTTTCTGGTTATGAGAAATTTTTCCATTTAACAATATATCTAAGTGTTTTATATTAGAATAGTTTTGGATTTACCAAAAAAAATGTTGAAAACGTCATACCAAGAGTTCCAGTATAACTCTTATCTAATTTCCCCTTTTGATATCTTTTCACAAAACGATATTACATTTGTCACAAGTGAGAAACCAGTATTGCTATACTACTATTAACTAAACTCCACAGTTTGTGCTGATTTCACAAGATTTTTTTTTGCTAATGTTCTTTTTCAGTCCCCATCCCCAATACCATCCTAGATACCACATTACATATCCTCATATCTGCTTAACATCCTGTAATCTGTGACAGTTCCTCAGACTTTGTTTTGATGATAGTTTTGAGAAAAAAATGGTCAGTTATATTTTAGAATGTCCCTCAGTTGATCTCAATCTTATGCCAATTGATCTCTCTCTTACACTTTTCTCATGATTACACTGAGGTTATGGGTTTTGTAAGAGAAGGCTGCAGAGGTAAAGTGCTATTCTCATAATTTATCAACTATCATGATTTATCATGCTATCAACAATATTTATCACTAGTGAAGTTGGTCTTAATCACATTTCTGAGGTAATATATGTGAAGTCTCTTCACTGTAAAGCTATTTTTCACCACTTTCAATACTCTACTCTTTTGAAACCAATCACTAAGCACATCCCATACTCAAGGAATGGGAAATTAAGCTTCTATTCTTGAAGTAGAGAGAATAACTACAAGAAATATTTGTAATTCTTCCTTATGGGAGATTTGTCTCTTTTTCCATATGTTTATATTTATTTATTCAATCAATTATTTATATCACTAAGGGCATGTTTATTTTATATTATGAGTGATGATATAATATCATGTTATTTAGTTAGTTGCTGAAACTGTTGCAGCTTTGGCTAGTGAAAGTCAATTTACGTTGCTCCTGTATCCCACTGAGATGTCTCCATGGTTTTGTGTTTTAAACACTTTTATTTTCTGGCATTAAAAGTTATTCTAGGCTAATTTTGTTCATTTTTCCAAGAATCTCTCATTGCTTTTCTTGAAGAATGGTATTAGAAATCAAGATCTGGGCACTGGGCACTGGAAAGCCATTATTTTAAAATTAAATTTTCTATGTTTTTATTTATATTACATTAGATCACTATTGATGTGTGTATATTGATCTTAAAAATGCCAATATTAGTTCTAAAATTGTATGTGTAATATTATTCTGCAGATAATAGTTGGATATACTATAGGAATACTTACACTATTCTTGACAACTTTATTTCTTCTTTCTAATTCTTACATCTTTTACCTTATTTTTAGTCTTATTGTTTTGGATGGGATCTCTAGGTCAATGTCAACTGTGGCATCTTTTCTGTGTCTCTGACTTTTAATGAATGTTCTAATGCCTCCGGTTAAGTGAGACATTTTCTGCAACTGTTTGATAATACTAATCGGGTTAAATAAGTAATCTATCTACAAACAGCTAAAAACTAAATCTTATAGAGGTACTGAATATTATAAAATCCTTTTCTGAATCTCTGAAGATCACTTTTATTTACTCTCTTTTATCAGTTTATGTGATAAATTATATGAATAGATTTTGTAACACTAAGACATCCCTTCATGTTTCAGATAATATCTATTTGGTCTGAAGGTATTTATTTCTTCACTCCTCTATGGAAAATGCAAACACATTATTTTGTCTTTCCACATTGAATTTCTTTAAAAAAAATCAGCCTATTAATCTTTTAAAAACTAATTTAATTTCTTTAATGTCTGTATTCCTGTCAAAATTGTACATCTTTTAAAAATACTTTGGTAATTTAGGTTCTCTAGAAAAAGTTCATTTTGCACAGGTTTTCAGACTTCTTTAATCATAATTATTCACAATACTATTTTATAATTTTTAAAACTGTATCTGTAATTACAAATTACAATATCTGCTCTCATTCAATATTATTTTGTTGAAATTTCAATCTTTTTTTTCTCTTTGGATCTTGCCATATATTTATCTGTTGTATTTTACTTTCTAAATTACAAAATCTGGGGTATGAATTAGTCTTTATATTTCAAATCATTCTCCACTTTATTAACCTGCTTTTATCAATTTGTTTCTAGTTTGGGGAGTATCTCCCCTTGTCATCTTGTGATAAAAAATTTATTTGATTTTCTATCTTTTTCTATTATATCTAAGGCTATAATTTTATTTTGAAAGCTACTTTAAATTTATTCTAGATATGTGCATCTTTTCAAAATGTATCTCTATATAAGATTTTGGGATCTATCATCTTTCAAAAGAAAATTCACTGAGAGCACTGAAAACACATTATATGTATTTTCAACAACTGGGTAATTTTTGAGACTTTATTTGTATCCTGGGACCTAATTTAGGCATTAAAAGTTCAACTTGTGCTTGGATACAATCTGTATTCTTTCAGATGTGAGGTAAAAGTCTCCTGCTGTGATTGAGGTAGCTTCACCTTATGTCCTCCACCAGCCCAAGCTTTGAAGCCAGGCTTACTGGGTACACATGGGGGGCTGTGCCCATGGCTAGATATGTAAGAACAGGCAGGGCATTTAAAATTTCACCTGCCTCAGTGTTCTCATGTGCACAATGGACCCTCCTGTCTGGTTATGGTAAATATTGAGCAAATGAGGCCACCGGAGGTTTACCTGGAACATGTTGAGGTGACAGTGTTCACCTTCACACACAAGTGCTCAGAAATATTAAATCTTCCTGGTTAACTCTTCCTTTTGTCATTATGCATAAATGATGTTCATTATCACTGAAAATGTTTTTTGTTCATTTTGTCTAATATTGTTGTCATTTGTCCATAACTGCTTAGTGTATTTTTCATTATTTTGCTTTTAATCTTTATATATTTCAGAGGTGTTCTGTTTCAATGATTGTACTTATATAGTGGTATGTATAATATATTCATCTAATATGTATTTCTTTCAAGAGTAGATTTTATTTTACCTATTTTAGTTACTATTTGGGGGATTTATTTTTGCTCTATATTGAACTTTTATTGGCAGTGGTTATTCCCACCCTCCCCTGTTTTGGCGATCTAGTTTTTCAGGGAATTTTCTTTATTAATGATTTTTTCCCCCGCTATCTTTTCACTGGTTTGAAAATAATACATTACGTTTATGTGATATTAATGTTTAGGTGCATTTTATGATAAATATTTGGCACGGCAATATACAAAGAAAATATACAACTACACTCTCTCCTCCAATTATATCTGACATTCAGATTAGTTTAACTCCAGTGGCTCTTCTCACACACGGCATGTTGTTGCTGTTCTTTATTTTACCTCCACCTTGAATTCAATCTCCCTCACTAGTTTCTGCTATTAATATTTATGTTTACAGTTAATTATTTATAAATTTCACTACATGACTATCGATATCTTTGTTAATTTTTATTTAAATATATTCTCTATTGGGTTATTTTTCTTCTTGCTTTTTAATTACACCTTTGTGAAAATTCTTTAGATAAAGGCTATGAATAAATTCTGTTTTGTTTTGTTTTTTATTTTGCCTTCTTTCTTCAATGGTAGTTCATTTAGATATTAAACAGAAGGCTGGTAATTATTTTTCTCAACAAGTTAAAAACATAATTTCAGTATTTTCTGATCTTTCTTTTGAATTTCAGAAATCTGCTCTCAGTCTCATTTGCTGCTAACTTGTAGTTGGTCTATCTTTATCTCAGGTTGTTTTTAAAAGTTTTATTTATTGTTTAATAATTTACAGTTTCATAACAACGTATTTATTGCACATAGCAAGCAATAAGAAGGCATATGTAGCTTACATTTCATTAGGTAATACTTTTTAAGCCAGAAAGCTATGAAGGTATAATTCTTAGAAATAAAAGCAAAAAGTATATAGATTTTCTTATGACTGGTTATTTTATGACTGATTATGACTTACAGATTATCTTGTGACTTACTTTACAACAAGGGCAACTATTGCATGGGAATCTATAATTAGACTTAAATATACTATTTGCATATTAAATTTTCAAAGATTTTTATTGTTACATATTTAACTTTAAAAACACTATTAAGTGTTGGCAAGGTTTTAGGTAAATGGAAAGCCTCATGCACAGTTCATGAGCTAACAGTCAGTAAAACATCTTTTGAGGACAATTTGGCAACATCTGGAAAAAGCTAGAAATATATTAACAAAATTTGACCCAAGAATTCAGCTTCCAAAAATTTTTCATAATGATTATTTCATTGAGTAGTCTATGTAAAATGATATTAAACACAATTTTAGTAAAATGGCAGAAATTTAAACTTGCAGTAGCATGTTTAAAACTTATAGGTAGGCCAGGTGTGGTGGCTCATGCCTGTAATCCCAGCACTTTGGGAGGCCGAGGTGGGTGGATCACTTGAGGTCAGGAGTTTGAGACCATCTGGACAATATGGTGAAACCCCGTCTGTACTAAAAATGCAAAAATTAGCTGGGCCTGGATGTGCGTGCCTGTAATCTCAGCTACTAGGGAGGCTAAGGCAGGAGAATCGCTTGAACCCGGGAGGCAGAGGATGTAGTGAGCCAAGATCACACCACTGCACTCCAGCCTGGGTGACAGAGTGAGACTCCATCTCCAAAAAAAAAAAAAAAGGAAAAAGACTTATGGTACACTATATAATTAAGTTCTTATGTATTTTCTGAAGTAATGTTTCTAAGGAATGTCAGGTGAAATGAGATAGATCATATTTTAAAAACTTATTTAGAAAACAATATTTTAAATGAGACAATAGATAAAAGATAATAAACGAATAAATGAAGGGAATAATATAAAACAACTAGTGGCAGTTTAGTACCTGGTTGTTACTATTATGAGTAATTCTAATTTTTCTTTTTTGAATTTTCTAATCTTTTTATGTGAATTATCCATATGATAGCATAAAGCAGTTATTTTGATTAAGAGAAACACAATAAACATATTCTTTTCTGTAAATTCTGGCTTTTTGGAACTGAAGCACAATAAACATATTAAGACTAGATATAAACTACCTCTTTGTAATATATAAGATAAATTATTATTAATATATTGAAAGCACCAAAAATACATTTATAAGAGATTACAGAAGTCAATAGGCTTTCCACAAATGTTACATATACCAAAAGCAGAAAATAAAATATTAGTGAATTTGATTACACAAAACTTTAAATCTCTTGTATAGATGATATCATTAACCAAGCCAAATGACAAATGACAAACAAGAAAAAGGAGCAGCCGTGTAACAGCAAGGGAGCAAATTGCTTTAACACTAAAAGATTTTACAAATCAGTAAGAGTCATACAGACTAGTAGCAGAATTGGTCAATAACTATAGAACTAGCGAATAGGCATACAAAATCTGTAATCTCAGCCATAAATAAATAAAATTATAATAAACACATAACATTTATCTTCATATGATGAAGATTTTAAAAAGTATTAATACCTACTATAGATAATGAGAATTTGGAAAAATAATTGATTATCTTAATGTTTTGATGAAAGTTCAAGTTGTCATAAGCTTTGTAGTAGATGATATAGTGACATTTTGAAAAATAATATCCATTAAACCCACTTCTAGATATTTATTCTACAGCTACACATACACATTTTATGTAGATAAAAAGTATATGACACTAATCTTATATCCTTATGACAGGATAATGTATTTTTATTGTTGTCTCTCTTCTTTTGTAAAAGAAGGAACTTATTTATATGCCATTTATAATATGGTATATATAATAAATAACAAACATATGAGACATTTTAGTTTTTCAATTGGGATATTAATAAGCTATATGATGCATTTTCATCTACATTGTTTTCATGTGATATTGATATCTACTTAGATATTTTCCAGATGAGAATGTTGGCATGAGGAGAGCATTCTCCTAAAATTTTGTTCTTGTCTTCTAAACTATGGTCAAGGCTCAAGTATCTAGGCTTATTATACACTCTGAATATTTTTCTATACTGAACCTATGGCATACATAAAAATATGGCAGATCTGCTAAATGTAAAGTAAAGCATTGTTTACCGTGTGCTTTGTTCTCTCAGCAAATACATTATCACTGATTGTGTGTTTAATTTATTTGCACACTTTAACCTAAAGAAAGAAAATTTAATTTGCTTTTAACCATATAATTTCTCCCGGAAACCCTGTGCTTGTCAACATCAGATAGCTACAGGCTCTGGATAAAGGGAATTATCTCTGCAACTCTAAAGCAATTAATTGATGAGTCTACACCCAAGAAATTGTAAGTCAGTGGGCCTTAGAGATATCCCCCAAAATTTTTCACAAACATCTTATGTCATTCTGGGGTAGACACCCAGAGACTACATTCTGAGGAAAACTGGTAGAAGTGTTAGTTCTTTCCACAAGTCTTGGCAAAGTTACTCTGCTTTTATTTTCCTATTGTCTGCTTCATGAAGTATGCTAAAACAATTAGGAACTTATTCTCACAACAGTGATGATAAAATGACCTTTTACCTTAAACTGTTTAGTGGGAAATCATGCCTCTGCTGAATTTTCTGCTCGGATCATTTTAGATTAGAATAAATTGATCTTGTTAAAAACTGAAGGAAATATTTTTCACCTTTTCAAATTTTTTAACTAAATTGAAATCTAAGAGTACATGAAATCTAACCTGAAAATGGGCCGGTTGGTGAAGGACGAGCCATACGAAAATCCACATCCTTCATCTCTTAAGCATTTGCTATTTAAAAAACTGACTTGAGTGGAGCCCTGAAATAATCTAGTCTGTTGCTAAGAAAATATGCAGATTCAGAGCTGCTGGCGTTTTCCATTTGGAGTGGTAAATTGCAAAAATTCCCCCAGTTTCTCATGTTATTGCTAACATATACAGAGGATAGGGAGAATATTTGGTATAGTTTGGTACCTCAAATTAAGTACAGAAATTACACCAATGTCATGTTTCATGTTTCATACTCCAAAGAAAAATGGTTGGGTAAACTAATATTATGTTACTATTTGTAAAGTACTAATAATTTTATGCTTAGAATAATTCACCTTTAATTGTGTACCTTTCAGATTGGGTACCATGTTAACTAAAATTTTCTTGACCTCTGCTCTGTTTCATTTTAAATCATTCTGTTTTCTGCTTCTTCTTACAGACACTCTTTTCCTGTGGGGTTTTCTGTGTTCTTTGTACAATTTTTTTGGATCTAAAAATCTGGATGATCTTTCTTCTACTAAGGCCTTTCTCATACCTATCTTATACGTGATCCTTTTCTTCTCCTCTATTCTGAAAATCACACCTCCGCATCTATTTCTCAAAGCTTTGATTTTTTCCACTACGACCCAAAAGGCAGTCTAATAAGAATTTGGTAATAAGTTTGCAATTAATAATTATAGTTAATACAAAGTAAATATGGTTAATAATTATTAAGTGCTCATGTATGTTCCAGGTTCTGCTTAAAGACATTTGCATATGTTGTGTCATTTAATACACACAAAAATTCTAATGTACCCTTCATAGAGATGAAAAAAACAGACCCAGAGATAATTCATCGCTTGCTCAAGTTCACACAGCTTATAAATGATACAGCTAGGATTCTAGCCCAAACTTTCTGATTCTGGAAGCACTGACCAGCAGTTCTTAAAGACCTCAAATCTACTGAATAAGACCTCAAAGACCTCAAATCTACTTTAGTGGTGGGGCCCAGTGATCTGATTCATTAAGACCTGAAGAGAATTCTGATGCGAGCTCAGGTAAGAGAACCACTACACTAGGCTGTACTCTTTCAGAGCTTAATTTAATACAGAGCTGGATATAAATGCATGACAGATACGTCTGAATAAGTAAGGCTAACAGACTATTTTATTATCACTCTTAATATTTGCCTTTTGTTAAAAATGAGTTTTATAACTAACTATATCAGTTGTTCAATTAATGACTTCATATTCCTTACGGATTTTTAGTATATAAGCTCTATGATAGAGCCAGAAATATATCAGACATTGTGATTTCCCTCAAAAAACTTGTATTATATTAGGTAGATAAAGTTTTTTTTTTTTTTTTTTTACAAATTCACTAAACACAACATATCGTTTGATAGTTTAGAATGTGAAGTCTTGAAATAAAAAAATAAGGTTTCAATTTGAATTTCAGTATCGATAAGCTGTGTGATGTTATCCAAGTTATTTGACTATTCAAAAACTCAATATCGCAATATTTCTTAAAGAACTCAGTGTATTAGGATATTATAAGAAATAAGAAAATGTGTGTTTTGTACAATGTCTAACATACATTAAACTCTTAATAATTACTTATCACTACTTTGCTTACTAATGTTACTGTTACCATTAGTAATAGTATTACTAATAGCAATAGACAGGTTTATACTAAGATCCTCATGACCAAAATAAAATGAAAAAAATGGCATTTAGAAATTGAAACTGAAAGATCATTGAAAACTTGGATGTTCAAGGAAAAGATTAAAGAAAAGATAGAACCCAAATTGGCTTTTATCTCTTTTTATCTCTCTCTGGCAAAAGGAAAAGGAATTGGTAAAAAGATAAATCTGAAATAATAGTTCAGGGAAAGTAAATAAACCATTGTTGATGGAACAACAAATCTGTAAAGGAAAGTAAGTGAAAATGGATCAAGCTCAGATTTAAAGTTAGTATATGTGAACTTTATCTTGCTATAAGCTAAAATCCACCTCTACCAAAGACAAATTTCATGTTATACAAATATGCTATAGCAAACCCACAAATATTATAATATTCAAGCAGCAGGTATTTACAGAGAACCAATTCTTTACCAGTTATAACCGGACTTATGTTAATTCTCTAAATGCCATGCCAAGCTAAAAATGTGCAAAAAGAAAACATAAAGGGAAGAATGAAAACACTGTTAGAAAGGTAAATAATAACATTGTTATTGTAACATATTTTACAAAGTAACGATCACCAATCACAGTGAATATCTGTAGGCTAAAACTTGCCCCTGAGAAACATCACAAAATAATGGAAAATAAAATTTTTCAAAAGGGATCTGCAGTAGATTGTACTCTAATGAACCACTTGATTTTATAAATTCCATTAATAATTTTAACTGTACATTTCTCAACCTTTTGTCCTTAGGGCTCAGCCAACATTAAGTCAACTAACAACTACATTAACAATAGGCAAGAGAAAAGAATAGTGTTTACTGTGGTTCCAAAGAGATTTTCCAATCAGATTCACTGGTAAGGAAAAATCCTCTTAGCCATTGTTGGCTTTGAAAATGTTTGTGTAGTGTGATTCTTTGCTTCTTAATTAACCCAGTCACTGACTACTTAGGCAGTGTGCTATGGCACTGATGAGGTTTAAAATAGTAGTTTTCTAACAAAAAACTTCAGACTGAAGAAGTATAATTTCTGATATCCTTAAAATGATCAAAAAATCACTTTAAAGTATCCTTTAGAATTGTATTAATCTCAAATTTTCACACCTGTTGTAATAAGTAGACTGTATTCTTTTTGTTTTCTCTTCTTTTTCTAAAAAATAAAAATATATAATATATTTATGTAGTACATGGTACTTTTTTTTTTTTTTTTTTTTTGAGATGGAGTCTCACTCTGTCACCCAGGCTGGAGTGCAGTGGCACGATCTCAGCTCAGTGTAACCTCCGCATCCTGGTTTCAAGTGATTCTTCTGGCCCAGCCTCCCGACTAGCTGGGATTACAGGTGCCTACCACCACTCCTGGCTATTTTTTTAAATTTTTTATTTTTAGCAGAGATGGGGTTTCACCATGTTTGTCAGGCTGATCTCGAAATCCTGACCTCAGGTAATCCAACCACCTCGGCCTCCCAAAGTGCTGGGATTACAGGCATGAGCCACCATGCCCAGCCACATGGTACAATTTTAGCAGTTCTGAAATAAACCAATTATTTATTTAAAAAATATTATATGTTATTAAACATAATTTCTCATAAAATTGTCCGCAAAATAATCGCATTTGAAGACTAAAATACCAAAAAGAGAGAACAAATAGTGTTGAAGTTAGATGCATAAGCTTTCTAACACAAATAACAGTGGCTGATTTTATAAATTTATACATCCAGTTTGATTTTATGCTAGTACATTTACATAAGGAACAATATTACCTCTTAAGTTAATTACATAAGTCAAGTATATCTAATAAGTGAATAAAACAAAGAGAAATGCTGTGATCGAAAGTTGGTTATTTTGCTGAGAATGATGGTTCTAGCTTCATCCATATCCCTGCAAAGGACATAAACTCATTATTTTTTATGGCTGCATAGTATTCCATGGTGTGTATGTGCCACATTTTCTTTATCCAGAAAATAGGCATTTGGGTTGGCTTCAAGTCTTTGCTATTGTGAACAGTGCTGCAATAAACACCCATGTGCATGTGTCTTTATAGTAGAATGATTTGGGTATATACCCAGTAGTGGGATTGCTGGGTCAAATGGTATTTCTGGTTTTAGATCCTTGAGGAATCGCCACACTGTCTTCCACAGAAAACCAAACACTGCAAGTTCTCACTCGTAAGTGGGAGTTGAACAGTGAGAACACATGGACACAGGGAGGGGAACATCACACACCAGGGCCTGTCAGGGAGTGGGGGGCAAGGGGAAGGAGAGCATTAGGACAAATACCTAATGCATGTGGAGCTTAGAACCTAGCTGTTGGGTTGATAGTGCAGCAAACCACCGTGGCACATGTATACCTATGTAACGAAACTACATGTTCTGCAGATGTATCCCAGAACTTAAAAAAAATAAAGTTGGTTATTACATTCACTCAATTTTAAGGTCTCATGCCAATTACTTCTCAATTTACTGTACTGGATTTGAAGCCCAGTGCCACTATGGAACGGTTTCATGACTGAGAGGCAGGCAATATTCCTTGCATGAAGTGTACTTTCCCTACCTATGCAATTGAGAATAGTATAATATTCCTTATGGAGATGCTTTAAGAATTAGAATGAAAGTATATATGAAAATGCCATGAAATATCATAGGCATTTATAGATGTTAGATATGATAATATTTGGTTGATTATAGCATTTCTGTGTGTTTTGCTCAGGAAAGGGGACATACTGATATATATAAGCTTGCTGATTTGTAAACCAAAGGAAATTTTCTAAGTTTTTTTTGCTTGTTTTTGCTGACTGTGGGAGGCAATCCACCATGGACTTCTCATGTTCCTGTATGTCTTCTGAGAAAAGGGCAGGCTGTTTGCTAACCAGTATGTCTCCCTCTGTGGCAAAGGTTTGGCAGGTTTGCTAGCAGCCCTCTTTACAAGGCTGGGGTTTCTTACACTCAAGGTCTCTCAGTTGTCACGCAAATCCAGTACATGCACACCATTAAGTTGGCCTACTTTGCATTACTTTTGGGAATCAGGGGTGGACAAGGGGAGCCCACGTGAACACACAATTCATGCTGCCTGCTTTGCCTGGACCCTTCATGTGTCTTCTGCCAGCTTGTATGAAAGTTGAGAAGGCTAACTTGTCAGCTTGCATGCAGGCTAACATCGCGGGCCCTTCACAGTTCTTGACAAGGACTAGCTTCCCTAAAGGAAATCATTCTACCTGATGAGGAAAATTACTTAAAAAGCAGGAAAACGGTAATGGGTTGGAAAGCATACAGCTAATAGTTAATGAGGTTACTTCACCATATTATGTTTTTTGAATAAAGATTATACTATTAAAATGTCCTCAAATTTTTATTACATTCCACTTCATTGATAGTAAAAAAAAAAATTGATCAGGATATTTAAATATTCTCCACTTCATATTTTCACATGACGGGATAACATCAGGCTCTTGTTCTTTTTCTGCTCAGATCACTCCTTTGATGCAGGCTTCATGGTATGGACTAGAGGAAAGTCTTTATTGTCATTGCGTGGTAAATTGATTTGCCTGAGAGTGTGATGCAGGACTGAGGAACATGACCATCTTCAGAGAAGGAAAAGTCAGATTAGTTACTTCAATCTTAAAAAAAAAAAAAAAAGTCAGGGTTCCTGAAAGCGAACAGTTATTTAGGTTCTACGTGTGGAGAAGTGAACAAAATGAATCGTCACAGAAAGGATTAGATTAGATATAAATATCATCTAGTCCAAATCCCTTTAAGGTCACACCGTGCAGTTGGTGGAAAAGATCTTATAACTACAAGGCCAGCATATTATTTCTCTACGGCAGACATTCAAAACTGTAACAGCAATACAAAAGGAGTCTGCACTCATAGTTACATTGACAAGGAGGAAATAAATCTGAGAGAGTTTCTCACTTTCATTCATTGTCTCTTTTCTACACTTTACTGCGGCCATGAAACTATTTTTTTCCATGCAATTGTGTTGCAGTTAAATGTAAGTGTTTTTGAAATTTATAATTTTTTTTCCTTTAGGATAGTTTATGAAGTATTTATTTTGATTGCCATTATTTATATGTATCAAATCATTCATAGTCCTATTAATTAAATAGTACTGATTCAGTTTGGTGTAAATTATATTTGACATTTTGATCTTAGCTGGATGTTTTCTGTAAGTCTTGACAATCTTTTCCAAGACAGCCATGCTGGTGAATCTGTTTTATGCCATTAATTGTCATTCACTGAAATATATATAGAGAGAGATATATACATAAAAAATCTGTATGTATTTATACATGCTATTTTGCATAAATATATATATTCTTGCATATATATTTTTACTTTAAAGTTTCATATATAATGCAAGTATTCTGTAAACAGTAATGTGTTCATCCAAATATCTATTAATATAATATAACCATTTCACTAAAGTTATGACTTATTGAGAAGTTCTAAGGATAGTCTGGATTCAGAAAGAGTTAGATGGTAAACAATGGAGGATTTTCCATAATGTCAAACAAAATATTAGTGTATTCACAGGTATTTTAAGTTTTATGAAAATCATGTTATTAAGCATTAAAAAATGCTGAGAGAAAAGTTTACAATCTTACTTTGAAGTGTATCACTGTTTTAATAGCTGCCAAACATATTGCCAATCCAACTCTAATTAACTATATTTTTATTATACCTATATTTTAATATAACTACAGAAAAACAGGATAGATAATTAAAAGGGCTGAAAACTGCTTGATTTTGTTTCAAAAAGAAATTCGTAAAGTCTGAGGAACTTAATTAGATGTCAAATTCTACCTGCCAAAAAAGGCACCGAAGTCTTTCTCAGAGCCAACACCAAAGATAAAGCTAAATAAGTTTTGTGATAACGTAGAACAGTTAAACTGTGTTAAAAAGACAAAAGTAACTAGTAGGTGAGTAATTTCAAACAGTTGATTATCAGGTGATTATTTACTAATAAGCTCTTTGTTTAGATAGAAAACAAAAAGACTATAAAATCCTTGTTATTTGTGAATTGTTAAATGTTATTCATTTAGCAGAGTGGATTGATAATTCGAATATATTTCCTGGCTGATTATCTCAAAGACACTGATAGTTCCCTATATTAAAAATTATCTACTATCAAGAAGAGCTTAAAATGTCTATTTCAAGAAAGCACCACCAAATGAGCTAAGAGATGCCTCCCACCCCATCACCCCACAAGCAGGAAAAGCTAATATAATAGCCAACCTCCCTTTCTCCCCTCGTCCTCTTTTTTCCTCCTTCCTTCCCTTCCTTTCTTCTTTTCATTTCTTGAGCACCTAATATGTGCCAGACACTGCTAGGTTATGTGAATCTAATGGAGAGCATTTATGGAAATCGTACCCAGGAAAAACAGACAATCTGATGATCACATCAGTGCTACCCTTAAATCTGGGCAGGAAGGGTCCCTGTCCTGGGTCCATGACCTTAAAGGAATACTTGACCTTTCACAAACAACATATTCAGGACATGTACTAAAGAACATATGGCCACCTTGTCACTCAGAATCTTACATTCAAATTCAGCATAAGATAATGCTTAGTCTTAAACATCTACTTTCATATTAACACTGCTCACACCCCAGGAAACACTTTTCAACATTTGTCCTATTCATTTTAAAACAAAGTTAAGTGTAACTGAGTGCTGAAAAAATGTGTGTGCTGTACTGCATTGGAAGATAAACAACATTTAAACACTATGGAGAGAGTAAAGCAGCGGACGGGCTTAGGTAGGAAAAAAGACACACATATTTACTAGCAAAGTTACCATGAAGGCAATAGATTCTAGCATAACAAAATATCATTTCTCAAAATTGAGGAACATCTATTTGTTTTATCTTATTGTATTTTGTTACCAAAAGTACTGAAACACTCATGCAACTTTCATACAAATTGCACATCGCAGTCAAGAAACATCTTGAATTATAAAATAATTGATATCCACTGGTAAATATGTATATATGAAGATTTAGACATAACATAAGTGAAGCATCATTTCCGTTCTTAACAATAACAACCAAAATGTTCTTTGTATTCTGGAAAGGAAAAATTATAAATAGCTTTATTATTATTAAATATGCTATAAATTTAATTTATCTTTAAAACATTAAATAATATTATATATGATGATGATGATTTTCAAAATTAAAATTGAGAGGCCAAAACAAAGTGTAAAATATAATATTAAATATTTTACAAGAAAAATAACTTATTTTCATAAGTTGGTACTTTTATTTTCACTAACATTTTTGATGAAAATATATTTCATATACTTTGTAAACAACTATACTTTAATTTTTAATCTTTTTGAGCATTGAAAATGAATGCAAAGATTGTTAGAGAAATAAAAAGTTCAAAAATGCAACACAGAGAAGAAATAACTGAAAAAAAGAAAATATATAATTTTTAGAGAGTCTGTCTGCTTAAATTTTTAAGAACTTCAGACAATGAAAAGGAGCTTATTTTTTGGGAGCATGACCCACTTAAAATTTGCAGTCAGGACATTACAAATTCTTTACTAATGAATATTTAATTACTTAATTACTGATTAAAACAGTGAAACCAAGTAAAAAATAATTATTCTTATGAAATCTACTGCTTGAATAGGTCAGATGAAAGCTTTATAACTTTATATTCTTTATTGGTTGAAGATTTAATTACCCTTAGAAACAATGGAAATGTGTATGTGCTTCTATTTGCATATATCTGCTTATATTTGCATAAATGGTCTCTGGAAGGGCATTGGGAAACTCTGCAGATGGTTATCTCTGGGACAGGCAGTAAATGGCTGCGTGAGCAGGACAAGGTGCTTTCTGTACTTTTTAAACACTGTGTATATGTTATTCACTAAAAATGCATTGTTTTATGTCAAATTTTAAAATACCCTGGTTAGAAGTTAAGGAATTCTTTCTCTGTTCATGTTATTCAGTTCACATCTGTCTTCAAGGCTTATTAAAATGAGATATTGTTACTTATAAATCTTTTCAGTATTTAAACAAATGATTGGAAGTTATTTACCTCGTATGCCAAGAAGTGTGCCACCTGTACATCCATGTTCATGGAAAGAAACATCATTCACTATAGCCAAGATATGGAATCAACCCAAATGTCCATTGCAAATTTATAATTCCTTCCACTGACTGAATGGACCACCCCTTTCAGCCAAGGGGACCCAACTAAACCAAAAAACTAGTTCAGGCCATGATTATTACTGGAATGGGGAGGTCAGACATGCCTCATTATACTCTTCTCCTTTTGGAGTTCAGGCACAATTAACTGGCATTTTCATTAAAACAGAGATTCTAAGACTGACAGAACAGACTGTAGCAATAGCATACCAACTCCAGCCTGACTCTGGTACAGCATCATATAACAGATAACAGACCCTAAAAAGAGATCAAAGTATTTTACCCCATAACATATTTCTTGACATATTTTGAAATGACACTGCAAAGCTATCTCTTGGGGGAAATTGCATTCTTTAGAGAATCTCCTTCCCTTACTAGGTCGCTCCAAAGAGTCTGACATCTTTGATAAAAGACATTTACATCTATTCTCTCTGAAGCTTGTTACCTGGAGGCTTCACCTACATGACAAGAACCTTGGCTACCACAATCTCCATCCCTATATCTTAACTCAAGCTGTTTTCAACTCTTCAGGTGGAGCTTATTCCTTTCAACCAATTGCCAAGAAGAAAATCTTTAAATACACCTATGACCTGGAAGCCCTGCCCCCCACCCATCCCACTTTGAGATTTCCCACTAAAATGTACAAAACTAAACTGTAGCCCAACCACCTTGGGCACATGTTCTCAGGATCTACTAAAGCCTTGTCATGAGCTATGACCCTTAACCTTGGCAAAATAAATTCTAAATTCACTGAGACCTGTCTCAGATACTTTTTGGTTTACACCATCAATGGATGAATGGATAAAGACAATGTAGTATATATACACAATGGAATATAATTTAGCCTTACAAAAGAAGCCAGACAGAAGTAAATCCTGTCATCTGTACAACATAGATGAACCTGAATGACATTATGGTAAGGGAAATAAGCCAGGCTCAGAAAAACAAATATCACATGATCTCACTTACAAGTGGAATGTAATAAGTTTGAGCTCATAGAAACAGAGAGTAAAATATTGGTTACCAGAGGCTGTGGGCTGCAGATATTGAGAAGATACTCCTCAAAGGACACAAAATTTCAGTTACACAGGAGGAATATGTTCAAGAGAACTACTGTATATCATGGTGACTAATAGCATAGCTAATAACAGTACATTGTATTGAAAACTGCTAAGATAGTAGATTTTAAGTGTTCTCATCACACACAAAAATTATAAGTAGGGATTATCATATGTTAAATAGTTTGCTTTAGCCATTAGACAGCATATACATATATTGAAACATCATGTAGGCCATAAATATATATAGTTTTTACTTTTCGGTTAAAAAAAGAACTATGCCACCAATAAATAATCAAAGGTAGACAAAACATAAGAGCACACTAAAAGTTTTGCTTTAGTTTTGCTATTACAGCTTTTCGTAATTCTCTTTTTTCATCTTATCTTGCTATCCTAATATATTATTTAACTAGAAATCTCCTTCTTCATTCAACACACTTAAAAGAACTGTCAAATAGTGTGTATTAAAAATTAGAAAAACAAAAACACATGGTTATATTTAGCCATGTGTCCTATATTTAACCCTCCCACGGCTTAGAGTCTACCAGGCAGACTAGAGAGTAGAAAAGACAATTGCAGTCCTATTCGACAATTGTTATAAAGTGCTAAAATTGGAACACTATGGGAAAACATAAGAGAAAAGGTACATAATTCAGATTGGCAAGTAGGAGTCTCACCAGGGGGAAAAGTGGGGTTGAGAAGATGCTTCCAGGCAAAAGGATGAAGTTCATTGCAGGAGTTTAATTTTCACCAAACTAGAGAAGAAGGCTGACATAGACCACCTAAGACTTCACATTATTTACTAAAGAGCTTATGTTTTATCCAGAAGGCTCTGGGGAAATATTGGCAAGATTTTAGCAGACAAGTCACTGTGATCAGGTTTGTTTTTTGGAACAATCACTTTACTACAGTGTGGAGAATAGATTGGAAGAGGGAGCATGTAAAACCAGAGGCAGTTAGGAGGCTACTGAAATTGTTAGGGAGAGAATGACTACAGTCTAAATAAAGGAGGTGGAGGCAGGGACTACAACAAAGGGACAGAGCTACTTGTTAATTGATTTTTTTTTGGTTTAGTACATTGGAGATTAGTGTATTTCTTAGAGTCCAGGGTTGCCAGATTTACAAATAAAAATACAGGATGTACTCATTAATTTGAATTTTAAAGACAAACAAAATAATTTGTTAGTATTAACATTTATTTGAAAAAAGTTTTTCTGATTTATCAGAAATTTATATTTAACCATGTGTCCTATATTTAACCTGGCAATCATACTGCAATGAAGTATTGGATGTAATACCTTCATTTTTGCAACATTCAGGAATCCCTCTGTATTGTAATGTAGCTGTAGGTTTATTTATGCAACTCAAAATTTTACATCAAGAATCACAGAATAAGCAAATTACAGACTATAAACAGCTGCTGAAAAAAAGTGAAAAATGTGTAAAAAGAAAATAAATTTAAAAATTTAATGTACTTATTCTGTTGTAATGCCTCTGGCTTCCACTCAGGTTTTAATGCAGGAAAAGAAATAATCATTATAGCATTAGTGACAATCAATTTTCCCATGTCAGTGTTTTCTCCTTCCTTCCCTTACTGTCAAGATTGTATTTTCACTTTTGGAAAAGATAGTTACCGAGAGTTAATTTCTGAGATGATGCTATTCTTAAACTTCTGTCAAGTAAAAAATCATGAGAGCTATAAATTTGGAAAGGAGATTTTATTTCTCATAAAGGATAACAGCCTGCAAGATGGCCATTCTGACAGGCTGGGAAAAGAAGCCTCCAGCAGAGCCCAGAAGCAGGCACTTCAAGCGATGTGAGGGTGAAACAGGGATTTATACCGAACAGGTTGACCAAGTACACATATACAACAAGTTACAGGAGGAGCCGTGAATCCGTGAATATTCATGAAGGGCGTCCTAACACATGCATACTGAATGAACATGCAGGTTACGTACAACTCATATTCACTTTGGGGTACAGACTTAATGTTTAAATATATTACAGTTAGGCCCCCTATGTCAAAAGGTGAAGCAGGAACACGAAGGCATTCAAGAGTGCAGCCTATGTAAACCAGCCAGAACCAGGCCAGGGTTGGTGGTCTCTTATCAGAAGAAAGTGAGTGAAATCCGTCTCTTGTCCCATCAAAGCTGTAGTTATGGCTTGTGGAACAGGGGGTGGAGGGTCAGATTCTGGCATTGAGCTCAAGTTGTCTTAATTTGCTTATCTTGAGGCCAGTGCTTATTTAGCTGCTAGACAGAAAAACCTTGTGGCAGTTAGAATTTATTCTTTAAGTGTAAGGGTGTGTGAATTAACCCTTGCCTGGCATGGCCTTTGGTCTTGTTTATACTTTGGCATCTTACTGGGCCACAGAGAGTCTGTTCTATCAGTCTTATGATCTCTAATTTAACATTATTGCTGGTCAGTTGTGTCTAAACCACAAAGGAAGCCAATATAAGAGGCATATCTGACCTCTCATCCTGTCATGGCCAGGAACTTCTGTTGATAAGGGTCTTCTGTGGTCTCCTTAGCCAAAAGGGAGTCTGTTCAGTCAGTTGAAAGGCTTAGGATTTTAATTTTAGTCTTACTTCATGTGTATGAATTCATTTAATTTTAAAAACAATTAATGAGGTAGGTATTAATGTAGCCTGAGATTTAAGATATCTACTTTCTGAAGGTGGTTCAGGAAGATTACAGAATTTTCTTGAAAACACAGAGCTAGACCCCAAAGTAGCCAGTGCTTGAATTTAGCTAGTTTTGGTTGTGCCATCATAAATTCCCTTGAGGAGACCACCTAATCTACAACTTATCTCAAGCCTCTTTAGCCAATTTATAGAATTTTATAAGTTGACAGTTCTTAATAAGTTGCTCTGATGCTTTCTTCATATTTAGGTTGTTTTAAGAAAATTTATAATAGCTAACTTGAGCTCCTCTTACTAGACCTAAATTGATTTTGCAATCTATACACTGAGACAAATGAGACTAGCTGGCCAGAGTCATTTTTGAAATATCTATGCTTTAAGTCCACTGGACCAAAGCCTTGTTTCAAATTATTTAAAACACTCAGAGAATATTTTGATGCTTTCACATTCACTAATATTCATTTCAGTATTACATCAGCTACTCTCCTTTGATTTTCATTCTTAAGTGGTCCAGTTTTCTTCATAATTTTAGCCAGGTTTTAAATAATTACATGAAAATGAATGTGATTCTATGACATTTGCCAGGGAGTTAATTTTGCTCATTATTATATTTTATATTTTTCAGGCTTGTAATTAATATTTGCACAGAAACATTTCTTTGAACATTTAAAGCAGGATCTTGTTCTGAATCACTTAGGTGCTATCATTAGGATATGTTTAATTTTGTTGTTTTTTAAATTAAAACCACCAAAAAGATTTGTTCATTTTACAAGCTGATTAACATTTTAAAGACTGATTAGCATATAACAACCCCCTTAATCATGTATGTATGTGTGTGTTTACACATATGTATTCTATATTTGCATATGTATTCTATATTTACCTTCAGCAAGAAAGTAATCTCCACTACTGCTGAACTCAACAGACATTGTTTATGCTCCCCTTAAGGCATTCATCATTTCCAGCTTGTATTCTAGCAATTTATGCATATTTTTAATCTCTGCTAAGGTTTTTACAGGTAGGAAGTGTGTTTAATTCATCTTTATATCTCCCACAGTGCCTACAGACAGCTTTGCATACTGTGAGAACTTGTTAAATGTTGTTAAATGAATGACAGAAGAAAGTAAATTTGGCTTATTTGACTCTTGAGTCTACAAATTTTTTAAATTTAAATTTAAATGCAGTAAATTTAAATTTAAAAATTTAATCCAAATTTAAATCCAAATGCAGTAAATTTAGTCTTTATAAAAGTTTTCCCTCATTATATCTTTCACAGATATAAATGTATATTTATGAGAATTTAATAAAAAGCAGTGTCAGAGGTATATTTCAACCACGTAGTAGACAGCAAAGAGGCTATTTATTGGTGGAACTAGGCAATATATTGGTGAAACCAGGCAATATGCACAATAGTTTTTTTTCTCAACAACACAGACAGCAGTAAAGTGATTAAACAGCATTGTTGCTGATAGAGTGTTGAGCAACAAGTTCAATTGAGATCAATGTTTGAATATATGTTTCTTAAAATAATCTATATTTGAAGAGTGGACATTACTACCATCTTCTCTTACTGTGATTCTTTATTTTACCCATGGATAAATCACATGTAATAGCAACTCTTGACCTGTGGCTTCAAATGGAGCAAGACACGATTAACAGATGGCTTGACTCATTGATTCACTTTTTCATTCAACAGATGTTTACTAAGTGTAAAGAGGATGCATTGTATGCTGCGAACTAATAATAATATATACAATTTAGACAGAATTTTGTGTTTCTCACATTTCTTTTTACATGCATTGCCTAGCTGATTATCAAAACAAGTATGTGATACCAGGATCAAAATATTTCTATTTGCATAATAGAAATTTGCAGTAATGACTCCCATGTTAGAATAACTTATAAAATGGAGACTGGAACTCAGGTTTTCTGATTACATATTTCATAGCCATTATATTTTCAGGCATTTCAGTCCTTTCTAGGAAAAGGGAGTATCTTGAAAGTATCATAAAAAGGGGAGGAGGAGGGACATTGTCTAAGACTAATTACTGCTAATTAAACATAGCTATCAGCAGATAGTGAATCCGTGAAGAGACATTTTAAAGAGACTTGATCGCCCACAGGACAGCAAGAGGTGATTATGACCTGGTCAAATTACTTATAATCTCTAAAAAGTAATTCATCAATCTAATAGTAGTGTACAGGGCATAGACTACAAAAGAGGCACACACAAAAGAATGTGCTCATTACAGAGTTGTGCCGAGCTGTGAGGTGCCCTGGCCCAAGAATGTGATTTGCCTCCTCTGTCTCTAGATTACTTATAGCTATTATCTCCATTATTTTGTCCTGATTCTATGCTAAATAAATAGAGTTATGCATATGGTTTTCTTCCCATGTGCTGGACTAAATGTACTGTCCTCTTATCAGTAAATTTAAAAAGTGATACCTTGAGTATAATTTGGTTTTCCACACCCCTTGATAATAGGGAGACTCTGCACCAAGTGTATACGATTCCATTGGTAGTGATGGTTCCCATTAAAAATTACCAGGCTGGCATTACAGTTTACCCTTCATTAGGTGAGTCAAACTACAGATGACTCGCCCATTCTTGAAGAGGTGCTGGCAGATTTCAAAGGTTGCAAAGCTTAAGGCCAGACTCTGGAATGACAAATTCCTATATGTCATCCACCCGTTAGGCTTTAAGAAAGCCAGCTGACTAGCCTGACCCAAAAGAACCTTCCATTTCATTGTGCCCTACTTTGAACTCCTAATTCTTCTCTCCCTGTATAATTATTCCAGTGCAAATAATTCTCTCAAATGCAAATCATGTTCTTCTAATTGTATTATGACTTAAAAAAATAGTTTTCTTGAAAGGAAACTGGGTCATTTCACAGAATCGCATCAATTTACAATATGTCTTCATAACAGATAATAAATAATAATGCTAAAACAGGTCTAGAACATCTTCACTGAAACCTGTGGGACCAGATACGTTTAGGATTTCAGAATATTTTGAATTTTAGAGAAGCAATTAAGCACATATTATGCAGATTGTATATTACATCTTAGAGGAGTCTGAGCTGCATCTTGCAATCGAACACATACTTTTTTTCAGATAAATATGTGAATATCTACAATATAGGAGACACATGAAAGTGAAAAAGAGTCATATGTAGGTTTAGGTTGAGTTTTGATGATGAATTACAGAACAACTTCAGTTTTCAGAATGGTCATATATCAGAATTGGAAATAATGGATTGTGTGTGAACTTATTATTTTAGAACAGTTTTGTTTTATTTATTAATTTATTCATTTTTAATCGAAGTATGCTGGGTATATGGCAGATCCACCTTACAGCAGTAACTTACATTAAGTATACCCTGAGAAAGACCCCGTATGGCAGATGTACCTGACAGCAATAATTTAAACATACCCTGAGAATGACCTTATGGTCTAAAAACAATGTGTGTTTGCAGCTCTGAGCTAAGGAATCTAGAAGTGGCCAACCCAGAGATTCATTCCTTATCTATGAGGAGCATTTGATTCATGGCCCATCCCATGGAATGACATACAGGGGAAAGAGGTGCATTGTTTTGGGTTGAATGAAGGTTGACAGGTGGAGGTTGCTAGGGGGAAGGTAGATACTAATTGAAAATGCTATATAAACTGCATATATTTTACAAATGGTAGCAGTTCTCCTGTCCATCCTGCCACGACTAGATTGGCCTTTATGTAAGTCCCCTCAATAAACTCTACGTCTTGTTCCCTGGCTCTTGGTCTCCCTCTGCCTCTCAAACGTGATGCCATTCCTATTGAAGTCAATAGGGGTCCAGAACAACAGCAGGGCTTTTTTCTTTTAATTTTAAAAAATATTTTTAAATTAATTACTTTTAATTGACAAAGATTATATGTATATTTATTATGCTTATGTTGTTTTGAAATATGTGTACACTTTAGAATGGCTAAATTGAGCTAATTCACATATGCATTTTACCTCACACACACATCATTTTTTGTAGTGAGAACACTTAAAACCTACTCTCCACAATTTTCAAAAATTGGCACAAATACTACATGATCTCACTTGTATGTGGAATCTAAAAACATTTAACTCATAAAAATAGAGAGCAGAATGTTGGTTACTGGGAGCTGGTTGAGCTGTTCGGAGTTGTCAGAGGTTACACAATTCCGGTTACACAGGAGGAATAAGTTCAAGAGACCTATTGTACAATATGGTGATGGTGACTGTAGTTAACAACAATGTGGATCTTTAGTAACCACTAAAGACCATTTAGTGAGTGCTCATTATATTTTCACAGTGATCGTATGAATTAGGTTCTTTTGCTATCTTCATACAAATCAGGAGGAATCAAACACCTGAAACATTTTGGCAACCTGACCAAAGTCACACAGCAAGTTGCTGAGAACAAGGACAAAATCATTGTCCTTTCCCTTAAACATAACACACACTAACTTTGAAAGGGAAATTGGAAAAGATGTGCATTGAAATTGGGAAATCTTTTTACTCCCTCCTCACTTCGTCCACTTCGAAGCAGTTAAAAGGACAGACCATGAAGTCAGACATCTGGGCTTGAAAGCTATCTCAGAAAATTTGTGTAAGGCACTTTAAACTCGCTAATGGCTAATTTATGAAACGGCCGGCTAGCAGTCCCTATATTATGGTGTTAAAATGACTAAATGAGATAATGCCATCTGACGCTCCCCTCCACCTCACCACCCTATTCTCTGGAAACCACTATTCTACTCCCTGCTTCTATGAGATCAACTTTTTTAGATTCCACATATTTTTAATGTGGTATATGTCTTTCTGTGCCCAGCTTATTTTCTTCTTGAAATGCTTTCTTGACTTGGTAACATGATACCGTATTCTTTTTTTTCTCCATTCTAAATAACTATTCCTCTTTTTCACGATTTTTGATTTTTGCTCTATTGCCTACAGCTGAGTAATTGGCGCTACAATTTGCTCTAATGACTACAGCTGAGTAATTGGCCCTACAATTCACTCAGGTTCCGACACTCAGAACTGTCATTGATTTCTTTATTTCTCTTTCATCTCACCGCTCATATATCAGCTCATGTAAGTGGTTTATAGCTCAAAAAACCTTCTACCACCTCTATAACACGGTCTGAGTTCAATACCCAAAGTCTTTACCTGGATAACCAACGGAGGATGCTGACAAGTCTCCTTGCTTCTTCTCTTGCTCTGTTTCTCCACAGATTAGTCTCATGATGATATAGAGCAGCCAGAGAGGGACTTCAAAAATATAACAGATCATGCCATTTCTCTGCCAGAAATTCGGTGAATTATGTACCCCTCCGGGCTAGATATGATCTAGCCCTGAATAGGTGCTCCAGTTCGGCAGCCTCTTTAATCTCTTTGCTCTCTCCTCTTAACACACTGTCTTTCTTCCTGATCCTAGAACACAGCAAATAAAATCCTGCCTCTGGGACTTTTTATCTTCCTGTTTACCCAACCCCTATTTCCTGAATACCCAACCCCTATCTGTTGTTGTAGAGCCCATGAAATAAAAATGATATTAACATTTTGTAACGATTGGAGAAAATCAAAAGAATAGTATTTCCTGACATGTGAAAATTATACAAAATTCAAACTTCAGCGTCTATAAGTAAAATTTTATTTGCTCATTTGTTTACATATTTTCCGTGCTACTTTTGCACTACAGCAGCAGAGATAAGTAATTGCAACAGCGACTATATGGTTCACAAAGTCTAAATATTTACTATGTGGATATTTATAGAAAAATATTGCTGGTTGCATGGTCTAGAAGAGTTCTCAAAGTGTGGTTGCTGCCATCAGCATCACCTGGAAGCTTGTTAAAGATGCTAATTCTTGGGTCCCTCTGAATACCTGCTAAATCAGAAGTGCTGGGGTAAGGCCCAGCAATTGCACCTTGTTAAAACCTCCGAGGGATTCTTATGCAGACTAACATTTGAGAATCAATGTTATAGAATACTTAAATGGTTAATCTCTTACCATGCAGGTAATCCAACTCCTTGGTGAACTATTTCTTGACTATGCTATTTAAAATTGCATCCCTGTTTTCTTTTTTCTCTGCTCTTCATTTTCCTTCATATCATAAATCACTATGTAACATTACGGTAAATATAATTTTCCTTATTTTATTTTCTTCTTATCCTCTCTAGAATATAAGTCATAGACTTTATCTTGTTTACTATTGAATTCCTAGCACATAGAACAGTTCCTGACAGATAAGAGGCCCTAAATTTTGTTAACAAATAAGTGGATGAATAAATATTTAAATATTATATTTTAAAAATTAATGTTACCTCAAATAGCTACCGCCAGCCCTAAGTGTAATAATTTGCCTTCTTCTATTTTGCCATAGGAGTAAAAGGAAAATCATCTTTCTAGCTTCTGACTTTGTAAATAAATTATATATTTTTGTATTCAGAAGCAGCCCAGGTCTATCTTCAAAGACTTACAAAAGTCTGTAACTTGTATCTTCCATGATTAGACGTAGAATTCAAGAATTTGAGCTGTAATGCTAGAATATAACCAAAATGCTCACAGGCTGAGAATCTCTGGTGGATTTCGTTGTTTTGTTAAGTGTTTGAAATAACGACTATTTTAGAACACTTAGGCAATGCTTTAGGATTGCTTATAAAGAGATTACTTAAACATTTGCTTTGTACATATAAATATATTGTACATAGGTGTGCATAAAATGAGATAATTTTAATCATATGATAATTCTAAATAAAAATATTATGCATTTCACGAAAATCATCTGTTGATCAGGGATTGACTCTAAATTCTTTAATTTTTATTCTAAAAATGTATGAGACAGGGTCTCGCTATGTCACCCAGGCTGGAGTGCAGTGGTGTGATTATAGGTTCCTGCAGCTTCAAACTCCTGGCTCAAAAGATCCTTCCACATCAGCCTCCTGAGGGGCTAGTAATACAGGTGTGTGCCACCATACCTGATTGGTTTTTGAAAATTTTTTGTAGAGATGGGGGTTTCATTATGTTGCCCAGGTTGGTCTCAAACTGCTGGGCTTAAACAATTTTCTTACCTCAGCCTCCCAAAGTGCTAGGATTACAGTTATTAGCCACTGCTCCTGGATGACTCAAAATTCTTATCTTCCTAAACCAACTTTCCAATCAAGCATTACTGCTTTCAGCTGTCATGCACACTGGCATTGAACATCAGGATCTAGTAATGTTGACTTGTACATAGTTATTTCTGTCCTCAGTGTTACCTGAATGTTTTCTTTCATCCATTCTGGATCATAATCTAGTCTTTGTTCTCTTGGCTATCAAAGTTGTTCCTTTACGTTTTTTTGTTTTTCACTTCTTACTCTGTTTTCACATATATTCACAGCTGGGCAATGACTTTATCTCACCTTACATGACCCTGCTTGATTCAGATCCCCCATCCTCAGCCCCTCAATTACTACGTGATCTTGGTCACCCTTGGTTAACATTTCATTTTCAATTTACATCCCGAAACTAGAATTTTCTAAAATTCTTGCTTTACTCCATTCATGGATATCTATACTTGAAAATCTGCCACTGTACGGCTCTGCATTATGGTGGTAGATAAGAAAAACTCAGACCTTTCTCTCATAAAGATGTGTACATTTCTATTTCCCACTATCTTTATTGTGATTAACATCATTTTTTTAAGATTCCTGTAAGTATTTTCATGTTTTATCTCTGTTAAACTATTCTCAACACTGAACCATAAAAATTCTTCTGAAATACAAACCTAATTATGCCATTTTTGTGCTGAAAACCTCCTAAAAAAATGTCTCCCAGTTAACATCAGGTAAAATGTAAAGTACCTAATCTGACTGGGAAAAAAACTCTTAATAATCCATTTGCCTTCCTATACTGACTTTTTAATACCTATTTTTTCCCACTGCCATCACCCGCACCCCCAGAAAAATCCAAAATATTTCAGTGCCATTTGGTTTCAGGGCTCCAATCCTACTGAACAAATTTTATGTCATGTCTTTTTCATATGATGGAAACTTCTTTGAGGCCAGGAGCTATTCATTATTTCAGTTGTATTTCCAGGACTTAGTACAGTACTTGAAGTGAAGTAGGCGCTTAATAGTTGAATAAAGAGGGAATGAATGAAAGATAAATGAGAAGTAAAGGAAATTGAGAACCTTAAATATATATAATATGTATATAAACATATATTTAAAAATAAGTTCACTATCAAATATATTGATTTTTTATTTCTTCATCTCCTGTTCTACTGAATAAATATTTAATGAATGTTTTCTAACTTCTCGGCATTGGGGCTGTGATGTGGCAGGTCTTAGCTAATTGGGGTGGGTCTTAGAAAACTCCTCCTTTGAAACCTTGCTCTATATCCACTCTTGGATTTGTGTCACATTTTGATACCATTGTCTTAGAATTTAATCTGACCCTAGCCCCGACTCTACCCTGTAATGGCCAATACTAAATATGACTAATTGTTGGTTTGGGTTTTCTTAATAGGCCATTATGTCTTTATTCCCCCACTTAAATGAGAAATATATATATATATATATATATATATATATATATATATGTATTTTAGGAAAGGCGATTTCATTGAGAGGCTTTTCTTTTTTATTCACTAAATGGAAGAAAAATATATATGACCATTTAAAGAATCATTTAAAAGTTTTAAATGTCTCATAAATACAATAAAATGTACTTTATTATTCTAGTTTTAAATAATCCATCTTGACATTTAACACAACTCCTTTGGAATCATAACTTGTCTTGCCTGGATAAATATGACAATATCATTTCTATTGTAGTTCATTCTTTCATATACAAGAGTAATCCTTAGATTAGTTCTTATTACAGGAATACCAAAGACTATATTCCAGTTTCTAATTTAGCAAGTCACTCCAGTTTATAATATAGTCACATAACTAATTTATAGAATAAAAAGAAAATTTGCAATTATTGTAATTGTATCCTAGGGAAAAAGCACACTCTTCAGTTGTCACTATCTCTAATTTTCCCATCATCTTTTTTTCTTCAGCTGGCTACTACAAAATGCAGTACAGACAGAGTTTCATTCAATTTGATGTCTCAGCATTTTACTATAGTAATTTGTGATCTTTAATTTTTTTAATATTAAGTCTTTCTCTGTTGGGCACTACATTTCAGAAAATGACACACTTAAATCTTTTAAGAACATGAAAAAACATTTGCCTTTATGCAAACTTAAAGTGGCAAAAGAGGCCCGTAGAAGGACGGGAAAATGCTGGGATAATTTTGTGGCTAGATATACTGGATATACAGTGGCTTAACATATACATCATAATTATAGTTTGACCTCTCACTACCTTAGCTTACTGAAGTAACAAGTGGAATCAAGATATTTGAAGTTTCTTTCAATATCATCATAACCCTTGAATTTCTATGAAAAAAAGTGTTAAGCCATAGCCAGATTCAGTTAACTCAACACATTATTTGATCTGCCTATATCACAGGAGTGGTGGGAAAGCTAATTAAAAATGGCCACAGGGAACTTCTAAATACAGTAGGTAGCTGCATAGAGTAAAAGTTTTTTAAAAAATGGCATTTAGTTAAGCAACAGGAATTATTGGGCATCTGTAATTTAATGTTTCTAATGTTTTTCATGAACTCCCCCTTTCCTCCTTTTTAAATCATTGAACTTTCACATTACAGGTAAATGTGATAGTCATTTTTTAAGATAAATTTATAAACTTATTAAACAATCTGCAATCAGTTTTACTAAATAGCAGGTGTAAACCGTGATTTAAATTACTCTTATAATGTAATTTTAAAAGTCTAATATGAAAAAAAGTCAGCTTCCACAGATGTTTGAGTTGAAAGCTTCCACTTATCAGTCTCACTCTAATTGCAACCAAATTAATACTATTCATTTTGATTTATGGGCAAAATGCTAATTTTGACTTGGCTGCCCTTCTGGGAATTACACAAAGCCCAGCAGCAGTGTTACTTTTTCACCCACCAAAACTGAAGTGGGGGTGGAGGTCACCCCAGAACATGGTAGAGGCAAGACATATCCAGGAACTAGCCCACTGCTTACCATCCTAACCTTTTAAAACCTGATTTCTGTTTTATGGAACAACATGCACTTTCTTGAATGTGATATACCTCTCAGACTTTGAATGTTAGCATAAAACAAGGAGAAGCTTCTTTCTTTTTCTAAGCTGTTCCTCTTCCCCAATGTCACTTCCTGCATTTTTTTGCCTCTCACACTTTACCTAGCTAACATCTATTTGTGTTTGATATTCGGTTCAAAGATCACTTTCCAGTTATCCTCTTCTAATCATCTGCAATGAATTTAGTAAAAGAACTACTCCTGAAACAAAAAAAGTGTTGACAGCTATAATTGATAAGTGATCTTAAAGGGAAACTTGAGAGCTGAGAATCAGGTCTCAAGTCCAGCCATCGCATGTCTGTTTTTTGTGTTAAATACCTTGGATTATCTCTGATTCTCTGTACTGAGAAAGGTGGCTGTGTCCTTATACTCTTCTCAGTCAAGTAAGGTGTTTCTCTGTTGGTTTTCAAAATTTCTATTTATCTTTGCCATGTTTGTGTGTTCACATATCTGACTCTCACACTAAACAATGAGCTTCTTAGGAACAGAACTATGTCTTGTTTATCTTTGTCCTATAATGAAGCTTAACACTTGGTCCATTTCCAGGAGACATTATATAAAGAAGTGAAAGAGTAAATTAATGAACAAAATCCCCATGTCAAACCAATATCCTCAGTCGTGTTTTCATAGACTGATATTTTCTATAGTGTCCTGTCTTCTTTCAGTGGTGGTAGTGGGCTGGGGGAGGAGAGTGGCAGATGACAAAACAGGAAAATGAGAAAAAAAGATATACCTGAAAGCTGTTGACTACAGTCTGGACAAATAATCAAATTGACACAATTTATTAATCAACTATGAAAGTAACCAACCAATTAACATGCAATAGACTCTGTAACAGGGACTCTTACATGCATTATCTATTATTATTATTATTAGAGACAGGGTCTCATTCTGTTGCCCAGGCTGGAATGCAGTGATGTGATCATGGCTTACTGCAGCCTCTAACTCCTGGGCTCCAGTGATCCTCCTACCTCAACCTCGTGAGTAGGTGACCCCACTAATTTTTTGTTTTCCTTTTTTAGAGACAAGGTCTCACTATGTTGCTCAGGCTGGTCTTGAACTCCTGGGTTCAAGTTATCCTCCAACTTCGGCTTCCCAAAGTGCACGATTATGGGTGTGAGCCACCGCACCCAGTCTGACATGATCTCTTTTGGTAATATTAAAGTTAGTGGAATGAAAATCATTTTATATTATAACAGTAATATAGGTGTTACTATTATCATTGATAGTCACACACAACTTTGCACAGTGCATAGATTGAACTTAAACATGTTCCTTTAGTGTGATGAGAGATTACTTTCATTTAATATAAAGAGCTGAAGT
This sequence comes from Pan paniscus, assembly GCF_029289425.2. Classification (NCBI taxonomy): domain Eukaryota; kingdom Metazoa; phylum Chordata; class Mammalia; order Primates; family Hominidae; genus Pan; species Pan paniscus. The sequence goes on along the minus strand of NC_073261.2, from coordinate 48,945,718 downwards.
AGAAAACATTTCTTTTCCTGCTCTATATTTTCAAATAACAAGAAAATACTGGAATACAGTAATCTTGTATCTTAAACAAATATGACCACAAAAACACACATCTTTCCATTCTAGTGGGAAATAACTGGGGAAATATACTGCCCAGTGCCCAGGGAGAATTTAATTCTCTTTCAGGAGGCTGCTGATGCATATGCTACAAAGTTAATTACTGTAAAGTTGGTCAATAAAGCCAATGTTTTAAATAGATAATTTCTAATTGTAAAGGAATAATTTATTCCTTAGGACGAGATTATCGAACTCACTTATAATTAGAAGTAAATCCTACCAAGGAAACCTTACAAAGAATTGGTATCTGCCCATTTGCTTTCTGGTATTCATAAGGTCAGATGAATTCACACATATATGCTGATCTTCCATGTGCTCATTTGAAAACAATTTGAAAAAGGGACAAGTGAAGTAATATTTGATTAGAAGAAAACAAAACTTATATAATCCAAGTAAATTTACCTTTATATTATTTTCAGAATGTGCCCTGAAATATTTTTATATGTATGAGATGTAATATTACTGCATTAAAATTTTGAGAGCTGCTGATTCCAGATTGACAAATACTCTGGGGAGTAAAGCTTTACTTTTGAAAAAAAGAACATCTAGTTTTGAGCGCAGGTTTTGTTATGTTTAATTTGGGGCTTATTTTTAGTTTATATTTTTGGGGTTTTTTTGTTTGTTTTGGCAGTTGAAGGTCAATGGTAAATCTTGACAGAAAAAGCTATGGTAAATAGTATACATACATAATATGATATATTTTTATACATAATATAAGATATAATATAATATATTATATATTATTATATAATTATATAATATATAATATTATATCTAATATTACGTATATAATATATATTATGTATTATATAATATTATATATAATATATAATATATAAATAATTATATATAATATATAATATATAAATAATTATATATAATATATAATATATAAATAATTATATATTATGTATTATATTCTACTATATTATGATATTATAAATATGCATTTGAAAGACTTCAAGGAGCTCCACCTACCAGTCTCAGGGCTATGTCAATGTCTCCAACTGTCTGTTAACAGTCTTGCTCAGGTCATGTTTGAACTTTTTCTCTTTGATCTGAGTGTAGCTTTTGAAGAAATAGTGATTATCAAATAACCTGGCAACAGAGGAAACAAATCACAAATGCCTAATCATTTGTTTCTTTGATTCAAACCAATAACCTGTCTCCTTAACCTTGATATTTTTTAGAAGGAAATTTGCAAATCAAAGTCTATAGTCACACACATACAGGAATCTCTATCTCCACATTCAGAAAATATAACCAGTCTTATAAGAAAATATTAAGTCTTCAATATTTTCCATTTTAAAAATCAGTTTTTGGCACAGATACTTTCCATTCCTATCCTTTAATCCTGCCCCCCAGGGGGAGTGCTTTTTCCTGTTTACATTTGTTTTTTAAGTGTGTGGCCTCTGCCATATTTGTGACATCCTGCCATGGTGCTCCCAACTCCATGGTTTTGTAATCTTTGCTTTCATATCTGCTATCTAATTTAGTAATTCTTTCTTAATAGCTCAACATTTATCATGGTTTAAGATATTTATCTAGACATAATTTTTAGAGACAAAAGTGAATTTTGAATCAGGTCATAAATCCCAATTTAAAATAAGTCATTAAAAGACGCTGCTTCTAATTAGGACTTCCACCTATCTGTTAAGTGTAGAATTTAACTCCTTAAGAAATATAAAATCAGTTCTTAACTTGTGGAAATTCTGTTCACAAATAATTTTCATTTTGTGTTTTCTCATAAACATTAGTAATTACAGCAACTGGACCACTGACTGCTATGTTCATCCACATTACCAGTTAGCTCTGCATGCCTCTGAATCCCCCCAGGAAGGATAGGTGCTTCTCCTCTGTCAAGCTCTGATTCCCCATTGTGGCCCTTGTGCTCAGTATTATAATTGTCTGTTTACTTCTCTGTATCCCCATTAGACTAAATTTTATCAAAAGAAGAAATTATGCCTGTATTCAATCCCCTGGTGTCTAATACAGGTATTATAATATCTGTTTCATAAATGTGTTTCAAATTATAAATGAATATCAATTAAACAGTCAAAAGAATGTGTCATAAATCACATATACATGTTTTACTATCTGCTAAGACTGATACTTTGCACTTATTGAGACTATATCATAATTCATCCAACTACTGTAGGGAAAAATATTGCCATTTTCATCCCATTATGCAAGTAACATTCTTCCACTGAAAGTGTGTGTGTGTCTTTTAATGAACATTGAATCCTGCTAAATGCGATTTTCATCACGATAGTTAATGAGAGAAAGAAAATCTAGATAATAATAGTTTTTCTCCACAGGATTAATATTATAACTAAATATAATAATATGTGTAAGAGTGTCTGATATACAACATCGTTTATTCAGTTGGAAGTCTTTTTTGTTTGTCTTTGTCTTAATCCATCTGTGCTGCTCTAACAGAATACCTGAGTTTGGGTAAAGTGTACAGAACAGAATTCTATTTTCTTACGGTTCTAGAGGGTGGAAATTCCAACACCAAGTCAGCAGCATCTTGTGAGGGCCTTCTTTATGTGTCCTCACATGGCAGAAGTCAGAAGGACAAGCTAGGTGAACCCTTCATTAAGCCTCTTTACTATAGCCTTAATCCCATTCACAAGGCAAGAGCCTTCATGGCCTAGTCACCTCTTCATGTCCCCATCTTTTAATACTGAATTTTGGTGGGGATGTTTTCAAACTATAGCAGCCTTTTAGTAGGTTCAATAATTGTTGTTCTTGTTTCTCTGTGTGTGTTTGTTTCACTTTAAGACTTTTTTTCTTTTGAAGTACAAATAACTGGCTAAGTTTCTTTAATAAGAAATATCATTTCTTCAACCTTTGCTCTTCTAGAAAATATACCATGACATTCACTTACCAAGGTGTTTGTTAAGTAAAAGAGTTTATTTTTAGTTTTACTGGCCTTAAGTTGAAACTGGGGTTGACTGAAGAAGTTTAAGGAGCAATGCTAATCAACCCAGAATAGAAAATAAGAAGTATTTGCAACCTTCTCGTGCAGCTCTTCTCCTATGGTGGCAGTTCTTCCCCCTTCTTGCCCCACTTACCATCATGATGGGGAAAGTAGAAAATATCTCCCAACAAGTAAACCTTGACCTAATTCCTGAATAGAGACAGCCCAGATTAATAAACCTGTCATCACCAAACCTTTATAGAAGTCACGATTTCACTGATTCTGGAAGGATGACTTTTCTTTATATATATATAATGATGTCAATATCATCTATATCTATATTCACATCTATATCCATATCTACATTTATCTGTATATTTGAGAAGAAAAAACGAACAAGTCTTAGAGGCTTTTAAATAAAATATAAAGAAGAGAAATCTACAGATAAATATTTTCTAACATCAGGGCTTTATAATTCAGGAGAAAGAGAACCACCAGAAACTTTTTCATGTCAGGTGTAACTAGAGTCTGATATTGGGAAAATGGGACCAACCACATGAGTAGGGAGCCAGTTCTGTTGTGATTTTTAAGGTCTATTTTAAAGACCTCTGTGCCCTGAAATAGCTCCCACACTGGTACTTGAAACCTCTGTTAGATATCTTAAGCCCTAAAGACTTTGGTCCTCATATTTCCCTATTAAATTGAAATTGCTTTACAGGATGTAACACCATAGGAAGCACCAGCTAACACCTGATCAGGGATTACTTTCCAATCTGGCAGACAGCTAATTAAATGAGATAGATCCTATGGGAAAGTATATTGAGGATGGGGTGCTTTTAAAGGGGAGAGGCATACTGATTGAGAAGGCAGGATGCTAAAGAAAATGTGGTCTAATTGAAATTTATCCTAGGGATACATGTATTGGAAATCAACACTATTTTCTTTTCTACTCATTCCATCGTGATTATAACCAGGGATGTATATTAAAATCATCTGGTGAAAGGAGGGTTATTAAAATCACATCCTAAGTTCTAAAACTGACTGAGCACATCAGTCTCTGGAGGATAGACTGGGTCTGCATATTTCTTTAAACCTCTCAAGGTGATTCTGTTATATACACAATTGCCATAAAAACCAAGCAAGTTAACCATCTTGGGCTCAATTCCATTTGCCAAACATTTGTTGGAAACTTTCTACATAGAAGGCACAATGTTCAGGTAATGTGAATGTAACAGATGGACCCAACGAGAATCTTATTTTCAAGATTATAAACTATCTGGAACAATAAATCCTGAGCATTAGAAACACAGGCATAATCTGTTAGCATTATAAAATGCTACAAATAAAATGTAGAGGGGTAGAGTACCTTTGAAGAGAACATTCAGGAAAGGCTTCCTGGAGCACAGATTCAGGCCCCTTCTTCATTTTCCCTACCTTCTCCTGGTCCCTCACACAAGAGTCCACTGGCAGTCTACCTTATAGCCTTAATCTTCTTTGTGTCCCTAAGCTCTGATAAACTTTACAACAATAAATAGTCTCAGCAAAACATGATTCAAGTCACTCTTTCTTACATCTTGCCCCAGGATAGGGATAGGCTAACCAAGTATTGGATGCCGGGGTCTTGGATTTCTTTCTTTCTTTCTCTCTTTCTTTCTTCTTTCTTTCTCTCTTTCTTTCTTCTTTCGTTCTTTCTCTCTCTCTCTCTCTTTTTTTTTTTTGAGATGGAGTCTTGCTCTGTCGCCCAGGCTGGGGTGCAGTGGCGTGATCTCGGCTCACTGCAAGCTCCACCTCCCGGGTTCACGCTATTCTCCTGCCTCAGCCTCCTGAGTAGCTGGGACAACAGGCCCCCACCACCCTGCCCGGCTTTTTTTTTTTTTTTTTTTTTTTTTTTTTTGTAATTTTAGTAGAGACGGGTTTTCACTGTTTTAGCCAGGATGGTCTCGATCTCCTGACCTCATGATCTGCCTGCCTCAGCCTCCCAAAGTGCTGGGATTACAGATGTGAGCCACCGCGCCCGGCCCCCAGGGTCTTGGATTTCTAACCTAGCTCTCATCTGATCAACACACGAATGTGTTCATTTAGACAATTTAAAAAAGGCAGTTTGCTTGCTCTGAAAGACAAGAATACATAAAATCTCATCTTTATCTTTGAAGAACACTTGAACTACTGTCAGTGAGACCTTGGTTTTAGGTTCTGAGGTCATGCTTTCCTCTTGCTTCTCTCACTTGGTTTTAGGAATGAACTGCTGTGGCATCAGCCGTGCCTCAACCCCAGTCCCCCATAAGTACAACTGTGGTCTTTACATGAGTTCTTTAAGAATGGACCACTTGTCCCTGAATTCCACAGGCTGAGTTCTACCTTTGTTTTGCATTATTCGTAAGGGCCTCCAAGACCCATCAACATGAATATCTCCTCAGTGCCAGGAATAGAATGTAGGTAAGTGGACTGAACAAGGACACTAGACATAGGTAAAAAATTTAGGGGCAGCATTTTAGTTCGCAGTACAATCAAGATTCTAGAAGGATGTCATTTGAAATAAATAAACTTATCTCTGAGCAAAGACTAGCAGATGGTGGGAAAAAAGTATCCTCTCTTAATATGTTCCATTCCTAAGAGTTCCCTAAATCTCTAGCATACCACAGTTGCATCTGTTCAGCCATCTAGCAAATATTCTGTATTTGCAAGCGTTTAGCAAGCAGCTACCAGTGTTTAATTTTGGGATAATGCCTTCTTGATGTGCTAACCCCAAGAGTAATTCAAACAGCCTAAATGTGAATTACTCCTTGTAAAAAGGAAATGCGGCTGCTTGGAATCATGTCTGTCTGTAACTGAAGATATGACAACATTGAAACACACAGCCGTGTCTGTGCAATCACAGTCTGTAAGTGTAACCCTGGCCACAAGAGTATTAAGAGGGAAAGTGTGTACAAAACTAATCAGAAATTACTGTCACTAATAAAACACAATTTTCAATATTATTCCACACTTTACCAGCGAGTGAGAACTATTCTGTTGACATATATAAAAATTAAAATAAAATAAGCAGCATGGGATGGCTGACATATTGGATAGTAAATTTAAATATCTTAATTTAACTTTCTACTATCTAATTTTTGTGACTCAGTTTTTTTAGTAGTAAGAGGGAAAAAATGATGCTCATTCTACTCTACATCCCTGAGGTTTCAATAATACTCTCTTATCATTGTTTAGCAATTTACTACTTAAAAAGCATTTTTGTGTACACCTTCTCTACTGAGGCTCTGAATACATTTTTGAAGTAGGAAGGAAAGACTTCTCCTTTTTTGGAGACAGCTTTCTCAACTATAGGGGTGATTTGCTCCCATGTGCAGTTGGTTAATGGCAAGAACATTGACTCAACTATTGGTGTTACTATTCCCAGTTCAGTACTTGCATCATTAAGGGTCCTTTTGCTTGTAATTGGCAGAAATCCTACCTCAAACTGGCTTGAACTAAAAGGAAATTTGTTGCTTGATAGACCTAAAAAGAACATGAGTAGGTCTGGCTTTAGTTGCTGCGAAGGCTCAAATGAGGTCACTGAGATCCATGTCTCAGGGCCCTTTCCTGTGAATGTTGATTTCATCATCAAGCTGCCTCTCTTCATGTAACCAATTAGCTGTAGCAGTCCCAACCTCCTAAACTCATCCTACGCATTCCAAACAGTGAAAAGTTTTCTTTTTCAGAAGCTGCAGGAGAGCTTTCTTTTGATCTTCTTGTTCTGAATGTAGTATTTGCCCTATTCTGGACCAATTATTGTTACTTGTGGAATGGACAGTCCATCTGGCTTGAGCCAACACAGTAAATGATGGAGAAAATTTTACCTAAATGTAACAATTAGAAGGGTGATTTCTCACAGCAAATATGGGAAGCTGTTGCCAGAAGGAGGGAGAATTGTTGTTGAGAAGCAAAACACAAATAACCACAAAAGAGCTCCTCTTCTCTCCTCTCCTCTCTCCCCCAACCAGAAAAAAATGCACACTATCACCTAATGGAATGAAATTATGCAGTACATATGGACATAAGTTTCATAAGTAGAAAGCAACAGGCAAACATTGATATTTCTATCTAGTTATACACACACACACACACACAAAACCCCATATATCCATATGTTAAGGTTATGTTAATTCCTTCAGAGATCTTCTGGATTGTGTGGATAGCTGTGGTTCTTCAAACATCAATGAGACTTTCCTGTAAGCAGAGTTCACTACAAATCCGATTCATTACACTGGAAAAGTGAGGAGATATTTGCAATACTCCTAACTGACAAGGCACTTGAGGTTATACTGTTACCTCAAATTAAAATGCTTCTAATCCCACATTATTATGCAAGGTTTCCTTTTATCCTTTTATTTCCTTTCTTCCTGTATCTCTCTCTTTTTACTTATTTTCTTCCTGTATATCTCTCTCTTTTCACTTTTCTTTAACCTTCCTTTCATTCGACAAACAGATATTGAAGGCTTCCTAAGTAGTAGGCTCTATATTAAGAGCTGAGAAAACAAAGATGAGTAAGCCAAATCTTTGGCTTCAAGGCAAGACAAACAAGTACACAGAGAGTTGTAATTTAGTCTAGTACATACTACAAAAAAAAGAGTGAAATACTTAGTACTATGTGAACAGTTTATTTACTTGTGTCAATCATCCTTCCCCTGCCCTCTCCCCAAACCTTTTCTTGATAATGGTAGTGATCTTCTTCTGTGTTCCCAACGAGCCCTGTTCATACTTCTGTTTATCTCAGATTATTTTGTGTCTTTAATTATTTGCCAACCACAGATACTACCAGCAACAGAAGCAATTAGATAGAATTTTAAGTATAATTTGCCATCAGTAACGGATGTGCTTTTTCCTACAGTTTCTCATAGTGATGGAGGATTGTTCTTACCCAACCACACTTTCTTTGGAAAACAGTGCTTACTGTGGAGCACAAAAAGTGAAGGCAGTAGTGTACTGCTCATGCAAGGAATTTATGCTTTAGTTTATGTGATCAATGAGCAAATATTCCTGTGCCTCATGCCCCGCTCTATACCATCTTCCCTGGCACACAATAGCACCAATAATCCACTTTCAGTGTCTGAGCTTCCTGGCTGGAAAATCAGGCATCAAAACTAAGATTGAAAGTAGAGTTTGACAATTTCCAATGCCTTTTTTTTTCATTGCTTTGGATTTCCACACATAATACAAAGAAGTGAGAGAAGATAGCCTCTAATGTCCTACTGAAATCTAATCATTCCAAAATAGCCTTTTGAAAGATTAGATGGTAGTGATTTAGGAAGGAGTAAATATTGATTATAATTCTAAACTGTACTGCTATGTTTGCACTCCAGTGCACTACAGATCATATTCACCGAAAAATTACTTAAGAAGACATAAGTTTGCTCACTTTATCCAAATATTTTGTACGCATTTTTTTCTGAAGGAATATTTTTGGGAAAATAATACTTCTACATACAATTCTGATAATGGAAGAATGATTATGTCTTAATTACATGTAACAGACTTCTCTTAGAGAAATACATTTCTTCATGCTAAAAATTATTCATTTTTACTGTATTACAGGCTGTACCCTATAATATATCTGCCAGTTGAAAGTTGCTTTCTACTCTTCAAGGTTCAAGAACATATTAATTCCTCAATTTTATTCTTCGTCAGTTTTGTAACTATCAAGATTTCTTACTGAACTCGAAACTTATTCATACAGCCTTCTTAAATTCCACGAATCAATTAAATTATTTAAAAGTATATTTAGTTCTTCTAAAACATCATGTTCTCTGGACTCTATGGAAACTTTTGCACACACTGTTCATTTTGCCTGGAACATTCTACTGCTCCCATCTATTTGCCTGTTTAATTTCCTTTCAACATGTAGCTTCCTTAGAAGTACTATTTTTTTCCAGGAGTCTCCTCTTGAATTCCTTTTACAGGTTGCCTCCTAAAAATGTTTTCTAGCACCTTTCTCTTGTCTCTATATTTTGTACTATGGCTGCCTATTTATTTGTCTGTACTCGACTGGGCTTAATTCCTTGAGAGCAGAGGTAGGTTTTGTATCACAGACCTTAGCACAGTGTTGGTATGTAATAGGTATTCCCTAGATATTTGTCACATGCATAAATAAATAAAACACAAATGATTGTCATTGATTACATGCTAGCTAACTTGCCAAATCCAAACATGATGGATTTATTTTTGGTTACTAGATGGTGACCAAAATCCTATGTAGTAAGTCTATATAATTGGCTAATATTTCCCTTAATTTATAGTATAGAATCAAGATGTAGTGTGAGGATATACAGTTATTTTCTTTTCATAGTTCATGTCACATCTCTTTTTCTTTAAAATAAAATATGTTTTGCACTTTCCTTTTGTTTGGTGACACCATTTATTCAACCTGCTTTACTATGTGATAGAATAATATTTCCTTAATTTTGTCCTTTAAGTCTTGTGGACTTTCAAATAATGACTGCAAAATTAATGACAGTAACTAATAAACATTCACCTCCATGAGGTGATTTTGTAGGCTCATAAGGAGCCTACAAATGAACAAGCCTGATGTTATTACACTTTGGGACATTTTGCAACAAATATTATTCTGTGGCTACTTGTAGATTGTTCAGTCCATCAGTAAAACTTTTTCTGAAATAAATATATAACTCACAGTAAGTACTAAAACATTTACTTGTAAGAGGTTTTATTTCATGCTTTGAGTTTGTTCATGAACATATGCTACTATTAGAAAGATTGATAATCGCCCAACATTAAAATGGCTACAAATTCATTCTCAATTTAAAAAATCAGATATTTCTGGCCCTCCATAAAAATAAACACAGGATATTACTATTGTCAAAAGGTATCTCTAACTAAGGTGTTCATTAATATAATCTTAGCAAAATCATACCACTTCAGACAAAACCACCAGAAATAGGCATCCCATGTTTAATAAAAAAGGCTTCTTTCTTACAGAAAAAGTGAAGATACTGTGTCAAAGAAAAAATGATATATAAAGAAGTTAATAGGGTAACTGCATAAATGGGTCCTTAAAATAAAGAGGTCCAGTAAAATACTGTAATATTTTATTTTTTTAGGTCTATTTATAAACAACAAAAGCCAAAATTGACAAATGGGATCTAATTAAACTAAAGAGCTTCTGCAAAGCAAAAGAAACTACCATCAGAGTGAACAGGCAAGCTACAGAATGGGGGAAAATTTTTGCAATCTACTCATCTGACAAGGGGCTACTATCCAGAATCTATGATGAACTCCAACAAATTTACAAGAAAAAAACAAACAACCCCATCGAAAAGTGGGCAAAGGATATGAACAGACACTTCTCAAAAGCAGACATTTATGCAGCCAAAAGACACATGAAAAAATGCTCATCATCACTGGCCATCAGACAAATGCAAATCAAAACCACAATGAGATACCATCTCACACCAGTTAGAATGGCAATCATTAAAAAGTCAGGAAACAACAGGTGCTGGAGAGGATGTGGAGAAATAGGAACACTTTTACACTGTTGGTGGGACTGTAAACTAGTTCAACCATTGTGGAAGTCAGTGTGGTGATTCCTCAGGGATCTAGAACTAGAAATACCATTTGACCCAGCAATCCCATTACTGGGTATATACCCAAAGGATTGTAAATCATGCTGCTATAAAGACACATGCACACGTATGTTTATTGCGACACTATTCACAATAGCAAAGACTTGGAACCAACCCAAATGTCCAACAATGATAGACTGGATTAAGAAAATGTGGCACATATACACCATGGAACACTGTGCAGCCATAAAATATGATGAGTTCATGTCCTTTGTAGGGACATGGATGAAGCTGGTAGGGACATGGATGAAGCTGGAAACCATCATTCTCAGAAAACTATCACAAGGACAAAAAACCAAACACCGCATGTTCTCACTCATAGGTGGGAATTGAACAATTAGAACACATGGACACAGGAAGGGGAACATCACACACTGGGGCCTGTTGTTGGGGGGGAAGGGGGAGGGATAGCATTTTGAGATATATCTAATGTTAAATGATGAGTTACTGGGTGCAGCACACCAACATGGCACATGTATACATACGTAACAAACCTGCACGTTGTGCACATGTACCCTAAAACTTAAAGTATAATAAAAAAAGAAAAATATACCACTCTATCTAATGTTTGAATAATAATAGTTCCCAAAAGAGAGATAGGACTAAAGAGAGAACAAAATCATATTAATTAGGTGACTAGTCTTCGAAAATTAGTTTAATGGCATAGGATGATTTTTGAAGGAAACAAATGCAAACTTTCATTAGGGAAGCCCTTGTGCTTTAAGAAGATGTAAACAGCACACAATTGTGCTATTTCTGTGTCAAGGGTTCTTAGCGTAGACCCTAACTAAATTTTTGATATTTTTTTTGAGCACAGATAATGAGGACTTGTGGAATTCTCCAAAGTGATTCTGTGAGGTAGGAACAATAGCAGTGTTACACATAGTATTCCTGATGACTTCTAAAAATACTATGTGACATGATCTGATTAGTTGGTATACTTTTGTCCATTTCAATTTATGAAGAGTTTATACAGACATTAAACTGAGAAAAATAATATGTTTGTATATCAAAGATACCTACAAATTTGGGGTCAGGTTAGAAAATTATTACATGGTGCTCCATCCCCGAGCATATGCCCTTGACTTATTTTTAATCACAGAGACTGAAGTAAGGCTTTGGTTGTCCTAATTTACTAATAATTCTGTGCTCAAAAATTTCCAGTGATTCTCCACTGTTTGCAGAGGAAAATACAAAATCCTCTTAGGCCTATTTGGCCCTTAAAAAGCCAGCGCCCCCGCAATATCTCTTTCACTTTCTGCTTTTCTTCATTGTATCCCAGCAACACGACTCCCTTGCTGTTACCAGACCATAGCAGGTGCACTCCTGCCTAAATATTTGAACTTGCTGTTCTTCCAGCCTCAGTTGTTTTTCTCCTGAGTCATACACATGACTTTGCACAAAGTCACTTTGTTAAAAAGATCTTCACTATCTATCTTGTTTCAATTTAAACCAAGCCACATCTATGTACTGCTTCTCCTCCGACCAACTTTATTTACCTCCATAGCATTTACCAGCTTCCACTATACAATGGCATTTATTTACTGTGGCCAACAGACTTTCAAGGTGGTCCTAGGATCCCTGCCTCCTGATGTTCACTTATTCATCATGTTTATTGCTTCTATGTTTCTGCTAGATTATAAGTTTCACAAAGGCATTTTTAAGTCTTCTTTATCTACTCATATATATTGGGTACTTAGAATAGTACACAATATATAGTAGACACAATAAATATTTGTTGCATGAGTGAACACATAAATACATTATTTTTGTCTGCCCTGTCAGTGGATTTATCTATTTATTTTCTTTGGCTCACTCCCTATGCTGTGATTACAAACACTTGAGGCCAAAGTTAATTCCAAGACTCATGTGCTTGGTTAAGGAAATTTATGGCTAAGAAACATTAATGTTGTGTCAATAGCATGTTCCACATTTTGGCATGTGTTATACATTTGTCCCTCAGTATCTATGGGGGATTGGTTCCAGAAGTTCTCACAGATACTAAAATCCATGGATGTTCAAGTCCCTTATACAAAACAGCATAGTATTTGCATACAGCCTACACAAATATTCCCAAATACTTTTAATCATCTCTAAATTACTTATAATACTTAACGCAGTGTAAGTGCTATGTAAATAGTTGCTAGTTGTTATACTGTATTGCTTAGGAAACAATGACAAGAAAAAAATCTGTACATGTTCAATAGAGATGCAATTTATTTTTGAATATTTTTGACCCACAGTTAGTTGAATCCATGGACGTAAAAAAATCATAGATACATACAGAGGGATGACTGTATTTTGTTTGGGGTTATTACTAATTTATGAATTTCCACTTTGCACAGTACCTAGTATGGACATTTCATAACAAAGTTGGGTGGGGTTTCAAATAAAAGCATATAAGATTTTATAAGGGAGCTTCAAGAAAAAAAAAAAGAAAACTAAGATTAATCACACTTGACCAGATGCCTTCCAGAAATACAAAGGAAAGGAACGATTAAGTAATCATAGAAGAAATATGATCGGTAAACATAGAAAGCTGCAGCTTGTACTGTAGCCCCATTCCCCACCTGGGGACAGTTTCTGAAGGTGGGAATCTGGGTGCAACTTAACTGAGTGTCTGCACTTGAGGTTTCTCAAAAGGCTGGGATGAAGGTGTTGGCTGGTGTTTCTGTCATTAGAATTAACCCAAGGGTGAGCTGTGAAAGGATCTGCTTCTTAGCTCACTCACATCATTGTTGGCAGGATTCAGTTCTTTGTGGGCTGTTCATCTGAGGACCTCAGGTCCTCTCCAGCTGTTGCTGGGAGATCTCCCTCAGTGTCTTGTCATGTGGACCTCACCATAGGGCAGTTTATAACAGAACACATGGATTACCTCAAAGCAAACCAGCAAAGAATTACATAAAGCCAGCAAGACAGAAGTCATGCTCTTTTGGTAATGTAACCTAGGAAGTGACATTCTATCACTTTTGTCAAATTATATTCATTGGAATTGATTCACTGTGTCCAGCCCACACTCAAAAGTATGGGATTACACTAGGGTTTAATTAGCAGGAGGTTAGAAATTTAAAGGCAGCTTTATTGTCTGCCCACCACAAGTATAAAGCAAATGAGTGACTATGTTAGTATCATTGGGTATTAAAATTTGCAGCACTGGAGAAAGGACGTACAGGTATAAGGTTAAAGAATAAGGAAAAAGCTATTCATACTGAAATGGAAATGGAAATATGACTTCGTAGTGTATGTGATATATATATATATATATTTCTGCCCAGGCCTGTGGCCCACTATTTCTCCAAGGAGCCTTGTCTTTTTTTTACTAGGAAATATAATTCAGAGAATATAATCTGGATGTTTGAGGTGCTCATTAGTCTTAAGGCCCTTTCAGGGGACAAAATGGGAATGTATATATATATAAAATATACATATAATATATAATATATTAGCCTTAAGACTTAAGTCTTAAGGCCCTTTCAGTGGACAAAATGGGAATACATATATATAATATATAATATATTAGCCTTAAGACTAATGAGCACCTCAAACATCCAGATTATATTCTCTGAATTATATTTCCTAGTTAAAAAAGACAAGGCTCCTTGGAGAAATAGTGGGCCACAGGCCTGGGCAGAAAATATACAAAATTAGCTTGAAAGAACTTGGTATAGCAGGAAACAAGGCCACTAGAGGTATCAAAGAAATTTAGAAACCAACTAGAAAAGGCTTTCACAGTTCAAAAATAAGAAAATATGAGCATAAATAGAACTAGTAGCTATAGTGAATACAAAGACATAAATTCCATTTAAAATTATGAGTTATTACGTCTCCTCTAAGGAAAGCTTGAGAACTAACTGGTCATTTGGAAAACTGATAAAGGAAAAGAATCAAACATATATCCTGCTTTTCATATACAAATCTTAAGATAACCCAGTGTTTCTCAACTGGGTTTTTTTATCTTTGCCCCCAGGGTCATTGGCAATGTCTTAGATACCATTTTAGTTGTCACATCTAGGGAAATGCGTTACTGCCATCTGGAAGGAAGAGTCCAGGCCGGGCGTGGGGGCTCATGCCTGTAATCCCAGCACTTTGGGAGGCCGAGGCGGGCGGATCACGAAGTCAGGAAATCGAGACCATCCTGGCTAACACGGTGAAACCCCTTCTCTACTAAAAATACAAAAAATTAGCCGGGCGTGTTGGCGGGTGCCTGTAGTCCCAGCTACTCGGGAGGCTGAAGCAGGAGAACGGCGTGAACCCGGGAGGCGGAGCTTGCAGTGAGCCGAGATCACACCACTGCACTTCAGCCTGGGCGACAGAGGGAGACTTCGTCTCAAAAAAAAAAAAAAAAAAAAGGAAGAGTCCAGACACGTGACTGAATATCCTACAGTGCACAGAACAACTCCTCATAACAAAGAATTATCTAGTCCAAAACCGTCAATTATCTAGTCCAAAACCAGGGTTGAGAAATCTTGAGATAACCAAATACAATCATGCAATGAATAACGATACTTTTGGTCAACAATGGACCACATAAACAACAGTGGTCTTATAAGCCTATAATACTGTGCTTTTACTGTAACTACTCTATGTTTAGGTATGTTTAGATACACAAATATTTACCATTTGTTATAACTGTCTAGTTCAGTTCAGTAACATGCTGGGCAGGTTTGTAACCTATATCGTATAGCCTATTATACCGTAGAGCTTATGCCTGTGGTAGGCTGTGCCATCTAGGTTTACTTAAGCATATACTTTATGATATTCAAACAATGACAAAATCATCTACTGATGCATTTCTCAGACTGGATCCTCATTGTTACGCAATGCGTGACTGTAGTTGAAGAGAGAAAGTTTTTCTTTGTGCAAGTATTCCAGCTAATGAAAGTAGAAATATTTAAAGTAAAATACCATTTTTTGTAATCTCTAATAAAAGGTGGATTTTGGTATTGATTATTATGGCTGTTAATACTACATAAACATGAAAGAGCAAAACACCATATACGTCATACTTTGTCAATAAACTGCATCCATGTCTGATGCAGAAATGTAATAAATGGTACCAGTAAGTTGCAATTTGTTAAATCCATACTTTAAGATACTCTACTGGAAAGATGTCACAGTTTTTTCAAGAAGTAAATTGCAAAGAAGTAATACGAGGCAATGTGACACATCAACCATTTGCAAGAGATGGAATACATTTGCTTTCTTATTGATATAATAAGCAGAAAACAATTTATGAAACCATCATAAAAATTTGAAAAAATAGAATATTTGACTATGATATTGAGAAACTATTTAGGATATTCTAGGCCTGATGATGATATAGAGTTTATTTAGTGTTTATTTTTTTAAAAGCATTCTCCTGTTTCTAAGATACAGACTAAAATTGTTACAGGAATATGGTATGATGTTGGTAGCTGGTTCAAAATAATCTAGAGTGAAAAAGGAAGAAAGTATAGGAATATATGTGAAACAATTTGAATTTATCATACAGCATTCTCTTTATTGTATGTTTTCAAAATTTGGCATAATAAAAGTTTTTAAAGTTTACAAGTTTCTATTTAATCCCTACTGTAGTCATATTAAGGGAAAAAACATATAATGAAATAGAAACAAAATATTCCATAACATATATCAACTTGACACAAACCTTAGGATTACTTGCTTTAATGTGGAATTTTAATCATATTGTATTTAATTTTAAATATTAATTTCTTAGTGTTCTGTTTAGATTGAAAAATTTTTTAGCACTATTCATTTTAAGAGTCGCTTTATTGCTAGATAATGGCCCATAAAATAAGCGTAACTTGTTTAATTTACTTTTCATCGCCTACTTACCATTTAAGTTTTTTCTACTTTTCAGTGTTATAAATAATACTGAAATAAATACTTTTTGCATGTAATTTTTTTTAACCAAACTCATTTATTTTAGGGCCCATGGGTCTTTTATAAATCCATCTCTTTGGAATAATTCCCAAAAATTAAATAACTGAATATAAGGTCTCATCATTCTAAATATTATTGATACATGAAGACAAATCACTCTCTGTAGATATGAAAAATGCATTTGGTAACAAAAAATTGAACTTTCTGTAACAATCACCTAAACAGAGAGTGTTTTGTTTATCTTACATAATGAAAAGCTCAGGGCTAGTAGCATGGCACCATGCATGGTGTCATCAGTAACAAGTCCCTTCTATCCTTTCTGCCATCTCTAATGCTACCGATGGTCATGATTGGTTGCTGAAGCACCATATCTGAGGACCAGACTGGAATAGGATGGAAGGGGCAAAACTTTCTTTCAAAGCATTATCTTTCTATGCAGATAGGCGGCTAATTCCTAAAAGACTTCCAACTTCTCAACAGTCAGAATTGTGTTGCAAAGTCATGCCTGACTAGAAGATATATAGGAAAATATGAGTTTCATTTTCTAATCTGCATAAAAAAAGATAAGGTAGATGAAAATGGACCCCAAGTGAGCCAATTCATAGTATATGAGCCTGGGTTCAGGAATCCCGAAGTGCAAATGACAACCAGTCTTTGGTACAATCATTCACATTCCACTTAATAATTACATATAAAATGCTATCTTGTTTTTCAGCTGTATCCATTAAGCTGTCAATTAGAATAAATTTTTTTATCTTTATTAATTTTATTATTTATTTTCTAAATTACCTATACATGTGTTTTGTCATTACCTAACTAGGTAATTTTTAAAACATTTATATCAACAACTTTATGGGTGGCAGATGTTACTGTACTTAAGAGGACTGAGAGGTCAGAATCTGAAATTAAGTTATCTGGTTTTTTGTTAATGCTCAACCTCTTAGCAATCATGCAAACTTGGAATTCTCCTGGGCAGATAGCAAGTGTTCTGTAAATATTAGTTTATTGTTATTTTCATTGTTTTTGAAATAAGAAGCAATCACTAGAAAACTGAATTTTTAGAAAAAAATGTTTAGAATTTTTTGAAATAATGTTTTCTACTCATCCTCCATGGAAAGAGCTTTAGCTCTGGATATATTTTCCTACTTTTTGGCATTCACAAGTTTTTCATAATATACTCCATTATACAGTGAACTGATGAGCTCAGAAAATACCGGGTAAACTCTTCAGTTTTAAAGTGTTAATAATAGACATGAAGTATCATCATTCTGCTATAGAATAGTTTGATTTTTAACCAAAACCACTTCCTTATTCCAATGGAATGCATATTTTGCAATTTGATGTCTTTGTTAGCAACTTTCTGATGGGTGAACTATTTTAGCGAAGGACAATTTCCAGAAACCATCAAGTAATACTTTAGTGACGATTGTACAATTTGCCATCACAGTTCAGATAAACTTCTTGAGGTTATTTAACTAAAAATGAATCAGAACAAACAAGTATTTTGAAGATTTGCTTCAAACTTGAGGAAATTCCAGCCTTAATCACATATACACTCCTGGTGGAAGTTATACTATATTTGGCTATAGACCCAGGGATCCTTATGGATGACAAAGGCAAGTGTTAATGAGTCCATTATTAGTGTTGGTTGTTTTTATTAAAATTTCTCAGAGCACCAGGAGGTGAACTAGTATATTCTTTTTATTTTAGATGCTTGATGTTTTAAGTGGAATATGAAACATCTTTGAATCACAGCGGCAGATTCTTGAGGATGATTAAGCATGGTGTCTATTAAAAAACTACTCCAATTACAAAAAGACCTGTGCTAAATAAAACTACACTCACAGAGTGAGGAATTTGGTATTTAACAATCTTTAAAGATTTTCATTTATATTCCTTAAGTTTTTCTTCTATATTTTATTCATTCAAAGTAAACATAACATCTGAAAATTAAGGACCAAGTTAGAGACCTTCCAGTTTCAAAGACAAGTTTCTTGTAAGAACTCTCTGTATTCAGTCTCTCCATTTCCTGACTTTTTATACATTTCTCAGCCTAGTCATTAATTTAATCTATTATTCTACTTCCAAATGTCTCATGATTATCACCAAACACATTTTTCTAAATCCACTGGATATTCTCCAACCATCATATTACTTGGCCCCTAAGTAGCATTTACTTTTGTTAGCCTGGATCTATATTTACCTTGGCTTCCGGGTTATCTATCTTTTATGTTTCTTCTCTTACGTTAGGCAATCCATTTTCTGCCTTGTTTGGAATCTTACCTTCTCTACTGATTGGAATTCCTCAAGGCTCCCTCTAAAGATTGTTTTCTTTTCATTCTATAATATTTCCCTAGATAATCATATATGTACCAATTGACACCTATAAGTGGATAAACAAGAAATTTATTTCTTAAGGCCAGATCTTACTTTTAGCCCAAGATATGTATATCCACTGCCTCCTTGACAAAGTCTTTTGGATATCTCAAATCTCTACATGGTCTATATCCAGCTCTCCTTTTAAGCCTTGGCTCCTCATGTAACAGAATCTCTATGAATCTAGCTTCTAAGTCAGTGATTAAAAATCAATCCTGGCCAGGTGTGGGAGCTCACACCTGTAATCCTAGCACTTTAGAGAGGCCAAGGCAGGCAGATCACTTGAGACCAGGAACTTGAGACCAGCCTGGTCAATGTGGTGAAACCCTGTCTCTATTTTAAAAAAAAAAATGAGCTGGCATGGTGGTGCATGCCTGCTGTCCCAGCTACTCAGGAGACTGAGGCAGGAGAATCACTTGAACCTGGGAGGCCAAGTTGCAGTGAGCCGAGATTGCACCACTGCACCACTCCAGCCTGGGCAACAGAGTGAGACTCCATCAAAAAAAAAAAAAAAAAAAAAGTCATGCCTGATATCCATCTCCCTATTTCCCCTGTTCGATTAATCAAAAATTCTCTTGAATCTACTTGTTAAATGCTACTCAAGCTCGTTTACTTCTTAGTATCTTTCACTAACACCAATTTTCTTAGTTCAGCTGTGATTTAACCTTTTCCCTTAATATATCTACAATAGGAACCTAAATCATCTACATACATGTACCCCCAACTTCCCTGCAGTCCATTCTCTGCACTCAGCCAGAGCTATAATTCCATCACATTGATCAGATATTGATATTCCCTGAGAAAACACTTACAGGCTTTCCTTTCCTTTTAGAGTAGCACAAATTTGCCAACTTTCCCATTTACCAACTGATACTGTTTGGCTACATCCCCACCCAAATCTCATCTTGAATTGTAGTTCCCATAATTTTCACATGCCCTGGGAGGCACCCAGAGGGAAGTAATTGAATCATGGGGCAGTTACCCCCAAGCTACTGTTCTTGTGAGAGTGAGTGGTTTCTCACAATATCTGATGGTTTTATAAGGGCCTTCTTTTCCTCCCCTACTTTGAATTCCCTTTTTATTAACTTTCACTTATTCCTCAGATTTCTGCATGCTCTCTGTCTCTCTTTTTCTCTCTCTCCATGTACATAATATGTACACACACAGAGCAGGTGTATGCACACAGAGAGAGAGAGAGAGAGAGAGAGGGAGAGAAAGAGAGATAAAGAAATCTCTCCACAGTGACAAATGCATATTTTCTTATAAGGCTATGGATGGCTGCCTGTATTCCCCTTTATTCTTTAAGCTAAGGCTGTGACTGTGTCTGGCTTTTTTTTTTTTTTTTTTTTTTTTTTTCTGACGGAGTCTTGCTCTTTTGCCAGACTAGGGCACAGTGCTGTGATCTCCGCTCACTGCAACCTCCGCCTCCTGGGTTCAAGTGATTCTCCTGCCCCAGCCTCCGGAGTAGCTGGGACTACAGGCGTGCACCACCACACCCAGCTGATTTTTGTATTTTTAGTGGAGGTGAGGTTTCATCATGGTGATCAGGATGGTCTTGATCTCTTGACCTCATGATCTGCCTGCCTCAGCTTCCCAAAGTGCTGGGATTACAGGCGTGAGCCACCGCACCCGGCCTAGCTTTATTCTTCTCTAGAATTTAGCAAAGTGCTTGGGACCTAGTTAATATCTGAGAAAAATTTGTTGAAAAAATAACAAATAAGGACTCTTAGCCCACAGTACAGTTATGGATCACTACATTAATTCTACTTTTATGTAAATATTTACCCTTTACCAAGTTAAAGTATTTTTCCCTATAAGGACCTGTTTGCTAAGTGAAAAGAAGTATAGATTTGAATGTACACAAATGCGTGTAACAATGATTTATAAGCACAGAGAAAACTCTGTGAAAAGAAGTATAGATTTGAATGTACACAAATGCATGTAACAATGATTTATAAGCACAGAGAAAACTCTCAGTTATTGATAGTTTGAAACCAAGTTTTAGAGCAATATGAGTTTTGCAGATTAATCTTCCTTGTGAAGCAGTTATATAGTTGAGTTGTTGATTTAACATATATTTTCACCTTAAAATACATGATTTGGCCATCAGCTGGCCATAGGGAAAGAATATGGGAGAACACTGTGGGATTTGGGGACATACAATCTTTACTTAGATCTTATAACCAAGGCTCCACTGAAGAGTTAAAATTCTTTGCTTATTGATATATGAATCAATGTTACTAATATTTAGAATCCCACATACCATATAACATTTAAAGAAGTGAGGAAGAGTAGCATAAATTTGCCAACTTTCCCATTTACCAACTGATACGGTTTGGCTGTGTCCCCACCCAAATCTCATCTTGAATTGTAGTTCCCATAACTTTCACATGCCCTGGGAGGGACCCCGTGGGAAGTAATTGAACCATAGGGCAGTTACTCCCATGCTACTGTTCTTGTGAGAGTGAGTGAGTTCTCACAAGATCTGATGGTTTTATAAGGGGTTTTCCCCACTTTTGCTTGACACTTCTCCTTCCTGCCACCATGTGAAGAAGGATGTGTTTCCTTCCCTTTCTGTCATGATTGTAAGTTTCCTGAGGCCTCTTCAGCCATAGGGAACTGTGAGTCAATTAAACCTCTTTCCTTTATAAATTACCTAGTCTTGGGCAGTTGTTTACAGAAACACGAGAATGGACTGATACACCAACTACAGACATTAAAAATGCCCACATTCCTCGTCCAATAATCACATCATCAGTAGAGACAGGATATATTAACACACACAAAAATCAGAAGGACATTAGGATACACAAGGCAATTACATAAATGTAACTTTTTGTTAAACTGTGTTTAATGTTCTTATTTTTTATTATTTCACTTTGGCCTGGCAAAACTTTCATCAGGAGACTGGCACTGTTCCATAATTTTATATTTGAGAATCACTCATTTAATGTGAAAAGGACTCTTAGCCCACAGTAGAATATTGCCTTTTCCCATTCTCAGTAATATTTTTAAAAGGTTCACATTTTTTAGATATAGGCTCTAAATAATTTTAGTATCAATTGGATAACTGTTTAAAACTTAGAAGAAAAGTTGAAGTTTGCCTGTGTATTGTCAATAGAAAACACAGATAAGGCCATTCATTAATGGAAGAATCAGAAGAGTAAATGGTGAACATAACTATTGCACGTTCTTAAGTAAAGTTTCATTATTGAGACTGTTAAAAAAGCAAATAAAGTTTAATTGCCTTGTGATTAAGTAGAATCCTTTTAATGTCTGAATTCATCGGTATGTCCCAAGACTCTGGTGTACTTTTAAGCACATAGTGTGCTGCTTAACAAATACCTATTGATCACTGTTAATAAGGAGTAGACATAATTAGAAGAAAAAGAACAGACCCAAATTAATCCTTTACTGGGTAGGAAAGTTTAACAATGTCATTCCCTGGGTTTGACAGTAATTTTATTTAAAGATTTTTATAAATAACCTAAAAGTGGGAGTACACAGTAAATTATCCAAGCTATTCTAAGCGAAGGAATGCTGAATGAGTGGGAGTAAAGTGCAGGAAGAACTCACGGAGCTGTGTAGGGTAAGACGAATGGCAATTGAGCTCCAATGTTGGCAAGTGTGAAATAAAGCATTTAAAGAACAACTCCAGATATGGAATAATAGATTATAAGATATAATGATCTTATAAGAATAAGATCTTTTATGACCCAGGAAAATTATCTAAGAATTACAATATGCACTTTCATTCAAAAAGCAATCTCACTACTTAATATATATCCAAAGAAAAAGAAAATTGGTATGTTTAAAAGACTCCTGCACTCCTATGATTTTGCAGCATTATTCGCAATAGCCAAGACACAGAGTCAACCTAAGTGTCCATCAAAAGATGAGTGGATAAAGAAAATGTGATACTATACACAATGGAATACTACTCAGCCTTAAAAAAAGAAAAAAAAATCCTGTCGTTTACAACGACATAGATCAAACTGGAGAACATAACTTTAATTGAAATAAGCCAGGCACAGAAAGAAAAATACCACATAGTTTCACTTTATGTGTATGTGGAATCAGAAAAAGTTGAACTCATAGAAGTAGAGAGTGGAATGGCGGTTATCAGGAGCTGGGACAGAAAGAAGGGGTGGGGGAGATATTGATCAAAGGATATAAAATTTCTATTGAGATAGGAGGAGTTAATTCAAGAAATCTGCCAGGTGGGGTGTCTCATGCCTGTAATCACAGCACTTTGTGAGGCCGAGGCGGGTGGATTGTTTTAAGTCAGGAGTTCGAGACTAGCCTGACCAACATGGTGAAGCCCTGTCTCTACTAAAAATACAAAAATTAGCCAGGCATGGTGGCACATGCCTGTAATTCCAGGTACTCAGGAGGCTGAGGCAGGGGAATCACTTGGACCCAGGAGGCGGAGGTTGCAGTTAGCTGCGATTCTGCCACTGCACTCCAGCAGCCTGGGCAGCGGAGTAAGGCTGTGTCTCAAAAAAAAAAATCTGTTTTAAAACATGCTGACTAGAGTTAATAATAATATATTGTATTCTTGAAACATGCAAGAATGGATCTTGTTTTCTCCACAAACAATAACAATGTGAGGTGATGCATATGTTAATTAACTAGCTTTAGTTATTCCACAATGTATACATAATTTAAAACAACATGTTGTACACAACAAATACATATATTTTTATCTGTCAATTAAAAAATGTTCTTATACCCCATATAATCATTTAAAATCTAGGTAATCTCCTAACCTTTTAAAATTAGCATCTTTCTTATTCAATTCTGGCTGTTATAATAAGACATTTTAGGTGGCATGTGGTGATTAATTTTAGAATTATCTTGACTGGATTGGGCCCGGTGCAGCGGCTCATGGCTGTAATCCTAGCATTTTGGAAGGTGGAGGCGGGAGGATCACCTGACATCGGGAGTTCGAGACCAGCCTGACCAACACGGAGAAACCCTGTCTCTACTAAAAATACAAAATTAGACGGGCGTGGTGGCACATGCCTGTAATCCCAGCTACTTGGGAGGCTGAGGTAGGAGAATCACTTGAACCCAGGAGGCGGAAGTTGTGGTGAGCTGAGACCACTCCATTGCACTCCAGCCTGGGCAACAAGAG
This sequence comes from Pan paniscus, assembly GCF_029289425.2. NCBI lineage: Eukaryota > Metazoa > Chordata > Mammalia > Primates > Hominidae > Pan > Pan paniscus. The sequence continues at coordinate 48,921,675 of NC_073261.2, read as the reverse complement.
TGAAACTCCGTCTCAAAAAAAAAAAAAAGAAAAGGAACTGGATTAAGAGATACCTAGATAGCTGGCAAAGCATTGTTTTGAGGTGTATCTGTGAAGGTGTTTCCAGAAGATGTTGTCATGTAAGTTGGGGGACTGAGTGGGGGAAGATCTGCTCTCAGTGGGGGCAGGCACCATCCAATCAGATGGGGGCCCAGATAAAAAAAAAGTCAGAGGAAAGGCCAATTTGCTCTGTTTTCTGGATCCAGGACACCTTTTCTTTCTCCAGCCACTGGACATCCGAACTCTAGGTTTTCTGGCCTTTAGACTCTGGAACTGGCATGAGCAGCCCTCCAGCATCTCAGGTCTTCTGCCTAGGACTGAGAGTCGCAACATTGGTTTCCCCGGTTCTTCGGCTCGAAGACAGCTGTAGTGAGACTTCTCAGCCGCCATAAATGCATGAGCCAATTCCCCTAATAAATCTCGTCTATCTCTATCTATGCATGCTTTCGATTTTGTCTTTCTATAGAACCCTGACTAATATAGAAATAAATTTCTATAAATAATAGAATTTTTTTTTTGCTCAGAGTTCTGGAAGCTGGAAAGTACAAATTCAAGAAAGGGTGAGCAAGCTTCCCAAAGCCTCTGTTATAAGGGCACTAATCCCATTTATGAGGGCTATGCTCATAACCTAATCACATCCCACAAAACTCAACTTCTTAATACTATCACATTTAGGATGAGGTTTCAAAATAAAATTTTGGGAGAACACAAATACTCAGACCATAGAATTCTGCCCCTGGCTCCCCAAAATTCTCACATGCAAAATTCATCCACTCCATCCCAATAGCTCCAAATGTCATAACTCACTCCAGCATCAACTCAAAAGTCTAAAGTCCAGAGTCTCATCTAAATATCTAAATCAGATATGGATGACAATCAGGGTGTGATTTATTCTGAGGCCAGTTGTTTTCTAGCTGGGAATCCGTGAAATTAAATAACTTACGTGCTTCGAAAATTTGATGGTGGGGAAGGCAGAGGGTAGATATTTCTCAATTCTAAAATGCAGAAATCAGAACTAAGAAATTGGAATTGGGGCCAGGCACGGTAGCTCATACCTGTAATCCCAGCACTTTGCGAGGCTGAGGAGGGTGGATCATGAGGTCAAGAGATCGAGACCATCCTGGCCAACATGGGGAAACCCTGTCTCTACTAAAAATACAAAAATCAGCCGGGCATGGTGGCATGTGCCTGTAGTCCCAGCTACTTGGGAGGCTGAAGCAGGAGAATCACTTGAACCTGGGAGGCAGAGGTTGCAGTGAGCCTAGATAGCGCCACTGCACTCCAGCCAGGCAACAGAGTGAGACTCCATCTCAAAAAAAAAAAAAAAAGAAAGAAATGGGTAATTTGTATCAAGTAAGTTCAAAACCCAAACCCAACAGGGCACACAACATTGTATCTTAAAGTCTGAGAATAATCTTTGACTCAACTTCTTGCTTTCAGGATACACTGGGTTGGGTTCCCAAAGCTCCACATAGCCCTGCCCCTGTGACTTTCCTGGGTGCAACCCACGTAGCAGCTCTCATGGTTAAGGATTCATTCCTGTGTCTCCCTCAGGATCCCTCACCTCTTGACACTGTTACATCGTCGATTAGCTTTCAACATATTAATTCAGGCAACACAAACATTCAGACGAAAGCAGTAGCTATGATTATGTCAAATAATTGTGGAAGATGCATTTTTTGGCAAATTTTGTAAGGTATATCCTTTAAATATATATTGTTTATTAAACTTTAGAAAAACAGGTTTATCTCATTCATTCAATTTAGAGAAAATGTCTGCACTGGCAAAAGCCAGTCATCGACATATGGGATACAACATTCTCACTACTGAATTCTAATTACACAGATAAAGAGACAGAAAGGCTAAGAGATAAGTATACTTTTAAGTATACATACGTGTATTCATATTTAGAGAGCTAGAGATAGGTAAAGAGATTACAGACACATATGCATGTATATGTTATATGTGTGTATATAGATATAGGCATACACAAACACCCAAACTCATGTATACCCCAAGAAAGCTTTGGTAAGAAGAGTCTGAGTCCTGTTTCAGTCTAGCTGAAACAGATATGTAAACAAGAGAAATGTAAACAGGATGAAGTAAGACTTCTCCTTTCAATACTTCTTACTAAGATTTTCTTTGCTTTGCTCTTTGGAGTATACTTTACAAGGCATTCTCCAAACTGTCTCTTTGTTTGATTCCCTGGAGATGTTTACATCTTCTGCCAGTGAAAAGATGATAGCTGAGTGAGCATTGTGTCTTTCCTCTCTGAGATGGGAGAAAGGCAATTGTGAAAGACAAGGCAGAAAAAGACAATCTACAGCTTTTAGACAGTTTTCAGGTAGGTTAGTTTTAAGAAATAGTACATGTGGATCTGGAAATTAAATTTCTTAAAACTATACATGCCTTTGTAACCCCAAGCCTTCTTACTGTACCAACAGATAAAAATGTTCAATTGTTTGAAAGCTGCTGCCCTGAAGAAGAACTTGAGCAGAACTGCCCATTTATTTCCTTAAAAATGAAAATAGGAGAGAATAGACGAACAGAAAGTTATGAGGGCAGTATGAGGAAGATACGATGTGCAGGGAGGCTATAATATTATATTTTGAGAAAAAAAGAAGTGGGAAAGGTCAAACAGAATTAACCATAACACTTTAAAATCAAAATGGATTGCCAAGTTCAGAGAAAGCTTATCTTCCATCTCAACCTTGCACCAAAATTAACAAATCTAAAAATGACTAGATCTTTAAAAGCCAAACACTATGCGTATAAAGTTTGCTTATTGTGAAGTAGAGTGTGTAGCAAGATGATATACTTATCAGGTAATATTCTGATATGTTTACCTGTAGATTTTCCATTCTTCATTGCCATAAGACCTTAGGCCATTTTACCACCAATTAAGGGAAGCCATAGCAGACATTGAAAAACAAAAAAGAAGGATTTCTTGGCTTTGGAGTTTTCAAATGTTGAAGTCCTAACACAAACAACAGGAGTTGAAGGAAAATTCACAAGCCACTGGGATGCTGCAGAATGAGTAGATAAGCCTCTCTCCACTGATCTTTGAGCTGGGGCATGAGAAACATCAGAGAGAAGAGCAGAAGAATTAATTCTGTTTAGGAATAGGTCTCTGATGGCTTTCTGTCTTGCATTTTAACCCATCTGAGCTTCATGCAAAGAGGAACAACAGAATCTCTAGACAAGTTATGGGATTCGAGAGCAGAGGATATCTGAGCCCACAAGAACCATGCGGTTCTAGACTTCCCAGCATGTACGTTGCTGTAGCAATAAAGTAGACATAATTGTCCACTGGGTCTAGATGTGAGATTGCCCTACTAAGTTTCCTACAGTGATAAAATTAAGATAATATCCAAAAGATCCCTCTGGAGATCTTAAAGCTGTAGAGAGTGACATCAGGGTTAGGATGTTGAACAGACACAATCATGTGTGTAGACTTTTTTTAATCAGATCCCAGATTGGGAAAAAAAAAAAGTTTTCCACATGTCAGAGCAGAATGGCTCTTACTGAATAGGAACCAGGAAAATAAAAATGCTGCAAAAGAAACCAAAACAGGCCAATAGTGACCAAGAACCCAGCCACCTTTCATGGGCCTTGATGTGAGTCAGAAACTTACATGCAACTTTTGAAACAAAGAGAGAAAATAATAACACTTGATCTGTTAAAAAAAAAAAAAAAAAACTAATGGATTGAGTTTATTAACAAATGGCTAATTTTCTTTTAAAAACAGTCTTAAAAGAGCTGGTGGCAGAAATTAATTAGAGTTATGCAAAAAAGTTACATATTTTACACACCACAATTGATACATCTTAATAACCATTGGTACATAAAATTAACATAATAGCTGTAATTTATGGAGAACTTACTCTCCAGGTTTGGTGTTCAGTACTTTGCATACATTATTTTATCTTCTAAATAACCCCATAATTTAGAAATTGTTTTACAGCATTCCCATTTTAAAAGTCAGTAAAGCATAGTGATTTGCCCAAGGTTACCAAGCCAATAGGTGGTAAAATCAGAAATAAAATTCAAATATATTCACACCGATTATCCTACCCTTAGTAATTACACCAAATAACTATGACCATAAAGATGGATAGTGATGTTGGTGAGTGAATATGTAAACTGTAGCTATATTGAAGGTTGTGTTTCCACCTCCTACTTTAGAGGACCTAGTCATCCAGTTTTAGGGATTCTCAGTGGTCACTATTGCTATCTTGGGTCAAACAATTTTTTGTTCTCAATTGTTTGTCCTATTCATTGTAGGATGTTTAGCAACATGCCTAGCCTCCCTCTGCCCACTAGATGCCAGTAGAACTCCCACCCCTAAGTTGTGATGACAACAAAAATCTCTATTCATTGCAAAATTTTCTCTGGGGGGCAAAAGAGCCTCTGGTTGAGAAGCACTAGGTAACATACATTTAGAGTGACTGAGTGGCCACGCAAAGGACCTCTTTCTTTACCCACTGTCCTGAGTCCAGTTTTGAGATTTGTTGTGATCTCATAACTGATGTTGAAGACTTGAATCCAACTAATTAAAAGAATTGAAGCTATATCTACAACTCATGAAAAGAAATTGCACCATGAGACATATTTTAAAGTTTTATTACTCAGCTATTCCTTAAAGAAATTGCTGTATTGCTTAGCTAAACATTCTTAGGTCAATTATCCTATATGTGCATATTCTTTAATTTCTTACATGAAGATCCAATATCCAATTTATATAAAATGATTATAATGATAACATTAAACAATAAACCCAACATTTGTTTAAAGGTCATGCAAAGTCATACCGAATGGGACAGTGGTGACCAAGAACCCAGCCACCTTTCATAGGCTTTGATGTGAGTAAGAAAGATACATGAAAGTTTGGAAATAAAGAGTGAATATAATACTTCTTAATCTGTTAATAAACTACAACACACAGGACAGCCCAAAACGTTCCTCAATTCAAGATGTTAATAGTGGCAAGGCTGAGAATCTCTAAAGCTGGACAACTAGGTCCTCTAAGGTAGGAGGTGGACACAAAACCTTCATATAGCTTCAGTTATATATTCATTCATCAATATCTTTATCCCTCCTTACATTCATGAAGTACTCCTGCAGATTCAGGACACTAAAACTTTTACCTAGACCACACTGCAAGGGAAAAAAATATCAAGGATTAATGGTATAATTAGAGAATTATTGATTCATTTCTTCATTCAGTTTTAATTCATTTATATCATTCACATGAGCATCCATTCTTAGATAATTTTGAGTCTACATTTATGTAGAAATATATATGAATAGGAGAGACATTGATAAGTTCAAACAAAGTAGAGTGTTGTAAGAAAACATATTAAAAGCGGTACCAAAATTATTGAATCATCTATTGATAAAACATGCTGCATATAAGGAATATTTTTATCACCAAAACATCCACATAACATATATATAAACAAAAATATTAATATAAATAACTTATCTATAAGAACTCTTATGTGTCTGGTTTGTAGGATGAGAAAGAAAAGTATGCTTATCTGTTTTGACAGTGATCTGATTAAAAAGAACCCATGATATAGTGAATTTGCTAAGGGTAGCCATTTTAATTAAGATGACCTTTCAATATTGGTCTGTTACATTTCTAGTTAGCTAAATTTGATGATTTTTATGAATTTTTGATTAAGCAAGATATTTAGTATAAAGGAATCAGAAATATCATTGATATTTTTAAACATGAAATTTTGAGCTTATTAAACATACCATTCTGAGCAGGCAAGCATGAGAAATTTTAAATATGCTTTGCATTTCACAACAGCTTCCTATTATACAGAGATTCAACCCTCTAATGAACTCTATTTGTTGACTCATGCAAGAAAACAAGGTAATTGCATTATCTCAACCCCACTGACTTTTTAAGCCATGGTGTTAGAACTATTACACCTATGTTTGAAATGAAATATATTAAAAATAACCAAGTTACTTTGAGGAAATTGGGCATAACCTTTTCATATAAAAGAAAGAAATCTCATTGAATTGGAATAAAAGTACACTTCGAGTAAGAACATTTAACTCACTAGATAAGTGTAAAACATTAGCATTACTTTGCAAAAGTTATAAAGTGATTAAAAATGACATAAAAAGTACAGTACAAAACTTAATTGAATCATGTTTGATAGAAAATGTAAGGCCAGAATATTTAATGACTATCTAGTTTAGGGTTTTTGTGTTTCTATGGGCTATTTGAGATTGCCTTAGTTCCTTTTTGAGTGTTTTTCTCTCCTGAATGATGAAAATAAATAAAGACTTATTTGCTGAGTGTTTATAACACACAATTTTTCTCTTAGTTTTGTCCATGTGGGAGGTGAGGAGGAATGAGTAGGGATGATTATCAACAATTAGCAATATACTTTGTAAGTACAGCCTTTCTATACCTATCTATCACAAGATTATTATCAAGTTATTATGGAGATTTAAACTTGTAACGGGTATCACAATTATTCTATAAATGGCATCTTGTACTAAATTTCTTTAGATTAAGGATGCTATGTTACAGAATTGTAGTGAATATATTCTTATTTCAGAGTCTATAAAATGTTATTTACAAAGTATATCAAGAATATTTACAAACCACATTGCCAAACTATGACATAAATAAAATTTATGTTTTTCAGTAAAGCAGTAAATCAGGTTATAGCTCTGAATTAAAATGTCAAATATAATCTTGATATTGATTGTATAACACAGAAATTAATAGAGTAGTAACATGGATTTAAAACTGTTTTTATATATATTGTGAAAATCATATTTTGTGAAGAGGATGGAAATAATAGTGTGTCTCAAATAGGTTTGATTCTAAAAGCTACATTTTTGCTCTCGATCACGATAATTTTTTTTTTTTTTTTTTTTTTTTTTTTTTTTTTTTTTGAGATGGAATCTCGCTCTGTCGCCCAGGCTGGAGTTCAGTGGCGCGATCTCGGCTCACTGCGAGCTCCGCCTCCCGGGTTCACGCCATTCTCCTTCCTCAGCCTCCCGAATAGCTGGGACTACAGGCACCTGCCACCACGCCAGGCTAATTTTTTATATTTTTAGTAGAGACGGGATTTCACCGTGTTAGTCAGGATGGTCTCGATCTCCTGACCTCGTGATCTGCCCGCCTCGGCCTCCCAAAGGGCTGGGATTACAGGCGTGAGCCAACGCGCCCGGCGGATAATGATAATTTTAAAAATGTAAATTAAAAAATTCTTTTCAGAAAATAAGCTGGTTATCAACATAGGTATATGCAAATACATATCCAATTGTGAACCCATTACATAAAAAACACTGCTTCATTTTAGGAAGCATGAAACATTTTGCCAAATAATACCCACTTCTAGTGTGGATACAATCTCAAAACTTTCTGTAAAGCATCAGATATTAGACCTTGCTATGGGGGCATACTGCAATTGAACTATACTTAACAACAAAGGTAAACCAAGCTATCCTGCCAATTAGAAAGTTAAGGAATATTCCCACAAGTTATTCAAGTCAAAGAGTAACTCAAAACGTCTCTTATAGGCTTTCTTAGAAGGTAAGGAACTAGGACAGAGGAGTGTAAAGCTCAGAACCATCAGATTCAGTCTGAAGTGAGGTGAAGCTGAAGACATTACCCTTTCAAGCCTAAGATTCTGCACCTATAAAAGAAGACTAAAACCAGAAGCAAATAAATCAAATCAAATGAAATAATTTCCCACGTACAGCTCTTAGAAGTCCTATTTCAAATGATTTATAACGCTAAATTTTCATATTTTTCTTCTTCCTCCCTTTCTCTTTTCTTTCCTTAACTTTCTCTTCCTTCTTCTATCCTATTTTCATCTTATGAAATAAAGCAAAATATGGGCAAAAAAGTCAAATAGGTACATATCCATAGCTTTATAGACAAGTCAAATAGGTACATATTTATGCTTTATTGATTTTTTTCTAGCAAGAAAAGCTGAAACTACTAACTTAGTTTAGAAACTTAGAAAAAAAACATTTCTGAGGAAGAAATCTGTACAAAAAAAAATATTGTGTGAGACAACATTATTGCAAGGATTCCTATTTTTCCAATTTTATTTTCTATTTTCCCTATTTTATTAATCTCTAAATTTAATGCAATAAGAATTAAAGTCCAAATAGGGTTATATTTGAAAGTTAACAGTGTTAATATGTTAAGAAACATATGAACTTTTTTGAAACAGCAAAATAATAATTATTATTACAGGTGACGCTACTATACTGTGCCTATCTGGAAGCCAGTATTGTGCCATTTTTCATAAATTATCTCATTTAATCCTCAGAACAAAACTATGTAAAAGGCAATATCATACTGTCATTTTACAGATGAAGTAATTGAGACAGAGAAAATTGAAGCATCGTTTTAAATGTCACAGCTAGTACAAAAAGAACCAAGCAACAAGGCCCCAGAGACCGTGCCCTTGAAGATTATATTATACACCTAAATTTGCAAAGTGATATCTGTCCTATCAAATAATTAAATGTTATTCTGCAGGACAGTAATTACAGTTATGTAGCACTGGCAAAGAAAAGATGGGTGAAATTGAGTAACCTACGAGTAGGCCAAAGAATGTATTAAAAACCGTGTGTGAGGCCGGGCGCGGTGGCTCACGCCTGTAATCCGAGCACTTTGGGAGGCCGAGGCGGGCAGATCACGAGGTCAGGAGATCGAGACCACCCTGGCTAACACGGTGAGAACCCATCTCTACTAAAAACACAAAAAATTAGCTGGGCGTGGTGGCGGGCGCCTGTAGTCCCAGCTACTCAGGAGGCTGAGGCAGGAGAATGGTGTGAACCCGGGAGGTGGAGCTTGCAGTGAGCCAAGATCGTGCCACTGCACTCCAGCCAGGGCGACAGAGTGAGACTCCGCCTCAAAAAAGAAAAAAAAACTCTGTGTGAGAGATAACACCACATAGGAGTGCAATCGACAGGGAACAAAAACCCGAAATACATTTACTTTCTACTGTTTATAAAAATTAAATGTTTGCAGTGAAAATAATTTTATTTTGAACATAGATCTTTTAGAATGTTAATGTCAAATAAATGAAAACTCAGTAGCTTCTGACTTGAAGTTTGTAAATCAGCACCGATTCTGTTGCAATGAATTAATTAACGGATACTGAAATGATTCTTACAAAGGCAGTGCAAATACAATTTAGGCTTGATACTGATGGTGTTTTGTATTACATATTATTTTCAAAACATCAAACTGTGCCTGTAAAGACATTTCCTTTACATAACTGTGCCCTAAAAAATTTCAGATGGCTTAGGAAAATTTAGATATATTTACTTCTCCAGCCACATAAATTTGATTTTGCAGGAATGAGTGTAATATTTTAATAGAACAGTCTTTATTTGTCATTTCACCTATAAATCAAGAAGTACTCTCCAAAATCCAATGAAGAAATCTTGTCACTGTGCAATTGTACATGTTGTAGCTATTTACATTATTTATTCTTACAAAAATCATTCTCACAATGAACTAAATCTGCTGAAATAGTCTGCCAAAAGAACTTGATTTTGTTAATAAATATGCATACTTTAATAAATTGGTACAAAGTCTGTTTAGTGCCTAAACATTCCTATCACACCATGAATTGAAGATGATCTGGTATAATTTCTTCAAACTAAATTCTTAGAATTAAAAAAAGATACATCATTATTAACAATCCACTAGAATGAATGCTCAGTAGAGCAAAGACTGCTTTTTAAAAACTTTAAATGTTTTTAATTATGCAGACCCGGTGCCTAGAACAGTAACTCATCTTTGAAGATGCTCAAAAAAATACTTGTTGAACAAATATATTGTTAAAAGGCTAATGTTTTTCGGATGCTTACTATTTTCCAGGTATCGTGCCAAGCACTTTAAGTATATTTCCTTAATTAATGCTTACAATCACCTAATAAGTTTATACTTCTGCTGTTCGATATTTACAGAAGAGGACTTAAATGTCAACTCTTTTACTGATTATTTCATTTTGGGAAAGTTGATCAATCTCTTCCTCTCTGTGAGTCTCCTTGTTCTCACCTGTAAGATGGAGATAATAAGCTTATCTGGCCTGAGTGGTGAGAAATAATGACTAAAGAAATAAACATTGCAAAGATGTATCATAGTTCTAGATACATAGTTGATATATAGAATCACAAAATATCTTATTTCAATGGACCATAAAAGCATGTTTTTTTCTATCTTATAGTTGTAGTCAACCCAAAGAGAAGTAAGACATAGTTTTCCTTGCTTAAATACGTGTAAACTTGTTATTTCTGCTGGCCTAGCTTCACAATGTGACTTCACATTGTCTTAATCAATAAACTGTTTAAGGACATTTAAGGTAGGTGTATGAGTCCTGGATATGGTCAAAAGTCTTCTTTTGAATTTTCTGCCAAATATAAATCAACATTTGCAAGAAAACTTGCAGAGTAGATGTCACCAGCTTGGAAAAACAAAACAAGGCAATACAAGCAATGAAGCAAACAGAGCAGAGACAGAAGCGGAGTATTCTATTCAGAAATTCTTTAGTACCGATGCTTTTGTTGTCCCTGAGAACAGCAGAATGTGGAAAGACATGGTCACAGAGGACTCTGGGTTGAAATCTAGTACAGAAGAATAGGATGCTAAATGCAAAGGGATTTTAAAAATAGCTTAACTGATTTATTTCACCTGTGTTTTCCTTTTGTCAATGTACACATCATTATATAAATGAATGTAAAAATACTATGCTATTGGTGAAATCTACCACATTCAAACCAACAAGAAAGCATCATGTATTTTCTTTGGCAGTCTTTTTCTTTCTAAGGAGTATATAAAAAAGTAGTGAGTCTTAAAATTGATGGCATTTCAGATTTCCTAAAATGTAGTAGTTCATGTATTTAGATAAAAAGAAGAATACATTTTATATAGTGCAATTCAAAACTTATCTTCCTTCCCAAAACAAGAATTTATGATTTATACCACCGACCAATTGGCGTGGTGATTACATTATCACATTCTACATGAATTTCCTCAAAGCTGCATGTGTAGCAAGCTCTTCTCCTATCAATGTTGGCTGAAGACATAAACAAGATCTTAGTATGTGTTAAACTTTCTTAAGCCCCATATATCCAACATACATTTTTGGTAAAGCAACCATTTGTTGGTACTGTCTATGTTTCAGGTCCTATGAGAAACAGAATTCAATGGTGAGCAACAAAAGCTACTTTTCTTGCTGATAGCACTTGGTATTCAAGGCTATGTAGAGAAGACCAACACTGTATTTTGAGATATATTAGCTGAAAGATATTATTGAAGAAGTGACACTTGGAAGGAGGTCTGACTGAGTCAAAGATTTTAACTCCAATGGAGAGGATATGGAAGATTAGTCTAAGCATTCATGGGTCCCTCTTATGGCTTAAATGATATAATCCGTGTACATCATTTTGTAGGTGCCTGAAACATAATAAGGCTCACTTGGCACAAGTTATCTATTTGTATTACCAATAATATTATTACAGTTAGCAAAATGGCAACGTGCCCAAGATCCCTGTGTCATGACAGATTGTGGCTGATAAAAGGGTCTCAAAGAAAAGCAGTGTGGCTCAACTGGAAAGAGAAATGGAAAATTGTGTAAGATGGGTTGCAAATGTAGGTAGGAGCCATTCCAGCCGACGTTTGCAGCTGTGCTGTTTTTCTTTTATTCTAAGAAAGGTTTCAAAAGGAGAGAGTGAAAATGAACTGATCAAATTTCAGCTTATAAATGATGACTTGCAGCAATGAGTCACAGGGATTGGAAGGATGTCAGATCGGATGCATATTCATTACTTAGATGTTTTGGTAGTAGTTTTTCCAGCAAAAAGCAGTGGCACCAGGGAAAATATAATACCCGTATGGTAGCCAATAAATATTTTATTATTTTAGTATACTTTGAAAATACACGGATAGGTTGTACACATTTTTAGTAAAATGGATGTTATAAATAAAATGCTAGTCCAAGAAACAACATATACTTGAGCTTTAATAAGTTTTATTGCTTTTATCAATGCCTGACACTCAATAAATTCTAACTATTACTATTATAATTACTAGTATCACCTGCTAAATGAGATGCTGGGGTGATAAAACATAGTATATGAAGCATTTTTAATTCCATGGTTCAAGAAAAACATGGAAGAAAAACAGGTAATATGATATAAACATTGTTCAGAACCACAGCTGGGTCTTGTAATACTTTATATAAAAATATGACAGCATCCCTAACATTGACAGTTGATATGAAATTATTGATTGATTAGTTTCTAAGTTAAATGTTTTCACCAAACTGATTTATATCTATGGCAGTATCAGGCAGCCACACATCAACAACAATAAGACTCTGACTCAGGTTGAATCTTAAGAAAAAATAAAAAAGAGTAATATATAGGTGGAAGGATGGAAGTTTGAAAAAGTACACAGGGATAGAACATACTGATCACATCTTAGTCATACCATAAGAGCTTTATTTAAAGGAATTGAATTCAATGAAGAGATCCATGTGAAGGCCTCTTAAACAGGTAAGTAAGAGCTTAATGTATACTTCTACAAGAAGGTTGGCATAGCAAAATTCAGGAATTCTTAGGAAGATGATAATTAAGAAATAAAGCTATTTCTTATCAATATAACACCCAATCAAACCAGCAACATGAATGATATACCTAGGTGGTCATGGATAGATACTGAATATATTGGCCACCTATGACAGATGTGGATCACATGGGTACACACTGAGCAAGTCACATAGTGACAAAGTTTTGAGGAGATCATTCACTCAACAAAAGTAACATTTATATTTTTAGTAAAAATTTACACTTTCTGAAGTTCAGCCTTTCATTATAGTGATATATTCCCTTGCTCTTATGACGGAGATATTTCCTTTATGTTATTTTTATGAAAGAATAACGTGGAAGGACACACGACAGGCTGACACAATTGATTATTTCCAGGATGGGAAGAGAAGATAGGAGAAGATATGGTAGAGGCATGTGATGTGGTTCTCCTTGCTTGTATATCTCCTTGAATTTAGTATTTCACTTCATGCACTAATCATATATCACTGTTGTAACTTGGGGAAAAAAACACCAAGAAAGTAAAATTTAAAAATATAAAAATCTTTTAATATTGATTTCAGCCAAACATGATAATTACTAAACTCAAAACAGGAGTGTTTATTAAACTCACAGGTTATTGAATAACTTTCTTCAATAAGTTCCTTCAATCTCCATACTTCCACTTGCTGGAAAATATCAGAAAGCTAATCAGTCTTAAATATTAAAACATCTTCATGTTGTTTTTCTGTATTACCTTATTATAAATGAGCTTTAGGTATATTAAAATGCAGCATATATGCACCTATGCACATAGGCTCTGTCTCCTTTATTTTACACACACAGACACACACACACACAAGATCTGGAAAAAAAAACCACTAAATTAGAAAGCATAAATTCTTAGGTGATTTTTGCAGGGAAATATTGTTCAGATATTTTAGTCACTCATTTTTGTTGTTGTTTTTCTGGGTCTCAAGCATCTTCTATAAGGCAATTGTGTATGATTAAAGACAATGGATGCTAGCACCTTAGTGACTAGGTTCAAATGTTGTCTTGGTTGCTTGCCATCCCTAAGGCCTGGACAAGCTATCCAATCTCTTTGTACCTTGGTTTCATCATTTGTAAAATGGGAGAATAGTATACTTACCTCCCAGAGTTGTAGTGGGAATTACATGAATCGACACATGTGGCGTATTTAGAAGATTGTTTGATATCTAGTAGGTCTCAGTTTTCACCATTTTCCCTGCCTCTGGGAAAGTATTTTCCCTTTCAATCCTTGAAGCTGGACTAAGTCTCTTCTACCACTTGTACACCAAATGCCCAGCATATTTTGTTATTTCTCTTTTGCTCACCTATCTTTTCTTATGATTTCTTCCTCCTTTTTCCCAAGCTTTCTCCTTAATCTTCAAACGATTTCTGAGTCTCTCTGTAACATGGGGGTGAAAGTGTAGCATAGCAGTTTTCTCCTTTACTGAGCATCAATGAAGCACATTTGGAAATAAGCCTAACATGCTCAGGATATCAATGTACATTTTCACATCTCCAAACAAAATACCATTTGTCACAGTTACAATACATTTGGGGTCCTTTAATTTCAAGATTTATACAAATGTTTTCACAAATAAATAGTTACCATTTTCCATTTCCTAGTTCTAAGAACTGCAAGCTGAGTGGCTTGGGTGTTTAACTTCTCAATTTTCTCACCTATAAACAAGTGATAAAAATACCACCTATCTGATGGGCTTTTGTGAGAAATAAATGAAGTAAAACCTGCAAAAATAGTCAAAACAGTGTCCGGCACATAGCAAGTAGTCAGTGAAAGATAGTTATTGATATTATTAGTATCATTAACTTTATTTTCCTAAGTGAGATGTAATCATAAAGCAAAAAATATGGAGCATGTTCTGAGTTCCTTTGGGACAGGGTTGGGGACTGATAGGTTATATAACGTAAGCACTTTCAAAATAACATTATCATCATATAATCTATATAGGTAGCACAGAACAATGCTTCACTAAATATTTGACTCAACATGTAATAGGCAATCTGTTTATTTTAGTAAATAAAATGCTATGGGTTTTTTTCTGTATCATGTTTCTCAATCTTGGCACTGCTGATATTTTGGTTCATACCATTGTTTGTAGAGAGTATTTTTGTGTATTGTAGGATGTACAGCAGCATCTCTAGTCTCTTCCCACTAGAAGTGTTGCACATTCTTCCTGCTGAGGTGTAATAATGTTTCCATAAATTGTCCATTATCCTCCGGGGGTCAGGAGGCAAAATTACCCTAGGTTGAGAACAACTGATTTACATTGATCTTCAAAGATATAATATTGGGTCATAATCTTCAACAACAAGATATAGCTTATATTGAATATTAACAGAATAAAAAATAGATTATTCTTACAACTAACTTAGTACCATCAGCGATTTGCAATAATTAGCCCTTTGTGGGGCCTAATTTGACCTAGTTCCAACATAAACTCATACCTTTTTTGCTTCTTTAAGATCGAACATCAGCCACACTGTCTTCCTCTCATTTTATTGATGTAAACAAGAGTCAGAGCTTGGACTTCAGCCATAACAAGACAGCACTTTAAATATGGATACTGTAAAATCATGATGCGCTTCCCAAGATATGCCATTTTTCTCCCCCAAGACTACTCTGGCCATCTCTAAACCCAGATTTGGTGAAATCTGCCATTACCCTCTACTAGTATAAGAAAGTAATGTAAATAATAACTCAGGCTTTGAGGACTCACAACGGTATCCAAAATTATGGAAACATGTTTAAGAATAAATTTGAAACTTTCTTGACAAATCAGATAGGTGTTTGTCATTTTACAGTTTATAAGATATGAATCCAAAACTAGTACAAAATAAAGGTGGAGGCAGTAGAAAATCTAGTGATGCAAAACAATTTTTTAAACATATTACCAGAGGCAGAAATCATAAGGAATGGGGTCGTTATTGCATATACAATGTGAATGAACATATGTACATATATGTGGATATTTATGGGAGAAGCTTCACATCTTTCACCAGATTCTCCAATACTTTAAAAACTCCAAGTATAGTCAGTTCTACTATAACACTTGCTTTGAAAATGCAAATTTTTCCAAGGCAATTTATGTGTGTATGTGTGTCTGTGTGTCTATGTGTGTTTGTGTGTGTGTGTATTGTAAGCAAGTATATCTGTAAAGACATAGGTATATTTATATGTGTACAGATATAAATATATTTGCTCATGTGCAATTCTGCCCACAAGAACAATAGGCACATGCAGAAAACTGTATCCAGCTCCAGCTGAATAGAGCTTGGTAGGAAACACTCATACCTGACACATCACTCAGGTATCTCAATTCACCATGTGTTATTAGCCACACCCATCCACATTCTATGTCCAATTTCAATAACCCTCCTTCTGTCACTTTATAATAATTCACAAGCTTCAACCATTCTAACATCTGCATCCACAACATAGTTTATGTGCCATAATTCTTATAGTATTTCTATATTTTTTAACCATTCAACACGTATGCAACTGTTAGACTTTTTTTTTTGATGTTTGTCTTTTAATATGTCATTGACAAAGCTTTTGAGTGTCAGACCCCTAACTCTGTTTCCCCCAAGCCCTGTGAATTGCATTGCACAATTATGCAGAGCACAGTGGTTTTTCAGAACACATATGGCATGTTATAGCAGACCCCGACTGTAGTTTAATGATGTTGGCAAACATTCCTCGTGTTGTTGGATTTAGCTCACTGTTTCCACACAAAGGTGTTAGTAATGAATGTTGAATGTGGGGATTTTAGCATTTTATTAGTACAGTTTATTTCTTCAATATTTCCCTTTTTATATAAAAAGCAGAGAAGGTATTGTTTATTGAAAGAATGGAATAGATGAGTGAACCATGGGGACAAAAAAGAGAAAGGTGCAAAAGACAGAAAATAAATTATGAAAATGTTCCTTTTTCTTAATCATTCTCTAATTAATTTCTTATCCACTCTCAAGGGGCTAGAAAGTAGGACGTGTACCATATTACACAGAAGGTGGCATTAGCTCCTTTGTCACTGTTGGTAAGATTTTGCATATGAATCAGCTGTTGTGATGTGGATAGCTCAGTAGGTTCTGACCTCCTGTTCAGCACTGTGGTTCAACTGCAGACACCATGAGATGATTGGCAAGGCCAGTGCATACCTGGCTTCTGGTAGAGATCAGCCTTTTACAAAAGAGACGAAATTATCACTCATGATATACATAGTACCTTCCTGAGTCTCATCTTAAATTATTCTTTTGCCTACAATAACTAAAACCCTAGAGGGATATAGTTTGCAGTTTTGTATCTGTATTATTCTAATTGTATTATCAAAAAAATCTTTTTACAAGTATCTTCATTCATCTCTGCAGTCTGAATTTCAAATTACCATCATCTGATGTGTTATAATGGGAGAAGAACTGGGAAGTTCATTTACATAATTCTTATTCTTACTGCCTTCCTTCTTTAGGGCCATTTTCCTTATCAAAAAAAGATGAAGTAAAATATTAGTGTGGGCATGAGAGAGAGTCTCTTGGAGGTATAATTCTAGAAGTAGAAATACCAGGTTGTACAGTGATCCCTGCTGTAATATTTTACTTTTATAAATGGATGCTCTTTGACAAGAATCAGAACAGTATATTATTTCAGAGTGTACCTAACAAAGTTAAGAATGTATTTTCTTATGTTTAGTTGATTTGTTTTCAAATCTGACCTTGTCAATTGGCAATCATTCACATGATATTTGTGGATAGTGGCCAGTTTAAATCATTTTACTATATTTGCAACTGATATTGACATATTTGAAATTTGATTATCTTGAACATAGGTATATCAGAAGTGTTTTTATAATTCCTTTTGTGTCTATGTGACATGCATCATGATTCCTAATATAAGGAATAGCAGTGAATTGAGTCTAAAAACATCAATTAATCTTTAAGTTTATATATCCATTCCCTGTCATTGGATAAACATTTTAGGCTGAAAAAGGACCTAAAATCTTAAGGAATCTGAGTAGTTTAACCAACATGAATATGCGTTTAAGATAATTCTAAACTTTTATTTTACATTAAGAAATCCAAACAATATATAAATCTAGAAAAGTTTTATAGCGCAGGTTCATTGGCATAAGCTTTAGAATGAGAGGATTTTTTCAAAGTTTGGCTGTTTCACTTATTAATTAGAGTCTTTGCATGCCATTTATCTCATGTTTTAAATAATAAAATGATATGAGAATTGTGAAAAGTCTAAAAGTAGATAATGTACAGAGTGGATATGTGTCATTTTTGTTTCTTATTTATTTGCCTTTTCAGAATTTTGACTGGCTTCCTCTATTTTATGGAATCTCCCATCTCATGAGATAAAGCATTCCTAAAGTTATAGAAACTAAAAGTACCAGGCTCATTTCCCAGTCTCTCTTATTACTAAGCTTCAATCATGTGACCTACACTCTGCCAGTTTGAAGCACCCTCCACCAGCCTTAAATCAGAAGCTGGTGATACACTGCTGAAAAAGGTAGCCACTTGCAGCAACTGCATCTTGTCTAGTGTGCTGTGTTGGTGAGGTTAGCACTGCCAAAAACAGCTCCTGGTGCTCAGTGTGACCACAGTGTTGCTTCAATGGATCAATTTATGCCAAAAGGCATAATTTTGGATGCTACTACTGACAATGTCACCTCAATTCCTGTCTCTCCAGCGCTGCTGTTAATGAATTCCACTCCTACCTAAACCAGCCAGAGTCAGTTTTTCTTGCTTTTGGCAATAAACCTTGACTGATACAGTATACTAAATACTTAAGCAGGACCAAGTCTATAGTAATAATGCATATAACTCCAACAAGTCAGAAACACTTGGCTTATTTAGTGTTGTATTCCCAGCACCTAGTTCAAGTAACATATAACAGACATGAAACAACTATATATCAAATAAATCTTTAGTCATGAAAATTTTACTCATTGAAGCATTATTTAAAACACTTTTAATATGATATTTATATGACACCTGATACTACCTGGTGGCTTCATATTTGCTTTAGAGAGATGTTATTCAACAGCTTAGGAGTTATATAATATTAAAACTCTCCTCTCTCTCTCTCTGTCTCTGTCTCTCTCTGTCACACACACACACACACAGACACACACACACATACATATCTCATCAGGTACAAAGTTACAGGGTACATAATAAAAATAATCACATGCTATTAACATTAGCCAAGGTATATACTTGAAATCCATTAGTCTCCAACTTAAACCTAAATTTCAATCTTTAGCCAATAACATAGGAAGAAAACAGCTTTATACAGTCTTTGATTCTGTTTTTAACTAAATACTTTTTGTTTATAAAGCTGAATAAAGATAAAGTGTATTTATTCTACACCTAAGAATTTAACAGGAGTTTGCAACTACTATTGTTGCCTCTCTTTGTCTCTAGATTTCAGAGTTGAAACAATACCCAAGAATTTGATTCCCGATCTTCCAAAAAAAAAACTATATCTGGTTATATACTAATGGCTTGCTGTCTACATCTCCCCAGTGCAATTTTTACCATAAACATTCCAGCTGAAGCACTTATCACCTTATAGCTAGCCAATTATAATATTCTAACTTTTATTTTCAGTTCCAAGTTTTTGACAGCCCCATCTATTTTACATATATATGTAGATTAAATTCCAACATATTACATTCCCCAATATTATTCCCCTACTGAAAAGGCTTTATGAATCTTCACTGCCTATGTTTTAATTTTTAAATGTATTTAGCATTCAAAGAGTTCAACAATCTAAGTATAACTTTCCAACTCATTTTCTAAAAATTCTATATGTAAACTTTTGCAATAACCAAAACAGTTCATATACTTTCCCATAAAATTCCCTTGGAGAGTATCGTATCCACATTTTAAGTCTTATTATTCAATTCCAGTCAGGCCTAATTCATCGTGTAAAGTCTTATCTGAAGACTAGTTTTTTTCTGAAGTCACATTTGATCACCCCCATCCCAAACTCGCTAATAAATTTATTGAGTTTTTGAATGTATTCTACATATTTCATTGTTAGATAGCATCCACTTTCCTCTAACAGGGGGTTTAAAAATTGCATGTTATATATTTTTTAATTTCCCACATCACCTAATCCTGCTCAATGCCTATAAAAGGCAATCAATAAGTATCTGTTGATTGATTTTTAGATGCAATCTGAGCATCAGTGCTGTTCTTTCTGATGAGCTGGAAAATGGAACATGGAGGTGCACTGGACTTGATTAGAGGTGAGACTTAGAATACTAAATTAGATGTGGTACACTTCTGTCTCATTTTGGATGTGTGGAAAACACTTCTGTGTGCTTGCTCATTCTTTTATTATTAATTCTAAATTTTCTTGCAGGAGTTAGAGAATGAGGTCTACACTATACTTGTAATTCTCTTAAATTCTAGGTACTATTCTAAGCATTGATAATATGTCAATGAACAAGATACTCTTCTCCTAGATCTTGCTTTGCAGTAGGTGAAAACAACTAACTTACTAATCAAATAAATAAATAAGGTGCTTTCAGAGGGTGATAATTACTTTAAATAGAATGCATGGTGTAGTGGAACAAAAGGTGAGAAGGAGGAGGCCATTTCAGGTTAAAAAAATCTGTTGAAGTTATAGCTGAGACACAAATAGTGAGAAGGAGCTATTCATGGGCTGGGCAGAGCCTTTGAGACAAAGGGATTTGTAAAAGTTCAGAGGCTGAATCACCAATGAGTTTGAGGTGTTTAAAGGTAAAATTACTAATGCTTCTGGTAACTATTTACAGGCTACAGGAAGAATAATAATGAGGGGAGTTGGAGAACCAGATGTAGGTTGGGGTTGGAGGAGGAGGGAACATGTAGCTTCTCCTTATAGACCACTGAGAGGAGTTCAGATTTCACATTAAATGCAATGGAAAGCCATCAAAGGTTTTAATTAGAGGAGTCTCATGATCAGGTTTATGTTTTTAAAAGTGACTTTTACAATTCTGTGGAGACCAGCTTACTAAAGATGAAAACAGATAAAGGGAAACAGTTTATTAAGTTATTGCAGTGGACTATGCAGCATGCAATAGGGTGACAGCCAGATAGGTTTGAAGAAGTTGACAAACTCAGCATATATTTAGGTGGTGGAACCAACAGGACTTGCTGATGGATTGGATGCGGGGAGTAAAGGAAAAAAGAGATAAGAAAATGTTGAGGGTTTTAAGAATGAGTGTGTCATCAGCTCGCTTTAATAACATTTCTAACAAATGAAGAGTTTTGTCTATGTAAGAGGAAGCGCAGGACAGAATGAGCTAAATTACAGCAATAAAATAGAGCAAAATTATTTAATGGATGACGTTAGGAGGCAGAGGAATGCGCTATCAAGGGAGACCAGATGTGCAACCTGCACGTGACACAGGGTCCTGACTGCAGAAGGATCCCGCACTTGGTTTATTGCTCTGCCATCACCATCTTAAAATTCTTAATACTTTTTTTTAACGAGAGGCCCTGCATTTTCATTTTGCACAGTGCCCTGCAAATTATGTAGTTAATCCTGCTAGAGAGTCATACTCAAGAATAGAAAGAGAATTTTGACGATGGGTCAACAATAACTAAAATGATGGCTTTTTTAGTCAAGATTTTATAACTCAGATTCAGTATACCACAGGTCACTGGAAAAGCTGAAACTTACATTTTCACTTTCTAAAGTGTTTATTCAGTGCTCTCTACCATAAGACTGACTTCTTCTTATTGCCTCAACCAAATTTGTTGATAATTTCTATGTGACCTTATATATAAACTTATGTAAAAGTACTCCATGCATATTTGAAATTAATTTTTTGATAAAGGGTAGAAAGTTTAACATATAAATACTAAAGTTATTACTGATATTATTTAAATTCTAATATCCATGTTTTTGTGATTTTTGATATGACAAAAACAGGTATATTAATATATTCCACTGTAATTTTTATTTTATCTGTTTCTTCTTAATTTTTTTTTTTTTTTTTTTTTTGAGATGGAGTCTCACTCTGTTGCCCAGGCTGGAGTGCAGTGGAGCGATCTCTGTTCACTGCAAGCTCTGCCTCCTGGGTTCACGCCATTCTCCTGCCTCAGCCTCTCAAGCAGCTGGGACCACAGGCGCCCACCACCACGCCTGGCTAATTTTTTGTATTTTTAGTAGAGACGGGGTTCACCGTGTTAGCAAGGATGGTCTTGATCTCCTGACCTTGTGATCCTCCCGCCTCAGCCTCTCAAAGTGCTGGGATTACAGGCGTGAGCTACAGTGCCCAGACTCTTCTTGAATTTTTATTTTATTTGCAATGTTGATTCCAAGTCATTGGATAGAAAAATTCATTTGTGGTATGTCTTAAGGAAAGATTACACAATTGATCCTTACAACATAATGATCAATGCTATTTGACAAATTTTAGCCTTGAATTCTGCTTTTCTTGATATATTTCTATCTAAAGTAATGTTATATTTTCCATTTTTTAGCTAGTCAATATTGCTTTATTGTTTTGCTTATGATATTTCTGTGGTATTTCTTTTGGTATGTCTTTCATAAAAAGGACATTGTTAAATTACCTTGCTATAAATTGTTTAATTCATTCACATTTATTTTGATAGCCTTTAATTTATACTTTCATAATAGTATTTAACTTTTTATTTTCCTTTGTTTTGTTTTCTAACCCCCATTTTCTGTTATACTGGCCACATTTTTGTAATATTTCTATTTTCTAGAGCAATTTCTTTTCTGGTTTACCTAGTTAGCATCTGCTTACCTCTCAGATGTCAATTCGAAGTTTCTTTGAATACCTTACACAATGGATTCCACCTCTCACCTTACTATCTCCTCTCATAACGCCAGACACTTTCTTTTAAAGCCCCTTTTATAGTTTAGAATTATATATTTGTTTGATTATAATAGGAGACTGGAACTTGTAATTGGTCTATTATTCTATAATGTCTATTAAAGTAGAAATTCATGAATTAATGTAAATAATATTTTAAAAAACTTTTTAACGTAAAACCTGTAAAGGTAATTTCACTTATTCTTTAATGAACACCCGTATTTTAATTCCTAAAAGAGGAACAAGAACTTCTGCACTCTACCCAGGGAATCTGAGACAAGAATCTGCTTTTTTAGTACTTTTACCCAATCATTTAAAGTTGTGACGGCCACACCTAATTCTACATAACAATGGTTGTTAGTGACTTTTCTTTACCGCATTTCTTATAGCATTCAAGTTAGTTTTCATAGAATAAGCACCTCTCAAAGTTTATTTCATATTTAATTGAATTGCACCAACACAAAACGACCATAACATAGAAACAAATTTACAAATGAACTCAACAGACTCAGGTTTAGCGTAAATCTCCACTGGCTGCCGTGTATATTCTTGGTGGATACGGACAAGCAATGACCGCTACTGTTCAGAGTACTATGGACATAATCCAGTAAATGTCACAGAAATAAAAGGTTTTTTAAATTTGTTTTTTGGTTCTATATCTTGCTAGTCATTTAACTTGAAAAAGTATAGATGAGCTAGTTCATCTATTAACTTTACTCAATAATGTATCATCAGCATGTAGGTAAATATTCAACACATAAATGATGCCCAATCAATATGTGTTGATGAATACGAGTTTTCTTCTTTCTTTGTAATCTAAAAGCTGCCCCCCCTTTTATTTATTTATTTTTTATTTTTATTTTTTGGCCAGGCGCGGTGGCTCTCGCCTGTACTCTCAGCACTTTGGGAGGCTGAGGCAGGCAGATCACTGAATGTCAGGCATTTGAGACCAGCCTGGCCAACATGGTGAAACCTAATCTCTACTAAAAATACAAAAATTAGCCAGATGTGGTGGCACACACCTGTAATCTCAGCTACTCAGGAGGCTGAGACAGGAGAATCTCTTGACCCTGGGAGGCAGAAGTTGCAGTGAGCTGAGATAGCACCACTGCACTCTAGCCTGGATGACAGAGCAAGACTCTGTCTCTAAATAAATAAATGCCCCATTTTTAAGTGAATGTGTTGAAATTTCATGCAAGCCTGAACATAGAGACCATAGAGACTATCGTATTATTTTCAAAATATTTTTCAAATATTGGTTTTTATACTAATTTGTAAAAGTATCTCAATATCTATTTCAAAATCAAAATATGAGAGAACAGTACTCAAGATCAGTTATCAGTAATTTTTTCCAATATTTGACCCCTTTTTGCCAAGATAACCTAGTTGATCCACCTGAAATCCAAGTGACTCCAAATGACATGGTTTTCCTTACAGTCTTCTTTAAAATAGGCTTGCCTCCAACATACCACACACTTCCAGCCTAAAGAGGGGTACATATACCTCTCACTCTCCATTTTATTTTCATACCCTTTTTTCCTATTCTCAAACCTCTTCTTTTCTCTCCCTCCTCCTGCACCTCTCTCACCATTACCTCTATGCTACTGGTCACTCTCTCTCATTTATTTACTACTTGGCTGTGCATTCTGTCCTCATCCTTCATCTGTCCAACACCCTGCCTCTTAGTTCCCAGAACCTCTATACCCCAAATTCCTTTTTTATCACTTCACATTAGCCTTCTACATGCATAGCTGTATCCTGTTTTTATTGGAAGTTGCTCTTCCAATAAAATCTTCATTTGGAACAGCCCACTCTCCCGATATCACTCTCCACCATTCCAGAATACTTACTTTTATGGCTTCTCTCCAAAACCCCTTTGCCAGTAATCCACTGGTTTTTATCCATTTTTCCTTATTCATTACCTGTTTCATGATCCCACTTATTTTCTAGATTGATGTAGACTCTCTGTAATTAGTGTGCACTCCTTGTCAACATGCGTAAATCCCTCCATGTCCCCTACCTTGAGCTCTTTCATCAAAATTCCAAAACTAATTTTACCCAGTCAGTGAGACATTGCTACAGAAAATCACAAATCCCTACTGACTAAATTCAATTTATGCTTGTGATCATAAATTCCAAATGAACACTCATTTAATCCATAAATTCCTGACGCAGTCTACTGCTTACTATTTACTATGCTACCCTAAAAATTCTCTGAAAGTTTTACTATTTCCCCCCAAGTCATATATTCAGCTAGTGATCTTTTCTAATAATTCAAAGAAAAATTATTAAAATAAGATTCAGTTTTGTTTTCCTTTTATCAAATATTCCTACTGACTTCTTTCCACAAATAATTTGCATTCTCAAACTAAAGTAGGCTAACTGTCCATGCTTATAACTAAAGCCTCCCTGTCCGTTTGAAATAGTTTCTATTCCTTTTGACTCATTCATTGACTTCACTCTTGAGTTTATCCTTATTCTCTCCAACATGCTCATTCTCTCTCCAACATCCTCATTCTCTCTCCATTAGTATTACTTCCATCTACCAATTTTTTAATGTAGTTTATCTCACATTAAAATCTCTCTCGACTTTGTGCCTTACATCTCCAATAGCCTCCTTTTCAGCTGTCTTTCAGAACATCTTTCACCTCTCTACTCTTGAAAGCATTCTTAGGAGGTCACTAATGACCTCTTCTTGCCATATCCATGGTGTGTAGCCTGATCTTATCTTATTCTGTCATTCTTAACATTTATCAGTTATTTACAGCCTTCTACTGAAATACTTTCTTCTCTAATTTTCTGTAACACCATCCTTCATTTTCCCTCATCTTCCAACTCTACATTTCTTTGATTACATTCTGTTTATATATTATATATGAATATATAATAAACATAAACATGTATTAAATTCAAATTATATTATAAATGTATATATTAGTGTGTGTATATATATGTGTATATATATGTGTGTGTGTATATATATATATATATATATATATATATATATATAAAACCTGGAACTCTTTGACAAGCCTTTGCTTCACTTCTCTTGGTGATTTTTTTTTCTCAGTGATTTTTAAAAATACTATTTATAGGCTAATTAATTTTAAAATCATATCCCCAATCCTAGTCATTTCCCAGAGTTTTAATGGCATCTCAAACTTAACAAAGCCATGTCAGTACACTTCATTTCCCCCTCTCACTACAAAATCTGTTTTTCTCTCAGATTTTTATCTCTCAGTAAATGAGAGTTGGATAGGCTTAAAGTCATTCTTGATTGCTTTCTTTCCCTCATTGCCTTCATCTCCAAATAGGTGTATCTAAATACTCTTCAAGACCTGGTATATATCTGTACATAATTCAATTATCTATCTACAACTCTAACCCCATTACTTTCACTTCTCAGATGGGCTACAAGAGAACTTCCACACCAACATTCCTGCCTTCATTTATTTTCCATACAGCAGTCAGAATAATATTTTCATATACAAATTACATCATATATCTATCCTACTTGAAAACGTTCCAATAGTTATCCACTGCCATTTACAAAAAAAATCTAATGCTGTATCTGGTACTATAAAACATAATGTAATCTTCCTACTGTTCACTTTATAATTCCCTGATTTCCTCTTATACCTTTCTCCTCTTCTGTCTTGCCTCTGTACTGAAACTATACAATTTGGTTCTGTCCCTCCATCATGCCTACCTCAATCCTAAATTAATGCCTTGACCTTTGTGTTTCCTCTCTTTAGAACAGCCTTCCAAATATCATCACCTGGCACCTTCTTATCATTATGCCTCAGCTCAAAGGTCACTTTGTAAGAGATGCCTTCCTGGATCACCCTGCACTGCTGCCACAGTTTTATTTTAGAGAGTTCACTCTGGCTTCAGTGCAGACAATGTATTTAGAGAAAGGAAGTCAGGCTAGAAGTAGGGACCCCAAATTGGATGGCAGTTAAAATTATCCAGGTGAGAGAAATGCCAAATCGCTCATAGGGAGCATTGGTTTGAATCCGTAGACCGACTCTCTTTTTCAAAAATATAGTTCTTGCATATGTCCAATATTTTTTTACCCCTCAGAGTACAGACAGTCAATAATTATTTTTCAGGCTTGGGATTTGAGGTGGGATCTATCAGATTAGATGTTAATCTCTGTTCAAATATTTCAGGATCAGACAAAAGAATGAAGAACAAATTTTAGAGTTCCTCTATTTTCACTTGCCAGCATGCAGTAACAAGGGAGCTATAGCCAGAAAGGGCAGAGACATAGTGTTTCACCTTTCTGCCAAGTCGTTTCTTTTTGTGTTTCTCAGAGCAGCAGGCATTAGCTGGGTCAGTGGCACTCTTTAGAGCTGGCACCACTCTCTTCCTTTGGAGCCAGTTGTAGCACTGCCTTGTTTTATTTAAAAAGCCATACTCGCCAATGGAACCTGGGAAGCAGCACTGTGGCAGGGTTGTCCCGTGGAATTGACTCCAGTGTTTGGTATAAATCTGGGGAATAATGAAATCCATTTGCACTTTCCATCAACTGCCGTTGGCTCTGGCTTCTACTGGTGCAAAATGAAGTACGCTAGTGAGATTTTATAGTACAGTTGCCACACCTTGTATCTAGGCAGGTTTTTCCTTCCTTGCAGAGGTTCGGTGGATGGCTGGCTGTCATTTCATCATGTCCATTGCTACAGTTTATTCTGTAGAAATTTGTCAATATTTTCCAAATTTGATTGGCATCCTAGATTTTAATATTGTTAAGGTTTGTCATTGTATCATTTCTGTCATTTCAGTGGAAATTCAAAAATGAGGCAGAAAGTTTAAATATGTAAGCTCTGATTGCCATATTACGTACACATGCAACTGATGGGTGAAACTTGCAGTACCATACCCATAGGTTTGTGAAATCATGCCCTTTGTTTCTTTCTCTGCTTCTGATACCACATTGTCTTCTCTGTGGATTTTTAAAATGTTTATAATACTGTATGGAAAGTCTTACTTTGAAAAACCTGAAATATATCACAATCTGTTATTTATATTTATTCAAAAAGTTCAGACATTCATTTTTGTCCAAAATAATAATAATAAAACAATAAAATTAAAAGCTCCACTCTGTAAAATGCCTGAAGGGACTATTATTTATCTCCTCAAAAATTGGACTTTATCTTCACCTCATTGCTGGAAGAAGTGTGCCAGGTTTTTACTTAACTTTTGTTATTGTGCTATTGAGCTATGGATCACTTCAGGGGTAGTAAAATTGAGCATAGTTTTAATGTTTTTGGTTGTCAAATAAGGTGATTATTTCAGATGTACCCAACACTCAACACATTAAAATTAGAATTATTTTCTGTGTTTAAATAAATAGATATACAGAGACATATATAGCAATTAAGGGTGTAGGTCCTCTCATGAACCTTATTGTAAAAGTCCTTAATAAAACACAAATTTAGTTTCTTCAAAAAATTAGTTGATTTTCATATATCTCTGCACAGATCCCACTGTAGAGTAAGTACTATAAAATATTGGTCCCTTACAATACATCATATAATGAAATTCATGACACTTATATAAACAGTTTATGTTAAACATATCTATTGTCAAGCCCAGGTGAAGCCCCTGTGAAATAACTTTCAGTAAAACAAGAGACAGAAAAGTAGTTATTTTTCATGATTCACATTATAAGCTTCATACTTTAGTGCATAAACTGGTTTTAGCAAAAAAAAAAAAAATCTCCTCAATAAAGCCAATGTACAGACAAACAAACAACACCTTACCATCAAACTGGGGCTTTTGAATAATCATTTATGCTGATGAAATTTTGAATGCTCATGAGCTAATCATGCCTTTTAGCAATGAGCTTCTGCCTCTTACTATGTTTAGACACATACTTCTTATTACAATGCCATTTCATCAAGTCCCAATCTATTCTAAGATCATGATAAAAATGATAATCTTCAAATTACTACGTTTCTCTTTCCACTTGAGTGAACTAATTGAAAGAATTCCATGTCTGCATTCACCACGGATACCCAGAGGAATACAAGAAAACACATGTGAAACTGAAAGAATGCCTAAATATCTGGATAGTTGCTGATCAACACACATTTTGTATGTGTTTAATATGCTTAATGTACTGACTCCCTGAATATCCCCCATGTATTCAAGTAACCTAGGCTGCTTCTCATGCCAGAGACAAATTTAATGTCTTTTTGTTTTATTTTTAAACATATTAACTGCATTTTATTATGTGTAGTGGGAGGAGTCTGGCTACCAGACTAAGACGAGGCTGAATTTGCATGCTTCTTGGCTAAATAACTTTGGTTAAGCTACTTCACTACTATGAGCTTTCTGTTACCAGTAAGAGAGAAGTCATTATAGCTACTGGTCTAAAGAGGATGGCAATAAATATCTTTTGCATGTTCATTTTGCCCAGGCATGAAAAAAGAAGTTTCCCAGGTGGTTTATCTTCTGAGGTCATTTTAGTAATTCCTGACAACCATAAAAAATGAACTTAAAATGATGATCTATATGGTTCATTGACCAAAATAATTATACACATGTAATAAGTTAATTGATTATGAAGTAATTTTTTTGAAATGATGCATTCTCTTAGATATATGCTGCTTGGAAAATGATAATATTTTAAGTATTTGAATTGATAGTCAGATAATTCATTTTGCATGTCTTAAGAGCTACTGGTTCTCTGTTACTAAGTTTTAAAACAAAAGGTAAGGACAGGTATAAAATCCCCATAAAAAGTTTGCATTGCTCTCACCCCAGTTGAGCAGTAACTTTGAATAAGGCAGGTGCATGTCAGTCATCTGGTGTGACACTGGGAATTGCAACCCATGTCCCTTGCCCCAAGCCTGACGTTTTTTAAACTAATATTTACCCGCATTAGAAATAAAATATAGACTACATTTTAAAGATCTTGAAAATTATAAAGTAATTAACAGAAATTTTTAACCTAGAGGCAATCGTTTTTAATTAACTTTTTGATGTACTTAAATTTTCTTTAAAATTCTTTAAAATGTCAGTAAATGTCAGCGTATTTTTATATACATACATTTACATACACAGTAAGAGAGAGAGAGAGAGAGAGAGAGAGAGAGAGAGTTCTATCTGCTGACCTTGAAGTCTTTTCCTCTGACTCAAATACATAGTTATTTTATAAAACATGAAAATATATGGGAACAGATTAATCTCCTGCAGATAGCCACTGCTACTATGGATTTTACTTTCTGGTTATTGTACATACCCTCAAATGCAGGGAAATTTATTCAAACTCAGTACTTGCCAGCAGCCCCAATATTTGAATTTCCCTGGCTTTGCTCATTTGAGTGCTGGTTAAATATCTTGGATTTCTCACTGGATACACACATCTTCCTGCCATGGAAGAGATTAAAAACTTCCAATACCATATGGACTGAAATGTTAAAATACCCATTCCCTACCTCTAATTACCTCCATGCAATAAAACAGAAATATAGCACAAAACTGTAAACTAATCATAGGAATATCATATTTTCAATAATGACTATTTTTGAGATTTTCAAAATAACAAATATCAAGCTTTTTTTCAGAAAGAAGAAATTACACACATGCTCCTCTTTTGCTGTGAACTTAAGCAACTTCTTCACAGTTAATTGAATTCATTCTGAGGATTTGGGAACATTATAGACTTTTTCTGAGCATGCCCTGCTCTGGCTGATTTTGTTCTCTTGCTCTGGGAATACTGAATTACACTGAGCAACCAACAGAAAGAATTTTCAATCAATTGTCTCAAAAGGCTGACTGAACTGCTATTTCTTTCTCCTATTTTTGGCTTTGTCTGCTTTCTTTTAGCAAAAACTGGTTGTTTTGCTCTTTCTGTATGTATTAATTAACATCAGTCAGTCCATAACACTTGAGCATTTAAATAAAATGGTATCTGGAATTCACTTCTCTGTGAATGCAAACTGAGAACAACTGAAGAGTCTTTTTTATCCTAGTAATATACTCATTTAACCTAGCAGCAGAATTGACACTTTCTTCAGAAAGTCTGACTTAAATGCTCCATATACTTTGTTCCAACAATATTCCATACAAAACTCTTACTATGCCATATTGTAATGGTCAGTTTGCTTGTTGTCTTTTTCACAGTATTGAGAAAGCCACGATGTGAGCTCTGAAGTATTCACGATTTCATTTCCAGTATGTGGTGAAATATCTGACAGAAAGAATAAGCCATTATCAAAATAAAACCAAATCTTTCAAGGGAATTATTATTGTTGCTAATGAAAGGCAATTAGTCCAGATATCTGGATAGTCTTCCATCACATAGGAATTACTGTGGCTTAGCACTTCTCTCTTAGGAATTTGAACAAGCTCAGTAAAAAATAACAACAAAGATTACTTGGAGACCAGCATTCTCTTCACACTTCCTGACCCAGCCCCTAATCTCACTCCTGGCTATCACCAATCAGTTAATAAACCTCCTGCTATGAAATAAAGAAACCTTAAAAGGAAATGTCCCAGCATATGGAAATTCACCACTGGCTCACCAGGAAAAAATAAATAAAAAATAAAAACAGGTGGCAGGAAGATCTACCAACAGCTCTCCTTTTGATATTCATGATGTTGCTGGATTCACAAATGATGAAATACTCCCAAGCAAAGGATTTTAAACGGAAACAAAGTAGGTCTTGCATCCGCCCTAATTAGCAATCAGCATAAGGAAAAATAAAATCACAAATTGCCTACCTGTGCAGAAATCAATGCACATATGGCTTTTAAGATTTTGAGACTAGGGCAACCCTCCTTGTTTTAAGGAAGCATTCTAGAATGGTGTGCATGTGTGTGTCTGTGTGTGTAGCGGGGGTGGGGGGCAAATATTATGAAAGTTACACAGAAGAAATGACTAAAGAGCCAGGGAGAATTATTAATGCCAGATTAATTATTTGATTCTATCAATTTAGTAAATGTAGTATGCCTTGATTATCAGTGGAAATACATTCTGAGAAATATATTGTTAGGTGATTTTTGTCATTGTGTGAACATCATAGAGTGACTTACAAAACCTAGATAATATAACCTACTACACACCTAGGCTGTATGGTATAGCCTGTTGCTTCAAGGCTACAAACCTGTACAGTATGTTACTGTACTAAACACTACAGGCAATTTTAACACAATGGTAAGCACTTGTGTACCTAAAATTGCAATATTATAATCTTATGGGACCACAGTTGTATATGTGGACCACCATTGATGAAAGCATTGTTATGTGGCACATGATTGTAAATAACAAAACCCTTTCTTTCAATGTCAAGGTATTTTCATGAATACGCTGTACATTGCAAATCTCAAATAATATATATTAACATATTCTTTTTACCCAGTAAATCAAAATTTTCCTCATGTTCATAATTACCTAATTCAAAATAGCTTGCAGATACTCACATTGCAACACAACTCTATGGAACATATTTAGAGTTTCTAAGTGCATTTTTACAATTGTAATTATCCTCCAAAAAACCCACTAGAGAATAGCAACCATATTTTCTATAAATAATAGGCCATTATATATTTTACACTTCTAAAAGTGATGCTGAGATTATGTTTTTCTCATTCACAGACCTTGTTACATTCCTCCTAGTTCAACCCCCTTTTTACAAGTAGAATATGAGTAATGAAAGTGATGTACATATTTTATCATAGTTGCACTGCAACAGCAGCTGTAGTGATATATCGAATAGTGTTAGCATAGCAGGGAATTGTATACTTCCTCTGTACACCACATGGCGGGTGGCAGTGTACAGTGTACAATGTTAAGAAATATTACCAGTGCACCATTATACAACAGCTCTTTCCACAGTTACTAGTAAATAGTAGATAGTTAACAATTTTTTGAGTAAATTGATGAATTGATGAATACAAAGTTATACAATAAATACTACAGGTACATGGTGAATGATTCTTAGAGAAGGTGAATGATTCTTAGAGAGAAGCCAGAATTGGAACTGGGCTTGAGGACTAGTAAGACCATCAGGTAATTGAGATAAATTCTAATTTGGAAGGACAGACAAGGAAAATGACCTGGATGCAGGCTTATGCAGAACCTAGGAAGGGAAGAGAGCACATGCCAGTTATAGTTATCACAAGAGGTAAGAGCAGTGAAGAATCAGCAAGACCATCTGTGCCACAGTATCATGGCCCTGGAATGCAAGTTTAGGTTGACAATGAAATCACTTTCTATAGATTTTTAAATAAATAAATAAGGACTCATATTTGGTTTAAGACAGTACTGTCTGATAGAAAGATAATATGAATCATATATATAATTTTACATTTTTAAATAGTCACATTAAAAATGTAAAAAAGGTAAAACTAATTTATATATATAATTTAATCTAATATCTCTAACATGTTATTTCAGCATGTAATTGATATAAAATTATTAATGAGCTATTTCCTTTTTTTTCAAACGAAGTCTTCAAAATCCAGTGCATTTTTTTACATGTTCAGCCCATCTTAATTTGGGCTGTGCACATTTCAAAGGCTACAGATTCACTTGGATGGAACAAGCAGCTCTCAGTTATGAACTGGTCTTAGGCACGTTTTGTTCTTCACAACTCTCGTGGTGAGGTCTGATATCATGTTGGATAACTAATATTAACTATCCATTCCTTGATAGGATTGCCTCTGAAAATGTAGCCAATGAACCCTCTGCATCAGAATCATATGAGACACTTAATAAAATAATCCTCTACAAAGGATGACAAGACCAGAACCTCTGGGTTGGGCAATAAAAATCAGCATTGTTTAACAAGCTAACCAGGTGTGTGTTATGTAAACTAATGATTGAAAACACAGCTCTTTTAAAATATTCTGTGCCAATAAGCAAATAACATAAAGACATATACTACATAAAACCATTAATATTTTAGGGTCAAATTGAATCTAATTATTCTTTACCTAGAGATAAAGCATGTTGGAGAACAAAAATTATGGAATACATCATTTTCATAGTCTCAGAGGCTCAAATCCTTAATTTTTTATTGAAGTCCCACACTGTAATATAGTTTTTTTAAATGGTCTTTCTGCCTCTGGTAACATACAATCTTCATGAGCTTTAGGATTGATGTCTGGTATTCATATAATATATAGTATCTATCTATTAAAATAGTGACTGACAAAATAGCAAGTGTTCAGCAAATACTTATAAATGAATGAAATATTTCCTTTAGCTCGTTAGTTAACCATGTGAACTGAAATTTCATTCATTCACAAAACGAACATAATATGTATCTGAGAAGATTGTGTGAAATGAAAGTTGATTATATGTATGGGGTTTTAATTTGACACAGCGTTTCCCCATTGTTGTTCATTTTTCCTGTAGGGAGAAAAGTGAATTTATAACATCACAGCTGTTAATAACGTGTTCTAGTCCCTCTACCAAGGACATTTGTATTTAAAAGCAAACATCAGAAGAGATCTTCTTTAATCCATAAGGGGTTGCTCTACGGTTGTTATTCTCCCTTGTGAAAATGGTGTGGGGAAGGGTGGGGGTCAAGGAAAATTTCCAGGAATTTTATAATACAGAGAGGAATCTAAGATTCTCCAACCCACCTAAACTTGGTTCAAACTAATAATTATGTAAGTAAGAAACACATATGTTTCTGCCAAAGGTTTTACCTATCAGTGGTCCCAGAAAGCATTTTCTTTCAGAATACAATGGTTGCAAAGTTACGGTTTCTGTTTGGATTCATTTATTGGTTTGAGCAACATTTATTTGGTTTTCATGGATATTGTGTTCCTGGCCTCTTCACTGATTAGATTCCTATTACAGAAAAATACATACAGGGAGCTGGCAGCTAGGTAATGATAAAAGCAGCAGGCTTCTCAAATGCAATATGGACTGTTTTTCCTTTGCACTTCTGTTTTGCTTAGCGATTATAATCCATTCATAGAGCATAATACTTGTCTAACTCTGGCCCTAAGCAGCCGTGACTCCTTTTATGTAAGGAGAAAATCTTTGTTTTAGAGAGAAACAAGTCTTTAACTATGGGATACATTACTTAGAAACAATAGAATTAAATTCAGATCAGTTCTCAGCAGAGTTTCAATTCTGAACAAAGCTTATCAGAAAGGGGCATATGGGGACAGCAAAGGCTTGTGAATTTAATTGAATGGAGGTGAAAAGAACTCTGTTTCTGCAGAATTCTGATTTCTAAAAGACCCCAAATGAATTACTTCAGGGGAGTCCGAATTAAATCGATCTTGGTTAACACTAAGCAAGAAAAATAAAATAATGAGAATATCTGGCAGCTGAGTGTAAGTTTTTCAAGTTTTACAGTTTCAAATGTGAGGTTAATGTTCTGAGAGAGATGCCTTAATTCAAGGAAGTGAAGGTAGCTGATGTAGTTCACTAGAGTCACTTAATAAACAATTTCATCCATCTACTAGTTCATTTTTGAGACATCTATTTTATATTATTAGCATTTAAATGATATTTCTTATACACTGTTTTTCTTTGTCAAAAATTGACAAATTCAGGTATGTAAGATGCCAACCCAATAAAATTCCAATTCTTTGTTTCTGAAAGAATCTGTCTCCAATAAAATATTTGGTGCTACGATAAAAAATTTCAAACTATGGCAACTTTTTTTTTTTTTTTTGACACAGAGTGAGACTGTTGCCAAGGCTGAAATGCAGTGGCATGAACTCAGCTTACTGCAACCTCCACTTCCTGGGTTAAATTGATTCTCCTGCCTCAGCCTCCCAAGTAGCTGGGACTACAGGTGCCTGCCAACACACCCAGCTAATTTCTGTATTTTAAGTAGAGACGGGATTTCACCATGTTGGCCAGGCTGGTCTCGAACTCCTGACCTCAAGTGATCTGCCTGCCTTAGCCTCCCAAGTGCTGGGATTGCAAACGTGAGCCACCGTGCCTGGTCCCAAACTGTGGCAACTTTTATTTTCTGTTTGATAAACTCAGTATTGGTACTGAAATTAAATAACTAAATTTCACATGCTAACTTTTTGTTTAATAAAACAGGCTGTTTTGTTGTTGTTATTGTTGTAATCGTTTTGATTATTTTGGTTAGGGAGAAGGAGTTGAATACGTGTGGTTAAAAGATGTGTCTCATCCACAGCTCTGACTCTTTTCCCCCTCCCACTTGGGCCTGGTGATCAGCACAGTGTTCCTGTATTTACTCATGTATTATCAGTTTGGAATGACCACCCTGACGAGTGACAGCAAGACTCAGCCCCATCCACAGACAGTTCCACACATGACATCTCTGTCATGTAGGACTCAGAAAGGACAAAAGCCATGCAGTTGCTGCTCTGGATTCTTATTCACCAGTGACCATCAGGGATGACTAAAGCCATCTAGTCACTTTTTTAATAGTCTGGATGATTGGATGAAATTCCACTTCAGATGGCCCAATAGTACACATATTCACTTACACATTTATGAGTGCACATGTGTACATGTAACCTTGAACACTTGCATGCTTAACCATCAAGATAGTGGGAGTAATCTTTTAAGCATATGCTAAGAATAATTTATGTTAACATAAAAATAGGCCCAAGCACAGCAGTTTATTAGTTAGAGTGAGACTGAGTTCATACGTAATGTTAACAGTGGCTTTGGACACAATTTAAAGTTACATTTTGTTTTAAAAATCATACATTTATAATAAAAATATGTGAAATATGTGAGAGTGGTCATAAGTTTGGATGGTAGGGAAAATGACAAGATCTTTAGAGAAGAAACACATTTTTGTGTGCTAAAAATAACCAATGAGTATCAACACTGAAAAAAAATATTTTTTAAAAAATATCAAAGGTTATTTATTGATTTGTCTTTTTTCCCCTAGTACTGTTTACTTTTGAGTTACAAAAAGAGGTACTTATATAGTTCCCTATGTCAGCTAAGGGGTAAAAAAGTCATGCCACATGGATTTCTGTTTATCTATTTTTGTATTTTTTATTTCATTAGATTTTTTTCTCCAAAGTTTTCATGCTGTTACAAATATCCATCATGGAATATCCTGCCAGTGACAATGATGTGGTATTTGTTTTATACCCTCCCATTACTTTTTCTCAAAAGAATAGAAACTAAAGGATAGGAAAATAGCAGAGAATGACGTCTTCATCAAAACCACATCAATTATTTATATGTTTAGGTATCACTGATTTTTTTTTCATTCTTCCATTTGTGTTCTCGTGTGACAAATATTTAATTTTCAATATAAGCACAGCACTATGTTATGTTTGGCGAAGCATGTGAACTAAGAACCATTATTTATTGAGAATTTTATAGAACATCATACACATTTCTTGTCTACAAGAAGACAAGAATGGGCAAAATGATCATTGTGTTATAGCATGCTATAAATTCAAGGTATGCTTCAAGTGTTTTTGAAGTATTCTCCTATTTATTCTTCAAGTACTGGAAATCTTCAAATATTGAAGTATCTGGGCGTCAAGTCCCCATTGTGCTTTGAAGCTAATGGAGCAGACAGACATGTCAAGGGGCAGTCCCCATGCAGCACGGTGAATGCCAGCACAGGCCTTGGTGCAGAGTGCTCTGGGGCCATGCTAGTGCTCTTACTCCAGCTTTGGGGGACAAACATTCTGATTGGAGGAGTCTAGAGGGCATCATATACTACCCTGGCTCTCTCCCTGCTCTCCTCCTGGTGCTAGTGTCCTGGCCAAACTCTCATGATGTGAAGTCTACCCCTACACAGGCCATATCCCTAAGTTCCAAATGGATCCTTTTCCCTTTCTCACATCTGAGCAGCAGAAAAGCTCAACCCTCAGTCACTGACAGAAAACATCTGCTGAATGGACCCATTCTGAGAACTGAATATCTTAGAATAACCTAATATGATGTCCGTTTTTGCTACATTTGTACTGAAATTGAAAACGAATCCAGCTCTTCCCTTAGGTGTGGCTGAACGATGTCCCATTGGTGCAGATGGAGCCTCAGTCAAGGAGTACGGAAACTGTCCTTTAATATCCAACTTCAGCTAGTTTCTTTAAAGGAAGGATAGAAGACATTGAGGAAATGAATGCAAGAGGGAAAGAGGTTAGCTTATTTCTGCCTAAGTATTTACATTTGGGGAAAGTAGTCAGACTGCAGTGGTGATCTCTAATAACTGCAGAGTATGCCTGGGCAAAGGAAGCAGCAAGAGTTTGCCTCTGAAAGCAGGGGCAGTGGGCAACCGCAGCCCACACAGAAGCGTCTTTATTTCACAGAAGGCCACTAATAAACTACTAAAACAGAAGCCCATTTGATGGAGAAAGAGAGAATGTGTCAGGGGGCAGGAAAAAAATCCTACAAAGAATTCAAACTGAAATTTAGTAATAGAGAGCTAATGTACTGAAAAAATAAGCTCGCTGCTAACAGTAAAGACACTGCCAAGAAATAGATGGGAATTAGTGCCAGGTTAACACATAAATCAAAATTTTGCAATTATGCAAATGAGAAAGCCAAAGACTTTATTTCATTTCCATCTGATTCCAGAATAAAGGCCCTAATTTTGATGAATATATAAAAAGATTTTAAGAAAGCGAGATGATGAATTGTGGCAAACTAAAGATATCAATCTCACTCTGGAAAGGAAGATGATTGAATTTTTTTTATCTGTATAGCATATATATTTAAAACATATATATGAATACATATATTGCTATAATTATGCTTGGTATTATAATTTATACATATTCAAGGGAAACCTTCTTCTTCTATAGTACTTCATACTCTTGATGACATTTTTATACAAATCCTAAGGGCAGATAAGGCAGATATAATTGTCTCCATTTTTAAGTGATTATTAGTTTAATATGGTAGTTAATTTAAACAAAGACTTTTTATTTATAAAAGTTCAGTTAATCACTGTGAATTTATATTTCTGGAAAGGTAATATTATAAACTACTTTGAAAGGCATGGTTGGGTCAGAGAGGATAAGAAGTGAAAGTCACTCAGGATTGGTATTAGCTCTATAAGGCATAGTTTCTTAGGACTGATATCGACCAGCAGGGGCATATATTTGGGCTGTAGGGAAAACCACTTCAAAAATGCGTAATACCAGGCAGATAAGCTGTGCCTATCATTCAGGATTACATATCATATGACAAGGTAGAATATTTCATTCCAAATAGTCCAGCTTTTCCCTTAAGAGCTAAGGATTAAGAGCCATATATCCGAGTTGTTGGCATATGGACAGGCAGATGGATGGACGTAAGAATTTTGGAAGGCACACCAAGTTGATGCCAAATATGTTGAAAATTACATAAAACAGAGACCAAATAACACAAAGCAAGTGTTTGAAAGCATAAAATACTTTTGAAAAGGAAGACATAAGAGTATATTTTTAGAACAACTAAAATACTAAACTACAAGAAGGCATTCATTTGGTACAATGAAGACACACTGAGCAGAAAGGTGAATCAGTTGAGTAAGCATTAAGTCCAAGGAATATTACATCAGGTGCTATGAGAAGGTTTAGGTACAATCACAACCTTTGATTGTTGACAGCCCATAAAAATGCACCCTGGTATCACAGGGTGAATTCCGATCAGAATTAATGCTTCATCTGAGTTTTTCATTATAATGTTTGTCTTTAGATTTTGCCTTTGTAGTGAGAGAATGCAAAACTACTCTCTGCAGTTTCTAAAACAGAACCTGATATTTTTAAACGGACAACTTCACCTTTCCATTTAGATTATATGGATTAGGATACAGCAGAAGCATGCCAGTTTTTTCAAAAACCATAGGAAATTTTGTGGGACTCAATTAGTACCAATAAAGTAAGTATAAAGACTTAAGACCACAAGTCATCTAGTAATTTAATTTGCAGGACTCGCTATTAGGACCTCTTCTCTCTCAGTGCTTCTTGCTTGGTGATTCTCTCTAGTGTCTTGGTTTTAAACATCCTCCATATGTTGCTGACTTCTGATGTCTATGTATCTGTCTATCTATATCTAGTTCAGGCCTTTTCCCTGAACTCCAAACGCAATGACTGCTATAGCCTTGACATTTCCACTTGCATTTCAAGTGTGCGTCTAAAAACTTGACATACACAAAACCAGATTCTTGATTGTTCTTTCCCCTCTTCATTGAAAGCAATTCTATTCTTCTTGCTGCTCAGATAGTCATCATACAGTTACTATAGACTCATTTATTCCTATACCTTATACATCATCAGCAAATCCTATTAACTCTATTTTCCAAATAATTTCCAAGAATGACTACTAACCATCCTGGCTCAAAATATCATCTCTCAGTCAAACTATTATAATAAGCTCTGGAATAACAATAGCCTCCTAAATGTACACCTTAATCCTTAGCACCCTTCCATCTATTCTTCACAAAGCCCAGATGACTTATTGATTATGTCACTCATCTTCTCACACCCTTCCCCACTTGACTGGTTGGCCATTACCTTCTTAATGCCTCACATGGTCTGCCCTCTTGCAACCTCTCTGATCCTCTCTCCTCCACTTTAGCCATGTGGTCTCCTTGTTGATCCTCAAACAAACCCATTATGATATTGTCTCAAATCATTTGTCCTTGATGTTCTTTGCCTGGAAATCCACTTGATAGCTTCTCTAACTTTTTGGAGGTCTTTGTTCAAATGCTAGCTTATTACAGTGATCTGTGCTGACTGCTTTAGATATATAACACACATTCACCATCACCAGCAGCAGGATTCTCTAGCTCCTTTATCCTGATTTATTTTTCTCAGTGATGCTTTTTGCCACCAGGTATGTTTTACAGATGTACACACATATACAGTTTATCTAATTATGTGTAAATTCTGTATTTACAACTTTGCCTACTCACTGAAGTGCACTTGTAACCCCAAATCTAATCTTTGTGGTGCTTTTATGGTCATTCATAAGCCTGCATAGAGCTGTGAAAAATTTGCATCACCTTCGGGGCACCAGCTGAGAGTCTAGGAAGGCAACTCTCTGTCTTCTTATTTCAGCTCTCATATTTAAACAAGTGTCCGCTTTGCAGTCTATTGTATACCACCTTTTTACATTTTTGTGCTTTATGTTGGTGATTTTGTTATTTGAAATGGCCCCTAAGTGTAGTGCTGAAGTGTGGTCTAGTGTTGCTCAGTGAGAGAAGACTGCAATGTACCTGACAGAGAAAACATGTGTGTTAGGTGATCTTCCTTCAGAAATAAGTTATAGTGCCAACAGGCTGTAAGTTCAAAGTTAGTGAATCAACAACATATAATAAAGAAAATATCTTTAAACAGAAACACATGGAAAGAAATTATATACTGATTGATTGACAAAAATGTTGTTACCAGAGGCTCACAGGAACGTACCCTGTATTTACACTGGGACCAATGGGATAGGATGTGCTAATTCAGTGTTCATGGACACTTATAGAACATAACTACCATGAATCAGATTCAACTGTGTGTGTTCTTTTTTTTTTCATCATTATAGTCCTCCCTAAAATGAAGGGGATTCTGTAAGAGCAGGACTTTGTCTATACCAAGAACGTAGCAGGTGCCCAGTAGTAATCCTACATTATTATATCAATTGACCTTCTCAAAAATTCAATGTTGTAGGGGCTACTGCGTGCATTCTACATTAAAGAAGCATATATCTAGCAGGTCAACACCTGCTCAAGATCAAACAATGGTAATTGTCAGTGCTAAGGTGTGAAACCAGGTACTGGTTTGATTTCCTAACCATTCCAGTACTGTTGAAGGTGAAGTTGGTAGATAAGCTATATGGCTGGTGAATGAAATAAAGGAAGGAATAAATGAATGAATTAAACAAGTCAATATCAGGTATATATAATTCTAAGCTGAATTAATCATCTTTTGCTCACAGCAATCTCATATCACTTGTTATTAAACCAATTGTGATATAAGGATATATTATTACTTCTAAATTAAAATGCTAAATAGATACATACAAAAATTAAACCTGGAAGCAGCCTAGAGTAGATTGAAGATCAAGGAACTAGAGTCAGAAAATATAAAATTTATTCCTATCACAGGCTACTTTTTTCTGCAGTTTAGGGGACATTATTATACATATAAACATTATCTTCCCTGCCCGTCTTCCTGGATTGTCCAAGTAATCAAGGAGGATACTGAATATAGAGCAATTTGTAAAGGGCTAAATGTTACAATATATTGTTGAAATGATGAATAATCGTTATGCAATCTTAATCATTTTTCTAATATTTAAAACAAATGTTTATCAAGAAAATCATAAGGAGGCAGTTTTAGGATAAATAAGCTCATTTTTATAACAAGAAACCATGTGAAATCAAAGACATACACACAAATTAATATCACTCAGGCACAAGAGTTTTGCTTTTCCTTCAGGCTAATGGGATTGATTTTATGCACAGTGCTCACCTGATAGCTCTATTAGCCTTTTTTCCCCCCTTTCTAGAAATGAGTGGGGCTGGTGCACAAGTAAAATCAAATAAAGAAAGGACCATTGACCCAGTTGCAGCTTGACAACTGTGACACAGAACACCTTCTACTCACAGACCTTGAGCTTTAGTTTTTGCCTCATGAGGCCTTCTGAGCTGTCACATTGACTTAATTATTTATTTGGGGAGTAAGAAGTGATAGTTGACCATGATTTGTGTTGATTTTCAATAAAGTTACTGCCAGGGGTATTTAAGCCAAAACATCTGCCTGACAGCTTCATTGGTACCAGTGTATGTAACACTAATAAAGAAATGCAGAAGAGATTTCCTTCCATTGTGCATTTTCTCCATTTTCTTTGGCAGGTGGAATTCTAAGCTCTGCAACAGTCAAGCCAAGCCCGCTTGTACATCATTCTTACGAATAACCATTTGCTCAATTAGTCCTGGCAATTTAGCAAGTGTTCTTTGTCACTTTACTTACTTAGAATGTGAGCCAGGTGGATGTGAGCTTTGTTCTTGTTTTAATATAGTCCCATATTGGTTATTACACTAAAACAGAAATATGAGTTTTTGTTATTTCTGGATCAGAGGTAAAGAAAAATTCAATCATGAGATTCAAAAAATTTATGTGCTTTTCTTCTATTTTTGGAAAAAAGAAATCAAAAGAAAATTACTTTAAAAGTTAACATGTGTGGAGGGATAGTCCAACACAAAGAAAAGAAATGAGGGAGGGAAGATGAGAGAGAGAAAGCACAAAAGAGGAGGATAATGGCTGATAGAAAAAGACAAAAGACATTCAGTAGATTTTGAGGCATCTGTCTGGGGCTGTCACTATTTATATAGGTGATTTTTTTAGTAGTCCATTTTTTTTCCTTTGTTGACTTAGACATTTATATGGCTTTCTGACTAAGCCCAACTGCCAATTCTCAG
The DNA here is from genome assembly GCF_029289425.2 of Pan paniscus. NCBI lineage: Eukaryota > Metazoa > Chordata > Mammalia > Primates > Hominidae > Pan > Pan paniscus. The sequence goes on along the minus strand of NC_073261.2, from coordinate 48,878,831 downwards.
ATTATTTATTGTATACAAAATAGCCACAGAAACCTATTTCAGTGGAAACTTCTATAGAGGTGGTTACAGCAATGTCAAGAGTAAGGTTAGAATAGAAACAATATAATAGATTAAAGACCAAAACTTGTATAAATTAAATCAAGATAATAGATTGGTCAAAATTCAAATAAGTGTTATAGGAGCTCTGGTACCAAATTGTTAAAAGAAAATTATAAATCTTTCATTGATTTTTAGATTTCTTCTTTGTACTTTATAATCAACCTATATTTGAATGCTTTAAATCCAATATGTTTTGATTGAGGATCAAAATTAGTTGTTTGCAGCAGATGCAGCAGTGATTACCTTTGATTCAATTATGTTGGATGTGGGATCAGTGATTCTTTCATATTGTGCTCATTACAAATAATAAAGGGTAAATATGATGAAATGTTCAAATGACACATGCCTTCGTAATATGAATATATTTAATATTTTCACAACTTAGTTGTGGACTGCCAGGCAGCATCACAGCATAATAATATACAATTTTGCTCATCTAGAAGATATCCACATGTCCAAACTCCACTTTGTGAAGCAAGTTTAAAGAAGGAAGTGAGTATATTGTAGACAACTGACTTTTTGAAAATCAGACAAACAGATATCAAGAAAAATTTGTGACCAGGATAGAAAATGTATGTTGAGGGGAAATGTTTCTCTCCAAAACATGTTAAAGATGAGAAAATTGTTTTTTGACAAATATATCAAGTGTGTTTTGCAGCTGTAGCAACTCCAATTCACACCTATAAAGAAGCACAGGTGGTAGTGTTTTTGCAACTCAGTTCATTCATATGCAACCAATTTATTGCTCATGATAAATTTAAATTTTAAGTTTAGGGGCATATTTTTCCTTTTGGGAAAAGCACTTCAAACTTTCAACCTTGTACAGATAGATAGCCAGCATTATTTTTATAACTCATTTTATATTGCTAGATATCACGTTACTATCATAACAAACCATGGCTAAAATACTTTTTACAAATATGTCATCTATTTTAAATAAGCACATAGTATTTTATTTAAGTAATATATAGTGATCTCAAATAACATTTGTTTTCTCTATAGAATTTCTTCTACAGATAAGGCACATGTAAAGGTCTATTATTCCTTTCAGTGAATTACTCAGATACACTTTTTAGATTAAATAATATACATATTTTAAAGTGTTTTATATTTCTATATTGTCTTCTACAAAGATTGACATGTTCCCTCACTAATACATAAAAATTCCCATTGTCCTATTTCCTTACCAATACTAGATTAATAAATAGTTACTAATCTGGCAAAAAAGAAGGTAATTAGTTTTTGGTGTAATTAGTATATACTTCACATGCTTTTCATTTACGTGTGAATTTAGGCACTTCTTTATATATTGTCAATTTATATTTCTTTTTTCCCTCAGATTGCCTGTTTACATTCTATGCCTATTTTTATTTAAGATATATGACATTTTATCACTGATTAATCAGGTCTACTTTTTCTATTTAATAAAATAACTATATTATTTCATTCTATACCTTATCTCTTTCCTTATAATTTTAAGGTTTCATACACAAAGAAAAAATTAATTATTATATTTCCGTATTGATTAATACTGACGTTTTCTGATGCAGAAAAATTGGAAAATTTAATGAAAGCAATAGAGTCTTTTCTCAGGGAGAAAATGTGCTCAGGAAATTGTGCTTACAGATGTGAAAGATTCATAAACCATGTGAGTTCATTAATGGAGTCAAGGCAAAAGCGTGTCTTCTTGGTTGTCTTATAAGTGCTATGCCTCTAATACTCTTCTTCCAATCATGCTTGTGTAAACATCTACCTTAATACTTTCTAGTTGTTTAAGGATACTATTTATTTTCACATGCTCATTTATTCAGAAAATTATTATTATTGCTATATAATGACGTGAATAAGAAATTCAAATTGGTAAATATACAGGTCAAATCATCTGACTGCAATGCAACAAAAGCTATACATTGATTTTTTTGTAAAATATTAGAAATATAAGAAGAGGTAATCTCTTTAATAAGTCATATATCAAAAAGGAAGTCCAAAAGCACCATTTAGAAAATTTGTAGAATATAATGAAAAGAATAGAAACTATGAATTGTAGTTAAAGCTAAACTCAAAGCCAAATTTGTTTTGGAAAATCTTTACTATGGTAGATATTGCAATCTCCAAAAAATGTTCTAATGACATATTTCATGACGTAGAACAATTGTTATGCTAAAGCGAGGTACAAATGTTATTTATAGTAATGGACCAAATTTTACAAATTAATAGTCTAAATGAACAATTTACTACAGTATATTTGGTGCAAAAGTAGTAGTATTAGACCAGAAAAAAATAAGTAAATGGTGGTATTTTTTAAGGAGTGAAGTTAAAATTAATTCTCTTTATTTTTCCTCAAGTACATTATTAATTTCTCTTCGAAAAATGCTACTTTAAGAATAGCAAAAGTAAATGCAGAATTATGTATAATAAATTTGTAAGAGATGTGTGTGTGTGTGTGTGTGTGTGTGTGTATGTGTGTACTTTTATGCCATAAATGTGAAAAGAATTGTTTACTGGGCTTTCCAATGCACTTCTCCTGAAATAGAAAAATAAAAGGAGGAATGTGGCTGAGAGCAAGAGGACAAGAGAGAGATAGGAAGATAGAGTGTAGACCATATAAGGCATTCATTAGCATCATGAATATAGAGTGCACACGATCATGATGAAATCATTAGCATCATGTACAGTTGGATCAAGAGCCAACATAGAAAGTAAAAGTACATACTGAGTGAGGTATATCTGAAAAATTCTGAGTGATATCATGGATGGAGAGTTCCATGGCAAAACCAATAAATTTCTTAATCAGAAATACTCTCATGCTGGCTAAAGGAAATTCTGAGGTGAAATTTCTCAAGGTCAAGAGCTCATTCTTCAGATTTGAAGCTTTATTTTAAACTCTGTCATAAACACAAATAGATAAATTATGTTCCATTTATCTTCCTTTTAAAAGAAATTTTGCTGTGAGATGCATATCTGTCATTGCTATATACTATTTGAAAGTATATGTAATGTTTTGTGCCCTTCAAAGCCACGAGGCCAGGCACAGTGGCTCACGCCTGTAATCCCAGCACTTTGGGAGGCCGAGGCGGATGGATGACCTGAGGTTGGGAGTTTGAGACCAACCTGACCAAATGGAGAAACCCCGTCTCCACTAAAAAAAAGAATAATAATAAAATACAAAATTAGCTCTGTGTGTTGGCTACTTGGGAGGCTATGGCAGGAGAATTCCTTGAACCCGGGAGGTAGAGGTTGCGGTGAGCCCAGATCGCACCATTGCCCTCCAGCCTGGGCAACAAGGCTGGAGCAAAACTCCATCAAAAAAAATAAAAAAGAAAGAGAGAGAGAAAGAAAGAAAGAGAAAGAAAAAGAAAGAAAGAAAGAAAGAAAGAAAGAAAGAAAGAAAGAAAGAAAGAAAAAAAAGCCACATGAGGCAATTATTGCTAATTTCATCTTATGAATGAAGGAGTCAGGCTCATAGGTTTCCAGTATCCTCTTCAAGGCTACATATATTCTAAACTGCTAAATTTAAATTAAGATTTTACAGAATCAAAAGCTGTCCCTGTTATTACTTGCTGCCTCTTTAGTATTTTTCTTTCCCTCTATTTTCTATTAAATCCCACAGATTAAGTTGATCAGAACTTGTTTGGAGACAATGGGGACGCACCATTTCAAATTTTATTTATGAAAATCATCTTTTTGTTGTTACTACAAAACATGATTTAAGATAAAAATGTTATTTTAAAATTGGTAATTTATCCCTACACCTAAGCAAATATTAAGACATAGCTTGGGTTTCACAGTCTTCAAAATTGAGAGCCATAATTGATACCAACTTCTTACTCCTCAGTCTCGTCTTTTTACAATCCTCATAGACTACCTAGAAAATTTTTTATATGTAAACTTTTATGTCCTAGATCAGCAGTTAGCATTTTAAAAATTTCATTCTTTTTTCTGAGTTCCTTAAGGAAAGAAATATTTACAAATATTTAATTTAGTGCTGAGCAAATTTTACACTTTCCACAAGCTCCTGTTGGTTGAGAAATATTCTTTTGTACACATGCACTGGTATACACACACTGACACATTTCATTGAAAACAATCTGGGTTTTCAAGCGATTCAATTAGATAAAATGAAGTTCTATTTGTTCAAGTCATTTCAGAGGCATTTACTTCTCTGGACCTGTAAGTGGTCTTTGATGTGAGGATGGTATCTGCTATAATTGCCACAGATGTGTTCAGAGTTTTTGTCTTTTTAAAAAAGAAAAAAAACAAAGTGCTCATCTTGATTCACCTCCTACAGTGAATGATCTTTCTGTAATTCAGTTTTTTTCTTTTTCTTTCTTTCTTTTTTTTTGAGACGAAGTCTCACTCTGTTGCCCAGGTTGGAGTGCAATGGTGCGATCTAGGCTCACTGCAACCTCCGCCTCCCGGGTTCAAACAATTCTCCTGCCTCAGCCTCCTGAGTAGCTGGGATTATAGGCATGTGCCACCATGCCTGGCTAATTTTTTGTATTTTTAGTAGAGATGGGGTTTCACCAACTTGGTCAGGCTGGTCTCGAACTCCTCATCTCAGGGGATCCACCTGTCTCGGCCCCCCAGAGTGCTGGGATTACAGGTATGAGCCACTGCACCTGGCTGTAATTCAATATTTTTATATAAGGACATTTCTGTTTCCTAAGCAATTTAGTTTCTTTCTTGACCTTTTCATTAGTGCTAAGGTCTGTTTTTTTTTTACATGAAAGTAAATGTGAAAGTCTCTGAATGGGCTCTGTAACAGCCATTATAAAACTATATAGGAAGTCTGATACTCCAGAAATGAATATTTTTCTGTTAACAAAGTACATCTGACAAAAAAAGATCAAATAGTCAGTCCACTTTGTAAAAACTCTGGAGGTTTCAAAAAGCAAGTCGTCAGGGTTTACTGGACAGTGTGCACCTTAGCAGGATGCTAATCTCTCCAGACTCCTAAACAAAGATAACTAACAGACAAGTGTCTTTGATTGAGAAAGCAATGTGACCCACGGGAGGTACACAGTTTGTTACTGCCCTGTAAGTCATCCAGAGCCACAGTCAGTCTTGAGGTTAGGGAAGGAATCCTGCCAATTCTTTGTGGCATTTCCTTCTCTCTCTCTCTCTCTCTCTCTCTCGTCTCCATCTCTCTCTTTCTCTTCTCTCCATCTCTCTCTTTCTCTTTCTCTTTCTCTCTTTCTCTTCTCTCCATCTCTCTCTTTCTCTTTCTCTCTTTCTCATCTAGGGCTCATCAGACTTCTTCAGAATGATTGCATGCTTTATCTTCTCACAAAAGCTATAAACCAGCTGATATTTGAATAATAAAGAAATAGGAAAAGGTTAAATGTCTAGGTAAAAATATATTTCAAATAATACTTTACATATGACATGACATTTTCCTATCTAGGATCTTATTTTACCATTGCTCTCAGCCTAATTTGGCATGTGGTGGTCATATCACCACCATCTAGAGGAGGAAGGTGAACTTCACAGAGCCAGAGCTCTGGGCCAGCCCAGCACCATTGAAATTTGATGTCAGAGAGAGATGGGGTCTGACTCAGCCCATGCTCCTACCATTACATGACATTTCCTCTAATTATCAACCTCAGCAAATCCTGACTAATCGGTGAAGTTGACATTTGTTAATTTCTACCTTAAAAAAAAAAAAGATGATCAAGTAAAAGGAACTACAGAGAAGAAGACTGGCAGAGCCCTTGCAAAATATCTCCAACACGATTGCAGGGGAGCAGATTATTTTCAGCTGATTCAATAGGCATTCACTCCTCATTAGAAATGCTTTGTGCTAATTTTTATTCTATTTTTCCAAAGGAATAGTTTATTTATCCGATTTTAATGTGTTAGCAATGCAAAGAGAAGAGAGCTCAGTCCATGGAAAGTCATCAACTGCATCAGCCAGGGTTAATGTTGAGTGCACACTGAACACTTGTTCAACTCGGCATTGTGAAGGCAAGCAAGCTCAAGAAAATCAATTAATGTATCATTTCAATTCCTAGATAGATTTCTTTCTGCTTACTCCACACTGCCACTATTAATAAAGCAGGCATATTAAGCACTACCAGCAGCAGGAGGTAAAAAAGAAAGTACAGGCATAAAATCTCACAATTTACAAAAAGAATAACCCTTATGAGTCATTCAGCATCACTCTCCAACACTCTAACATTCAAAACAAACTTGCTATGTGTGGCTGTTTTAGGAGTGCGTGTGTGTGTGTGTGTGTGTGTGTGTGTTTGTGGGGAGAGAGAGAGAGAGAGAGAGAGAGAGAGAAATAGCTCTCATGCAGGATTTTCTCTTTTTTCAAGTTGGACCCTATGTCCAAATGATGCAACGAAGAATCACTGAAGTACCCAACACATCCCAAACTTCCCCATGTCACAAAGCCTTCAATTGATGTAAGATGTTTCAGATATGATCTATACAGAAATACAGCACTTGCCATTCCTTTGCCTATTCCCTAACTAGATGTTCCTAATTCTTCCACTAGGAGTATTCACCCAGTCCTTACCTGGTGGCACCTATCAGAAAACACAACATGAATATTAACTAACCTTACAGAATACCTTTTCTGTACCAAACTTTTTTCTAACGTAAACTGTTATGTGTGTTAGCTCATGGAATTCTTGTCATAACCCTGTGAAGCAAAGCCTATTATTATCTCCATTTTAGAGAGGAGGAAACTGAGGCTCAGCAAGTATCCTGCCCAGGATCATAGATCTAGAACATGGTAGAGCTGAGATTTAAATGCAGCCATCTAGTTCGATAACCTGCCTTCTTAACAATGAATAATACCTGGCTTTAGCAAGGCAATACATTAGTCTCCCCTGCTTATCCCACACTGCAGAATGAACAGATTAGGGTAAATGGATTCTACCTTTGACAAGGGACTCAAATATAGAGGCTTCATAAAATTAAATCAGTCCAAAAATAGTGGTTGTCTAACTTTTGGAGTCTGATCATCCTTTACAAAAGCCAGAGGAAAAAAAAAAACATGTCAAGGGCAGAGATTCCACTTCCCTAAGTCTTCTCATGCACCAGAAGCTACTCTTGGTTTCTCCTTCTATGTTCTTTGCTTCTTAATTTGAAACTGTGAGATTCTTTCTGGATGTGTATACTATTTGTCTCAGATATTCCTTGTCAGTTTCTATCTATGGATACATAAAATAGAAAGTCCTTTTTCCAAAAATGTGTGACTATCCAAAGGATGAAGGCAACAGCTTTAGGTTAACTTATTTCACATTACTACAGACTAACATAAAAAGAGAGTGAAGGGTTTTTTTTTTTCTTTTTTTTTTAAAACTTCTAGTTATTTTGGGACCTGACACCAAGCATGAAATACACCACTTCTCTCAGCAGGCACGGATTGCTTTAAAGTTCTGTTGCAATTTTTACAACCTAAAATTAGTGTACAACTCTGATTTCTAACCAGCTAGATGAAGACAATAAGAAAAGTTCTAAAATTTCAAATCAAATGTTATATATTCGGGTCAATGGATGGCTATGCTTGTCCTGAGCTTCAATCAGTGATTTTTTTAAAAAAGAAGATAATAGATAAAGGAAGCATGTTATGAATGACCATAGAGGATTCTCACTAATTTGAAGTTGCTGGTGCTTTTTTCCAATATGATTTTGCCAATCTTTATTCCAACTGTGAGAGAACAAGAAGAACCTTTATTTCTCATTTGATTTCCTGCAAGGCATTGGATTGTAAATTGAATACCCTACATGAGATTTTTGAGACTTCACGAAATAAATGAAGAGGCAGAGAAATAAAAAAAGAAATATAAATTACCATAAAATAATGCATTTTGAACACAAAAACATCCATAGAAATATTTTTTAAACACACACACACACACACACACACAGACACACACATACACACAGAGACCTGTGATTAATTTCTATGCTATTTGAATGCATTAGGAAATAAAACTTGATTTAAATTTTAGAGAAGTCTTGATACAGAAAGGAAGAGAATTGTCACATAAGAAATTTATTAAAAGTTTAAAATCATTACATAATATAAAGACTGGTACATTTTTAGATATTAGTTGACATGAAAAAATATTTTCTTTATCTGTAATTTTAATACAAATAACCGTGGTAATTATCATCAAAAGCAAGTTTTTAAATGTCCTTAACTCCTTTATTTATAATGTATTTCATTTATTAGGTAAGCTAACTAGTATTAACTGAAAAACAGTAAAACTTATTTGTCCCTCTACAAATATCGTTTAAATCTTATCTATTATTCCAACTTATTGGCCAGGCGTGGTGGCTCACACCTGTAATCCCAGCACTTTGGGAGGCTGAGGCAGGCAGATCACAAGGTCAGAAGTTTAAGACCAGCCTGGCCAACATGGTGAAACCCTGTCTCTACTAAAAATACAAAAATTAGCCGGGCGTGGTGGCGGGCACCTGTAGTCCCAGCTGCTCAGGAGGCGGAGGCAGGAGAATTGCTTGAACCTGAGAGGCAGAGGTTGCAGCGAGCTGAGATTGTGCCATTGCACTCCAGCCTAGGAGGCAGAGCAAGACTGTCTCAAAAAAAAAAAAAAAAAAAAAATTCCACCGCATTGTGTTAAATGCCATTAGGTTCTAATTTACAATGCATATACATCATCTAACAATTTATGTAAGATAAGTAAGTTTTTCACTATAGATGAAAATTTAAAAGACTGCACAAGAATTGTTTTTACTTATCTGGAAGATAACCAAGTTTAGAACACAAGGCGACAAAGTCCTGAGAAGAGGACTTTTTAGTGGTGGAGGGGGACAGTCTCTCTCTGTAGCCCATGCTGGAGTGCAATGGTATGATCTCTGCTCACTGCAACCTCTGCCTCCCGAGTTCAAGCTATTCTCCTGCCTCAGCCTCCCAAGTAGCTGGGATTACAGATGTGCATCACCACGCTCAGCTAATTTTTGTATTTTTAGTAGAGACGGAGTTTCACCACGTTGGCCAAGCTGCTCTCGAGCCATGGACCTCAGGTGATCTACCCATCTCGGCCTCCCAAAGTGCTGGGATTACAGGTGTGAGCCACCGCACCCAGCAGGGAAGAGGACTTTGAGTGGAGTTTCATCTTTGCAGTGGAAGCTCTAGGTAGCTGAAAAACAAAAATGCTTCCAGCATGAATTGAAATCTGAATTAATGTGGATCAAGAAAATGTTGGGGGATTGGTATTAAAAAACCAACTTCATCTACCTATTAGATTTTACTACCACCAATTTTGGTTAGTATAGCAAGCTTATCATCTAAGTAATAGCTTGAATGGTAATTAACTTTAATAATAATAGCTTGAATTTATTGATTGACTATTTTGTATCAGAGAGTCTATCTGTCAATCTTGCATAGAAACTTCATCTCAGCATCTCAAGGTAATGTTTTATTTTGTTTTCACATCACCAGTAACTCAGTCTTACAAATTTTGTCTAAGATCCCAAAGCATATATGTTGTTGTGTTACCATTAGATCAAGGCATAGTGAAGTGCAATTTAGCTGCATTTATTTTAGTGGTTTGAGCCTAACTAAAGGGTGTCTAGACACACACAATACTGGTCAATAAACAAATGCTGGCATTCACAGGCAGGCAGTTTGTATGTTTGGGACAGGAAGTCAGAGTTTGTGGCCACTGGGTAACTAAGCACTTGAGCTAGCAACAGGGGATTTCTTACGTAGATAACTTGAGTGGTTTTTATAGCCCAATGCTAATGTATCTGATATATTCAATATGTTCTCCTTTCTTTTTCTGTCTCTCTAGCAGCCTTTCTCTGCCCTATCATGGTGGATTATGCTGTATTGGATCATGGAATTACTCACATATTTTTGCAAGACTAGTGGTCTGTATTTAAAGGAATAATTATACCTTTGAGCAAGACTTGAAATTGCAAAGAGGTGTCCACAGATTTGAGATTTGTCTGTGGTATGGGGACTTTCTGTTTTTTCTTTTTCTAGTTTTATAGTTTATCTTTTAAGGATCTTATCAAGGCCAAGGCATTGCCTAGAGCCAGAACATTAGTAATTAGGATAAAATTTGTTTAAATGCATAATTATGGTTATATCAAGTAAAAGCACATTTTTCAGACATCCACACAAGTGATTTGGTGCTAGCAATGTAAATTTAATTTAAAATTATTTTTATTTGATTAAATAAAAATGCTTAAAAGTTTAAAAAAGTTTTCAGGTTTTTTTTCTTTTGTAATGATAAATTCACATTTCCTTTATTGTTTTTAACAGTTAATAAAGAACAATGCTGCAATCACTGAATTTAATTACTGGAATCTAAGTTTACCCAAGCACAAAGAGAAGTTAATAGCAGGTTTAAGCATGTTTATGAATAAATAGCACCAAGGAGTATCTAGGTGTTGAAACTTTGCAGAAAGACTAGGAAAACTCAAGTTTTACAAATGCTTAATGAATTAGATATTTAGTATAATTATTTCAAGTTCCACAACTGGTTTCTCTTCAGTGAGTTATTTACAACATTTAGCATGTTCTCTAAACTATGTTTACATTTAAAATTTATTTTGACAATTTTCCATGTGTCTGATAATTTACTAGACTCCTAAATATAAAATATAAATATAAAATATAGATATTTACTCCATGGAGCCCAAATTCAAATGTGGAGAATAGTATATAAATACAGAATATTTTAAAAGTAGGTCATATAATCTGAGGAGAGAGACAAAGAGAGCAAGTAAACCTTGGGAAAACATGAGAAGGCATCACAAAGTCACAGGGAAAACTGAAGATAAAATTTGAACTGGATCTTTAATCTTGGTGATTTTCCAGGTAGATAAAATAGGACACAAAATAATCTACATGTAAAGAAAACAATGAACAAAGACCCAGAGGTTGAAGAAGAACAAGATATTTTTATATAGTTGTGGACCAATGGTCATGGTGCAAAGAAATGTATAATGGGGTTACCAGGATTTGACTCCAGAGAAAAGGCTTTAGATAAGATTGTAAAGATTAAAAAGAGGTTAGGAATTTGGATGTTGCTAGGAAAATAAAAGGAACCAATGAGGTTTTCAAATAAGGGTTGTGACATGGATTTGTTCTTGAACAAGACAGCCTGGAAGCACTAAACAAAAGTGAAGATTGGCAGCTTCTCTCATACACTTCTTCAAAGGAGGGGATGACACTATTATTACTATTTTTTAAACAAGGTCTCACTCCCATTACTCAGGCTGCAGTGCAGTGGCATGATCACAACTCACTGTAGCCTAGACTTCTTGGGCTCAGGTGATCCTCCCATCTCAGCCTCCCAAGTAGCTGGGACTACAGGCATGCACCACCACACTCGGCTAATTTTTTTTTTTTTTTTGTATTTTTAGGGGAGACGTGGTTTCACCATGTTTGCCCAGGTGGGTCTCCAACTCCTGTGCTCAAGCTATCCGTCTGCCTGAGCCTCTCAGAGTGCTAGGATTACAGGTGTGTCTCACCATGCCCAGCCTAAAAAAAATAAAATTTAGAACCCCTAGCATGCCTTCCAGGGACACACTTAATAAATATTCAGTAATTATTCCATATCTATGCTTCTTCTACAATAAACCATAAAGACTATTTTAATTAGTTACTGCTTCACATTGATTGGAATATCCATTTCTTTCCAACTCAATAAAGCATTGTCATCAGAAGTAAATAGGGGTGGCACTTGTTCTAATGGAAGCTAACAATATATTAACTAATGGATTTAGAAAATAAATTTTAAAAATTGCATATGTTATCCTTTCCTTACTCAAAAACAGGGCAGAGTGGTTGGTAAATTGCCTTCCATTCTTGTATATTTGCCTGTTTTAGAAAAATAAAATAAAATATCTTTCTTATTCATTCTTTCAATTGGAATGTAATGTAATATAAGAAACTGTAATGTACTCATTTTGCACACATATTAAGAAAACACACGGCATAATTGTGGATTATGGATTACAAGAATGGATCCAGTATAATGGCATATTTCTCATGAAAAAATAACAATTATAATATTAACCAAATTTAAAAAATTAATTAAAAAAAATTTAAACACAGGACATACCAGTTATATTTAGCATATAATGAATGCACAGAATGTAAAATGTAACAAATATTTGAGCGAATATAGGGAAAATTACTCTAAGCAACTCTATCTTACACAGACGGTGTGATTAATCACTGGCCTATGTATACTTTTAAATAAGTGCATTGTTAGGAAAGAATGAGATAATACACAAAGAGATATGCCACTTTTTGTACGTAAGGATGATATTCCCATTTCCAACTCTTCTGATAAAGATCTAAAAATGACAGATCCGTACTAGAAATGTTTTCCTCTCGTTTTAATGAAAGATGACCATCAGAGATATTACATGCAGAAAAAAACGCAAAATTCAATAGCTAAACATTTCTACTTGTGCACATAATTTAAATCATATCGAAAGATTGTGTTTCACTTCCTCTAACATATCAATACCTAGCAAAAATTCAAAAATTAAATAGAAGTAATGGCAGCAGCAGCCCATCTGGAGCAGCTGCTGCAAAGACACCGGCTGCAGTGAGAGAGGCGCAGCCAGGGCTGCAGGATCCACAGAGCCAGTGGGAGCCAGGAACAGGAGGGAGCCCCGCCCCCTTCCAAGTTGGTGGGGCAGAAGCCCTGCACTTCTGGGTGCATCTGTAGCCACCCAGCCCTGGCCGTGGACCTGTGCATCCCTGTGCTCTTGGGGACCCAGGAAGCTCCTTGCCTCTGCAGGCTTGAAAGTGCCTGCTCCCACTGCCTGGCTTCTCCCGACTCCCAGTACCCACTCTGATTTCAGAGTAAAGTTGTGGCCGCCTGGGCACTGTCATGATCCGGCTGGGTGTGTGTACGCTTGGTGTGGTGCTGACACACCAGCCCCCTCCCACCTCAGCCCCCTCTGGACTTTGGATTCCCACGAACGCAGGAGAGAAGCTGAGAGGGAGGGCTGAGGCCAGCTCAATGTGGGCCTGCAGGTGCTCCTCAGCATGAAAAGCCTGGGTGCCATGGATGGTGGGTTGATGGCAGCAGGAGGCAGACAGGCTCCTGGACAGACAGGGGCAGTTCCCCAGTGAAGCCCCACCTTCAGGCCACCAAAGGCCTGAAGTCTGGGGACCAGGCTGCCAGTTCCCCGGAATGGAGTGAGAACTTATGGTGCTTTTTCCAGGCCCACCTATGGCCACCCATGGACCAATCAGCATGCACTTCCTCCCCTTTGAAGCCCGTCAAAACCCCTGGACTCAGCCAGGCTCCTGCTTTCCTACAACCTGCCTGCAAAGAGGACCTACCCACTTCGGGTCTCCTGAGACCTGTGCCGTTGCTCAATAAAGCACCTCTTCACCTCAATCACCCTCCAGTTGTCAGCATACCTCATTCTTCCTGGACTTGCGACAAGAACTTGGGACCTGATGAATGGTGGGTCTGAAATAAGTGTAACAAAAACGGGGCTGAAACAGACCCCTAGCTTGCCATGTTGCAGGCAACGAGAAGGAGGGAAGAGAGAAGGAGAGAGGAGCTGCAGCTCTTTGGGGATCCCAGACCTAGGAGCTCCCCAAGCTAGGGCTATGACACCTTCTTTGGGGCTCTTCAGTACCTGGCCTCTCCAAGCTTCCAGGCACCACCACATTCCCTGGTGCCAGCACTGGAAGCCACTTGCGGTACATCTGGTCCAACCACAGCCTCACAGGAACCCGGCACCCATGCCAGCACCTGGAGCTGCCTGCCCTGTCGCAGCTGGCAAGCCTGGTTGTGTGCAGCAGCTAGACACCATGCTTGCTCACTCATACACCCCTTGCTACTCCACACCTGACTCACTCTTGGCAGGCGTGAGATCAGTGCCAGTAGCGTGAGCAGACCATGGCCTGCCAGGACAAATGGGTGGAATGAAGCCAGTGGGCCCCAGCAAAGCTTAGGCAAAGGCACCACTGATCACAAAGTTTTTCTTTTGGCAAGGTGACACCCAAGGATCCCATGACAGAAAGAGCAATGTGTTGAGACTTTAATGAAATTTTAAAGTGACATATTTGCAGGTTTATCAAGGAATATAACAAGCTCTTCTTTTGTACAAAGTAAAACCAGTTTGAATTAAGTTCTAATTCTATGATCTAGTCAATTGCAGAATTTAATAAAACTGATTTAAGTCCCCTTTTCTTATCCACTCACTTAATGTCTTGATCATATTTGAATCTGGTACTACAAAGAGTCTCACATGAAGCACTGAACTATTTGGTATAGAGTAAGTCACCTTAATAATCCATTAACAACTTGTGACCCTATAAAATGTCATAAACCACCACACCACATATGTATACATGTGCCACGCAGCACACCAGCATGGCACATGTATACATATGTAACAAACCTGCACATAGTGCACATGTACCCTAAAACTTAGAGTATAATAATAATAAAAAAATAAGAGACTACCTATGAAAAAAATAAAATAAAATAAAATGTCACAAACCATTACCAAAAACCTACTATTTTATCTAACAGGTATATGTGTTAGTAATACATATAATGATGGCCAAATGGTCTCTCTATATATCTTGATTTTTCAGTACTACTCTATGACGTTTACTTCTGATATCTTCAAATTGCCTCTTGTCCAGAAGACTATAATCTGTCTGAACCTGTGAAAATATTACCCTTTGGGAGAAGACAGCACATAAGTTATGTCCACAGGTAGTCCTTCAAGTTTTCATTTACACAGAAGGGCAATTTACCAACCATTTATTGGTCTTCCTTAGCAGTCTGCTTTTACTGTGATTTGTAGAACTGTCTACTGATATTCAAAATATTTAAACAACAATTTCTAATATAGACTCTGAATCATGGTTACAAAAATCAACAGGAGAAATAACCAAAAATAGTTTGTTCACAAAAATAAACTACTTTCCTTTTTTGATAACTATGTTTCCTTTAGGAAACATATCAACATTTAAAGCAACATGCACATTTAAGAGTTTTCTTTATTTCAAAAATGTGGACCACAGTGCTTAAGAATAATTATTTTAGTCAGCCTTGGAACACGCTTAAATAATTTAGTATTTTAAAGCAATTAGTAATGTTCTCTTACAACATGCAAGAATTGTAGCTGGACAGACCAATGTGACAAAACCCATTATTACAAAACCTAATATTAGAGAACCATACCACAAAGAAAACTGGACAGCAAACTCTTCCATTTATGATTCTCAAACACGTTCCATATTTGCAACACAAAATATCAGATGTGGAGAACTTTGTGTCTAAAAGTAACTTTGGGTTCAGTCTTGCTAACTTATGAGTGTGAACAGTGAAACATATCTATATGTAGAAAGATCCAGAAGTCATATCCCTTATGCCTGTTTTGTTCTTTTAAAAACTACTTGGCCAGGCGTGGTGGCTAACGCCTGTAATCCCAGCACTTTGGGAGGCCGAAGTGGGCAGATCAGTTGAGGTAAGAAGTTTGAGACAAGCCTGGCCAACATGGTGAAACCCCATCTCTACTAAAAATACAAACATTAGCCGGGCACGGTGGCAGGTGCCTGTAATTCCAGCTACTCAGGAGGCTGAGGCACAAGAATTGCTTGAACTCAGGATGCGGAAGTTGCAGTGAGCCGAGATCGCACCACTGCACTCCAGCCTGGGTAACAGAGTGTGACTCTTGTCTCAAAAAAAAACAAAACAAAACAAAAAAATTGAAGACTGAGTCTATCTGACAAGACTTGAAGAAAAATAAAGAGATAAAAATGAAAAAGAAAAGTGTTATAAAAGAAAGGGAACACTGATGATACACTAAGTATTTGAGAAAACTATTTATAAATTTGAAATAAAACTAAAGCTAAATGTAAAAAAAAAATCATAGGAAAGAAAAGAAACACAATATCTCTACAGAGACTTAAGTTCCTCCTACAGTGAGAAGAAGAGCAGTACTTTCTAGGAGGTGCAATCCACAAAAGAAAAATCCTTAGCGAATGGTGACATTTTTCGTTATGAGATACAAATTGCTATTTTCCCATGCTATCTTACCATAAAGTATCAAAAATAATAAAAAAACAGCAGTCTAAGTAGGGGAAGATGATAAATCATTAGAGAAGAGCCACCTGCTAAAACTTTGAACTGAGTCTGAAAGCATCTCACATCAACTGCCAGAGTTGCTGCTGATCTAAGAAGTAATTCTAGCTCGATGCTGGACACAATAGTCCTGTTCCCTGTGCTTTTGCAAACACCCTATTGGAACCAATTTTTCTTTGTTTTAGGAAGAACAAAATGTGAGTCCAGTAAAAAGTATTATAGTAAAACAAAGAAAAAGAAAAAAAAAGCAAACTGAAAAATGTTGAAAAGGATCAGTGCAACAGTTCACAAAATGATTCATTTTTTTTTCATATAATAAGGTAAAACTAATCTGGATATGTACCAAAGAGGACAGAATATCCAAATGAGAATGTAAGTTGCCATAATAAATGCAAAAGGATGACAAAATAGAAGATCAGAAAGAGAGAGAGAGAAACAGACAGAGAGAGAGAAGATATACAAGGGATTTGAGAAATAATTTTTAAGAGAACAAATTGAAGAGAAAAACTCTACATTAAATAATCTGTTGAAAAGTAAAGTGACAAAAAAGAAAACTTTTTAAATGATTGCCTGAATGAGGAAGAATCAGTAAACAAAGATAGAAAATATTGAACAACTGGAAGATAGATAAAGAGGAAGGTATATGAAAGCCAAATATGGAAAAAGATGGTAGTGAAAAAGAGATAAAGGAGGTAAAACAAAAAAAAATCAGATGGAAATTAGAAATGTCCCTGAGATGGAAAAATTCAATATATAGATTAAAATGGCTCATCACATTCCAAACAATATCAATCCATCAGTTTGACTCATCCTGACCAAATACAAGAGTACTATAAAGTAAGATTCCACACCATCCAGCAAATAAATTAAGTCCTATCACGTAGTAATATGATGGGGCAACACTGAGAGAAGTTTAAAAGAAAAAATTCTTCATCAATCCACAAAATACTAAAGAAAAATATAAAAATAAGAAATAGTATTAAAAAGAATATTAAAATTATATGATAATATATTAACAACATTATACCTATAAATAACCAGAACATATTTTTGAAGAAGAGGGAAAGAGTAAAGGAATAAGAGTCCTTTTCTCAGGCAGTTGGAATGAAATTATTTATCTTTCTTCATTTTTCACTCTTTTAAATGTGGGAGACATCAGAAATTTTATTTAAAAACCTTTAAAAACTATAAAGGTACATTTTTGAAGAACATAAAGCAAAACATACACTTTCTGAAATGGTAATAAAGATGAGGCAAGGCTATACAGGTGATATGCAAAAACGTAGAACAAAGGAAACGAAAGCAATGTCTAAAAATAGAAAATATAAAATCATATTATAAAACATAATATATCACTGAATTACAAGAATGATTTCAAGTGGTTCTTAGGATAAAATTTAATTGAATTATATATAAATATATTTTATGAGCTATCCCTTAAATCAAAAGAAAGTGACCCACATTTTTAAAAATATACATAATATTAAAAAGTATGCAAAGAATATTAGAAAAATTTTTAAGTCAAGTTCAAAAAATTAAAATGTTATAGAATTTATCCAGAAAGCATTTTATGTACAAAATATATCAATATATGTTTTGTTTTGTTCCTCTTTTAGAGATAGGGTCTTGCTCGTCACCGGGGCTGGAGTGCAGTGGCATGAACATAGCTGACTGTAACCTCGAACTCCTGAGCTCAAGGAATCCTTTTGCTTTAGCCTCTAGAGTATCTGGACTACAAGCACATGCCATCACGCCTGGCTAATTTTTTAATTTTGTGTGGAGATGGGGTCTTGCTATATTGCTGAGGCTGCACTTGAACTCCTGGCCTCAAGAGAAGCTCCTGTCTTAGCCTCTCAAAGTTCTGGAGTTACAAGTGTGAGCCACTGCACCTGGCTTCAATATACATTTCTAATTGGTGCTATTTCCAAGAGACATACAAATTCCTGCAACTTTATATATGAAACAATATGGAGTAACAACGCATATATAAAAACCTATTCATACTAAAAAAGAAAGGGATCAAGATGTAAGGATCCATTATGAAATTAAGAATCAAGGTATAAGGATACTTTATGAAATCAATGCACAGCTCTCAGTTTTGAGAGATCAATAAGCAAAAGGCAAGACAAACATTATACAATGTGAATATTATCATTAGGATAGTTAATGTATTGAAAATTGTCCCCTAGATATAAATAATATATTTTAATGCCCAAATCTCATGTTACTAACACTTTATCCACTGGTCAACCTAGGAAAATCTCAATTTGTCTCACAAGGTAAAAACGAATTAATGTAATAAAATTAGAAATTAATTAGAATGTTTTTTAGAAGTCTTATAAATCAACACATACAGCCAAAAAATAACCTCATAGTAATAAATAAATCTAAGGCCAAAATAGAAAACAAAGGCACAAATAAAATCTATTTAGAAATTATCAGTGATCAGAAACATACTCGCCAAAATTCATGGCATGTACTTAACACTGTACTCTGAAATAAAGTCATAGTGTTAAATACGTTCATTATGCAACAAGAAAGGAAATTTTTAAAACTAAAATTTGCTCTTAGTAATATAAATGGCATAAGAATATATATTTAGGGAAGGATACAAATTAATAAATGTCAAACAGGGAAAATGAATCGGTAATAAGAAATCAGGAGACGAAGCATTATATTCAATAATGATTTCTGATAGTCATTTTTAAAACAATGATATATATATTCAAACTTCTGGAAAGTAAAACCCAGAAAGCAGACTAGACATCAGCGTTTAAGAAAGGCATTGAGTCCACAGAAAAAGAAGTGATTTATAAAACTGTAAATAGAAAGACTGTCATTTTATTTTACTTTCAAATTCAAAATTTATTTATATTACTCTGCAAATATAGTTGAGAATCTCTTAAAAGTTGATCATTTTCATTAAAAAATAGATATTTCAATACAGCTTCATGGAGAGAAGATATAATATTTTGACTCATGTCTGTAGAAGTTATAAAGAAGTGAGTTTAGAAATATATCTTTCCCCCAAAAGTTGCAGGACCCAAAGAAATGTAAGGATGACATCAACGAAATATCCATTTTTATAAGGATGTCATCAATGAAATAAGTACCCATTTTTATACACTTTATAGCAGGCCACAGAAATTATGACAAGTTTTACAATTCATATGAAAAGCTTGTGTAATTCTGATAATAAAAATGGCAAAGAAAAAAATACTGGCTTTCTTTACAGACATTGACACAAAATACTTAATATTTAATAGGCAATTTTCTTCAGCCATATCTTACCACGCTTTACCATGAAATTGAAATAGAATTTCTAGTAGCAAAGCAAGGATAGTTAAAATTAGGAAACCTTATAAATTGACTTTTTGAATTAGTTAATAGAAATCTCCATTGATATTGCATAGTTATGTGATAAACTTTATATTTATTATAAACATCACAAACTGGGAGAAATAGAGTATTTTCTTAATATGTTAAAGGTTTTACAGCGAAAATCAATTGCTGTTCTTGTATATAATAATGAACCGCAGAAGACATGCCAAGTTTTTACTTATGAGGCTAGAAATGTAAAAGAGCAAAAAGAAACTAAATTTAAAAATGAAAAGACACAGTGCTATTAACAAGTTCATCTGTTTGTTTTTGGTTTTGACCTTCAGGCAATCCACTCCCTAGTTCTCTGTTACCAACTCATTGTGATGTTGCTCATTGCTGTCAGTGGTTCTTCTCCACGATGGTGGATAATGGGTAATGAGTTGTGCTAGTGGTCCCTCAATCCAGTTCCCCAACATTTAGATACTTCTCCTAGGCATTCCACAGGCTGAGACCTATAGATCAGCAGTGGATTAAGAGAGTCTGCCTCTTCCATTCTTGCTTCTACCACTCTGAAAAATCCCCAGATCTATGTACTGCTTTTCCCATTTTTTTTTATTCTTCATGGTTTAAAGACTCAGATTGCATTTTAATAGATTTATGGAATTATAATTGATGTAGAATATACTACGCATTTTAAACAATATATAATTTAATAGTTTTTGAGATGTGGTACTGATAAAGCTATTAACACACTCGAAATCGAGAATGTTTTCACCACTCACAAGTTTCGTTGTTTCCCTCTTCAGTCCTCCTGCATCAATCTCCTTCATCTCCAGGAAACAACTAAACTTCTATCACAATAAATGACTTTGCAATCCCTAGAATTTTATTTAAAAATATCCATGGAATCATACAGAAAATACTCTGTTTTGATTTGCCTTCTTTCCCTCAACGTAAATACTTTGAGATTCATCTATGTTGTGATATCAACAGTGTGTTTCTTTTTATTGCTGAATAGTATCCCATTATATGGATACACTACAATTTGTTTATCCATTAATCTGTTGATGGAGATTTGGATTGTTTCCAGTAGTTGGATATTGCAAATAATGTCACTATGTTCTTTCATGCACAAGTCTTTGTATGGGCATATGCTTTTATGTCCCTTGGTTACCTAAAAATCAAAGGGCTAAGTACCTGGTTAGGTTCATGTTTAACTTTAATCAACTGCCAAATGGCTTTCCAAAATGATTTTTACAATTTTACATCCCTACTAGCAATATATGAAAGTTCTAGTTACTCTGCATCTTTGCCAGTACTTGATCTGTCATTTTTATTTTAGCTATTTCTCTCAGTCCATGGCTTATATTTTTATTTCCTTCACAGTGCCTTTCAAAGAGCAGAAGTTTTAACTTTAAGTCCAGTTTATCGCTTTGTTGTTTTATGCAGCAAACTTCTGTTGTCATATATAATAAATACTTGCCTAACGTAAGGTCACCATTAATTTTTCCTATGTTTTATTCTAGAATTTTTATGGTTTCACATTTGCATTTAGGTCTATGATCCATGAAATCAAATTGGTATGAGGCATGAGGTGGAGTGATTTTTGCTTGATTTTGGCATATGGATGGCAAACATCATTTGTTGAAAAGACTAAGCTTTCTCCCCTGAACTGCCTTTGCACTTTTGTCAAAGATCAGTTGTCCATATATGTGTGGGTTATTTTTGGATTCTGTTTCATTGATCTGCTTGTCTGTCTTAATGTCAATTCCACATTGTTTTACATACCAATGTTTTGTAAGTCTTGAAATAAGAT
Source organism: Pan paniscus (assembly GCF_029289425.2). Lineage (NCBI taxonomy): Eukaryota > Metazoa > Chordata > Mammalia > Primates > Hominidae > Pan > Pan paniscus. The sequence goes on along the minus strand of NC_073261.2, from coordinate 48,857,531 downwards.
AGTGCCGACACTCCAACTTTGTTCTTCCTTTACACATTTGTTTTGGTTATTATAGGTCTTTTGCATTTCTGTATGAATTTTAATATTTGAAAATGTGTCCATTTCTACCAAAAAGGAGGCTGCTTAGACTTTGGTTAAGGTCATGTTGAATCTATAAATCAATCTGGAGATAAGTAACATCTCAAGAATACTGCTTCCAATCCACCTCACCCATTACTTACATCTTCCTTATATCAGCAATATTTGTGGTTTTCAGAGTACAGGTTTTGGCTATTTCTGTCAGATTTATCCCTAAGTACTTCATATTTTTATACTATGAATGGAATGTTTTTATATATTTTTGATTGCTATTAATATAGATATGTAGTTGATTTTTGTGTAATATTCTTGTACTCTATAAACTTGCTAAACTCACATATTTTAGTAGCTTTCTTAACAGATTCAGTTACATTTTCCACATAGATGGCTTTACCACAGATTTTTTTACATTTTTCTCTAATCTCTATGCCTTTTATTTCTTTTTCTTGAATTATTGCACTTGCTACAACCATTGTATAATGTCAAATAGGGTGGTGAGAATAGATACTTTTGTCTTGCTCCTGATCTTAGGGTGAAAACATTCTTTTGTCTTCATTGTGTATGATGTTAGTAATCACCTTTTCACAGAAGGTTTTTTTAGCAGGTTGAAGAAGTTCCCTGCTATTCCTATTTTGCTGAATTATTATTAGAATTGTATGTTAAATTTTCTCAAATGCTTTGTCTGCTTGTACTGAGATGATTTTATGTTAATTATATAATGAGTTACATTGACTAATATTTGGATGCTATACTGACCTTGCATTCCTGGTATGCAGTTGATTTGGTAATGATTTTGGGGTATGACTGATAAAATGTGTATAGAATTGTACACAAATGTTTACAAAGTGTACTTGCCTGTAGTTTTGTTTCTTGTATTTTGTCTGCTTTTGCATCATTATAATGATGTAGTGATGGCCTTCTTGAATGAGTTGGAACGTGTTTCCTCCTCTTCAATTCTTTTTTCAAGCCTCTTCAACTTATATAGAATTTGCATTATTTCTTTATTCAATGTTTGGTAGAATTAACTAGTGTTGCCACCTACACCTAGATTTTTATGTGTGGGTAAGCTTGTAAGTACACACTTAATTTTTAAAATAGACATAGGGATCTTCAGGTTATCTATTTCTTTTTGAGTAAATTTTGATAGCTTATGTATTTGAAAAATGTGTAAATTACACCTAAGTTATTAAAGTAATCTGCAAAAAGATGTTTATTATATTCTCTTACTATGCTTTTAATATATTTAGGATTTGTGGTGATCTTACCTCTCTGATTTCTGATATTGGTAATTTGTATGTTTGCTCATTTTTTTGCCAATCAATCTGACTGGAATTTTATCAATTGTATTGCTTTTCTTAAAGAATCATCTTTTAGTTTTATTAATTTTCTTTATTGTTTTTCTGCTTTTTATTTTGTTGATTTCAACTGTGAATTTTATTAATTATTTTTCTGCTTACTTTATGTTTGATTTGCTCTTTTTTTTTAGTTTATCAAGATAGAAGCTAAGGTCATGGATTGGAGATACTTTTTCTTTCTAATATAGGAATATACTGATACAAATTTCCTTTAAGTTCTGGTTGTGGTTTTGCTATTGTTTTATGGGACTCTACAATAAGAATCTTCTTCCACATCTCCCTTATGCCACACTTTTCTAGTTTCAAGACTTAAAGAAGACAAATATTAAGTCTACGTCTACATCTATATTCACACACACACCCACTATACTATGTACATATATGTATGCATGGATACACACATACATGCATATACACATATATCTGTGTATATATGGATTTGTATATAATTATACATTATGTAATTATAAAATATAATCTTATTTATCCTATATAATAGTATATCCAAAAATCATACCACACATTCTATTCTAGGCTCAAGTTGCTGATACCAGTAATAGTCATCACCAAAATTTGTGATATCTGAGTTAGGACATTACAAGCAGAATAACAGTATTACAATAATAGCTACCATGTGTTAAGAGCACTCACTATGTGTCAGACTATGTAATGTCCTATACTATGTGATGTTGTGATGTCTTCATATCATCTTACAAAGTAATAAGAGAATCATTATCTTATACATATAAATATAGATTGACATAGCTACATAGTCTGCCTGTGATCCAAGAACTAAACATGGCAGGGCTAGTGTTTAAGCCCAGGTCTTTTCGACTTCAAAATGTTTCTGAAGAGAGAAGAAAAAAATATTATTTTCTTTTTAATTTCAGCCTCTCCATGTCAGTCTATGGCATTTGTTCAGATTTGTTCAGATTTCATTACCTGTGAGCCTTAAACTCAATTGGAAGAAATCTTTCATCAAGAGTTTAACCATATCTCTCCCATATAATAGAGGAAAATTCTACCATCCGTGAAAATTGCTTCCTCTAGTAGAGCATGTCATCTAAAAAACCGTCTTTTTAGCGATTGTAGAAAATTACAGAAGTGCCTCTGCCAGACTCCAAATTTTTTCCCTGAGGCTAGTTTCCTCCTGCACATTTTCATTTGGTGTGTTCAAAACCATTTATTTGCTTTTCAGTTTCTCCCTTGAATCTTTCTTTGCAGGGATCCCATTGTTAAACTGAGTTCAGACACTCTCTTATTAAGATCTCTTCCCTTCCCATACACATAATAGTCAAACAAGCACAGTAATAGTCCTAAGTTCACTGATGCCTAACTAAACATTAAATATTCTTGGGCCTGGTGGGTGCTATATGTGTTTCCCAAACCCAATTACTCAGAGACCCTGTGAGATAGTGTATTTTCTCTAGCATGTACTTACTTACTCCTAACATTGCCTCACCATATCCAAAATTCTTTAAGCCTATAGTACTACTATTGTGGCAACTAACTATTTTTCCCATCCTGTAACAGGACTATTATTGTTTTGTCTGCTAACCTGTCAGTCCTTCAAGCTCAACATGGGAAGCATATCATCCATGTCATCAACAAAATCCTAATGCCCCTTTGTTAAATGCCTGCACACAGAAATTCTCTCAATTTAGAAGTTTGTGTCAGTTTACTTTAGAGATACCTACAGATCTCTGCATAGATTACTCCTTGCTCGCTACATATGACATCCAACTCCTGAAGTTTCAGGAATGCAAGTGAACCTTCCTTGGCTGTAGAAATGTATTTTTAGCCTCTCCAAGACCAGGTTTTATGCACTACATTAATAATCCTCAACCACGGGTGATTTTGCTTTTGCTTCCCCAGAGGGTTAATTGGCAAAATCTGGAGACACCATTGGTTGTCATGATTGGCATGCGGACACGGATATTGCTATCTATGAATAGAGGCCAGGCATGTTTACTACAATGCTCAGGACAGATCTCAGCCCCCACCAATTACCTGGTCCGAAATGTCAATAGTTTAAAACCTTTAATAGATGCTTTCCTAGTTCAGGAGTTTTGTTTATTTGTTTGTTTGGTTTTGTCCAGAAATGTGTCAATGGGAAGAAGAACGTTAGCATTCTAAGTCCCTGAGGTCACATTGTCCTGGTCCCGGTTCTCTACACACTTACCTGACCCTGCCCAGCTACACCAGGTGTTAATCTTGTCTCTGAGATGCAAAGATATTAAGGCAGGATAGGACTAAAGAATTCAAAATAAGCTTCATTAGCTGCCTAGTTCTGCAATGATTTTAGTTCCTCACTCTATCTTTGCTAAACTGAAATGAACAACATGTGAATCATAAAGACTGCTGTCAATTATTTAAAGCCCAGAGTCAGTCACTCTAACTAGATGAACAACAAAAAAGCTTACGACTAAGCCTATTTTATTTGTCCAGCATAGTGTTAAAATTTTGAATGCTTTCATAGACATTATGCAAGCTGTAAGTTTCCATAGTCGCTGCAAGTTAATAATCTTTATTTATATGCTGCTTTGTGTACCATCTATGTTACTTACCTCTCCTTCCCTGGAAGGCATATGAGTTTGCCTAGGCTTGATTAAATGCAACCCATGGTCAAATTTAAACAGAGCACTTTCCTAAAAATTTGCCCTTAAAGCATATGGTTACTTTGACTTTCTTGTTCTTGTCATTCTAGAAATTATAAGATCTAGTGGAGCCCAATAGGAGATACCAAAGAAAAAAAAAGTGATACTTCTTTTTATAGCTTAGAGTAGCATGTCTAAGTCTGCTTCCCCAGTATAAAGACACTCTTAATTGAGTATAGCTGCCAGGCCACTTTACTGCAGTCTCTTCCTGCAGAAGAGTCTTCCTATCAGTTGTAAACACTCTTCCATCACTTTGAATGCTCCATGTTCTTGGACCAAATCACCCACAGTAAGGCTTTTCCTCCTCAGAATTATTGTGGAGGTGAGAGAGGAGAAAGTTGTTGAGCATTCTCACAGCTTCCTAATTAATCAACATCATTTCAGAAGTTTGATTTAAAAAATGTGAATTTGAACAATGGATGGTGTTCAGGGAATAATGGGAAAAAAATGTATTATTTATTAAGCTAAAAAATAGCACCATTGGAATTAATATTTGGCATATTGTTTCTGGTTGTAATAAGTGCATTAAACATACAACCATACAAACAAAAAAAAATCTGTATTACAGAAGATCAAAAATCAGAAAATATTTAAAAAGAAAACTTATATTCATATTAGAAACAAAAATCATAAAATAATCTGTAATATATTTAAAAATAAATTTTCTCCTGTTTGCATAACATTGTAGTATTCTCCTGCACACTTGACTTATAAATGAAAATCAACATAAGTAAGTAGAGCCTTATCATATCTCAAAATGAAAGATTTAGAATTTAAAGGTAATCATTCACTCCATATTATTTTAAAAAATAACGCAATTCCAATTAAATGTATCAAAGACACTTTATTAGGGTACTGACATAATAATTCTAAAGTTCATCTCAATATCCTAAACATCTCACTTGTCTACCACTAGAGAATCATTTTAATAAATTAAGAACAAAGAGGTAGATCTTTATTTACTGTAATGAGAAAATGTCCAAGATATATTGAGTGAAACAAATAATTCCAGAAGCATACAAACAGAATTTAGACCAGTATAGCTAGTATAATATTTTTTGAGAAGAAAATATTCATTCATATAAGTACAGAAAATATCCAGAAGAAAACAGAACAGAGAGTTAACAATGATTTATTTCTAGAATATGGTTCCAGAGAGGATAAAAGGCAATAGAAAACAAGATAGTGGGAAAGAACCACACTTATCAATATAATTATATATAATTTTATATATGTATATATATCATTTTATAACTAAATATAGAAACTGGATGAAAATAATACCCCAAATATATTTTTAAGCAAGAATAATTAAACATAATTTAATCTTTTAGATTAACTAAGCAGTATGCCAAAAGCACCAGCAAAATAAAAATTTTAATAGAAACACAGGTGTTTTCATATATATTTGTATATATGAAAACATATATGAACACATAGTCCATACGCATAACATATAAATATAATGCATAAAATGTTAATGTATGTATCCATAAGTAACTACTTAATGATTTACAATTTAAATATAAAATTTTGAGGTTGTAATTAAATGACGTGAAATTGGGGAACTAGGTAAAATGTTTGACAATAAAAAGTTAGTTGAATTATTTCAAATAAAAAGCATGAGACTATTAGAAGAAAATAAAGTGAATGGTTATTTACTATTTTCTTGAGAGAATCTTTGTACCATACAATAAAGGCAGAAACAATAAAATAAAATATAGAATAATATATATATAAATGAAATTAGTTTTCTAATCATACAATCAAATCCTACCTAAAATAATTAAAAGCCGAAAGGCAAGTTCTGAACAATTTGCAATGTTTATAGAAGCTAAAGGATTAATAAACTACTTAAAACCTATTATAAGTTAATAAAATTATGAACAAGCAAAGAAAATGAACATAAAATACAGAAATTAAAATATACAAATGTCAAACATAAGAAATTGCATGTGTCACTAGTAGTCACGGTGGTGGTGAATATTAATAGAACAATAAAATATCATTTGATCTCAATTAGAACAAATCATTGCAAAAAAATTTAAATGTTGAGGTGAGAAAATAAATTGAAATGTCACTATAAATTGTTAATCATTAAGTGTATCAGAAATGACATAAGTGCAAACATTATTGTCCTAAATTTGCTTATCCTGAAAGTGTCGAAAACACTACCAAAACAGAATTGGAACCCATATAAAATAAATTAATATTATTCACTAACTAAAAATATGTGTAGACGAATGCTTACTGATATATAAACATGTTCACAAGAGAGTAAGCAAAAATGGCAGATTATAAGCAATTCACTTACATTATTATTTTTGTGTAATAAAAATGCATACACAATTGTTTTAGAAAAAAGATAATAAAAGTTATATAAATTTTTTAAATTTTGCTCTTATGTATTTTATCATTTTGAACATAAACATGTAATAAAATGGCATATTAATGAACAAAAGTATGAGAGAAAAAATTTATATTAAAAAACTGGGCCACACAAAACTGTATACCGTAAAGTTAATCTATAGCTTTGAACTTTAGTAATATAAATTTATCAATATTTTGAAATAAAAATTTATAAAGAAGATTTTCAAAGAAGATATCTAATTATCTTTAAAAGGCAGAAAATTTTTTAAAAAGTAAAATTTGGGAATGTAATTATTTATTCTTTCAATAAGTATTTATTAAGCTTTTATTGTATACAAGACATGGAGTGAGGCACTGGAATTATAAAGTCCAACAAAAAAAGTCATATGTTACCTTCTGCTGGGTAAATTAGATCAAGTAGGATTGGCAGACATTAATCAAATCATCATGAAAAAGAAGGGATAATCTCAACTTGGGTACATCTCATGTAGAGTATTAGATGGGTGAGCAAGAGTAAAACAAGGTGGTTTGACTATACAAGGATTTCTGCAGTGGCTTCCTGAGGAGCTGGTGAATGCGAATTCATTATATGGAGGTGAATAGTAATCTAGGGCCGGACTTACATCAACACATTGTCCAAGGAGAAAGAATGCAAGTAAGAGGAAAACAAAATAAAGCCAGTGCCGAGAGTACAGTCATCCATGAATGGAGATTGTAGAGCAAAGAGAGTGTAAAATGAAAATCTGTGAAGGCAGGGCCAGGTCATTCAGGGTTTTTTTTTTTTTTTTAGCTTATATTTTGGTTCTCATTCTATCAACAATAGGACTCCACTAAATTGCTTTAAATAAATAATGGAGGATGTAACATGATCCACTTTTGTTTTGGAAGCTGCACCTTGCCTGTAGCAGAGAAAGAAATTCAATGGGACAAGAGTTGAATTAAGGAGACTAAATAGGACAAAAATTGTCACTAGTAAAGATGGAGAGACATGAATGAATTTTGAGATTTATTTAGGAGGTAAAATCAATAAGACTCCAAGATAGATTGCTTATGGAGTATGAGGGTGAGGATGGGTTTAAAGATAATTCTGGAGATTGTGACTTTCCAAGAGGGATAGCTTCATTCCCAAAACAAGAAATACCAGGAAGAAAAACATGTGGAGAAAAGATCTTGGCTTACTTTTGGAAATGACTTTAAGATGTCTCAGATATCTGAATTCAGGTGTCAAATAAGAAGCTGGCATATATTTATACATGTGGGGAACTCAGAGAAGAGGTCAAGCAACAGAGAAATAACATGTTTATTTTTAGTGAATAAATGGTAGTGTATTCTGTGTGTGTAAATAAGATCAGAAAGAGAGGGTGAGAGGGAGAGACAGAGAGAGAATATGATGGAATAAGAGAAGACCACAAGGATGTAGCCATAAGAAAAACATAAAACTCAGATAGAGGAATTTGAGCTTACAAAGATATGGAAAAGGTGCATGATTAAATGAAAAATGAATGAACCCATGTACAGAAGTCAAGGGAGGAAAACATTTAAAGAAAGAAAAAAGGCCAACTGTTAAAAATTATTGAGATATCAAAGTAAAGCAAAGAATTTTTTTAAAAATTATAAAATGTGGTGATGATGAAGTCAGTGGCAAGCTTAGCAAGAGCTGTTTGGATGGCATAGTGGGCTCTAATGACACATGATAGTAGGTTGAAGAACTTAGCAATTGATGGAGAAAAGTAGACTGGGGTAGAATCTTTTGTAAAGATTTTCTATGAAAGGGAAGTATAATATACAGCAGTAATAGAGGAGAATTTAAAGTTATAAGAAAATTCTCTCTCTCTGTCTCTCTTCCTTTCTTGAGTGGTAATACTCAAGTATGTTTAAAAGCCTATAAAAATTATATAGATTCAGGTCAGCAAACTAACACATGAGCTAAATCCAGACTGCCACCATTTTTTTGTAAATAGATTTTACTGGGACACAGATGTACTCATCCTTTACATATTTTCCATAGCTTTTTGTACTATAGTGACAAAGTAGTTGTCACATGGACCATATGGCCCATAAAGTCTAAAATATTGACTGTCTTATTATTTGCAGAAATAGTTTGCTGCCCTCTGATCCAGATAAAAGAAATAATTTGACTACATAAAAAAGTGAAAGGTAACTGATAAGGTAAAATTACTTAATGTCAGAGAGTATTGGTGGAGGAATCATTCAGACATTGGCAGTATTATACCCTGGGAAGTAGAACATTGATGTAATTTCCTTTAATTTGAAGGTAATTCTCCACTAGTTCTTTGAAAAAAATCAATAAATCTGTAGATCTTTAGCCATTATAAACAAGAATCATTTAACAAAACAGAACGTTGAGGCATTTACAATCTTAAGGAAAAATTACATCTAATGATCTAACAATTTTACTCTGTTTATAAGAATACAGACTCAAGGAGCTGACATCCCTTATTTATAGTTTGTAGTGCAGTGGTCTATAGTAATTGAATGAACAAATATATGACTAGAGAAGAAGTTTAAGGATAAGTATTACATAAACAATTTGTTATACATGCTAAATTTTCAAAGAAATGTGGATTTTGTAGGAAACTACAGTTTAACATTCTGCTTCAAAGACATAAAAGAAAAATCTAAATAAAATTTATAATTTTTTCTCAGCATTGCATCCAAAAGGGGTTCTACAAAGGCAAATTTTCATGAATATTTTATACATTTCAAGGGAAAACAATTTCTATATTATTTTAATGATTTTAGAGCTAGAAAAAGATAAATTATTAAATATAGCTCAACTAATAAAGAACATAATATTAAGATCTCTTTTTATTTAAGAGATAATTATAAATTACAAATCAAAGTAAGCGCAATATGAGCTGATCTGGAAAAGAATATAATGAAAGAACAACCATAATTTATTCCAGAAATACAAATAACATTTAATATTATGAAACAATATATATAAAATTCATAAAATCAAAAACCAAAGTATAGGAAAAAAGATATTCCTCACCAAAAAAAAGAAAAAAAGCTAAAAATTCATTTGGTAAACTTAGTGTCTGTCCTATTGTTAATTTTTATAAATTAGACTATATGATAATTGTGATAAATAAGATTTTGCTAAAAAACAGTGTTTTCCTAGTTTAAAAATAGCACAGAGTCCAGTGTTACCACATGCTAGTATAGGTACACAACATATTTTTGTTGAATAAATCAATGAAGTGGACCAAAATACAGCAGTCAAATTAAAGTTAGAAACAAAAAAATTGCTCTAAATCACCATAGTCATTTAATGGTATTCTAGAAGATTTCCTCTTAATATGTAGAAGTATAATAAATAAGAAATGTAACTATTAAAAAAGAGAAGATAAACATTGTCTTTTGCAAAATTATTTTTGAACTAAAAATTTTAAAAAATTATTCTACTAAAATGAATGCATATAATCAAAATATTGATGCCTATAAATATGGACATACATATACATGCATTATCATATCTGTATTAGAATTTTAAAATGAATCAAATGAACACATCTTTAAAGGGAACATAGAAAGGAATGATATAAATCGAGCTCTATGACAATATTTTTTATAATATTTCCTTTTGAAAAAATGTAGAGATTTCAATTATTTCCCAATTGATTCATAGATTCACATAATTCTAGTCAAAATACCAAATATGCGTGTTCAGGGAAGAGAGAGCGATACAAAAATCTCATTTCAAATAGAAATGACAAAGAAAAACCATGACATTTCTTTTTTAGTAGATGTGGAATTTAGTGGTTGGAGCAAGAATACTTATTTATAAAACTTAAAATATATTGTAAACTATAATAGTGTTTGAAAATATGGTTCTTACATTGTAATAAAGAGTGAATCCTTGAGTGGAATATAGAAAGCACAAAAATGACCTGGATATATTAGAATTTTACGTTAGTATTAAGTAAAATATCCGGAGAGAATTATAATATTTTAGCAGGAAAAAAACAAGTTAGTTCTCTATTTCACATGGACACGCTAAAGTATGTTTTAGATTAAGAAGTAAATGTAAAAATAAACCTATAGATGAAATTATTAAGACATAGTAAATATTTAGTATACACAGGATGAGAAAGGCATTTTTAAAGTAAAAGCAATGTAAGAAAACATAATGAATAATGTTATTATTGTTGACTTCAAAGACTGTTTATATTCCACATTTCAAAATAAGAAATCCAGTAACACAAAATGTGAAAAAAGGTTCTACTACACTAACGTCAAACATGTAAATATTAAATGCTAAAAAATAACCTGTCAAATTGCTAAAAAAGAGATAATAAATAATGTTAGGGGTATACGTGGAAAAATGGGAACTCTTACACAATGCATGTGGTAAGATAAAAAACATAAAAAGTTATATATTTTTGAGAGAGCAATTTTGGCAATGTGTTAAGTAGATTACATTTTTTATTCTTTCTGGCCACTTATTCTCTTTTGTAGGAATCTATCAACATGATGAGGTAATTTAAGACATTTTTGTGACGGTGAAATGAACCATCACAAATGTCCAACAGAAAAGGGAGGCATAAGTAAAAGATGACACATCTTAGGAATATACTTTCAAAAACTATGTTTTCAAAAGCATTCCTATTCATAATAAAATGTGAACTTCAAAGTAATACTATGCAATCATATACATACAGTTTCTAATATGAAATTAATTTTCTCTAATAGCCACAGTCACATACCTGTGCATATGATAGAATTTATGTTCCAGAATTTTTAAAGTATTACCTCTGCATAGTGGGGCTTGTTGATAATTATTTTGATTATTTTTATAAATAACTTTATGTTTTCAATATTTTCTAAAAAAGCATTCATTTACTTTATAACTAGAAAATAATGGAAATTAAAATGTATCATGTTAATCTACAAAATTATACTCATTCATATCTCAGAATAACCTGTATCTTTCTAATTGTTTAGTATAAGTAGAGTAGAAATAGTCAAACATTGTAGGATAAAATCATATATTTGCTTATATAATTAATTATGTAATCTGTTTCAATAAATTTTTAGTAAAAAACTCAGTGAGAAAGAGAATGAATGCTGTCTGCTTTCTAGCCCAAGGATTCCTTGTCAATCTTCATGTTTTGTTGGAGAATCATATACACATTCCAAAGGAAGAAGTTATACCAAAGGTGAAGGGGCAACACATTGGAATGCTGATTTTAAATCATCTCTTATCCTCCAGTCATTTGGGAAAAGCCACAATGTGAGTTGTCAGATAACCAAAGAGATTATGATTTGCGAAAGTTAAAAATTTATATTTAAATTTTAAATTCCCTTACCTCTCAAGTTTCAAGATTGACATCTAAGTAACATTTCTCAGAAATTAAAAAAAGGAAAAAAGAAAAGAAATTCTAATTAGAATACCACACGCCACGTCCCAAAGGTGAGAGGAAAAAGTGGTTGAGAATATTTGTTCTCTGTGGTTCAGAAGTTACAGAGCAAACAGCTACTATCAAATTGGAATCCCTAAGAGCAATGCACAAAATGGAATTCCAGAGTGGCATAGACCTGGTGTCAGAACTTAATCACCGAAGACAAGGTGAGCATGGTTACCATGATGACAGCAAAGTCAAAGCAGTGATCAGAATACCCTGACTCAAAAAAGATCTATGATGCTGACTAGTGGATCATGGTGTCCCTAGAAGAAAAGTACGTACAAATCCATTAAATTCATACTTGATCTGCATACGTGGAAGAGTTCTAGCTCAAGTGAACAGAAGTCTAATTTGAATCACCAAAATAGTCATGATCCCATAATCAATTCCCAGACTTGAGCCAGTTTACAGACCCAGAATCCACTGAATGAAAAGGCAGACAGGTCCCCTTGAGGAAGGACCCTGCTATACTATGAAAAATGTATACTGTTAAACTTTCCCCCAGCCTTCTCCAGCGAGATCTATAACTATTTTCTAAGGTGACTGTGTATTGGGGAATGTGAAGTAATCAGATTTTTGGAGATTACTCGACACAAACTCTGAAGTGACACGAATTCTTGGAGATCCAAAACATCCCTGTGATCCTCCAGTCAGAGTAAGGGCTCGTGGAGGACAAGTGATTAATGGAATTTTAGCTCAGATCCATCTCACAGTGAGAACCCAAGCCGTGTTATTTCCCTAGTTCCATAGTGCATAATCAGAATACATATACTCAACCACTGGCCAAATCCCCTCATTGGAATAATTATGCTTTACCAATCACAAAGAAAATCATTTGTTTTCTCAAGCAAATGTAACATTATTATTTTGTCTTTTTTGTCTTTATGGGGTTTGTTTTTTGTCAGTGGTGCCCTCTCTCATTTCATAGCACGCAATCATATCATGAGAAATATTCCATTGAAAAACTTAGAAAGAAATGTGTTTCAGTTTAAAATATATTACACTATGGGGACAATAATAAGAGTGATGCAATACCTATTTCTACAAATATAAGAGCTTATACTTAACCAATATAAATACTTATACACAAATTATTAAATTATATATAACATACATATATATGCAGTACAGCAATATCAATTCTTCTTTAAATCACTTACTAATAACTTCTGAATTCCAAAGGAATATTTAATGTATTGTTGAAAACTCCTACTTGTGATGTGTGATGCATAAACACCTGGGGAATGAAAAAACTGTTTCTAAGGCCAGGCCACAGCAGCTCATGCCTGTAATCCCAGCACTTTGGGAGGCCAGGGCGGACAGATCACCCGAAGTCAGGAGTTCAAGACCAGCCTGGCCAACATGGTGAAACTCTGTCTCTACTACAAATACAAAAATTAGCCAGGCATGGTAGCACACGCCTGTAATCCCAGCTGCTCAGGAGGCTGAGGCAGGAGAATCGCTTGAACCCGGGAGGTGGAGGTTGCAGTGAGCTGAGATGGCACAATTGCACTCCAGCCTGGGCAACAGAGTGAGCATCTGTATCAAAAAAAAAAAAGCCAAAAACAAACAAACAAACAAACAAACTGTTTCTGCTTATTAAAATGAACTGAAGTATGATATCTGATAAGATAGGGAATTTATAAGTTGTTTCTCTAACTCCTTTCTTCTTTAGACATAGTAACAACAAAATAATTATAAATGCTGCTTTCTTTGCAAGGTGAATAAAATGTTCGGTCAAGGGAGTGTTTTACAAATCCTGGTGTATTATTAAATATTGCCAGCTCTGGTACCCAAACTAAATTACAGCTCAGACAAGGGACGGAAAGGTCATGTTTATTATTCACTTTAGTAAAAATGTAACCACAACACGTGTTTCTACATCAGGGAGTATTATAACCATCATCATAACTAATAATAACAATGAAAATAATATAGCTACATTGTATTTTGCATTTTTCAGTAAACAGTAGGGCTTATGGTTAATAATCATTCATATTTACACTGAAGCTTTTTATGGAGGGGTTCAGAATGGTTTTTGAATAGTACCTCATTAATCATTTTAACAAGTTACTTGGAAAGTTATTATCCTAGTTCAATAGATGAAAAAATTATATCACAGAAAGGTCAGATATATATTTACTTGTCCAATATTAGAGAAGTAAAATGAGTCCGCTTCAAATCTAAGACCTCTTTTTCACCCCTTGATCTAACCACTGGACCAAGGCAATATTTGTCCATGTTGTGGTTTGACCATCAACCTAAAGTACTTCATGGCTGACCTCTCTGCTATTACTTTTACAGATCTATAAACAGAGAAGAAAATATCATTTTTTCATCTATGGTGACCATACTAAAAAAGACTCAAACCTAATTAATGTTTATTTCCATTGTTTCTTTAAGTCTTATTAGAAACAATTGACAAGAGTGGTATCAATTTACAATTGTAAATATCAAAGCACTTAATAGTGAAATGAATGCATCATGATGAAATTTATGATGAAACAAACAATATTTTTAAGGTGTCATTTGAAAATAAATGTATTTAATATGAGTCAGTTAAAGGAAACAAGAAATCAACTTTTAATAAGTTAACACCTCAAATATTTAGATCTTCAAGAGCAAGTGAAAGAACGTAAGTTTCAGTTAATGTGGCTTCAGGAAGGAGGGAAGAATTGAAATGCAAACATAGAATTTATACCCAAAGACTGTTTCTGTTTGTCTCAATAAAATCATCACAATTTCAAGGCTTTGCCTAATGACATTTTATTTTAAGAGAAGGCAACTAAACAACAATTGTTATACTTTAAAAGTGAAAATATACAGTGAATACGAATTAAGTAGCATTGTCCTTCCAAAATAAAAGAACATTTACAGGCATTTTTTTCTATATTATTTGCTACTCCAAAATTAGTGTCTATGTAATTTTGCTTTAAGTTAAAAAATTTAGCCCAAATGGAATCAAATCATAACTCTATATATTCCTATTTTGAAGCATATATTGCTTATTTAGATCTTAAAAATATAGTGAATTCTCTTAAGCAACTCATCCATGTTTATCTTAGTTTGTCTGCGTTATTAAACATTTACTCACTTTTTAGTTTTTAAATCAATGATATTTGAAGATCTGAACCATTAAAATGTAGGTAAAAGTAAAAATTATAAGTGTCATAAGTTTTGACATTATAGTTACTCTACGTCTGACCATTTTATTTTAAAACCTGCAGTCAAAATGTTTACTATACCTTATTTACTTCCACTAGAAGAATTTGTGTTTAAAAAGAAACAAAATGGAAAAAATGATTCTTCTTGCTAGATTTAATGATTACGTTTTTCCACTTTTCTCTGAGGTCTGAATTCAGTAAACAAAGAGATGGAAAACTAGGTAAAGAAGACAACATACCTTACAAGTTATGGTGTACAGACATCCCAAAATTTGGAAAACAATCATACCAAATTGAGGCAATGAGAGAGGAAATTAAAAAAATTACTTTTCTGTCATTAAATTCCTTTTCATGTATCTTCCACAAATATTTACTTTTGAGACAATTCATATAAACTGGATAAGTTAGTACAGAACTGTGTTTATTAAAAAGCAATTATCAGTCTGTATTCAAAAGCAATACCATCTGTATTCAGTATACATGTTAGTATTTTAGAAATATTTATAGAAGATACATGAGTGTTTGATTGTATATAGCTGTTTAAATGAAATATTTCAAAGTTACTTTGATATTTATATTTTGTATCATTTATATAACATTAAAATATTAGTATATTTTATTTCCATGTACAAACAATAATGCTAAACGCCATAACCTTATTGAGTTATATATTTGCTTATTTAAGCAAATTTGCTTATTTATTTTAAGCACATTTGCTAACTTATTTTAAGCAAACTTGCTTATTTATTTTAAGCAAATACATAATAAGGTTATGGTATTTATTATTATTGTTTGTACATGGAAAGAAAATATACTAATATTTTAATGTTTGTGTTCAGGGTTTTCCTTTTAATTATGCTTCTTCATATTTCTTTCTGAATTTCTTACATTTTCACCATTTTTGAATATTTTATTAATATATATCAGCTTTGCTGTCATTTCATTCCCCAAACTTATGTTTACAATATTATAATGTATAGATTTGACTTAAGGTCAAACTTTATGACCTTAAATCAAATGACTTTGCTGTCATTTCATTCCTCAAACCTATGTTTACAAACCTTATGTAAGTAAACTTAAGGTGTTAGCTTTCATATATTTTTATTTGTATGTTTAAGAGACAGCGTCTTAGTTTTGCCCAGGTTGGAGCACAGAGGCTATTCATAGGCTCAAACATAGCTCAGGACAACCTCGAACTTTTGGCCTTCAGCGATCTTCCTACGTTAGCCTCACAAGTAGCTGGGACTACAGGTGTACCATATTACCTGGCCTCCCTTGTAAAGGACTAATTTTCCGTGGTTATGTTTGTTTAGATTTTAATTTCTCTTGGCAGTAAAAGCATTATTTTTAAACTCTTTAGCAGGAGTTTAAATACATAGTCTTTGCACATATCTAGCAGCTTCTAGCACATGTTTATTTAAAAAGCCAATTGTTTTGATACCTTAGGAAATACTGTGCTTTTTTTCTCAACCTTTCCTACCTCACAGTTACAATTTTAATGGCTTATGGAGTGCATGAGAAAAATAGCCCTGTAATTTCTTTTTCCTTTCATGAATATTGAGATTTTATTAAACTGACTCAATGAATGATGGTTCTTCTGGTACTATAAAAAGCAATTTTAATTTTTAAAACGTATTCAACATCACTTCATGCTTTTCACTGATCAAAAGACATACTAGTTTTTCAAAACTCTCAGTGTCTAGTGATATACAGGTTGCTTCTGCTTCACTTTGATTTAGTGAATCATGAAACTCTAGAGACATGAAAATTCAGATGAGTCACCAAGTCCCCAGTGAAAATATTACTGAGCAACTCCTAAAGCATAAAACTATCTCTAAATGCAATTCCTGAGAAGAACTAGGGATGATTACATTTTATAAACACAGAAAAGTCTCAAGAAGGAAATTCTGGTATCCTGTGGATATTATTGAGGTGTGTCAAAAGCTACACATTCCTAAGACCACAGACTTCTCAGCTGGGAGTCTTCAAGAGCAATCATTTATGAAAACCTTGTCCGTGAGATGCTAATACCAGCTAATTCTAGAAAAAGAAATGGGCCATTTATTGTCAGTTTAAAATCTTTCCTAAATTAGCTATGTCGGTCTTTTTTTGGCAGCTGTCACTCTTCACCACTACCATTTGTGAATTCTAATGAAAACTCTATTCACAAATAGATTTTAATTGGACCTAATTCAGACAATCGATTTTTTAAAAAGCAGACATAGTTTTAAGTGCTTTCAAAATATCTAGTTACTTAGCAGAATTTCAAAGACATATATGTGTGTGGGAGTGTGCACTCATGTGCTCACACATTTGTATGTGTGAGTTACATATTTTCCCCTCAAGCATAAAGAAATTGTATGGCTGCTCACCTGGGCACCCCAGTTTTTAGTAACTGAAGAAGTTCTTTCTTTTCTCATTGACAAACGAATGTAAGTAGCTCAGTCTTTTTCTCCATAGCTCATCCTGCTTTTTTAGTTCTGAGAATGACCATAGAGACTTTACAAACTATATACTAATCCGAGAATTGCTTTGTGTTGGGAAACACTGTGCTAGCTGAGTCACTCGTTTGAGAGATGCGTCACAGAGAAACGAAGTGACAAGTCTAAAGCAACACAAAAAAATGCCAATATGTAGTATAAATACAGACTTGACTATGTTAAATTTTGTTTTTTGAAAAAGAATTTTAGACTACATAGATGTAAGATACTTATAATTTATATTTTATTTATTTGTTTATTTTGAGATGGAGTCTTGTTCTGTTGCCCAGGCAGGACTGCAGTAGTGCAATCTTGCACTGCAACCTCTGCCTCCCGGGTTCAAGCGATTCTCTTGCCTCAACCTCCCTAGTAACTGAGATTATAGCTGTGTGCCACCATGACCTGCTAATTTTTGTATTTTCAGTAGAGACAGGTTTTCACCATGTTGGTCAGACTGGTCTAAAATTCTTGACCTCAAGTAATCCGCCCACTTTGGCCTCCCAAATTACTGGGATTACAGGCATGAGCCACTGCACCTGACGATACTTATAATTTTTCAGATATGATAATACATTTACCTTAAGGACCATATTCCTAACTAAAAAATCTTGGTGATTTTAACCCAAAATATTTGTTACTAATAATTTAAATTGTCGTAAAAAATTTAATTAATTTTGATGGACATTAATTCTGATGGAAATATGTTTCTATTTTGTCTTTATATATACACACACAAACACACACACACATTTATATATATACAGACATACATACATGGATAAACTCACATACAAACACACACACATCCTATTTAAATATATAAATACAGTTTCAATCATAACATTGTACCATGACACAGTTGTAGTCAGCCACCTAAATAAAGTTTGTTTTCTATAGCTTTATGTTGATCAACTGTTAATTAAACTCAAGGTAACTGGGTCTGCTTTCCTTAGAGTCCTCTTTATATATACATTATGCTTACTAGTCCTTGGAAATTCACTTAGCACACTGAAGAATATCAATATCTAAAGTGTGAAAAGAAGTTAGTGGTCTACTTTATACCAATTGTTTGAACCTGACCTAACATAGTCCATAAATAAAAGTTGTTAGAAATGGTTTATACCACCCACTGCATAACAGTGAAAGAAATTATATAACTTGAACTGAAAACCAGTATATTTTTAAAATTTTGCTCAATTTTGAAGAAAGTAATGAAAATATTAAATATTTGGAAAATATACACCTATATTGTCACCTTTACTGCCATTTTCCTAATAGCAGCACTGTTAGCACTATGGGATCATTAAACTTTATATTTCAATTACTTAACTATTGAAACACTTTGGATGGAGAGTCTCTTTAGAGACTACATTCATTCATTTTAAATTTTCACCAATTTAACTTTTTTTAACGTACGAAACAAACTACAAATGTTCTTTCTTGTCCTTTGTTCACATTGGCTAATATATAAAGGCTGTTGCTACTTTCAGTTGATAAAACAAATCCTAGAAGAACTGGATATTCAAAACTTTGTTCTTTACAATTTCGAAGGAAAAAATTGATATACAGAATGAAGCAACTTTATACCCCTGGTCGTATTTTTTAATGAGATAACATTATGCCAAGCTTCACAAGCTATTTTTAAAAGTAAATATTTGCATTTCCTCTCTATATAGTAACACCTTACTGTTTTAGGAAAAGCTGTATCCTTTTGGCTTTAAATTCTCTTTTCTGAGTACATACTGAGGACATATGTACTAAGTGAATGATTCAGTTCAACCAAGCACACTGATCCACTCAAAGTATAATGATTAGGATGTATGTATCCCTTATACTTGTGCTATAATTCATATTAATTACTCATAACTATCTACTCTATTTCTCTTTTATAGATACGAACAATTTTTACTGCCCAAATTATTAAAATATTATCCCTCATTTTATCAGAATGGTATGTGCACACAGACTTTTCAGAATTAAAACTTGCAAAACATAGAGAAAATTATTTAATTTGAAAATTGCATGCTATATTTGTGTGGAGGCTCACAAACGCCAATCTAATAATCTCAATTTAAAAAATCCTTTTAAAAGAAACAAGCAAAATGGATATTGTAACCATATTTAGGTCATGGTAACTGAATATAAAGTTAGGTGGAAAGTAGAGTTTTTAATTTAATGCAATTTTTATTTCTTCAAGGCACTATCTTAGAAAATTAGCATTTGGTGCTAAGTTTTCCAATTAAATATTTATGGCTTTATTGGGTAGAGTTTGGTGTTTTTAATTTTTTTTTAAAAAAACCTACCTCACAAAAATGTCTTATAAATATATTAATGGTTCTCTGCTAAACTAGTGATATATGAGACTTATGAAAACAATGCCAGGCTAAAATTCAGCGTACTTCTACTATTCCAAAAACAATGTAAAGTTGGGCAAATCGCTGCCCTCTCTTGGCTCTATTTTGTAGAGAGATTTTGTCCAAAGGAGTATTTCTCAACAGGAGAAATTTTACTCCGAGTGACAAAGAAGTAAGAAGTAATTAGGGTTTTCCCTATAACAATTTCTAAGAGTTTGCTTTTCCTCACCATTTATATCTACCTATAACTGTAATACAGCAAACATTCTGTCAAAAAATGGGGTGACCCCTGCAATGTTTGTTTTTGTATGCTTTTGTTTTAAAACAAGTTGAAATTCATTTAAATATAGTTTTATAGCACCCCCCTCCTCATCCTAAATGGACATATGATCTTAAATGTATAGCCTACTAATGTCCATGTTTGAGGGCACAGAAAGTTTGAGCTACTTTAGTAAGGATTCCATTTTGACTCAACAGAATTATTACAATATTTAATTACATTCTTCATTATTTAATGCCTTAACAACACATTCATTTTCAACAATACTAGTGCAATTTCATGACATTAAATGTCAATCTATATAACACATACAATATCAAAATGTGTTTATTTAAACACACGTTTTAATTAAATGAACCATCTTTTAAACTTGTTTCTGTCATGGTAATGCCTAGGGTTTTTGATGGAATAATCTGTGAAATTTAAGATCTCTGGAAAAGTTTTAGAACCCCAGTTCTCAAATCCTGGTTCTTTAAGAATGTTTCTTTCTTCTTGGTGATTCTTAAAAATAAAAGTTAGCATTCTACTCCAAAAGTCAAGAGAAAATGAATTAATGCATCTAGAATTTTCTTTTCTTTTTATATACCAGCCTTTAAGAGGATCACAAAATATAAGGAGAACCCAGAATAAAATAGGATGAACTTGTGTTACTAATACTCAAGTATATTGTATAATTGTGGGCCTGCAATAAAAACATCAAGCCTTGTTAGACTTTTATAGAAAATCTTTTATTCTTTTTAATTTTTAAGGGCAATTGCTTATACAGTTTCCTTTTAGGAATTTATTATCTGGGATTACTTCTCTTATTTTCAATGATACACAAAAAAGAAGAAAATGAATTCTTTGAAGAACAGTTCAATAGTCCAAATTGTACTGAGTTAGAGATTATTTCAAATTCAGTGCTTTGTCTGAAAACATTTTCATTAGCATTTGTAGTTAGGACTATGGAAAAATTGGAGTATATACTATCAAAGAGCAATTATATTTTCCAACTGTTAACTAGCATTAGAAAGGGCAACATCTTTAAGTACTCATTAAAACCGTCTTTTGAAAGAGTGATCATCTAAAATCAGATACTAAAACATTATATTGCCAGAATTTAACCTCTCTTCACTAGTTTCTTCTAGCAACAAGGCCTTAGTAGTCAGTCTTTGCACATAATGATCAACATTACCAAGAAAAGAACAATTTACATCCAGTATTACTTATTGACAAGTTTGAAATTTGTGACTATTTGTCTGCTCACTAACATGATCCTGTAAGTGATCTTTAAAATTAAATAATCAGAAACCGGGTCCAAATTTATTCTTATAAAAACAAAAATAATATAACATGGAAGGTACACCTTTATTTGAGGCTGTTACAGAAAGGGAGGAAACCCAGAACTCAAACCTCTCTCCTTTTATTTATAAATATTTGTATCACTTATTTTTTAATAAGTTTAACAAGAATACATATCATTTCTTTTGGGGATGACAGCAATTCTGACAAACAGTCCCTGTTATGACTGCCATTTTGTTATTGCTAAATCATCCACAAAATTGTGACCTGATTTTAGTTACCAGGGACAAAGCCAAAGCATGGAATTGAAGTTTCATTCTGATTAAACACAAATAGCCAGTGCATAAAAACCTTTGAAATCGGATCTATATCCCAATAATTAAAAAACAAACAAACAAAAAAAGAAGGAAGAAAAAGGAAGGAAAGGAAGGAGTGAAATAAAGTAGGAAAGAAGGAAACAAAAAAAAAAGAAAGAAGCCTTAGGAGCCTGATACAATTACACAGTAGGCCTCTGACATTCTCTATGCTGGTATAATAACTAAATGGCAAGTAACACGGGTGTGAGATCCCTGTTGCATGCTTTCATTAAAACTAAAAATTTACAACAAAATCAACCCTTGGGAAAATTGCTCTTTGGTTTAAATCTTCATTACCTTCTGGAATTTTGGTAAACTCACTTTATTTTTAAATTAAGCTGGCCCCTCTTCTTTACTCCATTACAAAAGTCAAACACCAAGAACCAGACAGAAATTTCAGAATGAAAAGAGTTTTGTTTGTATGTGTGTTTTTAAGTCCAACCCCTGTATACAAATTGTTAAAAAGCAGATGTTTTAACATAGTGCTTTATTCCAACTTATCCTTGAATGAACTTCCTTCAAGTTTCAACCATTTAAAAAAAAAAAAAAGCAGTCAATTTCCTGGTGGTTGTAATTTAATTAAGTAACCTTTCACACTGAGCAAAACCCAAAAGCAAAAGGGTCATTAATCTTTCTAGTGATTAGAGACACCTCTAGGGCTTCAAACATTTACCTCTCCTTCCCCGCAGTAGAAATGCTTTTAGGAGGATCATGGTTCATACCTCACATTCCCTGGAGCCAGAGATGGTATATGTGCAGGGCCCAGATCCATTAACCGATATATCCATGGTCTCAGAGTTTGTAGGCTTGTAGTCCACATAATACTCCTGTAAAGGGGAATTCATTTGTCTTTCAGACTCTCTGGCCTTTTTCCGCCGCCTCTTCATAAGAGAGTGTTGCTGGAGTTGTTTCATGCTGGCTGGGTAGCGTTTCCAAGACACATAGATCACCAAGAGGATCATGGCCACTGAGAGAAAGAGAGCCACACTCCCGGCAATAATTTTGTGAAATGAAACATGCTCATACTCTTGCTCTGCGCCAGGAATCTGAAACCCTGGGGAAGGGCTTGGTGTTTCAAAGGTGGATTGGGTGACGTCAGGTTTGAAGATGGTAGGTCTAGGGATAATCAGAGGTTTCTGGGGAGTTTGGGGCACCAGGTGTGATCTTTCTGTGTTGACCACCTGGACTTCAGAACAGATATTGTATGTTTCCACTGCATCACTAACCTTTTCACCCTGGATGTGCTTAGGTCCCGCACATATCATGGTGCTTTCCTTATTTCCTTTGAAATTCTTAAGCCAATAAAATAAAGGACAAATGCTCCGACTGCATTCCCACATATTTCCAGACAATGTGATGGATATTAATGATATCCACGCATTGACAGTTTCCTGTGAGATATTGGTGAGCTTGTTGGAATCCAAATTCAATTTTTGTAAATTGGGGAGGCATTTAAATGTGCCCGGCTCAATTCCTTGGATGTCATTCCCTGATAAATCCAAGTTGTGTAAGGAACTCCAAGTCCATGTCAAACCTTGGCTAATGGAGCGAATCCTGTTCCATTGTAAGTAAATTGAGCGGAGGTTGAAGAGGCGTGGAAAATGAGCAAAGTTGATCTTGGAAAACTGGTTGTGCTCCAAGTGGAGCTCCTTTAACTTCAAGAGGCCAGCAAATGCATTTCGGGACAAGCTTCGAAGACGATTGTAACCCAAATCCAAAAAATCAAGATTCCGACAGTCTTGAAAAACTCTTATGGGCACAGTCTTTAGTGAGTTAGATCTCAAGTGCAAAATGATGAGTTTCCGAAGGCCTTTAAATTGTTCAGATTGCAATGTCTGAAGCTTATTGTAGGAGAGGTCCAGATTGCGGAGATTGGGAACTGGGTGAAATGTTTTATTGTGCAGATAAGTAATTTTGTTGGAGCTTAGAATTAATTCTTTCAGTCTACGGATCCCTTGAAATGCATCTTCATCCACTGAGCTAATGTAATTATGGTCAAGATAAAGCCATATAAGCTGGTTAAGGCCGGCAAACTGATTGGATTTGAGCTTCTGAATGCTGTTGAACCTTAATGATAAGCCTTGTGACCCTCCAGAAATGTTCTCAGGGATATCTGCGAAAGCATGAGACTCACAGTACACAATTTTGCCATCACATCTGCAGTTCTTTGGGCAAGCTCTCTGAGCACCCGTGAGCATAACAAGCAGCAGTGTAGGAAGTAGCACCAGCACCACACTCATGCCTTTCAGCTGCGTAATTAAATGGAAACCTACGATATTAAAAAAAAGACAGATGCACATTGTGAAGCTATTAAAATAAATCACCGTCGGTTTACCAACAACAGGGGCATTTCCTCTAGTGTAGGAATGGGACAGTTGATTTAAGGAAAATGCATTAACATTTCGAGCATTATTTTCTTCAGTGTTGCATGTTTGCTGCTTAGGTTTCACTTTTTCTTCCTTGATCTTCAAATCACCACAGTCCCATAGAATTAAGAAAAGCCTTTTTGAGTTTCAGGAGTTCCTACTTATTTCAACATTGAAAAGCACAGAGCCTTTCTCACCACTGAATGCTGACATTTTAGTAACAATAATATTTGGCTAACCACTGTATTGAACAACAGTACCAAAAGGAAGTGTACTATGTGCTCTGGTAAGGGCAAAAATGTGACTTAGTAAACCTGGTACCTGTACGTCTTTCCCAGTTGAGCAAACAGGCTGTGATTTGGCAAAAGAGCTTCAGTAAGCTGTCAAGGTAACCCAAGTTTGCCCTGCCTGAAATTGTGTACTTATTGCATAATAGGATCGCAATATGTGAGCTCTGAAAAAACAGCATTGAGACTAGTATAGGCAGCCAATGAAGCATTGGATGAAGACTAATAACGGTACGAGGTGCTCTCAAGTTGTTAATAAGCATAGATTATTGCATGCTGTGGCTCCCTGCCCAACGATACAGGAGCTAAGACATCTAAATACTCATAACAGAGAACACTCCAAAGTTAAGACTATCAAAATTCTTATTATTTGCCTAAAAAGCAAAATAATATTGTGTAGTATTACTTTGCCATTATTTTAAATAGAGTTGTTTTTGCAAATTCGAAGGATAAACAAGGAAAGAAGCAGCCAACTACTATTTTTCTCTACATCACCCTGATCTCTGCACATTTCTCACTGACTTTTTTCTCCCCTACCTCCATTAACTTCAGAAAGCCTGCAAAGTTACAATCTATTGGCACTTACGCTGCATTTCCAAGTCATTGCATGTTAAGGGACTTCTTTCCTCTGTCAACAGTAGATTTATTATTTCTTAATGGAGAGAAAAAAAAAGAAACAACTACCATGTGTTGCAGTTTCTTTTTTTTTTCTTAAATTTTTAAATTTTTAACCAAGAGGCAATCAACCAAATCCCTAATCTAAAACCCATCCTTCTTCTCAAACAGTTAAGTTTTTCTCTTTTTTTTTCTTTTTAATTTAAAACCCGATCTTGCTCTCTGTCCTCTTGCCAGCTACAGACTCATTGAAATACATTCCAGCTCTCCCAGACAGGAGAAAGGGGGGGAAAAAAGCCAGTCACACTCGAAAAAATAAGACTGGCAAATGACTGCTGGAAATTCGGAAGCTGTGTTCAGGATCCAGCTTCAAAGATAAAACAAGCCCTTGTGCAACCTCTGATAAAGTAAGGACCCCACCCCTACATACACGCAGCAAAGTGTTAATAGTCATCCTGACAGCTACCAGAAACACAAGCCTCGTTAATATTATCAAGAAATAGAAGCAAACACAGTATTTATCTCCTTCTCAATTCCCAAGCTGTGGATACGCAGACAGTAGAAACAGTGTTAAAGATATTTCTCTAGAGTCTGTTTAAGTTCGTGTTGTGCATTTATAGATTAAAAAAAAAACATTGCAAAAAGGAAAATGATCTAAAAATATAATAGCAACTATAGTGAATCAACTGGCAAACTCAAAGGCTGCTGCTCTTTGCCTGTTTCCCCGTCTTTTATCTGCTAATGCCACGACTGAGGATAGGAATCCAAGAGGATCAGCTTTGCTCAGAAGGAAACAACAAAAGTTCACTTACCCATCCTTTGTCATCCAAAAACGTTTCCCCGCTCTCTCAGCTTTCTTCTTATTTGGTCTCTTGTGCGGAAACCACCACCACCTTCATGACACAGTGCGGCTGTCATTCACACCATTCTGATCCCGCATGTGAGCTAGTAGCCCCATACAAACTTCCCCGAGAGGACAGGCAAAAAAAAAAAAAAAAAACATATATATATATACATATATATATATATATATAAAAAATCAGCACAGGGTGGGATGGTTGGAGGAGGCAGGGAAAAGGAAGCCGTTGGGGGGATAGGGATGGGGGAGGGCCTCTAGGCTCTGAGGACCATTGTGTAATTCACCAGAGACCCATCAGCAGTAATTGGCAATCTGTGCAAAAGAGCTACAGCCCATCTCGGAGGTAACCAACTTCTCTGTAAAAAGAGAGGAAAAAAAGAAAATCTTCAGAATACCTGGCATTCCTTATTGTGCTGGCTTTTGCCATTCCCAGATAAAGCAATTCATCCTCTGGATTTTCAGTTCTTGAAGCAAGTAGGCCTCCTGTGCTGTATGAGACCCCAGTTTAAAAGCTATGCAGGCTAGGTTTATCCATTTAGCTGGTCAGGTTTAAAGTGTTTTGTAGCTGTGCTGAGAGGCAGCCCTTGTCTAATTCAGAAGGCTTTCCAGAGACTGATGATGCTCAGAGCTTGTTGGTGCTAATGCTTGAGTTTGTGATACACTGAGTGCCCTCCGCTGGAGAAAACAGATTGCACATTAAAGACGGGAACAAGTGAGCCTGTCAGTGGTGTGCAGCCTTCCCTTGCTCAGAAAGGGAAATTAAAGGCACAGAATCACTATTTTTTTCTCTCCAATAATTTAAAAGGTTTATGCCAAGGAGTTCCTTTCAGTTATAGCAAATATTAAGTAAAATACTGCTTCTCTAAATGTTATGCAATTAATAGTTTTTCAAAGTTGCCATGACCTGAAATTTGTTTTTTCTGCACGTCACTGGAGATTTATCATTTTTGCAAATGACAGAAATCGTTGAAATTTAAGTTTTATTCACTGTTGCTGTTGGTTTGTTTTATTTATTTATATTGTTTTAAACTAACCAATTATGGAAGAAATCTTACTCAAGGGAAAAATGCAATTTTAATCAATTTTAAACAGGTTACATTTAACATGTTTAAGTCTGATTTTAAAATTCTCAACCTTTGACATAAAATGCATTTTACAATTTTGTGCATTTTATTGAACAGTCTAGAACCTTACTTTCTAAAAGTTTACTTTTTTAGTCTTAAAGCAGTTATAATCTATAGTATATTACCAAATGTGAAGGTAACTAAGAGATAAGAGTAGAATTCTAGCTTGACATTCTTAGTGCAGCCACTATCCTTAAATCATCTACATTTAGAATGCAAATCATTTCTTATGCAAATCACTGATTGTAATGTGCAATTCCAGAAAAACAAAAGCACTTGAGTTCTGCATTATCATGGTATTACTCTAAAATGTGCAGAATATCCTCAGAATTAGAAGGGATGACATGATAAAACACCTGATATATGTAATTTAAAAGGACCTACACACTTTCTTTAAGCTTGGACAGACGTTGAAAAACATAGTGCATCACCTCCATTTTTTCCTCATTTTTACTAGTTTATTCCATAATCCTCTGGCAGATAACAATTTTTAGAATAATCCAGGAGAATGAATCAATGTAATGCAGGGAGAGACTGCTAGGTAAGACTGTTAACCTAATTTAGCAGATGTGAGAAATTTAAATGAATTTTACATAAGCATTTAGAATTGCTGTGGATCATCGCAAATAGATATTTTTAGAAAGAGCCTTGGTTTTAGATTGTTTGCCAAAATATTAATAATTAAGGGGGCTTATCATATAAATAACACATATAATTTGACTCAGATTTATGAGTAGGCAGTTGCAGGCAATTGTCTCATTACTAAGATTTCTTGAGGAACAGAAAGGAATAATATGTCCCCCAAATATATTCCTTTTCCACTAACTGATACTTGAATTTCTATTTTAGAAATGTGTGCCTTTGGCTTAAGGCTTAATACCTATTACAATGCAAATGCACGCCAAAAGAGGCAGGATTATTGTGGTTGCTGAAAATAAGCATATCAATATAAATATACACATACGATTTGTTCATAGTGGTGTAGTTTAATATAGAAACACAAAACCCACCCAAATATCAATGGTAGAGGATGAGTGAAGGGAAAATTAATATATTAATAAAATAGAACACACGCTGCCATTAAAATTAAAATAAAGGGTGATATATGCTGATAGGAAATTAGACCACCATGTATAAAGTAAGCAAGGTGGGGCAGAGAACTCAGATAGTTAAGGGCAGTGAAAGGGAGTCTATTACTGTAAATAGAGCAAAATAAAATATTCAGAGCAGACTTTCCTGGAAGATGGATTATAGAAGTATTTGATTTTGTCTTTTATTATAAAATTGTCTGTGTTTTCTAATTTTAAATATAATGAATATGTCATGTGTGATATCTATCTATCAATATACGTGTGTGTGTGTGTGTGTATAACTTTTTCTTTGTTTGAATTCAGGATATGAAAACAGCTTTGTTAGAATGTTGGGAAAACCCCAGGATATTCTCTACATCCATAGTGTAATTAACTGGCATATCTATAGTGTAATAACTGGCTAAAATGCAAATTTTGTTCAAAGTACCAGGATCTAACAGGTGCTACCTTCCAAAGTACATGCTAGATTGTATGCAGAATTTACAAAGAAAGTGGCCAAAAGTCTCTTGAACACATTGTAATGATATAAAGGGTAAAGAAAGTTGAAAAAAGGAGAGGATGTTGTGCGGAAGATTTGCTTGGAAGAAGCTGTTTTGGTATCATCTTTACACACACACACCCTTCACCCAAGAAAAAGTGGTAGGTTTCTTGGCTCCTCAGCTTAAATTAACTATAGTGACAGGGACTTCCACAGGCACCTTGAAGAGCTTCTTATGTGTTGCCAACAGTGAGCCTAGCAGAATGGGATGGTATCTGATTTCTGTTGGTATATCCAGAGGATAAACAATGGGTTTTCCAGAGCAAAGGAAAGTTAGTGTTGTGTTGAAATTGAATTTCATTTTCAAAGTTTGTCTGGATAAAAACAGGTACATGTGTTTTCCATGGAAGAGAGGACGGCTATGTGGGAGAGAGTCAGTTTGGAGCTGTTTCAAATCCTGATGAGATCCCCCCATCCCACAACGGAAAGAGTGTGTGAGTGCATTGCCAAATCAAGCAAATAAACAGAAAACAAACAAACCAATCAAGTGTGGATAGGCACCACATAAATCCAGATAAAAAGTATATTCTTTGTCTTTTATTGCTAATAGGGCTACTAAGGATCTATCAATGCATTCACAAAAAAAGAAATATGTTTCAACATCTCTTAGGCTCAGAGATAACAAATCCTTTTTACAGTAATACCAGTCAACCAAGATGTTTCCCGGGCAGTTCGAAACAGCAGTTAGGAAGTGTGGGAGGGGGTCAGCAAGAATGAGAGAAGTTGACTATACTTTCTCTTTTTTCCTAGGTAGCAAATAGCCCATTTGCACCTGGTCCTACTGGGGGAATGGGGGAAAATGCTTCCAATGTATATAAAGTATTGATCATACTTGATGGACTTAATATTTTGATTTACCAACTTGAGACTGCACGTACTAAGAAGATAATAGTATATCTTTGTTACCCCAAAGAGCATTTAGAGACCACACCTTGGGTAACTTGAAATTGACAATGTTGAAAGTATATACAACCTAGAAATGGTTACCAGCGGTGAATCTGTATCCAAATGGGTCTGCAGCAACCTCAATTCTTGCCTCCTCAGAAGAAGGAATTCGACCTAGGAGGCTGAAGGGAGAAGTAGAGACCCAGGCAAGTCTTAGAGCAGGAATCAAAGTTTATTAAAAAGCTTTTGAGCAGGAACAAAAGAAAGGGAAGTATACTTGGAAGAGGGCCAAGTGGGCACCTTCAAAGACAAGTGCCGATTTGACATTTTGACTTGAGATTCTATATGTTGCACACTTCTGGGGTCTTGTGTTACTTCTCTCCTGATTCTTCCTGTGAAGTGATCTGCCACATGTGCAGTGGCCTGCTAGAACTTGGGAGGGGAGCATGTGCGGTGTGTTTACTGGAGTTCTACACATAGTCCCTTTTGGCTTTCTTCCCTTACTAGTAGAATGTTCCTAGAGGAAGGTCATACACCAGTTAAACTCCGTCATTTTGTCTCTTAATGTGCATGCTTGAGCCAACTCACCCAACTTCCTGAGATCTTATCGGGAAGCTGCTGATCACCAGTTTCATGTGTTTTCCATCTACTGGGAGACGGCCCTTCCCTGGCGCTGGCCGTGACCAATTATTATTTTAGAGAGACAATTAGCAACTGCTTGACTATCACCTGATGGTCATCTGATATTTCTGGGTTGGGGAGGGGGGCCCTCTCCTGCCCTGTTCATGTCTGACTAGCTACCTACTGTAACGAAATCAGCAAAGGTTAAAAATTAAGTGTGATTGCCAGGCATGGTGGCTCACGCCTATAATCTCAGCACTTTGGAAGACCAAGGATGGTGGATCACCTGAGGTCAGGAGTTCAAGACCAGCCTGGCAAACATGGTGAAACCCCATCTCTACTGAAAATATAAAAATTAGCCAGGCATGGTGGTGGGCGCCTGTAATCCCAGCTACTCAGGAGGCTGAGGCAGGAGAATCACTTGAGCCCAGGAAGTGGAGGTTAGAGGGAGCCAAGATCGCGCCATTGCATCCAGCCTGGGGAAAAAGAGCAAAACTCTGTCTCAAAAAAAAAAAAAAAATTAAGTGTGGTTTATTGTTTTGTTGTGTATCTAGATTTAAGTGATAGAGAAAATATTAATAATATAGATTAAATTTTAAAAGGTACTGTGCCCGAAGCTACTTATTAGGTTGGTGCAAAAGTAATGACATTTTTAAAAACCTCAATTACTTTTACACCAAACTAATAAATGTAAATAGCACGAAAATGAGAAAAATTCTTCCAGTTTTTGAAAACTATCTTCTGATTGAACAAAAAAGTAACTCATGTCATTGATAAACCAGTGAAATTTCAATATACATCTGTCTTGTTTCACTTTTGTCTTACTCATTAATTTAAAAAAAATCAGACAATACTCATGTTGGAATGACAGTTGGAAAGCCAGTTGTTAAACATTTTCATCAGCACACCACTCTACCTAGAGTTAATAGATGTATTGCTCCAAAGGTGAACTTGTCTTAACAAAGAAATGCTAGTGATGGACTGGATTTGAAGAATTCTTCTCCTTCTTACCCCAGACACAATTAAATGTTAAGAGAAAAAAAGACAACTAAATAAAACACTGCATGTGAGTAACATGAGGCTTCTTTCCAATTTTGACACTTACTTGCTTACAATTTTTTGCTTATAAAACAATCCTACAA
Source organism: Pan paniscus (assembly GCF_029289425.2). Lineage (NCBI taxonomy): Eukaryota > Metazoa > Chordata > Mammalia > Primates > Hominidae > Pan > Pan paniscus. Next base: position 48,826,199 of record NC_073261.2, on the reverse strand, counting down.
TATCCAGACCATGGGAACACTGGAAATAAGAATATATCTGCATTTCTTATTGAAAGTTACAATAACATTTTGGCAGCACCATATGTGATTTTTCTGTTTTGTACTACAACAGTTTGAACCTAGCACCATAGTAACAAATTGTAGATGCTCAACAAAATATTTTAAAATGGGTGAAAGCATTAGTCAATTAATTACTCAAGTAATCTTGCAACCACCAATGATTCAATAAATCAAGTAGTCAATTGCTATTATCACAAGTAATGTTGCCTTCAGTACCTTCAATACTTTATTTTATTTCTAAAATATTATTCCCCAATTAAAAGATTAAAAGGCTATGTCAGTTAAGAAATTTAAAGTTTCAAGTAACAGAAATCTTAATTCAAACTGAATGAAAATAAAATGAAAAAAAGTTTTAGCTCGTGTAAATTAAAATTGCATAGTCAGATACAGCTTGATCCAGTAATTCAATGTGTCACTGATATCCACTTTCCTCTGATCCATTTCTCAGATGTAATGCCCAGTGTGTTATTTCCATTCTGATTCTGGGTTTAAGATAGCTCCAGTCCTACGTATATTAATATTCAAGAAACAATAAATGTCTCATTGGCTCTAGTGGTACCTTTTGTTCACACCTGAATAACATTCTATGTCCAGAGAGATGAAACTCCCTGGGTGTTTTACTTACAGTTCATGGATTCTACCCTTGGGGTAGTTGTGGGAAACAGCTTCTAAGAAGACATGTGGACTGAAAATGGGAGGTATAGATATGTGCACAGCCCTCTCAGGATCATCATTAAAAAGCAGCTGCCTTGGTGCCTTCCAGAACACATCCTTCATCTAGGTGGGGACCAATGTAACTAATCTTTATCAATGGACTATGAGCAGATTTGATATGTATCACTTCTAGGGCAAGGTGGTTAGGAAAGTGGACCTATCTCCTCTTCCTTTGGCTAGAACCCAGGACTCTAAAGGCCTGTTAAACTAATAAACTTCAAGGAATCATTTATATTAGCAGTATAAATGAGATGACAGGTAAGGGTGGATGTTGGGAGCAAAAAAATATATACACCATGCAAATAAAGTACAAACCAACCCAACATACAAATAAAAGTAACAAGCAAAACCAAAGAAAACAATATAACAAAACACAGCAATTTCTCAATACCTTTCATTTGCTCTTGCTGTACCCTGCCATCAAGTCCGTGTGGCACCTATGTTTTCTTTATTCTCAATATTTAAACATCTCCCTACTCTTATTTACCAAATATTCCTAAACCTCTTAACTTGACTCTTTAACTGGTAAAGGAACATAGTTAACAGATCGTGTCTGCACACACACACACACACACACACACACACACAATACCACCCAACAGGTTCTCCTCCTTCGGCTGCCTAGACAGAGTCATTTTATCAAGACAGGGAAATTGTGATAGAGAAAGAGTAACTCACGCAGAGCCGGATGTACAGGAGACTGGAGTTTTATTGTTACTCAAATCAGTCTCCAAGAAAACTCGAGAATCAGGGTTTTTAAGGATAATTTTGTGGGTAAGGGGTTGGAAAGTGGGGAGTGCTGATGGGTCAGGCCGGAGATGAAATCATAGGGAGTCAAGTCAAAGCTGTCCTCTTGCATTAAGTTCCTGGGTGGGGGCCACAAAACCAGATGAGCCAGTTTATCCATCTGGGTGGTGCCAGCTGATCCGTTGAGTGCAGGGTGTGCAAAATATCTCAAACACTGATCTTAGGTTTTAAAAATACAACAGTAATGTTATCTCTAGGAGCAATTGGGAACATTTAGAATCTTGCAGCCTCCAGCTGCATGACTTCTACACCATAATTTCTAATCTTACAGCTAATTTGTTAGTCCTACAAAGACATTCTAGTCCCCAGGCAGGAAGAGGATTTGTTTTGGAAAAGGGTTGTTACTGTCTTTGTTTCAAAATTAAACTACAAAGTAAATTCCTCCCAAAGTTAGTTTGGCCTATGCCCAGGAATGAACAAGCACAGCTTGGAGTTTAGAAGCAAGTTGGAGTCAGTTAGTTCAGATCTCTTTCACTGTAATAAGTGTCTCAGTTATTTTTGCAAAGGCGATTGCACACACACACCCATGCACGTTGAAACCCACACCATACAAGCACATGCTTAAAAATAATTTACTCCTCAAGACACATTTCAATTATGTACATAATTCAATTTTAACATGAAGCACCTGAAATCATCTTTTTCAAAATGAACTTCCATTTTTTCCTCTTCAATTTATCATAATTTAAAAGTACCTCATTTCTGATAGTAGTGATAATTGGTTGCTTAACTCGTTAAAAATTTAAAGAAAAATAAAATGTTATTATATGTGCTCAGCTGCATTTAGGAATCTTGATGCCCATACTCCTAACCTTTAATCCCAATATGTACGTTAATAAAGATACTGATTATATTATTATGTAGTCACAGAAAATATTCTCTCTCATTTTCCTAACCAATGAACTAACTTATCATGTAAGAAAAATAAATTGATCATCTATGCTATTAATGAGAAGATAATGATAATGTGAAACATATGACAAATAGTCCACAAATTTCAATTGGCGTTATGGTAGATGGAAATTTGGAAATTAAACCAATAACAACAAAAAATAAATAGAAAATTGGGAAAAGGATCTTTGAAAATATTTTAATGGCCATTCATGTAAACTGATCTCATACATCCATAGAATGAATAAATTACCAAACTTTGTGGAACCTACAGTATGAATAGCAATCAACCAGGAAAAAATGAAGGAGGAAAATAAAGAAATACAGCAGAGAAAACAACAAGAAAAGAATCTTGAGAGAGGTGGCTGCTTGGTTTAGTTGAAGTACTGCAAGAGGAAAAAAACGGATAATAGAAACAGACTCATAGATGATTCAATATTGGAGTTTTTAGACAAAGATTTTAAAATAACTTATTATGCTAAAACTAATAGATCTCAAGATGGGGGATTTCCGTACGGAAGTAGAATCTGTATACAAGTATCAAATCAAAATTCCAAACCTATGAACATAATAATTGTAATCAATAACTTCACAAATAGATTGAAATGGAAACTGGGCAAAGCTGACAGAATATTATTTAGTGAACTAGATAAAATAATAGAAAGCAACTTTTAGTTTAGTGGCTTTCAGGTATAAGTATAAATAAATATATATATATATATATATTTTAACATCATCCACAGAAAGGAATACATTTTACTAAACTAATAGTACTTCTCATGAAACAATACTTACTCTGATTATATTTCATTTAACTTTATTCAATAATATACTAATAGTATATTTAACTTCTCAATGTATGTAGTATAAACATCACCTATATAAACATACACCCAAACAAACTATAGTTAAGCTTAACAGCCTTTTCAATATCTCACAAATAGAGCTATAAATAGAATTCAATGTTCAGTAACATCATGTTTTTTACATACCATGAGTTTTTTTATATTACAGCCAATACTGTCAATTCCTGTTAGAAATTCCATTACCAAGTAGTAACTCTTGGTTCAAGCATTTATAATTATTGTTTGTCTTCAATGTTATCAATGTTTGTCTTCAGTGTTTATCAATCAATACAATATTTGCACCTGCCTATAATATGAAAATAGTTTTTATGATAAATGTCAAAATTGGAAAGCAAAATTGTACTAAATCAGTACAACCATGTAACAAAATTATACTCATACAGAGAAGGAGTAAAAGAAACATGGAAAAAATTATTGACTTGATGAATTGATAAGTTTTTTGATCATTTCTCTATAGCTATATTTTTCTTTCTGCAACACAGGGGAATCAGAAGGATGGAAGATGATACCCAGAAGAATGTTGCTTCATTTTAAATTATGATAAATTAATTTCAGATATCATTATAAATCCAAGTTTCTGACTTCATTATAGAAAGGTCTGGAATATTTTGTAAATGATTTTAAACTAAATATCTTTTCTGATTACATACACACCTTCAATTAGCAGTCCATTACATAGGGTCGATTGGTTAGAGTAAGTATTTTACATTCTAATCTTATTTTTGTATCTGAACCATGCTGGCGTACCCATTACACTTTACATCTCATGTTTATCTTCTATAAGAAAGAAGATTGTAACACAAATTTATATAGTAAAACTATTTTGAGAGTTGATTAAATAATGATTGAAAGACCTATAAAATGATTAGTGCTGCAACATTGCCAATAAGAGTTATGTTTATGCAACTGATAAAAAATACATTTAACAAGCTAGTTATATTATTCATTATTTTCTGAATATTGTCCTGATATATCCAGAAATTATATTTTGGTAAGTGTCATCATATTGCCATTGTTGATTAATTTTGGTCTTCTACAAGGTGTAGCTTATAATATCTTTCACAAAAAAAAGTTTTATAATTACTCACTAGATAACTATATTCATTATCATCATACAATAGTGCCTATTTGTGCATGGTCCTCTGTGAAGTACTATCCAGAAAAGTTTCACTGAAAGAGCCCAACAGGTATTTTTCATCTGCTAACCCAAGAAGCCTTAAATGACATTATTGATCAATATTTTTTCTCTTTCTGCTCCACTGGTACATTTTTTCAAAGGAAAGCAAAATAGTGTATCAGAAAAAATGAATATTTAAGTAAAAAGGAAATAGGTTTGCATTCTAGTACATGATTAGTAGCTATTTCTCCCTCTGAAAAATATTTGTTGGGCATGGACTGTCATCAGTGATCAAAACAAAGACCCCTGTCTCTACGTTGCTTGATATAAAAAATGAAGTTAACCATTCCTCACTCAATTTGTAAATGGGAGATAATAGGATTATAGTATATTATTCCCAAGGTTGTTTTGACTATTAAATGTATGTATCTTCATATCAATATTTGTATTGACAGATATACCAATATTTTTGCATTTATTTAACACATCTTCAGTTTTCTCCTAATAGAGTCAGCAATATTTATCTAAGCCAGTTTGTAGCTATTTTGTGTTTTTTGTTACCAACTTTTTACTCAAAGGAGAAAACAGGCTTTCAGTTTATTTAATGACTCCCATTGCTGGTGTGTTAGCAGGCCTGCTCAGGTCTTTTCATCATTTGTGTCCTATCACATTGGCACTATCACCCTTTCATTGTGTTATGATCCAGGCTTAACTGCCAGTAAAATGATATTAAGAACATCATAGATTCAATCATTTTTTTTCTTCATCTCCAAACAAGGGCATCAATTACTTTAGATGCTGACAGTCTGATTAATTGCATACTCACTGAATTAGAGCAATAAATAGTCCATTATAAACACATATAGACTTAAATATAAAACCCAAAACTATAAAAACCCTGGAGGATAACCTAGGGAATACAATTCTGGACATGAAACGGGCAAAGATTTCATGAATAAAATGCCAGAAGCAATTGTGACAAAAGCAAAAATTGACAAGTGGGATCTTATTAAAATACAGAGCTTCTTCACAGCAAAAGAAACTGTCAAGAGTAAAGAGACCACCTTCAGGATGAGAGAAAAATTTCAAAAACTATTCATCTGACAAATGTCTAATATCCAGCATCTATAAGAAACTTAAACAAATTAATGAGGAAAAAAACCCCATTAAAAAATGGGCAAAGGAGATGAATAGACACTTTTCAAAAGCAGACATACATGCAGCTACAATCATATGAAAACAAGCTCAACATCACTGATTATTAGAGAAATGCCAACAAAACCACAGTAAGATACCATCTCACATCAGTAAAAATGGCTATTATTCAAAAGTCAAAAAATGACAGGTGCTGGTGAGGTTGTGGAGAAAAGGGAATGCTTATACACTGTTAGTGGGAGTGTAAATTAGTTCAATCATTGTGCAAAGCAGTGTGTTGGTTCCTCAAAGAGCTAAAAATAGAACTTCCATTTGACCCAGCAATCCCATTACTGGTCATATACCCAAAGGAATATAAATCATTCTGTCATAAAGACACATGTACACATATGTTCATTGCAGCACTATTCACAACAGCAAAGACATGGAATCAACCTAAATATCCATTAATGGCAGACTGGATAAAGAAAATGTGGCACATATAGACCATAGTATACTATGCAGCCATAAAAAAGCATGAGATTAGGTCCTTTGCAGGAACATTGATGGAGCTGGAGGCCATTATCCTTAACAAACTAACTCAGGAACGGAAAACCAAATATTTATGTCCTTACTTATAGGTGGGAGCTAAATGATGAGAACACATGGGCACATAGAGGAGAACAACAGACACTGGGGCCTACCTGAGGGTGGAGGTTGGCAGGAGGTGGAGGTTCAGGAAGAATACCAAATAGGTACTAGGCTTAATGCCTGGGTGACAAAATAATCTGTACAACAAACCCCCGTGTCACAGATTCATCTGTATAACAAATATGCACATGTACCCCTAAACTTAAAAATAATAGTTTAAAAACAGAAATAAGGAAAAAATACTGATTTCTTATATACATGTGTACACATGCACACACACAGTCACATACACATACACATTTATTTGATTGTCTTGTGCAACTTTTTACTTGCCACAAGTTACTGCTTATGAAAATATAGTCGTTTTTAAAACATTTTTTCAATAAAAATGTTCACATCTAACTTTTCTATAATGGGCCATTACTGTAAAGAAAAATATCCAAAGAAATATTGATATAACTAGAAATTAAGAGAGGAAATGGAAGTGGCCTGCCACAGTGTGGTGAAATTCTAGAGTTCTAGAACTGTCCAGATGCCAGCTATGAATACGACTTTGGCCTACTTATTTAAAAATTTAGGGCTTCACTTTTCACATATATCTACAGCTCAAGTTTATAAAATGTAATATATTTAATACAGGTAATGGTGAAATTGAAGTAGGTATTAGTAGGAGATTAAAACATTAAGACTTGGAAACTTCTATGAGGGAATTAAAACTTATTTCTAGGGATCATTACTTTTACTTCAAATTGAGATCAGAGGATTGATTTCAGGAGGTGATGTTGTCCAGTTAGAGGGGAGGCAAAACAGACTGCCCACTCTGAGTAGGTAAGTACTTCACTTCTGCAACAGGAACATGAGAGCTTGTTTCAAAGGACAAGTGGACTGGGAGATGTATGCTCTATACCTCAACACAGGAGCTAGAACCCCAAAGATGCCTTGCTGGATCTACTCAGATTACTACTGTAGGGCTCAGCTGATGTACAGCTGACAGAGGAAGAGCAACCTGTCAACTGCTTGTGACAGACTAGGTAATCAGAATTGATAGCAATCATCATAATACAAGCAACAACTAACATCGGTTTAATCATTACTCTATGACAGTCATCGCTCCAAAAATAGAATAGATATTAGTCTATTTTTTCAATCATATGTGATACATACTATTACTATTTTCATTTTACAGATGAGGAAACTGACGCATGAACTTTTATATAAATGTTTGAAGAATATGCAGCTAATATTTGGTGAAACCAGTGTTAGAACACAGGCAGCTAGACTCCAGAGCTCACACCCTTCGTCACTAGGATGGCCCGTCGAAGGCTGGCCCAGATCAGTTGCTCCTGAGCATGTGGGGGAACACAAGTAGGAATATAAGTCCCCTTCAGTGCTGGAGGTAGATTCAGTCCTGCCCAGGTTGATTTTTACACTAAATTAAGTCATATGGACAATGACTAACCTGCAGAACTAAGTTAGGCAATGAACTCCCTCCGAATAAAGAAAAGTGTGGGAGCTGTAACTTCTAAGCATCCTCCCTCTGACACAGAGTTTGCGTGGGCTGAGACCAAACTGGTCTCCAGCAGGGGGACAATGGAGAATGCTCAGCTGCTTCCAAGAATAACTGTATCTCCATATAAAGGGAAGGATGGTATCATTCATATAAAAACCAAACCTAATGATAGAAGACAGATAGGTAGAAGGCTGCTAGGCTGAGGGTTACCAGATCTTTCACTATATATATATAGATACATGTATATCTATCTATCTACATGCACACACACACACACACACACACACACACACACACCTCTCTCTCTCTCTCTATATATATATATACAATATATGTATGTATAATGAACATATGTGTTTTGGTGGGGTGTGGGTGTGGGTGGGTGTATATAGATTAGATATAATTTTTTAACCAAGCAATTGACCTAATCATTGATCATAAAATGGACTAGGAAAGGGGAGAATGTGTTTCTCCATGACAAGATGTTTACTGAGTGTCTACTATTGAATTAGAATGGTATTAGAAATGAAAAAACAAATAATTATGATATATATCTAATTTTCAAGGAGTTCTGCCTTTCTAAAGGGAATAATTTATATATTTTAAAATTTAGATTAAGATCATACTAAAAATCTACATTCTATGAAAAAGGAGTGTGATAGACTGAGTTTTGAAAGTGTAGAGTATGAATGTGGTAAATTATTCCTTTGGCTCTTGCAACTTTTGACAGAGAACAAATTTGTAAGGCTGGAAGCCATTTGTCTGTCAACAGAAATGTCAGCAAAATTCTCATAATGCAAGTCTTCTTAGGCTGCATAAGAATTCAATCCTTGTTTACACTCTTCTTTTAGGTCAAATTTTCATTAAGTTAATCATAATATAGATGATATGTCTGAGCTGTAATTTGTGAAATTTTTATTCAATATTACCTTTTCATTTGAGTCATGAGTAAGTCTTTGAGTTTGACTATTTTTTATTTAAACATAGAACCATAATTTTACAACTACATACATCTCACATGATGCATACAGATGTATAATTATATAATCCTACAAAAAGGAGGCATTATTTAAATAACCCAAATCAGTCATCGTTTCAGAAATCCATATTTATGAAAATATTGCTGAATTAAGCATTATTTCTTGACTTAATATTATAGCTGGTTTTTGTGAACATAACCAATATATAAAAGCCATGGGCTGGGCGTGGTGGCTCACGCCTGTGCTCCCAGCACTTTGGGAGGCTGAGGCGGGCGGATCATGAGGTCAGGAGATTGAAACTATCCTGGCTAACATGGTGAAACCCTGTCTCTACTAAAAATATAAAAAATTAGCCGGGCATGGTGGCACACACCTGTAATCCCAGCTACTTGGGAGGCTGAGGCAAGATAATCCCTTGAAACAGGGAGGCGGCAGTGAGCCAAGATGGCGCCACTGCACTCCAGCCTGGGCAACAGAGCAAGGCTCCATCTCAAAAACAACAACAGCAACAACAACAAAAAAACCCATGGATAAATTTCAGAGTAAAAGGGTGCTTGAGTAATAAAGAAACAATATGTTCAATATTTCCATCACATAACAAAATTGTGTATTACCAGTATTCTGTTTTTGCCTCAAAGACCTGCACACATATGACATCATTTCTACTTGGTATGATTCAGGAAACTGTTCCTTGGAGAAAATGTTGGAGCTAATGAAGCTTATTTTATTATTGATTTGAGACTTGTGGTTGATTGACTTGTTAACGTAATAAGTCACTTGACTAAATGCAACACTTAAATGAAACACTCTTTCTTGAAATAGCCTTCGCCAATGATGTCAAAGCAGTTTGATTTGCTTTCAAAGGAAATTCTGGGTTCAGTGTTTAAAGTTATATTTTTCATGTGTAAACAGATATATTAGTGCAAGATTTTTAAATCTGGGAACTACTGGCATTTTAGACCAGGAAATTATTTTTGTGAGGGATGTTCTGTACATTATAGCATATTTAGCAGCATCCCTGGTCACTATTCACTAGATACCAGTAACAACAATCTACTCAAGTTATGACATCCTAAAATGCCTACAAATATTACTTAATGTTCCCTGGAGTTAAAATATACCTCCCATCCTTTTTAAGTGGGACTATTACTTGAGGGCTAAGGGAATTCAGAGATCACAAATCAAGGGCAGATCTAAGCACAAGAATTTTTCTAGAAAGGTCTTGAGTCATAGAAAGCACATTCAATATGAACTAAATTGAAAATATGAATTATGTGTTTTATTGTGTTAAAATTATTAAAAGACTTAATGATTAATAATGTATATATATATTTTAAAGTGAATCAACTTCAAGATGGAAATAATTTACTTAATGCAAATTAAGATCATCTAAGTTTCCAAATTAAGAAAATATAATATTTGAAATCATTACTGTTCTTGACAGTTTCTTTTGGTCCTAAAATATCTGGCCCTGAAAGTCTATCTTCTAAATTTTTCAAATTGAAGAATAGCATAATTTTGTTTCTGAAAATGATTGACCTTTTCGGAATGAGTTATTTTATACATCATTTTACCAATAGTGGCATCCTCCAATTAACAAGCATTTTACACTGAAGGTTAATTGAGGAAAAATATATCTTAAATAAGAGAGACATTATCTGGACCTCTTAAAAAAACATGTTTTAAAAACATGTACTTAAAGGATGGTGGCCACTAAATTAATTGTTAGACTTATCTAATCATTGCATGAAACTCAGAAAACACAGCACTATGACAAAGAAATTAGAAACATAGTTTTATTAATATAATTTCTAATTAAATATTATCTTTAAATAAACATGACATTAAGAATACTTGCATTCACCAGAACTAGCTCCATTCTTTTCTTATACAGGAGAAATTATCATTTATATTAAAGATCACCCTAGAGTTAGTTAATTGTGTCTAGAGTGCAATAAAAATAATTCAAATTTGGGAATTCTTAATAAATCTAAACTCTGTAATCTGTGTCAGCCTCAGAACAATTCAACAGTCTTAAAAGTCCCTGTCCTTATTTCTAAGGTTATTAAGGAGGAAACATATGCAATATGCTATATCCAATTACTAAATTAATATGTGCTCATTTATGCTGTAGAGTTGAAGGTGAAACTTTTGGCATTTCTGGAAGCCAAGATATGTCAATTCTTAAATCAAGGCAAGATTTACTAAACATGTCTGTGGCGGACCATAGACCCTCTTACAAGCTTCACACTGTTCTTCCTCAGTGATGCCTTAGATTTCTATAAATAGAACTGCTTTGAAAAGCAGTAGAATATTACAACCACATCAAGACACTCAAGGGGTTTCACAGACAAAATATTCACACAATGCCAGTGGGTATTCTCTGTGGGGGACACTGACAAATGACTTATCACACCATTCATTCGCCATGAGAAGCTAAACCCTAAAGCTACCCATACAGATTTTCAAGTTGAGATTAACAGGTGGGAAAATAATAAATATGTCATGTGGTCTTGATTACTATATAAAAATGTTTTTTGCTGAAATGTTTTTATTCTCACTGGATTTTAAGTCCTTGAAAGGTTTGTTTTAGGCTTTTATCTAAAGCTAAAAGCCATTTAAAAAACAATTGTCCCTTGAAAAATGAAAAACTCCCATTTATATATAGCTGGTGCTCCTGTTGAGGCTGTATCAGTCTCTTCATTGTAAAAGTTATGGCTACCATATTGGCTCTAATGTGTGCATATAATGTTTGTTTCAGTAATACTAGATTTAGAGTGCAAATCTAAATCTGAAAATTATTCTGTGTTTTAGGAAGATCTGTGGCCAGGTAGCTAACCACAGGGTATCTGATCCACAGCCCAGAGGAGATGAAGAAGGACATTGGTAGAGTTTAGATTTGGGTCCTCGCCCAAATCCCATGTTAAATTGTAATCCCCAGTGTTGGAAGAGAGACCTGGTGGGAGGTGATTGGATCATGGAATGGATTTTCCCCTTGCTGTTCTAGTGATAGTGAGTGAGTTCTCAAAAGATCTGGTTGGTTAAAAGTGTGTAGCACCTCCCACTTCTCTCTCTTCCTCTTGTTTCAGCCACGTAGGACATGCCTGTTTTCCTTTCACTTTCTGCCATGATTGTAAGTTTTCTGAGGCCTCCCCAGCCATGCTTCCTGTACAGACTGTGGAACCATGAGCCAATTAAACCTATTTTCTGTATAAATTACCCAGTCTTAGGTAATTGCTTTATAGGAATGTAAGAATGAACTAATAAGAACATCGGCACCAGGAGTGGGGCATTGCTATATGGATACCTATAAGTGTGGAAGCAACTTTGCAACTGGGTAACGGTAGAAGATTGGAACAGTTTGGAGGGCTCAGAAGAAGAAAAAAAAGATGAGGCAAAGTTTGGAACTTCCTAGAGACTTGTTAAATTGTTGTGACCAAAATGCTGATTGTGATATGGGCAACGAAGTCCAGGCCAAGGTGGTCTCAGATGGAGATGAGAAACTTATTGAAACTGAAACGAAGATTACGTTTGTTATGTGTTAGCAAAAAGGTTGGAGTCACTGTGCTCCTGCTCTAGAGATCTGTGGAACTTTGAACTTGAAAGTAATGATTTAGGGCATCTGGTGGAATACATTTCTAAGTAGAAAGACATTCAAGATGTGTCCTGGCTGCTTCTAGCAGCCTATACTTATAATCATGAACAAAGAAATAACCTGGAAGTGAAACTTATATTTAAAAGGGAAGTAGACTATAAATGTTTGAAAAATTTGCAGCCTGGCCATGTGGTAAAAAAGAAAAACCCATTTTCTAGGGAGGAATTCAAGCCAGCTGCAGAAATTTGCTTAAGTAAAGAGGAGCTGAATGTTAGTAGCACAAATGCCTCAAAGACATTTCAGAGATCTTTATGACAGCCCCTCCCATCACAAGCATAGAAGCCTAGGAGGGAAGAATAGTTTCCAGGGCTGGGCCCAGAGCCCTGCTCTCCTGTGCAACCTCAAGACACTGCTCCCTGCATCCCAGTCACTCTATCTCTAGCCGTGGCTAAAAGGGCCACAGATATATTTCAGGCTGCTGCTCCAGAGGCTGCAAGCCATAATCCTTGGCAGCTTCCATGTGTTGTTAAGCCTGCAGGTGCACAGAGGGCAATGGTAGAGGCTTGGTAGCCTCCCCCTGGATTTCAGAGGATGTATGGAAACACTTGGATGTCCAGATGGAAGTCTGGTGCAGGACTGGAACCCTCATAGAGAACCTCTACTAGGGCAGTGCAGAGGGAAAATTTGGGGTTGGAGCCCAAATACAGACTTTCCACTGGAGCACTGCCACCATCCTTCAGACTCCAGAATGGTTGATCCACTGACAGCTTGCACCATGTACCTGGAAAAGCTGCAGACTCTCAAAGCAAGCTGGTAAAAGCAGCCAAAAAGGCTGTACTATGCATTGCCAAAAAGGCAGAGATGCCCAAGGCCTTGCAAGCCTACCCCTTTCATCAGTGTGGCCTGGATATGAGACATGGAGTCAAAGGAGATTGTTTTGTAGCCTTGAGATTTAATGACTGACATCTGGGTATTGAACTTGCATGGGGCCTGTAGCTCCTTTGTTTTGGCTAATTTTTCCCTTTTGAAATGGGTGTATTTACCCAATGCCTGTATGTCCCACTGTATCTTGGAAGTAACTAACTTGTTTTATTTTGTTTTTCGTTTTTTAATTTTACAGGCTCATAGGTAGAAGATACTTGCCTTGTCTTAGATGAGACTTAGGACTGTGGGCTTTTGAGTTAATGCTGGAATGAATTAAGACTTTGAGGAACTGTTTGGAAGTCATGATCACATTTTGAAATGTGAGAAGGACATGAGATTTGGGATGGACTGGGGTGACATGATATGATTTCGATTTGTATCTCCACCCAAATCTCATGTCAAATTGCAATCCTCCAGTGTTGGAGGAGTGGTTTGGTGGGAGGTGTCTGGATCATGGAGGCAGAGTTTCTCCTTACTGTTCTTGTGGTAGCGAGTTCTCATGAGATCTGGTTGTTTAAAAGTGTGTAACACCTCTCCCCATGCTCTCTATCTCCTGCTCTGGCCATGTAAGATGTGCTTCCTTCCTATTTGCCTTCCACCATGATTGTAAGTTTCCTGGGGTCTCTCCAGCTTTGCTTCCTGTACAGAGTATGGAACTGTGAGCCAATTAAATCTCTTTTCTTTATAAATTACCTAGAGTCAGGTCGTTCTTTACAGCAGTGAGAAAACTACCTAATACAGACATCTTGATTTCACACTGGCAGAGAAACAGGTAGAGACAAAGAGGCAAAGGCCAACTCAAATCATTTTGCTGATGCCTTACATGCATTTCAGATTGTGTATGTGTTTAGAAAAAATTAGTAGGGATTGCCGTAATTTCTGGCAGATTGTCCTAAAGGCTGAGGTAGGCAAATGGCTTGAGCCCAGGAGTTCAAATCTGGTGAAACCTCGTCTCTACAAAAAAAATATTAAAAAAAATTTGCCAGACTTGATGGTATGCATCTGTAGTCGCGGCCATTAGAGAGGCTGAGGTGGGAGGATGGCTTGAGCCCAGAAATTTCAGGCTGCAGTGAGCCATGATTGCACCACTGCACTCCAGCATGGGTGACAGAGTGAAATCTTGTCTCAAAAAAAAAGAAAAAAAAATTAAGGATATTTTAAGACAACATGGTGAGAAAAGTTTATTCTCTTAAATTTTTATTTTTTACAAAATAAAAAAGCCTTCACTGCAAGACTTAGAATATGAAAAACAACAATGAGAAATATCATGGTGAAGTCTCTAATAATGACTTATTAAACAAATAACAAATTATTTGTTGTTTAATAAATCTAAGCCTGTTTTGGGCCAATAAAAAATTTTGCTACACTTAATAAATAAAATTATTACAAAATAACATTATAAATTATGAAACTGATAAACTGAAATAAGCAGGACTGATAGAAACAAGAATATTTATAAATATTTATGTTATCAATAAATTTTTATAATTAAAAACATATTTAAATTCACCAAGAGTTTAGAAAATGGAATTTTTCTAAAACCCCTTAAAAGAATCAAGATGAACACAGGTTAAAAATAAACTAACAAAGTGCAAACAAAGAAATTACAGATAAAAAATTCTTCAAAAATGCCCCAAATTAATTTCATAACAGCACAACATTTAAATTACAGCACTGAAAATATAGTTCAATATTAGGTACCTATGAATATAATTTACCACATTAATAGTTCATGCAAGAAAAAGTCATTTGACCATCCCTATTAAAGCAAAAGGTAATTTGAAAAATTCAATACCAATTCTTGGTCCTCTCTGAGGAGCTATAAATAGGATAATTTCTCTTTAAACATGATAAATAAAACCTATTTAAATGTACTAGCCAACATCAGATGATGCAGAAGCATAATGCCATTTTTTAATGTTACTTGTTTAACTACTTTTGTAATTTCTGATTAATAAAATAAAAACATCAGAGGAGTAGTTTATTGTAAAGCAGGATTTTTTCTTGAAAATTACTTAAAAACAGAAAATTATTTAAGTAAATTTCGGTATATTCTGTCAAAGAATTATTCGTAAAAATATCTGTTGACATGAATATATGTATACATTTTTAGTAAAAATATCATATTCAGAAATACATTTTAGCATTTTTAAAAATTATATAGGTAGGTGTATCTGTATATGTTTAATCATAAGATGATTTTAGAATACTGCTGAAGACATTAATGGTGTTATCTCTAAAGGAGTGTACTATATAAAATATAGATTTTTAACTTTCAAGTTGTACATGTTGAACGTGTATTACTTGAAATGAAAAGCTATATTCTATAAATGGTGCTGTGATAACTGGCTATCCATATGCAGAAGGAGGAAACTGGATCTCTACCTTTCACCATATATAAAGATTAACTCAAGGTGGATTAAAGACTTAAATGTAAGACCTCGAAGTATAGGAATCCCAGAAAAAAGCCTAGAAATACCCTACACAATATTGACCTTGGCAAATAATTTATGATTAAGTCCCCAAAAGCATTTGCAACAAAAACAAAAATTGAAAAGTGGGACCTAATTAAACTAAAGAGCTTCTGCACAGCAAAAGAAACTGTCAAGAGTAAACAGACAACTTACAGGATTAGAGAATATCTTTGCAGACTATGTATCCTAAAAAAAGTCATTAGACTTTGAACCCAGAACCTATAAGAAGCTTAAACCACTCAACAAGCAAATACAAATTACCCCCATTAAAAAGTGGGCAAAGGACATGAACAGACACTTCTCAAAAGAAGACATACAAATACCAACAAACATATGAAAAAACGCTCCACATCACTAATTATCAAAAGATGCAAATAAAAACCACAATGAAAATTATGTCACACCAGTCAGAATGGCTGTCATTAAAATATCAAAAAATAGCAGATGTTGGTGAGGCTGCAGAGAAAAAGGAACACTAACATGCTCTTGGTGGGAATCTAAATTAGCTCAGCCACTGTGGAAAGTAGTTAAAAATTTAAGTTTAAACTTTTAAACTGAAAATTAAAAATAAGGAATAATGTATGTTATTTTAAAAATTGAGGATATTTACAAGTTTAATAGTTCATATTCAGTGATAATAAGCCTTTAAAAATAACTTTTTACAATTATTTGGAGGGTATCTGAAAAAAATGGTAAAAGCATGCATTCTTTTTATCCAGTAATTATATGTCTAGGTATTTATTCAAGAAACTAACTGACCAAGTGCAACAAAGTTACACAGACTCTATGGCTCTTGAAATTAAATTTATAATTGTTGGGAAATTATGTCATATAGAAATCATGCCATATAGACCAATGAAATAAAATAGGGAATCCAGAAATAAACTCTCACATTTATGGTCAAATGATTTTCCATAAGGAATGCCAAGACCATTCCATGGGAAAAGGACAGTCTTTTCAAAAAACGATGTTGTGAAACTGAATATCTGTATACAAAAGTATGGAGTTGGGCTCTTACCTTATACCATATACAAAAAATAACTCAAAATGAATCAAAGAACTAACTGTGAGATTGAAAACTATAAAAATCTTACAAGAAAACATAGGGCAAAAGCTTCATGATATTGGATTTGGCAAAGATTTATTGGATATGACATCAAAAGCACAGGCAACAAAAGTAAGTAAAAGTAAATAAGTTTGATTATATACAAATTTAAAACTTTCATACATCGAAGTGCATAATCAACACAGTGATAAGCCAACCCATTTATTGGAAAAAATATTTAAAAATTATAAAGTGGATAATAGGTTAACAGTAAAATATATAAGAAACACCTAAAATTTAATAACACCACAATTAATTTAATGTTTAAAATGGGCATAGGATTTGAGTATAAATCTCTCCAAAGATGATATACAAATGGTCAACAAGCACATGAAAAGATGCTTAACATCATTAATCAAATATAAATATACAGAAATATAAATCAAAACTACAATGAGAGAAAGAAATAAAGGACATCCAAATAGGAAGAGAGGAAATCAAACTATCACCTGTTTAGAGATGACATGGTTGTATATCTAGAAAACCCCATAGTTTTAGCTCCAAAACTCCTTAAACTGATAAACAACTTCAGCAAAATTTCAGGATAAAAAATCAATTTACAAAAGTCACTAGCATTTCTATACACCAACAACAGCCAAACTGAGAGCCAAATCAGGAATGTAATCCCATTCACAATTGCCACAAAGAGTAAAATACCTAGGAATACAGCTAATCAGGAGGTGAAAGACCACTACAATGAGAATGACAAAACACTGCTCAAATAAATTAGAGATAACACAAACAAATGGAAAAGCATTCCATGCTCATGAATAGGTAGAACCAATATCATCAAAATGGCCATACTGACCAAAGCAATTTAATGCTATTCCTATTAAACTAACAGTGTCATTCTTCACAGAACTAGAAAAAACTATTTCAAAATTCATATGGAACCAAAAAAGAGTCTGAATAGCCAAGGCAATCATAAGCAAAAAGAACAAAGCAGGAGGCATCATGCTACCTGACTTCAAACTATGCTACAAAGCTACAGTAACCAAAACAACATGGCACTGGTACAAAAACAGACACATAGACCAATGGAATATTTCTGGAAAACCAAGAAATAAGGCTGCATACCTATGATCATCTGATCTTTAACAAACCTGACAAAAACACGCAATGGGGAAAGAATTTCTATTCAATAAGTGCTGCTGGGATAACTGGCTAGCCATATGCAGCAGATTTAAACTGAACCCCTTCCTTATACTTTATACAAAAATCAACTCAAGATAGATAAGAGACTTACATGTAAAACCCAAAACTATAAAAGCCCTGGAAGACTACCTAAGCAATACCATTCTGAACACAGTACCTGGCAAAGATTTTATGACAAAGATGCCAAAAGCAATTGCAATAAAGGCAAAAATTGACAAATGGGATCTAATTAAACTAAAGAGCTCCTGCAAACACAAAGAAAGTAACAATAAAGATTCAACCTACAGAATGAGAGAAAGTATTTGCAAACTCTGCATCTGACAAAGGTCTAATATACAGCATCTATAAGAAACTTAAGCAAATTTAGCAGAAAAAAACAAACAACCCCATTAAAAAGTGGGCGAAGAACATGAACAGATATTGTTTCAAAAGAAGACACACATGTGGCCAACAAGCATATGAAAAAAATCTCAATATCATTGATCATTAGAAAAATGTCAATGAAAATCAATATGAGATACCATCTGATACCAGTCAGAATGACTATTCTTAAAAAGCCAAAAAATTACAAATGCTGGCAAGGTTGCAGGAAAAAGGGAACATTTATCAGCTGCTTGTGGGAGTGTAAATTAGTTCAACCATTGTGGAAAGCAGTGTGGCGATTCCTCAAACAACTAAAAACAGAACTGCCATTGGACCCAGCAATCACATTACTGACTATATACTCAAAGGAATATACATTGCTCTATCATAGAGACATATGCGCACATACATTCACTGTAGCACTATTCACAATAGCAAAGATATGAAATCAAACTAAATATGCACTGATGGTAGACTGGGATAAAGAAAATGTGGTACATATACACCATAGAATACTATACAGCCATAAGAAAGAACAAGGTCATCACCTTTGCAGGGACATGGATGAAACTGGAGGTCATTATTCTTAGCAAACGAATGCAGGAACAGAATCCCAGCACTCTCGGAAGCCGTGGCAGGCAGATCACCTGAGGTCTCCAGTTCGAGACCAGCCTGAGCAACATGGTGAAACACTGTCTCCACCAAAAAATACAAAAATTAGACAGGCATGGTGGCCAGCTACTCAGAAGGCTGAAGCAGGAGAATCGCTTGAACCTGGGAGATGGAGGTTGCAGTGAGCCGAGATCGTGCCACTGCACTCCGGCCTGAGTGATAAAAGCAAGACTCTGTCTCACAAAATAAAACATAAAAGTGGGGGCACAATGATGAGAACATTTGGACACAGTGAGAAACAACACACACTGGGCCCTAGAGGATGGTAGAGCATAGGAGGGAGAGGAGCAGAAAAAAATAACTGTAGGATACTAGGCTTAGTACCAGGGTGTTGGAAGAATCTGTACAACAAATACCCATGATAGGAGTTTACCTATGTAACAAACCTGCACTTGTACCTCTGAACCTAAAATACAAGGTTTTTATTTGAAAAAAATCACTGAAATATTACCTCATACCTATTAGAATACTTTCAAAAAAAAGAAGCAGAAAATAAGTGTTAGCAAGAAAGAATGTGGAAAAATTGGGGCATTTGCTCACTGTTAGTGGGAATGTAAAATGATACAGTCACTATGGAAAACAGCATGGCACTTCCCCAGAACATTAAATATAGAATTCCCATATGATCTAGCAATATCCTTTTCTGGGTATGTATCCAAAAGAATTGAAATGGGAATCTCAAAAAGATATTTGTACACCTATGTGCATAACACCATTATTAGCAATAGTCAAAATATGGAAGCAACCCAAATATCCCTCAATGGATGAATGAATAAACAAAATTAAGACATACAATATAATATTATTCAGCATTAAAAAGAAACATGTTCCGACTCATGCCATGAAACTGATGAAACTTGAAGGTAATGCACTAAGTGAAACAAGTCAGTCACCAAAAGACAAATGCTGTTATGATTTCACTTATATAAGATAACTAGAATAGTCAAATTCATAGAAACAGAAAGCATAATGGTAGCTTCCAGGGGCTGGGAGGAGTGGTTAAAGGACGGTTGTTTGAAGGGTATAGAGTTTCAGTTTGCAAGATAAAAAAGTTCTGAAAATGGGTTGCACAGCAATTTAAATATACGTAACATCATTGAACAATAAACTAAAAAGTGTTTAAAATGGTAAATTCTGTTACGTGTATTTTACCACAATTAAAAACTTAAAATTGCAATGCTGTCATTCAATAGGAGATTGGTTAATGATTCATATACAACAGAGCACTACTTAGACTTTACCATTAATTGTGTATTGGTAATTATTTGATATAGAGATATCCTTATAATATATTATCCTTATAATATATTATATATTGATATAGAGATATCCTTATATTTTAAATTTTAAAAGCAGATTATAAAGTGGAAATTTGTGTAGAATTGACCACAATTCTATAAATCTTTGCATGTGTCTAAAAGTAGAAATAAGTTTTAGAAATACACACTAAAATGTTTGTAGTGATCATGTACCAGTGATGTATTTGGAAAGCATAAAAATCAGTCAAAATGTTTTTCTATTTTTTTGTGATTTTCTCTCATAATAATTAATAAAAAGAGGTTATCTTCAATTTCTGAGTATTGATTGGCCTCCTTTCACTAATTAAACATGTTTTTCCATGAGATTTCTTTTTTCTTTGAAAATTCAAGGCCTGAGGTAGTGGCTCATGCCTATAATTCCAGCCAAGTCAGGAGGATCGTTTAAGCCCAGAGGTTTGAGATCAGCCAGGGAAAAAGGGATAATGTGTATATACTAAATTAAAAATAAAAATATTAGCTGGGCAAGGGGGTGTGCACCTGTGGTCCCAGCTACTTGCAAGGCTGAGGTGGGAGGATCGATTGAGCCCAGGAAGTCGAGGCTGCAGTGGGCTGTGATTGCACCATTACACTTTAGCCTGGGCAACAGAGGGAGATTCTGTAGCCAAAAAAAAAAAAAAAAAAAAGAAGAAAAAAGAAAATTTCTAAACTTTAAAGGTTTTTAAAATTATTTATTTCAGTGTTTTGTTTCTTCTTTCTTTTCTCCACGTGAAGTTGTTGGTTATTTAGATAGGTCCTTAATGCTTTTCTTGAATATTTTGATACATTAATCCTTTATTCTTTATTTGTGGAGAGGTTATCTTGAAATTTTTCTGCTTATCTATTTTAGTTTACTGTACTTTCATTGATATTTTGTGCTTTTTTGTGTTATTTTGTGTTTTAATTTGCTTTTCGGGGGTAAACCAAAAGGATATACTACATTCTGTATAGTTTTGCACTTTAGTAACTGTTGAAACTTACCAACTTGTCTCATCTTGTTATCCAAACTGGAATAATAAGAGTTCCAATGTTAAGTGACTATAAGAATTAAGTGAGATCAAAGCGAGTTTGGTTCAATAAAGAATTACTAATATCCGTGACAGCAATAAGAATAGTATTTATTTTTATGAAGGAGACGGCATGCTTAATTTTTTTTAACATTTCTTTAACACACACACGTACACAAACACACAATATTTTGAACCCACAAACTAGGATCTGTTTCAATGTTGTAAGCTTTTGCTGATGGGACTTACAGAGAGGAAAGATCTAAAGATGAAGAAGAGAGGATATAAAACTAATTATTGCACATGTATCTATGACATCTCAGAACCTGTGTCAACTACTTATTATATATCATTCAAAATAGTTGAGAAAACTGAAGATAAGGTGATGTATTAAACAACGGGACCCAAATTTCAAAATTCATTTGTAAACCTCTTTAGTTCCAAAGATAACGTATCATAAAATTAGTACATACGACCAAACCTTTTCTTGCAAAGTATTGTGTACATGATTTGAGTTTATTCTAGCACTTTTCAGAAGCTTTCCTAAAA
The DNA here is from genome assembly GCF_029289425.2 of Pan paniscus. Classification (NCBI taxonomy): domain Eukaryota; kingdom Metazoa; phylum Chordata; class Mammalia; order Primates; family Hominidae; genus Pan; species Pan paniscus. The sequence goes on along the minus strand of NC_073261.2, from coordinate 48,804,330 downwards.
TATTGACATTAGAAGGGCACACTATACATTCAAAACTGTGTCCAATGATACCCTAGAAGATGGTAAAGAATATACAAAATTTAAATTGTTTTGGTTTTCCACAGCAATGATTTATCTTTCTTATAGATTATTAGTTAGAAAAGTGTTTATTTGAGAAATGATTGTATTATTTTGCAAAACTCATATGGATAGCCATTATTTACCCTGATGTTCTTCAATAAAGAACCCAAATAATAAACTATTCCCATAATTTTGCATTAAGTGAATGAGATTGAGATGAGGTGAAAATATGGCTTGATCCTTTATTATATATCTACTATTATGTTGTACTTTGTTATATATTATGCTAATATTTTTATAAGGCAATTAAGACCTTGACAACTAGATCCAAGTGAGTCTAATATAAATACAGTGTGCAATTGCAGTAACCATAAAATTTCAGTTGTCGTGTTCTCTTTCTATACAATTTTTTAACATTTATTCTTTAAATTTACATTTGAAATATACTTTAATGGTGCTTGCCTCTCTAAATAACTTTCGCGATAATAATAATACCAGCAATGATAAGTAACATTTATACAATGTCTTTTCTGTGTGGGACCTACCTCCTTAATTAAGTTTACATATGTTATCTCATTTAACCCTCACAAAAACTTAGTAGGAAACTTAATAATATCTGCAGAAAACTGATGCAAATGTAGGAACTAGCATAGAATTTTAAAAACATACACGTATGCCCTCCCACACACACATTTTGTTGATATTCTCAAAACTTTGATGAAATCTGAAGACCTTTCTTAAAAAGCCTCTGATCTAGGACATCAGGAACTAAATTGCATATGCCATAGTTTCTTCTATTTACATAACAGTTTTTGAGCCTTCATGGATTTAAGCCACCATGTGCTAAAATTTAAAACACATAGAGATCTGTTTCACTTCTTTTTCTCCTTTCATATTCACAAATGCATGCATATACTTATTTTAAAAAAAAATCCATTTTAACTGTGTTCTCTTTGGTTCTCCATAATATAAGGGCTCTCATATTAGAGATGATACAATATCTTTTTTAATCTATAAATTGCAAAGATCTTACAGTTTTACCTTTATTTTAAAAAAGGGCAATTATCAAAACCCAGAATCTTCATTAAGTTAAATACCTTCCAAAATACCACAGTTTTATAAAAGAATTTGACTTCCTTAAAAATTAGTGTTCAGACTAGAAATTAATAGTAAAATATCTTTAAACATATAAAATATGAAAATGACAAAGAAAATGTTTACCTATTTGGTCAAATACAGGTCTCGCTTTGTATACCAGCCATTCTCAGGTTCGTAAACTTGAGTGGACATGAGAATCACCTGAAGAGCTTATTAAAACACAGATTCCTGAACTTCATTCCCAGACTTTCTGATTCAGTAGGTATGGGTGGAGTCCAAGAATGTGCATTTCTGACAGCTGTCAGGTGATGCTACTGTTGTTAGTCCAGGATCCACACTTTGGGAATCACCAATGTATATTGATTTCACAATGCACATACTTCTATTTTTCCTTTCAGACAAAAAGGCCTAACTCCATTCAAACTCTGCTGCTGTCTGCTGATTCAAAGCCTCTGCGGCAGCCTTTTCAGTATCCTACACATAAAAGCCTGCTTTAGAGACAGCCATAAAATGTGACCACCTCTGTGATGAAATGGGTCAGCATAAATTGTTGCAAGTTATTTTTTAGAGAAAGGATTGCAGACTTTTTTTCTTAGCTATGCCAATTTTGTGGTTTGGGATTATATACAGGTTTTTCACTGAAAAGATGAATTCCTAAAAATTTGTATATGTATATTTCATATCATAAACAACATTAAAGTCCAGATAGACATAAAAGGAAAAATAAACATTTAAAAGTATATAAAAGTTGGTTCAAAATACGAAAAATATAGAAGTTGTTACAGGCTTGGAGACACAAGGAAAAGCATTATGACCAAATTGCATAAAATTCAACTAATTTCTTTTTTTTTTTTTTTTTTTTTTTTTTTTAAACGGAGTCTCGCTCTGTCGCCCAGGCTGGAGTGCAGTGGTGCTATCTCGGCTCACTGCAAGCTCTGCCTCCCAGGTTCATAATATTCTCCTGCCTCAGCCTCCCGAGTAGCTGGGACTACAGGCGCCTGCCACCACGCCCGGCTAATATTTTTTGTATTTTTTTAGTAGAGACGGGGTTTCACCGTGTTAGCCAGGATGATCTCGATCTCCTGACCTCATGATCTGCCCGCCTCAGCCTCCCAAAGTGCTGGGATTACAGGCGTGAGCCACTGCGCCAGGCCGCAACTAATTTCTTTATAACATAAATATAATTAAAAAGAAAAGCAGACCCAGAAAATATTTCAGGCAATTCTGAGAGCCCATTTATAAATACACTTTATGGAAAAAAAAACATGTAAACATTAATAAAATATATCAATATTCCAATAGGTATACTAGAAATGGGCATAAGAGGCAATTCTCAGGTGGGAAATACAATCAGAAGTTCTGAAAATGGGAAAATGTAATTTTTTGTAGTAAAACAAACACAAGTTAAAACAAAAAGGAAATAGTACTCCATTTAAGAAGTACTAAAAAATCATGAACGCTAATATGTGTGTGGAGAATATTTCTGGTGGGATATATTAATTAGTGTAACTCTTGGTACATTGATATGGTTTGGCTCTGTATCCCCACCCAAATCTCATCTCAAATTGTAATCCCCATGTATCCAGGGAAGGACCTGTAACCCCCACGTGTGGAGGTAGGGAAGTGATTGGATTGTGGGGGAGATTTTCCCCATGCTGTTCTCGTGATAGTCGTAAATTCTCAAGAGATCTGATGGTTTTATAAATGGTAGCTTTTCCGGTGCTCTCACTTGCTCTTCTGCCACCTTGTAAAGAAGCTGTCTGCTTCCCCTTCCACCATGATTGTAAGTTTCCTGAGGCTTCCCTAGCCATGCAGAACTGTGAGTCAATTAAACCTCTTTTTTTTTTTTTATAAATTACCCAGCCTCTGGCAGTTCTTTACAGCAGTGTGAAAACAAACTAATACACACATCAATTTCAAAAATAAATGTATCAGTAACCATGTATATGCTTTCATCTTTTGACATATTAGTTTTTCTTGTGAAAACTAATCTTAAGCAGAAAGAAGTCCTCTCCCAAATTGAAGATGTTCATTTTTAGCATTGTCTATTTAATATTGGAATGAATCATCTAACTATTGCTGCATATGTGCCTAGACTAAGTAAATTCCTTCAATCAATATAATAATATATTATATAACCTTTAGGATTTAATGGAACTCTGTAACAATAAGAAAAATAATTTTAGGTTAAAAAAAGAAGAAGCCATTTGTATATGTTTATCTATTATATAGTAATAGCCATATAGACTTATATACACTACGGTAGATGGAAGAAAAGATAATAGAGAGATAAGAATTAGAGATACTTTTATTTGCCTTATCTTATCATTGTCTAAATTGAATGTAAATATTTTGCTACTGCAAAAAAGACACATACCTCTGTCCTGTCTAGCAGAAGAATGATAGACCCTTGTTCTTTCCTTACCCAAAGGTGGGTTTTTAATGTACATCAGGGACAGGCTGCTTGTTTTCTGTATGACCTGTAAGCTGAGAAAGATTTTCAAAGTTGTGAATGACAATTTCTCTAACTCCTACTTTTGGTTAGAATAGGATAAAACAAATTGCTTATCTCAGTTACTTTGAAGAAATAGATTAACTTTTATTATTTGTGAAGCAAAACAAGAAATGAAAGCTCAACGAAAGGATTAGCCAACATGGTATTTTTATTTACCTATTTTAGTGCATTTATACGATCAAGAGACACTTACGTGTCTTTTCACTGCTTGAAAATCCCAGAGTCTACTTTTATTTCTGTAATTTTGATGGCATAATCAAAATATGAAATACTGTTGCTTTCTGTTCTTATTACATTAATAAACTGTTGTATTGCAAAGACAATATCTCTTGCTTTTTAAACCAAGATTATTAGGATTATCTTGATTCTGCTACAGCTGCTCTGTGTGTGTAAGCAAATACTATGAGGGCTCCCCTGTCCAGGGAGACAAGCCTGGCTCTGTCATGGTTCATTGCCTTGAAACAAATCTGCCCACGCTCAGAACCACAACTAGCTGAAAGTCTGAGGAAAGAAACAGTGGAGTGAGTCCACTAAGATTTTAAGAGGTGAGGTCATTGAATCAAGCAGGAATTTTTGCAGAAAAAAAAAAGCGATCCCTTTTAAACTACTTTATACAATGCTCCACTGAAAATGAACTTGCCACAAAAGTATCTGAGTACTGTCATTATTTCTCACACATGAACTCAAACAAATATGCAACTCATACATGCCATTTTTGCATTAAAATTATCTTCCATTTCTTTTTTTAAGAAAATAAGGCCGGGCGCAGCGGCTCCCACCTGTAATCCCAGCATTTTGGTAGGCTGAGGCTGGCGAATCACAAGGTCAGGAGATCGAGACCATCCTGGCTAACACAGTGAAACCCTGCCTCTAATAAAAATACAAAAATTAACCAGGCGTGGTGGTGGACAGCTGTAGTCCCAGCTACACGGGAGGCTGAAGCAGGAGAATCACTTGAACCTGGGAGGCAGAGGTTACAGTGAGCCGAGATCGCACCATTGTGCTCCAACCTGGGCCACAGGGCAAGGCTCAATGTCAAAAAAAAAAAAAAAAAAAAGTACACATAGAATAACAAATTTTTAAAGGGTACATAAATCACAATATTTCAAAAGTTCTCTTTTTGTACTTTGATCCCTTTTTTCCTTTTCCAAAGAGTAAGCATTATTTCTTTTATAATTTTTCCTTTTCTAAAAAAAGAAATATGTATGGATCGACATATATGATTATTAGCTTCAGATATGAAGACAAAGATGACTGTACTCTTTTTTTTTATTTTTCAACTTTTATTTTAGTTGCAGGGGGTATACAGGCAGGCTTGTTATCTGGGTATATTGTGTGATGCTGAGGTTGGGGATACAAATGATCCCTTCACCCAGGAACTAAGCATGGTACCCAACAGCTAGTTTTACAACCCTTGCCCCATCTCTCCCTTTTCCATCAAGTAGTCTCCTGTTGCCATCTTTCAAATATGACTATACTTTATCTAATTTCTTCCTCTTGCCCTTATGCCATGAGATAAATATCTGTGGTTCCTCTGATTTCTTAACTGATCACATGTTTTGAACAACCAAATGAAATTTACAAATAATTAGTGTAATTTTGTATAATCAAATATTTATAAAACTGTCATTTCAAAATGTGCCAGCACAAGATTCATTTATTCATTCTGGATATAAACATTGACAATGCCATGAACCAGTCACTGAGTCAGAACTCACTCTAGGAAGATAAAAATCACTCAAATGCGTGCAAATAAATGTGAGAAATTGTTTTGCCCCTCCATATGGATAGAAATCTCTTGCTTCAGGATTTAGAATTAATAACAACTCTCCTGAAGACATGAGTTGTCTATTGTCCGTACCTTTTAAATGAAAATAAAATTTAAAAAGGATAATTGGATTTCTTGAATTTTCTTTACTTATTTAGAGATGCAGATAATAAAATAATTTCAAAGGGAATCTGACACTGCTTATCAAGGTTAATCATAGAGGCTTGACATTCTGGGGAAAAAAGCATAATCAAATATATATGCAGCATAAGTTTCTGAGCAAATTGATCTCTTCGTAGTACAAACATTTCTTGAGAAATCAGAAATCAAATTTGTTTTGAGTAAAGCCTATGATCTGAGTTAAAAAATATTCTCCAAAGATGTAATTTTCTGTTTATTTGTTTTAAATGTCTTAAAATTTAGGGAGGAGAGAGGACATAATTTTTCAACAAGTCCACAATGGTGTTTATTTCTCTAGCTTTATTTTATTTTATTTTACTGATTTATTTTTGAGACAATCTGGTTCTGTCACTGAGGCTAGAGTGCAGTAGTGGGTCAAGGTTCACTGCAACTTTGACCTCCTGGGCTGAAGTGATCCTTCCACCTTAGCCTCTCAAGTAGTGGGGACTACAGGTATGTAACACCACACCTGCCTACTTTTTAATTTTATTTTAGAGATGGAAGTCTTACTATGTTGCCCAGGCTGCTCTCAAATTCCTGGACTGATATGGTTTGACTGTGTTCCCACCAAAATCTCATCTTGAATTTTAATTCAAATTATAATCCCCGCATATTAGGGGAGGGACCTCGTCGGAGGTGATTAGATCATTGGGGCAGTTCTCCCATGCTGTTCTCGTGATAGTGAGTTCTCACGAGATGTGATGGTTCTACAAGGGGCTTCCCCCTTCACTCAGCACTCACTCTCCTGCCACCCTGTGAAGAGGTGCCTTCTGTCATGATTGTAAGTTTCCTGAGTCCACCCCAGCCTTGCAGAACTATACATAAATTAAACCTTTTTTAACATATGAATTACCCAGTCTTAGATATTTCTTCACAGCAGCGTGAGAATGGATTAATACAAGTGATTTTACTGCCTTGGCCTCCCAAAGTTCTGGCATTACTGGCATGAGCTACAGCATCTGGCCTTAGCTTTAGATTAGAAACATAAATCATTTTTAGAGTAGTACATTTTGTTAAGCCAAGTAATTGCAAATAAAAATATTCAACTCTATAATGGCAATCTAGTCAAACTATAAACAAAAGTAAAAGGAGAGTGACAAGATGGGAAAGTACTTTTGAGACATATTAAAGTGAAAGGGTTAATTTCCTTGAGATAATACAGAAGTCATAATTAAGTTAAAGGCAACATAAAGATGACTATTGGTTAGAAAAGTTTCTGAACATTTCTTAATAGTCAGAAAAGTAAAGTCACACAGAAACACACACACACACACACACACACACACACATTCAAATACCAAATGCAAAACAAGTTCACTCTGATAAACAATAAAACAAATAGAAAATAATAAAAAATAACCTCCTACTATCTCCACCACAGGCCCAAATCATCAACAATTCTTATAGTTTACTTTCAAGATAAATTGAGATTCTGTCTCCTGTGACCTCCCTTGTCTGAGGCACTGTCATCACTTACCTAACTATTAAAGGAAATCTCTACAATCCCACTCTTTCTCTTTGCCAATCTATTCTACACTGAACAGCCAAGATGATGTTTTAAAAATATCATAAACTATGTCATTGCTCTGCTCAATGCTTTTCTTGGGGCAGCTCCTTTTTGAGAGGGCAGCACAAGATATACTCTTGGCAGATGCAGGGTGGCAACTTAGCAATATGCTCATATATTTCTACTTCTTAGATATTTAGAAGTGTGTTGCAAGTTGGAACACTTGTCTCCTTTTCAAATGGACATATTACAGGCTTGCATAGGGATACAGTATGTTACTAAAGGTGCAGACCAACACAAAGAAAGTTGGAAATAGTATTTTCCTTTGTGACAACCCTAAATATACATTCAGGAATAGCTAGTAAGATTAAAATTTGCTTCTCTGAAACTCAGGAACAAGCATCCTAGTCCCACTGCCCTACAGCCCTCCTTTATTTACAACTTCTGTCTGCTACTCTAATGAAGTCAGGATCAAGATGGTTCTTTTTGGAGTTCCTTTCGTTTATTACAGAACAGACATCAAGTGAATCCTTGGGTTAATTTCTCCTTCTCTCATCCAGCTGACAGTATATTTTAGAGAAATTTTTTAGAGTATTATTCAGGCAGATGGCATTTTTAAAGGTACTATAGTCTTGAAACAAATTAATTAAAATTTAGCAGCTCAAAACACCTAATTTGTTGTGCACACTGATTCTGGGAAAAGAAATATGAAAGTAGTACAGTGGGAGTGGGTTAACTTTGCTTTACATTGTGACCTCAGCTGGGAGCCAAAAGGATGAGAATGACTCTGAAAGCTTCTTCACTCCCATGACTGGTACCTGGGATTGGATAGCTTGACCACTATGGCTAGTGACTAGAGCTATGAAAGGCTTCTCCATGTGGCTTGGCTTCCTTACAACATGGCTGACTTATTTAGTAGCTGGTTGATATGGTTTGGCTGTGTCCCCACTCAAATCTTATCTTGAAATTCCACATGTTATGGGAGAGACTCAGTGAAAAGTAATTGAAACATGGGGGCAGGTCTTTCCTGTGCTGTTCTTGCGATGGTGAGTGAGTCTCATGAGATCTGAAGGCATTATAAGGGGGAGTTTCCCTGCAAAAGCCCTATCCTCTTGTCTGCCACCATGTGAGACATGTATTTCATCCTCTGCCATAATTTTGAGGCCTCCCCAGCCATGTGAAACTTGTAATCCAATAAACCTCTTCCTTTGGTAAATTGCCCAGTCTCAGGTATGTCTTTATCAGCAGTGTGAAAATGAACTCATACAGTAAATCGATACCAGTAGAGTGGGGCACTGCTGAACAGATACCCTAAAATGTGGTAGTGACTTTGGAACTGGGTAACAGGCAGGGTTTGGAACAGTTTGGAGGGCTCAGAATAGCATAGGAAAATGTGTGAACGTTTGGAACTTCCTAGAGACTTGTTGAATGGCTTTGCCCAAAATATTGATAGTGATATCAACAATAAGGTCCAGGCTATGGTGGTCTTAGATGGAAATGAGGAACTTGTTGGGAACTGGAGCAAAGGTGACTCTTGTTATGTTTTAGCAAAGAGACAGGTGGCATTTTGCCCCTGCCCTAGAGATTTGTGGAACTTTGAACTTGAGAGAAGATGATTAGGGGTATCTGGTGGAAAAATATTCTAAGCAGCAAAGCATTCAAGAGGTGACTTGAGTGCTATTAAAGGCATTCAGTTTTATAAGGAAAGCACAGCATAAAAGTTCAGAAAATTTGCAGCCTGACAATGCAATAGAAAAGAAAATCCCATTTTGTGAGGAGAAATTCAAACCCACTGCAGAAATTTGCATAAGTAATGAGGACCCGAATGTTAATCCCCAAGACGATGGGGAGAATGTCGCCAGGACATGTCAGAGGTTTTCACAGCAGCCCCTCCCATCACAGGCCTGGAGGCCTAGGAGGAAAACATGGTTTCATGGGCCAAGCCCAAGTTCCCCATGCTGTGTGCAGCCTAGAGACTTGATGCCCTGCATCCCAGTCACTCCAGCAGTGGTCGAAAGGGACCAAAATATAGCTTCAGAGGGTGCAAACCTCAAGCCTTGAGAGCTTCCATGTGGTGTTGAGCCTGCAAGTGCACAGAACTCAAGAATTGAGGTTTGGGAACCTCTGCCTAGATTTCAGAAGATATATGGAAATGCCTGGATGCCCAGGCAGAAGTTTGCTGCAGGGGCAGGGCTCTCATGGAGAACCTCTGCTAGGGCAGTGCTGAAGGGAAATGTGGGGTAGGAGCCTCCACACAGAGTCCCTAATGGGGCACCACCTAATGGAGCTGTGAGAAGAGGGCCACTGTCCTCCAGACCCCAGAATGGTAGATCCACTGCCAGCTTGCACCATGTGCCAGGAAAAGCCACAGAGAGAGTCAATGCCAGCCCATGAAAGCAGCCAGGTGGGAGGCTGTGACATTCAAAGCCACAGAGGCAGAGCTGCCCAAGACCGTGGGAACCCACCTCTTGCATCAGCGTGACCTGGGTGTGAGACATGGAGTCAAAGGAGATCATTTTGGAGCTTAAAGATTTGACTGCCCCACTGGAGTTTCGACTTGCATGGGGCCTGTGGCCCCTTTGTTTTGGCCAATGTCTCCCATTTGGAATGGCTGTATTTATCCAATGCCTTGTATCTAGGAAGTAACTAACTTGCTTTTTATTTTACAGGCTTATAGGTGGAAGGGACTTGCCTTGTCTCAGGTGAGACACTGGACCTGTGGACTTTTGAGTTAATGCTGGAATGAGTTAAGACTTTGGGGGACTGTTGGGAAGGCATAATTTGTTTTGAAATGTGAGGACATGAGACTTGGGGCGGCCAGAGCAGAATGATATGGTTTGGCTCTGTCCCCACCCAAATCTCATCCTGAATTCCCATGTATTTTGGGAGGCACCCAGTGAAAGCTAATTGAATCATGGTGGCAAGTCTTTCCTGTGCTGTTCTTCTGATAGTGAATGAGTGTCATGAGATCGGATGGTATTTTCACGGGGAGTTTCCCAGCACAAATTCTGTTCTCTTTTCTGCCACCATGTCAGAAGTGCCTTTCACCTGCCACCATGATTGTGAGGCCTCCCCAGCCACTTGGAACTGTAAGACCAATAAACCTCTTCCTTTTGCAATTTGCCCAGTCTCAGGTATGTATCAGCAGCATGAAAATGGACTAATACATGGGTGTTACTTGGTAGCACACAGTTCTAATCTCAGATGTTACAGCCTCAGCATCAAACCATCATTTAGTCCATGATGAAGTAGTCACAAGATCGACCAGACCTCAAGGAGACTGCTAATGGAAGGCAGTGTGTCAAAAAACCAGGGACACATGATTTAAAACCTCCCCAGAACTCTCCTTCACTTTTTTCTACTAACATTGTTTTCCTCCTTCCAGTTTATATTCTTTTGATCTTTGTTGTGAAATGTGAGATTACGGGGTAGAGGTGGCTACCAAGTGAGCCCGGACAGTGGCATTCATTTAGAAACTTCATTTGCTCAAATTCATTTGTTGAAAGAATTGGAAATTAATATGGATTTTGTAAACATCTGATCATCCTGTTAATTAGGGCTTTGTTAATGATGAAAGTGAAATTAATGTTTTACTTATTAAAGTCTGTGGAACATTTCTAACTCACTTGAAATTTTTAAGGTATTTAACGTCATTATAAAGTCAAGGATAACAGGTGTACCTTGCAAAGAAGAGTTAGGATAAGGATTTATAAAAAATTTGAAAACAACTTAGAAGTTAAATTTTGGTGTGTGTTTTATTTGATATTACATGAAGCAGTAAAAAATGAATATGTGGTAAATATGTGTGTGTGCTGGTGTGTGTAATTCTTACTTTGATGTCAAGCACTATTACTAAAAGTTACCCAGAGAAAGGAAGTCAGTAGAGAAGACACGAGGAGAGAGAAGAGGCTTTTACAATGTAAGTAGAAGTGGCCTCCAGCAACTAATTTTTTTTTTTTAGACAGAGTCTCGCTCTGTCACCCAGGCTGGAGTGCAAAGGCACGATCTCTGCTCACTGCAAGCGCCACCTCCCAGGTTCACGCCATTCTCTTGCCTCAGCCTCCCAAGTAGCTGGGACTACAGGTGCCCACCACCACGCCCGGCTAATTTTTTGCATACTTAGTAGAGACAGGGTTTCACTGTGTTACCCAGGATGGTCTCAATCTCCTGACCTTGTGATCTACCTGCCTCGGCCTCCCAAAGTGCTGGGATTACAGGCATGAGCTACTGTGCCCGGCCACAACTAATATTTTAAACATAAAATGTGTGTGTGAGTGTCTTTAGTCAAGTACAGTTATAGCTCAAATATTAAATAAAAGTTTGGATCTAGGCCTTCTCTTTGGTGAAATAGTTTTGATGTGTGTGGTATATAACATAACTGCTATATTTTCGTATGAATATTTATAACTCAATGTAGTTAGTAATCAAAATCATGCTAAAATGTTTTAATGTTTTTAGAATGCCTTAAAAATGTGCATTTCAGGATTATCATTTTAATCATGAAATTTTTGTAAGGTAGGCTTTTTAGAAACATTAGTTCAGAGGGAATTCTGGGTAATAAATAAATATTAGGACTTTGCTATATATACCTTTCATAGAATTAAGATATTTTTATAGTAGAAATACTCTGCTGCTAACACACAAACATTCTTTAAAGACAGATGAAATTTTTATACTCAAGTGTCCAATTAGTGTTTCTTAGTGAATTTTTATCCTAGTATCTGTCTTGGGATTGGAGAATATTAGCCCTTAAAGAAATATATTTGTAAAATATTAGTGATGCAAATGTATTTTAGCCTCAAGTAGATATGTGAAAAATGATCATGCAACTTTATTAAACATCATAACAGTGTCATATTTTTTTCTCTCAGAGGAGTTCTTTTAATTTTCAGTTATCTCTCAAGTCTGTCTGTATTTAATAATTTGCTCCATTATTTCAGTCATAATCCAAAGTGTATATATATGTGTGTATATATATAGTGCTCCTTGAAATGTTACATTAAGAAAAAAACCACAAGTAAATAAAATTCATTCTGTAAATTATCATACACTAACAGTATTGGGTAAAATACTAGGCTGTGCCATAGATTCTACATTTCTTTTTGTGATGAGGAAGGGGATGGAAATAGAGGGTAGAAATATACATTTTCTATGTAATGCTCCTGATAATTCTTCATCAAAAATTGTTTGGCTGTCATTAGCCATCTATTCTTTAATAATTACTTTAAAATTATTTTAAATGGCAGGAAAATAAATATATTTTTGTCAAAGTGATCTAAGGAAGAGAAAACTAAAATGTGTTTACATTTCCTGAAAATAGCATAGTGTAAATCCATGGGTTGAAGACCCCTAGTCTCCTAAATTTTCATAGAAATTAGCAAAGAAATTCAAGAATAAGAAAACAAGACTCAACACTGAAAAGCAGGTTAAAACATGTTTTTCACCCCACAAACTTCTAAAATTTTTTTTTGAAAGGAACAAATTGATAGAATGTCTGACCAATCTCTTTGATTGTATGAGAATGAGAATCTCATTCTTATTTCTGGTTATGAGGGACATGAAAATGAAACCTTTAACATTTGATAGAGTAAGTAGCATCAATTGGATCTAAACATAAGTAACATAACATTCAATGAAGGGCAGATAGTGACATCTGGCAATTGACTCTCTTTTGACGAATATTAATTGCAGTATGATTTTACATTCTTTAAAAATGATAAAGAAAAAATCAACAAATAAACAGCAAATGAAATGCAAATTGAATCAACAGTGCAAAAAACAATCTTGTAAACATTCTGGGTTAAAAAAATAAATATGATTAGAAAGTACTTTAAAATTTTTATCTTTAGCAATGTTTTAAAAGGTTATCAAAATAATGCAAATTTTAAAAACTTAAGTATATATACTTATTAAATGGTGAATATATTTAGAATGAATTTACTAATGAACATTACTAAAATTATCACCCGTAAAAATATTTAAAACTATATAAATATTGTCAAAAATGTCTTGCCATACCAACTAAAACAGAGAAAAAATGAAGGAAGATAAAATGTGAAAAGTTAAATGAACAAATTCTCTTATATTTCATACAGAAAGATAAATATTGTTTTATTTTCTGTTATATACATTTTAAAATGTATTCCATTGCAATTTAAAATTGATTTATGTTTAAAATTGATTTCTAAACAGGAGAGATATAAATGAATTTTTCAAAAATGTAAAGGTGACTAACTGATAAAGTAACACTTTTTTTTCAAATTGTTCCTGAAATTTTGAAGAAAAGGAAAAAGAGACACATTGTAGTCATCATAGCTGAAGACAGAAAATATTTAAGGAACCAGGAAAAGCAAGTAACAATGTGAAAAGACTATATAATTTATGATTTCATTTATACAGCATTCTGGAAAAGGCAAAACTGTAAAGATGGTTAACAAAGCAGTGGGTTTCTGGCTAGCCATACACAGAATTGACACTGGATCTCTTCCTTACACCATATACAAAAATTAAATTAAGATGGATTAAGGACTTAAATGTAAAACCCAAAACTATAAAAACCCAAGAAGACAATCTAGGAAATACCATTCAGGACATAGGCATGGGCAGATTCCATGACAAAGACACCAAAAACAATTGCAATAAAAGCAAAAATCGACAAAAGGCATCTAATTTAAAGAGCTTCTGCAGAGCAAACAAAACTATCAACAGGGTAAACAGACAACCTACAGAATGGGAAAAAAATTTCACAATCTATGCACCTGAAAAAGGTCTAATATCCATCATCTATCAGAACTTAAACATAATTACAAGAAAAAAAGAAACAGCCTGTTTAAAAAGTGAGCAAAGAACATGAACAGACACTTTTCTAATGAAGACATACATGCAGCCAACAATCATGTAAAAAAAAGTATCACTTATCATTAGAGAAATGCAAACAAAACCACAATGAAATATTATCTGTAACCAGTCAGAATAGCTATTCTTAAAAAGTCAAAAAATAACAAATGCTGGCAACGCTGTGGAGAAAAAGGAACAGTTATACACTGTTAGTGGGAGTGTAAATTAGTTCAACTATTGTGGAAAGCAGTGTGGCAATTCCTCAAAGAGCTAAAAAGAGAACGGCCATTGGACCCAGCAATCCCATTACTGGGAATATATCCAAAGGAATATGAATTTTTCTATTATAAAGACTCATGCACATATATATTTATTGCAGCACTACTCACAATAGCAAAGACATGGAATCAATCTAAGTGCCCATTAATGATAAACTGGAAAAAAAATGTGGTACAAATACACTGTGGAATACTATGCAGCCTTAAAAAAACCAAGATCATGTCCTTTGCAGGGACATGAATGGAGCTGCAGGCCATTATCTTTAGCAAACTAATGCAGGAACAGAAAACCAACTACCGCATGTTCTCATTTATAAGTGGGAGCTGAATGATGAGAACACATGGACACACTGAGGGGAACAACATAGACTGGTGCCTACTGGAGAATGGAGAGTGGGAGGAAGGAGAGGATAAGTAAAAATAACTAATGGGTATTTGGCTTAATACATGGGGGATGAAAGAATCTGTACGATAAACCCCCATGACACAACTTTACCTATGTAACAATCTGCATATGTACCCCTGAACTTACAACAATCGTTAAAAAAAAGCAGTGGTTTTCAAGGATCTGGAAAAAGCAAAGGGTTAAAGGAGTTAATCATGAGGTATTTTTAGCGTTATAAAACTATTCTGTATAATATTGCAATGGTTACAGACATTATGCATTTGACAAAACACATAGAACTTTATATCACAAAGAGTTCACCTTAAATGTATACAAGTTTTCAAAAATAATTTATGATACCACAGCACCCCTGATGGAATGCAGACTGTGTTAATAGAATCTCAGTCTATTACGAGTGTATGAAATAGCCTTACTGAAGGAGGTGAGGGAAAAGGTGCTGGCCTTAATTAATTTTGGAAATGAGAGGGAACTGTAAGACTAAAGGCAAAAGAAATTGTACAGGGACACTGTATTGTGACTAATAACGTTTTGTTTGTTTGTTTCCATAGGAATATAGGTTAACAGATTTGAAACCACTATACAAGTATTCTAGAATTAAAAAACTAAATAAGTGGATGGGAGTTGGTGGGAACCAGATTTCTCATTGTTGGAGATTACAGACAAGCAGAGAAGGTTAGAATAATACATGCAGCAATAGATTAGATTTGGAGACATCAGCATGAATTTGTATTTAGCTTAACATTGATAGAGATGGATAATTTATAGATATCTATATACAGTAAGTTCTCACTAAACATCACTAATAGTTCCTTGGAAATTCAACTTTAAGTGACGCCATACAACACAACCAATTTTACAAAAGGGTAATTGATATAAACCAGATTTAAGTTCCTATGGCATATTTCTAATTACAAAAACATTACCAAACTTCTAAATAAAGACCAAAACACTTCTAGTATTAAACATTAAAATAAATGAGAGTTGTATATACATTTGAGAAAGAGTAAAAAAAAAAAGTAAGATAATTATTTAAGTTCAGAATCATGGGTGACCAGAGGCCATCAAGGCAGTTCAGGGTAACAGGCAGCAACAACCAGCCCTGGAAAGGACACCATCCCATCTCAGGGCACACTCACACACATCCACACTCACTCAGACTCGGACAATGTAGGCAAACCAATTTGCCTCATGTGCATTTCTTTGGCATGTGAGAAAAAACTGGAAAACCCAGAGAAAGCACACGCAGACATGGGGAGAACATGCAAACTCCACAAAGACAGTGGCACTGTCTGGGAATCGATTTCTTTCTCATCAACCTTATAACGAAATGATGTTCTTTGAAGATTAGCCGTATAGACAAAGGTTAGTATAGACACATATGTTTCTATGCTCTGAGTCAACACAGAATAGTGAAACCCTAAGAGTAACAAAAAACCTAACACCATATTTTGGTTTTTGATGCCATTTTTCAGAAGAAAAAAAAAGTAGAACCAGTACTCCCAGGAAACAATAGCTAATCCTAGGGCTGCAATAAGGAATATACAGGTGAATCTTGAGCATCTTATTATGCTGGAAATTTAGGAGGTACTCAAAATAAAAACAATAACACAATAACAATATTAAAATCACACTGATGGGGGTACTTGAAAGTAATATGGAAACCAGTGAAAGAGTTCCTAATGGCCAAAGCTGGAACAATCTGGGCAACCAAATAAATCACATAACAGTAGGTTATAACCCAAAGTATAAGATAAATATCTATACATTCACATTAATATAAATAAGTAATTGAATACATAAATAAATGTAGCCTAAAACACAAATTTTTCATGTAGTACACTTCCAAACAGTGTGAATGGCCCACTCTCAAAGGTGCAGGAGGGACAGTATAACTCTACTTTTAAAGCGTGGGCTGTACGTAGTGACTTTCTTTTAAAATCTGGAAATGGAGAAAAGAGAATAACTTTGCAGTGAAGGTGCAAGCATAGCTTGTTTTATTGTGCTTTGCTTTATTTCATTTGGTAGATATTGTGATTTTTACAACAGAAGGTTTTTAGCAACCCTGCATTGAGCAAGTCTGTTGGAGCTATTTTTTCCAACAGCGTGTGCTTACTTCATGTCTCTGTATTACATTTTTATAATTCTTGCAATATTTCAAACTTTTTCATTATCATTATATCCCTTATGATTTATGATCCATGTCTTTGATGTTATGATTCTAATTGTTTTGGGGTGTCACAAACAGTGCTCCTATAAGACAATGAGCTGAATTGATACATGTGCTCTAACTGTTCCACACACAGGCCATTCCCTCATCTCTCTCCTTCTCTTCAGGCTTCCCTATTCCTTGAGACACAATAGTATTAAAATTAGGCTAATTACCCTACAATGACCTCCAGGTGTTCAAGTGAAAAGACGAGTCATATGTCTCTCAGTTGAAATCAAGAGCTACAAGTGATTAAGCTTTGTGAGGAAGTCATGTCAAAAGTCCAGATAGGCCAAAATCTAGGCCTCTTGCACCCAACAGTTAGTCAATTTGTCACTGCAAAGGAAAAGTTCTTGAAGGAAATTGAAAGTGCTATTCCAGCAAACAAACAAATGATAAAAATGTGAAACTACCGTTGCTGACATAGAGAAAGTTTAGTGGTCTGGATTGAAGATTAAACTAACCACAACATTCCTTATGCCAAAACCTAATCAAGGGCAAAACCTTTCTCTTCAATTCTGCAGAGGCTGACAGAGGTGAGAAAGCAGCAGAAGAAGAGAAGTTTGAAACTAGCAGAAGTTGGTTCATGAGGTTTAAGGAAAGAAGCCATCTCCATAACTTAAAAGGTGAATCAGCAAGTGCTGATGAAGAAGCTACAACAAATTATCCAGATCTAGCTAAGAACATTGGTGAAGGTGGCTATACTAAACAACAGATTTTCAATGCAGACAAAACAGCATTCTATCGGAAGAAGATGCCATGTAGTACTTTCATAGCTAGAAAGGAAAAGTCTATTCCTGTCTTCAATGTATGTGTATACCTAACAAAAGCTACCTACAGCTGGATGATCAAGGTTACTGTTGACAGTGATTAGTCACATTGATACTATGTACCCCTGATATTATGTAATGAGAAAGGCACTTGACCTCTGTTGGCTCCTCCTAGAACAAATAAACCCAGTGTAATCATGAGAGAAGCATCAGAAAAATCTAAGAGACATTCTGCAAAATATCTGGCCAGTACTTCTCAAAACTGTCAAGATCATGAAAAGCAAGGAAAGTCTGAGGAACTCATAGCCAAAATGCTCTTAAGGAGACATGACTACTAGATGTAATGTGTCCTACTAGATGAGATCCAGGAACAGAAAAAAGACATTAGGTAAAAACTAAGGAATCTGAATACTTCATGAGCTTCAGTTAATAATAATATAATGTTATTGGTTTATTAATTATAAACATTTACTATTTAAAGTAAGGTACTAATACTAGGTTTGGGTCTCTTTGTACTGTCTTCACAACATTATTGTAAATCTAAAAGTTTTCTAAAATAGAAAGTTTATTAAACATCCTTTTAGTCATGTGTAGTAATGCAATCTGAAATTGATCACCCTTTCTATAAAAATAGTCTGACATTTCAAAAAAAAAGAGCATGTAGCATAATCAGACAAAATATTTGTGACTATAAATGTAAGTTCATTATCAAAATAAAAACAGAGTTTTTTAAGATTGGTCATCCAAAGATAAAAAGCAAGAACTCAGGGGTTAAAAAATGTCGCATAAGAAAAAGAAACAGCAATCGTGTGTAAGCAAAAATATAGCCTGTGCCCAGTAGTGATATTTTAATAAGCAGAACTAAATAAATCGAGTGTTATCTTTATAATTGGTAAATAACATTTCCCGATAAGGTCACAAAGAGAGCACCTAAAATTCCACATGACTATCTTACCCAGAAGTTCAGAATACTTCCTAAACATTTCCCCAACTGATATTTCCGTGAACCCTTAACTTACTTATGTACTATTAAATAATGAAGCTGGACATCTAAAATAATTTTTGAAGCTTGAAAATACCACTAACATTTTTAAAGATGATTGCTATTAAGTAAGCTACTCTATGTCTGTTGCAACTGTCCAAGTCTCAATGCTGGGGATCCTAGCTTGAGCCTGATCAGTCCAAAGAGAGTCTCTGCTCTGTACCACAGCTGGCTCTGCGTGCTTTCTTTATTCACTGCACTCTTTCTCACCCTTGCCCTTGTCACATTCACTTTAAAGCCACTGACAATAAAGCTTATCAACATTCCATAAAAATGTCATAAAATACATGCAATAAAATACTGAGTGCTGTATATAAACGGTTAGTGTTTTTACAATGGCTTGAACTACCATGAAAATTGGAAGTAAAAAACAAAACAAAAGAAGCCTGGAGCATATATAAAAATATATATAAAGAGAGGCCGGGTGCTGTGGCTCACAACTGTAATCCCAGCATTTTTGGAGGCTGAGGAAAGCAGATCACTTGAAGCCAGGAGTTTGAGACCAGCCTGGCCAACATAGAGAAACCCCTTCGCTACTAAAATTACAAAAATTAGCTGAGTGTGATGGCATAGGCCTGTAATGTAAGCTACTCAGGAGGCTGAGGCACAAGAATCACTTGAACCCGGGTGTGAAAGCTGCAGTGAGCCGAGATTGCACCACTGCACTCCAGCCTGAGCAATAGAGTGAGATGCTGTCTCAAACAAAACAAAACAAAACGAAAAACCACATTACATATATAATACACATTTCTATAGGAATTTCCACAATTTTCTTATTAATTGATAGATAAGATCTCTTTATATATGTAATACATATATGAATTAATAAGAAAATTGTGGAAATTCCTATAGAACCATGTATAAAAATAAGAATTTCCACAATTTTCTTATTAATTGATAATATATCTTTATATGTATAATATATAAAATATAACAATAATAAAATTGTGGAAATTCCTACAGAAATGTGCAAAATGTGAATATAATAAATAAATATAAATATTAATAAGTAAAGGAAAGTATTTTCAGTTTCACATTTAAAAAATTCACCTGTGAGTTTGTCAATCATTAGAAAATAGCTAAATAGTCTGGCCGCAGTGGCTCACGCCGGTAATCCCAGCACTTTGGAAGGCCGAGGTGGGCCGATCATGAGATCAGGAGATTGAGACCATGTGGGCAACATGGTGAAACCCTGTCTCTCCAAAAAAAAAAAAAAAAAAAAAAAAAAAAAAAAAAAAAAAGAAAATAGCTAAATAAGAGCAAAGTTTCTTTGAATTGAACACTGTCAAATATAACTAAATGGACATATATTGTTTCAAACTTTCAAGATAATTTGTTCTGAGGAAGTAATCCTGAATAAGTGCAAAGACATTGGTATGAGACGATCTGCATAGCTAGGGTGTTTACCATTAGGAAAATTCAGATTCCTATAAATCATAAAAAGTAGTTAAATGATATATGAATTTATACAATAGAATACTCTATAATCATTTGATGAATTTCACAGATAATATGTAATGATATAGAAGGCTGTTCATAGTATTTATAAAGGTATTTGTAACTGTTACAATTAGTATATAGGTATGACATCTATGATAAAAATGAGTATAGGCATATGAAATTACTAGAAGACTATCCAGCAAAAAAGATGATATTTGTCTCTAAGTAGTGAAATACTGTGATTATTATTAACTTTATTTTGTGTGTAATGACTGCTTTTAGGAAATGAATAGTTATTAATTTGCAGTAAAAACTAATTTTTTTGTGAATTATGGTTTCTATGAAATAAAAAATTAATTTATTCAAATTTTGTCTTTAAAATACAATACCACAAAATCAAGTTACTTGTGTAAATAAATATTGTTTTTAATAATAGTTAATTATTTTCACACTGAGAGTATAACTTTGCATTTTTACTGATGCAAAGTAAAATAATTTAATTAATTATAAAATTTAGCATTGCTAAAACAGACTAATATCAGACTTTCATATGGCCTTTCACAAAACATGGAACACAATGATTCAGTTTTATCATTTAAACTTATTGTGTGTTGACTACATGTTAATGATATTCTGATGGATAGCATCCTGTCAATTACCCTTGAAACTTCTATCATGATTTTTCCCAAAGCATTAGGTTACTAACTAGTCATCTTCCATGTATATTTATTTTATCATTGTAAAATCATATAAATAGCAAATGATTATCAACTTGTACTTTTCAGTCCATCTTCTCCCAATTATATATTATGTAGATATGAATTATATATTATGTAGATATGTACACACTTTTTATAGTTGTAGAATGAACGTGAGGCATAGTCATGAGTTATATACTAATACATACATACAGACATCCACATACTAAAGCATTCCTAACGCAGAATTATTTTTCAGGTCTTCTAACATTGTTTGCAAACACTATCTACTTGTATTTTTGTTGTTGTTGTTTTGCACGACTTTGCTCTAAACTTAAAAAAATAGTATTTACCTATTGACCAAAATACATTTAAATTAGCTATTTAATAAAATGATTCTTAATAATTCACTAGCAGATTCATCATTTTACTGAAGTTGCTCACATATAATTTTCATCTTCTCCATCTCCAACATGTCAAAATAAAGTAACCCTTTAAATTATTACGATTTGCCTCTCATTAAGCAGTATCAATAATTAAAATAATAGTTAACATTTATTTAGTGCTTACAATTTATCAGACATGGCTTTAGATGTTTTAAATGAATTAACTCAATGTTTATAATAACTCAAGAGGATAGAGATAAGTTAGATTGAGTTTCCTAGAAGCAGAGCTTGAGAAGAAGGCTTATGAGGATGTGATTTATTGAAGCAGTACTCTTTGAGTAACAGTAAGACCATGAAAAAAAGCCAGATGGGAAAGAGAAAGGAGTTATGCTCATACAAGAATGTGGGTTCAAAAGTGGTCCAACTAAACCTTTAAAAAAACAAACAAACAAACAAAAAAACAACAACAACACCTGGAAAATGGTAAATTTATCTAAACTCTACCCTGCTTTGGGTAAAAGAAGCAGGGCTTTTGTTCCTGTCTAGCAATGGCTGTGGTCCCAAAGGATAGAGTTTTCAAGTGAAAAGAAGAGGAGAGAAGGCCAGGTAATGTCCATGCATCCCAGTGCTAGGCAGCCTCAATTTCCCAGGGACTCCCCTTATTAAAATGCTCAGTGAGCTGTTAGGGAAAGTACTCAAGCACCACAGCCACTGCGGCACTATCACACCCGCAAAACTGATAATTGCGCTCTGGGAAACCTGGACAGGGCATCGTCAATATCTAATATATTCCTTCATTTTGGAACTCAAGGGCATTGAGGTCCAGAAAACTCAGGTGATTTACCCAAGGGCACACAGGTAGGAAAAGTAGAGTTAGGATGCAAGTCTTATCAATTTGGCTATAGACCAAGAAGTCTTATCTCCACATATTAAAATGATACAGGTTTTCAAGTTAGCAACCTATTTGTAGAGGTCTTTTAAATCTACTCTGGCAATTACTCATGCATTCATATTGAAAACAAAAGTATCGCAGATGTCAGAAAACTCATAAAAAAACTTTTCTTATAGGTAATTCAGGGCATTGTTGAAAAAACATCAACTTCTTTTTGAAACATGAATTTCTAGCATAATTGTTTTGCATTTCTTTTCATTCAGAGCTTCTTTAAAAGTTTGATTTACTTTCTCATGATATGTTTTATTTTTGTTTTATTATTTGAATCATTTTTAAAGTGATCAAAATTAATCTATACAGATTTGATTTCCCATTCCAAAATGAAGAGTTTGCCCAGCAAACTGGTTTAAGAAGGAATCCAACATAAATATGTAATTAAGGCACTCACAGGCAAGATTTAAAAATTACCACGGTAGGAAATATGCAACGGGAAATAAGCACTTTAAGTGATATGTGGTCCTGCCAACAGCAAATAAGAATTGACATCCTGCAGACCCAGATATTACACTGACTATAATAATAAACATTCATGAATATAGTGTAATGAGCATGAAATTATGAGTTTTAATATGGATATGTTACAGCTGAAGTTGGAAATACTTTTTGGGGTAATGGCCCTACATAATTTAAAGATAGCGGTAAACCACAGGCAGTAAAATTCAATTACAGTGACTATAAGATGCATTCAAACATGCTCCTATGAAGCATAGAATTTCCAGCATCATTTTGCCAATAATGCTTCCTGCAGTTATGGCTGGCCACACTTTTATTCTGATCATGTTATTTATGAACATAAGAGAAGAACTGAATGGTTAATGTGGAGATTTTAAAAATGTAATAGTTTATCATAATGATAAATTATATCTTCAGAAAACTTATATGGACTTTGCAAAAATAATCACATCGTTTAAGAAAAGGAGACATAATGAAAGTTATTAATCAGGATCCAGAATCTAACAGGACATGAAAAGAACATATGTCAGTGGCAGAGGTAATGTTCAAGGAAGGTAAGAACACGAAGATGGACAAGGCTGGTTAGCGTGTAATTCTGACTGGGACCATTCACCTTCAAAATTGTCAGACACATTCAGGAGGGAGAAAAAAATTTTATCTGACATTGTCTCTAAGGAATAGATAGCAACTTAGAGAAATTTTGATTTCATTACTTCAATAAGTGTCTCTATATTATGTTTCTTAGAAGGAGTCATTTCTCGCTATGTAGTGGATGTAAACTACATTACAAAATGCTAGTATAGCATATCTTTTACAAAGCGAGTAATTTCATTTAAGAGTACTTCTTTGGCAAGGAAAATAAAATTGTCCACAATGTATGCAAATTGCATGGAAAGTGTTGATCTGAATGAAATGTTCACACCCTTAACTGACAGATTATTAGATACTAAGAAGAGAATATATGGTATTATATTTAGCAAATTTACAGGCCATAAAAGGAAAGCACACATTAAGGCTCTGTTTAGATGATAACATAGCAGGCTACTGAAAAGCTACATAGTAAGTTGTACCACTTTATTTTGCCAGCAAACACTATACAAGTGAGTGTAAATATTTTTCTATTGCATACCATTGTCTGTGAGCTATTTTTTAAAAATTGGTCATTACATAGAAAATGCAGCAAAATATTAATCTTATACTTTTCCTCATTACAACCTCCAACTCCATTCACTAAAATAATAGTCATATAAATAACATCTTGGTTAGAATCATCATCATCTTAGTAGCTGTGACTTCTATCATAGATAATGGTAAGGAAGCTGAAGGTAAGGCTTTTATAGTTTTTGAAAATGTACTGAGCTATTATCATTATACATCATTATGATTAAAATTTTTACTAGTATTTTCTAGGTATCTTTAAGACAAAAATGAAGTTAAAAATTAAAAAAACTTTGCCTTATGGCATTAAGATTTGTTGGGAGTCCTGCTTCATTACTTTCTCGTCTCTTGACTTTTTTAATGTTTTTTTTCCAAGGTTTAATAGAGTTTATTCTTTAGGATACTTTTATATTTACAGAAAAAACATCATGCAGAAAGTACCAAGAGTTTCCGTATATCCCCTTTACCTCATATGCCAACACAGTTTATTTTATTAACATAATGCCTTAGTGTGATAATGTACATGTTTTACAATTGATGACAAATATTGACGCACTATTATCTGAAGTCCATAGTTCACAATAGAGTTCACTCTTTGTGTTGTACAGTGCTATGGTTTTGACAAATGCATAATGCCATTGATTCACTATCCTAGTATAATAGACAGTAATTTAACCAACCTAAAAATTCCCCTTGCTTCACATAACTCATTCCTCTCTTCTTCTATCTCTTCAAACACCTGGCAACCACTAGAGTTGTTTTTCTTTCTTTAGAATGTCATATAGTTGAAATTGTACGGTATGTAGCCATGGAAACAGACTTCATCAACTTAACAATTGCATTCTTCCATGTCTTTCACTGACTCAACAGCTCATTTATATTTTTCACTGCATAATATTCGTTACTATATTGATGTACCACAGTTTTTCTTTGTTATGCATTTACTTATTGAAGGACATATTGGTTGCTTTCAAGTTTTGCAAATATAAATAAAGCTACCGTAAATATTTTTATATAGGTTTTGTATGTTCTTAACTCATTGGGTAAATATCTAGGAACATGACTGCTAGATTGTATGGTGAATCAATGATTAGCCTTTTTTTCCCCCTGAGTCGGGGTTTCACTTTTATTGCAGAGGCTGGAATGCAATGGCGCAATCTGGATTCACTGCAACCTTTGCCTCCTGAGTTCAAGCAATTCTCCTACCTCAGCCTCCCAAGTAGCTGAGATTACTGGCACCCGCCACCATGTCCAGCTAATTTTTTGGATTTTTAGTAGAGACGGGGTTTCATCATGTTGGCCAGGCTTGTCTCGAACTCCTGACCTCAGGTGATCCACCCGCCTCAGCCACCCAAAGCGCTGAGATTACAGGAGCGAGCCACTGTGCCCAGCTATGATTAGCTTTATAGGAAATTGCCAAACTGTCTTCCAAGTGAATATACCATTTTGCATTCCTATCAGCAATGAATGAGACTTCCTGTCACTCCACATCCTTACCAGCATTTGGTTATTGTCAGTGTTTCAGACTTTAACATGTCTGATAGTTGTGTATTGGTATGCCATTGTTGTAGGAATGTGTAATTCCTTAATGATGCAAAATGTTGAACATTTTTTCACATGGTTATTTGCCATCTATGTATCTCCTCTGATAAGGTTTTTATGAGATCCTCTGCACATTTTTAATTTTTATTATTGTTTTATATTGAGTCCTCTGTATATTTTTGATAAGTCTTTTATTAGATATCTTTGCAAATATTTTCTACCAGTTTGCAGCTCGTCTTTTCATTCTCTTAAAAAATTTTTAGAGTACAAGTTTTTAATTTTGATAAAATCTGACTTTTAGTTTTTTTATTTAACAGATCCTGCTTTTGGTGTACTATCTAAAAGCTCATTGCCAAAATTAGATCACCTAGATTTTCTGCTGTTTCCTAGAATTTTTCTAGGTTTGTGTTTCACATTTAAATCTCATACAATCTAATTTTTATGAAAGTGTAAGATTTGTTTCTAGATTCGTTTTATTTTTGCGTGTAGATGTCCAGTTTTCCCAGCATTATTTGTTAAAAAGGCTATCCTTTCTCCATTGAATTGATTTTGTTTCTTTGTCAAAGATCAGTTGATATTAGTATAGGTCTAATGACAGACTCCTTATGCTGTTTCATTGAGCTATTTGTCTGTTCTTTTGCCAATACCATACTGTCCTTATCACTGTAGCCTTATAATCAGTTTTGAAGTCTAGTTATGTCAGTCATCCAACTCTGTTCTTCTTCAATATTGTACTGGTTATTGTGGATTTTCTGCCTTTTTATGGAAACCTTAGAATCAGTTTGTCAATATCAACAAAATAATTTGCCATGATTTTAATTGCGATTCCCTTAATTCTATAGATTGTTAGTAAGAACTGACATCTTAACAATATTGACTACTTTTCTCTGAATTTTAAATATCTCTTCATTTATTAATAAAATCTTTTGTTTCTTTCATCAAAATTTCATGTTTTTTCTCACATAGGTCTTGTACATATTTTGATAGATTTATATCTAAGTATTTCATTTCTTGTGTGGCAATGTAACTAGAATGTGCTTATATTTTAAAATTCCAAACTGTATTGTTATTATATAAAAAAGCAATTGATTTTTATATCTTACCTTGTATCATATAACCTTGCTATAATAAGTTATTACTTCTTGGTTTTTGTTTGTTCGTTTTGTCAATTCTTTGGGATTTTCTGCAATAACTTCAGGTCTTCGGGAGAAAGCTCTAGTTTCTCACCATTGAGATTTTAGATGCAGTTTTTATTAATTGTAGATTTTTAAAGTAAAGTTGAGGAATTTCACTGTATTTCTTGTTTGCTTAGAGCTTTCTTTTTAAATCATGAATGTGTGTTGGATTTTGTCAAATGCTTTTTTGACATCTGTTGATATTGTATGATTTTCTTTTATAGCGTGTTAATGTAAGGAATATTATTAATTGATTTTTAATTGTTGAATCAATCTTGGATATCTGGGGAAATCCCTACTGGGCGATGGCATATAATTTTTTCATATATTATAGTTTAATTTGCTAAGCTTTCATTGAGAATTTTTGCATGTTTTCATGACACGTATTAACCTCCAGTTTTACTTTCTTGTAACATCTTTGGTTTGGGCACTAGAATGTTTTCTGAAGGAAAATTGCTCTTTTTTTTATTAATTGGTAGAATTCACATGGTGCTTTCAGTTTTGAAAGTTTGTTAATCATTGATTCAATTTATTTAATTGATAAAGGTCAATGTAGAACATCTATTTCTTTTTGTGCAAGTTTCGATAGAACATGTCTTTAGAGAAATTGGCCCATTTCATCTAAGTTATAAAATTTTGGGCATAGAGTTTTTCATAATATTCCTATATTATCCTTCAAATGCTATGGAATCAGTAGTGATAGCCATGATTTCATATCTGGTATTAGTAAATTATGTCTTCTCTCTTTGTTCCTTGGTTAGCCTGGCTACAGAGAGTTATCATTTTAAAAAATCTTTTCAAAGAACTAGCTTTTGGGTTTCATTGGTTTTCTCTATTGATTTCAATCTCATTGATTTCTACTCTGAATTTTACTGTTTCTTCTCCTCCGTTTACTTTGAATTTAATTTGTTTTCTTCCTCTGGTTTTGTAACGTGGAAGCTTATATTATTGATATTAGATTTTTCTTTTTTGTTATGTATTTATTCAATGCTATATTCCTTCTAAGCATGGCTTTATTTGAATCTCACACATTTTGGAGTTATTTATCATTTTTATTTTGCTATAGTTTTAAAATTTCTCTCTAGACTTCTTACATCCATGCGTTATTTAGAAGTGTACTGTTTAATCTTGAAATATTTTGAGATTTTCCACTTATCTCCCTATTATTGACTTTTAGTTTATTTCCATTGTGGCTTAAGAGCATACTTTGTATGAATTTTATTCTTTTAAATTTGTTAAGTGTATTTTAGGGCCCAAACTGTAGTCTAGTTTGGTGACCATTTGATTTGAGCTTTAGAAGAATGTATATTCTACTGTTGTTATGGAACTATTCTATGCATGTCAATTAAATCCAGTTGAATGATGGTGTCATTCAGTTCAACTATATCCTTATTGATTTTCTACCTGTTGTATCTGTCAATTACTGATGGAGGTATATAGAAGTTTCCAGCTATAACAGTGGATTTGTATTTTTCTCATTGCAGCTGTTATCACTTATTGCCTCACATATTTTGGCATTCTGCTTTTAGGTGCATAGACATTAGGAATTGTTTTTTCTTCTCAGAAAATAATGTCATACTTTATCACGAATAATTTTTTTCTGTTTTTGAGTTTACTTTGTCTGCAACTTTTTTTTTTTATTATTATACTTTACGTTTTAGGGTACATGTGCACAACGTGCAGGTTTGTTACATATGTATACATGTGCCATGTTGGTGTGCTGCACCCATTAACTCGTCATTTAACATTAGGTATGTCTCCCAGTGCTATCCCTCCCCCCTCCCCCCACCCCACAACAGGACCCGGTGTGTGATGTTCCCCTTCCTGTGTCCATGTGTTCTCATTGTTTAGTTCCCACCTATGAGTGAGAACATGCAGTGTTTGGTTTTTTGTCCTTGCGATGGTTTGCTGAGAATGATGGTTTCCAGCTTCATCCATGTCCCTACAAAGGACATTAACTCATCATTTTTTATGTCTGCATAGTATTCCATGGTGTATATGTGCCACATTTTCTTAATCCAGTCTATCATTGTTGGACATTTGGGTTGGTTCCAAGTCTTTGCTATTGTGAATAATGCCACAATAAACATACATGTGCATGCGTCTTTATAGCAGCATGATTTATAGTCCTTTGGGTATATACCCAGTAATGGGATGGCTGGGTCAAATGGTATTTCTAGTCCTAGATCCCTGAGGAATCGCCACACTGACTTCCACAATGGTTGAACTAGTTTACAGTCCCACCAACAGTGTAAAAGTGTTCCTATTTCTCCACATCCTCTCCAGCACCTGTTGTTTCCTGACTTTTTAATGATTGCCATTCTAACTGGTGTGAGATGGTATCTCACTGTGGTTATGCAGCCAAAAGACACATGAAAAAATGCTCATCATCACTGGCCATCAGAGAAATGCAAATCAAAACCACAATGAGAGACATCTTTTCTTGACACATCTATTCAATATTGAACTGCAGGTTTGGTTCCAGCAGCGACAATTAGGAAAGAAAAAGAAATAAAAGGCACCCAGAGTGGAAAGGGTGAAGTATAACTACCTTCATTTTCAAATAACATGACCATGAACATTTTACAAACTCCAAAGGAACTCACTAAAAACAAACAAAATTTCTAAAATAATAAAGGAATTCAGCAAGGTTGTCAGGTTCAAGATCGGTGATTTAATCTGTGGGAGCTACTGTAACAAAATACCACAAACTCGGTGACTTAAAGAAATAAATTTATACTGTGAAGAAATAAATTTATTTCTTTAAGTCACCGAGTTTGTGGTGTTTTGTAAAATTTTTCTTCCAAATTTTTGAATCTATATTCATAATATATAATGGAGTCTGAGAAGTCCAAAATCAAGGCACTGGCAGATTTGCCTCTTGGTGATGGCCCAGTTTTTGCTTAATAGATAGTGGCTGATTGCTGTGTCCTTACGTGGTAGAAGGGAGTATGAGTATTTCTTGGGCCTCTTTATAGGGGCACTGATCCAATTCATGACGGCTCTGCCCCCATGACCTAATCACCTTCTAAAGGTTCCCATCTCCTAATACCATCACCTTGGGGATAGGTTTCAACATATTAATTTTTAAGGGTTATAATCATTCAGACTATAGCAATTGGTGTATGAAAATCTAGTCTATTCTGTCTTGTAGTAATGTCCAAGCCAAAAAATGATATTAAGAAAGCATTTCCATTTTAAAAAGCACCAAACAAAAATCCTTTAAAGTAAAATTTAACAAAAGAACTGCAAAACTAAATAAATAGTAAGAGATCCCATGTTGATGGACCAGAAGACTTAATATCATTAAGATGGCAATAACTCCAAATTGATTTACGGATCTGAAACAATCCTTATTATAATCTCAGCTATCTTATATGTAGAAATTGAAATGCTGATTCTAATACTTATATGGAATTGCTACTGACCCAATATAGCTAAACAATCTTAAAAAAGAAAAACAAAGTAGATGGGGTTACACTTCCAGAATTGAAAACTTATTATAAAGCATTAGTAATCAAGACAATGTAGTACTAGCATAAACATACATTTAAACATCAATAGAATAAAATTAAGAATCCAGAAATACGATCATGTGTCTACAGTCAACTGACTTCCAACAAGGGTGCCAAGCCCTTCCATAGGAAAGACATGTTTAAATGGTGGTTCTGGTCAGATACTCACATGAAAAAGACTGAAGTGTTAATTTTATGTTACACCATATATAAAAACTCACTCAAAGTGGATTAAGGACATAAATATAAGAGTTAAATGATGAACCTATTAAAAATATATAGGGAGAAACCCTCATGATGTTGGATTTGATAATAGATTCTTACTTATGAAATCAAAAGCATGGGAAACAAAAAAAACAGATATGTTGGACTTCATCAAAATTATCAACATTCATGTATCAAAGGACACTATAAAGAAAGTGAAAATAAAGCCACAGAATGGGAGAAAATATTTGTGGATCATATATCTGATAAGCTAGTCAGAAGACAGTCACAGAAAGCCACGTATTACACAATTCCATTTATACAAAATGCCCAGAATAGGCATTTCTGGCCATGGAGACCACAAGAAGATTATTGTTTGCTTAGGGCTGGGGAGGAATGAGGAGGTAAAGGGGTGATAGATAATGCGTACAGAATTTGCTTTTGAAGTTGATGAAAATGCTCTAAAATTGACTGTGTTGGAAGTTCTAGGCAGAGCAATCAGTCAAGAGAAAGAAATAAAAGGCATCCAAATATAAAAAGAAGAAGTCAAACTATCTCTCTTTGCTGACAAATTATTCTGTATCTACAAAACTCTAAAGATTCCACTGAAAGGCTCTTGGAACTGACAAACAACCTCAGACTTCAGCAATGTTTCAGGATACATAATCTATGTATAGAAGTCAGTAGCATTTCTATATGCTGATAATGTTTAACCTGAGAGCCAAATCAAGAACACAATCCCACTTACGGTAGCCACACATACACAAAAGTACCTAGGAATACATCTAACCGAGGAAATAAAATATCTCTACAAGAACTACAAAACATTGCTGAAAGAAATCATGGATTATAAGTAAATGGAAAAACATTCCATGCTTCTGGATTGGAAGGATCAATATTGTTAAAATGACCATATTGCCCAAAGCAATCTATAGATTCAGTGCTACTCCTAGCAAACTGCCAATGTCATTTTTCACAGAAGTAATAAAATCTATTTTAAAATTAATATGAAATGAAAAACAAGCCCAAATAACCAAAGCAATCCTAAGCAAAAAAAAAAAAAAAAAAAAAATCCTGATGCATCGCATTACCCAACTTCAAACTATACTATAAGGCCATAGTAACCAAAACAGCATTCTACTAGTACAAAAACAGACACAAGACCTATGGAATGAAATAGCTCAGAAAAAAGGCCATACACCTAGAGTTATCTGATCTTTGACAAAGCGGACAAGAAAATGCAATGGAAAAAAGACTTCCTATTGAATAAATGGTGCTGGGACAACTGGCTAGCCATATGCAGAAGATTGAAACTGGACCCCCCTCCCTCTTACCATATACAAAAATCAACTCAAGATGGATTAAAGGTTTAAATATAAGACCATAAACTTTAAGAATCCCATAAAAAACCTTGGAAATATCATTCTGGACTTTAGTCTTGGGAAATAATTTATGACTAAGTCCCCCAAAGCAATTGCAACAAAAACATAAATTGACAAGTGTGACCTGATCGAACTACGGAACTTCTTTACAGCAAAAGGAATCCTCAGCAGTGTAAAAAGACAACCTACTGAATGGGATAAAACATTTTCAACCTATGCATCTGACAAAGATTTAATATCAACAATCTGTAAGGAACTTAAACAAATCAACCAGAAAAATGCAAAGAACCCAATTAAAAAGTAACCTGAACAGACATTTCTCAAAAGAAGACATACAAATGGTCAACAAATATGAGAAAAAATGCTCATCATCACTAATCATCAGAGAAATGCAAATCAAAACCATGAGATGTCATTTCACACCAGACAGAATGGCTATTATTAAAAAGCCAAAAAAACAACAGATACTGGCAAGGATGTGTTGGAAAGGATACTTATGCACTGCCGGTGGGAATGTAATTTAGTTCAGTCACTGTGGAAAACAGTTTGGAGATTTCTCAAACACTATGAGGTAAACTATTATTTGACCCAGCAATCCCATGACTGGGTATATATTCAAAAGCAAATACATTGTTCTACCAAAAAGACATATGCACTTGCATGTTTATCACAGCAGTATTCACAACAGGGAAGACATGGAATCAACTTAGGTGTCCATCAGTGGTGGATTGGATAAAGAAAATGTGGCGCATATATATATATATATATATGCACCATGGAATATTGTGTGCCCATAAAAAGGAATAAAATCATATGCTTTCCAGCAACATGGATGCAGCTGGATGCCATTACTCTAAGCAAATTAACACAGGAACAGAAAACCAAATACTGAATGTTCTCACTTATAAGTGGAAGCTAAACAATGGTTACTCATGGACATAAAGATGGCAATAATACAAACTGGAGACTATAAGAGGGGAATGTAGGGGTAGGCAAAGTTGAAAAACTAACTTCTGGGTACTCTGCTCAGTTATCTGGGTGATAGGATCAATTGTACCCCAAACTTCAGCAACACACAATATACTCTCATAAGAAACCTGCACATGTAACCTCTAAATCTAAGAGAAAAGTTTATTGATTTATAAAATAAAATTGATTGTGGTGATGAGGGCAAATATATGTCAATATACTAAAGTTCGTTCTATACTTTAAATGGGTAAATTATTAATTCCATTGAATTGTATAATTTAAATGGGCAAATTATATCGTTTTTAAGTTATATTTTGATAATGCTGTTTGAAAATAGTAGATAAAGAAAAAATAACATAGCACATTTTTACAATTTGAAAATTTATACTTGTATCCAAATTTGGTAGGAGCACTAGAAAGAGACAAAATTAATTATAGTTGGTTTAGTAAATTACACCATTGCATAAGGATTACCATTAACAATAATAAAAAGACAAAATTACTGAGAGACAACAAAATTCAAAACTAAATAATATCAGAGTTTATCACAAAAGAGTCATCAAAGGTTTTAAGTGGAATTACTGTGCAGAATTATACTGTGCAGTCAAAAAGGATATTAGAGTCCGAAGAGTTTATGTTAGAAGCTTCTACTCTTAAACCCAGGGTGATATCATTCAATCTACTTTTCTGAGCCACAATACCTATGCGGTAAAAGGCATCGGCAAATTTTAAACTATAAAACACTAGAAATGTGAAAGATGTATTAAACCTAAGGGATAGAGTTGAATTCTAAGAAGTGCATATTTCATCAAGTATTTATCCCGGAAAATTACTGACTACATTGGAGTTTTCTAAATCTCACCACAGGATTGCTTCATCTTTAAAATGTTTGGTTAGCATGCCAATAAATGCCAAGCCAAATTTCACACAAGCTTCTTTTATTTCTTTTCCTTCTGAGTGGGAGAAGCATGTTATTGTGCTGGCATTAACTTGTGACATGCTTGAATTTCAAATAGAATGTCTGTAAACTGAAACTTTACTATCATTTTTCTGTTTATGCTGACTCTTCATCACCTTTGACCTTTAACCCTGTTGACTTCCTGAGTAAGACACTTTTTATTGCATAGAATTAACATCTTCTTCCTGTTATTTTCAAACTTGTGAGTAGTTATTAAATGTGTAAAATAACCATCAAGGAAAAAATCATTAATAAGAAGAAAGACAGGTTGACCATTTATAGCATTTAGGACTCTATGTTAATTAAATTAACTAGGACCTGTGCATACTACAGTAGAATCCCTTAGTGATTCTGTTGTGATAAAAGAGCAACTGCAGAGCCAGGCTAACTCTAATGAAGCTGTATTTTACAATATTACCATTAAAATATTTGACAGAACATAATTATTTTTCTAATAATTTAATTTTTTCCTCCAGGATATGAGAGTAGTCCATAACATAACATAATTATTCTTATAACATATGAAAAACTTGTTTTGTTTTCAAACTCCTGTCATACATTAAGATTTGAAAATATATTTTTGATGCCCTCTTAAAATTAAATCATAGTGAAATGGTTTTGCCCAACTTCTACAAATTTAGGAAATATTAACCAAAGATTATGCATTCTTTGCAGTGCATGCATTATGTTTGTGGAAGAAGGAGCTTGAATAGGCTTATTATGAACTGGCTTTTGAAGCCTTGTGACTGAGAGTCAGAAAACTTTGATTTAATGAGGCTACATAAATGACATAAGTAAAGTAATAAGAAGCTCTGTCTTTGCTGAGTGTGGTGGTGTGTGTCTGTAGTCCCAGCTACAAAGGAGCTGAGGCTGGGGGATCCCTTGAGTTCAAGAGTTCAAAGCTGCAGTGAGTTATGATTGAACTGCTGCACAAAACAACAGCAACAACAACCAAAAACAAAAAACAAAAACAAACAAACAAAAAAACAACCGGGGGGTATGCTGGCTCATTCCTGTAATCCCAGCACTTTGGGAGGCAGACACCAGAGGCTCCCACGAGGCCAGAATTTTGAGACCAACTTGGGCAATACAGCAAGACCCCATCTCTACAATTTTTTTTTAATACTTGGTGTGATGATGTATATTTTAGATCAAGCTATTTGGGAAGCTGAGGCAAGAGAATCTTGAGCTCAGGAGTTCAAGGCTGCAGTCAGCTACAATTGTGCCACTCTACCCCATGCTGGATACCAGTATAAAATAGTGTCTCAAACACAAAAAAAAAGCCCAACAAACAAAGAGACAAAAAAGAAAGTCTTTAACCTATATCTGAGATTATTTTTTAAAAGTTTAAACTCACTGAACACTTCAAGTCATTTCCTTTATACTTCTTTTGAGTGACATGTAGATTTTACTGTATTATTGTAATATTTATGTAAGTTGATATTAAATTATATTTAAATTTTCATACTTATATTAATGTAATGAGAAATACTCTAAATCATTACTTTAAAACTTCTCAAGGCCATCAAAGAAAGTGGATATTCAACTCATTCTATTCATTCTTCCTTCCCTGCAAAAATACTTTTTTATAGGTTAGAAGAAAAATGTGCTTGGGCCCCACCTGCTCACACTGTCTCCAGTATTGAAGCAGTAGCAAAATTTTAGAGAAAGAGAAAAAGTGCTATGGATAACCAGATATTTCCTATTAGTGTTTTTTATGTGTTGAGGAATTTATTTAGCCAATATCATTAAAAAATATATTGACAAAATCTTCCTCAGTTGCTTCCCTTCTCATAAAATATTTATTAAGATTATTATTATTAATTATATTATTCCATGTTCTTGTTTTTTTTTATTTATCAGGTCACCTCTCAAATAATTCCATTAAGTGCACTTACACTAACACTTTGCCTTCAGCAGAAATCCAGAAGGAAGACACTTCCTTTATTTATGGATAAATAAAAAATTACATTAATACAGACCTTAAAAAATGTAAGAGCTTATCAATATTCCCTAAATCAATTTATGCTCACAATAATTTATGGTGTAGAATGACTGACAAGAGAAGAAATTCACATTAAATATGAACTTGTATGCTATGACAAGAAGGGAGGATTTTAAAGGTGATGGGACTAAGCCTCAGGTTTTTTTCCAGGTTTATTCAGGTATAATTAACAAATAAAAATTGTATATATATTAAGTTATACAACATGATATTTCGATATATGTATACATTGTGAAATGATTACCACACACAAGCTAATTAACATTTCTGTCTCCTCACACAGTTACGTTTATTTATTTATGTATTCATGTTGGTGAGGAAGATTTACTCTCTGAACAAATTTTAAGTATACAATACAGTATTGCTAACTGCAGACATGCTGCATATTGAATCTCCAGAACTCATTTTGATGCAGGGCAGATGAACCCCAAAATCGGGGCTTGGCCTGGGAGGGTTCTTGACTTTACTCAGGAAAATATTCAAGGGTGAGCCAATGGTGTTAAACAGCAACTTGTATTGAAGCAGGAGTGTGCAGCAGTAGCAGAGGTACTGCTTCTTGCAGAGCAGGGCTACCCCATAGGCAGTGTGCCCAGAGTAGCAGCTCAAGGGAAGTACTGCACTCATATTTATATACACTTTTAATTACATGAAAATTAAGGCACAGTTTATTCAGAATTTTCTAGGCAAAGTTTGATATTTCCAGGTTGTTACCATGGAAAGGAGTGGTAACTTCTGGGTGTTGCCATGGCAATTGTAAACTGATATGGCACTGGTTGGCATGAGGTTGGCAAGAGGTGCTTTCACCTCTTCCATTTCAGCTAGTCTTCAATTTGGTCTGGAGTTTGAGCCCCAACTCCAGAGTCTAGTCCTGCCACCTACCTCAATTTATCTTGTATAACTGAAACTTCTCACCATTTAACCAATATTTTCCCATTAGCCCCAACCCCCAACTTCTGATAACCACTCTTCTACTCTATTTTATTACTTTTTTAGATTCCAAATATAAGTGAGATCATGCAGTATTTGTCTTTGTATATCTGTCTTATTTCACTTAGCATAATGTCTTTCAAGATCATTCATACTGTTATAAATGGCAAGATTTCCTTCTCTTTTAAGGATGTAAATTCCGTGTGTGTGTGTGTGTGTGTGTGTGTTTCTGTGTAATTTTCTTTATGCATTCTTCTGCAGGCACACAGTAAGCTTGTTTCTGTATCTCAGCTATTGTGAATAATGCTGAAATAAACATGGTAGTGAAGATAATTCTTCAAGATACTGATTTCATTTTCTTTGGATATACACACAGAAGTGGGATTGCCAGATCATATGGTAGTTGTATTTTAAATTTGTTGAGGAAGCTTCATGCTATTTTCCATGATAGCTGTACCTATCTACATTTTTATAGACAATGTACAAGGGTTCCCATTTTTCTATATCACCGCCAACATTTATCTTTGTCCTTTTGGTGATAGCCATTTTAACAGATATGAGGTGATATCTCATTGCAGTTTTGATTTGTATTTCCTTTATGATTACTGATGTGAGCATCTTTTTATGTACTTTTGTACCATTTGTAAATCTTCTTTTGAGAAATGTTCATTTAGGTTCTCTACACATTTTTAAATGAGATTAATTTTTTTTTGCTATTGAGCCACATAAATCCCTTAAACATTTTTGTGTATTAACCCTTTATATATGTTTTGCAAATATTTTCTCCCATTTTGTAGATTACCTTCTTACTCTGTTGAATGTTTCTTTCACTATGCAGAGGGTTTTAACTTTATACAATTTCAGTTGTATATTTTTGCTTTTGTTGTCTGCACTTTTGGTGTAAAGGCCAAAAAACTATTGCCAAGACCAATGTCAAGAAGGATTAACCCTATGTTTTCTTCTAGCAGTTTCATAGTTTTAGGTCTTATATTTACATTTTTAAGCCACTTTGGGTTAATTTTTGTATATGGCATGATGTAAGGGTCCAATTTTATTTTCTTGCATGTGAATATCAAGTTTTCCTGATTCCTTATATTGAAGAGGCCATTCTTTTCCCACTCTGTGCTCATGGCACATGAAGATCAGTTGAAGATAACTGTGTGGATTAATTTCTGGGCTCTGTATTCATTTCCATTAGTCTTATTCTTATTCTTATGCCCATACCATATTGTTTTAATTACAATAGTTTTGTAAGATACTTTGAATTCAGAAAGTGTGAAGCCTCTATCTTTGTTCTGTTCATAATTGCTTGGTATTTTAGGGTGTTAATAGTGTGATACAACTTTTAAGATTGTATTTTTTTATTTCAGTAAAGCATGCATCACTTTAGATAGTAAGAATATTTTACCAATATTAATCCTTCCAGCCCATTAACAAAGGATGGATTTCCATTTTCTGTGTCTTCTTTAATTTCCTTCATCAATGCTTTATAGTTTTAAGTGTACAAACCTTTCATTAAATTTATTCCTATGAATTTTATTACTTATGTTGCTAAACTTTGTAAATTCATTGTTTATTTAATTTACTTTCCATATATTTCATTGTTAGTGTATACAAGTGCCACCAATTTTTGTTTATTGATTTCACATCCTGCAACTTTACTGCATTTGTTTATTTAAAAGACTAATCAAGGGACTATTATAAATAATTATAAGACAACACACTGGAAACCTAGAAGAAAAGAATACAGTTCTCATCATAAACCTAC
This sequence comes from Pan paniscus, assembly GCF_029289425.2. Lineage (NCBI taxonomy): Eukaryota > Metazoa > Chordata > Mammalia > Primates > Hominidae > Pan > Pan paniscus. Next base: position 48,766,131 of record NC_073261.2, on the reverse strand, counting down.
TAATACTGAATCAAAAAGAAGTAGAAAACCTGGACAGACCAATAACAAATAAAGAGATTAAAACAAATAATCAAAACCTCCCCACAAAGCAATACCCAGGATCAGATGGCTTCACAAGTGAATTCGATTGAACATGCAAAAAATTAATACCAGTTCTTCTTAAACTTTTAAAAAATATATATATATATAAAAGGGAACACTTCCAAATTCATTCCTGGAGACCACCATCACCCTGATATCAAAGCCAAATATAGACAATAAAAGAAGAGACAACTATAGGTCAGTATTCCTAATGAACATAGAGGCAAAAATCTTTAATACTTTTAGCAAACAGAATTATCATCACATTAAACTGATTATTCACCATGACCAACTGGGATTTATCCCTGACATGAAATGATAATTCAATATATTCTAATCAATCAATGTTATACACTACATTAACAAAATGAAAGATAAACACCACATAATCATCTCCAGAGATGCCAAAAAAAAAAGCATTTGACAACATTCCACACTCTTTCAAGATAAAAAGTCTCAAAAAATGGATACAGAAAGAAACTTAACACAATAAATGCCATATTTAAAAATCTCACAGCTAATATCCACAATAATCAATGGTAAAAAACTTAAAAGTTTTTTCTCTAAGAACGAGTACAAAGTAAGGATATCCAGTCTTGCCACCCGCTTCTATTCAACATAGAACTTCTGTAGAAGTCTGGTAGTCCTAGCTAGAGCAAGTAGACAAGAAAAAAGAAAAGCAAAGAATCCAAATTAGAAAGAAAGAAGTACAATTATCTCTGTGACATGATCACATATGTAGAAAAGCTTAAATCATGAATCATCATGTTTCTGTAACATGATCAGGTATAAAGAAAAGATTAAAGATTCAAAAAAAAAAATCTGGGAGCTACTTTCAAGTTTGAAGTGGAAGAGTGACCTAGTATGATGTAGATATAAGTAACAGAATTACAGTGGGAAAAATTAGAGAGAACAGATGTAGAAGTATGGCCATTGTAGAGGTCTAGATGAGTGTTGGCAGGATCTTGGAAGAGAGACTGGAGAAATGCAGTCATGTTGGGTGAGTCTAGCTTTCTATTTGGAGGCAGAATCAGTAGAACTTGATACTGGATTAATACAAAAGGTGAGATTAACAGTATACCTTCATGTTGTGGCTTATGAAAGTGGAAGGATCATATTTTATTGAGTCAAAGGAGACTATAAGTCAAACATATGGAGAAAAATCAAGAGTTCCATTTTGAACACAGTTAAGTTTCAGATGATTAAACCTATGCTGTCCGATACAGTAGCCATTAACCACATGTAGCTATTGAGCACTCAAAATACGAATGACTAAAATAAAGATAATAGTAAGAGAAAAATACACACTGGGTTTTGAAAACAGTGTAGAAACAAAATAATGTAAAATATCTTAAATATCTCAATAATTTATATTGAATATAATTATACTGAATTTTATATTGAATTACGAGTCAACAGAACAATATTTTGGATGTATCAGATTAAGTAAAATTTTAAAATTAATCACTAGAAAATTTAAAATTACATCTGTGGTTCACCTTATAATTCTGTAGGACAGAAGTGGATTCGATCAGGAGTCAGAAAATTATAGCCCGCTTCTATATTCCATGTGAACCATTTTTAAAGGGTGGTAAAAAATTGAAGAAGAACATGTGAAGAGGCTCAATATGACCCACAAAGCCTAAAATACTTACTATTTGTTCTTTTCAGAAAAAGTCTGTTCGTCCTTGAATTAGATATCCAAATGAAGATATGAAATATCCGTTTACATATACGAGCTCAGAGTGAAAACAAACAAAAAAAGAAATCCCAGGTGAACATTTTAATATGGGAGTTATGAGGATGTAGAAGGTATTTTAAAAGTTTTGGCCAGGTGCGGTGGCTCACGCCTGTAATCCCAGCACCTTGGGAGGTAGAGGCGGATGGATCACTTGAGTTCACAGGAGTTCAAGACCAGCCTGGCCAACATGGCGAAATCCCGTCTCTATTAAAGATACAAAAATTAGCTGGGCATGCAGGCGCTCGCCTGTAATCCCAGCTACTCAGGAGGCTGAGGCAGAAGAATTGCTTGAACCTGGGAGGCAGAGGTTGCAGTGAGCTGAGATCATGCCACTATACTCCAGCCTGGGTGACAGAGCAAGGCTCTGGCTAAAAAAAAAAAACAAAAAATGTTTGACATTAACCAGGTGTGTGGTGGCTCGGGCCTGTAATCCCAGCACTTTGGGAGGCTGAGGCAGTGGAACTGCTTGAGGCCAGGAGTTTGAGACCACGCTGGCCAACATAGCAAGACCCATCTCTTAAAAAATGATACTAAAATTAAAATTTGGCATGGAAAAAATCATTTTAAGAGAGAGTTTAGATAAATATTTGGATATTAGCCTCCCCAGTAATATTTACTGCCAAATTCAACAACGTAAAATGTTGGGCAGTGTCACCTCTCTCCTCAAAAATCTAGTGTGTAAGATTATGTTGCTGTCACATGACTGGATGGTTAAAATGCTAGTTGTATTAGTGTTTTTATTTTAATAAATTTTCTAACTGTTGTATTTTTCATGTGCTTATAGAAGCTTACATAGATTTAGTGATGATATCCACTCCTGCTAACATTATAATATTTATTTAGTTTAGAAAACATTTGTTCACATTATAAATTGTATGTTAGCATTAGAATAGATAACACTTTTCATGTGAAACTGAAAAACATGGTTATATTTTCCTATTTAAAAATTTTAAATTAAAAAAAATTAACCTCCATTACTTTATTTTAAAAAATAATGATGTTGGCTGAGCGCAGTGGCTCACGCCTGTAATCCCAGTACTTTGGGGGGCCGAGGTGGATTGATCACAGGAGGTCAGACACTCGAGACCAGCCTGGCCAACATGGCAAAACACCGTTTCTACTAAAAATACAAAAATTAGCCGGGCATGGCAGCGTGCGCCTGTAATCCCAGCTACTCGGAAGGCTGAGGCAGGAGAATCTCTTGAACCCAGGGAGGCAGAGGTTGCAGTGAGCTGAGATAGCGCCATTGCACTCCAGCCTGGGCAAAAGAGCAAAACTCCATCTCAAAAAATAATAATAATAATAATAATAATTATTATTATTATTATTATGTTGCTAAACAGTATTTTGTTTTGTTATTTGAATTAAATATAAGGGTTTCTTCTAATTTTCTTTACTTTCACTAGGAAAAATGAGCCAAGTTTTTTTGTAATTAGAGTCAAATGTGTAGAGCAAAATTGTTCATACTTATATAATCATACACTTAAAAGTGCTACTTGAAATATGGAAATATTGTGTGCATATGCATACACATGCTAGTGAGGTACTCAAAAGAACACATCACCAGTATTGGAGAAGAAAATATTTGTGCCTTTTTCAAGGTAATATTTGTGCATAGGGATTGTCGAAACTTGTATTCTGGTGTCACATTTAAACCTTAAAAAACATATCTGAATTTTCACAGGAAAGACATAAGGAATGCCATCCAGAATTCAAGGAAGACTACCTTGAGTAAAATTTGGAATGAGTTCAGTTGGGAGACCTTAGCTCTAGTCCTAGTTCAGTTATGTCAAGCTCAGGAGACACTGAGTAAATAAATTAACTTCTTTCATTCTTATTTTGCCTCTTATAAAACAAAATGTTGATATTAATAATTTTTCAGTGTCTTTCTCACTCCATTCCTATTTGGAAATTACACACTTTATTACCAAAGAGTTCTGCAAGATAGCAAGCCACAAGTCCACAACTCTAGCTAACATGTGGTAAGAATATATAACACTTCCATATTAAGCTATTATAATTCTGAAATATATCCTCTGACACTATGTCGGTTAATGAAATATGTTTTGCAGTTGGTATTTATATTTTCTAAAATATACTAAATTTAGTAGTTACATAGAAAACTAAAATATTGGCCTTTCTCTCGAAGTTCATTTTTTTCCTATTTTATTGCATTGAGCAAAGATGTAGAAAAAAGAATTGATTATGTTTCATATGTACACTCTGAAATCAAATTTACTGCTCTTTTTGATTTGCAGTAGCTTTTTTAACTTTCTAAATTTAAGAGCGATGTATAATTCACAGCAAGGCAAAGAACATACATGTAAGTCTTAAACAGAAATCATTTTCTAATTATTTGAGCTCCATAAAATAATTTCAAGGGGGGACAGAATTTATTTGCATGTGGTGTGGTTATCAAAATATATGTCCATGCTCATAGGAGTGGAAAATTCAAGGAGCTGTAAGCACACATGTGCTAATAGAATCCTGGGAAACAATTCTCAAGAAATAATCACTGTCTTGCAAATATAGAACTATAAGTCAAGACAAATGAACTTGAGGGAAATTCAATAATTACTTGCAAATCAAAGCACTTTTTCCTAGTGCATTGTGCTTAGGATATTCAATACATTTACTCAAATAGGGGACAAGAAATTCCATCTTCCTGATTCCACTCGGTTATGAAGCACACTTACACATCGCCCTGCCTCCTAACTGCATTATCTTCCTTTAATCCCTCTTGTACATTTTTGTCAAATTAAGCTTCAAGAAATATCATTTGCAAAATTTCACTGCCTTAATTACAAAAGTTTTAATAGACTTCTTTGGTTATACATTTTGGCAATGAAGGTTTTACACAATCTGACATCTACCTTCCTTTCTATGCCAGCACACACAGAAAGAAGCTGTTACCTTAAGTTTCATTTTATTTTCTTTCATTTTTTTCTCCATACTCTTTTCTTTTAAGGAAAAGTCAAGAAGATAAGGGACAGGAACCAGGGAAGGACAAGCTGCAGATCATGGTGCCAAAATTAACCCAGGAAACAAAATCTAGGATTGAAAGGAAAACTAAATTTGGATGGAGTACGTAACCAAGACCTAAATATAAAGAAGCAAATCTCAACTTTGGAAACCAGTCCTAGTAAGAGGGCCTAGGAGAGACAGGATGAAATGAGGAGTCCAGAGGGGGGGCCCTTAGCCATCAGAACAAGCAGGTGCATTTTACAATTTTTCCAGGTAGACTGTATATGTGGGCAAATTTTTTAAAGTGTGAAGGCAAATTAAGCCTTTAGTAGTAGGGTTAACTGAAAAAAGAAAGTCAAAGAGACAGACACACACAGAGAGAGAACGAGAGAAATCAGAGAAAGACAGAGAAATTGAAAAGAAAAGCAATCAAAAATAGAATACACATAGACTATAGGGATTTTGTGGCCCAAAGTATTCCTGAATTCAGAGGTGGCTGTGATGCTGATGCCAGGCTTAGGTATTTAAGCACATTATTTGAAATGCTCGGTTCTTCAGAATTGTAAGAACATTACATCTAGTTCAAAGATAATTTTTCATCATCTTCTTAGATGTCAAATTCCTTTGAGCAATTTGCAACATTCAAAAAGTATATTGACAGATCAGCAAAAAGGAAAGGGCATTTTCATCACCTTGAGAAATGGCAATCAAAGGGAATGTGCCAACCAATTAAAGCATGATCAATGCCTCTATTTCCTTTCTTTTCTGTCATAAACTCTGGCTAAAAAAGAATTAAATTATTATTTTTTTAAAGCCTGCCTCATGTTGATAATGTCACAGCAGGGTGCTCATCTAAAAAAGTGATTTGAATAACGAGAGTTTAAATATACTATATGGTGAATTACATTGATAGTTTTATGAAGGCAGTATTAATCATGTTTAAAATGCATGAAAGTCTGTCTAATAGTTTGGTTCAATGTAAAGTAAAAAAAAAAACTGGCATTGGTCAGCTCAAAGTGCTTTATGGTTTTGTGGAAATATACGTATATAAACAAAATTAGAATGAATTACTAGCTTAAGGAACTATGGTCTTTGTTTTCTTTGTTAAATCCAATTACAATAAAGTACATTTTCTTCCACAATATATCTATTTCCTTATCTTAGTAGAAGACCTACGTTTTTTAGTCATCTTGATGATTTGGATATGTAAAACTAAGGAGCACATTTTCTCTATCTGCTACACAGCAAGTATTTAAGATTTTGATTTATGGATGCTGGATAGCTAGGAAAGACAGATATAGGTTTGGCACATGCTCAAGTGTCAATATATTAGGAACTTGGACACATCTGGAAAGTTTACAGTTCTAGGGTCATTGATTATAAACTGCCAAAACCTTACTGAGAAGACAAGAAGCCAAATGAGACTCTCAAGGGCGAGTATCTTAAAGTTGACAGTCTGTATGCATGCTTGCTTCTTGCATCTGGCCCTAGGGACATGTGCTATTCTCTTTCTGTTTGTAGAGACAAAACAGAAATCCAGTCCTTCCAGCACCTGATGTGTGCCAATATCCCAGTAGATGGTACCATGCTCTATTCAGAACTGATCTCTGTATGACATAGGACCACCTAATGAGTCTGTTCTGATACAGTAGTTAGGTTAGTTCCCTAACATACCAGTTGGCATACTTGGGAGAACAAGTTAGAGAAGCTTGCAGTTAGGAAGACCTTTACAGGTATTCATGAGAGAGATGATGGGGGCTGGGTCCAGGTGGTGGATGGGGGATGATGCGGGAGGAGTTTGATTGCTCTTCCCCTGTTTTCAGTTAAGTTTACAGTGAAGCAGAAAGCAAGGGCATCAAAGGAGAATGAAGATAGATAGAGGTATTAGGCTTAAATCACAGGGGAAAAAAAAGGGTGAGAAATAGTTTGTGAGAGAAAAGAAAGAATCAACTGTGAGTGGATCAGGGACTCCTAGTGTGGTTGCCTGAAGGCATTAAGGGTGAGCTAATGTCTCATGATCATAAACTGAAATTGGGTTTAATCATTCTATCTGTGAGTTTTCCCTAGTCATTTCAGCAGCAGAGGACTAAACTATAACTATAAAAACAGTGTTTGTGAGTTGGAATTTTTTTTTATAAGGAGCAAGGCAGTTAAATGAAACAGACTTAACTTAAAATTATTTTCTACCTTTCCTTTTTGTCATATTGCCATAATTTTCCTCTAGCATTAATAATTTATTCCCTTCACCAAATGCATACATTTTATAATATTTGTTTTGTAGTTAGCTAATGTATGTGCTTTTCAAATTAAATAGTAATTATATTAATGAGAGGTGACAGTGTGTTGGCAGCCCTCGCAGCCCTCGCTTGCTCTTGGCGCCTCCTCGGCCTCGGCACCCACTCTGGCCGTGCTTGAGGAGCCCTTCAGCCCACCACTGCACTGTGGGAGCCACTTCCTGGGATGGCCAAGGCCGGAGCCGGCTCCCTCAGCCTACGGGGAGATGTGGAGGGAGAGGCAAGGGTGGGAACCGCAGGGGCCAGCTAGAGTTCCGGGTGGGTGTGGGCTTAGCAGGCCCCATACTCAGAGTGGCCAGCTGGCCCTGCCAGCCTGAGCAGTGAGGGGCTTAGCACCCAGGCCAGCAGCTGCGGAGGCTGCACTGGGTCCCCCAGCAGTCCTGGCCCACTGGCGCTGTACTCGATTTCTCGCCGGGCCTTAGCCACCTCCCCAAGGCGCAGGGCTCGGGACCTGCAGCCCGCCATGCCTGAGCACCCCCCACCCACCGTGGGCTTGTGCGCAGCCCTAGCCTCCCCGATGAGAACCTCCCCCTGCTCCACGGCGCCGGTCCCATGGACCGCCCAAGGGCTGAGGAGTGCAGGCACAAGGTTCGGGACTGGCAGGCAGCTCCACCTGCGACCTCCCTGTGGGATCCACTGGGTGAAGCCAGCTGGGCTCCTGAGTCTAGTGGGGACTTGGAGAAACATTTATGTCTAGCTAAGGGATTGTAAATGCACCAATCAGCACTCTCTATCTAGCTCAAGGTTTGTAAACACACCAATCAGCACCCTGTGTCTAGCTCAGGGTTTGTGGATGCACCAATCTGCACTCTGTATCTAGCTAATCTGGTGGGGACTTGGAGGACCTTTATGTCTAGCTAAGGGATCGTAAATACACCAATCAGCACTCTATGCCTAGCTCAAGGTTTGTAAATGCACCAATCAGCACTCTGTGTCTAGCTAATCTAGTGGGGACTTGGAGAACTTTTGTATCTAGCTCAGGGATTGTAAATGCACCAGTCAGCACCCTGTCAAAATGGACCTATCAGCTCTCTGTAAAACAGACCAATCAGCATTCTGTAAAATGGAACAATCAGCAGGATGTGGGTGGGGCCAGATAAGGGAATAAAAGCAGGCTGCCCAGCCAGCAGTAGAAACCCACTCTGGTCCCCTTCCACAGTGTGGAAGCTTTGTTCTAAGCTCCTTGCAATAAATCTTGCTGCTGCTCACTCTTTGCGTCCACACAGCCTTTATAAGCTGTAACACTCCCCGCGAAGGTCTACAGCTTCACTTCTGAGCCAGCAAGACCACGGACCCACCAGAAGGAAGAAACTCTGAACACATCCGAACATCAGAAGGAACAAACTCTGGACACGCCGCCTTTAAGAACCGTAACACTCACGGTGAGGGTCCGTGGCTTCATTCTTGAAGTTAGCGAGACCAAGAACCCACCAACTGCGGACACATTTAAGTTATTTGGAAGGGATTTTCATTATAAAATTAGTATATTTTAAAATCAGAAATTTAGGAAGAATTTTATTTTATAAATAAAGCTACTTCACCAAAGCTAGA